>NC_090803.1:36890000-39290000 GCF_036512215.1 Solanum lycopersicum
TACGATTATCACGGTCCAATTTGAAGCCATGACCAGCACCTAGGACTGACTAATCATGAAATAAACCTTTTAACCCCTACAAACCGTAAGGTGTGAACAAAGTTTCCCCGAGTTGTAGGGCTGCTACACGATTTCCAAATTCAACTATCACAAATAAAACTTGAAAACAAGTATCATTAACGTTAGGCTTAATACATACAAACCTCCCCTAACTTGCACATTTATCTCTTTTACACCCTTTCTTTTGCGGGTATTCTTGTAAACCTCATATATTAATATTCTTTTGAAATGGTCATATATCAATATTTGTAGCTAGAAGTACCTCATGATTTCACCACTTGGCAGTTGTATTTTCCCCAACAATTTAAGTGCATGAACCCATTAAAAACTTGTATTTGATTGAAACCCATGTTCTTTTACTTTTTCTTTTATCTCTTTGTTTCCCTTCTCATATTTTATGGTGCTGGAGAGGAAAGGAATTTCATGTAATAAGATGCTAATCCTATGACTGATATTATGTTTGGTGCTTCTGTTTCAGCCTGCAAAATGGTCCTTTAACTCGCATACAGTCCTAAAACCTACTGAGCAGGCACCCAGGCAAGTCATTGTAATTTTTATTTCTTTTTTTCTTCGACTTTGTATTCTCCTTTTGCATAAAGCAATTTTTTTTTTTTGAGCAAGGTAAAGTTATATTGCTCAGCAATGTGGGTATGCTGTCAACCATCAAAAAAATTACAGTGCAAGTAATCGTAATTACAGATAGCCTAAGAAGTCTACTAGCTGTTCTACCTCATCTATACCCTCTTCTTTACACCAAAGATATAAACTATTAATACAGTTTTCTTTTACTTTCTGCATTGGATTAGTAGTATTCTCAAAAGATCTATTGTTTCTTTCCTTCCAGACTGACCACCATATGCAAGAAGGAACTAGGATCCACCATTTTCTCTGTTTTGTACTCCCACCTCTTCTCATCCAGCAGGTTAGAAGATCTGTCGTATGCTCAGGCATCATCCGTGGTTTTTGGATGAGTTTTTTTGATGAGATTAAGAAACATATACCACACCTGAGAAGTCACTCTACAATGGAGGAACAAATGGCTATTTGTTTCCTCCTTTTCCTTGCAAAAGAAGCACGTTGAGACAATCTCAAAACCTCTCTTTTTCAGTTTCTCCTGAGTGAGACATGCTCTCTACATACCTTCCATGTGAAACCCTTAATCTTGGTAGAGATATTAGATTTCGATATTTGTTTCCAAGGTCCAGGGATGTTCCCAGGTTGTCAGATCAGATTTCTTCTGTACAATCTTTCAACTGAAAATTCTCCATCCCTATTGTGTCTCTATCTGATTGTATCAGGGCTGGTATTTAAACCAGAGAAATCGTACAACCTTTGCAGTAGGCTGGCTCAGTGTTTTGGACGGCGAGAGGCGACAAAAGGCGATAAGGGCCTGCCTCGTCACGCGGCGAGGCAAGTGGCGAGGCATTGGCCTTTTTGAATCGAGGCGCCAATTAATACCAAAAATTAAAAATTTTGAATTGCACATATAATATTCAAAATTCAATAGCAATTACATATCTTACAAATACTATAATACTTTAGAATGAATTAATTTTTTTTTCAAAAAAATAACGGACAGCAGTCATAGACTCACAGCACAGTGAAAACAGAAGGCATTTTACAGTAATCTGGGACAAAACAGAGTGAAGAAAATAGAGGGAAAAAAAGCAGTGAAGAAAACTTGAAGAAAACAGAACTAAAAGTCTGAAATGAAAATTGAAGAAGAACAGAAAAAAAGAGGTATACCTCAGGTCTTCAGCAGTAGCAACTCGAAGATGATGGAGACCAATAGAAGAGATCGCGAGGGGAAGAGAGTCGGGGAGAAGAGTGCGCAGCAGCAGATTTTGAAAATATAAAAAAAAAGCCCTAATTTTGACTAATATTGTTAAGTCAAATATTTTTTTTAAAAAAAATAAAAAAGGCACCGCCTTTTCTGGCACCATTAGGTCGCCATGGGTCGCCATGGGCCGCCTTTTGCATACCGCCTCGCCTCAGTGGGGAATGGCAAGGAGGCCTCGCCTCGCCTCTCGCCAAAGGCGATGAGGCGCTCGCCATTCACAATACTGGGCTGGCCACACTCTCAATCTCCCAGTCATTTAGAAGCCTCCTAAAGATGATATTCCATCCTTGGTTAGTCCAGGTCTCAGCAATGGATGCTTCAGGATTGTCACAGAAAGAGTAAATCTGGAAAATCCTCCATGAGGGAGTTCTGGCCGATCCATTTGTCTTTCCAGAATAGAATTCTAGTCCCTTCACCCACCTTATAACCTATGCTCCCGGACAATTTAGGCCACAAATTTCTGATAGTTCTCCAAACTGAGACCCCATAAGCGTTAGTCACAGTGTTGGTTGTCCATTGTTCAGTCTGTCCGTATTTGCTGATGATAACATCCTTCCAAAGAGCATGATCCTCTTCACCAAACCTCCACAACCATTTCGATAAAAGACATGTTTTGCAGCCCCAAGTTCTTAACACCCAGCCCACCAGCTTGCTTACTAAGTTGTACAGTTTGCCATTTGACCAGGTGAATACCTTTTCCTTCCTTGTTGCCCAACCAGAGGAACTTCCTCCTCAATTTATCCAATCTCTCCTCCACTTTCGCAGGTAAGGGGAAAAGGGACATAACATAAGTTGGTAGGGCATCCAGGACTGCATTGATCAATGTAATTCTTCCTCCGAAGGAAAGATATTGTGTCTTCCAGGTGGCTAAGTTTTTTTCTGTCTTCTCCACTACTCCATCCCATATCTCTAACTCTTTGTGGGTGTTACCTAGTGGCATCCCCAGGTATGTAGTTGGCAGATTTTCTACTTTGCAGCTCAAAATATTTGCCAGGCACTGAATATTAGATACATCTTTAACTTGGAACATACTACTCTTCCTCCAATTCACAAAAAGCCCTGACACTGCCTCAAGAACTATTAGGTTTATCCTGATGAAACATACCTGCTCTTCCTTGGCCTCACAAAAGATCATAGTATCATCTGCATAGAGAAGATGGCAAATCTGTACATCTACTCCAGCTTGGTTGCCCAACTTGAAACCTTTTAGCCAGTTGTGGCTACCCTCACCATACTATTTAGTCCTTCCATAGCTAAAATGAAAAGGAAAGGGGAAAGAGGATCACCTTGTCTCAGTCCTCTTTCTGAGGGAAAAAAACCAATAGGTTCTCCATTCACCAAAATAGAGAACCTAACAGTTTTAATACAAAATTCTATCCACTTCAACCTTTGTTCTCCAAACCCCATTTGTTTCAAAATATTGAGAAGAAACTTCCAATTCACATGATCATAAGCCTTCTCAATATCAAGCTTACACATGATCCCTGGGGTTTTAACTTTGATCCTTGAATCAACACATTCACTTGCTATTAGGGCTGCGTCTAGAATTTGTCTCCCTGGATAAAGGCCATTTGATGCCTGTTGACTAGCTTGCTAATTACCTTCTTCATTCTCTCTGCCAGGAGCTTGGCAAATACTTTGTAAACTCCTCCAATGAGACTTATTCGTCTGAAGTCTCTCAATTCGACAGCCCCTGACTTCTTTGGAATAAGGTCCACATAGGTGGCATTGAGACTCCTCTCAAACTCACGTCTCCCATGAAACTGATTGACTGCATTCATGCCTTCATAAAATCATTTTTCAAGACTTCCCAGAAGTTTTGGAAAAGACTCACGGGGAAGCCATCAGGGCCTGGAGCCTTGTCGCTGGCACATGATTTGATGCTGTTCAGCATCTTCAGCCTCCTCAAAAGGGCTCTGTAACCAATCTCGTTCTTCTTCGCTAATAGTATTCAGTCCTTGCAGCTTGAAATAAGGTCTCCACTGTTCAGTTTCTGCGTATAATTTCTTATAGAAACTTTATTTCTCTTTTAATCTCTCCTGGATCTGAAATTGAGTTCCCCTCCACCAATAGAGTATCAATAGAGTTGTATCTTTTCTGGGCTGTTGCAATCCTGTGAATTTTTTTTGTATTTTTATCACCTCGTTTGAGTTATTGTATCCTAGATCTTTGTCTCCAAGCTATTTCTTCTTCTTTAGCCACCTCCTCAAACTCCATAGCTAGGTGAACCTTTTGAAGAAGTTCATCCTCTGAAAGCAATCTCAGCATCTTTAATTTAGAAGCCATAATGTAAGATCCTGTGCCAGTCACATTGAAGGACATCCACCATTTCTTGATCTTCTCAGCAAAACCATCCACCCTTGCTCAAATTTAAAGTATGTCTTCTTAAAGTTTAGGTCCCCACAATCAAGCACAATGGGATTATGGTCAGACCCTAATCTGGGCATTAAATTCTGTTTGATTTGAGTGAACGATTCATCCCATTGAGATGAATATAAAAATCTGTCGATTCTGGAAGCTGATGTGCGAGTGTCTCCTCTTCTCCAAGTGTAGGTACCCCCCAAGAGTGGGGGGTCAATGAATTCCATCTCATTTATCCACTCTGTAAATTCATTCATGGCCCCTATTATTCTGTTCCCTTCTGATCTTTCATTCGGATATCTTGTGAGACTGAAGTCACCACAAGACACCCACGGTCCATTGCAAGCCTCCTTGATGTTGATCAATTCTTGCCATAGTTCTCTCCTAGCCACAGTATCACAAGAAGCATATACTGCACTAAGGAACCAGGTAAGCACCTGGTTGATGCCTTCAAACTTGACAGTCAGGCTTTGATTATCACTTCCCCTCTCCAGTATCTCTTATCCCATATCACAACTATCCCTCCACTTCTACCAATTGCATTCAAATGACATTCCCCCATTCACCTATTTTGCCATAATTGGCTATACACTTGTGTCTCATTCTCAGTTAACTTAGTCTCTACTAACACGTAAATATCTGCCCTCCATTGTTGCGTTGCTCTTTGTACTAACCCCCCTTTTCCTTCACTGTTTATCCCCTACGTTCCAGCTGATGATTTTCAGATTCATTGATAATTGGCGGATATTACTATGTATTTTAATCAGGGAGTTCATATTAGCTAGTAATCTCCTTGAGAGAGCCTTCAAGTACCTAACTGCTAAGTTGCTCGGAGTTTCTAAAATTGTTGGTGCACGCATGTTGGATCCTCCAAAATTGCCTACTTTTGAAGGATCGACCAGGCACCTGATCACATTTTTTAAGAGTTCGAGCAACATAGCCTTGTAGTGTGTCACCCTTAACTCGTTATATCATATGAGATTTTTTTAAAAAAAAGAATGATCTACTGGTTGTATTAGTTTTACACCATTTCTCCAGAAAGATTGTTATTTCTCTTCTAGAAAGGGAACCTTATTAAACTTCGAAGGAGATTCCTCAGGAGCATTATAATTTAAACGTTTTTTTTAGAAGGATAATTTAAATATTATCATCTTAAAATATTTCCAACGAGTAGTATCTTTCTTATAGTTTCCAAATACTTGGATTTTATATTGAAAAGACAAATATACTTTGGTATATTTAAAATTGATTGATTTGACAATTGAAAAGCCAAATATGTCAATTTAGTCCGGTGGGGTGTCACGCCTCAAACCTGCATCCAGTGCCATACCTGACCGAGCAAACCAACCTGCAACCACCACTAGACCACTGATATCAACTGACATAAAAAATGTCACCTACCTACAAAAGCGTTTAAGAGTCTGATAACCGTCCTATGGTTGGGACAGAGCCCGACCTACCCAAAAATTGTATATTCATATGACATCAAAATACTAGACTCAGCTACTCTAGGAAGAGATGGAGCTCACGAGTTCACAGCTGGTAGTCTGAATCTGTCTGTGGTTTTATCAACTTGTAAACCTTGACCTGTGGATACGTCCCCAACAAGCAGACATTATTACTGAAAAAATGTACCGACTATGTAAGGCAGATAGCATATCAAGAATAGAACTTCCATGGTAAGTACGTATGTAATGACAACAATGAAATTAGAACTTGAAGGCAATCCGTGAATTGCGGGTGAATGTGCACAGAAGTTGTTGAAAGTAAGTACTAGGAGTGATGGTATTAAATTTAGTAATAGTGTAGTATAGTTTCTCACATGTTCATACATGCTCCAGTTTCTCTCGCAACTGGATGAGCTACAAATTAAAATTTAAACTCTAATAGCAAATTGTTGCTAGTTTGGGACATTATAATCATATTGCATCCACCATTCAACTGTAGAAGAATTATTTTAAAAGTTAATAAGTAATAGCTTAAAAGCTTAAGCTCTAAACACAATTAAAGGTTGAAATGCTCACCTGGTGTCCTTAAGGTTTCTTCTGAAAGGGCTGATTCCATTTCAAGTAGCCCATCAACTTTCATGTAAACACCAGGCTCCTCCCATATTTTGTCTTGCAAATTGGGATCTGGATCATCCTCTCAACACATGCATGATATCCCGCCACACTTCTTTGACTAAAGTCTTCATGTCATTATTTTATAAAAGAGACATGGGTTCAAAATATGTCCGGCTGCATGCAAAGATTGATGAAGTTGATCCGTCCACCTTGCATCAATGATCTCAAAAACTCTCCCATATTTCCTGTCATCATAATGAAATGCCTTTTCAATACTTTCTTGGTCCTATCCATGCCCTCACAAATGTATTCCATTGGTGGTTTTTTCTCCCCATCAACTAAACAAAGTACACTAACTAAACGGCCACCAACTTATGTGCTTGAACAATGTCGTTCCAAAATTTGGACCAATGATGTGTCTCACAACTTCGTTCCCTAGAGCTTCCTTTGCATAGACACTCTCATTCCATTCAGTTGACATAAACAAGGTTTTCAAATTTTTATTTTGCATATAAACATTATACCAAGTCAATAAAAACTGTTGCAAATCTTGTGTTGGTGGATTTTACCAATTTTCTTTGCTCTGTGTATCTCCTCATCGTGTTCGACAACAGCACCCTTTGACTGATATAAGAATATATCTTAATAGTCTTAGCAAAAACTGTTCAAAAACAATTTTTTAGTTAGTAAGTATAGAAAATTAGTATGAAGATTAAAGAGGAAAACTAAATATCAAGTTATTCACCTGTAGAATGCAAGGTTCTCTTGAAAATGTCGCCAAACATCAAGTTGATACAGTGAGCAACACAAAGAGTCTAGAGAATATACAGCAACACTTCCTTCAACATGTCACCTACTTTCGTATTCTCACTTACGTTATTAGTCACAACTTGTACGATGTTTTCCTTGCTTATTTTCAAGATAGTTTTCGCAAGCAAGTTAAACATTTTATTAGAATCAGTAGAAGAGTCAGTAGCATCATAAGATTCAATGAACACACTACCATGGAGAATTCACCAAAACATTAATGCCATTTTTCCATTTTTTGCTGTCCATTTATCCATCATAATGGAACATACATAAGTTTTCCATTGGACCTTATAATCCTCTACAATCTTGATTGCTTTTTTTTTTGACAGGCAAGTGTTTATATTTCTGTAACACAGTACATGGGATGTACTGAAATCATATTTACAAAAGACCTCAAAATCTACTGTACTATCCTTATAATGGGTCTAAGACATCAATGATAGGGGAAATATCATTAGAGTTTATCTGTTTACACCAAAAACATAAAGTCAATTCAATTCATTTTGACTTGTTGTATAGTATTCTCCATATTCTCAAAAACTCTAATGTTCCTCTCCTTTCATATTGTCCACCATATAGCTATAGGTACAATTCTCCAGTTGTTTCTGTTCTTAGCTTGTACTCCTGCTTCTTCCCAACTACGCAATGCTTTTGTGATTTTCCCTGTCATGGACCAAGATCTGTTTGAGTCTGAGGAATAATCTCCACAGTTGACTTGTGACCTTGCAATGTATAAATATATGAACCACTGGTTCTGCAGTTCCCCCAAAACATCTGGAACATAAAGGGGTCCCCTTTTCCATCAAGTTATCTTGTTTCAGCACTACCTCCTCTGCCAATAACTAGACAAAGCAAGCTACTATGTGTGGAATTTTGGCTTTCCAAATATGTCCCAACGCCATAGGAGTATCTGCTGGTTTGGTTGGTTCATCTTCCTACTTCGTGTTTCCAAGACAAAGCAAGCTACTTCGGTTCATCTTTCCACCTCATTTTTAGACAAAGAACTTTTACCTCGTGATAGGGTGAGCTTCATTCCCGGCCAATATCAGCCTATTGCCTCAATGAATTTACCAAAACTCTGTAATTAATATAATTGAAATGTAGCCCTGCATCATACATCCACCTAGCAAAAGGACCCGATTTTTTCCCGTTGCTCTCTAAAATAATAGGTCCACCTTTTCTCTTTTCATTTGGTTTTTGCGAGAAATAGAGATTGAAGGACCCTTGACATTGCTAGAGGTGGATGGTCCACTTCCACTAGTTGAAGGGTTCTTTGACATTTTGAGGGAAGGCCCCATTGGCATACTCACTTCAACATCATCAACAAGATTAATTGTGGATGATTAATGGTTCATTTGAGTTTTAAACTCTGCTTTTCTTGTAAAACTCCCTGATTTCTTATTTCCGTGAATTCGTCCCAGTACTTTTCTTGAAGTAGCTAGAACTTACTTTGAATGTTAAAGCTAGTCAGTAATAAAAATTCTTTTGGAACAGAACACCTATATTTTCAGAAGCTGTTGTAGGAGAGAATGCAGAGGGCGACGAAGTGCAGCCTCCAGAGAGATCTTTCTGGGCTAAATATGTGAGTCTGATTGAATTAGCTTCTTGTAAATATTTCCTGTACTCATCTTTTACTCTTTTCTTGTGATTTTTATTTCAGTGGATGTATTTGATCCCTCTTGGACTCATTGTTATGAATGCTATGACCCAAGCTATGAACATGGCTGAAGAACAGACTAGCGGACAAGCAGGGGCTCAAGGACAACAGGCAATTGGTGCTCAACGTGCACAAAATACTGTGGTACGAAGAAGATGATAGGTGAGCAAGTCGGAAGTTTGTGCAAGTACTTCTGTGGTTTCTTCTTCATTATCGATTTAACTTCCATAGAATCTGAACCCAGGCACCGTCAACTTCCTGGTTGCCTTCTTCCAGAGAATTTGGCCTCACACATTTAAATTAGAAATTGTATTAGCCCTTCTTAGGGGTGTAAAAATAATGTTCAAGTAATTTTGACTATTATTAAATTGCAGAAACATGTTAATCTTGAAGTAATTTTTTCAATTTTGTTTATTGTTTGAGTTTTCTTCTAGTGTCTTTTATGTAATGACTAGTTATCTCATCAAGCTTTGAGTTTCAAAAATTGAATTTTACTTTGAAATAGAAGATGCAAAAAACAAAGCACAGTGATTGCTCATCTGAAACATTGACCAACTTTTGTGGGTGCAGTGTGCACTTGTATGTTGTTCTTGTACGAGACAGCACAGATGTG
Organism: Solanum lycopersicum; assembly: GCF_036512215.1. NCBI lineage: Eukaryota > Viridiplantae > Streptophyta > Magnoliopsida > Solanales > Solanaceae > Solanum > Solanum lycopersicum. The sequence goes on from NC_090803.1 coordinate 36,899,405, forward strand.
TTTATTGTCTTTGATGTTTTTTATTTCATTGCTCTGGAAAGATAACATATATCTTTATAGGTCGTTTCATCTCTTCTAGTATCTGTTTTTAGAGTTATAATGGTGCAGGGTCATGTCTGTTTTGAGAAAAGGATTGATGATTGCAGTCCAAACAGTTGGTGTGTTCGCTTAGAAAGATAGGGAGGGCATGGGGTGTGTATTGTTGTGTTAGTGTATGGTGCAAGGCCTGAGGGTATGCATTCTGCTAGTGGAGCTTTGGTTGTTACAAAAAGAGGAGATTCAGTGTTTCGCATTTGAAATCATTTTCCTTGTGCAAAAGCATATGATGTTTCCTCCTCCTGTCCAAGACCCATCTTTTCTTAGAAGAGAAAAATTTCCTCTTTGTGCAAATGCATTCTACAATTGACGCTCTTTATTAGAAGCAAAGATTTGGGTTGATTCTGGCATTCACTTTTTTTTATAATAATTATTACTGCACACACACAGGTATATTATAAGCAATAAGTAGAGGTTTGGACTTAGATCTATTAACTAAATTAAGCTATTACTAATTATTTCCGTGAGTCGAGTATGAATGGCACACACTACTACAACATAAACTAAAGTTAAATTTTAAAGGCTTTTAAGTCATATATCGCCCCTCAAAGTAGTCCGCATAATTCACTTAGACATCTCAATTGAGACTTGTACCTATTGAGCACCTAAATTGTTCAAAACATGTACCTATTAGATACAAAATGTTGATATGGAAAAAAATGTGTATTGCACTTCCATGAAGTGCGTGAAAAGACTTTAAATAGTGTCTTTTTTATTCTTCTTTTTACATTTTTTCTTCTTTTATTGACACTTGCATTATAATTAACTTAAAATATATTTTCTTCATTATTTACACTTTTTTCAAAAAAGAAAACACTCCACTCTCTATCTATCATCTTCTTCATAATTTAGTTTACAAAACTTTCTTCATTTTAGCTCCAACACTATTTTTTTTCTTTTTTTATATACAAAAATTTATATCTTCCAAATATGAAGATAAATGAAAATCAACTATAAAGATTCACATTTGAAAGAAAGTCTTAGTATGATTTATTTCAAAATCTCATAAAGACAAGGAACAAGTATGAAGAAGATAAAAAAAGATAAATGACTTTTACGTATAAAAATAGTTAGCCAATATTTATTTATCACAATTTTCGAACAAAGATTTTTACTCAAATTCATATGTGGTCATTAAATTTATCAAAAATGATATAAAAAAATTGAAAGAAATAATTTTGGGGTTATCAATTTCATTTGTCATCGATGTAGAATTGAATAACCGACAACAAAATTTTCTTTCTTCTTCACTCTTAGTATGAAAAATAATTAATCTTGAAGTTATTTGAAAAGAATAAGATTTTGTAATTTGAGAAAAAAATGTGTTTTGGGGAAGAAGATGAAGATGAAAGGGGGTTGGGGTGGGATGGGGTAAGGTGGGTTAGAATAGGTTGACATTTTCATTATTTTTTTTTTACAAAAAAATTAGATATTAAATGTGTTTTTTTTTATTTTTGGGCCCAATGCCAAATGTTATTTTTTAATTAGTCATGTTGTCACGTCACCGCAAGTGTATCACACACTCTTCACATTTTTTGTTGATTATCAAAAAATGTCTAATAGAAATGATTATTATATAGGTAAAAGTGTTCAATTGGTACTAGTATTAGTTGAAGTGTCTAAGTGAATTATGCGGACAATTTTAAGGGGCCGCTGATGACTTAAGCCAATTTCAAACATGCTGTGGAATTTCATGACACGAGACATTGTAGGCTATGCCTCTGCGAACAATCATATTGAGATTTGACTAATGTATTTGGCGTAAAGTAAAGACTCCTAACTGAGTCTAAAAATATCCATGTGGTTTACTATGAACTTTTTTAACTCACTAAATAGGCGTTTGGAGTTTATTGAAAAAGGCCGAATGATTTATCGTTTAATTTTGAGGGTGTAAACGAGATGGTCATGGTTTTGGGTTTTAAAATTTTGTGGGATTTAATGATTTTGAATTAAAATATAGTACTTCTTAAGAAATGTCATATGACTTCTTTCAAGGAGCCTTTTCTCAAAGGGTTAAGAGTATTTATTATCTTTTTCCCTTTGATTTATTGCTTGATAAATTTACTAGAATTTTTCAACAACTTACTTGCCTATTCAAGTTAACCTAGTACGTATGAAATTAGTATTATCAGGAAAACATTATAATTTCCAGTAAAAGCAATCAATTAAACATATTTGTGTCCTAATTTTGAATTTGTTCTCCAACGTACAGGTTCAAAACTTGCCTTGTTAAATTGTCGTCTGGAATTTCACTTTAAAGTTTGATTAGATTTGCAGATGGTTTAATTATTGGTTAGACAATCAAATAATTACACAATTAAACCATTGCGATAAATCGAAAACAAATCAAGCCTCAAACTACGTACCGCAACCTTATAACATAAAAGAAGAAAGAAAACGTTATAGTCACTAGTTCTTGGCCTGGTTTCCCTTCAAATCATATTTCACATGTACTTATATGACCAAAACATCCGACTTAACCAAAATAGGGTTAGACATGACCGGAAAAGGTTTGCCACGATGTATGACAGGCAGTGCCAAGAGACTTTCTTCGGAAGAACTTTTTCATCATGCAGCCATCATACCTTGCTACAACACTATTGATGAGCAGCAGATTTTCACTTATTTTAGTTCAATTATTAGTGTCATCAATGTCTAATTATGTTCTATTTTGATGATATTTTACAACTATGAAGGCTAAAGGACAAGGTCAGTATGAAATGAATGAAAAAAGAGGTCAAAAACACTGAAAAGTAGAAATTACCGAGCTATTGATTACCTAAAAAAAAATGCAAATTGCCTAATAGGTTGATTATCGTCGAAGCTCAGAGTATTTGTTGTCCAAATATCAAGGCAGATTGGCAAAGAGAGGTCACATCAGCGATGCGCCGAACAAATAAAGGCGAACCCAAATTCATTGTCGAAAGTGACATATTGCTGAGTGAAAACGAACGCTAAATTAGACAAACAAGGTGAATTTAGCGACTCACTAATTGTAAAAGGCGTATTCTATCGAGTCCAACCATTGAAATTCAAACACCTGAAGCCAATAAAGAGCGAGTTGAAAGTTAAAACGATGATTCACCTAATGAGTTCGACAAGCTCGAGACGAGCGCGACTAATGATACTGAATGGGGTGCAAAAGATATTTTTGGGAAAATATAAATAGCTTAAAGAGAGGGAAATTGGATCATTTATCAGTTTTTTATTTTTTAAAGGCATATAATACATAAACATGATTCTTAACTTGGCGTCAGCTGACAATTATGACATTTAACTTTGGATGTGCACAAGTAGACACTTAAACCTATATAAAATTAAATAAATGAACATACATGGCAATTTTGTGTCCTACGTGGCGTCCTACATATATTATGTCATGTAGGATATGTATGTCGACTTGTTCAATTTTACACAAGTTGAAGTGCCTACTTGTGTACACTCAGAGTTGGAGGGCACAATTGTCGATGAAGCCAAGTTAAGGATCATATCTATGTATTATGTCTTCTTTAAATAGTTAGAAAAAGAATATTTGTCACGACCCAAGTGTACCCCCTAGATATAACATGCATATAGAAACCTGAAGACTCCATATAAGTCGCTTAGTCCTCATAACATAAAGTAGTAGAACAATAAAGAGTAAAACAACATTTAAGTCCAAAACAATTTTATAGAAAGTGGAAGTGTAACTCATGTCTCAACATAGCCATCTATTACAATCGAATAAAGTGGGCCTAGTCCATACATCATGTTCAACAAGGAAATATGAAAGTGAAACTGCAATTAGGAAAATCCATCCTCAAACCATAAGGACTCACCAAGCTCGGAAAGAGATCAAAGTCGAAGCTCTAGCCACTAGAATAGAAACCATGCTTGTCGGACCCTACATTTGGGAGAATGTAGGCAAGATTATGTGTTAGTATAAAAATGTACTAAGCATGATAGTTATGCATAAAAGCATTTAAAATATAAATTAGTTGTTTTATTTACGAAAAAAATATTATGTTTTAAGACTTGTTTTAGAGTTGCCACTTAATTTTTTTAAAAAAGTCAAGAAAATTATTCTTCCAATTGACTAAAACAGGAAATCATTTGAAAGATTTTAAAAGGGGATTCGGGGGTTCATATTTACATTTTTTAGGAAGGTGTTTAAGGCACCTAAAATACCCACTAATGCGGTTTTTCGACAACTAACTTTGTTTGGCTAAAACTTAACTTATTGCAATTCATTTTAAAATCCTTGAAATACCAACTTACTATCTAAGTGAGATTTAAGTTTATTTAAATACTTATTTACACTTGGTTGATTTAATTTAAATGGTTAAATGAAGTGGCGTCTTGCGGGGATTTTGAATTTTCCGACCCTAAGACTAACGACAGATATTGACAAACAAAGAAATAAATGCGGTAAATAAAAAGAGATAGAAAGAGAGAGAGAGAGAGAGAGTAGGGTCCAAATTCGATTTCTGTCCTCCTGGACCGATATTTGAACCCATTTCGTTTTATGTTTTGAGCCTTAGGCCCATTTCTTCACTTGTCCTAAAATTCTAACAATAATAATAAATAAATAAAATAAGAAAAAGGCTTTCGCCCAAAAACAATAAAATACAAAATTCTAAGAAATAAATTTGAGCTCTTATGACCCACTCTCTTCCTCTTCTTTCACTTTGATTTCTTTCACTTCAGGACCTGTACGTCGATTTTTGATTAGGTGACTTGATGAAAGGAATTTGAGCCTTAACGACTCTCTCGAAATGCAAGGGGGAGATGATATGAGTTCGCTCCTTGAATAAAAGAGATTCACGGATGAAAACCATACCTTAATTGATGCTAAGCCACTAAATTGAATGCAAATTGATGCAGAAACTAAGCTTCAAGCTCCAATCTCTCTTCAAGCTTCAGTGGTGGTTTAGAAGTTCTTCCCTAGGGTTTGGGGTTTTAATTTTGAAATAATGAACTCATCTAAGTTTTCAAGACTTATAAACCCATTTAAAATATCCAAAATAACCTTAATGAACCGCCCAACTTATTTTTCGAAAGCTAGATGAATTACCTAAATACCCCCAGCCTTGGCCGAGACTCTGCAAAAAACTGCATGTCTCATCGACAGCCAGCATCGACGCCATGTAGACCAATCGACGGGTCCTGCTAGCAACCGTCAATTGGGTCAAAGACTTACAAATGGGAGCTTTAGCTCTTGCCACCAAGTATCAACCTACGCCCTCCATCAACAGTCGTTGACTGACCTACTGGGCATCGATTGCCTCCGTTTGTGGGCCTGGTTTTGACAGTTTTGGCTCACAAGTTGGGTCTTTCTCAAGGACCCTATGGTTGGTTGTTGGAGAATTTTGGTCGGACGTTTCCAACCCAAATATACTCGTACACATGTCAAGAACCACTCACATCAATTTCAACCAAAACGAACACGTAAAACATACAAAGGCACACCTAAACGTACAAGCATGTCTCAAGGCAAACCTTTCAAATGTCATGGACTTTCTTGTATGTTTAACCTCCAAACATCACCAAACTTTAGACACTACCTCAAAATAATCATTATAACCATTTTAGGATTTTAAAACCTCATGACACGCGTGTAGGCTCTAATTTCACCTAAGTCGTTTTAGAGATGTTACAAGGAGGAGCGTGTAGCTATTTTAGAGTTGGAGGTCCGCAAGTTGAGTTCAAAGGAGATTGCATCTATCAAGGTTCAGTGGAAAAATTGGTCGGTTGAAGAGTCAACTTGGGAGAGTGAGACTGATATGCAAAAAAGATATTCATATCTTTTTATTTATTCACGTACTCTTTCTTACCTTCGCTTTCTTTGATCGTTCGAGGACAAACAATCGATAAATTGGTATCTAATGTAACGACTCATTTGGTTGTTTTGAGTACTAGAGCATTTTATTTCATAAAAGACTCTTCTGATAGATTCTAAATGGATATTATGGACTATTAGTAGTTACAATTATGAAATTAGTGGGATAGTTTTAATAATTGAGTTAGTTGGTGATTAAACATAATATCATTAAAATTTATAGTAGGTCACTTTTACACTTTTATAATTGGTTTTATATAATAATTAGAAAGTAAATATTTTATAGAAACAATAAGGATTTAGGCGAGAAAACATAACTGCATCAAACACGAAGCAGTTGTTCATCAGGTAATCAAGCTTAATTTGGGTACTGGATATATTTGCATGATCGATTATTGTTATTATTTTATTACAGTATTGAATTGGAAAAGAGTGTGATTCAATAAACACTAGCAATTTGTCGTTTTGGACTGTATAGTTATTTCCAATTTATATTATTATTATTATTGTTATTTTAATGATTGGGAAAGGAAAGGAAAATATATATTATATATTAGTATTATGTTGTCTTCAAAAGAGATTAATGTAATGTGCTGATGGCAAAAGACAAAATGTAATTTAAAAATTGGAAAGGGCAAAGTGGAGGCGTGATGATTGCTCAGGTGTTAAGTACTAGAATTGACTTTAGTTGTCTATCGATATTATATTCTACAAGTGAGAACATTAAATGGGCATATGGATATTAATTGTTATCACGTGCAGGTTTGAGAGAAAAGTTAGGCCAAACAGAGTAATGATAGGTAGCTCACATTAATTTTTACATGTTAAAATTTGGATTCGGTCACGGGGTTGTTAAATTGTTTTCTCGATTGTTTCTGTTCATAGTAAGGGTTACTGTTAGTGGTACTTACGTAAAGGTTTCAATGTTTCTATATTTATCTAGCTATGACTCAAGTGTGAGAGATGGAAAATTAAATATTTGGTGTATCCAATTATTTAAAATTCATCAAAGTTATGATAATCGAAGAAATTGAGAGTTATTCTTAGATTTGAACTTAAGAAAACTGATTTTAGAATGAATGAGTTTTTGGCTCTAGGATAGACACAAAATAATATGAGTGTTTGTTAACTCAATAACTTACAAATTGTGCATATATATATGGTAAATTGGTAAGATCGGAGGCATTGAGAAGGAAAAGACATCGGAGAAGTAGTTTGCTTGTCTTTGATTCTTCGGTAGAGGTAGGTTATGATTTATTCTATTTGATAGATAGACTTAATAGTGATTGATGTGCAATGAGTGATATTGTGAAGTTTGATATGTACTTGATTGTGTGGTTGTTGTCTTGATTGTGTAGTTTCGGTTAGATCTGAAATCCTGAGAACGTGAAATTTATAATCCTAAACCTCTCTATCGAAGTGATGCCTTGAATAAAGAAGGCTTGCTGAAATATTATTAATGAATTGAAAAATGTTGATACTAAATAATTAATTAATGATATTATTAGGTCGGAGTGTCACATTCTGACACGGTATTCTTAAATCGAAGTGTCAAGTTTCGACACGGTATAACTGGATGAGAGTGTGATGTTCCGACACTTTTTTTTTTGGATGAGAGTGTCACGTTCCGACACAGTTAGTTGGATTCAAATGTCACATTACGACATGGTAACAGAAAAGGAAAAAGTTATTGAGTTAACTTAATGTACTCAATCTCAAAGAACTCACTTCCTAAATGAGCATGGTGTGGAGGCATGACTCCCCATATGTGTGCTGGATATTGTGAGTGATTGTGTACTAGCTTTCGTTGTCACTTGTTCATGTTGTTTGTTGCTTGTCACTTGTTGAATGTCATAGCCGATCTTATACTATTATTCATTGTATATTAGTTTCTATTTTGGGTTGTGATACCTACTCAGTACGTGTTTCTTGTACTGATCCCTACTTGTGTTTGCTTCTTTTTCTTTTGTGAAGTGCAGCAAGTGTACTATTGACTTCGACTCGCCCTCAGCTCTAGCGAGTCTCCAAAACATAAAATTTTGGGGTGAACTATTATTTCTAGCTCGTGCTCGATTCTCTCATTCATGACATAATGTTCTTAAATTTCGCACATGGATCATCTTATTTACTTATTTTGGCATCTTCAATACTTTTAGACTTGGTAATTGAGAACGGATGTCCTTGATGTGATGACTTTCAGATTTTGGGGATAATAAGTGTTAAGGCTTTAGATGTTTATTTAATTGGTTACTTTAATAAGTTTTGAGCTTCTACATTTAATTGGTATTCATAGTTGAATTATTGATATATGTTGTGTTTAAATTCCTTGGTTCGCTCAGTTAGGAGGTTAAGTGTGGGTGCCACTCTAGACTCGTTTTGGGTCGTGACATTTTCACATGATTGTAAGTTTTTTTAAAAAAAAATTAAACTCAAAATATTTTAAAATAATATTTTTTTAAAGTTAGAATATCTGGTTAACTTGATAATACATTTGTGACATACATAATAGTTAAATTCAAAAATATAAATACGTATCCAAATATAAATATATATATGCATTAATGAAAATCTTTATCTCATAAATTAATTATTAAACGAATAATAAAAATTAAAATAACAAAAACTTCAATTGGCGTTGTTAAAAGTTATATATACTTTTCTTCGTCTAAAATATTGACATATTAACAAATAATATGAAAGTAAAACAAAAGAGCAGTGTTTATATAATAATTACTATTTCAAAGAAAACTTCATGAGATTCTACATAACATAAGTAACATTGATAAATAAAGTCATTCTTTTGTCTTGATCATTAAAAACAAATTGTGACAATTCCCAAAATTTTAAAAATGATATTCAGAAGAGAAATGATTAGCCAAAACAAATGAATTTAGACTACATCATGTCAACTCTATATGTTGGAAATTACATACTAATATATATATATATATATATATATATATATATATATATATATATATATATATATATATATGAGCAAAAAAATTATTATATCATCAAAATTATTTTTCTCAAGTACTCGAGGTTATGGAATATACAATCTTAGGGTAGAACGACTTACTTTATCAGAATAGTGGTACCTCATATTCCGTTAAATTTCGAATTCACTCAATGTCAATAAATCACACAAAATTTTTTAGAATGCAAGAAGAAGACGAGTAGAAGATTCAAAAAATTGTGATTGAAAAATGAGATGAAGTCACATATCATTCTGCCTTGAAATTTTAAAGAACAAAGAATTCAAAATGTCTCTGCGACGCGAAGTGATCTCTTTGTTTTGGTCACCCGCTTTTTAAGTCAAATTTGAACTGTTTAAAATGTCCATTAAGTGCAGGGGTTTTTGGGTAATTTGGGGATGACTAATGGACGATTATTGATTCTTTTTAATCCCCTATACTCACAAATCAGAGCTAAACCCTCAACTGAAAACAGAACCTCTCCATTTCTTCCATCCAAAAACCTCCATTGATGAGGGTTTGAAGCTCAAAGTAAGAAAACTGATATAGCATTACTTCATCAATTTAGTGGAATTTTATTCACATAAGTTATGTTTTTCATCCATGAATATCTTTTCTTTAAGGAACCAATCTTCAAAGTGGTTTTCTAAGTCTTTCTCAAAAGATGAACTTTTAAATTGTAATCTACCTATGGGTTCTTGCATAAAATGTTTTGAATCATTGTATTATGATTTAATTCATGTTAATTTGATGATTTCAACCTAAAAATCCATGAACCCATGCAAACCATGCAATTCTAGTTTTGATTATTGTAATAGCGTAAAAACAAACTAAGGTGAATAAGAGATTTGTTAATGTTTCATCAGTTAATTTTGTATAAAATTGTTTATAATGATTTCCTTCGGATGTGTATGAAGTTTGGTAAAGTTTGGATGTTAAACGTCCGAGAACGCTCATGATGTTTGAAAGGTATGCCTTAGAAAGTGTTTATGTGTCCTAATGTGTTTTAGCGAGTTTTACGTGTTTGTTTTTATTGAAATTGATGAGTGATGTTCATAAAACCTAGACGATTATGTATAGTAGTGTAACGTCAAGGTATTGTCTCATATAGGACCTACGAGGATCACTAGGAGAGGACCTCATCCTTTTGGCAGGACGCTGGCAAGGAGTGACTAACGACGGCCACAAGGGATGAACTATTTTTCAAATGCCGGCCCATCGACCTTGGGAGTCGACTAGACCTTAAAGGATAGAAAAGCCTGCAAAAAAGGGGGCTCAACCAAATCGACATACCCCATCTAAGAGGCTTTGATTGGGCAATGGCCCGTTTGTGAAGGGGCGTAGGTTGGCCTATTAAAATGCTGTTAATTTTCTGCCTTGGCTTGGGGTGTTTTGTAAATTCACCCCAAGTCTTTTATGAACCTTGGATGATTATTTTAGGGTATTTATGGTATATTAAGAGGGTTCAAACACTAATACCTAATAATGAACTTCATTTTAAAAGACCCTAAGCCCTCCCTAAAGAAACACTCTCTCAAAACTCAATAGAAGCTTGAACTCAAGGAAGGGATAGAAGAGGTTGGTGGTTGACGATTATTCATTATGATTTAGTGGGTTTCCTTCTCTTTGAGGTATGATATTAATCCATGAACTCTCTCCATTCAAGGAGCCATATCTAAGGAATTTCAAAAAGGTTTTTCAAGTCCTAACTTTTTATATATTTAGCACTATGTATGGGTCATGCATGAAAAATTTATTTCCAATATTAGTTGGTGATTCTAATGCTAAAACTTCAATTAAACCATGTTATTGCTTTTTATCATTTTTTGATTTAAGAAATGCGTCTAATGAACATGATTTGATAATATTATAGGTATAGTTTCTTTATGGCTACATTGTTACTTAGCTACTGCCCTAAGGGCTATTTGATGATGCATTATTGAGGAATTTATTTAGGTGGTGAAATCTTGGATTTATGGTAAGTTGGTTACAATGTCTAAATTTTCTTTTGAAATTCTCTTGAGTGGTATAATGCCCCAAAACGAACTAAGGTGAAATAGAGTCTCGCGAGTGTTGATTGAGCTAATTTTATTTAAAAAATGAGTTATTTTAGTGTTCTTAGAGAGTGTGTGAAGTTTGGTTAAGTTTGAAGGTCAAACGTCAAAGAACGTCGATGACGTTCGAAAGGTGTTCCTTAGAAAGTGTTCTTGCGTCTTGTTATGTTTGAGGGAGTTTTACGTGTTCATTTTGATTAAAACTAATGTGACGTGTTCCTAAAACCTAGACGACTTAGTTTAGGTGTTTAAAGTCCGGGCACGACCCCATGTAGAACTGGCAAGGGGCCCTAGATGAATTTCCCAAGAATTGGACCAACATTGCCAAGGCAGTGTCCAATCGACGAGCCAATCGACCAGGAGACGGCCTGTCGACTTGGTCAGTAATTTTGACAAGAAAGCCTATAGGTTGGTGAGTTGTAGTCCCTAGCCACGAAACCCCCACCAATGGTCCGTCTTTTGACAAACGGACCGTTTGTTGGTCCATCGATGATGACTTCTCAAAACGATTCCCTTTGCCTGTTAAGTCTTGGGGCATTTTGGAAATTCACCCTAAGTATTTTATGACCCTAGACAAGACCCCTCACTTCAAATATTCAAACTCCCCCTCTGAACAAAAATCTCTCAAAGTAATCATTGGAGCTAAGAGTCAAGGAAGGAAAGTAGGGTGGTTTGGACGTGTATCTTCACCAAAATTAGTGGGTTTCCTTGACTTTGAGGTATGGTATCCATCCTTGAACTCTCTTCTATTCATGGAGTCATTTACAAACGATTTCAAAAAGGGTTTCCAAACTCTATTTCCTACTATCTTTTATTTTAAGCATGCGTCTTCTTGTAAAAGTTTTCTAATGATTTAACTATGTTTATTCATTTAAGAATTGATGATTTTCATGTTAAAAAACTAATGAACTCAGGTATATGCATATTTCAAACTTTTAGCTTATGAAATGGGTTAAATGAGCATGTTTGGGTAAGGTAAGAACTTTGGTTTTCTTATGTTGTTGTTTTTGTTTAGCTACTGACCTAAGGGCCTTATTATGGTTAAATATTGAGAAATTTTATAATTTCTTGGTTAAATGGTGAGTTTCTTATATTGCATAAATCTTATTGTAATTTCTCTTGAGTGGTATGGTCCACCTTCTTGGTGGCGGTGTTTATTTGATGAATTTATATTACTTAATATGTTTCCTGAGTGTGGTTTCGTAGTTCTAGTATATGAAATGAAGTGATATTGAAGTTGAGCCTTGTCTTGTGTTTTGTAAAGTTTGATGGCATGTTTGGCTTAGATGATGCCTAAGTAAAATATATGACATTGTGAAGCATGTCAAGTGTGTAAGTTGATGAATGTAGGTCTAAAGCATGTATAGAAGTTAATATTAATTAAATTATGTTTATATGCAAGATGTGCTCACAACTACTCACACACACTTAAATGAATGTATGAAGTTAAATGGAGTAAATAGTGGAGTTATGATGTGAAAACTCTTTGTGAGTTGAGATGAAGTTTTTAGTAGAAATTGCACTACATCCTAAGAGCTTTCTAAGTTAGGTCGGAGGATGAATGCCCTTTGTGATTTGAGATGCGGTGTTCAGTAGCTATCCTTAACCAATAGTTTGAAGTGCTAACAATTTGTGTGGGTTATGTCTAGCACCGAGAGGATATGAAGAAGAGCTAGTTACACTTCGTGAGTTTAGATGTTGTAGTCCAATGTACCTCTTTAGATGCATACTCCTCGTGATTAGAGATTGAGTTAAAGAGTAGAAATCTCCTTATCCCTTAACTATGCGCCACATAGGTGCATCCATTGGGAAAGCCATGTAAAAGAAAAATGAATGACCTTACTCTAGGCAAGTTAGGATCCCTCATTCAATAGGGTTTGATATTGGGATTCCATGTGTAGATCTCATAGTCTTTGTTTGTTAAGCTAACTTTCGACAAAAGAATTGACTAAGCTAAGTCTTCTAAAAGAACGTACTACATAGAGTAGGTGGTGGTATGGGACACTATCTACTCATTGTACTTTGTAGGACATTCCAAGAGGAAAGACTTGGTGCCAAATATTTTAAATGAATGTACTACATAGAGTAGGTGGTGGAATGAGATGCTATCTACTCATTGCACTAAGTAGGCTTTCCGAAAGATAAAACTTTGGTGGTTTGTTAAGTGACTTTTAATGTCATTCCATTGATTGAGGTGTTTTTTTGTCCCTAGTTAAGTAAGACGAAAAAGGTAGTCTTTAGGATTTCTTTGGATTGTATTGAAAAAGGCATATGCATATTTACTTGATGTCTAACCTTAGTCGGTCATAGGATAATCCCGAGGTAGGGAAACTCTTATGGAAAATGTGTTCACTTTTTCATTCAATTGGCCTTTGAAGTACATTCATTTAGAATAGGAGAATTAATTGTGAATGCCTTAAATGATTCATTGTTAAAGTTCAAATTAGTTCACAGTAATGTTCAGTTTTGAGTTCACTAAATTTTTTTTGGGAAGTTACTATAAAGAGTGCCTTTTGGATACAATTATGGAAATTCTGCTCTATGTATTAAATGATGTTCCTTATGATGTTTTGCTTCTATATTCTTGAATATTGTACTTAAATTGCATGAAATGTTATTTTTCTAAAATGTCCCTTTTCGCATGTTTTTGAATATGTCATGCTTACTACATTAATTGTACTGACCTAATACTTTTCAAGACCTTAATTGTATAAGTTGGAGACTTTTTGGATTATTCGAAGGTGAAGATTTCTTTCAATAATTGGCATGTCCTCATATATTCGAGGACATAGTCTATCATTTCCTAGTTTTATTATTATGACTTAATATGTAAATGATTTAAATATAATGGGTCGTGTCCCTAAGATATTATATGTCTTGTCTTATGTTTTGCTTGTGATGATGAGATTCCTTAAGTATTTATGAAAGACTTCCTTTTTATTAATTTATTTGTGAAAAGTTTTTATTCCACACTACTTTTCATGTCTTATGTATTGACTGCTAGTTAAAGGTCTTATATAAGACCCAAAGGGGTCAAGTATGACTTTCCATGAAACGAGGGTACCTCCTAACTTCTAGGGGGTACTTTGGGGTCGTGACAAGTGATATGGTCCACATTTGGTGGGGGTGTTTACTTAAAATATATTGAATGCGAATATACTTGTGTATTTTGTATAAGGTCATGAAGTCATATGACATGATGTAAAAAGAAAATTATGGTGTTCATGTTGATGTGGTTTATGAAGCTGGTTATGTCAAGTATTCTAGAGTAATGTTAAATGATCTATATGTTTATGGGAAGCATGCTAACATGTGAAATATGATGAATGCAGATGTAAGCATGATTGAGAAGTAAATGTTACGATAATAATGATTATGTGAAAGGTGTGTCACATGCCCACACGCTAACACTTTTAATAAATGAATGAATTAAGCTAAAGAATGTAAATTAAAACATGAGTTTTGGGTGAAAACTTTTTGTTAGTTGAGATGAAGTGTTTAGTAGCAACCTCACTATTTCCAAGAACTTTATAAGATAGGTTGGAGGTTGGATACCCTTCTTGAGTTAAGATGTGGTATTCTAGTGTAGCCTCTAGGGATAAGTACCCATTTTGAGTTGAGATGTAATGCTAATAAGATATCCCAATACCTATAATAACGAATGTTTAAGAATTCGTGGGGGAGTTACTCCTAGCACCAAGAGGATATGAAGATGTAGTGGTTAGATTTCGTGAGTTGAGATGTTTTATTCCAATATATCCATTGAGATGAGCACTCGTTGTTAATAGATAATGAGTTACAGAGTAGCAATATCCTTATCCCTTAACTATGCACCCACATAGCTGTAGGTACTAGAAAAGCCATGTAAAAGCTAATTGAATGACCCTACCCTAGGTAAGTGAGGATCCCTCATTTGTTAGGGGTAATATCGGGATTCTATGTCTAGCTCTCACGCTCTATATCATTTAATGTTATCCCTAATATTAGAATGAATGAACTAAGTCTCCTAAATGAATGCAATACTTTGCGTAGGTGGTGGTATGAGACACTATTTATCCATTGCACAAAGTAGACATTCTGAAAGGGCAGTCTTGGAGTGTTTGATAAGAAGTGTATGAATGACTTATCATGTGTTGTAAATGAAGCTAGATGAATTAAGGTTAATGTTAAAGAAGTAAGTTAAAGTTATGTTTTGTATAATTAAATTATGAAGGATGAATAGAGTGTACTTGATCCAAGGGAATCCTCAAGGAGCAATAAGTAGGAGAAGTAGTATGGAATACTACTCTCACAGTGCACATAGTGTAACTTATAATTCTTATTGGAATAGGGAACCTATGTGAAGTTCTTAATGTATGAATGTTCTTCTAATATCTAGTATAGAGTGTGGACTTGTTTCCCGTGCGAGGTAAGCCTATTGCTAGTAGTCTTACGGGTCACATGGTTATTATTGAAGGGGGTGTATAGGAGGTTTCTTCATGGCTAACCATAGTGAATCTTTGGATAACTTGCTTAGGGAAACCTCAAAAGGAAATGAGGTCAATGTATTTTGCATAAATGAGTTTATTGTAATGTCACTGTGTTCACTGTAATGTGCTTAAGTTACTATAAAGTTATATATTTGTTCTATATTTATAAGAGTTCTATTTTATGTGATAAATGATTATTCTTATACTATTTTAATTATATATTAATGAAGGGTTTACTTATTTTGCGTGAAAGTGTATTTCTAGTAAAATGTCCCCTTTTACATGTTTTTGCATATACCTTACTTAGTACATTGTTTTGTACTAACCCCATAGCTTTATATACACTATAAGTATGTCCCCATATATTCGAGGACATAATACGATTTCTTAGTTTCCATCGTTAAGACTTATTATGTCCCTAATATATTTATGTCGTGTCTTTAAGTTGCCTTTGAATACGAGATTATTGTTTAGTATTTAAAAAGATATTTCTCTTTTATTATAAATGTTGTGAAAACTTTTTAGTCCGCACTACTTTTCATGTTTTATGCGATGAATGATAGCAAGTAGACTAGTGCTAGAACCCTTAAGGGTCAAGTATGCAATTGTCTGCCCTAAGGATTACCCTAACTCTAGGTGGTACTTACGGGTCGTCACAAACATGGTATTAGACCATAAGTTTATGGGAATCTAGGTCTAAAGCCTCACAAGCCACGTCTAGTATAGTCTTGTTCATCTGTGAGAGTCGCAACACACCCATTGGTGAGAGGCTATATGAAGATATACTTTTACTTTCTTTATTGCTCTTTTATTGTACCATAGAAGTTAACTTCATATATTCTCTCTTTTCTTTTCAATTGTCTGGTGGTATCCTAGGTTTTATTGCTTTGAAAGAAAGAAACTTCTATCTTTTAGGGAGATAAATGGTGTGTTTTGATGCTTATGATTGTTTTGTGGCTAGAAGAAAACATATGTAGATATGTTTTTGTCATATTCGGGGAGCAACACCTAGACGTAACCGGCGTCGTCGTCCTATTTAAGGAGTGATACTAGCCTCTTAGCTTACATCATTACATTTATATGTCTAAAATGCGGAAAACTTAAAACATTCATGTATTTATCTTTAGGTTAAAATAAATTTCGTGCATACAAATAATATAGTCATATCGAGCATGTCTAGACTCTTTGTAAGGAAGATTACATAGTCTTCTACTTTTAATGCACATAGGTATATAAAATATAACATAGTCTTAAAACAAGATGTTTCATCTTATAATCATGTAGAATAAGAGTATATCAGTTGGGTATATCCTATACACCAATATAATAAATCCACATATAGGTTATACAATATTTAGTGCTCAAATGAAAAGGAAAGAACTAGGAGTCTTAATACTAGAAAAAAATAAAAAGATTGATAGTGGCACTGCCCTCGGAAAGTAAGGACCTACCCAACTTGGATGAGTGAGAATTCCAAGTTTTCCTTCAAAGTCGTCTCAAAAGACCTTCAACGATCACAACCTAAAATGTTTGGAAAAAGGGAGAAAATGGGGTAGTACACCACTTGTACTAAGTATAAGACAATATGCACATATATCACAAAATCATACAAAAAGGGGACATTTCATAAAGTATGCAATTTACTTTAAAAAGCCTTATGCACATTCTATAAGATCATACCAATCAATAAGACATATTCAGTTAGTCAAGATCATATACATCAAAAGACCAACAATACTAAGTCTAGTCAAGCCAACTCAACCATCAAGCTATAACATCTACAAGCATGATAAAAGTTCATTTCAACATAATCAATGTAATACATTACTCATGAATCCTCATTAAGTGAACTTGTACCATGATCATGAATAGAGCAATAACCTTACTCAATCAAGTAAACCCAACAAGAACCATAATTAGTGTCAAACTTCACAAAGGATAGCATTAAGAGTACATATTATCATACTTTAGCAATAGAAGACAAACACATATTCATAAGTGAAACAAATAATCGTATAGTATCATCAATGTGCAAGATCATCATATATATATATAATGTACCATTATAATGACATACATATATAAGAACATTCTTCTAAGACTTCTGATAATGATAACTAGTGTAATGTTTAGGTAGAGTCTCATACCCCTACCTAGATAAGCTAAACCACTTAGGTCATCCTAGTTAGAGTTCATTACTTTAGTTATTTTTTACCTTTTGTAAACATCTTTCGTTAACCGACATAGACCACATGATCTTATGTGGAATCCGGTGTCATGGAACCCTAAACTGAAGGAAGGTGGACTACTTGCCAAGGTAGTACCAAAACATGAACATATCAACTACATGGATCCACTATCTAGTATTCCTATGGGGGAATCATATTTCAAGAACTAGGAGATATGGTTGGGATCCGATTTATGCTACATGAAATGTAGTCTCCAATCTCATTAGTACATTCGTGATCCTACCTTTTGATATGTATTTAATGCCTTTATTAATTATCATAGCTTAATGTAGATTATAGGGTCTGTCCCTTGTATAATCATCATCATCATAGATCAATAAGAATTGCATGAGAATTGTCCATTCAGTAAAATTCATATATGTGAGGTACAAACATTTACATTGTCACAGAATAATAAGGCACCTCGGTAAATTACCACCATCATGATAACATTTACATCATCCAGAACAACTCACAATTTATAGTTCAAGCCATTTCAATTCAACATCATACAAACCCTATTAATCTTAATAGAAGGTAAAATTCAATATAATATCATTACTTATGAAAAAGTAACAATAATCGAAGTAAAGAATAGAGATCACAAGATTTACTCAATCCTCTACACAATCCCATCATCAAGATCTTACAATTAACCTCCAGCTTAACCAAACAATTGTATAATAGCATAATATAATATAAAAAAACATAATAACAAGACCAATTGAATAATTGTACGATAATCATTTAGTTGTTCATTGCTTAAAATTAGAGAATTAGATCAAGTTCATAGTCTACTTAAACATATAAGTCAATTACTGAAGAACTAGCATAATAGGACTACAATTCATCTCAATCTATTCATAAATTGGCACAATAACATAATAGTATAGTAATTCACGCATTAACAAAGGTAATTACATCATTATTAGATAGATCAATTTAAGATCACAACCTAGGGTTAAGGAGAAAAGGTCATGTTCTACAAACTAGATCAATCCATCAAGAAATAACACAATTGAGTTATAATACATGTTCATCTATTCAATATATTCAAAAGAAATCATAAACAAACCAATCTACAAGATCATTTTCGAGATTGAAAGAGACCCACATGAAAACTCATCTTTTGAAATCAAATTGATAGAACTCTTTTGGGAAAGAAGTCCCAAAGGTGAAAGGAATCCGATACCTTAATATTTGATCAAGATTAATGAAGAAAATTTGAATTTATTTGCCCAAGAACCTCCTTGAATTTGACCTTATTTGGTGTTCTTGTTTTTGGGAGATTGAAAGAAGAGAGAGGGAAGATAATTTGTGTTCTAAAATTATGAGGGCTTAGGTTAGTTTAATTAGGATAGGGTCTTTATATAGCTTGTTGATTAACTTTATGAGAACTCCCTTTAAATATAAAAAATCAAATAAACACCTAATTTATTAGTTTAACTAACTTAAAACCGAGCAGCATAACTAATGCTCTCACAGATGTGACCACGTCGATGCCTCATTTGTGAATCGACGACCATAGGACCCTCCATCCTGTTGGTACGTTGTTTTTGTTAGAGACTGGTTAATATACAGTATTTGACAAACATTCTATGTTTACATCAATGGATATGATCGATGCCCCAATCGATTGGGCCATGATCCATTGTTTGCATCCGTTGGTGTGCACTTCCTTGGGAGGCTTTGCCCCAAGTTACAAGGGCCCTCCGCAAGGGCCCTTGGTTGGTCCTTGGAAAGTCGTACCCGGACTTTTCAACTATTGATTAACTTTAATACATTTTATATATCCTTACACGAAAATTCATCATTTTTTGACTCCTAAAATTATTCAAATAGACTTAGGCACACTAGCAATTCATTGAACTAGTTTCTGAAAGTCATGGACGTTTCTTGACATTTTTGTTTCTAAACTTTCTAAATGACTTATATACATAAAAGTTTACCTTAAAATAGTTTCTAAACCTTTTAAAACTTTATGAAGCTCTATATTACGCTTTATAACTTCAAAATGTTACATTATCCCCTCTTAGAAACATTGGTCACCTAAATGACACTTAAATCTTTTCAAAGGAAGGAATAGACTCAAGACTAGAAGCCCAACAAAAATAATACATCATAACAAGTTTTACAACATCAATTATTGTATTTTTACACATATAAATTCAAAAACATCTATTTCCACACATAAGGCTCAAAATCATATTATCAGGAATTTCCTTCTCACAACAACATGAGCTCACCATACCATATATGAGTCAATTATGCAAAAACTCAACTTATCAACATTTAAATATTATTTCATAAAGACTCACTATATTAAAATGCAAAACATAACATAAAACAAGAAGAATTGCAATTTTTCAAGTCTATAGGCATAAATTCACTGTAAGTCACTGTAACATGATCATTTTTGCAAAACATTACTAAAAACAAAAGCAACTTCAAATTTAGTCATTATTTTAATTGTTATTAGGAATAAATAACCTTATTTATAAAATAGATGAGGGTAACAGGACTTCATGTATGCCTAGGCCTCCATTTTTGGACCCTCAACTAGGTGATTCCTCCATACCTTTACGTAACCTATTTCTTTGTTCCTTAAATTCTTTACTTTCCTATAAAGGAATCTGAAGTTGAACCCTTCATAAGAGAGGTTATCTTATACACAAAGACCATCCATATAAAGAATAGACTTGGGATCACCGATATACTTTCTAAGCATAGAGTGATGTCCATAATGTGAAGTGCGCCACATTATGAATTGATGTTATGACCCGCAACTATGACCTAGATTAAAGGAGTTCTCTTGAGATAGATCAAGGCATGCTCGACCTCATGGAGATCTTGCACAGGCCCCTTAGCTATCATTCAACACATAAGATATAAAAAGTAGTACAGAAATTTAAAGTATTCACAAAAAATGTTAATAAGAAACATCTTTTATAAAAAAAACTAAGGAGTAAGTCTCATCGTCATAAGCCAAGTTAAAGAAACGACAAAAATATATTAGGGACATGACCCTTTACATTAAAATAAAAACATAAAAAGTCTCATAAATCTTAAATAAGAATCTAAGGAAACATAGACTATTCTCTCTAATATATGAGGCCATACATAGTTTTGAGAGAGTCGATTCCCAAGCTTATCTTCCAAAGTTTTCCACTCGCTTCCAGCCTATACTTATAGAGTGTAGAAAAGTACAGGGTTAGTACAAATATTTTACTAAAGTATAGAATATGCAAAATCATGGAAAAGTGACAATTTAATAAAAGTAAGCTTGCATGCCAATATGGTAAAACTTTTATGAATATATAATTAAAGCAACATATTAACTACAATTTGGCACATAGAATAAGACTTCCATAATTTTACACAAGAATACACATTTTAGTGAACTCATTACCTTTGAAGTTTCCCTAACCAATCTATCCTAAGACCCACTAAGGTAAGATGTGAATGAACCGCCCATACAATACCTCTAATGACACCTGAGTGATCCTCAAGACTACCATCCATAAGCTTACTTTTCATGGGTGACATTCCACACTCCACAACTAGGAACTAGGGAGACATACTTTCATTTAGAACCTCACATAAGTGCCCTTTCTAAAGTGGACTTGCAAGTTACACAAAATGCAATGTAAGAATAACATCCCATACTACTACTCCCAGAATGTGCTCGTTGAGGATTCCATGAGATGAGGTACACCATATTCTTCATTAATAAAATTCATCATACAAAACTTAAGCCTTAATTGCATTCTTAACAGTTGAAATTAACTCACATTACTTGATTATCATTATTTAAATACTCATTCATTCATTACATGAAACACACACCAAGACTGCCCTATAACGAGCCTACATGTGCAATGGATAAATAACTTCCCACTCCATCACCTACCATAAGTAGTAAACTCATTTAGGAGACTTAGTTCATTAAATTATTTTGAGGAGAAGTATCTTTAACCGACATAGACCATGTGATCTAGACATGGAATACCGATATTAACCCCTATTGGATGACGGATCCACACTTCCCTAGAGTAATGTCATTCTTTTAAACATTACATAGCTTATCCAATAGCTAAACCTATGTGGGCGGATATTTAGGGATAAGGAGATTTCTTCTAAGTAACTCATTCTCTTACTCACAAAGAGTACTCATCTCAAAAGGTATATTGGATACAACATCTCCACTCACAAAAGTGTAACCACCCCTTCTTCAAATCCTCTTGGTGATAAGAATAACTCCCCTACGGAGTCTTAAACATTCATCACTAAGGTAGAAGATTAAATATTTGACACATCATATCAGCTCATGAAGAGCATCCATCCTCCAGCCTACATAAAATATCTTTTCGGTAATAGTGAGGTTAACACGTAACACTCCATCTCAACTCACTAAGAGTGTTTACCCAAAAATTTCCTCAATCTTATTCATCACTTCTTTCATTCATTAAAGTTTGTGTATGTAAACACACCTTTCCTGCAATAACCATTTCCATTACATTGATCTCTAGACATGATTATATTTTAATTAATTACATTTAATACACTAGAATGCTTTACATGAACACATTCTTCACATTGATATAATATCATAAAGATGAAAATTTCAACCTTCTACGATATATCATACAAAAATCATCATAATTATCATTTATCTTCAAATCATATGCCTTCAAGGCAACATATTCACAATGCATGCATTAATACAATACATTAAATTCAAATAAACACCATCACAAAAGGTGGACTATACCACTCAAGAGCATTTTATAATAAGAGCTAAACTATATAACCCACTTACTATACACCCAAGCTTTCACCAACTGTTCAGAATTTTATCGAATAATTCATCATAAATGAGCCTTTAGGGCAGTAGCTAATTCACCGTTATCCAATCATGCTCATTAAACCAATTCCATAAGCTAAAAGTGGATAAAAAGAATAGAAATGATTCCCTTGTGGTTTGACACTGAAATCATCATTTCATACTAAGAACAACTCATTTAAATCATTAAAACATTTTCATGCAAACACCCATACTTAGAGTCAAGGAATAAAGAAGTTTGAAGTTGAAATCCTTATTGAAATCTCTTTGAAATGGCTCATTGTATGAATGAATGATCAAGGATAATTACCATACCTTAATATGAAGAAACGCACGAATTTTTGTGAAGAAACTTGAATGATTTTTGTCTTATTCCTTGGAGTTTGAAGATTCTTGAAAATGGAGGTTTTTGGAGAAAAGGTTTTGGAGAAATTTGATTTAATTTTTAAGGTTTGAATTGGTGGGTTAAATGAGGTTTAAAGAGACCTAAATCAATCCACAAATGATACCTAAAATTTCTAAAAACACTGATATACAATTTGGCCCCTTTTCAAAATTCTAATTTGACTTTAAAACGACGCGGCCAAACCTGTGACTTAACTGCGCGTCGCGGAGGGAGCTTCTTGTTCTTGATTTTCAACCTTTTGAGGAAGTGGACCTCGTGCCACTAATGCGAAGCACAAGACATTTCAGAGTCAGGTGCGTGATGCTAGGCAAGCTTTATTTCCTTGCCTTGCACGCTGCCTTAGGCAGCTCCCTTGTTCAATGTTTTTTCCTCTTTGGGGGACCTTAGGGTGGTCCTCGAAGATTCGTTCTCAATCGGTTTCATACTTCTTTGTACAGAGGTCATTCACACTTGTATTAGACACTAAACACTACCTTGAAACATGCAACAAAATCAAGGTCACACTAGCACATTCCAAGGCACATATTTCGAATGTCATGGGTGTTCTTGGACGTTTGACTTCCAAACTTCACTAACTGATTTCTAATTCTAAAATACATCATTTCAAATCATTAATAACTTACTAAACATATGGAAGAACCAATGGATGAGTGCTATCCCTTGAAGGGAAATCCAAATACGAAAGGCTTCCCCAAAAAGGTAGGTTACTAACTCAACCTTCACGAGCATGACCACGACCAAGTGGAGGGCTCGAAGATTCATTGCCCATGAAAAAAGGATGACATCTTGGACTAGATACTTTGTAAGTTACTATGAGCCACTTGCCGACTCGTGGTGGAAGTGATGGAAGGGAGGGCTTTGTTGTGCTCTTTCCTAAGCAATTTTTAGAAAAGGAGA
The DNA here is from genome assembly GCF_036512215.1 of Solanum lycopersicum. Classification (NCBI taxonomy): domain Eukaryota; kingdom Viridiplantae; phylum Streptophyta; class Magnoliopsida; order Solanales; family Solanaceae; genus Solanum; species Solanum lycopersicum. Next base: position 36,923,194 of record NC_090803.1, read on the forward strand.
GCTTGGAGGGGATACAACACGAAGAATCACGAGCCATATCATGGTCGTGGTAATGGTCAAGGGGCGGAAGACTACTATCACGACCCTAAAGTAAACACTAGAAATTAAAGCATTCTTGAGTTTTCACATGGCATATGAGACTTCGAAAAGTCTCACATCAAACAATTGTATCAATCATCACAGAATAAAAACTCTAAAATGAGTAAGAATTTAGATCTTTCTTCACAGACGAAGAACTCTTTCAAAACATACACATGCAGAATACTTTCATTAAAACAATAAAACTTTACAATGTTTCATTGAACCATCTATACTTCGGAGTATACAACATTTAGGATTGGGCCCATAAACGATATATAAATAAAGACAAAGACATAAAGGAACATGTGGGTATTGTCCTCGAATGAATGATAAATCACCAATAATTAATCTTCAACTTTCAAAAACCTAGACATCCTCCATATCATATAAGGACTTCCATTCCCTACATTTTAGTCAAAAAGGGAAAAAGAATGGGTTAGCACATTGAATACACTAAGTATGGAAGTCATGCAAAAACAATGAAAATGGGACATATAGAACAGAAACATGCTTTCATTATATTAGATATAAATTCTTTAAAAAAAAGTTTAATAGATATTAAACAAGTCAATATTCACAATATAAGGAACATTCCAAATTAAACTCAATTGAAAGCAACCTTAGAGTAACCTTAAAGTGACTTCACTATAACATCACATATTATTTACAAATTACAAGTTAACATTAAGAATACTCGAAACACAAAAACATACTCACATGGATCCCCTACAAAAAGGTTATGCTCAGACTCACCTAAGAAAGTTATTATGTGGCCACACATACAACCCCTTCGCACATACCTTTGTGATCCCTAGGACTACCTAATGTTTGTAATTCCAATACATCACATACTACATGATTTCACAAAAACATGAGACCCTCCTAACAAAGGTGATTGTAAGGTTCACTTGAGTGAGTTATGAAGCGACCGCTCATACAATCCATTCATACACACTAAAGAGATCTATTAGCATACCTGATATAAGATCATTCTGATTTCACCAATTAGACTACCTACGTAGAATGACTATAAGACTCACCTAAGTAATACATTAAGAGAGCTCCCTTACACCTTCTCCAAGCCTACCTAATCACTTATCAAAGCTACACTAGATAGATACCTTTTCAATTTACTTTTGTCATTAAATTGTTTAAGTCATTTAGAAGGCATTCAACACTTAAGACTTTCATTTAATCGTCTTGGTGAAAACCTAGGAACTCATACACTATAATCTTCCAACCTATTCGTGCAATGTATAGATAGAGTCCTATACCACCACCTAAACTTCGTAGAATTTATCCAGTAGTAGCATATTACCGCATAAATGATAATAAGCAATAAATGACATAGACCATTATAGGTAAGCATGGAATCCATAGTTATAACCTACTTTGATGGAGGGTGTACAACTTTCCAATGGTAGAATAAGTACACATCCCATGTAGCCACATGGTTAAGATATATGAAGGGTTTCTTTGTTCTCTAATGTTATCTTACTTAGAGAACCTCCCCAAGTAATAGTCACTCTGTGCTATCCTTTTTTCTCATAGAATAATTCACCTAAAGGATCACATGAAGGACTTCAATCTGAACTTCACTACCTAATAACATTTCACCTAACAAAATAGGTTCACTAAGTTTTCCTACAATGTTTAAGAGGATAGCTCAATCATTTTCCTAAGGATGATTTCATGAAGTTCCATCCAATAAACCTTAAGTCCATCATTCACACAATAATGATACCATTACGAATTTAATCTTCAGGGATATCATAACCTTGTTACTAGAAGATTCCACAGAAAGGACCTTCTTAAATATTAAAGGTCACATGAAAATCACATAAACAAAACAAAGATGCTTTAGCATACTAAGTAAAGGACTCATATTGACATTATATATGTATCAAGTAAGGGACACAAGTCTACCTAAAGAAGACATACACAGATTTAACCATATCACATATAGCATATCATTAATGACGAACATAGGGTCAACTAAGAAAAGATAATAGTCATCCTACACTTATTTGTAGAATCATCAACACAAGTCAACATAAGTCTCATATAGTTAGTTAGGAATATTCACATTTCAATTTCAAGCATAAACACATAAGACATCACTATAGCCTATTATGATCACCTATAAGTACATAAAAGAAAACATTCTTTACTTCACATATATACACAAGTCATCAAGACATTTAAAATGGTCACATAAACAAGGTATACATGATAATAAGATAATATATAAAGTAATGCCCACAAGGATACATTTAATTACAATTAAGAAAGTAATGCCGATAAGGCCACATTATGCATAATTATATCACATAATCACCGCCACCATTAGTAGACTATACCAATAATCATTATCATAGGATATGATCTATACAACATAATATAAAAAGAATTAGGAAAGCATACCATCAATCCTATCTCTCAACTTGAATCCATAGACAAATTAACCAATTAATTACTTAGAGGTTCTTCCCAAAAGCTAGAAACGAAGAGGGAGAAAAACATAAGGAAAGAATTTCTCTTCGGAATGATCAAGTCCCTATAGTTAACTAAGAAGAGGTGAATTAATGTGTTCCCCCTCTGGAACATCAAGGACCTCAAGTTCCTCAAATGCCCCAATGTACTCAAGCTCCCCATGGTTATGGATGTATGACTAATGCTAACATAAGGGCTGCTCATAGAGCTTTGGCTCAACTTATAAATACTGAAGCTCATGTCATCACTAATCATGTAGTTTTCCAAGCTAACCTAGCAGTTGGACCTCAACATAATACAAGTACTCCCACTTCTAGAATCTGGGATTTCATGGGGATAGACCCTCCTACTTTTCATGGACCTACGGTGGATGAAGATCCACAAGGATTCATAGATGAGGTTTTCATGTTGGTGGATGCGATGGGTGTGACTACCATAGAGAATGCAAATTAACCGCTTACCAACTAAAAGATGTGGTACAAGTGTTGTTTGAACAATGGAGAGATGAAAAACCCTTAAGAGAAGGTCCAGTAGATTAGGAACTGTTCAAAACAACCTTTCATGATAGGTTCTTTCACATAGATTTTATTGAGAGGAAGTTACTGGAATTCATGAACCTTTATCAAGGGGGAATGAGTGTGAAGGGGTATTCTCTTATGTTCACTCAACTCTCTAAGTATGCCCCAAAATTTGTAGCAAACTCTAGTGCTAGGATGACTAAGTTCGTGTTGTGGTATCTAGTATGGTTGAAAAAGAATGGTTTATGGATATTCTCCATAATGATATGGATATCTGTAGGGTCATGGTGTATGGTCAACAAATTGAGGAGTCCAAGCTTAGGGAGATGACTAGAGATGAAAAAAGGCCTAGGTCGGATGAATCAAGTCAATCTACGTCTAAGAAGAGGTTCTTTAATCAAGACTATCCCATGGGGAAAAATGATAGTCTTTTCAACAAAAATTTTCAAGGAGGTGGTTATACTTATGAGAGTCCTAGGTGTACTAGTTGTTTGGAAGAAACACCCGGGAAGGTGTCTTGTCGGCACAGATGGTTGCTTTGGATGTGGTAATAGGGTCCATAAGATATGAGATTGACCTAACCTCTAGGCAAAAGAGAAATATTTCACAATCTCCTCACGGTGGTACAGATCCCAATGCTCCAAAAAGGAATCATTTGTATGCTCTCGGAGCTAAACAAGTGACTAATCCGTAGCTAAAAGGCCATAGTAAGTTATAATTCCTTATGGTTGTTATGGTCATATTATTAGAAGAGTCTATATGGTATTCTCTCTTATGTTATCGTGTCTTAATGTTAGAATTTCTTGAAAGTGAATTCTTATATTTTGAGCATGTTTCATAGTAAAGGATTAGTGTTCACTATAAAGAATTTCCAAATTAGATTTAATTGTTTTTTCAGGAATGATGGTCTTAATATATGTAGAAATGATGTGTAAGAGCACAACTATTGTTAAAGAAGATAGGTCCTCCATAAGTGATGAAATGAGTATGTGCAGTGAAATGTGGAACTTGTTTTAACTTGCTTATGTTGCCAAATTACTTAATGATGTCAAGTGGGTGATCCTTGTGAATTGTTGCATTGAGTATGAATATCTTGAACTTTATCTTATGTGTTATATGTTTTAATCGAGTCCTTGATGCCATTTAATGTATTCAAGTGTCATTCGAGGACGAACATTCGCGGGGTATTGTTTCACTCTAAAAAAGGAATACGTAAAACTAGATCTTTCCATGTGTTCCGTAGGTTAATAATGTATTAAGGTAGAATATTTTAGCATTAGAATTCAGTTCGTAAAGTTTGGGAACATTTGGAAGTCAAATGTTTAAGACGTCCGAAAACTAGTAGAAGTTGAACTAGTGTGTTGTAATATTTTATAATGAAGGTTTGGGGGATGGTTCTAGAGTAAACTAGAGTGTCGATTGTTCGTATGCATATAGTGATATGTAAAGGGTTGAAACATCTGACAATGATACCCTAGAACCACCCTAAGGGTCATGAGAAGGACCCAAACATTATACAAGAAGCTGCCCAAGGCAGCGTGTAGGGGCAGAATCAGAAGTCCACCACGCGACATCCAAGGGATACAAGGTCCACTGCCACATAAACTTTGAGAGGCAGAAATCAGGAGCTTGCCTCGCGAGCGCAGCCAAGTCACAGATTTTAAGTTGGAAAAGGGTCCAAATGGTGTGGTGCTATTTTGGAAACTTTGGGGTTCTTTTGTTGAATGATTTATGTCATTTTAAACATTATTTCACCCATGTTTTCCAACCCTAAAGATAAAATCAAATTTTTCCAAAAACATTCTCCCCAAAAACCTCGAAGAAACTTCAAGCTCCAAAGAATAGGATGAAGTTTTTCATGTTTTCTTCACTAAATTTGAAAAGGTATTTCAAACTTCAAAAATCTGTTCTCCTTGAATCTAAGTATATGTCATTGCATGAAATATTTTATTTAATAAAATGAGTTGTTCTTAGCTTTAAATGATGATTTTAATGTAAAAAACTCAATGGAATCATGTGTATTCGTTTTATCAAATTTTGGCTTATGAAATGTGTTTTATGATCATGACTAGATAATGTTAAAGTTATTATTTGGTGGTTTTATTGAGTTATAACTACTTCCACAAGGGCTATTTTATTATGGATTATTGTATAAATTGTCAAAAGGTGGTAAAGGCTTGGATGAAGGGTAAGTTATTCTATCTTGGATAAGTTATGTTGAAGTATCTCTTGAGTGGTATGATAAACTTTTAGTGGCTGTGTTTACTCAAAATATACAAAGTTATATGTGTATTTTGATAAAGGACTTGAAGGTATGATATGTGAAGTGAAATGATAATGTTGATATTTATATGTATGATATGTCTTTGGAGGTTAAAATGAGTATCTTGAAGGGTTTATGGCTAAATGAATTATGTATTTTCTATTTGAAGTATGATAATGTGTGAATTGTGATGAATCTTGGTTTGAGCATTACTATAAGTCAATGATATGAATAATTTTTATAATGTGAAAGGTGTGCTCACATATACTTAACACACTATAGAATATATGAATGAAGTTAATGAATGAAAATGGGGGATTGTAGGGTGGACATTCTTCGTGAGTAGAGATAAAGTATATAGAGCATCTGTACTATTCTTAAGTATGATAAATGTTATTTTGGGTGAACAGTCTTCGTGTGTAGAGATGATGTATTTAGTATCAACCTCACTATTCCCAATGAGTTTTTCCAAGATAAGTTGCACATTAAAATACCTTTATTGAGTTGAGATGGGGTGTTCAATAGTTATATCCTAACCTATTATCATTAAATGTTTAAGAATCCATGGGGGAGTTATGCTTCACACTAGAGGATTTGAAGAAGGGTGGGTACGCTTCATTAGTAGAAATGTTTTATCCAATGTACCTCTAGATATGGGTGCTCCTCCTTAGTAGAGAGTGAGTTATTTAGAAGAAATATCCTTATCCCTTAATTATGAAACCATGTAGGTGTAGGTATTGGAGAACCATAAGGAAAGCCTAAAGAATATGACTCTACCATAGGAAAGTAGGGATCCCTCATCCATTAAAGGTAGCACCGGTATTCCATGTTAAGGTCTCATGGTATATGTCAGTTAATGTTATCCCCAACAAAAGAATTTAAATGGATAAGTCTTCTTAAGGTTGTACTACTTAGAATAGGTGGTGGAATGGGAAGCTACTTCTCCAATACACAAGTATACAATTGAAGGGAATCTTCGTGTGTCCTTATATGAAATGTACGAATGGGTCATGATATGATGTAAAAGAAAGTAATGTAACTTTATGTCTAATGTTAAGAAAGAATTTTCAAGTTATGTCTTTATTGATGAAACTTATGAATGATGAATGTAGTGTATCTAATCTCATGGAATCCTGAAGGAGCACATAGTGGGTGTAGTAGTATGGGATGCTACTCTCACATTGCACTTTGTATGACTTGTATGTCTACTTGAGATTGGTACTTATGTGAAGTTCTTAAATGAAAGTATGTTTCTCTAGTGAATTTAGAATGGGGTGTTTATTTTTTAAATGTACTAAAGTATGCTTGTCCGTAAGTAGTCTTAAGGATTTATTTTGTAAGTATTGGGTAGTTTATATGGGCAATCACCTTATGTCTTGCCTAAGGGTACCTTACGACAACTTAGGAAAGGAACAATACATGTTATATTTTGTGTTCACTGTAAGTATGATCTTATTTTAAGAAAAATGGAAGTTTCACCTTATGTGTTAAATGATGACCTTATGATGTTTTGTAACTTAATTCATGAACGCTTTTATGAAAAAAAGCATGACTTGTGTGTTTCTTCCAAATTGTCCCTTTTTGCATGATTTTGCATAATGCCATACTTTGTACAATACTTGTACTAAACCCATACTTTTCTTTAGTTTATAAGAATAGGGTGGAGCCTAGTTGAAGGATAAAACGCAAGCTTAGAATTCCACTCTCTCAAGACTATGTATATCCTCATATTTGAGAGAATTTTCTATGTTTCTTCTTTAAGACTTTTTAAGACTTATTATGTATTTGTTTCAATATAAAGGTTCGTGTCCCTAAGATATTTATGGCGTGACTTAAGTTGGCTTCGGAAGATGAGACTATCACTAGTATTTATAAAAGATATTTTCCTTATTATTATCTATCCTGAAATGTTTAAATTTTTGCACTACTTTTCATCTCTTATGAAATGAATGATAACTAAGAGGCTTGTGCAAGACCTTCGAAAGGTCAAGCTCGCCGTGTTCTGTCTCAAGAGTACTCCTTTATTATAAGGCGTAGTTGCGGGTCATAACATAAATTCATAACATGGCGCGCTTCACATTATGGACATCACTCTATTGAATGTGGTTGACGAGACAACTAACACACTCCAAAACCTGGTGCTTATATGTCACGACCCAAATCCGGGTCGCGACTGGCACCCACACTTACCCTCCTATGTGAGCGAACCAACCAAATCTAAACCTTAACATTTCAATATAGTATCAACAAAAGTAATGCGGAAGACTTAAACTCATTAATAAAATCAATAACTATTATTATCCCCAAAATCTGGAAGTCATCATCACAAGAACATCTACGATCAAATGACTAAACTAAGAGTATTCTAAAAGCTAAAAAAAATACATAAGAAGCTAGTCCATGCCGGAGGTTCAAGGCATCAAGACTTGAAGAAGAAGATCCAGTCCAAGCTAGAAGCATTAGCTCACACTGAATTTCCGATGTAGTAAGACTGGCTTGAATTACTGTTGAGTTGAAGACGATGGCACGTTTGCTGCACTCCACAAATAAACAAGAAGAAAAACATAAAAGTAGGGGTCAATACAAAACACGGGTACTGAGTAGGTATCATCGGCCAACTCAAAATAGGGAACAGTATATATCAAATATTATCGTAAATCAACTATAAAACTCAACATGTAGCAACAACAAGTACTATAATCATCAATAAGTACCATCAAGTTCATCCATGAGGGCTCAAGCCTCAACACCATACTCATTTGGGAATAAAGTTTATTAAGTTGAGTATATTATCATCTTTCAAGATTCATTATCTTTCTTCCTCTTGTACCGGTACGTGACACTCCGATCCTCTACTGCTAGTGTCGGTACGTGACACTCCGATCCCCTAATTCTACGTGTCAGTTTGTGACACCCGATCCCCTATATGTGTCGGTACGTGACACTCCGATCCCCTAATACTATGTGTCAGAACGTGACACTCCGATCCCCTATATGTGTCGATACGTGACACTCCGATCCCCTAATTCTACGTGTCGAAACGTGACACTCCGATCCACTAATACTATGTGTCGGAACGTGACACTCCGATCCACTAATACTATATGTCGGAATGTGACACTCTGATCCACTAATACTATGTGTCGGAACGTGACACTCCGATCCACTAATACTATGTGTCGGAACGTGACACTCCGATCATCAAGCCTTCTCTATACAAAGGCATCATCAATCCCATTACTTTAATTCATCAAGCCTTCTTCTATCCCAAGGTCTCATCATTAATAATGTATATTAAAGTTTCTTTTCAAGATTTGGGATTCAATATTTTCATCATGCTTATCTTATCACAATCACATAATCATATTCATGCAAACATACCATTAAGCATATAGTAGGGTTTACAATACTATCAATACATATCATTCACTATTAAGAGTTTACTTATGAAAGCATGAAACCATAACCTACCTCCACCGAAGAATTGAATCAAGCAAGAATTTTCCCAAAGCTGTGTTTCTCCCTTCTCGTTCGATCGTTTCTCTCTCTCCCTTCTTGTTCTTTCTATTTTCTTATTCAAACCCTCTTTCTTTTACCCTAATTAGTATATAATTAAGAATAAAAGATGGCAATAATACCCCCACTTATTAACTTAGGGTTACCTCTTTTAACCCCCAAGAATTTGAGTTATTAATATAAGCCCACGAACTTTATAATTAAGGCAAGAATAGTCCAAAACGTCCCTTAAAACATAACTAGAAATCCGACTCCAACTGGGATTACGCAAGCTGTGACGGGCCGTCGCGCCTGCGACGGTCCGTCCTGCAGGTCGTCGCAAGGGTCAGAGAGTCAATTTCCACTGAACAATCTATGACGGTCCGTCACGCCTGTGACGGTCCGTCCTGCCATTCCGTCACGAAGTTCAGAGAGTCGATTTTCAGTACCCAATTTCAGATTTTCCAAGTGTTTTGAAACGAGACCCTGCGACAGTCCGTCGTGCCCTTGACGGTCCGTCGCTTCTGCCAGTTTTTCCAGAATTGAAGTCTGTTGCTCAAAACGACTAAACAGGTCGTTACATTATACCATCTTCGTCACTACCAAAAAGTACACGGTAGAAGTTAGAGCATTCTTGAGTCATCACATGGCATATGAGACTCCTAAAAGTCTAACTTAAGCCACTCATATCAATCATCGCATAAAAAACACTCTAAAATGAGTAACAACTTTAAATTTTCTTCACACATGAAAAACTCTTTCAATAACTTACACAAGCGGAAGACTTCGATTAAAACAATAAGCCTTTACTATGTCTCTTTGAAGAATTTACACTTTTGAAATATATAACATTTGGGACTAGGCGCATACACGACATAAAGATAATGACTAACACATAAAGGAACATGTGGGTATTGTGACCCGATTTGAGGACTCACCAATACTTCATGTTCAACCCTTAGAAACATATCCATCCTCAATGGAATATCAAGACTTCCAATTCCTACAGTTTAGTCAAAAAGAAAAAAGAAGGGGTTAGCACATTGAATGAACTAAGTATGAAAGCCATGCGAAAACCATGAAAAAGGACATTTAGAATAAAAACATGCTTTCATGATATTTTAATAAAAAATCATCATAAAATAGTTTAAGAGACATCGAAAGAGTCTATATTAACAATATAAGACACATACCAAGTATACTTAATTTAAAAAAACTTTATAGTGACCTTATAGTCACTTAACTTCACATATAATTTACAAATCACAAGATAGAATCAAAGAGTACATCAAAAAACATAGATATACTCACAACGGTCCCCTACTAAAGGTTATTCTAAGACTCACTTAAGAAAGTAATGAAGCATCTGCCCATACAACCCCTTAACACACACCTAGATGATCCCTAGGTCTACCTAAAGTACGCTATTAAAATACATCATATACAACACCAATTTACATAAACATGAGTCCCTCCTACCAAAGGTCAGTTAAGGTTCACTTGACTGAGTTATGAAGTGACCTCATCCATACATTCCCGTATTACATACAAAAGAGATCCTCTATAATAACTAAGATAATATCTTTCTCATTTAACCAATTAGACTACCTACCTAGAACTAATCTAACACTCACCTAAGTATGAAATTCTGAAACCTATTTTTGATAGATATTTCAATTAATAAGTCTTTATATAAATCATTAAATTCTTTAAATCATTTATAAATCATTCAAAACTTAAGGACATTCATTTAATCGTCTTGGTGAAAACCTAGGGACTAACACACTAACATCTTCCAAGCCTATTTGTGCAATGTCTAGATAGCATCCCGTACAACTACCTAAACTTTATAGAACTTATACAACACTAGAATGTATACCATATTATGAGAATAATCAATAAACAACATAGACCATGATAAATAAGCTGAAATTTGGGGTTATAAGCTACTCCGATTGAAGGTGTAGTACTTGCAAATAGTAGAATGAGGACACATGCCATGTAGGGACATGGTTAAGTAATATAAAGGGTTAATGTATTCTCTAACATTATCTTATAGAAAATTCTCAAGCAATACTCAGTCGCTTGTAGGCTTTGTTCTCATAGACTAATTAACATAAAGGAGCACATGAAGGGGTTCCATATCAAGTTCACAACCCAATCACAATGCACCTTACAAAAGAGGGTCCACTAAGGCTACCTACAATGATTAAGATGATCTCTTAATATTTTCCTAAGGATGATTTTATGTCGTCTAGACAACCAATCTTAAGTCCACCATTCAAACAATAAGGATACCACTATAACTTTTAAATTCAAGGACATCATAACATTTTTTCTCGAAGATTCCACATAAAGGACCTTTTAAACTAGTAAAGGTCACATGTCAATAGCACATACAAGACTAATAAGCTTTAAAATACTAAGTGAATAGCTCATATTCACATTTTACATTCAGCAAGTTAGGGACACAAGTCTACTTTAACAAGACACATGCACACTTCATCATATCACATATAGAATATCATTTAATAATCATAGAGGGCCAACTAAGCGTACTTATTAGTCATTCTACACATTTATATAGAATCATCAACATGAGTCATTATAAGTCTCATGTAGTAAACTGGGAAGATTACACTTCAACTTCAAGCATACGCACATAAGGTATCACTACATCCTATCAGGATCATCTATAAGTACATAAAAGAAAACATGCTTTACTTCACATATATACATAGGTAATCAAGACATTTACAATGAACATATGTACAAGTTATGCATTAAAAAAAGATTATGCATAATGCAATGCCGACGAAGCCACATTGATTCACAATTCATAAAGTAATGCCGACAAGGCCACATTATCCATAATTATATCACATACGCACCGCCACCATAAGATCTGTATAACATAATATAAATAGATTTAGCTCGTCATACCACTAATCTAATCTCACAACTTCAATCCATAACCAAATCAACAAACTCAATACTCAAAGGCTCTTACCAATAGCCACGATGACCAATATAATTCAATAAGCTTAACATACAATGAATATAACAATATACATTACTCATATAATCCAATTGAGACAGCCTATAACTAATACAATTATGATTTATACATAAATCAAGAGCCCATAATAATCTACACATGAATTCACTAATATCAATTGATAACGATTTCACCCATAACATAACCAAAATACAGATATTTGAGGAGTCCAAAGGTTCATGAATATTTGAATTGGATAAAATTAATCATACATCAATAATATCATATTTTAATTTTTGAAAGCATTTCAAGCAAGAACCCATAATTTAGAGTAGAAATGTGACTTTTTCATATTTTAAATTTTTTTAAAAATCCTATTTGAAATTGAGTCTAAGATGATAGCAAGACTTAAATGAAGAACTGACATACCTTATTATAAATAAATATAGAGAATTTAAGAAGAAACTTCATTAAATATCCATCATCAAGCTCCATCTTTGGGAGGGAAAGGGTTTTGATCTAGGTGATAGGGTCTAAATGAGAGTTTAATGACTTAAATAATATTTAAATACCCAAATACACCGAAATAAACCTTCCTCCTATTTTATAATACTCGGGTGAATTTCCCAAAAATTCCCCAAGCCTTACAGTGAAGCAGGCAGACTTGCAGACATAAAACGTCATCCATTACAAACGGTACGTGGACTGGCCTACTCCATGTTGATGGTGGTCCGTTAGTTGGGTATGAAAATCAACAAATTCAGGCTACATGGACCCCATCGACACCACCAATCGATGAACCTTCGCCTGGTTTACTGGCCGTCGTTTGGTGGTCATCGTTTGGCCACTGCCAGGCAGTGTTAATCTCCAAGTTGGGATCTTCTTCTAGGAATCCTTGTGTCTCCTAGGTTGGGTAGTAACCCGACTTTAAACTCCTTAACACATACGTCGATATATTTGGAACATCTCCAATTGAATTCAACACAAACAAACACATAAAACATGCTAAGACACACATCAAGACACAAGACCATCCAAAGTCTAATATTCGAACGTCTTGGACGTTTGACCTCCAAACGTAACAAAAATCATCATGCTGCCTTTAAACAATATTATTAACCATATAAGGACCTCATAAACTCATGATAAACATATAAGCACATGCATGAACACAACAAACTAATCATCGAATGTCTTGGTTGTCTCTCGACGACCGAGTTCAAATTCAATTGAAATGACTTCAAAACTCACAATCAAATTAGTTAAGCTACTTATAATCCCATAGAACAATGATTAATCTCTAGTTAAACATAATTCATTTTAGGGCTGTTACAACTCCTTAGAACATTTATAATGGCACATTAAGGGGAGCTACTGCCCGACACTTCACGAGCACCACCACGAGCCTTTGAGATTTTCACGGATCATGAAATGAGGCGTAAGGTGGTACATATTTTTGCAGTCAAGATTATGTTGGACTTCATTTTTAAGAGTACAACTTAGTGAGGGGTATTTTTGGGTATTTTGGGGTTTCTATGTATTGATTTTAGGTAATTTATCACTCAATTCAAACTTCAAAACACAATCCCAAATTTAAACTCAATTTCCCCCTTTCTATCTAATTTCTCTCTATATATCAACCTCCAATGAAGACTAATTTAAGTTTCAAAAAGAACACCTAATTTCCAATGTTCTTACTCATTTTCGCGGATAATGTCTTCCTAATGTATGTATTCTTTCACTCAAAGGATTCTTTCCCCAAGAGGTCCATTCAAAGATAATTTCAAAAATCAATCAAATTCAATTGTTTTCTATACAAATGGTTTTCCTTCGAAAACTGAAATTCGTTTACTAATTATAACAAATTATGATTGTTTAGTTGTGTATTCAGGTTTAATTAATGAGTTTAATCAATTACTTTAATAATCAATAGTGTGGTGCTAATGATAGTGAAATTAAGGGTGCACTTGTTATATTGTTTATTGTATGAAGAGGATAATGGATTGAGGGGTGAATTTATGTGTATAACATTGATTTGGAAAAAGGGTCTGAATGTATTTCATGGAAGTCATTGGTGAGACCTTCAAGGTTATGAACTATTATTACTATTGTGGTAATGTTTTCTTAACTCTAGTAATGATGGTTAATTAATATATGAATGAAGAACATATGAAGGTATGATCATGTCATAAATGTGGTAAATTGTAAGATGATAATGATGAGTGTGTTACTATGTAGACTTGAAGTTAATCTCATGTAAGATCTTATGACCATGTTATGAAGTAATGATCACACATTACTGATGGTTTTGATGAAAGTACATTTTCATCATATAACTATGATAAAATGATTATGTTATAGAAGGGGTAATTTCGTAAAGCCTTTCTCATGAACTAATGTATAAGAAGGACTTAAAAAATTCTTTTAAAAGGAAATTGAATTTAGGAATGATGAAATTGAAAATTAGAGGTGTTCCTTCAAAAAGGAAGGGTGGTTCATACCATGTCTCTCATGAGGTAAAAATTACAATACTAATAAGCATAAAAAGGGTTTCTAGTAACAACCTCCTAGTTCCTTGACTATGTGCCCCCTAAGGAAACTTAATTAGTAGATCCACGAATGCGCTATTATGATATATATCTCCTCCTTTTCATGTGAGGAGTTGACACCGAATTCCATTTTCAGCTCACATAGCATCATGTCGTTTATGGCATAGTTTCTCTAAAGTAAACTGAATGAATGACAGTAAAAAAATATACATTAACTTGGGTGACTTGAGAGGGGTACGAGTGTAGGTAAATAAATAGGATTTACCTATACATTACACATGTGGACCTTGAAGGATTCGTATGATAGTTCTTTATGTACATATGTTATGAATGAAAATCTTAACGTTGACTCTAAATCATGTTGGTATGTTATGATGTTGCATTCAATTGATAAATATGATGTTAATTTAAATTTGTATGTATGAGGTTTACTACACTTGATTTTATGTCTTATTATGTAAAGGTAGTGTTTCTAGTCTCTTTTATAGTTTACTTTGTTTATATAGGGTTGTGGGGCTTCACATATACATTCCACTAGTGGACTTGGATTGGGGTTATTAGTGAGGTCTTATGATATATTGATGAAATGGACTCTAGAATATATAGATTGGTTATGGATTTGTTATGATGTTACTCTTGAGAATGAATATAATATGTCTTCTGGTTGTTATGTATGGACTTGTATATATTCTTGAAATGTGCATAAAAGGTTTCCAAAGTGCACTTTACATGTTTATACTAAAATGTCGCTGTGCATTTTTTCCATTGGTTTACTTGCATATATCAATACTTATTACATGTGGTTTGTACTATCCCATATTCTCTCTATTTTTACAATTATGTATGTTTAGGTCATTGAAGAATTTAAAGGTAAAATATGAAGAATCTTTGATAGATTTCCAAGTTTTTGAGTCCTCAAGTCTAAGGATGAGACCTATTAGTCTAGTTCGTAATATTTGATTAGCCTAAAGACTTTATTCTAATTCCTACATTGTAAATACTATGTTGTATTCTTATATGACACATTTGGTAAACTTATTATTCAAGTTCTTAATATTTGATTAGCCTAATGAATTTGTTCTAATTTCTAAATTGTAAATACTATGTTGTATTCTTTTATGACACGTTTTTTCATGTTGTAAGGTCTATGTCTGAAATATTGTAATCCTATGATAGATTGTTAAGTGTGAAACGAAATGAGAAGTCTAACAAAATTTTTATATGTGAACTTCCAATTTTTTTATATTTTATTGACCTATAAATTGCAATGATGTATGGTAAGGGATTTTCCAACACCTGTTTGAGGACGAAGACGTCGGTTACATCCTAGGGGTGATCCCCGGTCTTGACAGAGTCAATCCCACGAATTCCAACACATTAGAGACCTCATCTATATGCACTTGAGGATCTTTCTCAATACTTCATAAAAGTTATGAGTTTCTATCCGACCCCGCGTGAACATTTTTAAACAAAGCCTAAACTTCTTATTTGTTACTTTCTATAACAAAGGGTCAACATGAGCTTTAGGAGGATCTTGGGGAGGAACTTCTTGATCCATATTTTCTTCCTAATTCCATATAAATATGGATCATTTTGTAGTCATATCATGAACAACCATAAAGCTCGAATTAAGAGAATAATCTAATAGAGTTAAAATCTATGGAACAACTTAGGGATGAACAAGTGATGTTTCCTAAATATCTAATAACCTCTGATTCATAAATATGACATGATTCACACTTATGAACAAGACTCTACTATATGTAGTTAGAGACATCCTAGAACCATTCTTAACATTGTGATTTGATTATCGTGTTTTTACAACCCAAGGGTAACCTAAAATGTTACAAGAGGTATAAAACGCCGAAGGATTCTATACAAGACAATTAGGATATCATAACATAAGGTGATGGAATATTGCAGAAATTTAAAACATTTTAAATAAATTTGAATCCTCGATGCTATGAGTACTCACCAAATCTTTGCTTGCTCTACTCCAAACCTAGCCACCAGGATGGAAGTCAATATCGCCGAACCTTATAATTTATAAAAATATAAACAAGAGTATAAATTAGTACAATAATCAAATTAATGTGATAGACAACGTAAATAATAAAAATATACATAATATGGGCACTAATAAACATAAGACATATACTTTAATCATAAGAGACATTAACATAAGGAATAGACTTGTAACAACCCTAAAAATGGATAAGATAAGAAATGCTTAATGTGTCAAGAATGCCTATGATTAGACCAGGCTTCACACGGATTGATGCATGTAGAACCAGACCTCAAAACCCTTGCTAAAAACAAGACAAATAACTTTGGGAGAAAGGTTTGGTCCAACAATGTAGGGCTCTTGAATATGAAAATTTACTTGAAAGAGGCTTTATCGGACTTAAAAAGGGAATATCTTAGGTTTGGAGGGTCTAGGGATAAAATTATCTTTTTTCAGGCTAAGGGTAGTATTTTAATAACTAAAAATATAAAATTTATCATTTAATCAATAAGTTGGAGGGGTATTTTGGTGAGAGAGTGCCAAAATTGGGCTCTTGAAGTGAAGTCTTGCTCCACCCAGGTTCGAACCTAGGTTGAAGCAATAAATTAAAGTAATTTTTTATTTGAGCTATTCAATTAAATGAAATTAATTAATAATTATTATTCATTATATGATTTGAAATAAAATAAAAATAAGATTTTTATTAAATAAACAAAACCATATTCACTAAATCCTAAAACTAGACTCCTAAACCTCCTACAACTCCAACTCTCTCACGTTTATCTCTCCACTCTCACACTCAATCACTCTTATTCTTTCTCACGTTTTTTCTCTTCCAATATATTATACAAAAGCAGAAAAATAAACCATGTTCTTCACCCTTGAAGAACTCACACGAAATTACAGGAAAACAAACGTTAATCGCACACTAGGCTAAGGGAGGTTGTCATTCGAGTGGAGTTGATAATGAGGCGGCTTAGACGTGTTCTTGGATGAAGTTTTTGGGCAGAAACTCAAGATTTTAAAGTCAAAAAATTATGGGTTCTCTTCCCTCTTGGTACCTTTCCCAAGAGACCTTCTAAGGTTCATACGAATATATTCCAAAAACTAGGATTTTTCCCTATTGCATGTCCCTGTCACTAGCTCCCATTAAATCATATGTTTGTTATGTTTGCTGGTAGAAAACTAGAGACGAAATGTTTTCTTGTGATGATTATGTTTTTGTATGTATGTTTGGAATTATGACTTATGTTGATATTCTTAAAATATAATTACATGTGAATGTGTGTGTTGTTGTGGCTATTGTTCATGGTTTATTATTTAAAAGGCATGATAGTTCTTTATATTTCATGTACACATTATGATGTAAATGTGATGCTCATATGAGTTGAATGTGGCTGATTTTAGGGATAATCTCTAATCTAAATGAATCCATAAAAACACACCTAAAACATTCTAAATGCACTACAAAATTCCCCTATGAACTAAGGTGTAAATTGATTAAAGATTCTGAAAAATTAAAAGTAAATTTTCAGCTTCTAGTGATGAATTTCGGTCAGCAAAGAGGGTTCAAAATGTTGAAAAAAAATTTAATTATAACAAGTGAGGTCATGGAGGATTGAGCCCGTGACCTCACAATCTTAAAAATAATGAAAATAAAGAAGTAAAAAGAAATGTGGTGAAGAGGATTCGAACCATGGTATTGGCTAGAAAATGTAACTTAATAGGAAAAAAATAACAAATGAGAGGAGTGGGATTTAAGCCTACCACCTCTCAATCATATTTACTGAGCAAAATAAAATAATAATAAAGGGGGAGGCGTGTGGGAATCGAACCCATGACCTCCTAGGCAGATTTAAGAAGAAAAATTAAAAGAAATTAAAGAGGACTGTGGGGGTTCGAACACACAACCCCTCGGCAAAAGGAAGGAAATTTTAAGGCAATGAAAATAAAAAGTAAATGAGGTTGTAGGGGTTTGATTCCACATCTTATTTGTTCCATTAAGTGAAAAATGAAGAGAGAAATCAAGGGAAAAATAAAATGAAGGCATTGGGTATCGAACTTGGGTCCCCAAGCCGTCTGGATCAAAGCTAAATCGAAAAAATGTATCTGTTGTTCAAAAGATTTGAAAAACAGGTTCCGTTGCCGAAATTCCATATATATCATGAGTCATACGTGAATTAAATATTCAAGAATAATGCTGCCTACTTAGATCGAAATCAAGATCCTGACTTACATAGAAGATGCATAAGTCTTATACTACATAATCTTAGGAAGATATGAATCACTAAAACGAACGATGAATGAAGCCTCATGGCTTGTATGTCGATATCCATAAGTGTAGAATACGTTAAAAAATAAGTGAACCTAATATGTATGTGATGAAATGATGTAACCCTACAACGGTTAAGTAAGAGGGTAAAACGCACTAAGTGGCCAAGTGCATTGGCACATAATGAATTGAACAATGAAATGATAAAATGAACAATGAAATAATGAAATGAACAAAGAAATGATGAAATGAACAATGGAATGATGCAACCCAAAAAGGGTTCAGTAAGTGTGAAACACACTAAATGGTCAAGTCCATTGACATATGATGAAATGAACATTCAAGTAAAATGGGTTGAGTAATTATGAAGAGCAAATGTGCAAATGTCATGAATGTGGTGACAACATGATATGAGGCTAATGTAACATATGAGAGGAATCTCAAATGAGCCTAAGTATATGTTACCAAAACGTACTCACCTATGAGAGTGTAATGTTAATGAAGAGACCAATCTCTATGAACACTCTAATGAAAGTGTTGAGAATAATACAGTTAATACTAATAATGAGATGAGAAATCATCTATTGAGCTATGATGACCTCATACTAGAAGCCAACTTCCATGATGTATGAGTTGAATGAAATGGAACTTTATACTGATCAGCGATAGACTAGCTATGAGAGGTGATGCGTTCTATCGGGAAGGGCAGAGATTCACTTAACTCTCATGAGATTAGACTTTCCATCATGACGGGTATGAGTCTCCTTATATCTCATAGTATTTTAACCTATATTGCAAATATAGGGATCTGGCGGAGTTCAATTCCCATGTACGCTAGCATGTTTTGGGTCACTTTGGTCTATGTTACTTATTTCAGAAAAACATTGACTAAATAGGTATAATCATGGATTCAAGTTCAGTCTAAATCATTTTCCTCGTGGGATAAACCTCAACTTAGAATTTGGGTTCTTTACATGATAAGGGTAACATATGCTTCTCTAGGGAGGTCCAATTTCAGCGTATAAAAATTTGGCGCCGCTATCAGGAAAATTGGCTTTTCGAATAATTTTACATACATTATTGAACATAAGTGAACTATTTCCCAATTTTACTTTTTTTTCTTTTTGTTTCTCTCAAGTCAATCTCTAGTATTTTCCAAGTAACTACTAACACCTCGTGATCCTGAATTGGATGAAACTATGAGGAGAAGGAAGAATCAAAGTGTACCAACTAACCCAAATGAGGGAATGTAGTTGATGGAGCAGGCTTGCACACTCAAATACGTGTTCGTGCAAACAATAAGGCATACAACGGGAATATATTAGGAGATGCTTTGAGAGTGCAACCTCCAATAACCCGACTACCTCAGTACTATAATAGAGGCAACGTAAACATTGCTGATTATGATGGACCTCTTTTCCTAACGCTACTACCTCCGGGGCAAAAATATATGGGTAAGAGTAGCCTATCGAAAATGCCATCGTGAGGGGTTCAATTTTGGGACTCCCTTCCGAAGATCTACATTAGCATATAGACAATCTAAGGGCTGTTTGTAAAATTATCTTTGGTAGACTAGACTTGGATATGGATGTCATTGGTTGAAAGTATTCCCTCTATGACACACAGGAGAGGTTGCTATATGGTTCACCGAGTTTCCCAAAAACTCAATATATACCTGGATTCACTTGATATATGTGCTTTTAGATATATACTTTCCACTTTCAAAAAATCTCAACTTATAAGGATAAGGTGACAAACTTTATGGCGTTACCTGGTGACTCACTGATTAGCTCTTGGGACAGAATTATTGTGTTCGTGAGGGTCTCTTCAATCAATGCATAGATGGTGATTTATAAAAGGAGTACTTTTAAAGAGGTCAGAAAACAACCATTAAATAGTACTCAATACTATTGCAAGTGTCTCCTATGGGGAATGCGTATATGTTGAGATTGCATAGAATTTGGACAAGATATCTCGCAACAATAAAGCTTGGAGCAGTAGAAACTTTGAAACTAGGAAAAATACCTTCGCTCTTCAGGCTACAAACAATCAGTCTACAGATGAGATTCATTAAGAGATGGCACAAATGATAACTGAGTTGGGGTTGGTCTTGAATCATGTGAGTGGAAGCGCATAAAAGGTTAATGCGATGAATTATTTGAGTAGACCACCACCACGAGCAGAAGAGATTGTTATGAAGAGGATGAACATGAAGTTGATGATCAAACGGGGGGTTTCTAATAAAATGCCCAAGGTTCCAATCAAGATAATTGGCGCCAATGTCAATCGAATCAAGTTCAAAACTATGCAAACTACAATTCAGAGGGTCACTATGTCTGAGATAGCAACTATAATAGTAACAACAACTTCAATTGGAAAAACTATGGCGACATAAATTATATGGTTGGACAATATGTTCCTCCCAAAATCAAGAAAAAGCAACTAGGGATGGTGGAGGTAGTATCACCCAAATTAAGGATATATAAATAATATGTTGAGGAGGTTTGGCATAACTAATGAGAATGTCAAGGGGATGAGAAGTGTCCTATATGGCATTGTCCAAAAGGTGGATGCATGGAATGTCTCGATAAAACACCTAGAGGTATAAAAGACTGAGTTTTTTGCTACACTGAACCCACACCATCCTGGAACTCTCCCAAGAAACACTATCCATAACCCAATGAATGATAGGAAATACATGGTAGTCACTACTTGATGATTTAAGCAAAAAATTGATCCACCCATGTCATCCGTAGTAGATGGCGATAGTAAACCGGAAGATGATTTCGCAGAAAGAAGTGGAGAGTTGGGTGATGCAACAACGAATGAAGCAGAGTTATCTTAGAAAGTGTCCCCATCCCTAGAACTCTACATCCATTTCAACAAAGAATAGTGCAGAAAATAGAAAAGGGTAAATAACACTGATTTATCATTATGTTGAACAACTTTCCATCAATGTTCTGTTGATAGAACATTTGGAGAAAATGCACGGTCATTCTATGATTATGAAGGATATGGTGACAAAGAAGAGGTCGATGACAAAATGCAGCATTGTAGCTTTATCACTACAAGGTCTCTTGTGTAGAAAAAGGAGGATCCTGGTGCCTTCACAATTCGATGTAAGATAGGGTTGCCTACACATTTCTAAGGCGTTGTGCAATCTTGGTAAAAGCATAAATCTCATGTCACTATCCATTTATAAGAGGTTAGGCTTGGGGAACCCCATGGCTACCATGATGCATTTACTGATGGCCGATCAAATGGTAACGAGGCCCATAGGTGTACTCTATCATGTGCTTGTAAAAGTTGAGTCGTTCATTTTTCTTGATCATTTTGTGATTATTGACTGTGAGGTTCATATAGAGGTCCCCTCTACTCTAGGGTGACCATTCTTTTCCACTGGGCGTGCACTAATCAATATGGATAAAGGGCTGATGAAGTTTATATTGAACAATGAAGAAGCAACTTTCAATATATGTAGGTCCATGAAGCTGAGTGGTGATCCCAAACAGTATTCACTATATCCTAAAAAGTTGAGTGTGTATCCAAAGTGCAAATTGCAGCGCAACTAGGTGATTAGGCGCTAGCTGTGATCCTCATAAATTTTAACTCGCCGCACATTAACAAAACGAACATCGCTCAAAGCCCAATAAGTTGGAAATTGATATAAAGCATCACGAGTCTCCACCTGGTAGACAATCTATTGTGGAAGCACCGAAATTAGAGATTAAGTCTCTACCATCCCGTTTGAGGTATGTGTTTTTTAGTGGAGATGTCGCTTTTTCGGTGACTATTGCAGCAGATTTAAATGGGCAACAAGTAGAGTTCTCAGTGGTGGTGTTAAAGAGAATAATGCGAGCCAGTGAATGGAATATTGCATATATTACTGGGATCCCTCCTTGTAATTTTTGTTACAAAATCAAACTCACGCGTGATTATAAACCGAGTATTGGGAAAAAAAAATTTGAATCCACCTCTGCAAAAAGTAGTGAAAAAGTAGATCATTAATTGGTTTGATAGTGGGGTCAATTATCCCATTGTGGACAACAGTTGGTTGTGTCATGTTGAGTGTGTGCGTAAAAAGGGTGGGATGAATATGGCACCTAATGAAATGAACGAGCTTGTTCAGATGCAGATAGTGAAAGGTTGGAGAGTTTTCATTGACTTCCGGAAGTTGAATGCTTTCACTGAAAAGGACCACTTTCCCACGATTTTAATGTTTCAAATGTTAGACCCACTTATAGGAAAGGGTTTGTATTTGCTTTTGTTATGGTAATTCGGGGTACAACCAAATCTCTATTACCTAAAAGATCAAGAAAAGACCACCTTCACTTGTTCCTATGAGACTTTTGCATTCAAAAGGATGTTGTTTCGTTTATGTAATTAATCGGCTAGCTTCGAATGTTTTATGATGAATATATTTTCTTACATGGTGGATCACACTATTGAGGTTGTAACTACTCGAAAGTACCCCCTAGAAGAAGGGAGCACCATTAGGTCGGAACAAATGCATACTTGACCTTTCAGGGGTCTTGTACAGGCTTTAGCTAACATTCAATACATTTATTGTACCAGACCATCCCATATGGATTTTTCATCCTTCCATTGGTCAAACAAAAGTTGACCCACATCCTTGAGCTTGGTGTCTCCTCTTACACTGACAATTTCATGCATATTATATCTTAGTCTCATTTAATTAATTAAGGGGTTTGGTAGTTATTTAGGGGTTTATAGGAGTCTAATAAAGCTTATTAATCCCCAATAAAAAAACCCCAACTATCATTAATCTAAACACAACTAACAAAATAAACTCTTTTCCATTTCTTTTCTTTCTCTCTCTATTGGAAAAACCATTAATGACAAGCAAGGGAGAGGTTTTGAGGGCTAGAAAGGGATGAATCCACAATCAATTCTACATCAAACTTTAAGGTATGGGATCTAACTCATCTTTGACACTCTTCCCTCAAAAGGGTTCCTTCACAATGGATTTCAAAAGTTGACTTTTCATGTGTGTTTAATCCAATCAAGAAATTGATGTTGTGAAATGAGTTTTTATGGCTTCTTTATGATATAATGGATAGATTAAAATTTAACTGAACTTAATTATCATCACTTTTAATGTTTTTATTCAAATTGAAGTATTTGATCTTAAACCCCTAACCCTACCTTTGATTTTTATGTAAATTGGGTTGTGATTGATTCAATTCTCTTTCTTATTGGTTAGATAACAATTAAATGATATATTTACAATAATCATTAACAAATTTTAGTTAATTGTAGTCTTTCATTCTAGTCTTGAGAATATGACCTAGGTTAGAAGGTGAATTGATATTCCCATCTTATTATAAGTTATGATCAAGTATTGAATTGTGCTATAGTGTTTATTCTAGTATTTTTATCTAATTTGTATTGCATTTATGTTTTATGGTAAAGCCTAAATGATGAAAAATGAAGGATACTTGGTAAGCCTTAGAATCTCTATTTTTACTTCCAATTGTGACTAATTGTGGTTAAGTTATGATGTTATATTTGAGTATGCCTTTTATTAGGATGATAAGGTTGTATGATGTTTAGCTTAAAGGTCTTCACCATGTTGTGAGGTTGATTAATATGTATGTAATATAATGATGGTGATGACTAAAAATGTGCCTAGATATGATATGAAATTCTAATGTGTTAACGTTACTCATATGAATTGTCATAACAAGATTAATACTCATACAATTCTTATTGAGTTATTGATGATGATGATTATACAAGTGGTATACCCTATGACCAAACTATGTTATGTTTGATAAATAAAGTTTTAAATATATTTCAAAAATAAACTCTAGCTTAACACCGAGTGAACTAGATTGAGGAGTGTCCCTTCCTGTTAGACGCGTAAATTACTTGATCTAACTACTTGCATATATGTCAAGGACTTGGGAATTAGTCTTGACATGAATGGGGGGGGGGGGAACATCGCAACACAGTTTCAAGGTGCTTGGGTGTTGGCAAAGCAACTTGAACATGCAAGGCTTACGTGCAGGCTGGATTCATCGGCAAGGCAGCGTGTTGGCTTGGAAAGGCAAAGTTGTGAAGACTTGACGATGGAAAAAAATGGCATTTCACGTGAATTGCTGAAATAAAACTAAGTGTTGAGGGGCATCTAAAATATTCTAAGAATTGGAAGTTGGCTGAAATATTCTAAGTGTTGAAATGTAGCCTAAAATATTCTAAGTGTTAGAATATAAATATTTTGTATGGATAAGGATGCAATTTGAATTAGATTCTATCTGTTAGAAATATACATGTTGCAAACTTTAGTTTGAATGTTGTGATTACAAGTGTCAGACATGTGTCATTTGTAACTGCCGCATGTTACTGCCATGTGCAAAAATTTTGTAAATGGTGGAAATTTCGTTTAAAGGCACGGAAAGGGATTCTAGCCTTAGATAAATTCGTGAAGCCTTACCTTTGTATTAATTATAAGATTAATAAAGGTTGGGACAAGTTCTTGTACATTCTATTCGCTCTTTAACTCTGCTTCTAAAGTTTTTCTATACTTAGTCAAATCTCTGTGAGTAAAATAGGCTGAGTGTTACAGACTTTTGCAGGATTGCTCAGGGTGACAATCGGTAAAAATAAATCGACTATCTTTCAATTGGTAATAGAGCACGATTGAACGATAGTGAAAAATGCAGATTTGTGGGAAATGACACAAAAAATTGAAGCATTCGTTAAGATAACAGATGATACTCTAGGGGATCCTTTGTTTTTTTGATCTGTTGACACAAATCATTGATTTGAGACTTAACGCTGAGAATGTTCAGGGGAGATTGGTGCATGTCGAAAGAATGTTGATAAACAAATCGCTGAAATCATGAATTTTTGTATGACAACTACACAACAACTTGAAAGACTGCAAAAGGAAAATGAAAACCTTCGTGCAGAGATCGTTGTATTGTGTCCGGCTGTGGCCCGACACAATCGTGTTGAATCATCTAAGGTTAAACTTCTAGATACTAAATCCTTTAGTGGTGCAACAAGTGCTATACAACTTGATAATTTTATTTGGGACATGGAACAATATTTTCCTGCTGCAAGGGTGCCTAATGCTGACAAGTTAAACATTACCACAATGTAATTGACGGGTGATGCTAAACTTTGGTGGAGAACTCAAAATGCAGACGACGTCAGTGTTGGTCGTCCTAGAATTGATAGTGGGACAAGTTAATGAAAGAAATGGGCGATCAATTTCTTCCTAGCGACGCTTCTTGGATTGCAAGGGATAAGTTTAAAAGGCTAAGGCAGACCAGTTTGGTGAGGGAATATATTAAAGAATTCACCTATGTTATTTTGGACATTCAAAACATGTTTGATGAAGAAAAGTTATACAACTTCATTTCGGGTATTCAAGGCTGGGTCAAAATAAACTTCGGAGGTAAAATGTTAAAGATCTGCTTAGGGCAATTGCTGCTACAGATTCGTGTGTTAATTTCCAGAAAACTCGTCCTTTGACGGAAGTTCCCTTTACTTAATAAACTAAGAAAAAGAATGATAAAAGAGGGGAATGGAAAAAGCATAGTCATAATGACAGTACAAACAACAGAGGAAACACACAAATAAAGGCTGGTAAGTATAGACAAAAGAACAAAGATGGTAATTCTAAGGGCTGTTGGACTTGTGATGGTCCTCATTTGGCCAAGTCTTTTTCAAACAGGGAAAAAGTAAACACTTTTCTTGATGTATATATGAATTAAAGGAAGGAAGATGAAGAAATTGTGATTGCAATGACAAATCCATTGGGATTGTCCTTAACCATATTACATGGGTTAATAATGTCGGAGAAACGTCTAGTACTTCAAATTCTCATGCTTCCCCAATTCATATAGAAATGACAATTAAAGAACAATGTGTGATGGAATTGGTTGGTACAGGATCGACTTATACATTTATAGATGTGAAAATTGCTACAAAATTGGGGCTTAAGTTGTCTTAAATCACTTCCTACGTCAAAACAGTCAATGCTAAGTCACAGATCATTGTGGGTATGGCTTATCGTGTTTCTATGCCGACTGAAAGTTGGGTGGGAAAACATAATTTGATGGTGATGACGCTTGGTGAATTTGAGATCATACTTGGGATTGATTTTCTAAGGAAATTCCAGTTTGTTCCGTTTCCTCACTTAGATAGAGTGATGGTCATGAATGGAAGCAATGCTAGATTTCTTAAAGGAGTTCATCCATTTGGGAACGTTAATAAATTTGCAAAGAATAAAGACAAGGGAATGTTCTTGTATACTAAGTCAATCGACAAAGAACTGTAAAGGGGTGATGACATTATACTTGCCGCCTTGGTTGAAGTAAAACCTGATGTTAAGATAGAAGTGCCTAATTGTGATGCCGAATTGCTTAAACAGTATGTTGATGTTTTGCCTCCTGAATTACCAAAGAATTTACCACCAAGGAGGAATATCGACATAAAATTGAGTTGCTACCTGGTACGGTTGCTCCTGCACAGGCTCCTTATCGTAAGGCTCCTAATGAATTGGCTGAATTGCATAACAAATAAACCAGTTGATGGATGCTGGATTGATTCAGTGATCTAAGTCTCCATATGGTGCGCCTATTTTATTTCAAAATAAACACGATGGGACAATGCAAATTTGTGTAAACTATAGGGCGCTGAACAACGCAACTGTAAAGAATAAGTAAATGGTTGCATTAGTGCAGGATTTGATGGACAGATTGAGTAAAGCATGGTAGTTCACAAAACTTGATCTTAGGGTAGGCTACTGGCAGGTTGGGATAGCAGAAGGTGATTAACCAAAAACAACATGTGTAACTAGATATGGTTCATATGAATTCCTTGTAATACCATTTGGGCTAACTAATGCTCTATCAACATTTTGCAACTTAATAAATCATGTACTGTTTTACTATGTTGATGACATTCTTGTTGTCTATCTAGATGATATTGTCATTTGTAGTTGAACATTAGAAGAACATGTTAATCACTTAAGTTTGGTTCTGTCTCAGTTTAAAAAATACACACTTTATATTAAGATGGAAAAGTGTGAGTTTGCTCAATAAGAGGTAAAATTTTTTTTGGGCATCTTGTTAGTAAAAACCAAGTTCGAATGGATCCTAAGAAAGTGCAAGCCATTTTTATTGGAAGGCACCTCGTCATGTTAAGGATTTGAGGTCGTTTCTTGGATTGGATAACAATTATAGAAAATTTATTGCTGGTTACTCAAAAAGCGCAGCGGCTTTGACATACTTGATGAAGAAAGATACGAAATGGGTGTTGTCTTAACGACGTGAAGAAAGATACAAAATGGGTTTAGTCTTAATGATGTGATGAAGCATTTCAGAATTTGAAAGAAGCTATTGGATCTGAACCAATACTCAAATTGCCTGATTTTGAGTTACCATTTGAAATGCACACTGATGCATCAAATAAATGAAATAGGTGTCGCATTAGTGCAGGAAGGTCATCTTGTGGCCTTTGAAAGTAGGAAATTGAATGATGTTGAACACAGATACTCAACATATGAAAAAGAAATAGTTGTTGTCGTACACTGTCTGCAGGTTTGGAGAGTTTATCTCCTAGGTACTCGATTTGTAATAAGAACCGATAATGTAGCAAATACATTTTTGAAGACACAAAAACAGTTTAGTCCTAAACAAGAACGGTGGCAGGATTTTCTGGCAGAATAAGATTTTGTGTGGCAACAGAAGCCAGGAAAACACAACCAGGTTGCTGATGCACTTGGTAGAAAAGATTTATTTTTTACAGTATATTCAATTTTAAAGCTCGAAACTGATTTCTATGATAGAATGATGATGTGTGATGCAGATGATTCATTATATGTTAAATGGATGGGTCAAGTGCAAGATGGCACCATGAAACGATATTGGATCAAGGACGATCTGCTCTATTTTATAGGGAGGAGGATCGTTGTACCAAATCACGGTGGATTGCACAAAGACTTAAGGAAAGAGTTGCATTATTCTGGTTTGGCTGGAAATCTAGGTACTTAAAGGATGTTCGCTTTACTATCTTATGTTTATTTTTGGCAAAAAATAGAAGACGATATAAAGGCATACGTCAGGACTTGTCATGTTTGTCAAGTTGATAAGACTGAACGTAAGAAGGAAGCAGGTATGATGCAACCTTTGCCTGATCCTGAAAGGCCATGGCTATCTGTAAGCATGGATTTCATATCTGGATTCCCTAAGGTGGATGGAAAAGAATCTATCACGGTGGTAGTTGACAGGTTTTCGAAATATTCCATTTTTATTGTTGCACGTGAACTATGTTCATCTAAAGTTGACATTGATTTGTTCTACAAATACATGGTTAAGTATTTTGGTCTTCCGACTGATATCGTGAGTGATAGAGATACAAGGTTCACTGGTAGGTTTTGGACAACTTTGTTCAATATGATGGGAACTGAGTTAAAATTTTCTACTGCATATCATTAACAAACAGATGGGTAAAAAGAAAGAATTAATCACTTTTTGAGAAACATATTACTTGTCGGAGCTAGTAACAATAATTGGAGGGTAGTGGTATAACTTTCTTGATTTTACATTAGACGTTCTTTTTAAAAGGGGTAAAATGACATGTTTTGACTAATTGTCCC
Organism: Solanum lycopersicum; assembly: GCF_036512215.1. Lineage (NCBI taxonomy): Eukaryota > Viridiplantae > Streptophyta > Magnoliopsida > Solanales > Solanaceae > Solanum > Solanum lycopersicum. Next base: position 36,952,501 of record NC_090803.1, read on the forward strand.
TTTTTAGCATATTTTGATATTATATGTGCATATGGTGTCATACTTGGTACATGTCGAGTAGTAACCCCATTTTCTACCCTTTTCCCAAACATTTTAGGTTCCGAACGTTGAAGTCTCATTTGGGACAACCTGAAGAAGGATTGGATATTCTCTATTATCCAAGTGAGTACGTCCTATCTTTCCGAGAGTGATGTCATTATCTTGCCTACGAAGTTTCCTTTGTTTGACTAAGACTTTTATGCTCATTCCACTATCATTGTGTACGACTTGTATAAGCCTATATGTGGTTTCTTTACATTTGATTTAGGGCCTTGCCCATATTGTGATAATTGGGTACATGGTATGAGATGAGATAATCTTTGAGACATTTTTTCTATCTTATATATATATGTGCAATAATAGTAGAAGGCCATTTAACCTTCCTATACGAAGTGTCTATGTATACTCGATAGGACAAAATATTATGTGTATGTAGAGGTATATGTAAACCTCTAAGTAGATATAATGAAAGTTCTAAAATTTTTCCTCATTTTCAACCAATTAATGTCATGACATGATTCTAAGGGGCTAGTCTTAGTCCTTTAAGAGGACGAAGAAGCTGGATACGTCTAGGGGGTAAACCCTGATGTAACATAATTTTATCAAAAATGCATGATCATACTAAATAAAAAACCATATAAAATCATCTTGCCACATAAACACAACAATCATAAAGGGTTAAGCTTACAAGGACTATCAACTACGGATTAGTTCTCCCGCCTAGCACCCACCCGAAATTGAGGGTTCTTTTTTGGAGAATTAGGGTATAGATGATATTGATTGACCTCTTTCCCTTTTTACTTGATGATAGTTTAGTCCCTCATCTTGTGATTCTTACTAGAATATGCAGAACAACCATCCATTCCATCAAGACACTTACCCAAATGTTTCTTCCCACAAGTAGCACACCTAGGTCTCTCAAAAGTATAGACACCTCCATGGGAATTTTTGTTGAAAACTCTATCCTTATTCCCCATTGACAACTCTATCCTTATTCCTCATTGAAAACTCTTGGTTATAGAACCTATTCTTAGTCTTTGGGTGACTAGATTAATCAAACCTAGTCCTCTTTCCCCCTTGCATTAGCTCCCTAATATTCCACTCTTCAATTTGTTGTGCATACACCAATAGCCTAGAGATATCCATGTCATTAAGAAGCATTTCCGTACGACCCTTCTTTTTAAACCAAGTTAGACATTCCAATAAAAAAAAATTTCATCCTAGCCCTAGGGTTGGCTACCATTGTTGGGGCATACTTAGAGAGTTGAGACTACTCTTTCTCACTAATCTCCCCTTGCTGATGATTCATGAATTCAACGATCTTATTCTACCTAAACTCTTAAAGAAATGAACCTATCTATAAAATCCTCTTTGAGCGCTTCCTAGTGTACTCAACTATCCATTAAGAGTCTTTCATCCCTCCATTGCTCAAACCACACTTGATCCACATACTTGAGTTGTTAAGCGGCTAGATCCACTCTCTCTCTCTAGGGGTCACAACCATCTCATCTACCACTTTAAATACCTCATCTATGAATCATTCTGGATATTCATCTACTTTAGTGCCATGAAATTTATGAGGGTTCAACATCATGAAATCCCAAATTCAAGAAGCGTGTGTACTCACATTAGGTTACCTCTATCCCGTTGGTTAACTTGGGCAACACAACAAAGAGCGACGACTTGAGCTTGATCCATCATCAGTTGGGTAAAATTCATTAAGAAAGTTCTTAACTTTGAATTAGTCATATCCTCTTCAACAAATGAATCTTGAGGAGCTTGAGTCTTAGGGGCCATTTGAGGTCCTTGGTGCCCTCGACGTTCCGGAGGGGGAACCTCCTCATTCACAATCACTTACACAACTAAAGGGACATGTGTCAACACGGGAAGGGAACCTCTCATTAACTATACCTACTCCTTCTTCCTAGAAATTACTCTAATCAGATTCATGTCCTATAAATACAAGGACAAGAGGTTGAGAAAGATATTTTATAGAGCTTAACTCTAAGGCACGACATTAGAATAATGAAGAAAGTGAAACTTCTATCATTTTTTAGCCTCTTATCCATGGATATGTCGTGACTCACACCAATGAACAAGACTCTACTAGACGTGGATGGTTAGACTTTATACCCTAAATTATTTTCCATACACTTATGCACTGATACCAAGTTTGTAACGACTGAAAAATACCCCCTAGAAAAAGCACTTTTAGGTCAGAACAATTACGTACTTTACCCTTCGGGGGTCTTGTACAAGCCAAAAATATCATTCATTACATAAGAAATGAAAAGTAGTTCGGAATTAAAACTGTTAACGAATAAATAAGAAAAAGGTAACATATTTCATAAGAATGTAAGGAGTGATCTCGTGTTCACAGGACAACTTAAAGAAACGAAATAAATATCTTAGGGATACGACCCTGTACATTAAATTAAAAAAAATACATAATAAGCCTTAATGCTAGAATCTAAGAAGTAAAACTATGCCCTCATATATGATAGGACATACTTAGCCTTGAGAGGATAGATTCCCTGAGCCTTGCCTTCTAAACGTTTTCATTGCCTCAAACCTATTAGTACAAAACAAACTACTAAGTATGCCGTATGCAAAAACATGTGAAAAGGGACATTTTAATAAAATAAGCTTTCATGCAAATAAGTAAAGCATTCATGATTGTAGAGTTAAAATAGTATATGAATCATCATTAATCATATAAAAAATAGGACTCTCATAATTTTAGAACCAAAACATACTTTTCCGTAAACTCAAGCGCATTTAAAGTTAAACCGTGAAATATTACAGTGAAGCAGTATGAAATATTACGATGAGTAATTCATCCCAATCCAAGTGAACTCATTTCATTTAACGTTTTCCTAACAAAGTTATCCTAAGACTCCCCAATCTAAGAAAAGAAGGGAACGCCCGTACACCCCCTACAAGACACAACAAAGCAATCCTTAAAATTACCATCCATAGGATTACCTCATTCGATAAACAAGTCCTCTAACTTGTAAAGACATTTGAAAGACATTCATACATTAAGGGCTTCATGGAAGTACCTTTATGAATAAGGACATATAAGTTAAGTGCAATGTGATACTAGTATGCCATACTACTACTCCCACATTGTGCTCCTTGAGGGTTCCCTTGGATTAAGCATTCTACGTTAGTCATTCATAACTCATAACATAAACCTTAACTTTAAATTTCTTATTAAACATTAGACCTTAAGTCATCTAACTTCATTTTCAATTCATCATAACTCATTCATATATTTCATATAGAACACACCAGGACACCCCTTTAGGAAGGTCTACTTAGTGCAATGGGTAGATAGCGTGCTATACCACCACCTACCGTAAGTAGTCCTTCTTTAATAAGACTTATTTCAGTCATTATTGTTTTGGGAAACAACTTTACCGTCATAGACTATGAAAGCTAGACATGGAATCCTGATACTAACCTTATCGAATGAGTGTTCCCAAGTTGCGTATAGTGGGGTCATTCACTTAGCAATTACATTGATTTTCTAATAGCTACACCTTTGTGGGCGCACATTTAATGGATAAGGATATTGCTACTAAGTAACACACTATCTACTAAAGAGCAGTACTCATCTTAAGAGGTAAATTGGAATAGCACATCTCAACTCAGGAAGTGTTAGCACCCCTTCTTCATATCCTCTCGGTGCTAGGCATAACTCCACCACAGAGTATTAAACATTCTTCACAATAGACTAAAGGCTAGCTAATTAGCACTACATCTCAACTCACGAAGGGTACTTATCCTTTGAAGTTACATAGGAATATTACATCTCAACTCACTAAGGGTATCTAACCTCCATCTTATATTAGAAAGTTCTTGGGATATTGAGGTTTTTACTAAACTCTTCATCCCAAAAAGTGAAGAATGTTCACCCCAAAAGTCCCCTTTTAATTCTTTAACTTCATTCATTCAAAGTGTGAGTTTGTACATGTGAGCATACCTTGCACATAATCACCATTCTCATTAACATTGATTTCAAGATATGCTTACACCTTAATTAATCATTTCTCACACACTAGCATGCTCAACAAATACAGATACTTTATTTTGGCTTAATCTAAACAAATATATAATTCAAGTTTTATAATGCATATAAACATGAACCTCATCACTATCACTTCATTTTACAGCATAATTCTTTAAAGCTATATACCAAACACATAGAAATATATATCCAAATAAATAAAGTAAACATTACCACCAGAAGGTGGACCATACCACTCAAGGGAATTTTATAATTCGAGTTAAACAATTTAATCAAATCACCATTTAACCATGATTTCACATCCTATAAAAAATTCTAAATTTGTCATCATAATATGGCCCTTATGTTAGTAGATAAATCATAATAATAAGATAAGGAAACAAATGTTCATACCCTACACAAACATGTTCATTTAGACCATTTCTTAAGCTAAAAGATGGAAATATGCATGCGCTTGATTTCATTAGGGTTATGATATTAAAATAATCAATAAATACTACAAACAACATATATGAATCATTAAAATACATTTACATGAAAACGCCTACATTGAATCAAAATTAGGAGAAGATAGAGATTGAAAATCCTTTTTGAAATCTTTTTGAAATGACACCTAGAATGAAAAAGGGTTCAAGGATGACTAAAATACCCCAAGATAAGGAAACGCACTGATTTTTGATTAAGAAACGTTCCCGACCAGACCTTCTAGCTATTCCTTGAGTCATAGCTCAAACATTGACTTGAAAGTGTTTTTTCTTTAGATAGAGAGTTCGCACATTTTAAGTGAAGGGTCTTGTATATGTCTAGTAAATAAATCAAATGTAATACACCTATAAAAACCCAAAAATATCATTTCAGGTTAAAATAAAAATACTTGGGGTGAATTTACAGAATACCCCAAGTAAAGCATTCGCATCCAACATCTTTTAGTGGGATCGATCTGTAACGACCTGTTTAGTCGTTTTGAGTAGCAGACTTCAATTCTGGAAAAATTGGCAGAAGCGACGGACCCCACGACGGACCGTCATGGGCACGATGGACCATCGCAGGGTCTCGTTTCAAAACACTTAGAAAATCTGAAATTGGGTACTGAAAATCGACTCTCTGAACTTCGTGACGGAATGGCAGGACGGACCGTCACAGGCGTGACGGACCGTCATAGATTGTTCAGTGGAAATTGACTCTCTTACTCTTGCGAGGACCTGCAGGACGGACCGTCGCAGGCACGACGGCCCGTCACAGGTTGCCCAAATCCCAGGCAGAATCGGATTTCCTTACACATTTTAAGGGACGTTTTTGGACTATTCCTTCCTTAAATATAGATTTTGTGGGTTTATATTAATAACTCAAATTCTTGGGGGTTAAAAGAGGTAACCCTAAGTTAATTAGTGGGGTATTATTGCCATCTTTTACACTTAATTATATGTTAACTAGGGTAAAAGAAAGAGGGTTTGAATAAAGAAAATAGAGAGAACAAGGAGAGAGAGAAATTGATCGACCAAGAGGCAGAGGGAATATCAAAGCTTGGGAAATTGCTTGTTGATTCCAATTCTTCGGTGGAGGTAGGTTATGGTTTTCATGCTATTCGTAGTAAACTCTTAATAGTGAATGATATGTGTTAGTAGTATTGTAAACCCTTCTATGTGCTTAATTGTATGCTTACATGAATGATGTGATTATGTAATTATGAATAAATAAGCATGATGAAACTATTGAATCCCAAATCTTGAAAAGAAACCCTAATCTACTTTGTTAATGATGATGCCTTGGTATAAAAGAAGGCTTGATGAATGAAAGTAGTGAGATTAGGGGATCGGGTGCCACGTTCCGGTACCAGGATAGTATATGAGGATCGGAGTGTCATGTTCCTACACCAGGATAGAATATGGATCGGGTGTCACGTTCCGACACCAGGATAGTATATGGATCGGGTGCCACGTTCAGGTACCAGGATAGTATATGAGGATCGGAGTGTCACGTTCCGACACTAGGATAGAATATGGATCGGGTGCCACGTTCCGGTACCAGGATAGAATGAGGATTGGAGTGTCACGTTCCGACACCAGGATAGTATATTGAGGAGCGGAGTGTCACGTACCGACACGAGGGGAATAAAGATAATGAATCTTGAAATATGTTAATATATTCAATCTAATGAACTGAATTCCCAAATGAGTATGATGAGGAGGTGTGAGTCCTCATTGATGTGCTTGGTGTTGTAACCAAGGGTTATGGTAACTGTAAATGCTGCATGCTAAGGATATTAGTTGATTTTATGATATTGTTTAATACATACTATTTTCTATTTTGAGTTGGCCGATGATATCTACTTAGTACCTGTGTTTTGTACTGACCCCTACTTTTATTGTTTCTTCTTGTTTATTTGTGGAGTGCAGCAAACGTGCCGTCATCTTCAACTCAACAGTAACTTAAGCCAGTCTTACTACATCGGAAATTCAGGGTGAGCTAATGCTTCTAGCTTGGACTGGATCTTCTTCTTCAAGTCTTTATGCCTTGAACTTCCGGCATGGACTAGCTTCTTATGTATTTTTAGCTTCTTAGAATACTCTTAGTTTAATAATTTGATTATAGATGTTCTTGTGATGATGACTTCCAGATTCTGGGGATAATGATAAGTTTTTGAGTTATAGAAGTTGATTATTTATGAGTTTAAGTCTTCCGCATTACTTTCTGTTTATATTATATTGAAATGTTAAGCTTTAGATTGGTTGGTTCGCTCACATAGGAGGGTAAGTGTGGGTGCCAGTCGCAACCCGGTTTGGGTCGTGACAAAACTTGGTATCAGAGCATTAGGTTCGTTGGTCTCATCACACAAGAACAGGTCTAGTAGAGTCTTAAGGAACGGTAGGGGGACGCCTTTACTTTTCCTTGAGAGGCTATAAGACTTTAGGAAAATTTCACTCTTTCATTCTTTCTTTTGTGCTACTACTTGAGTCCAATTGGTATATAGGCGATACGAATTGGTATCTGACCATCTTCACTCTCTTTCGCGGATTGTTAGAACTAGAGCAACGACTACGCCAACACCAACACCAGCACCGGCGGGACAGGGTGTGTCTGAGCCAGCCACTAGGGCTGTAGCTCGAGGAAGAACAGCGGCAAGGGGCCGTGGTAAAGGTCGTGGGAGGACGTCCTCTAGAGGAAGAGGACGAGCACCGAGCCCATCTAGTACTAGGGCGGTGACTTCTCCGCCGACTGAGGAAGTAGTAAGAGAGGGGGAGGATGAGGTGAATGAGCAAGTATAGAATGAGGAAATGCCACCCCAACCTACCCCAGAGATGATCAATCAGGTTCAGGCTTATCTTAGCGGGTTATCTGATCAGGGCCAGACACCCCCCAGTGTTTTCTGCACCAGCACCTCAGGCTCCGGAGGTACAACATGCGGCTACTATGGCTCCCCGCATGGATGTTCCATTGGAAATAAGCACATTTCCTCGTCTGACTAAGGGCCTGTAATGACAAGTGATCAGCATGAACTTTTCAGTAAATTCTTGAAATTGAAACCTCCAGTCTTCAAGGGTGCTGAATCGGAGGATGCTTATGATTTTCTGGTTGACTGTCACGAGCTACTACACAAGATAGGTATAGTAGAACGGTTTAGTGTTGAGTTCGTGAGTTATCAGTTTCAAAGGAACACCAAAATGTGGTGGCGATCCCATGTTGAGTGTCAACCGACATAGGCACCACCTATGACTTGGGCCTCATTCTCTAGCTTGTTTATGGAGAAGTATATCCCCCGGACTTTGAGGGATAGGAAAAGGGATGAGTTCTTGAGCCTAGAGCAAGGTAGGATGTCGGTTAATGCTTATGAGGCTAAGTTTCGTGCACTATCCAGATATGCCACTCAACTCTGTTTCAGTCCTCAAGAGCGGATTCGCCGGTTTGTGAAGGGGTTGAGGTCAGAATTGCGGATTTCGGCCTTACAGATAGCGGCAATGGAAAAATCCTTCCAAGAAGTGGTAGACTTTGTGATAGAAGTGGAAGGAGTGAAGACAGACGACTTCACCACAACATCGACATCAAAAAGGTTTTGAAAGGGAGGTGAGTTTAATGGTTCTTACACTAGAGGACAGGGTTCGGGAAGTTACTTAGTCCGACCAATTCAGTCTTCACTACAGACTGTAGTTGGGGGACCACCTCAAACCGGTCAACACTTCTCCGAGGGGCCTATGCTTGACTCCAGAGAGTGTTATGGATGTGGGGAGATTGGACATATTAGGAAAAATTGTCCCAGACAAAGTTATAGACCCCCAATAGCTAGAGGAAGAGGTGGTCATGGTAGAGGCCGTTATTCTGGAGGACGTGGTGGTCGAGGTAATGGTGGTCACCAAAACGGCAGAGGTAATGGGCAAACTGGGGCCACTACATCACAACATGGTAGGGGCAACGGAAAGACGAACGATAGGACCCATTGTTACGCTTTCCCTGGGCGGTCTGAAGCGGAGGCATCTGATGCTGTCATCACAGGTAATCTTTTGGTTTATGATTGCTTATGCTTTGAGGCAATTAAAAGTGCATGAACGTAAATATCCAACTCATGATTTGGAATTGGCTGCGGTAGTGTTTGCATTAAAGCAATGGAGACAATATTTATATGGGGTTAAGTGTGAGGTCTACATGGATCATCGTAGCCTTCAGTATGTATTTACTCAGAAAGATTTGAACTTGAGGTAGAGGAGATGGATGGAACTACTGAAGGACTACGACATCACTATTTTGTATCATCCGGGGAAGGCAAATGTTGTAGCGGATGCTTTTAGTGGAAAGGCGGGAAGCATGGGAAGTCTAGCTCACTTGCACGCTTCTAGACGCCCATTGGCTAGAGAGGTTCAGACTCTAGCTAATGACTTGATGAGATTAGAAGTAAATGAGAAGGGAGGATTGTTGGCTTCTGTGGAGGCAAGATCTTCCTTTCTTGACAAGATTAAGGGAAAACAGTCTGATGATGAGAAACTGCGCAGAATTCAAGATAAGGTATTGCGAGGAGAGGCTAAGGAGGGACAAATTGATGAGGAAGGTGTTTTGAGGATCAAGGGAAGGGTATGTGTACCCCGAGTTGATGATCTGATCAACACTATTCTGACAGAGACTCATAGTTCAAAGTATTCGATACATCCGGGCGCAACCAAGATGTACCGTGATCTAAAGCAACACTTTTGGTGGAGTAGAATGAAGCGTGACATTGTTGATTTTATTGCCAGATGTCCAAACTGTCAACAAGTAAAGTATGAACACCAGAGGCCCGGAGGAACCCTTCAGAGAATGCCCATTCCGGAATGGAAGTGGGAAAGAATTGTAATGGACTTTGTGGTTGGTCTTCCCAAGACATTGGGAAAGTTTGATTCTATTTGGGTAATTGTTGATAGGTTAACTAAGTCTGCTCACTTCATTCCGGTCAAGGTGACTTACAATGCAGAGAAGTTAGCGAAGCTTTACATCTCAGAAGTGGTGCGATTGCATGGGGTTCCACTATCCATCATATCAGATAGAGGTACGCAGTTTACTTCTAAGTTCTGGAAAACATTGCATGCGGAATTGGGTACTAGGTTGGACCTTAGTACTGCGTTCCATCCTAAGACCGATGGTCAGTCTGATAGGATGATTCAAGTGTTGGAGGATATGCTTCGTGCGTGTGTGATAGAGTTTGGTGGTCATTGGGATAGCTTCCTACCCTTAGCGGAGTTTTCATACAATAATAGCTATCAATCAAGCATTGATATGGCTCCATTTGAAGCATTGTATGGTAGGAGATGTAGGTCTCCCATTGGTTGGTTTGATGCATTTGAGGTTAGGCCTTGGGGTACTGACCTTTTGAGGGATTCGATAGAGAAAGTGAAGTCTATTCAAGAAAAGCTTCTAGCGGTGCAAAGTAGACAAAAAGAATATGCAGATCGAAAGGTTAGAGACTTAGAGTTCATGGAGGGTGAACAAGTCTTGTTGAAAGTTTCACCAATGAAAGGGGTGATGCGGTTTGGTAAAAGGGGTAAACTAAGTCGAAGGTACATTGGACCATTTGAAGTACTTAAGCGAGTAGGAGAGGTGGCTTATGAGTTAGCCTTGCCTCCAGAGCTGTCCGAAGTACATCCGGTATTCCATGTGTCGATGTTGAAAAGATACCATGGGGATGGAAACTACATTATCCGTTGGGATTCCGTTTTGCTTGATGAGAACTTGTCTTATGAGGAGGAGCCTGTTGCTATTTTAGATAGAGAAGTTCGCAAGTTGAGGTCAAGAGAGATTGCATCCATCAAGGTGCAATGGAAGAATCGACCGGTTGAAGAAGCCACTCGGGAGAAGGAGGTGGATATGCGAGAAAAATACCCACAACTGTTTACAGATTCAGGTACTCCTTTTTGCCCTTGTTTTCCTTCTTTTGATCGTTCGGGGACGAATGATGGGTAAATTGGTATCTATTGTAACGACCTGTTTAGTCGTTTTGAGTAGCAGACTTCAATTCTGGAAAAACTGGCAGAAGCGACGGACCCCACAACAGACTGTCATGGGCACGACGGACCGTCGCAGGGTCTCGTTTCAAAACACTTAGAAAATTTGAAATTGGGTACTGAAAATCGACTGTCTGAACTTCGTGATGGAATGGCAGGACGGACCGTCACAGGCGTGACGGACCGTCATAGATTGTTCAGTGGAAATTGACTCTCTGACTCTTGCGATGACCTGCAGGACGGACCGTCGCAGGCACGACGGCCCGTTACAGGTTGCGCAAATCCCAGGCAGAATAGGATTTCCTTACACGTTTTAAGGGACGTTTTTGGACTATTCCTTCCTTAATTATAGATTTTGTGGGTTTATATTAATAACTCAAATTCTTGGGGGTTAAAAGAGGTAACCCTAAGTTAATTAGTGGGGTATTATTGCCATCTTTTACACTTAATTATATGTTAACAAGGTTAAAAGAAAGAGGGTTTGAATAAAGAAAATAGAGAGAACAAGGAGAGAGAGAAATTGATCGACCAAGAGGCAGAGGGAATATCAAAGCTTGGGAAATTGCTTGTTGATTTCAATTCTTCTGTGGAGGTAGGTTATGGTTTTCATGCTATTCGTAGTAAACTCTTAATAGTGAATGATATGTGTTAGTAGTATTGTAAACCATTCTATATGCTTAATTGTATGCTTGCATGAATGATGTGATTATGTAATTATGAATAAATAAGCATGATGAAACTATTGAATCCCAAATCTTGAAAAGAAACCCTAATCTACTTTGTTAATGATGATGCCTTGGTATAAAAGAAGGCTTGATGAATGAAAGTAGTGAGATTAGGGGATCGGGTGCCACGTTCTGGTACCAGGATAGTATATGAGGATCGGAGTGTCACGTTCCGACACCAGGATAGAATATGGATCGGGTGTCACGTTCCGACACCAGGATAGTATATGGATCGGGTGCCACGTTCCGGTACCAGGATAGTATATGAGGATCGGAGTGTCACGTTCCGACACCAGGATAGCATATGGATCGGGTGCCACGTTCCGGTACCAGGATAGAATGAGGATCGGAGTGTCACGTTCCGACACCAGGATAGTATATTGAGGAGCGGAGTGTCACGTACCGACACGAGGGGAATAAAGATAATGTATCTTGAAATATGTTAATATATTCAATCTAATGAACTGAATTCCCAAATGAGTATGATGAGGAGGTGTGAGTCCTCATTGATGTGCTTGGCGTTGTAACCAAGGGTTATGGTAACTGTAAATGCTGCATGCTAAGGATATTAGTTGATTTTATGATATTGCTTAATACATACTGTTTTCTATTTTGAGTTGGCCGATGATATCTACTCAGTACCCGTGTTTTGTACTGACCCCTACTTTTATTGTTTCTTCTTGTTTATTTGTGGAGTGCAGCACACGTGCCGTCATCTTCGACTCAACAGTAACTCAAGCCAGTCTTACTACATCGGAAATTCAGGGTGAGCTAATGCTTCTAGCTTGGACTGGATCTTCTTCTTCAAGTCTTTATGCCTTGAACTTCCGGCATGGACTAGCTTTTTATGTATTTTTAGCTTCTTAGAATACTCTTAGTTTAATAATTTGATTATAGATGTTCTTGTGATGATGACTTCCAGATTCTGGGGATAATGATAAGTTTTTGAGTTATAGAAGTTGATTATTGATGAGTTTAAGTCTTCCGCATTACTTTCTGTTTATATTATATTGAAATGTTAAGGTTTAGATTGGTTGGTTAGCTCACATAGGAGGGTAAGTGTGGGTGCCAGTCGCAACCCGGTTTGGGTCGTGACACGATCAGTGGACCCAAGCAACGGGGCATTGACTGAATGACGGCCCGTGTTACATGGGCGTCGTTTGTGTTTGATGTAGGAAAGTGGAGGGTTCAGCTTTCAAGTGAAGTCTTCACCTACGCCCCTAGACGACGGGGCTTCATCTTGACTGCGAACAGTGGACTGCTAGGTCGTTGATTGCATAGTTTTAAACCTAATCCCTCAACTAGATAAAAAAAATCAGTATACTTTTATTTATCTCTTTTGACTGTCGCAAGTATAAAAATAGGTTTCTTGACAAGTTGTAGTATATATCGGAAAGGGCCGCTAAAGTGTTGCAACTCAAGAATTCTCTAACTTCTAGGGTGTATTTGTGGGTTATTACTCATGTTAAGTGTTCCATTGACTAGGATGACTTAATAGGTTTACTAGTATGATCAGGGGTATGGGACCTTGTATATACGTTGCACAAGTGTGCCTTGAATGGATAGTTCCTAGAATTGGTCTCCTATACATGAATATCAATACATAAGTATGTTAATAATGTAACAACCTGATAAAAAACCATGCTATATAATGTATAACGTACCTAGAAAGCCTTGATTAGACCGGGTTCACATGGATTGATGCACTCTGAACCAGACCTCTTAACCTATAGACAAGCCAAGCCAACAAACTTGATGAGTTAGTTGATCTAGGCAAGGTTGTCTCCAGCAATTTAGGGCACCCGCACATTAAGATTCAACCGCATGAGTCTTAATCGTACATAAAAAGGGTAATCTTATGTTTATAGGGTCAAGGGGTAAAATGGTCTTTTCCAGGTTAAGGGTAGTATCGTAGTAACCCTAGAGTTGTAATTAATTAATTAATTAATGTAGTAAAGGTTAATTTTGGTAGGGTTGACCCGAATTGGACTTTTTTCGTGAGTTAAGCTTCACCCGTGTTTGATCCTCGCTGGAAGGAATGTTAATTCTAATTAATTTATATTAAATATCTGATTTAATTAAGGTTATTATTACTCATTTCACTTAATCCATTAAAAATAAAATTTTTAATAATAAATGGCAAGGAGTTCTTGTTTGACTAAGTTTTCTACTTAAACTCCTACTCCTACACTTACTCCTATCTCTCTCAACTGTCATTCTCACGTGTCTCCACACTCTTTTTCACGCTCATCAACATCAAAAAGAACAAAATTTAAAGTTCATTACTCTTGAAGAACTTTTACACTAAAATACATAAGAAAAACTAAAGGTGTTCAACGACAAAAAAGGTGTTAAAGGTGTTCAATGACAAAAAAATGTATGGGTTTTCTTCCACTTTGTTCCTTTCACAAATGACCCCTAAGATTCAGTCGAATTCTAATCAGAAAACTAAAAATGTTAACCTTTGCATGCCTCTTTCACTAGCTCCCTATGATTGTTGTTGTTTTTATATGATTTCTGGTAGAATTTAGGAATGTGAAGTGTTTTTGTGATTATTATGTTCATGTATGTATGTTCCGAATTATGTCATGATTAATGTGTGGAAAATGTGTGTGCAGTCGTGTTCTTGGGCATGGTTATGAGCATGAAAATGGCATGTTAAAATCTTCTGTTTTCGTATAAATATACTTGGAAATAATGTAAATAATAATGTACGAAATGATTAAAGAATTTTCCATAAAAATCCAACGTATGAATGTTGAGAAAAAGTGGATTGAAAGGATGAACAAATTTCAAGAAATTTGGAAATTGGTCTCAGCTTGGGCAGTGTGGAGGAGTTCGATTTTCTAATTTTTTAAGAGGTGAGGTAATAAGGGATTGAACAAAAGACCTTAACATATGCAATCTACGAAAAAATCAATAATACAAATGAGATAAGGGGGATTCGAAATAGGGTAAGGCTCAAGGGAAAGAATCAAAAAGGGAAAGAATTAAAAATTGAAGTTAGTGGGGATAGAACCCACAAGCTCTCGGATACGATAGAAAGTTAGAAGAAAAATTAAAGAAAAATAAATGAGGTTGTGGGGGATCGATCCAACAACCTCTTGGCCTTAAATAAAAAGTGAAAGTAACATAAGAAAAAAAAGGAGAAGTGTGGGCGTTTTGGATCCACCTCTGGGTGCGCCGCTTAATGTCAACATAGACTTATCCAAGCAGATTGTGCATGTTCAGCAGGTTGAGTACAGTAGGAAGAAGAGGAGAGTCTATGAGGTCAGGAGGCCTAACCCTTCTGACAAGACAGGTACCAACAGAGGTGGTGGTAGGACCACTTTCAGTGTTCGTGATCAGCCCATATTTAAGAAGGGGTATCACAGTTCAGGGAATTCCAATTTTTAGAAAAGTGAAACACTCAAAGGAGGCGGACCTTAGCCCAAGAAGGGCAACAGAGGGGATGTGCAGCGTCCCAGAATGGAATATGGCAAGTATGGCCGTATTCACAGTGGAGAGTGTAGACTAGGCACTAATGCCTGCTTCGGTTGCGGAAAGAGCGGACACAGGGTAAGGGACTGTGCACAAAATACGGGTCAAACATGACGTAATGCTTAGGCTAGGCCTTATACCCAGAATGCTACTTTAGGCGAGCCTCCTAAGAGGAACAAATTCTACGCCTTGAAGGGAAGGGAGGAGCAGGAGAAGTCTTCTAATGTGGTCACATGTATGCTGCAAGTCTTCTCAACCTCTTTTTATGCTTTACTTGATCAAAGGTGTACGATTTATTTTTTAACTCCCATGCTTGCTTTTAATTTTTAAATACTACTTGAGGGTTTGCATGATTCTATGGCAGTTAGTACTCCCTTAGTAGAAAATGTAAGAGCTTATAGGGTTCATAAAGACTACCGAATAGTAGTATGTGGAAAGACTATTTGTCCAGACCTTGTTGAGTTACCCATGAATTCTTTCTTGGATGGACTAAGTAGGTTTGTAAGATTCCGTATCCCTAATGAAGTACAGATGGTCTGGGAGGGGTATAATTCGAGTCGTTCAATCCCTTGATTTCGAACCTAAAAGCTAATAAATTGATTTCCAAGGGATTCTTATGCACTCTTGTGAGTGTCAATGATCTACATCATGAAATTCCTTCCATAGACTCTTTGCATGCAGTGAATGAGTTCCAAGATCTTTTCTCCGATGATTTACCTAGAGACTTGAAACCTCGACATTTTGATTTTGGTATCGACCTTGATCTCGATACCACACAAATTTCAATTCCTCCGTACTGAATAGCTCAAACATAACTCAAGGAGTTGAAGCTACATTTAAAAGATCTCATTGATAAGGGCTTCATTAAGCCGAGCATATCCTCTTAGGGCGCTTAAGTGCTATTTGTGAAAAAGAAAGATGGAACCCTTGGGATGTGTATAGATTATCGATAGATCAACAAAATCACAATAGAGAACAAGTATCCACTTTCCAGAATAGATGACTGATTTGATCAGCTCCAAGGGTTTAGTTTCTTCTCGAAGATTGATCTTTGTTCTGGGTATCAACAACTTAGGGTTAGGGATGAAGATATCCCAAAGGCAGCCTCTTGTACCCGTTATGGTCATTATGAGTTCCTACTCATTTCATTTGTTCTATCTAATGCACCAACTAGGTTTATGGACCTCATGAACCGAGTCTTCTGTGAATACCTCAATTCTTTTGTCACACTATTCATTTATTACATCCTCTTGTACCCTAAAACCAAGGAAGAGCATGAACAACATTTGAGACTAAACTTGCAGGTACTTAGACAACATAAGTTGTATGCAAAATTAAACAAGTGTGACTTCTGGCTTCGATCAGTGACCATTCTGGGTCATGTTGTGTCCAATAAGGGTATGCAGGTGGACCCCAGGAAGATTGAGGTTGTTAAGAACTATTCAAGACCTCTTATTCCCACCGATATTCGTAGCTTTCTAGGAATGGCTGGTCAATGCCGCAGATTTGTGGTGGGTTTTTATTTAATTGTTCCCCCACTATCAACATTGACTAAAAATAATACCAAGTTTGAATGGTCGGAGACTTGTGAGAAGAGTTTCTAGAAGATCAAGCACAGACTCACTTTAGCACCAGTGCTTACGTTGCCTAAATGTGGTGAGAATTACACTTTTTTTTGTGACGCATCTAGGGTTTGTTAGGGTTGTGTTCTTATGTTTGGTGGTAAGTTGATAGCATATGCATCCAGACAACTCAAGGTTCATGAGAAGAATTATCCCACTAATGACCTTGAGTAGGTAAGTGTGGTGTTTGCATTGATGTTGTGGAGGCATTACATGTACATAGTGCATATAGAGGTGTTCACAGACCACAAGAGTCTCCATTACGCGTTCACATAGAGGGAGTTGAATCTACGTTTGCGGAGATGGTTGGAGCTGTTGAAGGACTATGACATGAGTGTTCACTACCATCAAGCGAAGTGAAATGTTGTAGCTGATGCATTTAGCAGGTTGAGCATGAGGAGTACAACCCACGTTTATGATGGGAAGAAAGAGTTAGTGAATGATTTATACAGACTGTCCAGACTAGGTGTGTGGTTGATGTCTTCTACTAGTGGGGGTATTTTAGTTCATCCCAAATCTAAATCATCCTTGGTAGCTGAAGTCAAGAAGGGCATCCTCTTGATTATGTGTTGATGGAGTTGAATGAATTAGTGCTAGTTAAGATGAATGAGTCTTTTTTTATGGGAGGTGACGACATACTTAGATAACAGGATAGACTGTGTGTACTAGACGTTGATGATTTGTGGACCTAGATTACGGTAGAGGCCCATGGTTCAAGGTATTTGATATATAAATATTCAACGAAGATGTATCATGAGCTCCAGTAAATCTAATGGTGGGATGGCATGAAGAAGGACATTGCTGAGTATGTGGCCATGTGTCCTAATTTTTAGTAGCTTAAGGCGGAGCACCTTAAGTCTGGTGGTCTCATTCTGATTATTAAGATTTCATCATGGAAGTGGGAGGCCATTAACATGGACTTCGTGGTTGGTCTTTTGAGGACGAGGAGACAACATGACTCCATATGGGTTATTGTTGATGACTATGTCTTTCGACTTTATCCCTTTGAAGACTACATACATGGACGAGGATTATGCGAGACTCTTCATTGATGAGACTGTGAGGTGGCATGGGATTCCATTGTCTACCATCCAGAAAGATTTAGGTACGCAGGTAAAACTCACTACTACTTTCAATCCTCAGACAGATGGGTAGGCAGAGTGCACCATTCAAATGTTGGAGGTTATGTTGAAAGCGTGTGTGATTGACTTCAGGGGTAGTTGGGATGACCATCTACCACTAATAGAGTTTTGATATAATAAAAGCTATCCCTTTAGCATAAGAATGGCACCGTTTGAGGTACTGTATGGTAGGAGGTATAGGTCTCCAGGTTGGTGGTTCGAGGTTGGACAGTCATCCATTTTTGGTAAAGTAATCATACATGAGGCCTTAGAGAAGGTCACATTGATTAGTGATAGGTTGGATACTACTTAAAATCGGTAGAAGTCTTATGCGAACAAGAGGAAGCGTACCTTAGATTTTGATATTGGTGACCAGGTCTAGTTGAAGATATCACCCATGAAGGGTCGATGAGGTTTGGCAGGAAGGGAAAGTTGAGTCTGAGGTATGGTGGGCCATACGATATTCTACAACGTGTGGGTGAGGTATCCTATTAGTTTGCATTGCCTACAGATCTAGCTTCTGTTCATCTAATCTTTCATATAACTATGTTAAAAAAGTGCCTTGGTGATCCAGCATCGATTTTTCCTTTGAAGGTTTGGAAGTTGATTACGACTTGTCCTCTAAGGAGGTTCTTATTGAGATTTAAAAATGGCCAGCAACTGAGAAACAAATGGGTTGCCACAGTAAAGGTATTTTAGAGGAACAATCTTGTTGAGGGTGTTACGTGGGAAGCCGAAGCGGATATGAGATCCCGCTATCCTCATTTTTAAGCTCTTGAATTTAGATTTCATACTCTTAAGTCTAAGTATCCTTATATACGAATAGGATTGTGCTATATAATTATAAGTCTCATTCGGAGAAGAATGTTCCCAAAAGGGGATAAACTAAAAACCCGAAAAAAACACCATGCTAAGTAATGCCTAACGTACTTAGAATGCCTAGATTAGACCCGGTTTACACAAATAGATGCGCATGTAACCAGACCTCTGAACTTATGCACAAACCAAGACAACAAACTTGGTGGGTTAGTTGATCTAGGAAAGGTTAGGTCCAGCCATGTAGGGAACCCAAATATAAAGATTCACCCGCATGAGTATTAACCGCACTTCAAAGGTGTATTCCTATGTTTTGAGGGTCTAGGGGTAAAATAGTCTTTTGAAGGATTAGTGTCGCACCGTAATCACCAAATATATTTAGTTAATTGATTAATTAATGTGTGTAATAAACAATTCGGGTAGGGTTGACCCTAATTTGACGCTTTTCGAGAGTTAAGCTTCACCAGGGGATCGATCCTGGGTAGAAGCAATGTTAAATCTAATTAATCTATATTAATTATCATATTATAGCAAGGGAGTGATTATTCATTTAACCTAATTCTTTTAAAGAGTCAAATTTTAATAATAAATTTAAAGGAGTCCTAGTTTTACTAAGTTCTCAACTAAAACTCCTACTCCTACACTTACTCCTCATCTCTCTCCACTCTCATTCTGACATCTCTCCACACTCTTTCTAACGCTCATTATCAGCAAAAAGAACAAAAATTTAAGTTCATGACTGTTTGAGAACTTGTACACTAAAACTCAAAAAAAAATCTAAACTAAAAAATAAACCAAAATCTTTTTTTTCAATCTTTTTGCGCGTGAGTTTTTGTTGGAGAAGCATTTGTTTTTTGTGGGAGTTCGAAGAACTTGAGATCAGGTTTGAAAGGTTTTAAACGAGACAAAAGGTATTGGTTTTCTTCTTCTTGGTCCCTTTCCCAAGAAACCTCAACAAATCAGTCAAATTCTAATAGGAAAACTAGGAATGTTCCCCTTTGAATGTCCCTATCACTAGCTCCCATCGATTGTTGTAGGTTGGGAATGATTGCTCGTTGAATTTAAGAATGTAAATTGTTTTCATGATTATTATGTTCATGTATGTATGTTTGAAATTATGTGATGATAAACATGAGCAAAATATCTGTGCAGTCGTGTTCTTAGGAATGGTTTGGAGCATGTATATGGCATATTAAAACCTTGTGTTTTTGTAAAAAATTACTTGTAAATAATGCATATAATAATGTACGACATGAAGAAAGAATTTTCCATAAAAAACAAACGTATGCATGTTGAAAAAAACTAGATTGAAAGGATGACCAAATTTCTAGAAATTTGGAAATTAATCTCAGCATGGGAAGTGTGGAGGAGTTTGATTTTGAATTTTTTTAAGAGTTGAGGTCATTATGAATTAAACCGAAGACCTCATCATATGCAAGCTACTAAAAATACAATAATAAAATGTGGTACAGGGAATTTGAAATTAGGTAGAGCTCAAGTGAAATAGTGAATGAGGGAAAGAACTAAAAATTTAGGTGTGTGTGGATCAAACCCACAACCTTTCGGATAGGTGAGTAAGTTACGAGAAAAATTAATGACAAAAAAAGAGGGTTCAGGGGATCGAACCCACAAACTCTTAGCCTCAAACGAAAAGGGAAAGAAAAGAAAAAAAAGGAGAAGTGTGGGCGTTGGCGCTCGACTTAGGGTTCCCAAGCCCCCAATCCCAATATTTTAAATTAAAAATTAGTACAAAACAAAGTGTTAAATAAGGGATTTTAAATCGGTTTCTCTTTCCCAACTACATATTGATACAGAAGAACGTGAATAAATATTTAATGAATGCTGCTCATTGGAATCAAACTCCAGACCGTTGCATAATTATTGTACCACATAATATATGGTAAATATGATTTACTTAGACGAAATATGAATGAAGCCTCATGGCTTGTACGTATGGGTTAATAATTCGAGCATACCTTTAAAAATATGTGAGCCTAAGATGTATGTAATGAAATTAAGTGGCCCCAAAAGCGTTAAGTATGAGTGTGAAACACACAAAAAAAGGCCAAGTGAATTTGCATATGATGAAATGAACATTCATATAAAGGGGTGAGTAACCATGAAAAGCTAATATGCTAAAGTTCATGAATGTGGTGACTCTATGGCAAGAGGCTAATATGAAAGACGAGATCAATCTCAAGTGAGCCTAAGTAAATATTACCAAAAATTGTACTAACGTATTAGTGTTTAAGATAAATAAAGAGAACAATCTGTAAGAAACACTCGAATGAAAGTATTGAGATTAATGCACACTTAATACTAATGATGAGATGAGAAATCATCTAATGAGCAATGATTCCCTCATGCTAGAAACCAGCTTCTATGATGTTTGAGATAAATGTAATGGAACTTTACATGGATCATGGATAGGGTAGTTATGAGTACGATTCCTTCTTTAGGGAAGGCAGAGGTTCGTACAAATCTCATTAGATGAGACTATCCGTTAATGCGGGTTAGGTCTCCTTATATTTCCTATTCTTTTAACTTATGCAGACAATATAAGGTTCTAGCTAGTTTCATTTCACTATACATGCTAGATTGTTTTGGTTTAACTTTACCAGGTGGTTCCACCTCCGTTCGGTGTAGAGTAGACACTGGGTTTCATGGAACTCACATTATCTATGTTGGTTGAAGTCAAATTTCCCAAAGATATAATGAGTCCAACCTAGAGTAATGGAAACAATGAAATGAATGATATCAAAGGTGTTTGGATAGGAGTATAAAGAGGTGAACTAGACTCAAGTAAAGACACTAGTTCATTCTTGGTCATTAAACACTGAACCCGATGAAAGTCTTAAAAAAATCCTATATATATGAATGAATGAAAATTAACTACGTATGAATGCATGAAGCATCCTAAGTTGAGGACCAATATGTTGACACCTGAATTGGGAAGTCCTAATGCTAAGACGGTGATTCAAAGGTCTTATGGTATAGAATGGATGATATGTGATATATGTGTATTATATATGAAATATGTTATGTGTTGTGTGCAATATGAAAAGAATGATAATGCATTTTACTCTCACATCATGACTTTCCTAATCTGGTTTGGCAAGTTCAACTGACTTGGCTTTCCATAATTCATATCGTTAGGAGAGAGATATTCTTAATCAAGTATGTCCTTGGTGTTTAACTGCATACGCCATACTTAATACAAGTTTGTACTAATCCCATACAATCCTCTACTTTTTTGTGCAGGTGCAGGTAAACACTAGATCTTACGAGACTTCTTTACACTATCCGGACTTGGAGCATTCATCTGGACTTGGTAGGCCCTCATGCTTTTGAGGATGCTTATATTTTATATTCTATCTTATAAGTAGACATGATCTAGTGGAGGATGTTCCACTAGCTTTTTTCTTACTTATTTCAGAGGTCGTATTGGTGCTAGTTTGGCAGTTTTATATTTAGCAGTCATTAATTGTTTCCTTCATTTGAATATCTCATTATTCGATTGCTGTTGTCAACTAATGTAATATAATACAATTCTTACTATGAAGTCTATGTATTCTTCGAAGCAAACAAAAGTTTTAAATTTTCCGCTAAAATTAACCTATACGATGTAATGATAATGTTTGTACGCTTGTCTATGACCTCCGAGAGGCCAATGATGTTGGTTTTGGCTAGGGTCTAGATCCAGATCGTGACAATTAACATGGATGGTCTAAATATGTTATATGTAAGGGTTAATAGCACGTATATTATACACACATGTATGATGATATAGTCAATAGATGGTCCTTGAAAGGCGTTCTCAAGAGTACCCTAAAGCTGGATATGTTCTTAAACACGCTATAAGAGTATAAGGATTCAATATCCTAAGCCTATGTTTTATGAAATAATGTAATAAAGGCTTTTCAATAAAGGGAACTTATCTTAGCACCTATTGAACTTGAGAATGAGAGGTGTTGGCTTCCCTTGGAGAAGATTCACCATTGGGTTCTCATAAGGCGTTGTCTTCGTCTGGAGGAGCATTCACCTATGGTTCCATATGAGGCGTTGATATTCCTTGAGGTAGATTCACCCATGGTTTCTCATAAGGCGAGGCTTAAATGCTGATGAGCATTTAGAGGGTTATGTATATCTCTTAGTTCCACAAACATTGCTTGCAATATAGGATCTAAAGAGATTTCACTAGTATGCTAGCATGTGTTAATGTTCTATCTTGGCTACGTAAGAACACCTTCCCTTGATGTAAGGATCTACAAACAAAAGTCCATGTAGCACCCATGGTGTTAGTGTCAGTTAAGGCTATAGTTTCCCTAAAGTAATATGGACAATGGAAGTAGAGGTTCACCCTAACTAGGATAACCTAAGTGTAATTTCTTAGTGTAGGTGGGGGTATGGGACTTTACCTATGCATTGCAGAAGTGTCTCTTGAGGGAAATCCTAGGAAGGTGTTCTAATGCATGTGTCTATGTATATATTCCGTATGTATGAGTTTGTAGTAATTGTCCACTTGTTATGATGAAGTGCATGGTATGAGCCCTAATGGATCTACATTATGTTGTCTTGTTATTATATGAACTATGTTGGTCTTAAATGACTATAAGATTAAGGTCTTTCTTGACATGAATAAAGGTGTCTTCACTTAGTATGGTGATGTATGAATTGGATGTTAAGGGTTATGATCTCATGATAGGTTTACTAAGTACGTGTGAGGTTATGGGTCCTTACATGTACATTGCTATAGTAGGTCTCCATGTACATTGCACTAGTAGGCTAGATTGGGATTATTAGTAAGGTTTCATAAAGTTTTATGTGATGTGACATTAGCATATGTGTAAAAAAAATAGATTTTACTGTAACGTCTTGATGGTTTTGACTTGAAGTTGTCTTGTGGTGTGCTATATTTCTTTGATGACATGTGTTGGCTTATATAGATTGTATGTATAACTTTCTTGTGCCCTGAAGGTGATGTATTGCACCAAGTATCACAAGAGGGTTACTTGGGCGGATATGAAAGTAAGAAACAAAGGATTTACTGTAAAACAAAATAGTTCACCTTATGGGAGAAATAGTTTACTGTAATGTAGTTCTAAAATGACTTAAATGAATAAAATGTGTGATTTTATATGATGTATGACCATCGAATATGATGATATGAAGTATGTAAATTATATAATGCTTGTTTTATAAATGTTTTGTGAAGATTTATTCAAAAAGCATGAAGTATGATTTCAAGAAAAATGTCCCTTTTAAATTCATGTTTTTGCATGGTTTTCATACTTCATGCATTCATGTACTAAGTCCATTCATCTCTACTTTTTACACAAAGTGTAGTTTATAGATGCTTAAGGGATGTCTCTAAAAGAGGAGGAGATTTATATCTGATTCCCAAGATCAAGGAAAGGAATCCTTAAGTCCAAGGATCTCTTACATTATGGTTTACTATAAAGTGTAGCATTGTTATAGTTATGTATTATGTTATAAGGGTTGTTTCCCTAATGTACTTTTATAATGTTGAGTCATGGATGAAAGAAAGAGAATAGAGTCTACAACTATGTATGATGATATTTTATATATAACGGAAGTGTTGTTTTAGCATATGATCTTCTAAAAAAGTTTTAAATTTTTTGCATAATTTACCTATGAGAATGCGATAAATGATTACTATCTTCTTATATAAGACCTCAGTGAAGTCATGTACGCCATGTTACTTCTAGGGGGTGCTCCTCGATCATGACACATGGGTCCTGTCACTCCATTCATCCGGGTTTTAAAATTATGTATCATGATCTTAGGGAAGTGTTTTGGTGGCAAGGTTTAAAGAAGGACATAGCAAAATTTGTTGCGAAGTATCTAAATTGCGAAAAAATAAAAGTCGAACAGCAAAATTCGTGTGGTTTACTTCAAGATATTCAAGTTCCTACATATAAGCTGGAAGACATTATTATGGATTTTATGGTAGGTTTACCCCGTACATAAAAGCAATGACTCCATATGGGTTGTTGTGCATAGGTTGACCAAATACACTCTTTTTATTCGCGTCAAGTCTACTTACTCGGCTGATGATTATGCAAGGAACTTCATAGATGAGATTGTCTATCACCATTGTATTCCATTATCCATCAAATTTTATAGGGTGCACAATGCACATCTAGTTTTTGGAGGTCATTCAAAAAAGGGTTAGGCACCAAGATGAAAATGAGTACTTTTCATCCTCAAATTGATGTCCAAGGGCAGCGTACTATTCAAACCCTTGATAATATGCTTAGCTCTTGTATAATTGAATTCAAGGGAAGTTGTGATAAACACTTGCCATTGGTTGAGTTTGCTTAAAACAATAGTTACCATTTATCTATATCCATGGCTCCTTATGAAGCCTTGTGTGGTAGGAGGTGTAGATCTCCAATTGGATGTTTTAGGTGGGTGAGTCTTCACTTTTGGGCCCCTATTTTATTTATAAGTCTATGGAGAAGGTTCATATCATGAGGAATCACTTGAGAACAGCCTATAGCCGGCAAAAGTCTTATGCTGACCATAGGTGAAAAGAGTTAGAGTTTGAAGAATGTGATAAAATGTATCTAAAAAATTTTCCTATGAAAGGGATGGTGAGATTTTGAAACAAAGGGAACTTGATTCCTCGTTACGTGGGAACCTATGAAATCTTGCAAAAGATTTGTAAGGTTTCATATGAGAAAAGATTGCCTAGTAAATTGTCCTTGTTTCATATGGTGCTCTATGTTTCTAGGCTTCAGATGTGTATCGGTGACTCCGAGTACATTCTCCCTAATAAAGGTGTAGGCATTCAAAAGAACCTCTCCTATGAGGAGGTTCAAGTTCAAATCTTTGATAGGCAATTAAAGAGGTTAAGGAGCAAAGCTGTGGCTTCTGTAAAGGTGTTACGGAAGAATCACCTAGTTTAGGGTACAACATGGGAGACCAAGGCCGACATGAAGTCACATTACCCTCATCTAATTTATAACTACAGTTAGTTTTTCTTACTTGTAGTGAAAATAACTATTTATATGAAGATTCGTTGATTTTTTGTGAAGTTATGCAAAAAGTGCATCTTACGGTGAACTTTATACCAAAAAATGAAATTTTTTTCTTTTTACTTGTTTTGAGTTTATGTTGTATATTTTGTTAAATAGTGCATCCATGAATTGCATTGAGAAAGTTGATATGTGTTCAAGAAAGCCCTCGCATAATAAATAAGCATGAAATAAATGTTGATATTTTATGAGTTAAAAAATGATGTTTTGATTTGCATTATGAAAAAGTCCATGTTGTTATGTTTATTTTGAGTGTAACTCATGTTTTGATATGCTTTTGTTTGTTGTGCTTCTAGTATTGAGTCTATTCCTTCCTTTTAAAAATTTGAGTGTCATTCGGGGACGAAGTCTAAAGACTAATCTAGATCCTTACAATAAAGCCTATGAGTTTTATCAGTGTTTTTATGTCAAATATGATGTATTTGAGTCATTTAGGAATTACTAGACTAAACACGTCGAGGAACGTCAAAGATGTCCGGAAACTAGTTAAAGAGGTATAAGTGTGGCTTAGCCTATTTGACAAAGCGTTAAATATCGGAAAATGATAAAATTTTGTTGTAAGGTATCTATCACATATTAGAGTTATTTTATAGTCAAATAACCTGGGTGCGACTCCCAAAGGACTAACCAAGGGTCCTTTAGGGGGACCCTTGCAAAAGTGGCCAAAAGCTTCCAAGAGGCATAGTCACCAACGAAGGTCATCGATAAGGCGTGGTCCAACCTATAATATTTCAAATAGACAATATTTAGCTTAGCACCGAGTGAACTTGACAATAAGATGTGTTCCTTCACAAAGGAATGGAGGTTTACACCTTGGCTCTCATGAGGTGGAAACTACAATACTAATTATCATAAAGAGGGTTTCTAGTGTAACATTCCAGAAAAATACATGTCTTGTGGAGAACACAATGTGTCTTTAAGAATGCGTATTGGGGATATATAGACATGAAAATACCCAATATTGAGATATATTGAGCATAATATAGAAAATTGGGTAAGGGGTATTAGCCAATTTCTATATAATACCCAAATAAGCAAAATATTGGGCATATTAGAAAATATTGGCTTAAAGGGTGTTAGCAAATTTTTCTACGCTTGTTTAATAAATGTACCTGCAATGAACACCCTAATCTAAATCACAATAACTTTCAATATACAAAGTAGGTGCTAGGCATCTACTTGTCATGCCTAGGCAGTACAACCACATGACCAATTAAAACGGGCATGTAGATTAAGCAGTGTCGAAGAATATAGTGAGGATCCTTGGGAAAATAATAATGGGCATCCAGACATGAGAAAGAACATGTGCAACCCATGTGCAAGCACTCGTGCAAGAATCCGGTAAGGCTGGTCAGGGCGGTTAGGGGAAGGTGCACATGTGGGGGTAAAGCCATGTGTGGCTGAAATCCATAAAAAAACTATAGACTAACTACCTGACCTACTAGATAACTATAATAGTACTAACCGAAATAATTAAATAAGTGCACCCGATAACCTAAGACTTATCCTGGTGATACTAAACTTGCAACAAGTTAAAGAGACAACATAGTACCTAACCTAGGAAGGTTCAAGGGGTTATTTAATGTCCTAATAACATAGAGATACTTTATTAATTACCCTAGGTTACTTTATTAATTAATTTAGGAGCTTAATTAATAAATTTTAAAGGGCAAAAATATAAGTCACAAAGAAATTTCTATATTTCGGTTAAGACAAGAAAATGGCAACCTAGTACAAAACATTGGATTGTCCAAAGGGTTAATTATAAGTATAATGACTTAAGACTACTTTATTAATTACGATAGGTCACTTATTTAAATAAATTATCCATTTAATTAATTAAATAATATGGGTCAAACCGAAATTCTTAGGAAATATTTCAGATTTGACTAAGTGTTGTGTTTTCCTAGTTCTAGTCAATCTAGGAGGGGATTTTTAGTAATTAATTAATTAATTTATTTAATTAACTTATAATAATTATTTAAATGAGTAAATATCAGTTCCTAAACCTAAAAATCACGATCAAACAATCAGAGAATACAATGCTAAAATGAACGAAATAATGAGGCAGAAAGTTCATAGATGTTCTAGCCGATTTCAAGGTTTCTCCATGTTATTATCAAAAGTGGTTTCCTTATATTAAGTTCTAATAAGGTATGGGTTTATCACCTGGAATTTTTTTAACCTGGAGTACATTCCATCATTGTAATCCATGAGATCTCGAAACTAGGGTTGTTTTCTCAATGATCTTGTCGAACTTTCATTTCCACTAGTGTCCTTGTCACGATTTATATGTTGTATAGATTAGTCTTGATCATGTTGTTCGTATATGGTTCTTGATTATATTAATCTGTAGGGTTCTTGATTGTTAAATGTCTAACAAAGTATTAATGGAACTCGTATGATGCTAAGGGTTTCTTACGTGAATTAAAAAAATGATGTATTGTAAAGTTATGTACAAAAATGTTTAAGTGTTGATGTGTGACGTCTTGATGTATAGTTACTGTTAATATGAATTAATGAAGATGTTATATTCATAAGATGTTAATGTGATCATATCCAAGATGTTTAAAAATTTTATGTTCAAAGTCATGAACTAAGATTGGCTTAAAAGATCTCCATGAAATAATATTTGAATGAATTTACTATCTTATGCCAATAAAATGATTTATAATACATTGTCTAAGAATGATTAATGGAATTGGCTATAATGTTGTATTGAAATAACTAAAAGATTAGCTAATGCATAATGAATAAAAACTTAAGCATTATGAACATGAAAATTGACTTATGCCAATAAAGATGGTTTTGTAGTCCTTTCCAAAATTGTTTAGGCAATACTAGTCTTATGTGAATCTTGTATAGCCAAAATAATGAAGTGAATACTCAAACACTTCTAAACTAATTCAATGAACCCATATCCAAGGGATTTCCATTCATTGTTATAACTCCCTACATGCTCTAAAAGATTGAATTATGAACATATGGAACTCATTGAATGAAGTGCTCATCGTCCATAAACAACGATATGAAACTACTAAATGAAAGTAAGCAAGTAATGTGAGTAATAACATAATTATAGCTGTCTAAATTAAGATAGTGAACAGAATGAGGGTTTTAAATGAAGTGAGATAAGCCTCACTTATATCTAAGCTACTATGGTAAAAATACTCACGAATGAAGGTGCTAGAACGTGTGAGACCAGTCTCATTAACTCCAAAGATTTTATGTAAGGACAATTCACATTTCATCGATGTAAAGAAAAGGACAACAAGTCATCAACAGAGTAAGTAAATCTCAATCTAGAAGCAAGCTTCCATAATGTTTGAGTCAACTATAAAAGATAACAAGATAATGAAAGTGAGTTAAAGCACCGATAGACTAGATAAGAGCATGTGCTTGCACGTGTAAGTTTTATAAGATGGGGCTAATGCCGAGGTGGATAAGTAGTCTCCATACGTCCATATTATTCAAACTATGTCTAGCCAACATAGCAACTAGCCTATGGTTTCCACCTAAGAGAGATAGGTATGATTCAATATCACCTTGGTAAGTAAGATCACCTATTTTCGGTGTGGGGTAGACACTGCATTTTTTGTTTACCTCATATGATCTATGTCGGTTAATGCTCAAAATATGCTCTTGGTTCATTATAGCCGTGAGCCACTCCTTTTTGGTCCGGAGTGAACACTTGATATTGATTCGCCACAACCATGAATTACCCCTTCTCAATGTGGGGGAGATACTGGATTTCATGTTTATCTCACATGATATATATTCATTTTAACCGGTGAATCACCACTTTTCAGTGTGGGGAAGAAACTGGATTTCATGTTAGCTCGCATCATCTTACTTCCAAAGATGTATCTAAATAATCAAGCAAGAAATATGATGGAACCTATGTTATATGTGAGGTATTCAAGTATGAGCTTACGAATTTCCATTGTGAATATGGTTACCAATAAAGTTCCAGCAAATAATCGGCAAAACCAAATAAAATTGACTTAACATTTCTTCTCATAAGATGCCAATAAAGGGGAGTAGAAACATAGTAGCAACTCAAAACTTCACAATTTCCCTAACACGAAAATGATGAAATAAATGGCAAAGCCAACAGAGACTGGCTTATAATGTATAAATGAATACTTCATTTAATGAATTACTTGTTGTAAGGATAGTCAAATCTTGTACAATTAATATTAAAATAGGAAAATGGCATAGCTAATACTAAATCCTCACGTTATGAGAATGATAAAGCTAAATAAATTGGCTTATAATGACTTTATATAATTGGCAAAGGATCATAGACAAATAAGATTGGATTGTAATGACTTTTTAATTTGGGCAATAATACAATAATAGTAATAGTCACTAAAGATTGGTTTATGAGGACTTCATGCCTCAAATTGTAGTTAAATCATTTCCTCAATCTCTTAAATTACTTACTTGATTCATTGTGGGTATGGGACTAAAATGAATCATTTCACTTGTAAGTAAAACATAGTACCAAAGTTATTATTGAACTACAAAAGAACAAGAAGAATAATACTGAAAAATAAACTAAAAGTATACAAAGAGGAGCTCTCTGGTTAAAGTGGATCAAAGTATCAAATCTTCGCCTGCGTTGTTCTAAAATCATGTTGATGATACTAAGGTCTTGTAATAATATTGAAAATTAGTTATGTTATTTGAATGCATTAAAATACATCATATGCATTCCACAATTTACAACTAAACGATTTAAGAAAGTCTTGTGATTATACTTTCTAAAAATGGCTTGTTGTTTAGGAAGAGATTTCCTTGATCATGCATAGCCTTATGTGTGAGTGTGCATACAAGCATACTTAGTACAAGTAGTGTAATAACCCTCTAAAATTAACTATTTTTTATAGGTAAAGGTCAGATTCTAGGTTGAAGACTCATTGTAGTGATTTGAACATCAGCATTCTCCAGACCATTTGGTAGGTACCCTTGATTTGGAGGATGCTACAGTTTTAGTCTATCATAGTAAAGGACATATATAGTGGATGTTGTCCCTAGGGTTTCTTTCATACTTTTATTTTCGAAGTTTTTAGATGTAAGGCCGTTTTGGCAACTTATTATACTATATTCATATTTTGTTTCTTAAGTGGTAGATGGTTGTTCTTTATTTTGAGCTTAGTATATGATGTAACTGTCACGACCCAAACCGGGTTGCGACTGGCACCCACACTTACCCTCCTATGTGAGCGAACCAACCAATCTAAACCTTAACATTTCAACGTATATCAACAGAAAGTAATGCGGAAGACTTAAACTTATTAATAAAAACAATTCAAAACTATTATTACCATCCCCAAAATCTGGAAGTCATCATCACAAGAACATCTACAATCAAATGACTAAACTAAGAGTATTCTAAAAGCTAAAAATACATAAGAAGCTAGTCCATGCCGGAAGTTCAAGGCATCAAGACTTGAAGAAGAAGATCCAGTCCAAGCTAGAAGCATTAGCTCACCCTGAATTTCTGATGTAGTAAGACTGGCTTGAATTACTGTTGAGTTGAAGACGATGGCACGTTTGCTGTACTCCACAAATAAACAAGAAGAAAACATAAAAGTAGGGGTCAGTACAAAACACGGGTACTAAGTAGATATCATCGGCCAACTCAAAATAGGGAACAGTATATATCAATATTATCGTAAATCAACTATAAAACTAAACATGTAGCCACAACAAGTATTATAATCATCAATAAGTACCATCAAGTTCATCCATGAGGGCTCAAGCCTCAACACCATACTCATTTGGGAATTATGTTTGTTAGATTGAGTATATTAACATCTTTCAAGATTCATTATCTTTAATTCTCTGGTGTCGGTACGTGACACTCCGATCCCTCATATTCATTATTCCTCTTGTGTCGGTACGTGACACTCCGATCCCCTATATCTATGTGTCGGTTCGTGACACCCAATCCCCTAATTCTACGTGTCGATTCGTGACACCCGATCCCCTAATTCTACGTGTCGGTTCGTGACACCCGATCCCCTAATTCTACGTGTCGGTTCGTGACACCTGATCCCCTAATTCTACGTGTCGGTTCGTCACACCCGATCCCCTACATGTGTCGGTACGTGACACTCCGATCCACTAATATCATTCTGTAAATCATCAGGCCTTCTCTATACCAAGGCATCATCAATCCCATTACTTTAATTCATCAAACCTTCTTCTATACACAGGCATCATCATTAATAATGTATATTAAAGTTTCCTTTCAAGATTTGGGATTCAATATTTTCATCATGCTTATCTTATCACAATCACATAATCATATTCACGCAAACATACAATTAAGCATATAGTAGGGTTTACAATACTACCAATACATATCATTCTCTATTAAGAGTTTACTATGAAAGAATGAAAACCATAACCTACCTCCACTGAAGAATTGCAATCAACAAGCAATCTCCCAAGCTTTGATATTCTTCTTCCTCGTTCGACTCTTTCTCTCTCAATCGATCAATCTATCTCTCGCTTTTCTTTTCTCTTTTCTTATTCAAAACCCTCTTTCTTTTACCCCAAATTAACATATAATTAAGAATAAAAGATGGCAATAATACCCCACTAATTAACTTAGGGTTACCTCTTTTAACCCCCAAGAATTTGAGTTATTAATATAAACCCACGAAATCTATAATTAAGGAAAGAATAGTCCCAAACGTCCCTTAAAACGTGTAAGGAAATCCGATTCTGCCTGGGATTTGCGCAACCTGTGACGGGCCGTCGTGCCTGCGACGGTCCGTCCTGCAGGTCGTTGCAGAGTTCAAAGACCCAAATTTCAACCAAGGGTCTGTGACGGTCCGTCACACCTGTGACGGTCCGTCCTGCCATTCCGTCACAAAGTTCAGAGAGTCGATTTTTAGTACCCAATTTCAGATTTTCTAAGTGTTTTGAAACGAGACCCTGCGACGGTCCGTCGTGCCCATGACGGTCCGTCGTGGGGTCCGTCGCTTCTGCCAGTTTTTCCAGAAATAAAGTCTGCTGCTCAAAACGACTAAATGGGTCGTTACATTAGATACCAATTTACCCATCGTTCATCCCCGAATGATCAAAAGAAGGAAAACAAGGGCGAAAAGGAGTACCTGAATCTTTAAACAGATGTGGGTATCTTTCTCGCATATCCGCCTCCCTCTCCCAAGTTGCTTCTTCAACCGGTCGATTCTTCCATTGCACCTTGATGGATGCAATCTCTCTTGACCTCAACTTGCGAACTTCTCTATCTAAAATAGCAACAGGCTCCTCCTCATAAGACAAGTTCTCATCAAGCAAAACTGAATCCCAACGGATAATGTAGTTTCCATCCCCATGGTATCTTTTCAACATCGACACATGGAATACCGGATGTACTCCGGACATCCTTGGAGACAAGGCTAACTCATAAGCCACCTCCCCCACTCGCTTAAGTACTTCAAATGGTCCAATGTACCTTGGACTTAGTTTACCCCTTTTACCAAACCGCATCACCCCTTTCATGGGTGAAACTTTCAACAAGACTTGTTCACCTTCCATGAACTCTAAGTCTCTAACCTTTCAATCTGCATATTCTTTTTGTCTACTTTGCGCCGCTAGAAGCTTTTCTTGAATAGACCTCACTTTTTCCATCGAATCCCTCAAGAGATCAGTACCCCAAGGTCTGACCTCGAATGCATCAAACCAACCAATGGGAGACCTACATCTCCTACCATACAATGCTTCAAATGGGGCCATATCAATGCTTGAGTGATAGCTATTATTGTATGAAAACTCCGCTAAGGGTAAGAAGCTATCCCAATGACCACCAAACTCTATCACACACGCACGAAGCATATCCTCCAACACTTGAATCGTTCGCTCAGACTGACCATCGGTCTGGGGATGGAACGCAGTACTAAGGTCCAACCTAGTACCCAATTCTGCATGCAATGTTTTCCAAAACATAGAAGTAAACTGCGTACCTCTATCTGATATGATGGATAGTGGAACCCCATGCAATCACACCACTTCCGAGATGTAAAGTTTGGCTAACTTTTCTGCATTGTAAGTCACCTTGACCGGAATGAAATGAGCAGATTTAGTTAACCTATAAACAAACACCCAAATGGATTCATACTTACCCATTGTCTTCGGAAGACCAACCACAAAATCCATTGCAGTTCTTTCCCACTTCCATTCCGGAATGGGCATTCTCTAAAGTGTTCCTCCGGGCCTTTGGTGTTCATACTTTACTTGTTGACAGTTTGGACATTTGGCAATAAAATCCACAATGTCACGCTTCATTCTACTCCACCAAAAGTGTTGCTTTAGGTCACGATACATCTTGGTTGCGCCCGGATGTATAGAATACCTTGAACTATGAGCCTCTGTCAGAATAGTATTGATCAAATCATCGACGCGGGGTACACATACCCTTCCCTTGATTCTCAAAACACCTTCCTCATCGATTTGTGCTTCCTTAGACTCTCCTCGCAATACTTTATATTGAATTCTGCGCAGTTTCTCATCATCAGACTGTCTTCCCTTAATCTTGTCAAGAAAGGAAGATCTTGCCTCCACAGAAGCCAACAATCCTCCCCTCTCATTTACTTCTAATCTCATCAAGTCATTAGCTAGAGTCTGAACCTCTCTAGCCAATGGGAATCTAAAAGCTTGCAAGTGAGCTAGACTTCCCATGCTTCCCGCCTTCCTACTTAAAGCATCTGCTACAACATTCGCCTTCCCCGGATGATACAAGATAGTGATATCGTAGTCCTTTAGTAACTCTATCCATCTCCTCTGCCTTAAGTTCAAATCTTTCTGAGTAAGGACATACTGAAGGCTACGATGATCCGTGTAGACCTCACACTTAACCCCATATAAATAGTGTCTCCATTGCTTTAATGCAAACACTACCGCAGCCAATTCCAAATCATGAGTTTGATAGTTACGTTCATGCACTTTTAATTGTCTTGAAGTATAAGCAATCACTCTTCTCTTGCATTAGTACTGCACCCAAACAGGAATAGGATGCATCACAATAAACAATGAAGTTCTTACCCTCTACTGGCAAGGTAAGGATAGGTGCGGTAGTCAACAAAGTCTTGAGCTTCTGAAAGCTTTCCTCACATTCATCCAACCATACAAATGGGACATTCTGCTTAGTAAAGTTCGTCAATTGGGAAGCAATAGAAGAGATTCCCTTGACAAATCGGCGGTAGTAGCTAGCTAACCCAACAAAGCTCCTTATTTCTGACACATTGTGGGTCTTACCCAATTCTTCACTGTCTCAATCTTAGAAATATCCACCATCACTCCATCCTTAGAAACCACGTGCCCCAAGAAGGACACCGCATCTAGCCAAAATTCACACTTAGAGAACTTGGCATAAAGCTTTTTCTTCCTCAACATTTCCAATACCATTCTCAAATGCTCTTTATGTTCCTTCTTGCTCTTTGAGTATACCAATATATCATCAATAAATACGATCACGAAGAGGCCCAAATATGGCTTAAAAATCCTGTTCATCAAGCTCATGAACGCAGTAGGGGCATTCGTAAGACCAAAGGACATCACTACAAATTCGTAATGCCCATACCTCGTTCGAAAAGCAGTCTTTGGCACATCCGTTGCCCGTATTTTGAAGTGATGATAACCGGATCTCAAGTCAATCTTAGAGAAGACACAAGCACCTTGTAACTGATCGAACAAATCATCAATGCGGGGAAGAGGATACTTGTTCTTTATGGTTACCTTGTTTAGTTGTCTGTAGTCTATACACATTCGAAAACTCCCATCCTTCTTCTTTACAAACAAAACCGGAGCACCCCAAGGAGATGCACTTGGTCTAATGAAGCCTTTGTTCCATAACTCTTGAAGTTGTGCTTTTAACTCTCTTAACTCTGCAGGAGCCATTCTATAAGGGGGTATAGAAATGGGGCGAGTACCGGGTTCAAGATAAATACAGAAGTCAATATCCATATCCGGTGGCATACCAGGAAGATCTGCAGGGAACACATCCAGAAACTCACGAACTACTTAAACCGACTCAATCGAAGGTACTTGGGTAGTGTCATCCTTGAGATGTGCCAAGAAAGCTAAACACCCTTTACTAATCATTTTCTTAGCACGAAGAAAGGAGACGATGCGGACCGGATTGGAAGTGTAGTAACCCTCCCACACTAACGGGTCTGTCCCAGGCTTGGCTAACGTCACCGTTTTAGCATTACAATCCAAGATTGCAAATTGCGGAGAAAGCCAAGTCATACCCAGAATCACGTCAAAATCATCCATTTCTAAGATAACCAAATCTACATAAGTGTTGCTCCCCACAAAGTTTACCAAACAAGACCTATATACCTTTTCAACTACCACAGACTCACCCACCGGAGTAGAGACACGAATAGGCATATCAAGTAATTCACAGTGTAAATTTATACCATTAGCTAATGAGGAAGATACATAAGAAAACGTGGATCCAGGATCAAACAATACAGAAGCCATGCAATCACAAACCAGAAGATTACCTGTGATGACAGCATCAGATGCCTCCGCTTCAGACCGCCCAGGGAAAGCGTAACAATGGGCCCTATCGTTCGTCTGTCTGTTGCCCCTACCATGTTGTGATATAGTGGCCCCAGTTTTCCCATTACCTCTGCCGTTTTAGTGACCACTATTACCTCGACCACCACTCCCTCCAGAAAAACGGCCTCTACCATGACCACCTCTACCTCTAGCTATTGGGGGTCTGTAACTTGGTCTGGGACAATTTCTCCTAATATGTCCAATCTCCCCACATCCATAACATTCCTTGGAGTCGATCATATGCCCCTCGGAGAAGTGTTGACCGGTCTGAGGTGGTCCCCCAACTACAGTCTGTAGTGAAGACTTAATTGGTCGGACTGAGTAACTTCCCGAACCCTGTCCTCTAGTGTAAGAACCATTAAACTCACCTCACTTTCGAAGCCTTTTTGATGTCGATGTTGTGGTGAAGTCGTCTGGCTTCACTCTTTCCACTTCTATCACAAAGTCTACCACCTCTTGGAAGGATTTTGCCGTTGCCACTATCTGTAAGGCCGAAATCCGCAATTCTGACCTCAACCCCTTCACAAACCGGCAAATCCGCTCTTAAGGACTGAAACAGAGTTGAGTGGCATATCTGGATAGTGCACGAAACTTAGCCTCATAAGCATTAACCGACATCCTACCTTGCTCTAGGCTCAAGAACTCATCCCTTTTCCTATCCCTCAAAGTTCGGGGGATATACTTCTCCATAAACAAACTAGAGAATGAGGCCCAAGTCATAGGTGGTGCCTCTATTGGTTGACACTCGATATGTGACCGCCACCACATTTTGGCGTTCCCTTGAAACTGATAAGTCACAAACTCCACACCAAACCGTTCTACTATACCCATCTTGTGTAGTAACTCGTGACAGTCAACCAGAAAATCATAGGCATCCTCCGATTCAGCACCCTTGAAGACCGGAGGTTTCAATTTTAAGAACTTACTGAAAAGTTCATGCTGATCATTTGTCATTATAGGCCCAGTAGTCAGACGTGGAAATGTGCCTATGTCCAATGGAACATCCATGCGGGGAGCCATAGTAGCCGCATGTTGTACTTCTGAAACCGGAGGTGTTGGTGCAGAAAACACTGGAGGTGCCTGACCTTGATCAGATAACCCGCTAAGATAAGCCAGAGCCTGATTGATCATCTCTGGGGTAGGTTGGGGTGGCATTTCCTCATTTTGCACTTGTTCAGTTTCCCCATCCTCCCCTTCTCTTATTACTTCCTCGGTCGGTGGAGGAGTCACTGCCCTAGTATCAGATGGGCTAGGTGCTTGTCCTCTCCCTCTATAGGACGTCCTCCCACGACCTCTTCCACGGCCCCTTGCCACTGTTCTTCCTCGAGCTACAGCCCCAGTGGCTGGCTCAGACGCACCCTGCCCCGCCGGTGCTGGTGTTGGTGTTGGCGTAGTCGTTGCTCTAGTTCTAACCATCTGCGAAAGAGAGTGAAGATGGTCAGATACCAATTTGTATCGCCTAGATACCAATTGGACTCAAGTAGTAGCATGAAAGAAAGAATGAAACAGTGAAATTTTTCCTAAAGTCTTATAGCCTCTCAAGGAAAAGTAAAGGCGTCCCCCTACCGTTCCTTAAGACTCTACTAGACCTGTTCTTGTGTGATGAGACCAACGAACCTAATGCTCTGATACCAAGTTTGTCACGACCCAAACCGGGTTGCGACTGGCACCCACACTTACCCTCCTATGTGAGCGAACCAACCAATCTAAACCTTAACATTTCAACGTATATCAACAGAATGTAATGCGGAAGACTTAAACTCATTAATAAAAACAATTCAAAACTATTATTATCATCCCCAAAATCTGGAAGTCATCATTACAAGAACATCTACAATCAAATGACTAAACTAAGAGTATTCTAAAAGCTAAAAATACATAAGAAGCTAGTCCATGCCGGAAGTTCAAGGCATCAAGACTTGAAGAAGAAGATCCAGTCCAAGCTAGAAGCATTAGCTCACCCTGAATTTCCGATGTAGTAACCCTGGCTTGAATTACTGTTGAGTTGAAGACGATGGCACGTTTGCTGTACTCCACAAATAAACAAGAAGAAAACATAAAAGTAGGGGTCAGTACAAAACACGGGTACTGAGTAGATATCATCGGCCAACTCAAAATAGGGAACAGTATATATCAATATTATCGTAAATCAACTATAAAACTCAACATGTAGCTAAAACAAGTATTATAATCATCAATAAGTACCATCAAGTTCATCCATGAGGGCTCAAGCCTCAACACCATACTCATTTGGGAATTATGTTCGTTAGATTCAGTATATTAACATCTTTCAAAATTCATTATCTTTAATTCTCTGGTGTCGGTACGTGACACTCCGATCCCTCATATTCATTATTCCTCTTGTGTCGGTACGTGACACTCCGATCCCCTATATCTATGTGTCGGTTCGTGACAACCGATCCCCTAATTCTACGTGTCGGTTCGTGACACCCGATCCCCTAATTCTACGTGTCGGTTCGTAACACCCGATCCCCTAATTCTACGTGTCGGTTCGTGACAACCGATCCCCTAATTCTACGTGTCAGTTCGTGACACCCGATCCCCTACATGTGTCGGTACGTGACACTCCGATCCACTAATATCATTCTGTAAATCATCAGGCCTTCTCTATACCAAGGTATCATCAATCCCATTACTTTAATTCATCAAGCCTTCTTCTATACCAAGGCATCATCATTAATAATGTATATTAAAGTTTCCTTTCAAGATTTGGGATTCAATATTTTCATCATGCTTATCTTATCACAATCACATAATCATATTTACACAAACATATAATTAAGCATATAGTAGGGTTTACAATACTACCAATACATATCATTCTCTATTAAGAGTTTACTATGAAAGCATGAAAACCATAACCTACCTCCATCGAAGAATTGGAATCAACAAGCAATCTCCCAAGCTTTGATATTCTTCTTCCTCGTTCGACTCTTTCTTTCTCAATCGATCAATCTATCTCTCACTTTTCTTTTCTCTTTTCTTATTCAAAACCCTCTTTCTTTTACCCCAAATTAACATATAATTAAGAATAAAAGATGGCAATAATACCCCACTAATTAACTTAGGGTTACCTCTTTTAACCCCCAAGAATTTGAGTTATTAATATAAACCCACGAAATCTATAATTACGGAAAGAATAGTCCCAAACGTCCCTTAAAACGTGTAAGGAAATCCGATTCTGCCTTGGATTAACGCAACCTGTGATGGGTCGTTGTGCTTGCGACGGTCTGTCCTGCAGGTCGTTGCAGAGTTCAGAGACCCAAATTTCCACCAAGGGTCTGTGACGGTCCATCTTGCCATTCTGTCACAAAGTTCAGAGAGTCGATTTTTAGTACCCAATTTCAGATTTTCTAAGTGTTTTGAAACGAGACCCTGTGACAGTCCGTCGTGCCCATGATGGTCTGTCATGGGGTCCGTCGCTTCTGCCAGTTTTTCCAGAAATAAAGTCTGCTGCTCAAAACAACTAAACAGGTCGTTACAGTAACTATTTAATGTATATGAAGTCTATGTATACTTCATACATTTAAAATCTTAAATTTTCTTCAAATCTAACTAGATGAATGTATTCAATGGAAGAAGAGGCTTGTCTGCGACCTCTAAGAGGTGAATGACGCAGGTTGTGAATCGGATTCCAAAATCCGGGTCGCGACAAACCTTGTAATAGAGAATGAGGTTAAATTACCTAGGAACAAAAGCCAAAACAAGTACGTTCGTAGTTTCAAACTTATGGTTGTGAAGCGCGCCACAATCATTACTTAGAGACTTTGTAATGTTAGAAGTATCTCGTCTTCTACTCTTTATCGTGTCGTCTAGACCATTGAAATTTTGTGTCACTCTATCATCTAACTTCCTTATTGTGTGTGTATGAAATAAATAAGACATGCGGGAAGGAGAGATGGAGAAGCAGTTGTTGGGGGAAACTAAGCTCCTCCTCAAGCCCTAGCTGATGGATTGTGTTGTAAGCGTGGCCGTTTGCATGGAGGTGAGTACATAGTAGGGTCTAATGCCTGATATGGGTGTTAATAAAGACGAGAAGGTTTAATTGGATGCATACCAGCTCAAGGATGTGTCTCAGGTATGGTAAAAGGTATAGGTCAGGATGACCGAGTGGTCTAACGCGCGAGACTCATGTTTTGGTCTTTGTAAGAGGAGACACCATTATAGCTGAAAGAGTATATAGAGATTGCCCAATAACAATTATCGATAAAGTCACCTATATTGACCTAACATAATTAACCACGGTTGACTTTGATAAAATATTAGGTATCAATTGGCTACATAAGTGTTATGCTACCATAGACTATCGAAACAGGATAGTACTGTTTTACTTATAAACTGTGTTAAAGTTGAAATGGGAAGTGCCTGATTCAAATCAATCAAGCCAAATAGTTCTAATCTTAAATATAAAAAGATTTTATCTAAAGGGGTAAGAGTCGATGAGAACCTTTCTTACGAAGAGATTTCAATTGAAATTTTAGATCGCAAAGTAAAACGGTTGAGGAACAAGGATTTTTCCATTGTTAAGGTGTTATGGAGGAACCACCTTCTTGAATGAGAGACATGGGAGGCCGAAGCTGATAAGAGATCCCGTTACCCTCACTTATTCAGTTCTTGAGGGTAGATATACTCTTCCTTAGTCCAATTTTATTAATGATACTCAAAATCTTAGTGTATCAGGCGATTTTGAAGATCTAACTCCATAACTGTGTGTTATACTTGCACTATATGAGTTAAAATGAGTTCATGCTTGCTTCATGTTGTTGTTTAATGTATCGTAGACGTAATTTTTGTGTTGCATGAGTTATGATGTGCATTAAGATTGGGAAGGAAGTTCCTCAATCTGAAATCTGAAACTTCAGATAAGTTTTGAGTAATATGCATCATCAAGAGTAAGTGTGAATCGGTATTCAGAGAGAGTAAAGTTTCAAGCATGTTAAAGTGTTTTCGAAAATCACCCTCTTTATTCTAAAAATAATGTGTAGTATCCTTGAGGGACGAATGTTCATAAGGGAGGAGAATGTAACATTCCGAAAAAAAAATGTCTAGCAGAGAGAACAATAGGTCTTTAAGAATGCGTATTTGGGATACATAGGCATCCCAATGCCCAATATTGAGAAATATTGGGCATCGTATAGAAAATTGGCTAAGGAGTATTAGCCAATTTCTATATAATACCCAAATAAGCAAAATATTTGGCATATCAGAAAATATTGTCTTAAGGTGTGTTAGACAATTTTTCTAAGTATGAATGAGCTTGTTTAATAGACGTACCTACAATGAATAGCCTAAGCTAAAATACAATAACATTTAATATACAAAGTAGGTGCTAGGCATCCATGTGTCAAGAATAGGCACCATAACACATGACTAATTAAAATGGACATGTAAATTAAAAAGTGCCCAAGGATATAGAGAGAATCCTTGGGACAATAATAAATGTGCAAGAATTTGGTGAGTGTCGTTAGGGGCAGGCGTACATGTGGGGGTCAATCCTTGTGGGCTAAGCTCGCTAATAAACTCTATACTTTAACTAACTGACATAACTATCTAAATAACCTATAGCTAACCGAAATAAAAATGTTAATTCACCAAACAACCCATGACTTAACCGGGTGACACTAACCTAGTAACTAGTTAAAGAGACAATCAAGTACCTACCCTAGGAAGGTCCAAGGTGTTAGTTATGGTCCAAAAAACTTAGGGATACTTTAGTAATTACCTTATGTTATTTAATTAATAAATTTAGAATATTAATTAATTAATTTAAAATGGCAAAACAAAAACCTCAAAGCAATTTCTATATTTTAATTATGACAAGAAAATGACAACCTAGTACCTAACCTAGGATTGTTCAAATGGTTAGTTATGGTTATACTGACTTAAGGATAATTAATGAATTACCCTAATTAACTTTAGTAATTAATTTAGAAATTTAATTAAATAGATTAAAGGGCCAAATTGAAATTCTTAGGATAAATTTGAGATTTGACTAAGTGTTTTGTTTCCTAGTTTTAGTAAATGAAGGAGGAGAATTTTAGTAATTAATCATTTAATTTATTGAATTAACTTATTAATAATTAGTTGAATGAGCAATGTCGTTTCCTAAAGCTAAAACTCACGATCAAATACTCAGGGAACACAACACTAAAACGAAAGAAAGAAAGGGGAAGAAAGTTCATAGACGTTCAAGGTTATTTCAAGGTATCTCCATGTTTTCGTAGATTATGTTCTACTTAAGGTATGGGTTTCTCTCCATGAAATGTTTTTCCAAGAGTAATTTCCTTCGTCATAATCCATGAGATCTCAAAACTAGGAGCTTTTTTCCCAAAATTTTTGTCGAACTTTCCTTTTCCATAGTATCCTTATTACGATTTATATGTTGTATAAATTAGTATTGATAATGTTGTTAGTATGTGGTTCTGGATGATCTTAATGTGTAGGGTTGTTTATTGTTAAATGTGTAATGAAATATTGATGGAACATGGATGATGCTAAGGGTTTTTTATGTGAATTAAAGAACGATGTATTGTTATGTTATGTCAAAAAATGTTTAAGTGTTTATGTGTGACGTCTTGATGTATACTTAGTGTTAATGTGACTTTATGAAGATGTTATATTCATTAAATGTTAATATAATGCTGTCCAATATGTTTAAATGGCTAGCAATACTTTGTGTCAGTATAATGAATGCAATTGGCTATAATGTTTTATTGAAATAACTAAAAGATTGGGTTATGCATAATGTATAAAAACTAAAGCATGATGAACATCAAAATTGGCTTATGCCAAAAAAGATGATTATGCTATACTTTCAAAAAAAATTTAAGCCAATACTAATCATATGCTAATCTTGTGTAGCCAAAATTATGAAATGATTACTCAAGCAATTCAAAACTAATTCAATGAAACCATATCCAAGGGTGTACCATTCATTGGGACAACTCCCAACATGCTCTAAAAGATTGAATTATGAACATATGCAACTCATTGAATCAAGTGTTCATCGTCCATTAACGATGAAATAAAACTACGATGTAAAAATAAGAAAGTTACGTGAGTTATAACATAACTAAGCTAATATGTTAAAAATATTCACGAATGAAGGTGTTAGAACATA
The DNA here is from genome assembly GCF_036512215.1 of Solanum lycopersicum. Taxonomy (NCBI): domain Eukaryota; kingdom Viridiplantae; phylum Streptophyta; class Magnoliopsida; order Solanales; family Solanaceae; genus Solanum; species Solanum lycopersicum. The sequence continues at coordinate 36,995,587 of NC_090803.1, forward strand.
TGACACCAATATCATTAATACCAAAGATCTTATGTAAGGACAATTCACATTTCATTACTGCACAGAAAAGATGACAAGTAATAAATAGAGTTTTTATATCTCAATCTAGAAGCAACCTTCAATAATATTTGAGTCAACTTTAAAAGATAAGAACATAATGAAAGTGAACAAATTACCTATAGACTAGTAATGAGCATGTGCTTTCACATGTAAGTCTCATGATATGATGCTACCAACGAGGTGGATAAGTAGTCTCCTTGCGTCCCTATTCTTCGAAGTAGGTCTAGCCAACAAAGGAAGTAGCCTGTGGTCACCACCTATGAGAGATAGGGATGTTCCGATCTAACCTTGGCCTGTGAGATAACCTCTTTTCGGTGTGGGGTAGACACTGGATTTCATGTTTAGCTTTATATGATCTATGTTTTTTAATGGTAAAAATATGTTATTAGTTCACTATGTCAATGATCCACTCCTTTTTCATTATGGAGCACTTGATATAGATTCTCCTTAGCCGGGAATCACCCATGTTCGGTGTGGGAAAGACACTAGATTTCATTAGTATCTCACATGATCTAGATTAATTTTAACTTGTGAATCACATTTTTTCGGTGTGGGGAAGACACCGTATATCATGTTAGCATGGATAATATTACTTCCAAAGATGTCTCTAAGAAAGCAAGAAAGAATGATGATGGAACGTATGTTCAGAGTGAGCTATGAAAGTAAGAGCTTGAGAATTTCAATTGCCAAAATGATTACCAATGAAGTTTCAGAAAAAATTTGTCAAAGCCAAACAAAATTGGCTTATAATTACGTCTTATATGATGCCAATAAGATGGAGTAGAAATATAATCGAAACTCAAAACTTCAAAAAATCCCTAACATCACAATGATGCAATAAGTTGCATATACAATAGATATTGGCTTATAAATTATTGTTGAATACTTCATGTTGTGAATGACTTGTTGTAAGGATAGTCAAATCATGTCCAATGAAGTTTACAATGAAAAGGGCATAGCTAATGAATCGTCATGTTATGAAAATGATAAAGCCAAATAAATTGGGTTATAATGACTTCATATAATTGGTAAAGGATCTTAGCCAAATAAGATTGGATTATAATGAATTCTTATGTTAGGCCAATAATACAATAAAAGGAGTAGTCACTTAAGATTTGTTTATGAAGATTTCATGCATCAAATTGTAGTTAAATCATTTCCTAAATCTCTTTTTTTTACTTATCTGATTCATTGTGGGTAAGAAAATACAATGAATATTTCATTTATAAGTAAAACATAGGACCAAATGTATTATTGAACTACACAACAACAAGAAAAAGACTGAAAATAAACTAAGTATACAAAGAGGAGATCTCGGGTTCAAGAGGATCAAAATCTCAAATCTTCGCCCGAGTATTTCTAAAATTATGTTGATGATACTACTATTTTGTAATCATATAGAAAATTAGTTCTGTTATTTGAATACATTAAAATACATCATATTCCTTCAACAATTCACAACTAACTATTTCGGAATGTCTAGTGATTATACTTTCCATAAATGGCAAGTGTTGTTTCAGATGAGCTTTCCTTGATCATGGATAGCCTTATGTGTATGTGTGCATACATCCATGCTTAGTACAAGTTGGTTACTAATCCTACACAATTTACACCTTTCATATGTGCACATCAAAGAGTAGACTGAAGACTCATTGCAACGGTTTGGACATCGGTGTTCTCCAGACCATTTGTTAGGTCCCCTCTATTTCGATGATTCAACAATTATATTCTAGCCTAGTAGTAGACATAGATGTGGATGATGTCCCTAGCGTTTCTTTCATACATTTATTATCTAAGCTTTTGAATGCTAGGATGTTTTTGCAACTTATTATACGATATTCATCTTTTGTTTTGAATAGGTTCTTTAGTGGTAGATGGTTGTTCTTTACTTTGAGCTTAGTATATGATGTAACTAGTTAATAACTATATGAAGTCTATGTATACTTCATACGTTAAATAGGTTTCAAGTTTTCCACAAATTAAACTAGATGAGTATGATGAATGATAGAAGAGGATTGTCTGCGACCTCTGAGAGGTAAACGACACCGGTCGGGATTCGAATTCCTGAATCCGGATCATGACATCTAGTAAGAACCCATCCTAGTTCTTTAACTATGTGACCCAACAAGAAACCTATATAGTCGATCCACTTAGACGCTATTATGATTTATATATCCTACCTTGGCAGGTATGATTCCCTCATTTTGGTGTGACGGGTTGAAACCAGATGCTATGTTTAGCTAACATGGTCTCATGTCAGTGATGGCAAAGTTTTCCATACACAAAAAAAAGGATAAAAGTAAAAATATGTATGGTAACCTGGGTGAATTGAGCGTTGTTTGCACATATGTACTTTCAAGGGATTCCTATGATGGTTCTGTATGCACATATGTTATGAATGAAATACATAATGTTGATTCTATATAATGTTGGTCCCTTATGATGTTTAACTCACTTGGTATACATGTTGTTTGTCTAAATTGTTATGTTTGAGGTTGACAACGCTTATTATGATGTTTTATGATGTAAAGGCAATGCTTATACTATCTTTTCTATTTTACTTTGTTTATTTGGGGTTACGGGGCTTCACATATACATTGCCCAAGCGGACTGGGATTTGTGTGACGAGTGAGGATTTATAATGTATTGATCAAATAGACTCTAGAATATGATAAGTTTATTATGGATTTGTTATGATGTTACTCTTGATCATGAATATGAATATATCTTGTTGTTGTTCTCAATGAACTTGTATATATTATTGAAATGTGCATAAAAGTTTTTCAAAGTGAGCGTTGCATGTTTATACTAAATGTCCCTTTGTGCATCTTTTCAATGGGTTACATTCATATATCCATACTTAGTATATGTGGTATGTACTAACCCATATTTTCTCTATTTCTACAATTCTGTAGGTTAAGTCCATTGAATAGCTTCCAGATCAAATTTGAAGAAGCTTGGAAGATTCCCAAGTTGGTGAGTCCTCAATTCCAAGGATGAAACACATTAATCTAATTCCTAATATTTGATAAGCGTAATGAATTTTTTCTAATTCCTATGTTGTAAAGAATATGTTATATTTTCCTATGAAATATTTTATCATGTTGTAAGGTTTATGGCTCAAATATTGTACTCCTGTGATATATTGTTATGTGCGAGATGATTGTAGACTATTTTTGATAAATGATAAAACTATGTAAACTTCATATGTAAAGTTTAAAACTTTTGGTATTTTGTTGACATCTGAAATGCAGAGGTGTATGCTAAGGGCTTGTCCAAGGCCTCTTTGAGGATGAAGATGTTGGTTACATCTAGGGGGGTGCGCCCCGATTGTGAAAAACTTTGTATCAAAGCATGAGGCTAAATTATCATAGGAATGGTGTCTCACTAAACCAAGTCTAGGTATTGTTTTCTTCATAATTACGAAGCGCGCCGCACTTACGAATTAGAGTCTATGTGCTACTTCAAAAATTTTCACTTCTTTGGCATTCTTAAGTCATACCTCAAGATTCTTAACTCTATGTGTTCTTTTTAATTTGAATATTTTCTTGTGGTTATATTCTATGACTACTATAAGGGAAGGCGCAAGAAAAATTGAATAGGAGATATCGCATTCTAGAGTTCCTCCCCTAGACAACCAAGCTCCTTTACAAGAGCAAGTTTCTCAAGGTGGCAAAGTTCCAGTCAATCCTCTGCTAATGTCTGATGGAGATATATGGGCGACTTTCAAAAACATGACCCAAGTTATGGTTACTCAAACTCATGTAGTAACTACTCAATCTCACTCTATGAAAGCTAAAACAAACTGAGAAGTTTCACCTCGTGTAAATCAAAATGTTAGTACCACGTCTTCTTGCTTAAGAGTATTCACAAAGATGAATCTTCCAAGGTTCTTTGGGTCTAAGATGAATTAAGGTCCTCAAGACTTTTTTCATTAGGTTTATGAGATCTTGTTTGCTAGTGGGGTGAGTTCAAATGAGAAGGCCAAGCTAGCTACTTAAAAACTCAAAGATGTTGCTCACACATGGTACACTCAATGGAAAGACATTAGGGCTTTTTGGGCTGTTCTCATAAGTTGGGAAGATTTTTCGGATGAAATTTCATTTGAAAAAAAAGAGAGGCAAAAGTGAAAGAGTTCATTAACCTTCGTCAAGGAGGTATGATTGTTCATTAACCTTCGAAAGTTAAATTGATGTGTGAAACAACACTATGTAACAGTGAAAATTAAATAAAAACCCATAAATGACTAGTGACTAGAAATAACTCATTTTAGATCTTAAGAACTAAATATTTGAATAATAATTTTGCCTGAGTATGAGTATTAAACTGTTGAGCAAACATAAAACGTAGGAGATGGAGGAGCTGCATAGCCGGGTCAAAATGAGCTGGCTTTCTTATCCAACTTGCATATAGATATAGAACCATCTCCTTGGTTATTCAATATTTTTGATTGTAGAAGCTCAAAACGAATTTTCAGTCCTAAAAGAACATAGTCCACATAGTGGATAAACTATCCTAGCCTATTTAACATTCAAAGAAAATCTCATTCAGAGAATAGGTATAGAACAAATCAACCTTTGTCGGTAAATATGTTGAGTATTTATTTCACATTCAATAACACATGTTGTTATATACTTCCGAATAAAAGAAACACATATACAAAATGGAAAAGTAAGTCAATTATATAAACTTATTCTTTATTATACATTAGTATACTCAATAAAAAGCAGGATTGAGTTTCAACCTTATCCATCAATATACCATATAGTAATGTATTTGACTCAGTCATCAATAAAGAATCAACTCTGCGTGCATCCATCCAATATATTGTTAATGTAACACCTCTAAAATGACATGATGGAATTAGAGCCTAACACTAGTTTCATAAGGTTTAAATGTCCTAAAATACTTTATAATGATGTTTTTAGGTAGTGTGTAAAGTTTGGTGAAGTTTGGAAGTGAAACATTCAAGACGTCTGGAAACTAGTCAAAGTTGAACTTTTGTGTCATAGAGTTTTGTAGTAGAGTTTGGTGTATGGTTTGAGGGAAAATGGGTATCGATGGTTCTTAAGTATATCCCAACATGTATAAGGTCGAAATGTCTGAGTACGATGCCCCATGGATCAGCCTAAGGGTCCTCAAGAAGGACCAAAACATGGCCAAGCAAGTTGTTGTGTTAGCCAAGAATTGGCAAAGGCTGCTCCTTGCGCTTCTATCACTAACAAGGGAACATTTTTCCATGTGACACGGGGACATCACGAATCATTTCGCCTTAATATTTTCTATAATAAATAATATAAAATGCCTCTGCGACGCGTAGTGACCTCTTATTTTTGGTCACATCATTGTTAAGTCAATTTTGAATTTTTTAAAATGTCCATTAATTGCAACGGTTTTGGAATTTATAAATGACTAATTGAAGATTATTGAGTCCTTTTAAGCCCTAAATTCAGCAATAAAAGATAAAACCTCAATTCAAAACAAAACCTCTACAGCAACAGGACCATTTTTCTCAGCTGTAGCCCCATTTGTGATAAAATTGTCATTAGTAAATATAACATTTATAAACAAACATATAATGTGTTCAAATCAAATGAACTGATGTGATCTTAAATAAGTATCAAAATAAGGATCAACCATATTCTTCCATCTTCCCATATTTAAAAGTTCAGAATGTGATACATCTACAATATGTAAGAAATGATGTTCTAATGAAATACTAAATTCAATCCACTAGAAACGATTTTCCAATTAAATACAAAATTCAAGCCACTCCCTTTAGTCTAGTCATCTCTACTGAAACTCTTTTCGACTTCATAGCTCCTTAACTTTAGTATGGGAAACCCTGTAATGAAGCTAACAAACTCACTTTTGTACATATTATCATTTGTATTATTGGAATCTTCTTGATTTCATCTATGAAACAACCAAATCAAAAGAAATAAATTAAAAACAAATACTTCTTATGGGTGCAGTTAACATTCTATTCACTTTGTAAAGGTGTAGTGCGCTCTCACTCCCAAGTTCAAGTAACTAAAAAAACACAGAAAAAAATCAAATATCATAACAATAGTCATGAGGTAAATAATAGGCTGCAAAAGATATTACCTGCCTTATTCTATTTGTGTCATTTTGTTATAAGAATATAATAAAGACAATTCTAAATATATTTACTTTAGGTGTTTGACAGCATGAATTTGGTGATCGAATGATACAACAAAACCAAAATGGATAATCATCAATTGGAAACTCCAACTTCCAAGGTAATGATATGTTTCAGTGGATCATTTGTAGTATACTAGTAAAAGATAAATTTACATATCTAAGCTTTCTGTCATAACCAGTTCATGTCATTGTACATAATCAAAGAAATACTTGGAGATTTGTTGACTAATTGAGACATAGAATAAAACACCTACAAAATAAGGTTCAAGGAAATCTCTATCATATATTACGTTCATATGTACTCAACATAGTGAGAAGGCAGGCTGCAACAAACATTTCACTGAGATAGTGAATGTGCGAACAAACTTATCAAAAAATGACTATAATAAGTAAGAATTTTTTTCAAAGTTAACAGAATAATTAAATGGTAGAAGAAACTTAATTTTTAGTGATCATATTATTGATGAAAGTTAATAGGATCATTAAGAATTATATGGAAAATATTCAGAAAATATTCTTAGTCATTATATGATAAATATAGGGAGCCATACAAACAAAAGAACATCCCTCATCCAAGAAGCCCTCTTGATATTACCAACCATTGACAATAAAAATTTGTTAACATCGTCTCTCCTACATATTGAGTGTATTAGTCTTGCAGGGTATTTGTATAACCTTAACTGAATATATCTTTGGTGATTTTGTTACTCATATTTTTCTGATTTGTCATTCTAGGAAGTATCATTCTTACTTCAAGCAATTATTTGTGTAGCTGTTTTTTTTGGACCCAGAACTGTTTCCAGAAATCATTTTAGGCACCACACACATGTAATTCAGGCACCCATCTATTCCAATGACTTATCTATGGTTTTTCCTAATAATTTTTGTGGGTACTTCTGCAATAGTAAATTCAAGCTTCAATGATATACTCAAGATTTGTGTCAACATATCACTTCTTCCTAAATTAAAAAAAATCCTATGCGCTGTAAGGACACTTCTTTGTCTATATCAACAACGTCCTATGAAAAATAATAAGACCTTTTACAGCAAAGGAAAATGAACCACAAGATGAATAGAAACTGTACGACCATAGTTTTTAAGCAATAACTTAAATGGTTGGTAAAGAAGACATTGTTATAACTTTCAAGTCTTGAGGTAACACTAGCAAAACATTGTTTGAGATATTACTATAATGTAAATGGTACATACTTCACAAATAATACTAACCAATGATTAAATTTTAAAATCACACAGTTTATCGGTCATCTTTGTAATGGTTGATGATAAATATGAACATAACTTAATGTTAAATTGATGTGTGAAACACTATATAACATTGAAAAATAAAAAAAAACATAAATGACTAGTGACTAGTATAACTCATTAAGAACTTAACTAAATTTGAAGAAAATATTGCCTGCGTATGAGCATTAAATTGTGGAGCAAATCTGAAATGTAGGAGATGGATTAGTTGCATCAACGTGTCAACATTAGCTGGCTTTCTTATATAGCCCACTTGCATATAGCTACATAACCATCTCCTTGGTTCTTCAATATTTTTTATTCTAGAAGCACAAAACGAACATCCAATCCTACAAGAACATTGTACACATAGTGGATAAACTATCATAGCCAAACTAACATACCAAGAAAATCTCATTCAGAGAATAGGAAAAGAACACATAAACCTTTGTCGATAAATATGTTGAGTATTTACTTCACATTCAATAACACTAGTTATTATATCTTTTAGACTATATAGACTTATACTTGATTGTACTTGAGTATACTATGTAAAAATGTGGAATGAGTTTCGACCTTATCTATGAATATACGACATAGTAATGTATTTGAGTCTGTCATTAATAAAACATCCACTCTGCGGGCAGCCATCCAATATAATGTTAATGTAACACCTCCAAAACGAATTAGGTGGAACTAGATCTTAACTCTTCTTTCATAAGGTTTAATAGTCCAAAAAAAATTTATATTGATGTTTTTAGGTAGTGTCTATTGTTTGGTGAAGTTTTGAAGTGAAACGTACAGGACATCTGGAAACTAGTCGAAGTTAAACTTGTGTCCTAGTGTTTTTTAGTGGAGTTCAGTTTATGGTTAGAGGGAAAATGGTTATAGATGGTTCATACACATGGTATGAAATGTAAAAGGTCAAAATTTCAGGCTACGACACCCCATGGAAAAGCCTAATGGTCTTCAAGGAGGACCAAAATATGGGTCCAAGCAAGCTGCTGCGCCAGCCATGAATTGGCAGAGGCTGCTCGTTATGCTTCCTTCACTAAGAAGAGAACATTTTGCCCTGACACAAGGGGTCATCACGAATATTTTTTCCTCAAAATTTTTTAGAACAGAGAATTGAAAATACCTCCGCAAAGCGCATTGACCTCATTGTTTTGGTTGCGTCCTTGTTAAATTAATTTTGAATTGTTTAAAATGTTCATTAAGTGCAAGGGTTTTGGGTTAATTTTGAGATGAATAATGGATGGTCATTTAGTCTTTTTAAGCCCCTAAACTCACCAATCAGAGATAAATGCTCAACTCAAACAAAACTTGTCCATTCCTTCCCTCAAAAAACCTGCATTAATGAGAGCTTAAAGCTCCAAGGAAGAAGAATTATTTACCAAGATTTTCTTCAACAATTTAGTATGATTTGATTAACATAAGTTATGCTTTTTATCCTTGAATATCTTTTCCTCAAGGAGATAATATTCAAAGTGGTTTTCTAAGTCTTTCTCAAAACATAAACTTCTAAATTGTAATCTACCCATGGATTCTTGCAAAAACGTTTTGAATCATTGTATTATGATTGAATTGATGTTAATTGAATGATTTCAACATAAAAACTCCATCAACCCATGCAAACCATGAAGTGCTAGTTTATACTATTTTATTACTATAAAATAATCTAAGGTGAAATAGAGCTTCCTTAATGTTTCATGAGTTAATTTCGTGTTAAAATGGTTTCTAATAATTTCCTTATGATGCGTATGAATTTTTGTAATGTTTTGAGGTCAAACGTCTGAGAACGCCCATGACATTCGGATGGTATGCCTTAGAAAGTGCTTGTGTGTCCTCATGTGTTTTAGAGAGTTTTACGTGTTCATTTTTATTGAATTTGATGAGTGATGTTTCTAAAACATAGAAGATTATATAATGTACTTTAACGTCCTGGTACGACCCCACATAGGACCTACGAGGGGCACTAGAAGATGACCCTATCCCTTTGGCAGGATGCTGGGAAGTAGTGACAAACGAAGACCACAATGGACAGACCTTTTTTCAATTGGTAGCCTGTCAACCATTCGAGTCGACTGGAACTGTGAGTCTGAAAAAGCCTTCAAAAAATAGAGGCTCAGCCCCAAGAGACATACCCCATCTAAGGGGAGTCTATTGGGTAACGACCCGTATTTGAAAAGGAGTAGGTTGGCTTGCCAAAAAGGTGTCTATTTTCTGGTTTGGCTAAGGGTGTTTGGTAAATTCACCCCAAGTCTTTTACGAACCTTGAATTATTATTTTATGTCCTTTTAGGTATATTAAGAGGGTTTAAATACTAAGACCGAATTTTGAACTTCATTTTAACAAACCCTAAGCTCTCCCTCAAAAAAGATTCTCTCAAAATCCAATAGAAGTTTGAACTCAAGGAAGGGATGGACGGAGTTTGTGGTTGATGATTATACATTAAAAATCATTGGGTTTCCTTCTAATTGAGGTATGGTAGTCATCGTTGAATTCTCTTCCATTCAAGGAGCCATTTCTAAGGAATTTCAAAAAGGGTTTTCAAGTCCAAACTTCTTTTATCTTTGACACTATGTATGGGTCCTGCATGAAAAAGTTATTTCTAAGGTTATTTTGTGATTCTAATGCTAAATTCAATGAAACGATATTATTTATTTTTATTTACTATTGATTTATGAAATGGCTCTAATGAACATGATTTGATAATGTTAGAGTTATAGTTTCCTTATGGTTATTGTGACATAGCTACTTCCCTCGGCTATTTTATGACGTATTATTGAAGAATCGATTTTAGGTGGTTAAAGCTTGGAATTATGGTAAGTTTATTACATTGTTTTAAATCGTATTATGAAATTCTCTTGAGTGGTATGGTCCACCATTTGTGGCGGTGTTTACTAGAAATATATTGAATGTGAATCTACTTGTGTATTATGTATAAGGCCATGAATGCATATTATATGATGTAAAAATAAAATTATGGTGTTCATGTCGATTTGTTTTATGAATATTGTTTTGTGAACTATAATAGAGTTATATTAAATGAAATATATGATTATGTGATGAATATTAACACGTGAAATATGATGGATGAAGATGTAAGCAAGATTGAGAAGTCAATGTTATGAAAATAATGATTATGTGAAAGGTGTGCTCACATGCTGACACACACTAACACATTGAATGAATTATTGAATTAAGCTAAAGAATGTAAATGAAAACGCGAGTTCTGGGGTGAAAACTTTTCGTATCTTGAGATGATGTGTTCAGTAGCAACCTCACTATTCCCATGAGATTTCTAAGATAGGTTGGAGGTTGGATACCCTTCGTGAGTTGATATTTGGTATTCCAATGTAACCTTTAGGGATAAGTACGCTTCGTGATTTGTGATGTAGTGCTAATTATCTATCCCATAACCTATAATAGTGAATGTTTAAGACTCCATAGAAGAGTTATGCTTAGCACCAAGAGGATATGAAGAAAAGGTGGTTACATTTTGTGAGTTGAGATGTTTTATTCCAATGTATCTCTTAATATGAGTACTCCTTGTTAGTAGACAATGAGTTACTTAGTACCAATCTCTTTATCCCTTAACTATGTGCCCACACAAGAGTAGGAATTCAAAAATCCATGTAAAAGTTAAAAGAATGACCTTATAATAGGCAAGTGGGAATCCCTCATCCAATAGGGGTAATATCAGGATTCAATGTGTATATCTCATGGTTTATATAGGTTATAACTATCCATAACAATATAATGAATGAACTAAGTCTTCTAAATGAATGTACTACTAAGGATTGGTGGTGGTATGGGATGTTATTTATCCATCTCTCAAAGTAGATTTTATGAAAAAGGAGTCTTGGTGTGTTTTATATGAAGTGTATGAATGAGTGATCATGTGTTTTAAATTAAGGTAGATGACTTAAGGTCTAATGTTAATAAAAAAATTTAAAGTAATGTTTTATATAGTAATGTTTTGAAGGATGAATATAGTGTACTTGATCCAAGGGAATCTTCATGGAGCACTAAGTGGGAGTTATATTATGGGATTCTATACTCTCACATTGCGCATAGTGTAACTAATATGTCTTGCTGGAGTGGGGAACATATGTGAAGTCCTTAATGTATGTATGTTCATCTAATGTCTAGTCTAGAGGGTGTACTTATTTGATATGCGAGGTAAACTCATGGTTTGTAGTCTTAACGGTTACTTTCGTGTGTATCGAAAGGGGTGTATGTGGGGTTCCATCATTTCTTACCTTAGTGAATCTTAGGATAACTTTGTTAGGGATACCTCAAAAGGAAATGAGTTCACTGTGTTTTGCATAAATGAGTTCACTGTAAAGTCACTCTGTTCAATGTAATGTTCTTGAGTTACTGCAAAGTTACATCTTGGTTCTAAAATTATGAGAGTTATATTTTATGTGATAAATTATGATTCTTATACTATTTTAATTCTATATTCATGAAGATTTTTCTTATTTTGCATGAACGCTTATTTGTATTAAAACATCCCTTTTTACAAGTTTTTGCATATGACATACTTAGTACATTGTTTTGTTCTAACCCCATAGTTTTATATATTCTAGAAGTATACGTTGGAGGCTAGAAAAAGTCTATAAGTCAAAGCTTCGAATCTATTCTCTCAAGAATAAATATGTCCTCATATAGTCGAGGTCATAATTCTATTTATTAGTTTCTGTCATTAAGACTTATTATATCCCTAAGATATTTATGTCGTGTGTTTAAGTTGTCTTGTGAATACGCGATCACTCTTTAGTACTTATAATAGATATTTCTTTTCTATTAAAAAATATTGTGAATTTTTTTTAATTCTGTACTACTTTTGATGTCTTATACGATGAGTGATATCTAGTAGGCTAGTAATAAACCCCTGAAGGGTCAAGTATGCAATTGTCCTTCCTATGGGTTACCCTAACTTCTAGGGGGTACTTGCGAGTTGTCACAAACTTGATATCAGAGCATAAATTTATAAGAAATAGTTTAGGGTCTAAAGTCTCATAATCCACGTCCAGTATAGTCTTTTTAAATGGTGTGAGTCTCGATACACCCATGGGTGAGAGGTAATAGTTATGTATAGTTTAAATTTCTTCATTACTCTTGTATCGTGCCGTAGAAGTTAGCTTCATAAGGAATCTCTCTTCTTTTTCATTGTCTGGTAGTATTCTAGGTGTTATTGTAGTGAAGGAGAGATGTTTCTATGTTTTAAGGAGAGATATGGTGAGTTTTGATTCATATGATAGTTTTGTGGCTAGAAGAGAAGATATGTAGGTGTGTTTTTTTCATATATGGGGATCACCCCTAGACATAACCGACGACGTCATCCTCTTTGAGGACTAAAATTAGCCGCGTAACTAACATCAAAACATTAATATGTCAAAATGCGGAAGATTTAAAAATTTTCTACATCTATCTTGAAGTTTACATAGACCTCTCGCTTAAACATAATATATTTATATCGATTATACGTAGACTCTTCGTAAAGGAAAATTACTTAGTCTTCTAGTTTTATTGCACATGGCTATATAAGATATAACATAGTCTTAAAACATGATGTTTCATCTGATAACTATCTAAAACAAGAGTATATCAATTGGGCATATCCCATACATCAACGTAATAAAGCCACATATAGGTTATACAATGCTTAATAAAATGAAAAGGAAAGAATTAGAAGTCTTAAAAATAGAACAACATCAAAAGATTGATGGTTGCACTGCCCTCGAAAAGTAAGAACCTATCCATCTTTGATGAGGGAGAATTCCAAGTCTTGCTTAAAAGTCCTATCAAAAGCCCTTCAACAATCGGAACAAAAAATGTTCAAGAAAAAGAGATAAAATGGGGTTAGTACACCACTTGTACTAAGTATGAAACCATATGGACACATATAATAAAATCATGCAAAAAAGAGACATTTTAGAAAGTATTCAGTTTACATTGAAAAGCCTTATGAACATATCATACCAATCAATAATACATATTCATTGAGTCAAGATCATGTATATCAAAAGATTACAATACTATGTCAAGTCAAGACAACATGCATATCACATAATTAGTCTCATAATAAAGACAACTCAACCATCAAGCTATAATATCAACAAGCATGGATAAAAGTTCATTACAACATAAAACAAATAAAGATAGTTACTCATGAACCCTAATTAAGCCATGTTGTGCCATGGTCAAGAAAATCCCCATAACCTTACTCAATCTAGCAAACCCAACAAGAACCATAACTAGTGTCCAACTTTACATTATATAGCATTAATACATATCATCATACTTTATCAATAGGAACCAAACATATATTCATAAGTGAAACCAATAATTGTGTGGTATCATCAATGTGCAATATCATCATATACATATCATGTAACATTATAAGAATATGCATATATAAGAACATCCTTCTAAGACTTCCCGCGAGTCTAACTAGTGCATTGTTTAGATAGATTCCCGTACCCCTAGCTAGTCTAAGATAAGCCCCTTAGATCATCCGAGTTAGAGTTCATTGCTTTAGTTCATTTTTACCTAGTGGAAACATCTTGCCTTAACGACATAGATATCATGAGCTAATGTGGAATCTGGTGTAATGCAACCCTACATCAAAGATAGGTTGACTACTTGACAATGTAGTACAAAAACATGAACATAGCAACTAGATTGATCTAGTAGCTAGTACTCTATGGGGGAAGCATAATGGAAGAATCAGGGGATATAATAGGGACCCTATTTTTGTTTCATGCATTGTAGTCTCCTATCTAGTTATACATTAGTGATCCTACCTTGTTTATGTGGGAAGGGATACTCCTCACACTTGTTCACTTAGTTCTAAGCTTGAGTGCATTTATTAAATGTCATTAGTGCATTTGTTAATCATCATAGCCTAATGTAGGTCATAGGTGTATACCTTGTATAATAATCATTACCATAGATCAATAAGAATTTCATGAGTATTTTACTTTCATTAAAATTCATAAAAGTGAGGTTAAAATTTACATAGTCACATCATAATAAGGCACCTAGATAAATTATTACCAGCATTATAACATTTACATCTTAGTCAACAACTCACAATTCATGTTTCAAGAAATTTCAATTCAACATCATACAAACCCTATCAATCTTAATATAATGTATACTTCAATATAATATCATTACTTAAGCACAAGTAACCATAATTGAAGTAAAGAATAGAGATCACAAGACATATTCAATCCTGTACACAATGTCATTATGAAGGACTTACAATAAACATACAACTTAATCCAACAATGGTATAATAGCATCATATAATATTAAACAACATGATAACAAGACCAATTGAATAATTATACGATAATCACTCCGTAGTTCAAAGTCTAGAATTAGAGACTTACATCATGTTAAAAGTCTACTTCAGCATATATGTCAATTACACAAGAACTAACATAGTAGGACTACAATTAATGTCAATATATTCAATAATTACCACAATAAAATCATAAAATAGTAATTCACACATTAACAAAGACAATTACATCATTATTAATTAGATAATTCATTTCAAGATCAAAACCTAGGTTAAGTGGAAAAGGTCATCTTATACAAACTAGACCAATCCATCAAAAAATAACATAATTGAGTTATAATACATGTTAATATATTTATAATATTTAAAAAAAATCATAAGCAAACCAATCTACAGGATCAATTTCAACATTGATAGAGGCCCACATGAAAACTCATCTTTTGAAATAAATTTGATGGAACCCTTTTGAGAAAGAAGTCCCAAAGGTGAAAGGAATCCAATACCTTAATATTTTATAAATTTTTATAGATAAAATTTGAATTTTTATGCCCAAGAACCTCCTTGAATTTGAACTTCTATTGTTTTCTTCTTTTAGGAGAGAGAAAGAAAAGAGAGCGAAGAGAATTTGAGTTTTGGAGTTATGTGGGATTAGGTTAGTTTAATTAGTTGAGGCTCTTTATATAGTTTGTTAATAAACTTTATTAAACCTCCCTTGACCCTTAACAAATCAAATAACCACCTAATTAAATAATTTAACTAAGCTAAAGTCGAGCAGCATAACCAATGGTCTCACAGACGTGACCACGTTGACGCCTCTTTTGTATGAGACTGTTTAAAATCCAATATTTTCCAAATATTATAATAGTATATTGAATGAGACAATCTATGTCACGTCGGTTGCACCACGAACCGTTGGTTGAATCCGTTGGTGTACACTTCCTTGTGCAGTTTTTGCCCCAAGTTGCAAGGGTCCTTCTCAAGGTCCCTTGGTTGGTCCTTGGGGAGTCGTACTCAGACGTTTAAACTATGACCTAACACTAATACATGTTACACATCTTTCCACAAAAATTCGTCATTTTTCGACTACTAAAACTTAGTCGAATACGCCTAGGCACAATAGTACCTCATTGAACTAGTTACTAGTCGTCATGGACGTTTCTTGACGTATTGTTTTCTAAAATTTCTAAGTGACTTATAAACGTTAAATATGATGTTGAAATAGTGTCCAAACCTTTTAATACTGATGTTAGCCTCTTGATTAGGCTTTACACCTTTCGAGTGTTACATTATCCCCTCCCCCCAATTAGGAACATTCGTCCTCGAATGACACTAAAATCTTTTGAAAGGAAGGAATAGACTCAAGAGTAGAATTCCAACAAAATATAATACATTATAACAAGAGGAAAAACATCAATCATTGTATTTTTACACCTATAAATTCAAATACTTCTATTACCACATATAAGGCTCAAAATAATATTATCAGGAATTTCCTTCTCACAACAACAAGAGCTAACCATACCATATATGAGTAAATTATGCTAAAACTCAACTTACCAACATTTCAATATCATTTCATGAAGACTCGCTATATGACCATGCGCAACATTACTAAAGACTAGAAGACTTGCAATTTTTCAAGCATATAGGAATAAATTCCCTATAACTCACTGTAATATGATCATTTGTGCAAAACTTCACCAAAAATCAAAGAAACATCAAATTTAGTCATTATTTTCATTATCAGTAGGAGTAACAAACCTTACTTATCAAATAGATCAGGGTACCGGGACTTCATGTAGGCTTCGGCCTCCCATGTTACACCCTCAACTAGGTGATTCTTCCATACCATTATGGAACCCACCTCTTTATTCCTTATCTTCTTTACTTTCCTATCAAGGATTTTAATTGGAACCTCCTCATAAGGGAGGTTCGCTTGTACACCAAGACCCTCAATAGGAAGGATAGACTTGGGATCACCGATATACTTTTTAAGCATAAAAACATGTAACACCAGATGAACCGAAGCACATTAACTAGACAACCTCAACTCATATGCATCCTTACCAATTTTTTACAAGATTTCATAGGGTCCTTTCATGAAAAATCTCACCACTTATTTCACAGATGAAATTTTTAGATACACTTTATCACCTTTTTCAAACTCTAATTCCTTCCTTCAATGGTCGGCATTTGACTTTTATGGCTATAGGCTAACCTTCTCCAATGTCTTATAAATTAAATTGGGATAAAAAATTTAAGACTCACCATCCTATGGGAGATCTACATCTCCTATAATACAAGGTTTCATAAGGACCCATAGATATAGATAAATGGTAGCTATTGTTGAAAGCAAACTTAACTAATGCCAAGTGCTTATCACAATTTCCATAAAATCATTTATAAAATCACTAAGAATATCCTTAACGGTTTGAACAGTACACTCTACTTGACCATCTGTTTGAGGATTAAAAGTTGTGCTTAGCTTCACCTTGGTACATCACCCATTTTAGAATAACCTCCAAAACCTATATGTAAATTTTGCAACCCTATCCAATATGATGGATAACAGAATATCATGGACACACACAATCTCATATATGAAGATCTTTGAATAATCCTCCGCCAAATAGGTAGACTTGACGGGAATAAATTAACGTATTAAGTCAAACTATAAACAACCACCCATATGAAGTTATATTGCTTTTTCATCTGAGGCAAATGTACCAAAAAATCATTATTTATGTCTTCCCATTTCCAAGTTCAAACTTGGATTTCTTGATGTAAACCACCCGAATTTTGGTGTTCGGCTTTCACTTGTAGGTAGTTTGGAAACTTTGCAACAAATTGCGGTATGTACTTCTTCAAGCCTTTCCATAAAAACATTTCCCTAAGATCATGGTATATCTTAGTAGAAACCAAATGAATGGAGTAATGGGACTCATGAACTTCTTCAAGAATCCGTTTCCTCGAGCCATCTACATTGCAAAAACACAATCTTCCTTGATATCTTAAGACACCATTCCCCCAAAGAAGAATGACTCATTAACCTTACTAAGAACAAATTCCTACCACTCCATCAAAGTTTGATCATGGTGTTGTTTTGACTTCACTTCAACAATCAATAAGGACTCGGAGTTATGGTTTACCATAAAACAACTATTCAGAGAATCTTCTACTCTAACATCCAATGTAGACAACCTATGAAAATCTTTCACTAGGTCTTTCTTGGCATCCTCTGCATGAGACACACTACCCATGGTCATACAAATTAGAGCATCCGCAACTACATATTCCTTGCAGGGGTTTTAGAGAACACTCATGTCATAATCTTTCTAAAATTCCAACTACCTTCTTTGTCGTATATTTCATTCCTTTTGAGTAAACACATATTGATGACTCTTGTGGTAACTATACACATCCAGATAGGCGCTATAAAAGTAATGTATCCATATATTTTAAGGCAAATAGCACGGCCGCTAACTAAAGGTCATGGGTTGGATAGTTATGCACCTTAAGTATTCTAGAGGCACAGGCTATTACATTCCAATGTTGTACAAACACACACGCTAAACCCACTCGGTATGCATTACAATATTCAATGAAGCCCTTGGTACCCTTCGGTATAGTCAACATAGGAGTGAAAGTACACATATCTTATAAGATTTTAAAACTTCATCTCATGCTTTCGACTACTAAAATTTCCTACTCTTTTGGGTCAAAGTAGTAAAAGGGAGATGCAATGGACACAAATTAATCAACAAACTTCCAATAAAAACCCGATAGACTCCAAAACTCCTAATGTCAGTTGGAGTCCATGGTGTAGGTTAATTCTTGACCACCTCGGTTTTCCTTGTATCAACTTCAACTCCCTAACTATAGATGATATGACAAAGAAACTCCACCGACCTCTACCTAAATAAACATTTGCTATACTTGGAAAATAATTTGTTTTTCTTATGCACTTGCAACACCACACTCAAATGATTCATGTGTTCACCCTCATTTTTTTAATATACCCAAGATGTCATTAATGAAAACTATGACAAATGAATCTATTTAACTTTGAAACACTATATTCATGAGAGACATAAATGTTTTTGGGGCATTAGTGAGACAAAAGAACATTATTAATAACTCATAGTGACCATATCTAATCCGAAATGCCATTTTTGGTGTATCCTCACCTTTCACCCTAAGTTGGTGATACCCCAATCTCCAGTCAATCTTAGAAAGTAGCTTCCCTTTTGTAAAGAATCAAACAAGTTGTCAATCCGAGGGAGTGGATACTTATTCTTGATATTGACTTTGTTGAGTTTGCAATAATTAATGTATATTCTAAGGGTCCCACCCTTCTTTTTCCAAAAAAATGAGAGAACCCCATGGAGAAATACTAGGTCTAATGAAGCCTTTGTCTAGTAAATCATTGTATTGAGGCTTTAACTTTTTCAATTTTGACGGGCGATACGATAAGGAGGAATTGAGATGGGGTTGGTATCTGGTAGCAAGTAAATACCAAAATCAATTTCCCGTTAAGAAGGGAATTAGGGAAGATCATTAGGAAAGACCTATGGAAATTCCATTAATATGGGGACTAACTCAATGGGAGGATTTTGGTGTCTAAATCTATGAATTTTACAAATTTATTTAGTCACCCCTATAAGATATTTTTACAAGCCTTAAGACAAGAGATGATATGACCTATAAGAATAGAGTTTCCCCCCTTTGTCGTTACTTTATGCAATATGATGATAATGGCCTTGTTGGAACTATTTGAATTAATATGATGTTTTGTATAGTTTTTAATGTGAAATATGAGTATATATATCTATATGTGAAGTAATGTGAAAGTATGTGTTCTTTCTATTTATGTTAGGAAATCGTGTGGAGTATGGCTATGAGCATCTATGTATAGTCTTATTGTTGATACATGATTGAACCTACTTGACTATATGAGTCCATAATAGTTATATTGATGATCATATGGTAGTGTGTATGATTAATTAATGATGATAATAGTTATTCCTATGTTTTTAGTGAATGACTAGTAATTTATGTTAAGGTGAAATATGTGGCGTCTCGTCTTGGTGGAATTGTGTCCTTTACTTGATGCTTGTATGAATATGAATATGTGATGTATTTACTTGGGATGATTAAGTCTTTTGGTCTTGAATGTACGAATGATATGTGACCTTTATTCATGTTAAGAGGGTCATTTATGTGAAACCTTGAACTTATTGGTAAGGTTATGTATGTTGAAGTCGAAAGTCGTAATGGTATCCTTCAAGTAAAGAAATGATGGGCTTAAGGTTGATTATCTTGAATGGGATCATATCAAAACTTAGTAAAGTCATCATGATCTTCTTATCACCATTGTGAGGCATCCCTAGTGGACCTTTCTTTGGTAGTGTAAAATTTATTGGGTTATGAACTTGTTATGGAACCCTCTTATGTGAACCTTTCACCTAAATTACTCTATAAGAATGAAGGCTAGCACAGATTGAGTATGGTAAGGGGTGTAAATCTAGTTAAGTATGAGACTAAATTACAAAGCATGCCCTTCATATTCCTTATCCATGTGCCTACATGGGATGTGTCCTTGTTCTACGCTTTTCAAGTAGAACACCCTCATCGGAGTAGGTTACAACTTCGGATTCTATGAGTTGCTCCCATGGTCAATGTCGGTTATTGCCTATTCTCATAATAGGGGACACTTACTTGCTTTAGATAAGTTCTATGAAGTTTAGGTGGTGGTATGAGACGCTATCTAGACATTACATAACATATATGTGTTAGTAAGAGTCCCTAAGTCTTGTTAAAGAGCATTACATGAATTTCACTTAATGATTAATTAATATAATGACTTAAAATAAGAAAGTATGTTAAAATGAAGTAGTACTTATCTAGATTAATTAAGGTTTTTCAAGTTAGTGTGGTAAGGGGGCATAGAAATGGTCACTTCTTATTTCACCTATATAAGTCTTAATAATGACTCTAGTTAGGGACACTTAATAGCTTTAGATAAGTTATATGAAGTTTAGGTGGTTGTATGGGACGCTATCTAGACATTGCATAACATATATGTGTTAGTGAGAGTCCCTAGGTCTGGTTAAAGAGCATTACTTGAATGTAACTTAATGATTAATTAATATAATGACTTAAGATAAGAAAGTATGTTAAAATGAAGTAGTAATTATCTAGATTAATTAAGGTTTTTCAAGTTAAGGTGTGAAGGGGGCATAGAAATAGTCACTACTTATTTCACATAGATATGTCTTAAGAATGACTCTAGTTAGGGAAGTTGGTTGATTATATGGACATTATCTAAGACTTAGGTAGTCTTAAGGATTACATAGGTAATCATGAAGAGGCTAATATGAACCTTATCTTCTTGATTTACTTAAGTATTTCTTTGATAACCTTTGGAAGGAGAATGCCATATCTTCCATATGCTAATGTGTTAAGTGAGAATGCTTCTATCATACGTAGTCTATGGGATCTTTTATGTGTGTGTAAGGGATTATATGGGCGTTCGCTTCACAACTTACTCAAGTTAACTTTAGAATCACCTTGGATAGGAGGATCTTATGTTTAAATGTTTGATGTATTGTACCTGTATGTTAATCTCACTATGGGTTTTATTAAGGGTATGTTAGATGTGCTTAGGGAGAATATATGGGTGTTCTCTCTTTGTAATACTTTAGAGAATATTAGGATAGCTTCTAGTGAGGGACTTATACACTAAAAGGTGTGCCAAGTGAATTAAAGGAACTTCACTGTAACAGTGAATTGGATTCACTATATAGTGAAGTGAATTCACTTTAACATTTATTAAAATTATACTTTATGCTTAAATGATTTCTTATGTGTTTTTAAGTTTTTAAATGTTATTCTCATGCTTATATTATGATGTTTTAATCGAAATTCATGAAAAACATATTGTTTACTAAATGCCCCCTTTTCATGGTTTTTGTATGGCTTACATACTTAGTACATCTAATGTGCTAAAACATTCTTTTAAGTTTTTGACTAAAGTGTAGGAAATTTGAAGTATTGATGTTCCATAGAGGATGGATAGGTTTCTAAGGCTTTAAGATGAAGTCTTGGTGAGTCCTCTTTGATTCAAGGACAATATCCACATGTTTCTTATGTCATACTCTTTATTTTATTATACTGAATGGGAGTGATCCAAAGTGTTGTATACTCCAATGTTTAGATGGTTCACGTATATTTTTTAGAGATTTAATGTTTCTAATTAATGTCTTCTTCTTTTGTAATGTTTATGAAAATCTTCTTCATGTGTGAAGGATGTTTAAATTTTTTACATATTTTAGAATCTTACTTGATGGTTGTATAAATTTTAATTCTTTATTTCTTGACTTAGGATGCTAAAGTATTTTAGTATTGAATGTACGAATGACATGTGACATTGAATGATGTTACGAGGGTCCTTTTTTAGAAACCATTAACCTAGTGGTAAGGTTATTTATGTATGTTGATGTCAAAAGTCGTAATGGTATCCTTTAGGTAAAGGAATGGTGGAATTATATGCTGTTCTATATCTCCATGAATCTAGGTTGATTGGATTGAACGACATCACATCAAACCTTAGGAAAGTCATCACAATATTCGTGTAACCATTGTGAGGTAGCCCTTGTGGACCTTCCTTTGGTAGGGTAACCTTGATTAGGTTATACACTTATTATAAAAATCTCTTATGTGAATCTTTAATGTGAATTACTCTATGAGAACGAAGTCTAGCACCGAGTGCGTATGGTAAGGGGAGTAGGTCTATTTAAATATGAGACTAGTGTACAAAGCATTCCCTTCATGTTCCTTAACCATGTGCCTTCATGGGATATATCCTAGTTATACGCTATTCAAGTAGAACACTCTTATCGGTGTAGGTTAAACTCCAGGTTCCATGAGTTACTACCATAATCTATGTCTCTTATTGCCTATTCTCATCATATGCGACACTTACTAGCATTAGAGAAGTTCTATGAAGTTTAGGTGGTGGTATGGGACGCTATCTAGACATTGCACAGTAGGGCTTTGAAGGTGTTAGTGAGAGTATCTAGGTCTTGTTAAAGACCATTTAAAGACTATAACTTGAATGTATTTTATGTGTTGAATGCCTCTTAATGAACTAATGTATATAATGTCAAAGCTAAGAAGTATGTTAAAATGAAGTAGTACTTATCTAGAGTAATTAAGGGTTATCTAGTTATGGTGTGAAGGGGACATAGGAATGGCCACTTCTTATCTTACCTAGATAATTCTTAAAAATGACTCTAGTTAGTGAAGTTTGTTGATTATGTGGACATTATTTAAGCCTTAGGTAGTCTTAATTATTACATAGGATATCTTGAACAGGTCACTATAGACATTATCTTCTTTATTTACTTATATATGTCTTTTGTTAGCCTTTGGAAGGAGAATGTCATATCATCTATATGCTAATGTGTAAAGTGAGATTCATTCTATCTTTGGTAGTGTATAAGATATCTTAAGTGTATATAAGGGATTGTATGGACGGTCTTTTCACAACTCACTCAAGTGAATATAGAATCACCTTGGGTATGAGGATCTCATGTTCATGAATTTAATGTAATGTAAATGTACGTTGATCTCATTATAGGTTGTCTTAAGGGTCTTTTAGGTGTTATGAGAGAGGGTGTATGGGCGGTCTCTCTTTGTAATAGATAAGAGAATCTTAGGGTATCTTCTAGTGAGGTTCTTAAATGTTGAAAGGTGTACAAAGTGAGGTGAAGGAACTATACAGGAACAATGAATTGGGTTTACTGTACATTGAAGTTAATTTAGTATAACATTTCTTAAAATGTGGCTTTTTGCTTAAATTATTTCTTATGTGTTTCTAAGTTGTTAAATGTTATTCTCATGCATATATTATGATGTTTTAAGCGATATTCATGAAAAGCATGTTGTTTAATAAATGTCCCTTTTTCATGGTTTTTTAATGACTTCCATACTTAGGACATCTAATGTGCAAACCCCTTCTTTTTCATTTTTGACTAAAGTATAGGTAAGTTGACGTCTTGATGTGTCATGGAGGATGGATGGGTTTCTAAGGCTTGAATATGAAATAGTGGTGAGTCATCAGTGATTCGAGGACAGTATCCACATGTCCCTTATGTCATAGTCTTTATTTTATTGTCTTGTATGGGTCTTATCCCATGTTTTGTATACTGTAAAGTTTAGATAGTTCAAGAAGATATTGTAGAGATTTAATGTTTCAAATAAAAGTGTTCCGATTGTGTTATGTTTATGAAAGATTTCTTCGTGTGTGAAGAAAGTTTTAAATTCTTACCTATCTTTTTATGTTTATTATGCAATGAATGATACGAGAGTCTTATATGAGACTTATTAAAGTCTCATTTACCGAGGAATGCCACAAGGATGCCCTAACTTCTAGGGTGTACTTACGGGTTGTGACGCATACTCACTTGGTGCTAGCCTTTATTTTCTTAGAGTAATTCACATAAATAAGCACATGAAGGATTTCCATATCAACTTCATAGCCCAATTACATTACACCTAACAAAAGAGGGTCCACTAAGGTTACCCACAATGGTTAACATGATAGCTCAACGATTTTCCTAAGGATGATTTCATTACATTCCAACCAACAAACCTTAAGTCCACTATTCACACTAAAAGGATGCCATTAAAGCTTTAAAATTCATAGATATCATGACCTTTTTTCTACAAGATTCCACATGTAGTGTATTCTGAACTATTAAATGTCACATGACAATCACATAGAGAATACTAAGAATCTTTATTATACTAAATCATGAACTCATATTCACATTATATATGTATCTAGTAAGTCACAAAAGTCTACCTAAACAAGAAATACAGATATTTGACCATATCATATATAACATATCATTTAAGAAGCAGATAAGGTAAACTAAGAATTCTTAATAGCAATCGTACCAACTTCTATAGAATCATGAACATAGGTCATCATTGTGTCATATATTCATTTAGGAAGATTAACACTTGAAGTTCAAGCATACAAACATAAGGCATCACTATAGCCTATAATAATCACCTATAAGTACATAGAAGAACACATGCTTTACTTTACATATATAAACAAGTAATCAACACATTTACAATGGTAACATAGACAAGTTAAAAAATAATAATCAGATAATACATAAAGTAATGTCGACAAGGCCGCATTGATTCACAATTCTGAAAGTAATGCCGATAAGGCCACATTATTCACAATTCTGAAAGTAATGCCGATCAGGCCACATTATTCACAATTAAATCACATAAACACCGCCAAAATAAGTAGACCATACAAATCATCATCATCCTAGTATAAGATATACACAACATAATACAAAGAGATTTAAGGCAACAATCCACCAATCCAATCTCACAACTTCAATCCATTGCCAAATCAACAAGCTTAATATTCAAAGACTCTTCCCAACCGCTAGAAGGGAGGAGGGAGAAATAGCTAGCAAACTAATTTCTCTTTGAAATGAGAAGGTTCCTATATTTTACAAAGAGGATGTATGTGAATATGTTCCCCCTCAGGAACCTCAAAGACTTCAACTGCCTCAAATGACTCCAATGCCCCAAGGTCCTCAAAATCCCCATGTGGAAGGGTATATGACTAATGAAGATATAACGGTTGCTCTTATAGCTTTGACTCAACTTATGATGACTCAAGATCATGTCGTCACTAATCATGTAATTTCCCAAGATAACCTTGGAGTTGGACCTTAATCTAATGCAAGTACTCTCGCTTCTAGAATCCGGTATTTCATAAGGATGTGCACTCCTAATTTTCATGGTACTAAGGTGGATAAAAATCCACAAGTATTAATAGATGAGGTTTCCAAGGTGGTGGATTTCATGGGTGTGACTCCTAGAGAGAAAGCTGAAACAGCCTCTTACCAACTAAAAGATGTGGCACAAGTGTTGTTTAAGCAATGGTGAGATAAGACACCTTTAAGGGAAGGTCCAATAGATTGGGAAGTGTTCAAAACGACCTTTATTGATATGTTCTTTCCGATAGAGTTGAGGGAGAGGAATTTACTGGAATTCATGAACCTTCATCAAGGGGGAATGAGTGTAAAGTAGTATTCTCTCAAGTTCACCCAACTCTCTGTGTAATTTAAAACTTTGGTAGACAACAATAGTCTAGGCTGACTATGTTTGTGTTGGGGGTATCTAGAATGGTTGAAAAAGATTGTTGTATGTCTATTCTCCATAATGATATGCATATCTCTAGGCTCATGTATATGCTCAATCAATTAAGGATTCCACGCTTAGGGAGATACTAAACATGGAAAGAGGCCTAGGTTTGATGAAACAAGTCAAACAACGTTCAAGAAGATGTTCCTTAGTCAATACTATCCCGAGGAATAAATTATAGGGTCTCTAACCAGAATTCCCAAGGAGGTGGTTATGCTTAATAGAGGCCTAGGTGTACTAATTGTGGCAAGCAACACTTTGATAGGTTTCTTTCCGGCATGGATGGTTGCTTTGGATGTGGTAATAGGGTCCATAAGAGGAGATATTTCCCTAAACTAAAGGCAAAAGAAAAAGAGGTCAACCAAGATCCTCATGGTGGTCCGGATCCCAATGCTTTAAAGAGGAATCATTTGTATGCTCTCAAATATGGAGAAGCGACTAATCCGGATCAAAGGTCTCGATAAGTCATAATTCCTTATGGTTGTTATTTTTATGTCATGATAAGAGTTTATAAGGTCTTTTCTCTTATGTTATCATTCCTTCATGTTAGCATTGCTTGAATGTGAATTCTTGAATTTTGAGCTTGTTTCACAGTAAAGGATTAGTTTTCACTATAAATAATTTCAAAATTAAATTTAATTTCTTTTTCATGAATTATTGTCTTAAATGATGTGTAACATAATGATTAATGTTGGAGAAAGTAGTTCCTCCATAAGTGATAAAATGAGTATGTGGTGTGAATTGTGGAACTTGTTCCAACTTGCTTATGTTGCTAAATTGCTCAATGATGTCAAGTTGGTGCTCCTTGTGAGTAGGTGCATTGAGTATGAATGTCTCGAACTTTATTTATGTGTTATATGCTGCTTGTCGAGTTCTTGAAGACTTTTAAAGTATTTAAGTGTCATTCAAGGACGAATGTTCTCAACTAGGCGGGTATTGCTTCTCCATAAAAATTGAATAGGTCAAACTAGATCTTAGCATGTGTTATAAAAGTTAATAATGCACTAAAGTAGTATATTTTATCGTTACAAGTCAGTTCGTGAAGTTTGAGAGTATTTGGAAGTTAAACACACAAGACGTCCGAAAACTAGTCGAAGTTGAGGTAGTGTGTCATAGTGTTTTGTAGTGAAGTTTTGGGGGATATTTTGAGAGTAAAATTGAGTGTAAATGGTTCCTATTAATAGAGTGAAATGAAAAGGGTCGAAACGTCCAAGAATGACAATCCCGGGACCACCCTAAGGGTCACCAAAAAGGACCTAAACATTGGACAAAAAGCTGCCCAAGGAAGGGTGCAGGGGCAGAATTAGAAGTATACGTCACGACGCGTCGGGGAAACAATGTCCACTGCCTCAGAAATTTGGAGTGTAAAAAATCTGAAGATTACCTTGCGAGGCACAGCCAAGAAAAAGATTTTTCGCGACGTTTTTAAGTCAAATTCAAGTTCGAAAGGGTCTAAATGGTGTGGGAGTATTTTTGGAACTTAGGGGATATCTTGTAGACTGATTTAAGTCATATTAACCCACATTTCACCCATCATTTTCAACCATAAATATAAAATCTAGTTTCTCCAAAAACCTTCTCTCCAGAAACCTCCATTGAAGAAGCTTCAAGTTCAAAGGAAGAGGAAAAAGTTCTTACGTTCTCTTCACCAAATTATAGTGGGTTTATTCATATTATTGTATGGTAGTCATCCTTGAACCTTATTTCATTCAAGGATCCCTTCAATGAAATTTAAAAAAGGATTTTTAACTTCAAACTTCGTTACTCCTTGACTCTAAGTATGTGTCTTTGCATGAAAAAGTTTATTGATTAAAATGAGTTATTCTTAGCATCAAATGATGATTTTAATATAAAAAACCTAATGGAATCATGTCTATTATTTTTGTCAACTTTCGATGGGTCCTATGA
This sequence comes from Solanum lycopersicum, assembly GCF_036512215.1. Taxonomy (NCBI): domain Eukaryota; kingdom Viridiplantae; phylum Streptophyta; class Magnoliopsida; order Solanales; family Solanaceae; genus Solanum; species Solanum lycopersicum. The sequence goes on from NC_090803.1 coordinate 37,023,527, forward strand.
ACATGAGTAGATAATGTCAAAGTTTTGTTTCGTAGTGTTTTATTGAGTTTTAGCTACTTCCCCAAGGGATATTTTACCATGGATTATTGTATAAATTGTGAATAGATTGTAAAGGTTGGATGAAGGGTAAGTTATTATATCTTAAATATGGTATGTTTAAGTTACTCTTGAGTTGTATGGTCCACCTTCGGTGGCAGTGTTCACTCGCAAAATATGAAGTTATATGTATATTGTTAGAATGTCCTTGAAGAAATGATATGCAAAGTGAAGTGATAATGTTGATATGTATATGTATGATAACTTTTCGGAGGTTGAAATGAATATCTTGAAGGGTTATGTCTTGATGAAGTATGCATTTGATATGTAAAGTATGACAATGTGTGAATTGCGATTAATGTTGGGTTTGAGCATACCTAGAAGTCAATGATATGAATAAATGTTATTATGTGAAGGGAGTGCTCTTATATACTTTCGCACTTACACTTGAATGCCTGAATGAAGTCAATGGATGAAAATGCGGGATTGTAGGGTGGACACTCTTCGTTAGTATAGATAAAGTGTATAGACCATTTCTACTATTCCTAAGTATGAAAAAGTGGGATTTCGGGTTGAACACTATTCGTGAGTAGAGATGAAGTGTTTCGTATCAACCTTACTATTCCCAATAAGCTTTCCATTATAGATGGAGGTTTGATACCCTTCGTTAGGTGAGATGGGATGTTCAACAGTTATCTCCTAACATGTAGTCATTAAACGTTTAAGACGCTATGGCGGAGTTATGGTTAGAAGAGAGAGAATTTTAAGAACGGTGGGTACACTTCATGAGTAGAAATGTTTTATCCAATGTACCTCTTGAGATGGGTGCTCCTCGTTAGTAGAGAGTGAGTTACTTAGTAGAAATCTTCTTATCCCTTTATTATGCGCCCGTGTAGGGAAGCACTTTGAGAAACCATGTAAAGGATAAAGAATATGACCCTACCTTAGGCAAGTAGCGGTCCCTCATACGGTAAGGGTAGTACCGGGATTCCATGTTAAGCTCTCTTGATCTATGTCGGTTAAAGCTATCCCACCTAACAAAATGTAAAGGACTGAGTCTTTTTATTGGCATACTACTTTTAGTAGGTTGTGGAATTTGATGCTACTTATCAAAAGCACAAGCAGAAAATTTGAGGGAGTCTTAGTGTGTCCATATATTAAAAGTATGAATGGGTCATGATATGACGTAATATAAGTAATGTGACTTTATGTCTGTTAAGAAAGCATGCTAAAGTTATGTGTTGTATGATCAAACATATGAATAATGAAAGTAGTGTATCTAATCTCATGGAATCCTTAAGGAGCACATAGTGGGGGTAGTAGTATGGGATGCAATGTGTCTAATCTCATGGAATCCTCAAGGAGCACATTGTAATGGTAGTAGTATGGGATGCAACTCTCATATTACACTTTTTATGACTTGTAAGTCTACTTGAGATTGTTACTTATGTGAAGTTCTTAAATTCGAATATGTTTCTCTATTGTGTTTAATATGATGTGTTGATTTGTTAAATGTAATGAAGTATGTTTGTCCTTAAGTTGTCTCAAGGATCTATTTGATAAGTATTTGGTAGTTTGTATGGGCAATCTCCTTATGTCTTAAATAAGGTCACCTTAGGATAACTTAGGATAGGAACAATTCATGTGATATTTTGGGTTCACTATAAGTATGCTCTTTTTTAAAGAAAAATGAAGTTTCACCTTATGATGACCTTATGATGTCTTTTAAATTAATTAATGAAGGCTTTTAACAAAATAGAATGACTTGTATGTTTATTCTTAATTGTCCCTTTTTGCATGATTTTGCATAATGCCATCCTTAGTACAATGTTTGTACTAAACCCATACCTTTCTATACTTTATTATTATAGGCTGGAGCCTAGTTAAGGGTAAAAGGCAATCTTGATAATATACTCTCTCAAGACTAAGTATGTCCTCATATATTCGAGGGCATAGTCTACGTTTCTTTAGTTTCTTCTTTAAGAATTTTTATTAATTATTATGTATTTCTTTCAATGTAGAGGGCCGTGTCACTATGATATTTATGTTGTGCCTTTAAATTAGCTTGTGATGATGACACTATCCCTAGTATTTCTAACAGTGTAATAAATTAAAACTTTCTCACTCAACAGTACTCGTTATTGTAGGGTGTACTTGCGGGTCGTAACACCTATTCATAATGTACGACGCCCTTCACATTATAGACTACACTCTATTGAATGTAGTTGACGAGACGACTATGATACATCAAATTATGGATCTAAAACCATGTTTGTGACTACCCACATGTACACCATAGAAGTTGGAGGATTCTTGAGTAGTCACAAGAAAGGTGAGACTCCGAAAAATAACACTTAAGCCATACATATCAATCATTGCATAACAAAGACTCTAAAATAAGTAATAATTTAAAACTGTCTTGACTCACGAAAAAAATCATGTAATAACATATTCAAGTGAAGACTTTTATTAAAGGAATAAACCTTTGTGATGTCTCATTGAACCATTTATACTTCGGAATATATAACGTTTGGGACTATGCGAACACACGACAAAAATAATAAAGACTAAGACATAAAGTAACATGTGGGTTTTGTGCTCGAATTGATGAGGACTCACCAATACTTCATGTTCAACCCTTACAAACCTATCCATCCTCATTGGAATATCATGAATTCCAATTCCCTACAGTTTAGTGAAAAAGGAAAAAGAAGGGGTTAGCACATTGAATGCACTAAGTATAAAAGCCATAAAAACGATGAAAAAGGGACATTTTGAATAAAAACATGCTTTCAGGATATATTAAAATAAAATCTTCATTAAATATATTAAGAGTCATCAAAAAAATCAATATTCATAATATAAGACACATTCAATATTATATTCAATTGAAAGAAACCTTATAGTGACCTTATAGTCAATTCACTATAACTTCACATATAATTTACAAATCAAAAGATAGCATCAACAGTAAATCAAAATACCTAAACATACACATAATGATCCCCTACTAAAGGTTATCCTAAGACTCACCTAAGTCATAAAGCAGCTGCCCATACAACCCCTCCATACACACCTAGATGACCCCTAGGACTACCTAAAGTAAATTATTTCAGTACATCATATACCACACAAAGTCACATAATCAAGAGAACCTACTACAAAAGGTGATTCTTAGGTTCACTTGAGAGAGTTCTGAAGCGACCACCTATACAATTCCTTTATACACAACAAACAGATCCAATATATTACCTTAGATAAGATAATTCGCATTTGACCTATTAGACTACCTACATAGAATTACACTAAGACTCACCTTGGTAAGACATTAAGAGAATGCTCATACACCCTCTCCAAGCGTACCTTAACAATCTTCAAAGCTACTTTAGATAGATACCTTTTTAGTTAAAAAATCTATACATAAGTCATTAAATTCTTTAAGTTATTTAGAAGACATTCAACTCTTAAGGACATTAATTTAATCGTCTTTGGGAACACCTAGGGACTCACACACTAACATCTTCCTAGTCTATTCGTGCAATGTCTAGATAGTTCCCATACCACTACTTAAACTTCATAGAATTTACCAAACACTAGCATGTATCCCATATGATTAGAATAATAAATAACCAACATAGACCATTATAGGTAAGCGTGGAATCAAGAGTTATAAACTACTCCAATTGAGGGTGTACTACTTTCCCATAGTAATATGAGGACACACCCCATGTAGGCACACATCATCTTATTTATAGAAAATCCCCAAGAAATACTAATTCGGTGCTAGCCCTTGTTACCATATAGTAATTCACATAAAGAAGCACATAAAGGGATTATATATAACGTTCACAACCCAATCACATTGCACTTTATTATAGAGGGTTCAGTAAGGTTATCTACAATGGTTATGATGATAGCTCAATGAATTTCCTGAGGATGATTTCATGCCATTCCAGACAACTAATATTAAGTCTAATATTAACACAACAAATACACCATTACAACTTTCAACGTCAAGGACATCATAACATTCTTTCTAGAAGATTCCACATAAAGGACCTTCTAAACTATTCAAGGTGACATGTTAATAACACATACAAGTATATTAAGATTTAGAATACTAAGTGAAGAAATCATATTAACATTACATATATATCAAGTAATGGACACAAGTCTACCGAAACAAGACACACCTATACTTCACCATAACACATATAGCATTTCATTCAAGAAGCACATTGGGTAAACTAAGCATAGTTATTAGTCATCCTACACACTTCTATAGAATCATCAACATAAGTTATCATAAGTCTTATATAGTCAACTATTAAGATTAACACTTAAACTTCAAGCATACATATATAAGGAATCACTATAGCATATCATGATCACCTATAAGTATATAGAAGAACACATGCTTTACTTCACATATATACATAAGTCATCAAGATATTTACAATGAACACATTGACAAGTTATACATTAAAAAAACATAATGCATCATGTAATGATGATGATGCCACAATATTCCCAATTTATAAAGTCATGCTGGCAAGGACACATTATCAACAATTATATCCCATAAGCTCTGCCACAATAAGTTAACCATACCAATAATGTAAGACCTCAAAAATGACCTAGTTTAACTAGATCCTAACATGTTGGAATTGATTTTATAAGGTACTAAGTATGTCTAATATATTTTATAGATGCAGTATCTAAAGTATTAGGTGTGTTGGAAGTCAAAAATCAAGGGATGACCAAGACGTTCGACGACTAAGTCACATATATGCCTAATATGTGATTCTATGTTTTTACTTGTGTTCCATGATTTTTTAAGGTCCATAAATAACTTATTATAGCATTTATAGTCATTTTTTAGAGATTTATGTAGCGTGGAGGTCAAATGACCAAGAACATCCATTATGTTTGAAAGGTATGTGTTTAAGTGATCATGAACTTCTAGGCGTGTTTCATCTAGTTATACATTTGAGAGGTGTTAAAATCAAAGAATATTATATTTATGTTTTAAAAATCCGAGAAATTATCCGCAAGGACCATCAGAGGGTCCTTAAAGAAGGACCTAAACCTGTTGCTAAAACTGTCGCAGGCATACTTTAGCGACGAAGCAGGTAATGGCTGTTGGTTTTAGGATGCCCCGTTGAGGGTCCAATCGTGGGTGGTGTTAAAAAGAGTGTGGTTTGGAACTTTGTTAAGACATTGTATCCACCAACTGAGGGATGTGAAGCCTCGTAGTAGCTGTGACGCCTAATCAAGGCGAGGCATGGAAAGCACGTGTGTTCCTGCGCAGGCTTTTGTCTACTATCGATTCACCCACTTCTAAATTATGTCATTGGATCTGTATTAAGGGTCTTTTGGTTATTGTAATTAAGTATATAAAGGTTAAACACTTTACAGGCTTCATTCTTCCAAATCGAAAAAGTAACAGTCTTAGAAAAATCCTAAAGACTCCACTGAAGTCCAAATTTAAGAAGCTACTTGGTGTGGGGGTTTTGAATTAGAAATTCCTCATCAAAGTGAAGAATTATTATACATGAGGTATGGATTTTTATCCTTGAAACTTTTTTCATCAGGGATTCCCTCATAAGATGTTTTTCAAAGTTTTCTAAAGTGAATTAACCATTTTAAGGATTTTACCATAGGTTCTTGCATAAATAATTTCTTAACATTGAATTATGATCTAATTTTTATTTTATTTATGATTTAACATAAATTATCTATGAACCCATGTTAATTGTTGAACCCTAGTATTGACTACTTATTGGGTTACTTGATATGTAGCTAATATTGTTGAATTATTATGTAGTTTATGGGCTTTAGAATGATATAAGAATAGTATTCAATTGAGATATAATTGATATTTGATTTTTAAATCTAGATTAAGTTTATGTAGTTTCATTGATTTTTATGGTTATTGCTTTGAATTATTGTTCATGGCTATGGGTAAGGGTCTTGTAACGTTGAATAGGCTGATTTGACATTGAATTGAAGTTTTGATAAGGGGATGAAAGTATGTGGCCCCATTTTCTTTGACTTTATATTAATTATACTTAGATTCTATCATGATTGGTATGGTCCACTTATGGTGGATGTCTTATGTGTTTTACTTGCAATTGATGTTGCCTTGTCGGCGTTACTTTATGCAATATGATGAGCATGACCTTATTTGCAATAACTTGAAGTAATGTGACTATTTGTGTAGTTGATTATTTTAAGCATGACTTTATATATCTACATGTGAAGTCATATTTGTGTTCTTATACTTATGTTGCCTTAAGTGATAATGTAAGAGTATGACTTTTACATTATGAGTATAATGTTAGGGTTAAGTCTTTCTTATTCCTTATTTGATTTGTATGTCTATGTGGAGTACATGAATGATGTTATGATTATATATTTGATTACCTGAAGATGTTATGTTGTTTCTAGAATGACTTGCATTATGAGTTAAAAGTGAAGTATATGGTATCTTATCTTTGTTTACTTGTGTCACTTGCTTGATGCATATAGGATTATGAATATGTGATGTATTGATTTATGGTTTTAGAACTCTTAGTATTGAATGTATAAATGACATGTGACTTTAAATGATGATACGAGAGTCTATTATGTGATAACTTTGATTGAACTGCAAGGTTAAGATTGTTGAAGCGTATACGTAATTGTATCCTTCAAAGTAAATGAATGATGGACTTAAGGTTAAATTGTTGGAACTGCATCATATTAATCGTTATTAAATTCATCATAGGTTTTTCTCCATTGTGAGTTTGTCCTAGTGGACCTTCCTTTGTAGGGTAAATATGATTTGGTTATGAACTCGTTGTAGAACCCTTTTGTGTGAACCTAATGTATGAATTACTCTATGAGAACGAAGGCTAGCACATAGTGAGTATTGTAAGGGAAGTAGTTCTATTTATGTATGATAAAATAATAGAAAGAATCCCTTCATATTCTTAACCATGTGCCTACATGGGATGTGTTCAAGTTCTACCACTAGCAAGTAGAACAACCTCATCGGAGTAGGATAGAACTCTGGATTCCACGTCTAGGTATCATGGTCTATGTAGGTTATTGTCTATTCTAATCATATGGAATGCATTTTACCATTAGGGGAGTTTATGGAGTTTAGGTGGTGGCATGGGACTCTATCTAGACATTGCACAATAGACTTTGAAGGTTTTATATGGAGTTCCTATGTCTTGTCCAAATCCATTACTTCAATGTCGTTTATGTAATGTATGAGTCTTAAAGAACTAATGACTTATGGTATGGATTATGTAAAAGGAATAAATACCTATCTAATGTAGTTAAGGGTTGTCTAGTTAAGGTGTAAAAGAAGCATATGAATGATCACTTGTTATCTTACATAGATGAGTATTAAGAATTACTTTAATTCAGGAAGATGTTGATTATGTGGACATGTGTAACGACCCGTTTAGTCGTTTTGAGCAACAGACTTCAATTCTGGAAAAACTAGCAGAAGCGACGGACCCCACGACGGACAGTCAAGGGCACGACGGACCGTCGCAGGGTCTCGCTTCAAAACACTTGGAAAATCTGAAATTGGGTACTGAAAATCGACTCTCTGAACTTTGTGACGGAATGGAAGGACGGACCGTCACAGGTGTGACGGACCGTCACAGACCCTTGGTGGAAATTTGGGTCTCTGAACTCTGCGACGACCTGCAGGACGGACCGTCGCAGGCACGACGGCCCGTCACAGGTTGCGCAAATCCCAGGCAGAGTCGGATTTCTGGTTAAGTTTAAGGGACGTTTTTGACTATTCTTGCCTTAATTATAAAGTTCGTGGGTTTATATTAATAACTCAAATTCTTGAGGGGTTAAAAGAGGTAACCCTAAGTTAATTAGAGGGGTATTATTGCCATCTTTTATTCTTAATTATATACTAATTCGGGTAAAAGAAAGAGGGTTTGAATAAAGAAAATAGAAAGAACAAGAGAGAGAGAGAGAGAGAGAATCGAACGAGAAGGGAGAAACAAAGCTTGGAGAAAAATTTGCTTGCTTGATCACTAATCTTCGGTGGAGGTAGGTTATGGTTTTTCATGCTTTCATAGTAAACTATTAATAGAGAATGATATGTATTGGTAGTATTGTAAACCCTACTATATGCTTAATTGTATGTTTGCATGAATATGATTGTGTGATTGTGATAAGATGAGCATGATGAAAATATTGAATCCCAAATCTTGAAAGGAAACTTTAATATACATTATTAATAATGATGCCTTGGTATAGAAGAAGGCTTGATGAATTAAAGTAATGGGATTGATAATGCCTTGGTATAGAGAAGGCCTGATGATTTACAGAATGATATTAGGGGATCTGGTGTCACGAACCGACACATAGAATTAGGGGATCGGGTGTCACGAACCAACACGTAGAATTAGGGGATCGGGTGTCACGAACCGACACGTAGAATTAGGGGATCGGGTGTCACGAACCGACTCGTAGATATAGGGGACCGGAGTGTCACGTACCGACACAAGAGGAATAATGAATATGAGGGATCGGAGTGTCACGTATCGACACAAGAGAATTAAAGATAATGAATCTTGAAAGATGTTAATATACTCAATCTAAAGAACATAATTCCCAAATGAGTATGGTATTGAGGCTTGAGCCCTCATGGATGAACTTGATGGTACTTATTGATGAGTATAATACTTGTTGTGGCTACATGTTGAGTTTTATAGTTGATTTACGATAATATTGATATATACTGTTCCCTATTTGGAGTTGGCCGATGATATCTACTCAGTACCCGTGTTTTGTACTGACCCCTACTTTTATGTTTTCTTTTTGTTTATTTGTGGAGTGCAGCAAACGTGCCATCATCTTCAACTCAACAGTAATTCAAGCCAGTCTTACTACACCGGAAATTCAGGGTGAGCTAATGCTTCTAGCTTTGAATGGATCTCCTTCTTCAAGTCTTGATGCCTTGAACTTCCGGCATGGACTAGCTTCTTATGTATTTTTAGCTTTTAGAATACTCTTAGTTTAGTCATTTGATCGTAGATGTTCTTGTAATGATGACTTCCAGATTTTGGGGATGATAATAATAATTTTGAATTGTTTTTATTAATGAGTTAAGTCTTCCGCATTACTTTATGTTGATATTACCTTCAAATGTTAAGGTTTAGATTGGTTGGTTCGCTCACATAGGAGGGTAAGTCTGGGTGCCAGTCGCAACCCAGTTTGGGTCGTGACAAACTTGGTATCAGAGCATTAGGTTAGTTGGTCTCATCACACAAGAATAGGTCTAGTAGAGTCTTAAGGAACGGTAGGGGGACGCCTTTACTTTTCCTTGAGAGGCTATAAAACTTTAGGAAAAAATTTCACTCTTTCATTCTTTCTTTCGTGCTACTACTTGAGTCCAATTGGTATCTAGGCGATACGAATTGGTATCTGACCATCTTTACTCTCTTCCGTAGATGGTTAGAACTAGAGCAACGACTATGCCAACACCAACGTCGGCCAGACAAGAAACAACTGAGCAAGCCACTGGGGCTGTGGCTCGAGGAAGAACAGTGGCAAGGGGTCGTGGAAGAGGTCGTGGGAGGACGTCCTCTAGAGGGAGAGGACAAGCACCTAGCCTATCTGATACTAGGGCAGTGACTCCTCCACCGACCGAGGAAGTAATAAGAGAAGGGGAGGATGGGGAAACTGAACAAGTGCAAAATGAGGAAAAGCCACCCCAACCTACCCCAGAGATGATCAATCAGGTTCTGGCTTATCTTAGCGGGTTATCTGATCAAGGTCAGGCACCTCCAGTGTTTCCTGCGCCAACACCTCCGGTTTCAGAAGTACAACATGCGGCTACTATGGCTCCCCGCATGGATGTTCCATTGGAAATAGGCACGTTTCCACGTCTGACTACTGGGCCTATAATGACAAATGATCAGCATGAACTTTTCAGTAAGTTCTTGAAATTGAAACCTCCAGTCTTCAAGGGTGCGGAATCTGAGGATGCTTATGATTTTCTGGTTGACTGTCACGAGCTACTGCACAAGATGGGTATAGTAGAACGGTTTGGTGTGGAGTTTGTGACTTATCAGTTTTAAGGGAACGCCAAAATGTGGTGGCGGTCACATGTCGAGTGTCAACCAATAGAGGCACCACCTATGACTTGGGCCTCATTCTCTAGTTTGTTTATGGAGAAGTATATCCCCCGGACTTTGAGGGATCGGAAAAGGGATGAGTTCTTGAGCCTAGAGCAAGGTAGGATGTCGGTTAATGCTTATGAGGCTAAGTTTCATGCACTATCCAGATATGCCACTCAACTCTGTTTCAGTCCTCAAGAGCGGATTCGCCGGTTTGTGAAGGGGTTGAGGTCAGAATTGCGGATTTCGGCCTTACAGATAGCGGCAACGGCAAAATCCTTCCAAGAGGAGGTAGACTTTGTGATAGAAGTGGAAGGAGTGAAGCCAGACGACTTGACCACAGCATCGACATCAAAAAGGCTTCGAAAGGGAGGTGAGTTTAATGGTTCTTACACTAGAGGACAAGGTTCGGGAAGTTACTCAGTCCGACCAATTCAGTCTTCACTACAGACTGTAGTTGGGGGACCACCTCAGACCGATCAACATTTCTCCGAGGGGCATATGATCGACTCCAAAGAATGTTATGGATGTGGGGACATTGGACATATTAGGAGAAATTGCCCCAGACCAAGTTACAGACCCCCAATAGCTAGAGGTAGAGGTGGTCATGGTAGAGGCCGTTATTCTGGAGGACGTGGTGGTCGATGTAATGGTGGTCACCAAAACGGCAGAGGTAATGGGCAAACTGGGGCCACTACATCACAATATGGTAGGGGCAACGGACAGACGAACGATAGGGCCCAGTGTTACGCTTTCCCTGGGCGGTCTGAAGCGGAGGCATCTGATGCTGTCATCACAGGTAATCTTCTGGTTTGTGAATGCATGGCTTCTGTATTGTTTGATCCTGGATCCACGTTTTCTTATGTATCTTCCTCATTTGCTAATTGTCTAAATTTACATTGTGAATTACTTGATATGCCTATCCGTGTCTCTACTCCGGTGGGTGAGTCTGTGGTAGTTGAAAAGGTATATAGGTCTTGTTTGGTAAACTTTGTGGGAAGCAACACTTATGTAGAATTGGTTATATTAGAAATGGATGATTTTGACGTGATTCTGGGTATGACTTGGCTTTCTCCGCAATTTGCAATCTTGGATTGTAATGCTAAAACGGTGATGTTAGCCAAGCCTGGGACAGATCCGTTAGTGTGGAAGGTGACTACACTTCCAATCCGGTCCGCATCGTCTCCTTTCTTCGTGCTAGGAAAATGATTAGTAAAGGGTGTTTAGCTTTCTTGGCACATCTCAAGGATGACACTACCCAAGTACCTTCGATTGAGTCGGTTTCAGTAGTTCGTGAGTTTCTGGATGTGTTCCCTGCAGATCTTCCTGGTATGCCAACGGATAGGGATATTGACTTCGGTATTGATCTTGAACCCGGTACTCGCCCCATTTCTATACCCCTTTATAGAATGGCTCCCGCGGAGTTAAGAGAGTTAAAAGCACAACTTCAAGAGTTATTGAACAAAGGCTTTATTAGACCAAGTGCATCTCCTTGGGGTGCTCCGGTTTTGTTTGTAAAGAAGAAGGATGGGAGTTTTCGAATGTGTATAGACTACAGACAACTAAACAAGGTAACCATAAAGAACAAGTATCCTTTTCCCCGCATTGATGATTTGTTCGATCAGTTACAAGGTGCTTGTGTCTTCTCTAAGATTGACTTGACATCCGGTTATCATCAATTGAAAATACGGGCAACGGATGTGCCAAAGACTGCTTTTCGAACAAGGTATGGGCATTACGAATTTGTAGTGATGTCCTTTGGTCTTACGAATTCCCCTGCTGTGTTCATGAGCTTGATGAACGGGATTTTTAAGCCATATTTGGACCTCTTCGTGATCGTATTTATTGACGATATATTGGTATACTCAAAGAGCAAGAAGGAACATGAAGAGCATTTGAGAATGGTATTGGAAATGTTGAGGGAGAAAAAGCTTTATGCCAAGTTCTCTAAGTGTGAGTTTTGGCTAGATGCGGTGTCCTTCTTGGGGCACGTGGTTTCTAAGGATGGAGTGATGGTGGATCCTTCTAAGATTGAGACAGTGAAGAATTGGGTAAGACCCACTAATGTGTCAGAAATAAGGAGCTTTGTTGGGTTAGCTAGCTACTACCGCCGATTTGTCAAAGGATTCTCTTCTATTGCTTCCCAATTAACGAACTTGACTAAGCAGAATGTCCCGTTTTTATGGTCGGATGAATGTGAGGAAAGCTTTCAGAAGCTCAAAACTTTGTTGACTACCGCACCTATCCTTACCTTGCCAGTAGAGGGTAAGAACTTCGTTGTTTATTGTGATGCATCCTATTCTGGTTTGGATGCAGTACTAATGCAAGAGAAGAGTGTGATTGCTTATGCTTCAAGACAATTAAAAGTGCATGAACGTAACTATCCCACTCATGATTTGGAATTGGCCGCAATAGTGTTTGCATTAAAACAATGGAGACACTATTTATATGGGGTTAAGTGTGAGATCTATACGGATCATCGTAGCCTTCAGTATGTCTTTACTCAGAAAGATTTGAACTTAAGACAGAGGAGATGGATGGACTTACTAAAGGACTACGATATCACTATCTTGTATCATCCGGGGAAGGCGAATGTTGTAGCGGATGCTTTAAGTAGGAAGGCGGGAAGCATGGGAAGTCTAGCTCACTTGCAAGCTTCTAGACGCCCATTGGCTAGAGAGGTTCAGACTATAGCTAATGACTTGATGAGATTAGAAGTAAATGAGAGGGGAGGATTGTTGGCTTCTGTGGAGGCAAGATCTTCCTTTCTTGACAAGATTAAGGGAAGACAGTCTGATGATGTGAAACTGCACAGAATTCAAGATAAGGTATTGCGAGGAGAGGCTAAGGAAGCACAAATTGATGAGGAAGGTATTTTGAGAATCAAGGGAAGGGTATGTGTACCCCGCGTCGATGATTTGATCAATACTATTCTGACAGAGGCTCATAGTTCAAGGTATTCTATACATCCGGGCGCAACCAAGATGTATCGTGACCTAAAGCAACACTTTTGGTGGAGTAGAATGAAGCGTGACATTGTGGATTTTATTGCCAAATGTACAAACTGTCAACAAGTAAAGTATGAACACCAAAGGCCCGGAGGAACACTTCAAAGAATGCCCATTCCGGAATGGAAGTGGGAAAGAATTGCAATGGATTTTGTGGTTGGTCTTTCGAAGACAATGGGTAAGTATGACTCCATTTGGGTGATTGTTGATAGGTTAACTAAATCTGCTCATTTCATTCCGGTCAAGGTGACTTACAATGCAGAAAAGTTAGCCAAACTTTACATCTCGGAAGTGGTGCGATTGCATGGGGTTCCACTATCCATCATATAAGATAGAGGTACGCAGTTTACTTCTATGTTTTGGAAAACATTGCATGCAGAATTGAGTACTAGGTTGGACCTTAGTACTGCGTTCCATCCCCAGACCGATGGTCAGTCTCAGCGAACGATTCAAGTGTTGGAGGATATGCTTCGTGCGTGTGTGATAGAGTTTGGTGGTCATTGGGATAGCTTCTTACCCTTAGCGGAGTTTTCATACAATAATAGCTATCACTCAAGCATTGATATGGCCCCATTTGAAGCATTGTATGGTAGGAGATGTAGGTCTCCCATTGGTTGGTTTGATGTGTTCGAGGTCAGACCTTGGTGTACTGATCTCTTGAGGGATTCGATGGAAAAAGTGAGGTCTATTCAAGAAAAGCTTCTAGCGGCGCAAAGTAGACAAAAAGAATATGCAGATCGAAAGGTTAGAGACTTAGAGTTCATGGAAGGTGAACAAGTCTTGTTGAAAGTTTCGCCCATGAAAGGGGTGATGCGGTTTGGAAAAAGGGGTAAACTAAGTCCAAGGTACATTGGACCATTTGAAGTACTCAAGCGAGTAGGGGAAGTGGCTTATGAGTTAGCCTTGCCCCCAGGGCTGTCCGAAGTACATCCGGTATTCCATGTGTCGATGTTGAAAAGAAACCATGGGAATGGAAACTACATCATCCGTTGGGATTCAGTTTTGCTTGATGAGAACTTGTCTTATGAGGAGGAGCCTGTTGCGATTTTAGATAGAGAAGTTCGCAAGTTGAGGTCAAGAGAGATTGCATCCATCAAGGTGCAATGGAAGAATCGACCGGTTGAAGAAGCCACTTGGGAGAAGGAGGCGGATATGCGAGAAAGATACCCACATCTGTTTAAAGATTCAGGTACTCCTTTTCGCCCTTGTTTTCCTTCTTTTGATCGTTCGGGGACGAACGATGGGTAAATTAGTATCTAATGTAATGACCCGTTTAGTCGTTTTGAGCAACAGACTTCAATTCTGGAAAAACTGGCAGAAGCGACGGACCCCACGACGGACCGTCAAGGGCACGACGAACCGTCGCAGGGTCTCATTTCAAAACACTTGGAAAATCTGAAATTGGGTACTAAAAATCGACTCTCTGAACTTTGTGACGGAATGGCAGGACGGACCGTCACAGGTGTGACGGACCGTCAAAGACCCTTGGTGGAAATTTGGGTCTCTGAACTCTGCGACGACCTGCATGACGGACCGTTGCAGGCACGACGGCCCGTCACAGGTTGCGCAAATCCCAGGCAGTGTCGGATTTCTGGTTAAGTTTAAGGGACGTTTTTGACTGTTCTTGCCTTAATTATAAAGTTCGTGGGTTTATATTAATAACTCAAATTCTTGAGGGGTTAAAAGAGGTAACCCTAAGTTAATTAGTGGGGTATTATTGCCATCTTTTATTCTTAATTATATACTAATTAGGGTAAAAGAAAGAGGGTTTGAATAAAGAAAATAGAAAGAACAAGAGAGAGAGAGAGAATCGAACGAGAAGGGAGAAACAAAGCTTGCTTGATCACTAATCTTCGGTGGAGGTAGGTTATGATTTTTCATGCTTTCATAGTAAACTCTTAATAGAGAATGATATGTATTGGTAGTATTGTAAACCCTACTATATGCTTAATTGTATGTTTGCATGAATATGATTGTGTGATTGTGATAAGATGAGCACGATGAAAATATTGAATCCCAAATCTTGAAAGGAAACTTTAATATACATTATTAATGATGATGCCTTGGTATATAAGAAGGCTTGATGAATTAAAGTAATGGGATTCATGATGCCTTGATATAGAGAAGGCCTGATGATTTACAGAATGATATTAGGGGATCGGGTGTCACGAACCAACACGTAGAATTAGGGGATCGGGTGTCACGAACCGACACGTAGAATTACGGAATCGGGTGTCACGAACCGACACGTAGAATTAGGGGATCGGGTGTCACGAACCGACACGTAGAATTAGGGGATCGGGTGTCACGAACCGACACGTAGATATAGGGGACCTGAGTGTCACGTACCGACACAAGAGGAATAATGAATATGAGGGATCGGAGTGTCACGTACCGACACAAAAGAATTAAAGATAATGAATCTTGAAAGATGTTAATATACTCAATCTAACGAACATAATTCCCAAATGAGTATGGTGTTGAGGCTTGAGCCCTCATGGATGAACTTGATGGTA
This sequence comes from Solanum lycopersicum, assembly GCF_036512215.1. Lineage (NCBI taxonomy): Eukaryota > Viridiplantae > Streptophyta > Magnoliopsida > Solanales > Solanaceae > Solanum > Solanum lycopersicum. Next base: position 37,039,229 of record NC_090803.1, read on the forward strand.
CTTATTGATGAGTATAATACTTGTTGTGGCTACATGTTGAGTTTTATAGTTGATTTACGATAATATTGATATATACTGTTCCCTATTTTGAGTTGGCCGATGATATCTACTCAGTACCCGTGTTTTGTACTGACCCCTACTTTTATGTTTTCTTATTGTTTATTTGTGGAGTGCAGCAAACGTGCCATCGTCTTCAACTCAACAGTAATTCAGGCCAGTCTTACTACACCGAAAATTCAGGGTGAGCTAATGCTTCTAGCTTGGACTGGATCTCCTTCTTCAAGTCTTGATGCCTTGAACTTCCGGCATGGACTAGCTTCTTATGTATTTTTAGCTTTTAGAATACTCTTAGTTTATTCATTTGATCGTAGATGTTCTTGTGATGATGACTTCCAGATTTTGGGGATGATAATAATAGTTTTGAATTGTTTTTATTAATGAGTTAAGTCTTCCGCATTACTTTATGTTGATATTACCTTGAAATGTTAAGGTTTAGATTGGTTGGTTCGCTCACATAGGAGGGTAAGTGTAGGTGCCAGTCGCAACCCGGTTTGGGTCGTGACAACATGATCCGAACATAGGAAGTTATAAGGATTATTTATGTAGTATTGAAGAGCTCAATCATGCAAATTATCTTCTTGACCTACTTAAGTATGTTTTTTGATAACCTTTGATGAGGAATTTTCATCGTTTGTATATGTTGATATGTTTGATGTCTTGAAGTGTGTATGTGATTCATTATAAACAATACTAAGGTTCGTTTAGGCACACCTAGAGAGGGTGTATGGGTGGTGTCTCTTTATGTGACTTAAGTAAATCTTATGATATCCTTTATTGAGAAGATTACATGCAAAATGTTGTCTAAAAAGCTGAACAAAGTGCTTCACTTTACAATGAATCAATTCACTGTAATAGTCAAAGATTTCACTGTAAAATGATCTCTAAAATATTATTATTGTTTGTATTTTCCTATGTGTCCCTTAATCGCCAAATGATGTTCTTAGGATGATAATATATTTTTTAAAGTAAAAGATGAATATATTCAATAAATGTCTGTTTTCATGATTTTTATGCTTAAATCCTTACTTAGTACATGTGGTTGTACAAACTCGATTATTTTCTCTATCTATATAGTTCTCTGTACGTGAGGAGCTCCAAGATGTGAAAACTTTGACTTAGAAGATCATTCAAGAGGAGTTGAATTATGTCCTCACTTGACTCAAGGGCATATATGTCTTTTATTCTTCTTATCAAAGTATTGTAATAGGCTAAGTATCTCTATAATTGTGTTTTTAAGTATGGGTCATGTCCCATGTATTATTGTGTCTTAAAATGATGAGATTGAGACTTATATTTTCTATTACTTTTCTATGAAAAAGAATTCTGAAGACTATATTATGTTTTGTGAAAAGATTCAAGTCTGCACTATTTTTCACAATGTTTATGCAGTGAATGATATGAAAGGGCTTGTCTTAGAACTCCGAGAGGTGGACGCCGCCGCTCACAATCCAAGATTGTACCCAAACTTGTATGGTATGGTTTCAGGTTGTGCCAAGCGTGGTATCAAATCATAGGATGGTGAAAGCAATATTCAAATAAAGAATTCTTATCAAGTAACATCAAGTAGAGTCTTGACCATCTGTATAAGTAACGACACATCTATTGGCGAGGGGCTATAGCCCGATAGAGTTTCCCTTCATTTCTACTCCTACATCGTGCAGTGGAGTAAATGTTATGAATATCCTTCTTATTAGTTTCGTTATGTTTTCTAGAAGATGAATACTCGAAATATGGCTGCTAGAAGGAAGAAAGAGGAAAGGGTGAATGAAGAGGTTCCCCCTCAAGTTGAGCAAGTTCTTAAAGGTGTTCAAGGAGTTCAACGTGCTCAAGATGCACATGTGTCTCCCTAAGGTGATTCTATTCCTAAATTGGAAGGAGGTAGAGGTGTGGGAGATGTCTAATAGAGAGATTATAGAGGATTTGATTGATATAGCCCAAGCCGTAACTATGCAAGCCAATTTGAATATGATGCCTGGTGTTGTGGAGAGCACAGTGGCTATAAGTTAAATGAGGATCCCAAAGAGTTTCTTGATGGAGTGTACAAAGTTTTGAGTGATATGGGGGTTACATTTAGGGAGAAGGCGGAGTTAGCTAGTACCAGTTGTGGCATTTTTCACAAATTTATTACACTCAATGGAAGGATAAAAGGATGGAAGTATCGGGTCCTATTGAGTTCGAAGAATTTAAGGAAACTTTTATTAGTATGTACTTTCCCCGACAGAGGATACAAATTAAGGTAGAGTTTATGAATCTCAAGATAGGTAATATGAGTGTTGAGCACCAATCTTTTAAATTCTTAACTTTTTCTAGGTATGCCCCTTCTCTTGTGTTAAATCCTAGAGACGAAATGAGTCATTTTGTTATTGGGGTGTGGCAAGTGTCATTCGAGGATGAATGTTGTCAAAGTGGGAGAGATAGTAAGACCTCAAAAATTACCTAGGTTTACTAGATCCTAACATGTTTGCATTGACGTTATAAGGTCCTGAATATGTCTAATATATTGTATTGAGGCAGTAGCTAAAGTATTAGGAGTGTTAGAAGTCAGACGTCAAGGGACGACAAAGATGTTCGATCACTAAGTCACCTATGTGCCTCATATGTGGTTCTATTTGTTTAAATGTATATACTGAGATTTTAAGGTTCTTAAATTAGTTATTATATCATGTATAGGAAGTGTTTAGAGTTTCATAAAGTTTGGAGGTCAAACGACCATGAACGTCCATGACGTTCGAAAGATATGCCTTGAAGTGACCATGTATGTCTAAGCGTGTGTCGTTGAGTTTTACGTGTTCGTTTTAGATGAAATTCATCTCAAAGGTGTTAAAATTACTGAGGATATATTTGGATTGGAAACATTCGTGAAGTTATTCTCATGGACCATCAAAGGGTCCTTGAGGAAGGACCCAAACCTATTGCCAAAACAGTCCCAGGTAGACCTTGCTTACAGGGCAGTCAACTACCCGTTGGCCTGCTGACGCCCTTCTGAGGGTCGCGTTATTTGCGACTTAACCAATGGTGAACTTTGAACCTTTGTCCAGGCAATGTATCCACCAACGTAGGGCTGTGACACCTTGTCGTGGCTGCGATGTCCCGTCAAGGCTAGGCTTCGCACGCACCAACGTTCCATAGAAGGTTGCTGTCCATTTAATCAGTGAATTGGTATATTAACCGTACTTATATATTAAGTCATTGGTGTTTTGTTAAAAGTACTTTGGGTATTTTAATTAAGTATATAAAGTGTAAACACCTTAAAGACTTCATTGTTCCAAATTAAAAACCCCAAACTATTAGAATAATCCCAAAGACTCCATTAATGTCCAAATTGAAGAAGATGATTTGTGTGGGGTTTTGAATGGAAATTATTCATTAATGTGAATTATTATCATCCATTAGGTATGGCTTTTGATCCTTGAAACTTGTTTCATCAAGGAGCCCAACTCTCAAGATGTTATTAAAAGTTTACTATAGTGAATTGTTTAATATGGACATTCTACCATTAGTTCCTGGATAAATGATTTCTAAATGTTGAATTATGATATAATTGATGTTATATTGATGATTTTAACATAAATTACCTATGAAAACATGTAAAGTTATGAATCATAATTTAATTGACGTATCCTTGTTAGCGTTACATTAAGCAATATAATGAGCATGGCCTTATTGTAACATAAGTAATGTGGATATTTTTGTAGTTGATTATGTGAAGAATGACATTATCTATCTACATGGAAAGTTATATGTGTGGTTTTCTACTTATGTTGCCTTAAGTGATCATGTTAGACTATGACTTTGACATTATGAGTATAGTGTTAGGGTTAATTCTTGGTTATTCCTACTAGGCTTTGTTTTTAGGTGTTTCTAGAATGAAATGCATTATGAGTTAAAAGTGAAGTATGTGGTATCTTGTCTTGGTTCTGTTTTTGCACTTGCATGATGTTTTTATGATTATAAATATGTGATGTCTTGCTTTAGGGTGTTAGTACTCTTAATGTTGAATGTATAAATGACATTTTACTTTATAATGATGATATGATAATCTATTATGTGAAAAACTTGACTTAAGGGTAATGTTAAGATTATTCAAGCGTAATTCGTAATGGTATCCTTCAATGTAAAGGAAATATGGACTTAAGATTAGTTGGCTGGAACTTCTTCATAATAATCCTTAGGAAATTCCTCATGAGCTTCTTTTCACGATTGTGAGGTGGCCCTAGTGGACCTTCCTTTGCAGGGTAAATATGATTGAGTTATGAACTTGTTTGTGAACCCTTTTATGTGAACCTAATGTATTAATTACTCTACGAGAACGAAGTCTAGCACCAAGTGAATATGGTAAGAAAAGTAGTTCTCGTTAAGTATGAGATTAGAATACAAACAATTCCTTCATATTGTTTATCCATGTGCCTACATGGGATGTGTCCAAGTTCTACCATTGGTAAGTAGAACAGCCTCAACGGAGTATGATAGAACTCTGGATTTCATGTCTAGGTATCTTGTTTCTTTGGGTTTTAAGTGTAACAATTGAACGAAATTTGATACAAAGGAGATAAACATACAGTATATTGTTGGGGTTGAAACGTCTGGGTACGACTCTCCGAGGATAAACGTAAGGGTCCTTGAGTAGGACCCTTCAAAAATGACCAAAAGTTATCAAATGATATTGGCTTTTGACAAGCCAAACCACGGGGCATCACCTGTTTGATGGGCATCGATGGATTCTTCGTCCAACACTTAGCCATTTTAGAAAAATGGCAAAAAATCAAGTCTTTGAACTTATCAACGGATGTGCAGTATGATGGGCATGAGCAGCCGTCAACTATCCTACGAACCATAGGTCGGGTCTCGAAGGTTAGGTTTGGTGTAGGCTGTCCAACTTTAATTAAGTCAATTAATTAGCTAGCTTCTTACGTTTTTAATTAGGGGTTAGGGGAAGGGTAATTATATTTTGCAAGGGAGTATATAAGGCAAAACCCTTATTAAACTCACACAACACCCCACAATTTGTATACCCACATCTCTCTAACCTCTCTCTTCCAAAACATACAACCTCCATTGAAGGAACACAAGGCCTCCAAGTTGATAAAGAATTCACCAAGGATTTAATACCAATTCGTTGCAAGATCAATACTAAGTTATTTTTCTTTAACTCTTTCTATTCCTTTCCTCAAGATGCTCTTTAAAATATGATTTTAAACTTGTCCAAGAACTAGGGTTTTAATCTAGACATAGGTTCTCTTTTCAAAACGAAATTTCTAATCAGTTGTGAAGAACTGTAGCCTTCTATCATTGTTTACCTAAGAATTAATCGTCAATTATTTTTAATAAATCAAGATTTGTCCTGTAAACCTTTGTCTTTTCCCACACTCATTATGGATTGAAACTCTATATCAATTGTGAGGGATGACAACTACATGAATGTGCTAAATAGTAATTTATATGTACTACTGCTTGAGTTTAACTTAATTATGCATATGTATGTATTCTTTGATAATTGACGTATGGAGGAAAGGAAAGGGTAAGAAGGTCTGAAGATCGATTATTTTTTAAATCAAGTGTTGTGTATGAGTGATTTAGATTTTAATTCTTTGTCTAATATGTAGTCGTGATGTTGATAGAAAGTATTCTCATCCTAAACATTATAATATCAAGTTTCTTTTGAAGTATGGAAATATGTTATGCATTTTATTGTGTTGTTTAAAGTATTTTCTCATGGTTATAATAAAATTGTTGAGCGAGGTTTACTCACTTGTATGTTCTTTATAAAGTTAAAGGATAGTTTATAGGATGTTCAAATAAGGGTTAAAAAGAGACTAATGTGATCTTGTATGAGAAGTATAATGATTACCAAATAGAAGAAATTTTTTGATCTGAAAGGGCATGCAAATGATATAAAGGTTTCACGTTTATCAAGTACCACCTCCAACACGGGTTCCTTAACGTTAATTAAGTCTAGATTCCCATGTTATGTGCTCACTCAACCGCATTAGTAATTAAAGGTTTCTAATAATAATCTCCTTGAATCTAAAACATGTGCCCACATAGGAATGTTTCTTAGTAGATTCATCTAGATTGCTATTTAATACTGGTTACACCTTATGAAAGTGTTAAGCCTTTCTTTTCGGTCTGGGAGGAGAACACAAGATTCCATGTAGCTCACATGGTCTCATGATGGTTACTCCACAATCTTCCCTAATGTAATATGGTAAATTAATAATTAAACTATGTGAACTATTATTATGCCTTGTCTTAAAGGATACTACATAGGGTGAGGGAGGTGATGGGACTTATCTTACTCATTACATATGTGGGATTCTAAGGGATTGTCTTAGTAGTGTTCTTGTATGAGTAAGTTGATTCCATGTTATGTTAGTCAAGTTATATATGAACTCATGTATCAAGTAAGCTGTTTTATTCTTGGCATTTAAGAAGTATTACATTAAGATGATTTTATTTTATGTTAATATGATGTTGCATTATGAAACATAAATCATGTTTTTGACTAAATTGTTCATTTTCTCACGAGTTGATGATTTTATGCATAGGAACTATATTTCTTCCCTTCTTCCCCAACATTGTAGGTTCTGGTAATTGAGAAGCTTCTTTGCAATTTTTCAACAATACTTGGACTTCTTTCTGTCAGAGTGGTGAGTCCTCGAAGTCTAAGTATGGTGCATTTTTATATACCCTAGTAGTATAGATAAAATGAAACACACATTCATTTATTTCTTATTATTAAAGACATTTGTTGTAAGCCATAAGTGGAAATATGTACCTCTGTAATCAGTTGTGAAGAACTGTAGCCTTCTATCTTTGTTTACCTAAGAATTAATCGTCAATTATTTTTAATAAATCAAGATTTGTCCTGTAAACCTTTGTCTTTTCCCACACTCATTATGGATTGAAACTCTATATCAATTGTGAAGGATGACAACTACATGAATGTGCTAAATAGTAATTTATATGTACTACTGCTTGAATTTAACTTACTTATGCATATGTATGTATTCTTTGATAATTGACGTATGGAGGAAAGGAAAGGGTAAGAAGATCTGAAGATCGATTATTTTTTAAATCAAGTGTTGTGTATGACTGATTTAGATTTTAATTCTTTGTCTAATGTGTAGTCGTGATGTTGATAGAAAGTATTCTCATCCTAAACATTATAATATCAAGTTTCTTTTGAAGTATGGAAATATGTTATGCATTTTATTGTGTTGTTTAAAGTATTTTCTCATGGTTATAATGAAATTGTTGAGCGAGGTTTACTCACTTGTATGTCCTTTATAAAGTTAAAGGATAGTTTATAGGATGTTCAAATAAGGGTTAAAAAGAGACTAATGTGATCTTGCATGAGAAGTATAATGATTACCAAATAGAAGAAATTTTTTGATCTGAAAGGGCATGCAAATGATATAAAGGTTTCACGTTTATCAAGTACCACCTCCAACACGGGTTCCTTAACGTTAATTAAGTCTAGATTCCCATGTTATGTGCTCACTCAACCGCATTAGTAATTCAAGGTTTCTAATAATAATCTCCTTGAATCTAAAACATGTGACCACATAGGAATGTTTCTTAGTAGATTAATCTAGATTGCTATTTAATACTGGTTACACCTTATGAAAGTGTTAAGCCTTTCTGTTAGGTCTGGGAGGAGAACACAAGATTCCATGTAGCTCACATGGTCTCATGATGGTTACTCCAAAATCTTCCCTAATGTAATATGGTAAATTAATAACTAAACTATGTTAACTATTATTATGCCTTGTCTTAAAGGATACTACATAGGGTGAGGGAGGTGATGGGACTTATCTTACTCATTACATATGTGGGATTCTAAGGGATTGTCTTAGTAGTGTTCTTGTATGAGTAAGTTGATTCCATGTTATGTTAGTCAAGTTATATATGAACTCATATATCAAGTAAGTTGTTTTATTCTTGGCATTGAAGAAGTATTACATTAAGATGATTTTATTTTATGTTAATATGATGTTGCATTATGAAACATAAATCATGTTTTTGACTTAATTGTTCATTTTCTCACGAGTTGATGATTTTATGCATAGGAACTATATTTCTTCCCTTCTTCCCCAACATTGTAGGTTATGGTAATTGAGAAGCTTCTTTGCAATTTTTCAACAATACTTGGACTTCTTCCTGTCAGAGTGGTGAGTCCTCGAAGTCTAAGTATGGTGCATTTTTGAATACCCTAGTAGTATAGATAAAATGAAACACACATTCATTGATTTCTTATTATTAAAGACATTTGTTGTAAGCCATAAGTGGAAATATGTACTTCTGTAAGGAAAATGCTCATATATTATACTGTGTAGATTGTTTAAATGTTATGTTTAATATTTGACTAATTCTTAAGTGTTGATTATTTAACCAAACGATAAGCCTATGTAAGCTTCCTATGCGACGACTCTAAGTACTTTAAATATGTATATATCTAAAGTAATCGATAGGTCAATGTATACCTTAATATGTATAAAGTTTTAAATTTTCCACACTTTTTACCTATAGTGTAATGATGAATGCTAACAACATAGTCTTAGTCCTCTTCGAGGACGAAGACACCACTTATATGTAGGGGTTAACACCGTAGTCGTGACAAATGAAGACACCACTAATTAGAAGGGTTCAACCTATGTTCCTCTAGGTAGACACAACCCACCAACTGCACGCAGAACCACTAGGGGTACCCTTCAAAAGGTTCACCCTGCTAGAGTGACTTTCTCCCAGTTTGATGAGGAGCGCAATTGGTCGGGTGACAAACTGAGGGTGCTTTTACTTCATAGGGGGGATCAACATCAGGGTCTGAGTCTTCTACAATATTAGATTAACGTTCGTCAAAAGCCTCTGAGTTCAAACCATCCACTGCCTATGGTTCCAACTCTCAAGGAGACACTAACTCAGTGGATCAAGAAGAAGAAGCCCTGTTTGAGAGGGCACTGGTTCAGAGGTTACACCTAAAACACGACTGGATGTCCCCACTATGGTTGTCAATGAACCAAACTGGTGGTGCGTGGACGGACAGTAACATGTATACAGGGATGCAAAAATAATAACTAAGAAGGAGATGATGACCTGACTTGTCACTGAGGAGCATCACATCCTCAATGGTAGTTTGTACATAGTGCTTGAGGTGCAAATACACTTTGATCTCTACAAATGAGACTGGATGGAGACCACACCACTTGTACTAAGTATGAGACCATATGTACACACATCATCAAATCATGCTAAAAATGACATTTCATATAAAACATGCTATTTTATATTTGGAAAGCCTTATGTATATTTTTTTTAACTAATACAAGTCACTAATGCATTTTCAGAAAGTCAGGACCATGGTCATTATACTAAGTCTAGCCAAGTCAATCACATATACAAACATATTAGAACATATAATCAAGACAACTCTTTCATCAGGTTATAACATCAACAACCTTGAATAAGTGTTAAGTATAACATAACCAAAGCAAAAGAATTACTGATGAACCCTCATTAAGTCTAGTAGTGCAAAGACTAATCAAATTGTAATACCCATACTCAATCAAGTAGAACCATCAAGAACAATTAGCTATGTCTAACTTCACATAGCATATCATTAAGAGTACATATTATCACACTTTAGCAATGGAGACCAAAAACATTTTCATAAGTGAAACAAATCACGATATATTATCATCAATGTGCAATATCACAATATACATATGATGTAGAATTATAAGAATATACATATATAAGAACATCCTCCTAAGACATCCCTGAAGGCTAACTAATGCAATGCTTACGTAGAGTCCTATAACCCTAACTATACTAAGATAAATCCCTTAGGTCATCCTAGTTGAGTTCATTCTTTTAATTCATTTTACGTTTTGAGAATATCTTTCCTTAAATAACATAGAACACATGAGCTAATATTGAGTTCGGTGTCATGGAACCCTACACTGATGGAAAGCGTACTACTTGCCAAGGTATTATAAAAATATTACAATAGCATCTAGGTGGATTCACTAGCTAATATTCCTATGCAGGAAAAATAATTCAAGAACTAGAAGATAAAGTTGAGACCCTCTCTATGCTTCATTCATTGTAGTCTACAATATCATGAGTACATCAGTGAGCCTATCTTCCCAATGTGGAAACAGACACAATTCAATCTTGTTGACTCGGTGCTAAGTTAGAGTCCCTTTTGAAACGTCTTTAATGCCTTCATTAATCATCATAGCTTAATGTAAGTCATAGGGTCTATCCTTTGTATAATCATCATAATCATACTTCAATAAAAAGTGCATGAGTATTTTGCTTTCATTGCAATTCATATAAGTGAGTTTAGTACACTTACATAGTCACATCATCATTAGGCATATTAGTAAATTATCACCATCTGTATAATATTTACATCTTAGCTAACAACTCACAATCTATAGTTCGAGATATTTCAATTAAACATCATATAAACCCTATCAATCTAAATATAATGTATACTCTAATACAACATCATCACTTAATCACAGGTAATGACATGAATTGAAGTAAAAATAGATTTCACAAGACTAAATCTCCTTAACAATGTCATAATCAAGGTTTTACCATCAAACCCAACTTAATCCAACAATGGTATAATAGAATCACATAATATTAGCCAACATAATAACAAGTCCAATTGAATTATTATACAACAATTCATCATTAGTTAATAGCCTAGAACTAGAGACTTAGATCAAGTTTATATTCTACTTCACAACCTAGGTAAATTATTCGAGCAGTAGCATAATTTTATTACAAGATGCCAAAATCTACCCTTACATAGAATAATAACAACATATGATAGTAATTTACAACCAAAACAATTAAGTTAATACTATACTATTCCGTTCAAGATCACAACCTAAGGTTAAGGGGAATAGGTCATCTTCTACAATTTAGATGAATAAATCAAGAAGTAACATTATAAAGTAATAAGATATTCTAATATACTAAAAATATTCAAAATAAAACATAAACAAAGTAATTCACAAGATCAATTTCGTATTAGAATAAAACCCACTTGAATTTCATGTTTTTAAAATCATTCTTAAAGGAACCTTTTGGGGAAGAGATCCCAAAGGTGAAACGAATAATATACCTTGTTTATTGATGAGGATTGATGGAGAAATTGACCTTTATCATCCCTAGAACCCTTCTTTATCTTGGACTTCAATGGGAGTTCTTTGGGAGAGAGAAAGAAGAGAGAAAGACGAATAGGTCATTAAACAACTTATTTAGATCTCTATAAACCCCTATCTAAATGAATAACAACCTAATTAATTAATTTAGTTAAAATAAAAACGTGCAGCTAAACACAATCTTCAAAGACGAGAGAAGGATCGACGCCCCATTTGTGAAACGACAACGAAGGGACCAACTGTCTTGTTGGTCCGTCCTTTTGGTAAGAAACTATTCAAAATTGTCCTCCCATGGTTTTGCTAAGATACCAAAGATGGTGGAAATTGAGGCCCCATTAATTGGCCCATGATCCCTTGATTGCACTCATTTGTGCACACTACCTTTTGGCAGCTTTTTGCCAAATTTAAAGGATATTCCTCAAGGGACCTTGGTTGGTCCTTTGGGATTCATATCCGTATGTTTCGACTATAAACTAGCTCTAATACGTGTCAGACATCCATCCACCAAGATTCATCATTTCAGACTCCTAAAACCTTGTCAAATAGGTTAAGGTACACTAGCACCTCTTGAACTAGTTTCCAGACGTCAAGGATATTCTTTGACATTTTTGATTCCTAAACATTCTAAATGACTTATATTTATTATTTTTAACCTTAAAAAAGTTACACGACATTTAGACACTCATGTTAATATCTATAACATATCTTAGACTTTCGACGTATTACATTATCCCCCCATTTAGGAACATCGTGCCTGAATGAACACTAAAATTCCTAAAAGGGAAGGAATAGACTAAAGACAAGAAGTCTACAAGATCAATCGTGGAATTTACACATAGAAATTCAGAACATTAATTAGTACACATAAAGCACATTCATCAGAATATGAGGAATTTCCTTCTCACAACAACCTGAGATAAAGATATCATTGAGGAGTGAATTATCAAAAATTCATTGTATCAACATGATCAATATCATTTCATAGAGATTTATAATATGAACATGCACAACATTACTCAAAACAAGTAAAATTTACAATTTCAAGTCTATAGGCATAACCTCAATGTAATTCACTGTAACATGAACATTTTTGTAAAACTTCACCAAAAATCAAAGTAACTTCAAATTTATTCGTTATTTTCATTATTAGTAGGAATAACTAGCCTTAGTAATAATATAGATGAGGGCAACGGGCCATGATGTTGTCCTCGGTATCCCATGTCGCACCCTTAACTAGGTGATTCTTCAATAATATCTTTACAGAAGCCACCTCTTTGGTCCATAACATCTTTACCATTCTATCAAAGATTTTAACCAGAACCTTCTCATATGAGAGGGTTCTCATGAAAACCTAAACCTTCAATAGGAAGAATGGACTCGAAATCATTAATACACTTCTTATGCACTGAAACTTGGAATACCATATGAACCGAAGCCAATTCACTAGGAAACCTCAACTCATATGACACCTTACAAATTTTTGCATGATTTCATTGGATCTCACATAAAGAGGAATAAATTCCTTTTAGTGCTAATTCTAACCACCACTTTCTTAAGCAAAATTTGTAGAGACACTTTAGCACCATTTAAAAATTCTAATTCTTTTTCCTATGGTCGGCATAAGACATTTGCCGGCTATAGACTATTTTCAAGAGATTCCTTATGATATGAACCTTCTCCAAAGTCTTATAAATAAAATAAGGATCCAAACCTAAAGATCACCCACTTCAAACCATCCAATTGAATATCAACATCTCCATTCATACATGGCTTCATAAGAAGCCATAAATATATATGAATGGAAACTATTGTTGTAGACAAACTCCACAAAAGTCAAGTGCTTATCTCATTTTCCCTTGAAATAAATTATACAAGCTCGAAGAATACCCTCAACTGTTTGAATAGTATGCTCCGCTTTGCCATCCGTTTGAGGATTCAAAGCGGTACTTAGATTCACATTGGTGCCTAACCCTTTTTTGAATGACCTTAAAATCCTAGATGTGAATTGTGCAACCCTATGCAATATGATGGATAAAATAAAACCACGGAGACAAACAATCTCATCTGTGAAGATCATTGCATAATCCTCCGTTGAGTAAGTAGACTTGGCGGGAATAAAATTAGAGGATTCAATCAACCTATTCACAAGAACCATATGGAGTCATAATTCTTTTGTGTCCGAGGGAAACCTACAGCAAAATCCCCATTGATATGTTCCAACTTCCATGTAGGGACTTTTATTTCTTGACGAAACCACCTAACTTTTGGTGTTCGTCTTTCACTTGTTATCGATTTGGAGTCTTTCGATCAAATTTCGCTATGTCTTTCTTCATTCGTCCCCACAAAAACACTTCCCTAAGGTCATCATACATATTTGTATATCCCGGATGAATGGAGTAACTGGACGCATAAGATTCCTCATGAATCCAGTTCCTCAAGCCATTTATATTGGGAACACGCAATCTTCCTTGATATCTCAAGACACCATTCCCCCTACCCCGAGGAAAATGACTCATTAAGATTAAAAAGTACTGATTCCTCATACTCCATCAATTGTTGATCAGGGTGTTGCTTAGGCTTCACCTCAACCCGCAAAGATGACTTGGAGTTATGATTAACTATAAAAGAATCATTTATAGAATCTTCCAATCTAACACCTAATCTAGCCAACTTATTAATATCTTTTATTAGGTCTTTATTGGCTTCATCTACATTTGATATACTACCTATGTTCATATGAACTAGAGCACATGCAACCACGTTGGCCTTGCCTGGGTGAAAGAGAACACTCATGTTGTAATCCTTCAACAATTCCAACCACCTTTTTTGTCAGAGATTCAACTCCTTTTGAGTAAACACATATTAAAGACTCTTGTGGTCGGTACACACATCAACATGAACACCATACAAGTAATGACTTCATATTTTCAAGGCAAATAAAATGTCCGCTAACTCAAGATCACGAATTGGCTAATTCTTTCATGTACCTTTAGTTGTTTAGAGTCATTATGTATTAATTTCCCATGCTGCAGAAGCACACATCCTAAACCCACTCGGGATGCATCACAATATACAGCAAAGCACCTAGTAGCGTCCTATAAAGTCAATATAGGAGCAGAATTAAGCCTATCTTTAAATATTTGGAAACTTTTTTCAAATTCTTCCGACCAGTCAAATTTCCTACTCTTATTGTTCAAGGCAGTCAAGGGAGATGCAATGGACACAAAACTATCCACAAACCTCTTTTATTAACCCATTAGATTGATGAATCTCAAAATTTCTATCCGAGTCAATCCAAAATTCACATTTTCTACGTGGAATTTTTTTTTCCTTAAGCACTTGTAAAACTACCCTCAAATGGTCCATGTGTTCACTCTCATTTCTCGAATATACCAAGATGTCGTCAATGAAGACAATGACAAAAAAATCGAGGTAAATACAAAACACCATATTCATGAGATTCATAGATGCTGTTGGGGAATGAATGAGACCAAGGATATTACTAAGACCTCATAGTGACCATATCTAGTCTGAAATCACATTTTTGATATCTCCTCACCTCTAATCTTAAGTTGGTGATACCTTAATCTGAATTAAATCTTAGAAAAGTAGTTTTCCCCTTGGAGTTGATCAAACAAGTCGTTAATCCGAGGGAGAGGATAGTACTTCTTACTAGTTACTTTATTAAAATTCCAATGCGTAATGCACATTCTAAGGGACCCATCTTTCTTCTTCACAAACAAAACTAGATCACTCCATTGCAAACTACAAGGTCTAATGAAACCTTTGTGTAGTAAATATTTGAGTTGTGCTTTAATATATTTCACTTAGGCCGGATTTATTCGATAAAGAGGAATTGCAATGGGATTGGTATCTGGTAGAAAGTCAATACAAAAGTCATTTTCCCGTTAGGGAGAAATTCCAAAAAGATCATTTGGAAAGACTTCTGTAAATTTCCTTACTACTGGACTAACGCAATGAAATGATTTTCGAAATCTAAATTTTTGAACCTTACAATGTATTATAGACACCCCTTTGACATCATTCTACAAGCCATAAGAGAAGAGATGTTACAACCTCTATGAGTAGAATTTCCCCCCTTCCATTAAAAATGGATTCATTTGGATAATCTATCTTGAAAATTCTAGTTCTACAATCAATGGAAGCCAAACAATCATGCAACATTCCGGTCACAAAAGATAATGTATCACTCGCATCAAGTAAAGGATAAGAATAAATAGAGATGACTTGTAACATACCGGTCACCATATCATGAGAACTCTCTGTTTACCCCTTGAGCGAGGTGTATAAAAGTTATTCTTCTTAGGAACATCCACTTCAAACCTTACCTTTGTCTTTCGCCTTCACATTTGGGCCATTCCTAAATTTGTGGCCACTATTTCCACACACAAAGCAATTGTTCGTCCCGTAAAGGCAATAACCATGATGATTTTACTACACTTTCAACAAGTTGGTTTCTTATTTTGTGAGCTAGTAGCTCTTTCCTTTTGAGACATAGGGCTAAACACACTATCATTACGAGCCTTAGTATATTCGGTAAGAAGTTGATTAGAAGACCTCTTCTTAAACCAAGGCTTCTCTTGCATATCAAGCGTACCCTTCGAAGAACCACAATAAAAAGACCTTGCCCTCTTAGACATTGTATCTTCCACTTGTTGAATATGAACAATGAGATGATAAATGTTCATATAGTCATGTGGCATATCCGAATGACATTCTTCCTTCATGTAATCTTACACCCCCATGACAAAGAGGCTCATTTCATCCCTATGATCGAAAATCAAAGAAGAATCATACTTTGGCAATTTAGTGAATTTTAAAGAGTAGTTAAGTACAATCATACCTCTTTGAAAAAGGTTGATGAATTCCTTCACTTTTTCTTCCCACTTAACTCAAGGAAATAACCTATCAAGAAAAGTCTTCTTGAAAATCTCCCAAGTTATCGGTCCACCTTTAAGGACCTATTGTCTCTCCATTAGACTTAACATGTTTGGGACACATCTTTAAGTTGATAAGTGGATAATTCAACATTATCACTAGTAACCAACTCCATAGCATATAGGATCTTATAGGTTTCATTAATGAACTCTTGAGCATCCTTGTTAAATACCTCAAACGGGAGGCTATGGTACAAACATGTTGATGTGCTCGGGGTACAACCTTCCGATTATCTTGGGTTGTCATGGCAAGAACTTGCGTAGTAACGGCTTATTCTTGAGTAGTGATGGATTGGGCCATTATGAGGGAGGAAGACATTATGTCACCATATGTCAAAGGAGGAGGATTGACCGGAGTTTGCTTATCATTAGCAACTTTTTCAAGATGAGGGACTTGAATATCTTGGGAAGGAACTCCCGCATTGGAAATGACTTCATCAAGTTTGTGAGACATTGTTCTTCGAGTATTCATTACCTATAATCAGAATAAAAGTATTAGATATTAATAGCACATAGAGTCAAGTATCAAGAGGCACATTATTTGATTTCCAAGAAAAGTAGAGTTTCCTAAGCATTTTATAGTTTCCTATCATAAGTGTGGCACGCTTGACAATTATTAATAAGAATCTACATAGATGTGGTTATTTAATCCATAGTCTATAAAGATATTTAACCTCATGCTCTGATACGAAGTTTTTCACATCCAAGAAGCACCTCCTAGACGTAACACGCATCATCGTCCTCTTTGAGGACTAAGACTAGCCTCTTACCTTATATCATAACAATCATAGGTGAAAATGCAAAATAATTTAAATTGTTTTTCTATTTATCTTGAGGTTTACATAGACCACTAAAATACACATTATATATTCATATCGAGTATACATAGACCCTTGGTATAAGAAGATTACATAGTCTTTTATTTTTATCACACATAATCATATAAGATACTCAACACAATCTTAAACGGACATTTCATCTAATAACTATCTAAAATAAGAGTATATCAATTGGGAAAATCACATACATCAATGTTATAAAGCAACATTTAGGCTATAAAGTGTTTAGTACTCAAAATAAAAGGAAAAACTAGAAGCTTTATAACTAGAACAACATCAAAAGATTGAACGTTAAATTTCCCTTGGAAAATGAGGACCTGCCTAACATGAATGAGTGACATTTCAAAATTTTCCTTCAAAGCCGTCTAAAAAGCCTTTGAACGACCGTAAAACCAAAAATGGTGGGGAAAAGGGAGAAAATGGGATTAGTACACCACTTTTAGTAAGTATAAGACCATATACAGACACATCATAAAATCATGCTAAAAAGGGACATTTCATTTAAAGCATGTTATTTGACATGCGGAAAGACTTATGCACATTCATGACCCAATACAAGTCATTAATGCATATTCAAAAAGTCAAGAACATTTTTATCATACTAAGTCTAGCCAAGTGAATCCTGAATACAACCATATTATAACATATAATAAAGAATACTCTTTCATAATGTTATAACATCAACAATCATGAATAAGAGTTCATCACAACATAACAATGAAAGATAATTACTCATGAACCCTCATTAAGTCCAGTAGACAATGATTAAGCAAAGCCCAATAACCTTATTCGATCAAGCCAATCGAACAACAACCATCTCCAATGTCCAACTTCACATTGAATATCATTAAGAGTACATATAATAACACTTTAGAAATGGAGACCAAACACATGTTCATATGTAAAAAAATCATCATATAGTATCATCAATGTAAAGGATCATCATATACATATCAAGTACAATTTAAGCATATATAAATATAAGAACATCCTCCTAAGACTTCCCTCAATGCTAAATAGTGCAATATTTAGGTAGTCCCATGGGGGGAAAATAGTTCAAGAACTAGGAGATATAATTGGGACCCTCTTTATGCTACATGATTTGTAGTCTCCAATCTCATAAGTACATTAGTGATCCTATCTTCCGTATATGGGAAAGTTTACTCGTCATTCCAGTTCACTCGATGCTAAACTAGAGTCCCCTTTAAAATGTCTTTACTGCCTTTATAAATCATTACAGTTTAATGTAGGTCATAGGATCTATCCCTTGAATCATCATCATCATACTCATAGCTCATTATAATTTCATGTGTATTGTCCTTTAATTACATTTCATATATGTAAGTTTAGCACATTTACAAAGTCACATAATAATAAGACAGATTGGTAAGTTATAACTATCCTTATAACATTTACATCTTAGACAACAACTCATAATCCATATTTCAATTTAACATCATGCCAACGCTATCAATGTAAATATAAGGTATAGTTCAATACAACATCATCACTTAATCACAAGCATTAACAATTGATGTTAAGAATCGGTATCATAAGACTTACTCAATCTCCTTCACAATGCCATCATCAAGGTCTTACTATCAATCTCCAACTTAAACCAACAATGGTATAATATCATTACATAGCAGTAAAAAACATATTACCAAGGCCAATTGAATCATTATACAACAATTTATCTCTAGTTCATAGCCTAGAATTAGAGATTTAAATCAATTTCATAATCTACTTCACAACCTAGGTCAATAACTTAAGAACTAGCATAATTGGGTTACAATATATAAAAATCTACTCATAATGACCATAATAAAATCATATGATATTAATTCACACACTAACCAAACAATTTAAGTCAACACTATGCTATTCCATTCAAGATCATAACTTAGGGTTAAGGGGAATATGTTATCTTTTACAATTGAGACCAATACATAGAGAAGTAACATAATTGAGTTTTAACACCTCTTAATCTGCTAAAAATATCCAAAACAAATGATAAACAAAGCAATTTAGAAGACCAATTTCGTATTGGAAGAAAACCTACTTGAATTTCATGTTTTTGAAATCATCATGAAAAAAACTTTTAGGGAAAGAAATCCCAAAGGTGAAAGAAATCCCATACCTTTTTGATCGATGATGTTTGATAGAGAAATTAATCTTTAAAAGCACTATAACCCACCTATATCTTGGTCCTAAATATGTTTCTTTGGGAGAGAGAAAGAAGAGAGAAGGAGAAGCTAATTTGGGTTTTGGAATTATGAGGGTTTAGTTTATTTTAATTAGGTTAGGGTCTTCAAATAGGTCATTAGAAAACTTCATTATGCCTACCTAAACTCCTAACTAAGTAAATAACCTACTAATTAATTAATTTAGTCAAATTACAAACGTACAACAAAAGACAGTCTTTAGAGATGAGACTATGATTGATGCCACGTTTGTCAAATGACGGCCAAGTAAACACCTAAGGTATCAATTGATTCCCTTTTTATTTTCCCACGATCTTCCGTTTTCACTCATTTGTGCAGACTGCCTTGGCAGGTTATAGAAAAATTGCTAGTGTTCTTGTCAAGGGCCCTTGGTTGGTCCTTTGGGAGTCGTACCTGGACGTTTCGACTACAAAATAACTCTAACAAATGTTAGATATCCTTGCACAATACTTATTCATTTTTTGAATCCTAAAACTCAGTCTAATAGGCTAAGACACACTATAACCTCTTAAATTAGTGTACGGACGTCATGGACATTATTTGACATTTGGATATCTATACTTCCTAAATAACATACATTTATTTATTTTTGTCTTAAAATAGTGCTACAACCTTTATACACTCTTGTAATTTGCTTGAACTTATCTTATACATTCTGTGTATTACATTAGAGGACCGCAGAGAGAAGCGGGCGGAGCCAAAAATTCAGGGTGTTCATAAATATAACACCCTTCAAATGACTTAGCTTAAAATAGTACCTAACATGGTTTTCATGATGGTATAAGGTCATAAAATATTCTATAATGTGGTATTCAGGAAGTGTTTAAGACTTTAGGTTATTTGAAAGTTAAACGTCAAGGGACGACCAAGACGTTCGACAATTAAGTCACCTATGTTCCTCATATATGGTTTTATATGCTTATGTGTGATTAATGAGTTTATGGACCCTTAAATTATTTATTATAGTGTTTGTAGGAAGTGTGTCATGTTTTGTGAAGTTTTGAGGTCATATGTCCTCGAATGTCCATGACATTCGAAGGGTTGTCTTGAAATGACCTTGTGTGTCTTGGTATATTTCGTTGATTTTTACATTTTTTTTATGAAATTCATGTTAGAGGTCCTAACTCTCCTAAATGATTTTCTTATTATTATAATATGATTTTTTAAATGTAGAGAGGCATATTTTGAATAAATGTCCTTTTATATGATTTTTATGCATAAAGCCATACATAGTACATGTGGTTGTAGTAACTCCATGCTTTTATCTATCTATATAATTCTTGGTAGGTGAGATCTTCGAGAAGTGATTTCACGACCGAAATCTATACCCATACAAGACTGGCGTCGTTGACCTCTTAGAGGTCGCACACAAGCCTACATACGTCATTCTTACTTCATGTAGGTTAATTTTAGCAGAAATTTTAAACTTTTTGTTTTCTTATTTCATGATAAATATTTTGAACTTAACATCATAGTCGTCCACAAATTAAACTTATAATATAGAGATAATCAAATGTTAGAAACAATTCATAATTGAATTTAAAGTATTTTTGCCAAAACGACACTAATACGAAGTCTGAAATGAAAAGGGAAATGAAACACTAGTGGAATATTATCCACTAGATAAATCCTACGTATAATCTATATAATAATAGTAGACAGCCTCGAAATCATGAGGGCCCACAAGTCCGGATGAAAGCTCCACGTCACCGGATAGCTGAAACGTCCACCTGGAAGCACTAGCGTCCACCTATGCCTGCAAATAAAAATATAGTGTTGTATGGGAATCATACACAGTTGTACTAAGTATTGGTATGTACAATCACAAACCAAAGACATGCATAATAAAGGATATCTCTTTCCTAACTACATGATTATGAAAATTCAAGTTAGTGGGCTTGCGAAATTGAGATTAGGAAAGTTCGTGAATTTTCCAAATGTGGATTAGAAAAGTTAGGGAGCTTTCCAAATTTGGATTAGGAAAGTCATGCCATGAGAGAAACATGCATTATCATACCTATCATATTGCACACTACATATAACAACTTACACATAGAACATATCATATTAGCATATAGCACGTAATAACTTTTATAACACTAAGTCATATGCCATGCTACCTTGGAATCATGGACTTGACATTAAGACTTTCCTAAATGAGGTCTCAACATATTGGACCTCAACTACGGAGTCATCATTAGCAAACAAAGACTCTGCTGCATTCATTTATACATACTTCATTTCATTTCGTTCATAAGCTAGTATGAACACCAGCTATACCTAGGATGTAGTTTAAATATTTCATCGGGTTTGTTGTGTAATGATCAGGAATAACGTAGTGTAATCACTTGAGTCTATCTTACCTCTTGATTATCCTATCCTAACACCTTTGGTATCGTTCATTTCATTTTGTGCATCATTTTAGGCGGACCTTATTTATTCTTTGGAACTTTAACTTTAACCGACAGAGATAATGTGAGCTTCATGCAATCCCGTGTCTCCCCCATACCAAAAAAGGTGGAATCACCGGCCAAAGTTACAAAAAACATACTAGCCTACATTGAAATCGAACCCTGCATGATCCCTATATTAGAAATATAGGTTCTAATACTAGGAGATATAAGGAGACCCATACCTGGCATACCAAACAATCTCATCTCATGAGAGTTACGTGAACCTCCGCCCCTCCTGAAAGAAGGCATCACCACTCATAGCTAGTCTATCGTTGCTCAGTATAAAGTTCCATTACATTCAACTCATACATCATGGAAGCTAACTTATAGTATGAGGACATCATATCTCAATAGATGATTTCTAATATCATCATTAGTATTAAGTGTGTTAACCTCAATACTTTCATTAGAGTGTTCATAGAGACTTGTGTCTTCATTAACTTTACACTCTCATAGGTGAGTATATTTTGGTAACATTTACTTAGGATCATTTGTTATTGTCCTAATTTTTTATATGAGCCTCATCTAATTTTGTCACCACATTAATCAACATTAGTGTATTTGGTCTTCATAATTATTCACCCCTTTTTACGTGAATGTTCATTTCATCATATGCCAATTCACTTTGCCATTTTTGTATTTCACAATTTCACTTAATTCTTATAGCGTTTCATCGTTTCATAGTTCATTTCATCATTTCATTGTTCATTTCGTCATATACAATTGACTTTGCCATTAAGTGTATATAACACTCGTACATAACCCTTCTAGTGTTTCACCATTTCATTACATACATCTTAGGTTCACTTGTTTTTAATCATATGCTAGACTTATGGGTCTATACATACAAGCCATGATGCTTCATTCATAGTTTGTAAAGTGACTCATATCTTCATATGATATTATTGCTTTCATCTTTTACATTAGATAATTTCATGGTGTCACCACATTCATCAATATTAGCAAATTTTCTTTTTATAATTACTCACTCCTTTTTACGTGAATGTTCATTTCATCATATGACAATCAACTTGGCCATTTGTGTGTTTCACACTCTTACTTAAACCTTCTAGGGTTCCATCATTTCATTGTTCATTTCATGATATGCCAATGCACTTGGCCATTTACTTTATCTTACACTCGTACTTAGCCCTTCTAGGGTAAAACCATTTCATACATACATCTTAGGTTCACTTGTTTTTAATAGTACGCTAGACTTATGGATCTATACATACAAGCCATGAGACTTCATTCACTGTCTGTTAAATGAATCATATCTTCCTAAGATTATGTAGTACAAAACATAGGTATATTGTAAGTATTCTAATATCTAGATTTCTATCTAAGTAGGTGTCATTATTCTTGAACATCTAATTCACGTGTGATTTAGGTATTAATACGGAAATTTGGGCAAGGGAACCCATGTTTGAACCCTTTGGACAATATTTACATTTTTCGTTGACTTTATTTTTAGTCTTCATGACATTGGCACCCTAGATCGAGCCCAAACATCAACATCTTTATTTTTCTCCTTGGATTCTACTCTTGTTTGGACGAACGGTGGAGGGATTGAACACCCACAACCCCTTTTATTTTTCCTTTAAAATTTAATTCCTCTTGTCCAAAGTCGCATAGACCATGAGGTTGTGGGATCAAACCCCCACAACCTCTATTTAATTATTCTTTAATTCACTAGGGATTATGACATTGTGGGTTCGAACTCCAACACCCACCTTATTTTATTTTTATTTAATGTTTGACTTTGCTATGAATTGGCTGTGAGGTTGTGGGATCGAGCCTCCGCAGCCTGACTTTATTTTTTTAATTTCTCCCTTTCTCCTTTAGATCCTTGAGGTATTGGTTTTGATTCCCACGCCTCACAATTCTTTGCTTTTTTTTTCTTTAATTCGCTGCCTGGAGGTAGTGAGTTCGATTCCCACGCCTCCAATTTCATTTATTAAATTTGTTCCTCTCTTCTTTCTCATCAAGTATACCCCATTTCCAATCCCTTACACCCATTTTCTTTTTTTATTTTGTAACTAAGGTTTCACATGAGTGACGTAATATGTTCGATTCCTGGTTGCCTCACCCCCTTAAAGATAAATAAATTTTATAGATTTTATCACTAAACATTAGCCTAACCCAAACCTATTTTTTTTTTCTGGAAATTAATCATTTTTTAAATTTATTTTCAAAAATATTTCCACTTGACAACATAGGAAAATTCATGGATCGTTTAACACTTTTTTTTGGGGAGGGGTGTACTTGATGGAGTCGTTTAGCTAAAATGTTGACACTCAAATCATCCCTATTTTAATGAACGTCACGATTACATAGATTTATGTACATCAAATGACAACCAAAACATTATTAAACTTTAAGTATTAATTCGGCCTCATTCAAGTACATTCGTAGTAACATTCTTTTGCACATATACACACTTGCACAATTATTCAATACATGGTTTCATATCATACGATTTAAAGTACACAACGTAATCATATTCATCACGAAACATAGCATACAACTAAATATAAGATCAATCATACCCAACCTACAATTCATTGGGATCTAGTGACAGGGGCATTTAAGAGGGAAACACTCCTAGTTTTTGAATAAATAACATGAACCTTCACGGGTCTCTTGGGAAATGGACGAAGAGAAAAGAAAACCCATAACTTATTTTGGCGTTCAAACCTTGAAGTTGAGTCCCAAACATTCTCCAAAACTCATGTTTAAGCCAAGTTTTCAACACAAAACTTTGGATGGAAAAACCCTCTTTTGCCTAACGTGTTCACTTAGCTTGTTTTCTTTTATTTTCGTGTTAATTCTTCAAGTTTGAAGATCTTGGTTAATTTTTATGCTTTTGTATTTTATTTTTGGAAGAGAATCTTTTATGAATGAGGAAGGGATATTGAACATGTGAATAGAGAGATAAACGTGAGAGAGAGTTGGAGTGATAGGAGGCTTAGTAGTATAGTTTAGAACTTAATCACACTAGTTCATTGCTTCCACCTAGGTCCAAAATCGGGTAAAGCAAGACTTCACTTCAAGAGCTCAATTTCAGCTCTATCTCCAAAAATTTCCCTCCACCTTATTCATTAAATATTTAATTATATATTTAGAGAAATTATATATTACCCTTAGCCTGGAAAAAGACCATTTTACTCCTAAACCCTCCAAACCTATGATTTCAACTTTTTAAGTCATGTAAAGACTCCTCTGAGTAAATCTTCTTATTCAAGAGCCCTACATGGTTAGAACCAAAATTTCCTAGGTCAAATAAATCCCTAAGTTAGTTGTCTTGGATGTGGTAAGGGTTCCAAAATCTCGTTTAATGCGCATCAATCCGTGTGAACCTTGGTCTAATCATAGGCATTATTAATACATTAAGTATTGCTTAGTTTATAAATTTTTAGGGTTGTTACAAGTGAAGAATTGGACTTAGAAGATCGTTCACGAGAAGTTGAAGTATGTCCTCACTTAATTAGAGGGCATATATGACTTTTACATTTCTAATTGAAGTATTGTAATATATTAAGTATTTCCATATTCGTATTTTGAAATATAGGATGTGTCGCAAGTATTCTTTTATCTTATGATGTTGATATTAAGACTTAGTACTTCCTATTACTTTAGTACTTCCTATTACTTTTATATGAAAGAGAATTTTTGAGATTATATTATGTTTTGTTAAAGTTTTGATTTTGCACTACTTTTCAATATATTTATGCGATGAGTGATATGAAAGGGATTTTCTTACACCTTTGATAGGTCGATGATGCCAGTTACAATCCAAGATTTTACCCTAACTTCTGGGGTATGTTTTCGGGTTGTGACAAGCTTGGTATCAGAACATAGAATTGTTAAAGTAGTATTCAGAATCAAGAAGTCTCATCAAGTCACGTCTAGTAAAGTCTTGACGATGTTGTGAGTCAGGACACATCTATAGGCGAGAGGCTATAGGACGATAAAGTTTCCCTTCATTTTTACTCTTACCTTCTGCGGTAGAGTAAATGTTATCATTATCTTTCTTATAAGTTTCTTTCCGTTTTCTAGGAGATGAATACTATAAGGATGGCCGCAAGTTGGATAGAAGAGGAGAGGGTGAATGAGGAGATTCCCACTAAGGTTGAGCAAGTTGAGAAAGTTCCTCAAGGTGGGCAAGGAATTCAATGTTCTCGAGATGCCCAAGTGCCTCCTGAAGGTGATCCTATTCCTAATGTGGAAAGAGGTATTGAGGTTTCAGAGATGTCTAATAGGAAAATTAGAGAGTCTTTGATTAATATAGCCCGAGCCATGACTATAAAAGTTAATTTTAATACGATGCCTAGTGTTATGGAGATCATTGTGACATCTAGGTAGAGAGATTTTGTGAGGATGAATCCTCCTATCATTCATTGCTCTAAGGTAAATGAGGATTCTCAAGTGTTTCTTGATGGAGTGTACAATGTTTTGAGTGCTATGGAGTATATGTTTAGGGAGAATGCGGAGTTTGGTTCATATCTATTGAAGGATGTTTGTAAAATTTAATATACTCAATGGAAGGATAGTAGGCCGGAAGGATTGGGTCCTATTGAATGGGAAAAATTTAAGGAAGATTTTCTTGGTATGTACATTCTCAAAGAGAGGAGAGAAACTAAGGTGGAGTAGTTTATCAATATCAAGCAAGGTAATTTGAGTTTTGAAGAGTACTCTTTGAAATTCTTAACTTTGTCTAGGTTTACCCCTTCTCTTCTGTCAAATCAAAGAGTTGAAATGAGTTATTTTGTGACTGGGGTAGTTGACTTAGTAATGGATGAATGTTGTACTGCTATGTTCCATGATGATATGACCCTAGCTAGACACATGGTGTATGCACAATCAATTGAAGATACTAAAATTAGGAGGATTTCTAGAAGTTTGAAAAGGAGTGGTGCTAGTGATCAAGAGCAAACTAGGTTTAAGAAGAAGGTTAAGTTTGAAGAAGAATCTAGGAGTTCTTAATTCAACGTTGAGAGGGAGGTGGTACCAAGGATGACAAGCTTACTTGTTCAAATTTAGGAAAAAAACATTATGGTGAGTGTGTAATAGGTACCGGGAGTTGCATTGCATTTGGTAAATATTGGAGCAAAGTGAGAGATTATCTGATGATTGCTTCTAGAGGTAGAAAGGGTAAGAAAGTTGCACCTAGTGTTCAAAAAAAAGATTATGATTCATCAAATAGGCGTTTCTATGCACTCTGTTCTGGAGTGGAGAAGATAGATGAGAAGGAGAGTGATGATGATGTTGGTAAATTCTCTTTCTTTTGTTAAGATATTAGTTTCTTCTATGTGGGATAGTATGGTTTGTAGATAGGATAGAAGTCCTAGAAATTGTTGCTTCTGCATGATGTTTTAGAGTTTAGTGGAAATTGAATTTCATTAACTTCGTGCATTGTGTGTTTTATGAATCCTTTATTATGGGTTGTATGGAATGGTTATTAGTTGATAAATGAGTGTCTAATCTTGAAAGTGTTCTAAGAGTGGCAAGTGTAATTCGATAACAAATGTTTTCCATGTTGGGAGATTGTATGACCTCAAAAATAACCTAGATTATCTAGAGCAAAAAATATTGGCATTTATGTTCTAAGTTCCTCAATATGTCTATTATTTGATATAGATGCAGTAATTAAAGTATTAGGTATGTTGGAAGTCAAACGTTAAGGGACGACTAAGACGTTCATAGACTAAGTCAACTAAGTTCTTAATATGTGATTTTATCTGTTTATATTTGTTTAATGAGATTTTAAGGTACATAAATTAGTTATGGTAGAATGTATAGGTAATGTTTATAGTTTTGTGTAGTTTTGATGTCAAAGGAACAAGAACGTCCATGACGTTTGAAAGATATGCCTTGAACTGTCCCAGAATATCTAGCCGTGTTTCGTCTATTTTTGCGTGTTCGTTTTAGATGAAATTCCTGTGAGAGGTATTAAACATATAGATGATCATAATTTTTGTTGGAAATTTCTGTGAAATTATCCCCAAGTACCACCGAAAGGTTCTTGAGGTAGGACCCAAACCTATTGCCAAAAGTGTCTCAGACACACCTCGTGATGACGCCCAGTCGAGGGTCCCTATGTGGTGGAAATAACCATGGGTGAAGTTTGGAACTATGACCATCCACTGTATCCACCAACAAAGAGCTGTGACCCCCCGTCGTGGCTGCGACTCCCCGTCAAATCCAAGTGTCGCACGCACTTGCATTCCTACGCGGGCTACTGTCCACTTAGGGGTTCATTGGTAAATTCATCCTACTTCTAAATTAACTCATTTACTGTTTAATAAGGATTTTTGATTATTTTAACTAAGTATAAAAAGAGTTAATACCTTAAAAACATCATTCTTCCAAATTGAAAACCCAAAACTCTTAGAAAAATCTTAAAGACTCCATTGAAGTTCAAAATGTAGCAGCAGCTTGGTTTGGGTGTTTTTAGTGAAATTATTCATTAAAGTGAATGATTCTTATACTCTAGGTATGAGTTTTTATCTTTGAAATTTTTTCATGAAGCGGCCCAACTCTCAAGATGTTTTTCAATTTTTTCTAAAGTGATGTCCAATTTCGGGTTTCTACCATAGGTTCTTGCATAAATGATTTCTAAACATTGAATTCTGATCTAACTGATATTGTATTGAAGATTTTAGCATAAATTACCTATGAAACAATGTAAAGTTTATGAACCCTAGTTTTGACTACTTATTGGGTTACTTGATATTAAGCTAATATTGTTGAATTGTTATGTAGTTTGTTATGGGCTTTCTAATGATATAAGAATTGTAATAAATTGATATCTAATTTATATTATATTGTTAAACCTAGATTGAATTTATGTAGATTCATTGAGTTTTATGGTTATTTCTTTTAATTCTTGTTCATGGACATGGGTAAGGGCCTTGTGATGTTGAATTTATTGATTTGGCATTAAATTGAAGTTTGGATGAGGGGATGAAGGTATGCTTCCCTATTTTCTTTAATTTTATATTAATTGTACTTTTATTCTATTGTGATTGATATGGTCCACTTATGGTGGCGATGTTAATTGTTTTAGTTGTAATTGATGTGCCCTTGTCGGCGTTACTTTATGCAGTATGATGAGCATGTACTTATTGAAAACTACTTGAAGTGATGTAGCTATTTGTGTAGTTGATTATGTGAAGCATGACATTGTATATCTACATGTGAAGTCATATGTGTTTTTTTCTACCTATGTTGCCTTAAGTGATCATGTTGGACTATGACTTTGAAATTATGAGATAGTATTAGGGTTAAGTCTTGGTTATTCCTACTTGGCTTTGAAAGCATATGTGTAGTACATTAATGATGTTATGATTATATACAGTATTACTTGAAGATGTTAGGTTGTTTCTAGGTGTTTGTAGAATGACTTACATTATGAATTAAAAGTGAAATATGTGGTATCTTGTCTTGGTCGAATTGTGTTACTTGCTTGATGTATATATGATTATTTTGATGTGATATCTTGATTTAGGGTGTTAAAATTCTTTTTCTTGAATATATGAATTACTTTTGACTTTAAATGTTGATATGAGAGTCTATTATGTGAAAATCTTTACTTAAGGGTAAGGTTAAGATTGTTGAAGCGTAAGCCGTAATGGTATCCTTCAAAGTGATGGAATAACAATCTTTAGGTTAATTGGTTATGTACCTTGGTTTCACGGTACATTCAATGCTTTTTCCTTAAGTTTAATATGTGTATAAGTCCTTTTTATATTGGTTTTAATGTAGTTTTTTCATTGTTTTGATGGAAAATTTTGCACAAGAAGAACGTGGGAGAATTGAGATGAAAATTGCAGAAGTGACATCCTAAAGATCCATCAACGGTCCATCGTGACGTCGATGGTTCGTAGGTGGCCTCCCTCATAAGAAGAAAAAGGTTGATAAAAGAAGTTATCGAATTATGACTATGTGTTGGGCTACGGAGGCTCTGAATGAATAGTCATAGCAAGGACGGACCTTCCTGCACATCCATCATTGTTAACAAAAAGTAGCTTCAGTACCCATCTTCAAAAGATTCTAAGTATGAAAGAACAGTAACCATCGATGGACCATCGTGCATGCAATGGACATTCATCCATGTCTGTCGATGGTAATAGAAAGTTGGTGAAGAAAGCAGCAGGAAAACAAGATAAGTATGGAACGACGGAGGGTCTCGATGGTCCGTCGTGACCTCGACGGTCCATCGCTCCACCTTTGGCTTAGACGCGTTTTTGGGAAGATTTTCCTTAAAATAGATTTCCCTCTTTTATTATAACTTTATTATTATAAATACATGTAAAAACCTCATTGTTGGGGTTCGACTCTTTGATATTTTCTAGTTTTATTGTTCTAAGTGTTGCATTTCTAGATTTTGTGAAAATTACATTATTTTCAAAAATCTTTTGTTGCAAGTTTTTTATTAATTGAAGTAATCATCTGGAATTTCTTCAATCTCATAAAAGTTAGTGCATGAATTGTTATCTAATTAGTATGAATTGTGTGAATATAAACATGGGTAACTAAACTCCATAACTAGGGTTGTGGGAACCATTGGTAAATAAAAAGGTAAAATCTAGCTAGTAAAAATTCTCGAACAGTTTCTTCCATGTATTGATAATTCTTTAAGTTAGATGTCTTTTAAACGAGTGGATGCGTTGGTACTCGCCTTGTCGCTACTTGCCAGGCCAACGAGGTAGATAATAAGAAAAGAATTATCAATATAGATTTAGTATAAATTATCTAACAAACTAGTGTCAGTTTGTGTGAAGTAAATACTAAGACAATCATCGATTATGATGCGTAATATGAGGTAAAGGTAAGTTTCAGTAAAACATAAACACATAGCCTAACCAAGGTGCGGAGTGAAATTTCCTAGTTGTCGGACCAATTAATTACGGATACATAACTTACTACTTTGCATGCAAGATACTTGGAAAGGATTGCTATAGTTATAATTACTGCGTTAAGAACCTACGGTGAAACTAAGCCGTAGTTAATTTCATTACTTGATAAAGATCAAATCTTGATACTTATTTACTTGGAAATAGCTAGTTACAGTTATTGTTTTAAAACCCCCTCTTTATTACTTGATTCTTGGAATGGACTTGACTAAATAAAAGTAATAATAGGTTATAGTTAAGTCTACATCATTTTTCTCACAAGATCGACCCCAACCTCATAGTTTGGTTCTTTACTTGATACAACCACTTATACTTGTTTTCGATAAGTAAATTCGAGCATATAAAATTTTGGTGTTGTTGTCGGGGAAAGTAGATTTTCTATTAACTTTAAGCTTATTATCAAACTTTATTCAATATTTTCCTGATTTTACTTTTTCCTTTTGTTTACGTCTCTTACAGTCTAACTTCCGTGTATCCCAAGTACACGGAGTAGAGGAGAAAGCAGAACCTAACCCGACCACAAACTAGAGTACACACTGGGCATAATAAATTGAAATTTGGGTATTCTCTATGAAGAAAACTACCCTGAACTATCACCACCGAGTGATACTCATGAAAAATATTACCTGAAAATCGTTGAGAAGGTGAAATACGAAGGCAACCTCCTACTCCACGCCCTCAAAAGTATTATAGGGGATATAAATATATTACTGACTCTGACATGCCACTTTTCTTTCCTCACCTACCACATGGCCATACATTTGTGGTAATTAGTAATGTGATGCAAATGCTCACTGTAGAGGTTTTTTTTGGTCTACCTTCTAAGGATCCACATGCTCACATTTCCCGATGTATAAAAGTTGTGTAAGGAGTCCATATATAAATGTAATTAGGTAAAGAGTGTTTCCTCTCTCACTGATGCGAAAGGCCTCTATATGGTTTACCGAACTCCCCTATAACTCAATTTACACTTGAAATCAATAGAGGGATGTATTCTTAACACATTACTCCCCAGTGTCTAAGAATCTAAGCTCCAAAGATAGGGTGAACCACTTTGCGGCAATAACCTCGTTATTGAGAAGTGTTCCCAATCACCACATCTATGATGAGTCACTTAAAGATTACTTCAATCGGGGACAAGATAATAATAATAATGCAGTATTGGATACGATAGCAGGTGGTCCTTATGGAGATTGTCCTTCTGCTGAGATTGCTAAGAAGTGAAAGAAAATCTCCTGAAATAATAAAGCTTGGAGCACTAGGAAGTTAGATACTAGGAGAAATACTTTTGCAGTGCAATCTGCACACAAACCAGCCGGCAGCCACAAAAAAAATTCGTGAGTAAATGTCTTAAATGATAACTGAGCTTGGTTAGGTGGTGCAGAAAAGGTAAATTTGGTGAACTACTTGTCGAAACCACCACCGTTAACTGATAAGTATTACTATGAAGAGTACTCTTATGCGGTAAATGATTAGAAAGGGGGTTTGCAACCAAACGTGCAAGGCACCAACAAGGAAAATTGGCGCCTAAGTCAAGGAAACCAAGGTTGGAACTGTGGTAATGACAATCGAGACGTTCATTATGTCCCATATGGGAATTACAACCAGGACAACAACTTCAACCGAGGTAACTATGGTTACAGCAATTATAAAAGTTTGCCCTATATTCAACCTCAAAATTGTAATGTTGCTAGTAGGGATGGTGGAGGTAGTATGGCGCGAGTTGAGGATATGTTGCATAAAAGAATGATGAGGATTGGTGCTAGTGATGAGCACACTAAAGAGTTGAGAAGTGACTTAGCGAGTATTACGTAAAAAGTTGATGAACATGCAAACTCAATGAAGCATCTTGAATTTGAAATGGTCCAATTGTATTTAATTGTGAACCCACGCAAACCACGTACTTTTTCTAGCAACATTTTCCAGAATCATAAAAATAATGGACATTGTATGGAAATCACAAATCGATGTGTTAAGAAAACAATTGACCCACCAATGCCGTCTAGTGTGGAAAATGTGATAAAAAGTGATGATGTGGTAGTGGGGGTTAGTGTGATTTGGGAGATAAAACAATGAAAGAAGTTGAGGTACCCCAAAAGGTGATACCTATGCCTAAACCACCACCTCCTATTCTACTAAAGTTAATTGGAAAGACCGAGGATGGAAAATACCAACATTTTATTACTATGATGAAACAACATTCCATCAATGTCCCTTTGTTCGAAGCTCTTGAAAAAATGCCCGGTATTGTAAAGTTCATGAAGGATATGGTAAATAAGAAAAGGTCAGCCAATTTTGAGGATGATGATAGAATTCAATATTATAGTGCTATTGCTACGCGGTCTCTAGTGCAAAAGAAAGAAGATTCATGTCACTTAACTATTCTATGTACAATCATGTTATTATACTTTGCAAAAGCATTATGTCACCTTGGGGAAAGCATAAATCTCATGCCTCTGTACATTTATAAGATGTAGAGTTTGAGGTGACCCAAAGCCCACTGAAATGCGGCTACAAATGGCTTATCGAATGGTGAAGAGGCATATTGGGATACTTCATGATGTGTTAGTAAGGTGGAGACATTCATATTTCCCTCCGGTTTTGTGATTCTTGATTCTGAGGTTGATTTTGAGGTGCCTATTATTCTTTGGAGGACATTCCTTGCTACGGGAAGAGCCTTGGTTGATATAGATCAAGGAAAATGAATTTCAGTTGAACAAAAAAGCAGTGAGTTTAAACATTTGTAGATCCATGAGGCAGAGTGGTCAGATTCATTCTGTATCTGCCATATCTTACAAGGTTGAAAATTCATCTGAGGTACAAATGGAAGCGTGTTTGGGTGTAGAAGTGCTAGCTTCAGTGATCATGAATTTTTTCTAGTGATGTACAGAATAATATGGGTCATTGGTTACAACACTTGATCGTGATGATGTTCGGTTTACACCAAAGAAGTTGGAGTTTGATATGAAGCATTGCGAGTCTCCACCTGCGAAACCATATATAGAGGAGGATCCAAAAGTATAACTTAAGGCTCTACCACCTTATTTGAGATATATATTCTTTCGAAAATGTGACACTTTTTCGGTAATTATTGTATTAGATTTGAATGTGCATGAATTTGAGAGTTTGGTTGATATGTTAAAAAGGTTCAAAAGATATATTCGGTAGACTATAGCGGACATTTTTTGGATCTCTCCTAGGATTTGTTCACATAAAATTCAATTAATTCCCGATCATAAGCCAAGTATTGAGCACCAAAGATGTTTAAATCCTCCTATGCAAGAGGTGGTAAAGAAGGAAATCATTAAATGGTTCGATGCTGGAGTGATATATCCAATCGCGGATAGTAGTTGGGTATACTGTGTTTAGTGTGTAGCTAAGAAAGGGGGAATGATTGTGGTCCCCAATCAAAAAATTTAGTTTGTTCTGATGAGGCCAGTGACTAGATGGAGGGTATGTATGGATTATCGGGACTTAAATGCATCAAGCAAGAAGGACAAATCTCATATGCCCTTCATAAATAAGATGTTAGATAGACTTGCAAGAAAGGGATGGTACTGTTTTCTTGATGGTTATTTGGGTCATAATTAGATTTATATTGCACCGGATGATCAAGAGAAAACCACCTTTACCTTTCCTTATGCGACCTTCGCGTTCAAGAGAATACCGTTTGGGTTATTTAATGCACCAGCCATATTTTAAATATGTATGATGTCAATATTCTCTGATATGGTGGAGGACACTATTGACGTGTTTATGGATAATTTTTCAGTGGTTGGTGACTCCTTTGAGTGGTGTTTGATTCATTTTTCCGAGGTTCTTAAGAGGTGTAAAGATAGCAACCTTGTGCTAAATTGGGGAAAATATAACTTCATGGTGAAAGAAGGTATTGTATTGGGTAATCATATTTCAGAGAAGGGTATAGACGTTGATCGAGCTAATGTTGAAGTGATAGATAGAATTCCTCCATCTATATCTGTAAAAGGTGTGAGAGGTTTTGTTGGGCATGTAGGGTTTTACCAAAGGTTGATCAAGGATTTTTCAACGATTGCACATCCTTTGTGCAATTTTCTTGAGAAAGAGTGTAAGTTTTATTGCGATGAATCTTTTCTTAAGGCAATTAGTGAGTTCAAGGAAAAGTTCGTCTCTGCAGCTATCATCATTTCTCCGGATTGGAACTAGCCTTTTGAGGTGATGTGTGATGCGAGTAGGGTTGCTCTTTGTGTTGTGTTGGGACAAAGAAGGGAAAAATCCTTCATCCCATGTACTATGGTAGAAAATCCATAAATGAAGACCAAAAGAACTACACTATGACTGAACAAGAGCTCCTTGCAGTAGTCTTTGCTTTCAAGAAATTTCATTTATTTTTTCTTGGCACTAGAGTTAAAATTCATACAACTCATTCTGCTTTATGATATTTGTTGGCAAAGAAGGATGTGTAATCGAGGTTGATTCACGGGTATTACTATTGCAAAAATTTGACTTTTAGGTAAAAGATCGAAAAGGGACTGAAAATCAAGTTGCTGATAACTTGTCCGAATTAGAAGATGAAGCAATATAGAGTTGGGTTAAAAGGCTAAGATTGGTGATACTTTCTCTGATTATCATTTATTTGCTGGTAAATTTGTATGACTTGATTGCATGGTTCGCAAATTTTGTTAATTATATGTCTAGTAATATCGTCCCACCGGACTTGTCCTTTCATCAAATGAAAAATTTCATGAATGATGTGCAAAAATTCTTTTGGGATGAGCCATTCTTATATATGAGTTGTGCTAATGGTTTTATTTGGCATTGTTTGACAAAAGTTGAAATGTTGAGTGTTTTGGAGGCATGTTATTCTTCGCCTATAGGTGGGAATCGTAGTGGTATTCAAATTGCTCAGAGGATCTTGAAGTGTGACTACTATTGGTCAACCATCAAACAAGATGATCAGTAGTTAGCCAAGGCATATGATAGATGCCAAGGAGATGGTGGCATTTAGCGAATGCAAAAGCTTTATTTAATTCCCATTTAGGTGATTGAGTTGTTTGATGTGTAGGCCATTGAATTTATCGACCCTTTTATGAGTACTCATGGGAAGAAGAACATTCTTGTGTTAGTCGATTATGTGTCTAAATGGGTGGAAGCTATTGCTTGAGAATACTCATGGGAAGAATCTAACCGCGTTCTTGAAAAAGAATATATTGTCCAGATTAGGCACCCCAAGGGCTATTATTAGTGATGGGGGATCTCACTTTTGCAACAAGTTGTTTAAGGGATTATTTGAAAAATATGGGGTTCGCCATAATGTGGCCACTCCTTACCATCCTCAAATTAGTGGGCAAGTTGAGTTGTCAAGTAGGAAGATTAAGCAGATTTTAGCAAAAATAGTGAATGCTAGTAGAACGAATTAGTCAAGGAGGCTTGATGATGCTCTTTAGGCCTACCGGATAGCATACAAGACTCCAATAGGTATGTGCCCTCACAAACATGTATATGGGAAGTCTTGTCACTTACAGGTTGAATTAGAGCATAAGGTCATGCGGGCAATGAAAAAGTTTAAAATTGATTGGAATGAGACTCTGGAACAGACATTAAATAGGTTAAATGAGCTTGATGAATTTCTTTTGAAGTTATATGAATGTTTAGCCGATAAATAGAAAATATGAAGAAGTACCATGACCAAAAGATTGAGAAGCGCAATTTTTTTGTCGGGGATTTGGTGCTTTTGTTCAATTCTAGGTTACGTTTGTTCCCGAGAAAACTCATGTCCAAATGTTGCTGGTCCCTATTTGATCACCCAACTATTCTCTCATCGTGATGTTGAGTTAAATAACAAGGAGGGTGCAATATTCAAGGTGAACGGGCAGCGAATAAAATATATCTAGGGCATGCTGAAATGGAGAAAGAACAGATCGAGGCATACTATCTTGATAAAGGCTGAGTAATAAAGAGCCCTCGGTCGTGCTTATATTTTAAATCAAGCGCTAATTGGGAGGCAACTTAATATATATCATGTAGACAACAATGTTTATTTTTTATGATTTTCTAGGCATAGTTGCATTATTTAGGCTTCTATTTATTTAATGTTCCGACTCACTACTCTTTTCTTTTTCATTACTAGTGTTGGCTAGAGCATAGATTAGGGTCCATGTAAAAAAGGTGTCCAGAAGATACAAAAATATTAGATATTGGGTGTTCAATGTGAAGTTATCAAATCACCGGAAATCATAAGAAAATTGGTCTGTTGCACCCATTGATGAAACGATCAACGGACCGTCGTGTAATCAATGGGTTGTCGGTGAGATCCGCCATGCCCAGGTATGTATTTAAAATATTCCAAGTTAGGGCACCCTCGACGCACCACCATGATGAACCATTGACCCTGTTACGGTCCATCGATGAGGAATCGTTGCGTCTTTACTCACCGACGAGACCTGATTCGTCCGACTGAATATTAAATACTGAATATTAAATGTTTTAAGCTTTTAAAGTTACCACCTCTTCACATAACCCCTCATTACCATTTCTCTTAACATTTCCTAACATTTCTCCCCTCTTCATCACCATTAACTCCCATTCCCTTTCTATCTTTTGATTTCTAACGTTTTCCCCAAGTTTCCACAGTTCCTTCCTCTCCCGAATTCTACCACTTTCTTCAATCCATTGACATTCATTGTTTGTTGTGGTTGTTGCCTCTGTTCAACTCGTAGAGTTCATACTCTTAGTCCTTTACTACAGTTTTTAGGTTATATGTTTTGATCCGCTCAGATTAGCTTTTGTTAATTTTCTTGATTACTATGATGTCTTTCTATTTGGCTACTTAATTTTGGACCATGTTGCATGCTAAAATGTCCACACAAATTTCCCAAGTGCATTAGAACACGAAAATTTAAAAGGATGGGGGTGTATGGTTAAAAATAATAGAGCGTGTTTGCATGAGTTTGTTCTTGACCTAGGGTTTGATACGCTGTAAAAATGCATGTTAAAACTAGGAAAATTCATGCCCTACAGATGATAGGATGCTAGGTAAATATTTAGTAAACTTAGGATTCTAAGAATACTTCAATTAGTATGATTCGGTATCAAAGAATGGATGAAAAACACTGTTCCCTGAAGGTCTGTAGAAGACCCTGTCAACGGACCGTGAGTTCCTCGATGGACAGTCGTTGGGGTCCATCAACCCTAGTTTACTCTATGTGTCCCTAGATGGACAACTTTGATGGATTATTATCCCTTCGATGGCTTGTCCTACACAGCCATCAACACTGTTAAAACCTTTATTTTTGATGTTTTAAAAATTAATTCTAACAGACCCTTATGAAAGACAATCGTACCTTTGATGGTCCATCCTGCAAAACCTTCGACACTATAAAAACCTTTGTTTTTAAGGTTTTTAAAATTTATTCTAAGTGTCCCTCAACGTACACTTATGACGGTCCGTCCTGCACTTTGTAGTTCTTCACCGTCATTTCTTTTCTATGCGTTGTTGTATTCTGTAGTACAAACTACTTCTCTGTGCAGATACAAATGGAGCCTAAAGACAACCGGGTCTACTCACGAGAGTATTCCAAGTAAGTCACCAAGTCGAACTTACTTATAATACGCCAAGATGATGAGCATGATCCCTAGTACCTGCAACTAGTCACCTGCACGCCTACCCCTATTGCCAACTCCAATAGAGCAACACCCACGAGGTTGGAACCCGTCATAGTCACTGTCTCACAGACTTAAGAAGAGTGCATATTGATCGGCACACCTTCTTGGTCTGCTGCATAGTATAAGGGAGCATAAAAATCCGAGGATGTGTCTGGTTCTGAGGAAGTGGTTGTTCCTTAGGAGGCCTCTGCTACCGCCACCACACCCCATTTTACCTCATCTGATGAGGTTGATAGTGCTGACTCTGTTGTAGCACCCCCGACTGGTGTCCCTGCCCAAGTTGCTGATATGCCCAACCGGTGGTGTGTTAAGTGGAGTCTGTCTACCATGCTAACTATTCATGAATTATTCTCTAGGCATCAGCTGGAGTGGACGACTTGCAATGTAGGCCGCTACAATGAGGAGATGGTAGTTCTACGCCTCCTATGAGGGGAGTCATTAATCTCAGCTAGACAGGAAGGCAGCCCCTCCAAACATGCTCCTTTTAAATTACGTCCGAGTCAGCGGCAAGCGGGTTGACTTTTCCTTATCAGTCATTCGGAAGTATCTCTATGGCATGGATGTTGATGCCCAGAGTTTCCCTATAGGTTGAAGTTGATTAAAGAGGGCCGTTTCCAGCGTGAGCTAGAGCTGAGAGAAACCACCAAGTGGTGGATTGCACAATACTTTTCCGTCGTTAATGAGGATGACGATTGGTTGCTGGAGCCTAAGGGATGTATCAAAAAGGCTAGCCTCACCTTCACAGCCATGTTTTTGTTGATACTGGTCCGACACTGATTTTCTTCCATTACGGCTAATAATATTGTCACATGGGATCGTGCACTGCTGATGGCACCAATAATTGCGGGGTTCGAAGTTGACTTTGCATAGCTACTACAAGTGATAATGCATAAAAGGTCCTTCAAGGTAACAACTACTTACCCTTTCCCATTCATAGTTTTGCTCTATGCAGGTTGGCGGATGTGCCTGTGTGCCACACTTATGTGCTAAAGACCCCGTATGGCACAGTAGATGTACGCCTCATTCGGGATGAGGCCAATGAGTTGTGTCAAAACAAAGGGCCCCATATTGAGGTGTACCCACTAGGTGAGAACCTAGAAACCATGGTAGAGAAGGCCCAGGGGGATAATCCGGCTGCATCTCACCCTACCGACACTATCCCGGGTGGTAGCACCACTCTGAGATCCTCTCTCTATATCCCATAAGCTACACTGGTCCCGCTAGCTAGGGTCCATAAACATGAGTCCCAAATGGCCATACTTCTACACCATATCCAGCCTTGAATGCATAGCTTTATTGATGAGGCAGAGGAGCGCTTAGAGAGGAAGATGGCCTAGCACACTTACCAGAAGATTATGGAGGTCTACTAGTGCTTGGACGCTTTTAAGCTACGACTCTTACCCGACAAGCCCTATAGTGTATGTGACGGCTCGCCAGGAACTTGGAGAGTCTTAGAGCAGAATTAGATACTATACTAGAAGCTCTAGTGCAGGAGTCTTAGGCCCCTTCTATAGAGCCTGCTGAGGACACAGTGTTGGCTGGCTTGTTCTCCACTGCAACAGTGCCACCACCTCTACAAAAATAGTGTGCCAAGAGGCACCAATTAGAAATAAGAAGGAGTTCCGAGATCCAAACAAGGAGCGTCATGAATTGGAAGCAACGAGGAAAACCTTGCTTATTTATGAGGAGGCCCGTCAGTTGAGGGCTATGGAGTTGTCTGAGGGTTTACGACTATAGAGGGAGTATGTTCGAGGAAACCAGACCTGCCAACTTGTTGATCGCCGGCGCTTTGTGCCTCAGGTTTGCTTCACCTATGACCTTACCCAATGTAATTATATGCATTGGGGAGAAATGCATGTCTTTTTGTCGTTGGTGGGGTAAATGAATAGTGAGTGCTAGGGTGAAGTCTGAGTAGCCCAACTCATGATCCTCTCTTGGCGTTTTTTTTTCTTGTATTTTTTCTGAAAGAGATTTGTTATTTTATTGTTGAACCGGCATGTTGGTATCCCTTGTACATAGTATATAAATGGAATCTAAAGCATGATGGATAAACAAAATGATATCCAAAGTTAAAGTAAATGATGCATCACTAGGCATAGTAACTGCAAAATGTGTCTCTAAGCATGATATAGAGATACACCACTGCATGACCCTAAATCTAAGACGTGAACTAGGTGTCTGATAATCTGGTAGAGTAATGAGATGTCAAGTGAGTGTGACAAAAATTAGAATAGTCCACTATTTGTACTAAGATAGAACTTACCTGGTTAAAACTGTAAAAAGTAAGTCGTAATAGACAATAAGTAAAGGATCATAGGCCCGTGTTCAAAATAGCAAATATTTAGCCTAAATAATAGAAAACCTGAATGAAATTAATCCATTCTTGATCCGAATGATTTGATATTAAAAAAGACATTTCTTTTTTACCCCAATTGATCTTTTTTGTGAACAATGTTTTTGCCCTGGTCCCTCCTTAGACATTTGCAACTGAGGTTATACCAAAAGCATAAGTTGAGGGTGGCTAATGTAGAAAACAACCTTGTCGTGGCCCTGACCCAATTTTGGGTATTGTGTACCTTGACTCATGGCAAAGCTATGAGTTAAAGGTCGCTATTATAAAAAAGAACGAAAAGAAAAGTGACTCAAGAAAAGTTGAGCGCAAAGTGAAAACAATGGAGAATTTAAAAATGTACAAAAAAAGAGAAGAGACTTATACAAAAGGAAAAAAAGGAGAATAATAAGATTAAATAAAATTGAGAAAAAGGGAGGAATAAAATGATAAAAAGGTAGGACGCTTAGCCGTTATGTCATAAAGGTCAACAAGTCACTAAAATATATCTAAATTTAACCTACCTTACCCTTAGCCTAAGTTTCAAGCTAAGAAAGTCCTATCGTGATCCTAAGAGTGCATTATGGTAACATAAATTAGTGAAAATGAGGTGAGAAATTTCTTTGAGAGTAAGTGTTAAAAAATAATCCTTATACTCAAACTCAGATCATTGTGTGAATAATGAGGATGTTGTTATTATGTGAGA
Source organism: Solanum lycopersicum (assembly GCF_036512215.1). NCBI lineage: Eukaryota > Viridiplantae > Streptophyta > Magnoliopsida > Solanales > Solanaceae > Solanum > Solanum lycopersicum. Next base: position 37,080,538 of record NC_090803.1, read on the forward strand.
ACACTAGATGCAATGCCGGAAAATTTGTACCTTTGTGAGAGATTAAAGAGGATAGGTGTCGGTGTTTGCTGATTCTATGTCATGGTATAATCGACATGATAAAACCTAATAGTGATAGCATGCATAAATAAATTTGAAAATAATCGAGATTGACAGCCAGATTATTCAAAAAGTTAAAATAAGGATACTTGTGCGGTGAGCCATAATGAGTCGCTTGAGGACAAACAACGAATATAGGTTAATAGTGTAGATGTACCATTGTTTAAAGGTACTTTCAATGCTTTTTCTTTAAGTTTAGTGTGTGTCTAAGGCCTCTTTGTGTTAGTTTTAATGTATTTTTTATTTGTTTGTAGGAAACCTATCCAAAAGGATAATTTAGGAAAATTGTACATAAATTTTTAGAAGTGACGACCGACGGAGACATCCATGGTCCTTCATGACCACGACGGTCTGTATGTTACCATTGTCTTACGAAGAAAATGTCCTCTAAAGGAAGTTGGTAATTCTGAATAAGTGTACGAATATGGAGGCTCTAAAAGGACCATCATAGCCATGACGAACCGTCCTGCACATCTGTCTACGTTAATAGAAAGTAGCCCAGTACCCACCTTCAAAAGATATTAAGTATGGAAGAATAGAAGCCATCTACGGATCATCGTGCATTCAAAAGAACGTCATTTATGTCCGTCAATAGTAACAGAAAGTTTGTTATGAAAGCAGCAGAAAAACAGTTGAGTATGAAATGACGGAGGGCCTCGACGGTCCGTCGCTCCTATCGTCGATTCAGATGCGTTTTTGGATAAATTTTCCTTAAATAGAAATCCCTCCTTTATGTTAGGACTCTTTTATTATAAATACATGTAAAAATCTCGTTTCGGGGTTAGAATCTTTGATATTTTCTAGTTTTTTTGTTCTATGTGTTGAATTTTGGGATTTTGTGAAAATTACTTTATTTTCTAAAATCATTTGTTGTATATTGTTTATTAATTAAAGTAATATTACGGATTTTCTTCAATCTCATCAAAGGAATTACATGAATCCTTATCTAATAAATATGAATTTGCAGATTATTATCTTGGGTAACTAAACTCCATAAATAGGGTCTTGGGTAACATGGGTAAAACAAGGTAAAACCTAGCTAAAATAAGAATTCTCGAATAGGGTCTTGCATGTATATATAATTATTTCAATTAGAAGTCTTTTTAATGAGTGCACGAATGAGAATTCACCTTGATGCTACTTTCCGGACCAAGGAGGTAGATAATAAGAAAAGAATTATCAACGTAGATTGAGTATACACTATTTAATAAGCTAGTGTCGGTTGGTGCAAAGTAACTACTAAGCCAAGAATCAATTATGATGCTTCATATGAGGTAAACGCAAGGATTAGTAAAGCATAAAAACGTAGCCGGACCAAGGTGCAAAGTGTAATTTCCTAGTTGCTAGACCAAAGAATTAGGGATACATTAACTTACAACTTTTCCTGTAAGATACTAGGAAAGGGATTGTTATAGTTAGAATTACCGTGCTAGGAACACTTAAGCCCTTGTTACTTTCATTACTTTATAAAAATCAAATCTTTTAACATATTACTAATTTACTTAGAAATAGCAAAGGACAGTTATTCCTTAAAACCCCCCCTTTTTGTTTCCTCTTTCATGGAATGGACTTGAATAAACAAAAGTAATAATAGATTAAAATTAATTCAAAATCATTTTCCTCGTGGGATCAACCCAAATCTCATAGTTGGGTTCTTCATTTGATACGACCACTTGTACTTCTTTTCAAGAATTCAATTAAAGCGTATCAGTTTTCTGGAAAGGCAGCATATTAATCCTTAGGAAATGCATCATGAGTTTCTTATCGCCATTTTTAGGTAGCCCTAGTGGACATTCCTTGATAGGGTAAATGTGATTGGGTTATGAACTTGTTATGGATCCCTTTTATATAAACCTAATGTATGAATTACTCTAGGAGAACAAAAGCTAGAACCGAGTAGTATGGTAAGAGAAGTACTTGTAGATAAGTGGGAGACTACAATACAAAGAATTCCTTCATATTCCTTAACCATGTGCCAACATGGGATGTGTCCATGTTATACCATTGGCAAGTAGAACAACCTAATCAGAGTAGGATAGATCTCTGGATTCAATGTCTATCTATCATGGTCTATGTGGGTTATTGCCCATTCTCATCATATGGAATACCTATTATTATTAGTGGATTTTGTGGAGTTTAGGTGGTTGTGTGAGACACTATCGAGACATTGCATAATAGCCTTTGAAGGTATTATATGAAGTTCCTAGATCTCATCCAAGACCATTACTTCAATGTGCTTTATGTGATGTATGAATATTAATGAACTAATCACTTACGTTATTGAGTAACTAAAAGGAATAAGTACCTATCTCGGTTAGTTAAGGGTTGTCAAGTAAAGGTGAGAGGAGGAATAGGAATGGTAACTTCGTATGTTACCTAGATATGTCTTAAGAATGACTATAATTAGGGAAGATATTGATTATGTGGACATTATCCGAACATAGGAAGTCATAAGGATTACATTGTTAGTCTTTAAGAGTTCAATCATGGACAATATCTTCTTTACCTACATAAGTCTTTTTATAGATTTTGATAAGGAAATTTCATAGCGTCTATATGCTGATGTGTTTGATATCTTGAAGTGTGTAGGGTCTTTTACACAGAAGTAGAGAAGGTGTATGGGTGGTCTTTCTTTAGGTGAATTAAGTGAATATTAGGATAGCCTTGAGTGAGATGATTACATGCTAAAGGGTGTCAAATATGATGAACAAAGAGCTTCATTGTATAGTTAATTAATTCACTATAACAGTGAATGAGTTCACTGTAAAGTGATCTCTAAAATATGATATATACTTAAGTGTTTTCTTATGTAATCCTCTATTGTTAAATGATGTATTTATGATTATAATATGATTTTTTAAATGAAAATATGCATATTTTCAATAAATGTTTGTTTTCATGATTTTTATGCATAAAGCCATACTTAGTACATATGGTTGTACTAACTCCATGCTTTTATCTATCTCTATAGTTCTTCTTAGGTGAAGAGCTTTGAGAAGTTAAGACTTGGAAACAGAAGATCGTTCAAGATAAATTGAAGTATGTCCTCACTTAACTATAGGGCATATATTTCTTTTATGTTTCTTATTGAAGTATTCTTATAGACTAAGTATTTCTACATTCGTATTTTTAAGTATTGGCCGTGTTCAAAGAATTCTTGTATCTTAAGATGATGAGATTGAGCTTAGTATTTCCTATTACTTTTATAAGAAAAAGAATTTTGAAGACTATAGTATGTTTTGTGAAAAGTTTTTATTCCTCGCTTGTTTTCACTATGTTTATGCAATGAATGATAAGAAAGGGATTGTCTTACACCTCCGAGAGGTTGACGAGGCCGGTTACAATCCAACATTGTACCATAACTTCTAGGGTATGGTTCGGGTTGTGACAAATAATCATCATAATATAAGAGCTATACAACATAATATTAAGAGAGTTAGGGCATTATACCACTAATCGAATCTCACAACTTCAATTCATGGACAAATCAACAAATTCAATACTCAAAGGCTCTTACCAATAGCCATGATAACTAATTCAATTTAATAAGCTTAATATACAATGAATCTAACAATATACATTACTCATATAATACAATTAAGAGAGCCAATAAACTACACAATCATGATGTATATATAAATCAAGAGCCCATAACAATCCACACATTAATTCACTACTATCATGTGATAGTCAATTCACCCATAACATAACAAAAATATAGATATTTCACGAGGTTAAAGGTTCATTTATATATATTTTTTATTTAAAAATCAATTATAGATCAATAATATAATATTTTAATATTTGAAAATATTTCATGCAAGAATTCATGACTTAGAGTAGATATTGGACTTTTTCCTCTTTTTTTTAATTTTTTAAAATCCTCTTTGAAATTGATTCTAAGGTGATAGCTAGACTTAAATGAAGAAATCACATACCTTTTTATAAAAAAACATAGAGATTTTAAGAAGATACTCAATTTAATATACATCATTAATATCCATTTTCACCTGGATATTTCATGGAGGTTTTTTGAGAAACATCTGGAGGGAAAGGGTTTTGATCTAGGTGATAGTGTCAAACTGAAAGTTTATGACATAAATAATATTAAAATGCCCAAAAAACCTGAACAAAACATCCTCCTATTTTATAAGACTTGGGGTGAATTTCCCAAAAACTCCCAAGCGTTTCAGTAAAGCAGGTAGACTTGCAATAAAAAACGACGCCCATTACCAACAAACGGTTTACAGGCCTACGCCCCGTCGATCGTGGTGCGTTAGTTGGTTATGAAACTACAAATCTGCATACTACATGGCCTCTATCCACACCACACATCAATGAGTTGTTGCCTGGTTTACTGGTCGTCGTTTGGCCACTGCCAAACAATGTTGAGCTCCATGTTTGGGTCATCATCTAGGGCCCCTTGTCGGTCCTAAGTGGGGTCGTACCCAGACGTTAAACCTATAAATACGTATGTCTAGGTATTAGGAACATATCTACTCTAATTCAACACAAAAGAACACATAAAACATACCAAGAGGCACATCAATACACAAGGACATTCAAAGTCTAACTTTCGAACATCTTGGACGTTCTTAGACGTTTAACCTCAAAACCATAACAAATTAATCATGCTGACTTTAAAAAATATTATTAACCATATAGTGACCTCAAAAACTTATGATACACACATAAGCACATGCAATCACACAAGAAACTAATCATCGAATTTCTTGGCGGTCCCTTCACTCTTGACCTCAAATTCAATTTAACAAACTTCAAAACTCACAAAAATATTAATTAAGCTATTTAAAATTCCTTATAACAGTGATTAATCTATAGATAAACGTATTTCATTTTAGGGTTGTTACAACTACTCAGAACCTCTAGCATGGCACGTTAAGGGGAGCTACTACCTCATACTTCACAAGCACCACCACAGGCATTTGAGCTCTTCACGGCTCATGAAATGAGGCATGAAGCTGGTACGGGTTCCTATATATGGTCGAGTTGGACTTCCTTTTTTAAAGTACAACTTAGTGAATGGAATTTTGGGGGTTTGTATGTCTTGATTTTAGGTCATTTATTACTTAATTACCACTTCAAAACACAATAAAAAATTTAAACTCCATTTCTCCCTTTTCTATCTACTTTCTCTCTCTCTCTCAACCTTCATTGATGACCAATTGATGTTTCAAGAAGAAGACCAAATATCCAATATTCTCAGTCAAATTCGTGGATAATGTCATCCTAAGGTATGGATTCTTTAACTCTTGGGATTCTTTCCCCATGATGTCCATTCAAAGATTATTTCAAAAATCACCCAAATTCAATTATTTTCTCTACAAATTGTTTTCCTTAAAAATGTGAAATTTGTTGCCTAATTATGATTGATTATGAATGTTTAGTTGTATATTCATGCTTAATTAATGAGTTTCAATCAATTAATTTAATAATGAATAGTGTCGTGCTAGTTATAATGAAATTAAGGGTACTCTTGTGATATTGATTATTTTATGATGAGGATAATGTATTGAGGGGTAAATTTATGTGTATAACATTTATTTGGGAAGGGTGTCTTGAATGTATTTCATGGAAGCCATTGGTAATACCTTCAAGGTTATGAACTAGTATTACGATTGTGTTAATGTTGGCTTATCTTCAATGTTTATGGTTAATTAGGATATGAATGAAGAATTTATGAAGGTATTATCATGTAATAAATGTGGTAAACCGTGAGATGATTATGATAGATGAGTGACTATGTAGACTTGTAGTTAATTATTATGTAAGAACATATGACCATGTTATGAAGTAATGATCACACATTAGTGACAGTATTGAGTAATGTTCATTTTCATCATATTATTTTGAGAAAATGAACATGTTATACAAGGGGTGACTCTGTAGGGCCTTTCTCATGACCTAATGTTTCAAAAAGAATTAAAAGATTTTATAAAAAGGAAATTATTTTTAGCACCGATGAACTTAAGAATTAGAGGTGTTTCTTCGGAAAGGAGGGGTGGTTCACTCCATGTATTGCATGATATATAAACTACAATACTAATTAGGATAAAAAGGGTTTCTAGTAACAACATCCTACCTCCTTAACTATGAGCCCCCTTAAAAAACTTAATTATTAGATCAACGTAGACACTATTATGATGTATATGTACTACCTTGGCAAGTAGGATGTCCTCCTTTTGGGGTAAGGGGTTGATACTGAATTCCTTGTTTAGCTTACATAGTTTCATGTCAATTATGGAAAAGTTTCTCAAAAGTAAAATGAATGAATGAAAGTAAAAAGATATATAATAACTAGGGTTACTTGAGAGGTGTACGATTGTAGGAAAGGGAATGGTACATTACCTACTTATTTCACATGTTGACCTTGAAGTATTCCTAATATAGTTATTTATGTACATATTTTACGAATGAAAGGTATAATGTTGACTCAAAATCATGTTGGTATCTTATGATGTTGCATTCAATTGGTAAACATGATGTTGGTCTAAATTTTTATGTATGAGGTTAACAACACTTGTTTTGATGTCTTATGATGTAAGTGTTGTGCTTATTGTCTCTTTTCTAGTTTACGTTCTTATGTTGGCTTCACATTTATATTGCACTAGTGGACTTGGAATGGGGTAATTAGTTAGGTCTTGTGATATATTGATGAAATGGACTCTAGAACCTAAAAGATTTGTTATGGATTTGTTATGATATTAATCTTGAAAATGAATATAAATATGTCTTTTTGTTGTCATGTATAGACGTTTATATATTCTTGAAATTTGCATAAAAGGTTTCCAAAGGGAACTTGACATATGGATATTAAAATGTCTTTGTGCATGATTTTAAATGGTTTACTTTTATATATACATATTTAATACATGTTTTTTGTACTAAATCATATTCTCTCTCTATATACAGTTGCGTAGGTTTCGTTTATTGTAAAACATCAAAGAAAAAAACCCCAGAATCTGGGATAGATTCGCAAATTGGTGAGTCCTAAAGTTTGAGGACGAAAACTATTATTCTAGTTCTTAAGATTTGATTAGCCTAAAGACTTAGTTGTAATTCCTACATTATTAATACTATGTTGTATTCTCTTATAACACATTTTGTAAACCTATTATTCTAATTCTTAATATTTGATTAGCCTAAATACTTTTTTCTAATTGCTACATTGTAAATACTATGTCGTATTCTCTTATGAAACATTATATAATGTTGTAAGGGCTATGTCCTAAATCTTTTAATCCTTTTATTGATGGTTAGATGTGACACAATTGTAGATTATTTTTGATAAATGAGATAAATGAGAAGTATAAGTAAATTTCATAAGTAAAGTTCAGATTTATTCATATTTTGTTGACCTATGAATTGAAATGATTTATGCTAAGGGCTTGTCTTACATCTCTTTTAGGACGAAGACATCGGTTACGTCCAAGGGTCCCTGCCACAAATTTAAACACCTTAGAGACCTCATCTATATGCACTTGAGGATTTTTATCAATATTTAACACATAAATGTCATGACTCTCTATCCGATTTTCCGTCAACACTTGAAAACAAAACCTAAACTTCTTTTTTGTTACATTCTCCTCCAAAGAGTCAACAATAATGAAAAAGTGATGTTTCCTAAATTTCTAATAATCTTTGATTCATAAATCTGGCGCAATTCACACTTATGAGCAACACTCTACTATATGTGGTTAGATACATACTAGAACCATTCAAAACCTTGTGCTTTCATTACCATATTTTCACAACCCAAGGGTAACCCATGATTTTACAAGTAGTATAAAACGCCGAAGAACTCCATACACGAACCTTAGAATATTAGAACATAAGGCGATTAAAAAATGCAGAGAATTAAAAATAATTAATTGATGTTTTCTTAGCACGCTACTATCCGGTGTCTAAGAAATTAAACCACAAAGACAGAGTGAACAACTTTGTGGCACTACCAAGATAGTCAGTTAGTAGTTCTTGGGACAGATTCACCTTGTTCTTGAGAAGTGTCCCAAATCACCGTACAGATGATGAGTCACTGAAGTAATACTTCTATCGAGGACAGGATTACAATAATAAAGCAGTGTTGGACACTGTAGTAGGTGAATCTTATAGGGAGTTTTCTTATGCTGAGATTGCTAAAAAATTAGAGAAAATCATAATGATGCTTGGAGTACTAGGAAGTCAGATACCGGGAGTAATACCTTCGCACTACAGTCCACTCACAACCCAGCCACAGATGAGATTCATGAAGAAATGGCTCAGATGAGAACTGAGCTTGGTTGGTACTAAAACATATCACTGGGGGTGCAGAAAAGATAAATGCAGTTAACTACTTGCCTTAGCCACCACCACCTAATGATGAATGCTATTATGCGGAGGACTCCTATGCTGTAAATGAGCAGACGGGGGGTTTCCGACCGACTTCACAAGGATCAAATAAGGATAATTGGCGCCAAGTTCGAGGGAACCAAGGTCGGCTCTATGGAAACTATATCGTGAGGGTCATTATGTCCGAGATGTAAACTACAACCGCGACAACAACTTCAACAGGGGTAACTACGGTAACAAATATTATATGTCCCTCCTCAAAATCGTGAGGTTACTCCTAGGGATGGTGGAGATAATATGGCGCGAGTTGAGGATATGTTGTACAAAATGATGAGGATGTTTGATGCTAGTGATTAGCATATGAATGAGTTAAGATGTGATTTAGCAGGTATTGGGCAAAAAGTTGATACACATGCAATATCGATTAAGTAGATCGAGTTGCAAATGGCACAATTATCTTCGACTGTGAACACACGGCAACATGGCACTCTTCTTAGCAACACTGTCCAAAATCCCAAAAATGATGCACACTGTATGGAAATCACTACTCAGGGTGGTAAGCAAACCATTGACCCACCTATGCCATCTAATGACGAAAAGGTGAGAAGGATGATGATAAGGTGGTAAAGGGTAGTGGTGAAGAAGAAGAGAGCACTGGAAAAGATGCAGAAGTCTCTATGAAGGTAATTCCCATGCCTAGACCACCACCACCCTTCCCTAAGGGATTAGTGAAAAAGCCCAAGGATGGTAAATATCAGTGTTTCATAACAATGCTGAAGCAGCTTTCTATCTATCTCTTTGGTAGAATCTCTAGAAAAAATATCTTGTTATGCCAAGTTTATGAAAGATATGGTTATAAAGAAAATATCGGTCACTTTCGAGGATGATGATAGACTGGAGCATTGTAGTGCTATTGCTACAAGATCTATCTTCCGGGTGTGTTCACTATTCCTAGTATAGTCGGGTCATTACATTTTGCGAAAGCATTATGTTATATAGGGGCAAGCATAAATCTCATGCCCCTCTCGATTTACAAGAAGTTGGGTTTGGGTGACCCAAAACCCACTGCGATGCGGCTACTAATGGCTGATTGAACAGTGAAAAGGCCTATAGGGATACTCTATGATGTGCTAGTAAAAGTGGAGTCATTCATATTTCCGGCAGATTTTGTTATTCTTAATTGTGAAGTCGATTATTAAGTGCCTACTATACTTGGGAGGCCATTCCCTGATACAGGTAGAGCCTTAGTTGATATGAAAAGGGACAGAAGAAATTTTGGTTGAACAATGAAGAAGCGACCTTCAAGATTTGTAGGTCCATGAGGTATAGTGGTGAGCTCCAATCGATATCCACCATATCCCATAAAGAAAAGATGAAGAAGGAGAATCAACAAAAAAGTGAAAAATAATAGTTTATGGTTCGGGATTTGGTTCTTTTAGACAGTTCAAGGTTGCATTGGCTTCCGGGCAAACTCAATTCCAAACGGACTAGCCCTTACTTGATTACCCAAGTATTCCCACATGGAGAAGTTGAGTTAAAAACCAAGGAGGGAGTGCAGTTTAAGGTGAATAGAGAACAAATAAAACTCTATTTATGGCATACTGCATCGGTGAATGAAGTGATAGAGGCATACCGTCTTCATGAAGGCTGAGTAATCAAATATCCTCTGTCGTGCCGCGACATTTAGTTAGTCGCTTGTTGAAAGGCAACCGAATACTTGTAGTTTTTTCTTTCTAGTGATGGGTGTTAAATTTGCAGGCTCATCATTACGAAATTATGCAGAAAATTACTCTGCAGCAGTCACTAACTGATAGAGAGACAGACCGTTCCTCCTGCGACAAACCGTCCCATTAATCCGCCGTGCCAGGTACGTCTTTCTGTTATTTTCAAACTACGACACAAGGGACGGAACCAATGACGAACCGTCACAACCGAGATGGACCGTCGTTGGGGAAGCGTCGCGTCTTTAATGAAAAGTATCTTACCCGACCCGGCTAGGTTTTTAAAAAAATTCATCATTTAAAACCCCCCACCGCTTCATTTCACCCCATCCATTCACTCTTTATCCCATTTCCCTGCCTTCTAGACATTCAAAGATCTCTTACAACCAATTTTTCCCCCAAATTCCTAATAGTCATCATCTACTAGTCAGAGCTGCTGCTGTGGGTGTCTTCTTGATCACCAAGTACCTTTTCCTCTTGTTTTTCTCAAATTCTCATATATGTGTCTCTAATTTCTACTCATTTGTATTGCATTTTTGTTTATCAATTTGTATTATCCTAGTTATTCTTGATATGTTCATACTTTTTTATGAAATTCTGTCTAATCTAGGTTAATAATTCTCGATATTGCCATGTTAAAACCCTAAAAATAAGTGCTTTGGCATTGCTAATTTACTACGTATTTGGGATAGACAAATATAGGTAAAAACACTACAAATTGGATTTGGGTCATAGGGGATGAATGGGGCATGTCAAGTTCTATCATTGAGATATAGAAAGAGAGCTCGATGACGGACCATCGTACCAACGACGGACCATCATTGGGTCTGTTTCAATCGCCCTAACACCCAATATCCAATTTTCTCAAATTGTCAACCAACGACCACATGCGTTGGACCGTTGTTTTCACGACAGTCCGTCCTGTACAACCATTCTGGTTTTTCAGAGACCCTTTTCCTAAAGGTCTCTTACTTTTTCTAAGTGTCCTCTTACGGACACATGCGACAGACCGCCATCCCTACGATGGTTCATCTTGCACAACCTTTTTGGTTGCCAAAGAACCTATTCCTAAGGGTCTCTCAATTTTTTCCAAGTGTACTCAAATGGAAAACTACGAAGGACCATCATACCCACGACGATCCGTCCTACATGATCGTTATGATGGTAAGAGACCCCTCTCTTAAGGGTCTCCAAATTTTTTTCAAGTTTAACGGTATTATTAATACTTTTTCCTTATGTTTAGTGTGTCCAACAGCCTTTTTGTTCTAATTTTTATGTAATTTTCTCCTTATTTGTAGGAAATATGTCCAAAGACGAATGCGGAGGTTTTTGATCGAAGAAATACAGAAAAGACCACCTACGGAGCTTGTGACTGTCTGTCATGCTCGTAATGGTCTGTAGGTGGCAGCGTAGTGCAGCTGCTGAAGGAAGATGGGATGTCTGACCAAGTGTGGGGTTACGGAAAGTATGACGGACCATCGTACCCATGACGGTCCGTCCTGCAGGTTCGTCATGAAGATTAGAGAAGTAGTCCTAGTACCCATATTCCAAGAGTTCAAGTGTTTTGGAATGGAGACCCTTGACGGAACGTTGTGCCTCTAACGATCCGTCATACCTGTTGTCGAGGATAATGAAGAGAGCAACAGAAGAAATTGCACAAGTATGGGACGACGGAATCCATGATGGCCCGTCGTGACCAGGACAATCTGTCGCGAGGTCCGTCGACCCAGCCGCGTTTTAACAGGTTTCCACCAAATAGAGTTCTTGTTTAATTAGGTTTTTATTTTCTATAAATAGTTCGAAAAACCTTGTTTTTGAGGTTACACTCTGAATTATTTTGTTAGGCCCTTGATTATTGTTAGACTCTTGATTAATTTTTAGACCTTTTGTGAGATTCTTGATTATTTTGAGATTCTTGTACTTGATCGTTGGTGATTTTTGTTGATTAATCAAGCAAACTTTTGAATTTTACCCTTTCCCATTGAAGTATGTACATGAATTCTTATACCATATATTTGAATATGATTATTATGACTATGGGTAACTAAACTCCATAACTAGGGTTGTGGGAACCATAGCCAAATAATGAGGTAATATCAAACTAAAATAACAATTCTAGAATAGTGTCTTGCATGTATTGATAATTCTTTCACTTAGAAGTCTTTTTAGCGAATGACAAACGTTAGAAATCGGCTAATGCTACTTGCTGGTCCAAGGAGGTAGATAATAGGAAAAGAATTATCAAGATAGATTTAGTGTATACTATCTAATAGGCTATTATTGATTGGTACGAGGTAATAACTTAGTCAAATATCGAATATGACGCTTAATATGAGGTTAAGATAAGGGTTAGGATAGCAACACACGTAGCCGGACCAAGGCGTAGAGTGAAATTTTTTGGATGCCGGACCAAGTATTTAAAATTACATAACTTATCACTTTGCATGAAAGGTACTAGGAAAGAATTATTATAGTTAGACTTATCAAGTTACGAACCTTTGGGGAACACGTAAACCCTAGTTACTTTAATTAATTGATTAAACTCTAACATTTGAAGCTGTTAGTTGTCTCCTTTTATTGCGCTAGTTATTTTTCATTTATTTAGGAATAGAAACCCCCCTTTTTATCATTTTTGCTTTCCAAGGAAGTAATTGACTGAGCTATAGTAATAATAGATTGAAGTAAAGTCTAAACTATTTTCCTCATGGGAACGATCCCAACCTCACTAGTTGGGTTATTTACTTGACACGGCCGCTTTACTTCTTATTTGAGAAGTATGTTTGAGCGTATTAGTCACGACGAGCCGTCAATACCTCTGTCGTCCCTTACATCACAAATTCTTCCGCTGCTTTCTTAATTACCCTCAACACCAGGTATGATTTACCGTTCCAAGAATGACGTACGCCGAGGGTGTAACGACCTGTTTAGTCGTTTTGAGCAGCAGATTTTATTTCTGGAAAAACAGGCTGAGGTGACGGACCCCACAACGGACCGTCAAGGGCACGACGGTCCGTCATAGGGTCTCGTTTCAAAACACTTAGCAAATCTGAAAATTGGGTACTGAAATCGACTCTCTGAACTTCGTAATGGAATGGCAGGATGGACCCTCACAGGCGTGACGGACCATCACAGAGCCTTCAGTGAAAATCCATTCTCTGAACCTTGCGACGACCTGCAGGACGGACCGTCGCAGGCGCGACGAGCCGTCATAGGTTGCGTAATCCCAGTTTGAAGTCGGAATTCTGGTTAAGTTTTAAAGGGGCGTTTTGGACTTTTCCATCAATAATTATATATTTCGTGGGTTTATATTAATAACTCAATTTCTTAGGGGATAAAAGAGGTAACCTTGAGTTAAATTGTGGGTTATTATTGTCATCTTTTACACTTAATTACATGTTAATTAGGGTAAAAGAAAGAGGGTTTGAATAAGAAAAAAATAGAAAGAACAAAAAGAAAGAGAGAGAAGGGAAACGATAGAGAGAGACGCTCGAGAAGGGGGGAAAAACTCAAAGCTTTGGGAAAATTTGCTTGCTTGATCACGAATCTTCGGTGGAGGTAGATTATGGTTTCTCTTACGATATTCGTAGTAAACTTTTACTAGCGAATGATATGTATTGATAATATTGTAAACCCTGCTATGTGCTTAATTGTATGCTTGCATGAATGTAATTATAAAATTGTGATTATATAAGCATAATGAAGTTACTGAATCCCAAATCTTGCAAAACCCTAATCTACTTTGTTAATGATGATGCCTTGGTATAAAGGAAGGCTTGATGAACGAAAGTAGTGAGATTAGGGGATCGGGTGCCACGTTCCGGTACCAGGATAGTATATGAGGATTGGAGTGTCACGTTCCGACCCCAGGATAGAATATGGATCGGGTGTCACGTTCTGACACCAGGATAGAACGAGGATCGGAGTATCACGTTCCGACACCAGGATAGTATATTGAGGAGCGGAGTGTCACGTACCGACACTAGAGGAATAAAGATAATGAATCTTGAAAGAATTTTATATATTCAATCTAATGAACCTAATTCCCAAATGAGTATGATGAGGAGGCGTGAGTCCTCATTGATGAGCTTGGTGTTTTAACCAAGGGTTATGATAACTGTAAATGCTGCATGTTAAGGATATTAGTCGATTTTATGATATTGCTTAATATATACTGTTTTCTATTTTTAGTTGACCGATGATATCTACTCAGTACCCGTGTTTGTACTGACCCCCTACTTTTATGTTTTCTTCTTTGTTATTTGTGGAGTGCAGCAAACGTGCCATCATCTTCGACTCAACAGTAATTCAAGCCAGTCTTACTACATCGGAAATTCAGGGTGAGCTAATGCTTCTAGCTTGTACTGGATTTTCTTCTTCAAGTCTTGATGCCTTGAACTTCCGGAATGGACTAGCTTCTTATGTATTTTTAGCTTCTAAGAATACTCTTAGTTTAGTAATTTGATTATAGATGTTCTTGTGGTGATGACTTCCAGATTTTGGGGATAATGATAAGTTTTTGTGTTATAGAAGTTGATTATTGATTTCTACTTATGAGTTTAAGTATTCCGCATTATTTTCTGTTGATATTATATTGAGATGTTAAGGTTTTAGATTGGTTAGTTCGCTCACATAGGAGGGTAAGTGTGGGTGCCAGTCGCGGCCCGATTTGGGTCGTGACAAACTTGGTATCAGAGCATTAGGTTCGTTGGTCTCATAACACAAGAACAAGTCTAGTAGAGTCTTAAGGAACGGTAGGGGGACGCCTTTACTTTTCTTTGAGAGGCTATAAGACTTTAGGAAAATTCCATTCTTTCTTTCTTTCTTTCGTGCTAATATTTGAATCCAATTGGTATCTAGGTGATACAAATTTGTATCTGACCATCTTCACTCTCTTTCGCAGATGGTTAGAACTAGAGCAACGACTACGCCAACACCAACACCAGCACCGGCGGGACAGGGTGCGACTTAGCCAGCCACTGCGGCTGTAGCTCGAGGAAGACCAGCAGCAAGAGGCCGTGGTAGAGGTCGTGGGAGGACGTCCTCTAGGGGAAGAGGACGAGCACCTAGCCCATCTGATACTAGGGCGGTGACTCCTCCACCGACTGAGGAAGTAATAAGAGAAGGGGATGATGGGGAAAATGAACAAGTGCAGAATGAGGGGTTGCCACCCCAGCCTACCCCAGAGATGATAAATCAGGTGCTCGCTTATCTTAGAGGGTTGTCTGATCAGGGTCAGGCACCTCCAGTGTTTTCTGCACCAACACCTCCGGTTTCAGAGGTACAACATGCAGCCACTATGGCTCCTCGTATGGATGCCTCATTGGACATAGGCACGTTTCCACGTCTGACTACTGGGCCTATAATGACAAATGATCAGCATGAACTTTTCAGTAAGTTCTTGAAATATAAACCTCCAGTCTTCAAGGGTGCTGAATCTGAGGATGCTTATGATTTTCTGGTTGACTGTCATGAGCTACTACGCAAGATGGGTATAGTGGAACGGTTTGGTGTTGAGTTCGTGCCTTATCAGTTCCAAGGAAACGCCAAAATGTGGTGGCGGTCACATGTTGACTGTCAACCAACAGAGGCACCACCTATTACATGGGCATCATTCTCTAGCTTGTTTATGGAGAAGTATATTCCCCGGACTTTGTCGGATAGGAAGAGAGATGAGTTCTTGAGCCTAGAGCAAGGTAGGATGTCGGTTACTGCATATGAGGCTAAGTTTCGTGCATTATCCCGGTATGCCACCCAACTGTGTTTCAGTCCACAAGAGCGGATTCGCCATTTTGTGAAAGGGTGGAGATCAGAGATGCGGATTTCAGCCTTTCAGGTAGCGGCTACAGCGAAATCTTTCCAAGAAGTGGTAGACTTTGTGGTAGAGGTGGAAGGAGTGAAGCCAGATGACTTCACCATGGCAACTACATCAAAAAGGTTTCGAAAGGGAGGTGAGTTTAATGGTTCTTACTCTAGAGGACAAGGTTCCGGAGGTTACTCAGTCCGACCAATTCAGTCTTCACTACAGACTGTAGTTGGAGGTCCACCTCAGACCGGTCAACACTTCTCTGAGAGACCTATGCATGAACCCAGAGAGTGCTATGGATGTGGGGAGATCGGACACATTAAGAGGTATTGTCCAAAACAGAGTTACAGACCTCCAAATGTTAGAGGTAGAGGTGGTTATGGAAGAGGTCGTCATTCTGGAGGACGCGGTGGTCGAAGTAATGGTGGTCACCAAAACGGTCGGGGTGATGGGCAAACTGGAGCAACTACATCACAACATGGTAGGGGCAACGGACAAACAAATGAAAGGGCCCATTGTTACACTTTCCCTGGACGTTCAGAAGCGGAGACATCAGATGCTGTCATCACAGGTAATCTTCTTGTTTGTGATTGCATGGCTTCTATATTGTTTGATCCTTGATCCACATTTTCTTATGTATCTTCCTCATTTGCTAATGGTCTAAACTTACATTGTGAATTACTTGATATGCCTATTCGTGTTTCTACTCTGGTGGGTGAGTCTGTGGTAGTTGAAAAGGTATATAGGTCTTGTTTGGTGAACTTTGTGGGGAGCAACACTTATGTAGATTTGGTTATCTTAGAAATGGATGATTTTGATGTAATTCTAGGTATGACTTGGCTTTCTCCGCAATTTGCTATCTTGGATTGTAATGCTAAAACGGTGACGTTAGCCAAGCCTGAGACAGAACCGTTAGTGTGGAAGGGTGACTACACTTCCAATCCGGTGCGTATCATCTCCTTTATTCGTGCTAAGAAAATGGTTAGTAAAGGGTGTTTGGCTTTCTTGGCACATCTCAAGGATGACACTACGCAAGTACCTTCGATTGAGTCGGTTTTGGTGGGTCCACTTAAAGGGCCCCTTGTTGATCCTAGATGGGGTCATACGGTAACCTTAAACCCCTATAAATAATCTTATATGTATTAGCAAAATCCCACCTAAATTTGATTAAATCAAACACTTAAACTCACTAAAATACATAAAGACACTAAAGCACGTTATACGACACACCTTTTGAACGTCCTGGATGTTATTTGACTTTTAACCTCCAAACGTCAAAAAACTTCACACATTGCCTAAGAACATCGTTACAAATCATTTTAACACAAAATTTACTTAAGAAACATTCACGAAGATATATGTAACCTTAATTTGTTATAGGATATTACATTCTTCCCCACATGGAAGAACGTTCATCCTCGAATTACACTAAACTAATTTAAGGATAGTTAGGACACACTATAGACATGTAACACACTAATTCAAGCCTAAAAAATTCATGAAAAATGCACCAAACTTATAAGGAATATCAACTACAAATTCAAAATATTTCTGCTAAGCCACTGTAACGACCTATTTAGTCGTTTTGAGCAGCAGATTTTATTTCTAAAAAAACAGGCTGAGACGACGGAACGTCATAGGCACGACGGACCGTCGCAGGGTCTCGTTTCAAAACACTTAGAAAATCTGAAATTGGGTACCAAAAATGGACTCTCTGAACTTCGTAACGGAGTGGCAGGACGGACCGTCACAGGCTATTCACCAAAAATCAAGTTTTTTAACTATGCGACGGACAGCAGGACGGACCGTCGTAGACGCGACGGCCCGTCACAGCTTGCGTAATCCCAGTTGGAGTCGGATTTCTTGTTAAGTTTTAAGGGGCGTTTTTGACTATTCTTGCTTTAATTATAAAGTTCGTGGGTTTATATTAATAACTCAAATTCTTGGGGGTTAAAAGAGGTAACCTTATGTTAATTAGTGGGGTATTATTTCCATCTTTTATTCTTAATTATATACTTATTAGGGTAAAAGAAAGAGGGTTTGAATAAGAAAATAGAAAGAACAAGAAGGGAGAGAGAGAAACGATCGAGAGAAGAGGAAAGCACCAAGCTTTGAGGATTAACTTGCTTGATTTCAATTCTTCGGTGGAGGTAGGTTATGGTTTTCATGCTATTCGTAGTAAACTCTTAATAGTGAATGATATTTGTTAGTAGTATTGTAAACCCTTCTATATGCTTAATTGTATGCTTGCATGAATGATGTGATTATGTAATTATGAATAAATAAGCATGATGAAGCTATTGAATCCCAAATCTTGAAAAGAAACCCTAATCTACTTTGTTAATGATGATGCCTTGATATAAAAGAAGGCTTGATGAATGAAAGTAGTGAGATTAGGGGATCGGGTGCCACGTTCCGGTACCAGGATAGTATATGAGGATCGGGTGCCACGTTCCGGTACCAGGATAGAATATGGATCGGTGTCACGTTCTGACACCAGGATAGAATATGGATCGGGTGCCACGTTTTGGTACCAGGATAGTATATGAGGATCGGGTGTCACGTTCCGACACCAGGATAGAATATGGATCGTGTGCCACGTTCCAGTACTAGGATAGTATATGAGGATCGGAGTGTCACATTCCGACACTAGTATAGTATATGGATCGGGTGCCACATTTCGGTACCAGGATAGAATGAGGATCAGAGTGTCACGTTCCAACACAAGGATAGTATATTGAGGAGCGGAGTGTCACGTACCGACACGAGGGGAATAAAGATAATGAATCTTGAAATATGTTAATATATCCAATCTAATGAACTAAATTCCCAAATGAGTATGATGAGGAGGTGTGAGTCCTCATTGATGTGCTTGGTGTTGTGACAAAGGGTTATGGTAACTGTAAATGCTGCATGCTAAGGATATTAGTTGATTTTATGATATTGCTTAATACATACTGTTTTATAGTTTGAGTTGGCCGATGATATCTACTCAGTACCCGTGTTTTGTAATGACCCCTACTTTTATTGTTTTCTTTTTGTTTATTTGTGGAGTGCAGCAAACGTGCCGTCATCTTCGACTCAACAGTAACTCAAGCCAGTCTTACTACATCGGAAATTCAGGGTGAGCTAATGCTTCTAGCTTAGACTGGATCTTCTTCTTCAAGTCTTGATGCCTTGAACTTCCAGCATGGACTAGCTTCTTATGTATTTTTAGCTTCTTAGAATACTCTTAGTTTAGTAATTTGATTATAGATGTTCTTGTGATGATGACTTCCAGATTTTGGGAAATAATAGTATTGAATTGGTTTATTTATGAGTTTAAGTCTTCCGCATTACTTTATGTTAATATTACATTGAAATGTTAAGGTTTAGATTGGTTGGTTCGCTCACATAGGAGGGTAAGTGTGGGTGCCAGTCGCGGCCCAATTTGGTTCGTGACAAACTTTGTATCAGAGCATTAGGTTCGTTGGTCTCATCACACAAGAATGAGTCTCGTAGAGTCTTAAGGAACGGTAGGGGGACGCCTTTACTTTTCCTTGAGAGGCTATAAGACTTTAGGAAAATTCCATTCTTTCTTTCTTCTTTCGTGCTATTACTTGGGTCCAATTGGTATCTAGGTGATACAAATTGGTATCTGACCATCTTCACTCTATTTCGCAGATGGTTAGAACTAGAGCAACGACTACGCCAGCATTAACACCAGCACCGGCGGGACAGGGTGCGACTGAGCCAGCCACTGGGGCTGTAGCTCGAGGAAGAGCAGCGGCAAGAGGCCGTGGTAGAGGTCGTTGGAGGACTTCGTCTAGGGGAAGAGGACGAGCACCTAGTCCATCTGATACTAGGGCAGTGACTCCTCTACCGACTGAGGAGGTAATAAGAGAAGGGGAGGATGGGGAAAATGAACAAGTGCAGAATGAGGGATTGCTACCCCAGGCTACCCCAGAGATGATAAATCAGGTGCTCGCTTATCTTAGTGGGTTGTCCGATCAGGGTCAGGCACCTCTAGTGTTTTCTGCACCAACACCTCCGGTTTCAGAGGTACAACATGCAGCCACTATGGCTCCTCGTATGGATGCCTCATTAGATATAGGCACGTTTCCACGTCTGGCTACTGGGCTATAATGACAAATGATCATCATGAACTTTTCAGTAAGTTCTTGAAATTGAAACCTCCAGTCTTCAAGGGTACTGAATCTGAAGATGCTTACGATTTTCTGGTTGACTTTCATCAGCTTCTACACAAGATGGGTATTGTAGAATGGTTTTGTGTTGAGTTCGTGAGTTATCAGTTTCAAGGGAACGCCAAAATGTGGTGGCGGTCACATGTTGAGTGTCAACCAACAGAAGCACCACCTATGACTTGGGCGTCATTCTCTAGCTTGTTTATGGAGAAGTATATCGCTCGGAAATTGAGGGATAGGAAAAGGGATGAGTTCTTGAGCCTAGAGCAAGGTAGGATGTCGGTCAATGCATATGAGGCTAAGTTTCGTGCACTATCCAGATATGCCACCCAACTTTGTTTCAGTCCACAAGAGCGGATTCGTCGTTTTGTGAAGGGGTTGACGTTAGAGTTGCGGATTTCAGCCTTACAGGTAGCGGCTACGGCAAAATCCTTCCAAGAAGTGGTAGATTTCGTGGTAGAGGTGGAAGGAGTGAAGACAGATGAATTTACCATGGCATCGACATCAAAGAGGCTTCGAAAGGGAGGTGAGTTTAATGGTTCTTACTATAGAGGACAGGGTTCCGAAGGTTACTCAGTTCGACCAATTCAGTCCTATGCTTGACTCTACAGAGTGTTATGGATGTGGGGAGACTGGACATATTAGGAGGAATTTTCCCAAACAGAGTTATAGACCCCCAATGGCTAGAGGTAGAGGTGGTCATGGTAGAGGCCGTTATTCTGGAGGACGTGGTGGTCGAGGTAATGGTGGTCACCAAAATGGTCGAGGTGATGGCAAACTGGAGCCACTACATCACAACATGGTAGGGGCAATGGACAAACAAACGATAGGGCCCATTGTTACGCTTTCCCTGGGCGGTCTGAAGCGGAGGCATCTGATGCTGTCATCACAGGTAATCTTCTGGTTTGTGATTGCATGGCTTCTATATTGTTTGATCCTGGATCCACATTTTCTTATGTATCTTCCTCATTTGCTAATGGTCTAAACTTACATTGTGAATTACTTGATATGCCTATTCGTGTTTCTACTCTGGTGGGTGAGTCTGTGGTAGTTGAAAAGGTATATAGGTCTTGTTTGGTGAACTTTGTGGGGAGCAACACTTATGTAGATTTGGTTATCTTAGAAATGGATGATTTTGATGTAATTCTGGGTATGACTTGGTTTTCTCCGCAATTTGCTATCTTGGATTATAATGCTAAAACGGTGACGTTAGCCAAGCCTGAGACAGAACCGTTAGTATGGAAGGGTGACTACACTTCCAATCCGGTGCGTATCATCTCCTTTATTCGTGCAAAGAAAATGGTTAGTAAAGGGTGTTTGGCTTTCTTGGCACATCTCAAGGATGACACTACGCAAGTACCTTCGATTGAGTCAGTTTCGGTGGTCCGTGAGTTTCTGGATGTGTTCCCTGCAGATCTTCCTGGTATGCCACCAGATAGGGATATTGATTTCTATATTGACCTTGAACCAGGTACTCGCCCCATTTCGATACCCCCTTATAGAATGGCTCCTGCGGAGTTAAAAGTGTTAAAATCCCAACTTCAAGAGTTGTTAAACAAAGGCTTTATTAGACCAAGTGCATCTCCTTGGGGTACTCCGGTTTTGTTTGTGAAGAAGAAGGATGGGAGTTTTCGGATATGCATAGACTACCGACAGTTGAACAAGGTAACCATAAAGAACAAGTACCCTCTTCCTCGCATTGATGACTTGTTCGATCAGTTACAAGGTGCTTGTGTCTTCTCTAAGATTGTCTTGAGATCCGGTTATCATCAATTGAAAATACGAACAACGGATGTGCCTAAGACTGCTTTTCAAACGAGGTATGGGCATTACGAATTTGTAGTGATTTCTTTTGGTCTTACTAATGCCCCTGCTGCGTTCATCAGCTTGATGAACGGGATTTTTAAGCCATATTTTGACCTCTTCGTGATCGTATTTATTGATGATATACTAATATACTCAAAGAGCAAGAAGGAACATGAGGAGCATTTGAGAATGGTGTTAGAGTTATTGAGGAAGAAGAAGCTTTGTGCCAAATTCTCCAAGTGTGAGTTTTGGCTAGATTCAGTGTCCTTCATGTGACACGTGGTTTCTAAGGATGGAGTGATGGTGGATCCTTCTAAGATTGAGACAGTGAAGAATTGGGTAAGACCTACTAATGTGTCGGAAATAAGGAGCTTTGTTGGGTTAGCTAGCTACTACCGCCGATTCGTCAAGGGATTCTCTTCTATTGCTTCCCAACTGATGAACTTGACTAAGCAAAATTTTCCATTTGTATAGTCGGATGAGTGCGAGGAAAGCTTTCAGAAGCTCAAGACTTTGTTGACTACCGCACCCATTCTCACCTTGCCAGTGGAAGGTAAGAATTTCATTGTCTATTGTGATGCATCTTATTCGGGTTTGGGTGCAGTGTTAATGCAAGAGAAGAATGTGATTGTTTATGCTTCGAGGCAATTAAAAGTGCATGAACGTAACTATCCAACTCATGATTTGGAATTGGCTGCGGTAGTGTTTGCATTAAAGCAATGGAGACACTATTTATATGGGGTTAAGTGTGAGATCTACACGGATCATCGTAGCCTTCAGTATGTCTTTACTCAGAAGGATTTGAACTTGAGACAGAGGAGATGGATGGAACTACTGAAGGACTACGACATCACTATTTTGTATCATCCGGGGAAGGCGAATGTTGTAGCAGATGCTTTAAGTAGAAAGGTGGGAAGCATGGGAAGTCTAGCTCACTTGCAAGTTTCTAGACGTCCATTGGCTACAGAGGTTCAGACTCTGGCTTACGGCTTGATGAGGCTAGAAGTAAATGAGAAGGGAGGATTGTTGGCTAGTGTGGAGTCAAGATCTTCTTTTTTTGACAAGATTAAGGGAAAATAGTTTAATGATGAAAAATTGATCCGGATCCGAGATAAAGTGTTGAAAGGAGAGGCTAAGGAAGCACAAATCGATGAGGAAGGTGTTTTGAGGATCAAGGAAAGGGTATGCGTACCCCGCATCGATGATTTGATCAACACTATTCTGACAGAGGCTCATAGTTCAAGGTATTCTATATATCCGGGTGAAACCAAGATGTATCGTGACCTAAAGCAACACTTTTGGTGGAGTAGAATGAAGCGTGATATTGTTTACTTTATTGCCAAATGTCCAAACTGTCAACAAGTAAAGTATGAACACCAGAGGCCCGGAGGAACACTTCAGAGAATGCCCATTCCTGAATGGAAGTGGGAGAGAATTGCAATGGACTTTGTGGTTGGTCTTCCCAAGACATTGGAAAAGTTTGATTCTATTTGGGTAATTGTTGATAGGTTAACTAAGTGTGCTCACTTCATTCCGGTTAAGGTGACTTACAATGCCGAGAAGTTAGCCAAGATCTATATCTCAGAAATCGTTTGATTGCATGGGGTTCCACTATCCATCATATCAGATAGAGGTACGCAGTTTACTTCTAAGTTTTGGAAAACATTGCATGCGGAATTTGGTACTAGGTTGGACCTTAGTACTGCATTCCATCCTCAGACCGATGGTCAGTCTGAGCGAACGATTCAAGTGTTGGAGGATATGCTTCGTGCGTGCGTGATAGAATTTGGTGGCCATTGGGATAGCTTCTTACCCTTAGCAGAATTTTCATACAATGATAGCTGTCACCCGAGCATTGATATGGCTCCATTTGAGGCACTATATGGGAGGAGGTGTAGGTCTCCCATTCGGTGGTTTGATGCATTTGAGGTTAAACCTTGGGGTACTGACCTTCTGAGAGAATCGTTAGATAAAGTGAAATCTATTCAAGAAAAGTTGTTAGCGGCTCAACATAGACAGAAAGAGTATGCAGATCGAAAGGTTAGAGACTTGGAGTTCATGGAGGGTGAACAAGTCTTGTTGAAGGTTTCGCCAATGAAAGGGGTGATGCGATTTGGTAAGCGAGGTAAACTTAGCCCAAGGTATATTGGTCCATTTGAAGTATTTAAGCGAGTAGGGGAGGTGGCTTATGAGTAAGCCTTGCCTCCAGGGCTGTCCGGAGTACGTCCGGTATGCCATGTGTCGATGTTGAAAAGATACCATGGGGATGGAATCTATATTATCCGTTGGGATTCAGTTTTGCTTGATGGGAATTTGTCCTATGAGGAGGAGCCTGTTGCTATTCTAGATAGACAAATTTGCAAGTTGAGATCAAGGGAGATTGCATCCATAAAAGTTCAATGGAAGAATCGACCTATTGAAGAAGCCACTTGGCAGAAGGAGGTTGATATGCGAGAAAGATTTCCACACCTGTTCACAGATTCAGGTACTCCTTTTCGCTCTTATTCTCCTTCTGGTGATCGTTCTGGGACGAACGATGGGTAAATTGGTATCTAATGTAACAACCTGTTTAGTCGTTTTGAGCAGCAGATTTTATTTCTAGAAAAACAGGCTGAAAACGACAGAACCCACGACGGAACGTCATGGGCACGACGGATCGTCGCGGGGTCTCGTTTCAAAACACTTAGAAAATCTGAAATTGGGTACCGAAAATCAACTCTTTGAACTTCGTAACGGAGTGGCATGACGGACCGTCACGGGCCATTCACCCATAATCAAGTTTCTGAACTATGCGATGGACAGCAGGAGGGACCGTCGCAGGCGCGACGGCCCGTCACAGCTTGCGTAATCCCAGTTGGAGTCGGATTTCTGGTTATGTTTTAAGGGACGTTTTTGTCTATTCTTGCCTTAATTATAAAGTTCGTGGGTTTATATTAATAACTCAAATTCTTGGGGGTTAGAACAGGTAACCTTAAGTTAATTAGTGGGGTATTATTTCCATCTTTTATTCTTAATTATATACTAATTAGGGTAAAAGAAAGAGGGTTTGAATAAGAAAATAGAAAGAACAAGAAGGGAGAGAGAGAAACGATCGAGAGAAGAGGAAAGCAACAAGCTTTGAGGATTAACTTGCTTGATTTCAATTCTTCTGTGGAGGTAGGTTATGGTTTTTATGCTATTCGTAGTAAACTCTTAATAGTGAATGATATGTGTTAGTAGTATTGTAAACCCTTCTATATGCTTAATTGTATGCTTTCATAAATGATGTGATTATGTAATTATGAATAAATAAGCATGATGAAGCTACTGAATCCCAAATCTTTAAAAGAAACCCTAATCTACTTTGTTAATGATGATGCCTTGGTATAAAAGAAGGCTTGATGAATGAAAGTAGTGAGATTAGGGGATCGGGTGCCACGTTCCGGTACAAGGATAGTATATGAGGATCCGGTGCCACGTTCCGGTACCCGGATAGAATATGGATCAGGTGTCACGTTCCAAAAGCAGGATAGAATATGGATCGGGTGCCACGTTCCGGTACCAGGATAGTATATGAGGATCGGGTGTCACGTTCCGACACCAGGATAGAACATGGATCGGGTGCCACGTTCCGGTACCAGGATAGTATATGAGGATCGGAGTGTCACGTTCCGACACCAGGATGGAATATGGATCGGGTGCCACGTTCCGGTACAAGGATAGAATTAGGATCGGAGTGTCACGTTCCGACACCAGGATAGTATATTAAGGAGCGGAGTGTCACGTACCGACACGAGGGGAATAAAGATAATGAATCTTGAAATATGTTAATATATCCAATCTAATGAACTAAATTCCCTAATGAGTATGATGAGGAGGTTTGAGTCCTCATTGATGTGCTTGGTGTTGTAACCAAGGGTTATGGTAACTGTAAATGCTGCATGCTAAGGATATTAGTTGATTTTATGATATTGCTTAATACATACTGTTTTCTATTTTGAGTTGGCCGATAATATCTACTCAGTACCCGTGTTTTGTACTGACCCGTACTTTTATTATTTTCTTCTTGTTTATTTGTGGAGTGCAGCAAACGTGTCGTCATCTTCGACTCAATAGTAACTCAACCCAGTCTTACTACATCGGAAATTCAGGGTGAGCTAATGCTTCTACCTTGGACTGGATCTTCTTCTTCAAGTCTTGATGCCTTGAACTTCCGGAATGGACTAGCTTCTTATGTATTTTTAGCTTCTTAGAATAATCTTAGTTTAGTAATTTGATTATAGATGTTCTTGTGATGATGACTTCCAGATTTTGGGAAATAATAGTATCAAATTGGTTTATTTATGAGTTTAAGTCTTCCGCATTACTTTATGTTGATATTACATTGAAATGTTAAGGTTTAGATTGGTTGGTTCGCTCACATAGGAGGGTAAGTGTGGGTGCCATTCGCGGCCCGATTTGGGTCGTGACAGCCACAAAGGCATCTTGTAAAAAGGAAAGTTCAAAATTCAAGCACACTCTTTATTCTTAGTTTTATGTAGGAAATACCTTATGGAATATTAGTCATGATAATAAACAACAGTTTAAACACATTGAAACCATTATTCATGAAAATGGAATTTTTCCTCTAACATTGAAATATTACAGTGAGAATCAATTCTCACATAGTGAAACATGCATGAATTTCCCAATGTCTTATTTATTAATTTTATAAAGAAAGCATGATCAAAAAAAGGACAAAACCGTATAAAATCATCTTACCACATAAACACAACAATCATAAAGAGTAATGGATTATAGGGACTATCAATTGCGGTTAAGTTTCATTCCTAGCCCTCAACCAAAAGGGAAATTCTTCTTTGGAGCATTAGGATTTAGAGGATATTGATTGACCTTTTTCCCTTTTGCCTTGATTATACAAAGGTTCTTCATCTTGTTATTTTTTGTAGCACATGCAAAATAACCATCCGTTCCTCATAGACACTTATCCAAATGTAGGTGTCCCGAAACTATAGCCACCTTCTTGGGAATTTTTGTTGGAAACTCTATCCTTGTTCCCCATGGAAGAATCTTAGTGATAAAATCTCTTATTAGGTTTTTGGTTACTAGTTTCGTCAAACCTAGTCCTCTTCCCTTCTTTTCTTACCTCCCTAATTTTAGACTCAATTTTTTTGTGCATCAACCATGAGCCTAGAGATATACCATGTCATTAAGAAGCATTGTCGTACGACACTCATTTTCAACGAAAATAGACACTCGCATCACAAATTTTTCATCCTAGCCCTAGGGTTTACTACCATGGTCACGCCATGCTTAGATAGTTGGGTGAATTTGAGAGTGTACTCTTTCACGCTTATCCCCCCTTGACGAAGATTCATGAATTCAACCTTCTTATTCCTCCTCCACTCTAAGGTAAAGAACAAATATAGAAAAGCATGTTTGAACACTTCCAGTGTACCAGATAATCCCTTAAGGGTATCTCATCCCTCCATTGTCCAAGCCATAGTTGAGACACATCTATGAGTTTGTAAGCTTCTATCTCTGCTCTCTCACTATGGGTAACACCCATAGCATCAACCACTTAGAATACCTCATCTATGAAGCTTTGTAGATACTTATCCACCTTAGTGACATGAAAAGTAGGAGGGTTCATCCTCCTGAAATCTCGAATATTTGAATAGGCGGTACTCACATAATGTTGAGGTCTATCCCCTTGGTTAACTAGGGCAACCAAATAATTAGTGACGACTTGAGCTTGAGCCGTCATGAGTTGTGTCAAATTCATTAGGGCAGCCCTCAACTCCACTTTAGTCATATTCCCTTAAATAAGGAAAGCTTGAGGCATAGGGGGCATTTGATGTCCTTGGGGCCCTTGAGGTTCTGGAGGGGGAACCGTCTCATTAACATTCTGTAGGCAAACTATAGGGACTTGGTCAACACGGGGAGGGTTCCTCTGATTAGCTATACATTCCTCCTTTCTGCTACTATTTGTTCTCCTTTTAGTCATATTCGATAATCACAAAGACAAGAGGTTGAGAAAGACATCTTATATAACGCAACTCAAGCGCACGACATTAGAATAATGAAAAAAAAGATAAACTTCTATCATCTTATAACCTCTCATCGGAGGATGTGTCGCGACTCATACCAATGGACAACACTCTTCTGGACGTGGGTTGTGAGACTTTAAAACCTAAACTATTTCCCATAAATTAAGGTTCTGAGACCATGTTTGTAAAGACCCGAAGGTACCCCCTAGACGAATGGAGTACCTTTAGGTCTGAACAATTAGGTAGTTGACCCTTCAGGGGTCTTGTACAAGCCTTATCTATCATTCATTACATAAGACATGAAAAATTGTTTGTAATAATTCTTTTCACCAATAAATTTATCAAATGAAACATCTTTCATAGAAGCTAAGGAGTGCTCTCGTCTTCACAAGACAACATAAAGACACTACACAAATATCATAGGGACACGAACCTTTACATTAAATAAAAATACATTATAAGTATTAATGATAGAATCTCAGAAGTAAAATTATTCCCTCAAATATAGGAGGATATAATTAGCCTTAAGAAGGTAGATTCCCAAGTCTTGCTTTGTGAACTTCTTCCTTGCCTCTAACTTATACTTATAGATTATAGAAAAGCATGGGGTTAGTACAAAATAATGTACTAAGTATGTCATATGCAAAAAGATGCGAAAAGGGACATTTAGTGTCACGACCCAAATCGGATCTCGACTGGCACCCACACTTACTCTCCTATGTGAGCGAACCAACCAATCTAAACCTTAACATTTCAATGTAATAACAACAGAAAGTAATGCGGAAGACTTAAACTCATTAATAAAAACCAATTCAATAACTATCAATATTCAACATTTATTATTCCCAAAACCTGGAAGTCATCATCACAAGAACATCTACTTTAAACTACTAATTCTAAGAGTTTCTAAGAAGCTAAAAATACATAAGAAGCTAGTCCATGCCGGAAGTTCAAGGCATCAAGACATGAAGGAGAAGGTCCAGTCCAAGCTAGAAGCGTTAGCTCACCCTGAAGATCCGGTGTGACAAAGACTGGCTTGAGTTACTGTTGAGTCGAAGATGACGGCACGTTTGCTGCACTCCACAAATAACAAGAAGAAAACATAAAAGTAGGGGTCAGTACAAAACACGGGTACTGAGTAGATATCATCGACCAACTCAAAATAGGGAACAGTATATATCAATATTATCGTAAATCAACTATAAAACTCAACATGTAGCAACAACAAGTATTATAATCATCAATAAGTACCATCAAGTTCATCCATGAGGGCTTAAGCCTCAAAACCATACTCATTTGGGAATTAAGTATATTAAGTTGAGTATATTATCATCTTTCAAGATTCATTATCTTTCCTCCTCTAGTATCGGTACGTGACACTCCGATCCCCTACTACTATGTGTCGGTACGTGACACTCCGATCCCCTAATTCTATGTGTCAGAATGTGACACTCCGATCCCCTACATGTGTCGGAACGTGACACTCCGATCCCCTACATGTGTCAGAACGTGACACTCCGATCCCCTACATGTGTTGGAACGTGACACTCCGATCCCCTACATGTGTTGGAACGTGACACTCCGATCCACCAATAATATGTGTCGGAATGTGACACTCCGATCCACTAATACTATGTGTCGGAACGTGACACTCTGATCCACTAATACTATGTGTCGGTACGTGACACTCCGATCCACTAATACTATGTGTCGGAACGTGACACTCCGATCCACTAATATCATTCTGTAAATCATCAAGCCTTCTCCATACCAAGGCATCACCAATCCCATTACTTTAATTCATCAAGCCTTCTTCTATACAAAGGCCTAAGAATTAATAATGTATATTAAAGTTTCTTTTCAAGATTTGGGATTGAATATTTTCATCATGCTTATCTTATCACAATCACATAATCATATTCATGCAAACACACCATTAAGCATATAGTAGGGTTTACAATACTAACAATACATATCATTCACTATTAAGAGTTTACTTATAAAAGCATGAAAACCATAACCTACCTCCACCGAAGAATTGAAATCAAGCAAGTTAATCCTCAAAGCTTGGTGTTTTCCTCCTCTTCTCGATCGTTTCTCTCTCTCCCTTCTTGTTCTTTCTATTTTCTTATTCAAACCCTCTTTCTTTTACCCTAATTAGTATATAATTAAGAATAAAAGATGGCAATAATACCCCACTAATTAACTTAGGGTTACCTCTTTTAACCACCAAGAATTTGAGTTATTAATATAAACCCACGAACTTTATAATCAAGGCAAGAATAGTCAAAAACGTCCCTTAAAACTTAACCAGAAATCCGAGTTCAGAGACCCAAATTTCCACCAAGGGTCTGTGACGGTCCGTCACACCTGTGACGGTCCGTCCTGCCATTCCATCACAAAGTTCAGAGAGTCGATTTTTAGTACCCAATTTCAGATTTTCTAAGTGTTTTGAAACGAGACCCTGCGACGGTCCGTCGTGGGGTCCGTCGCTTCTGCCAGTTTTTCCAGAATTGCAGTATGCTACTCAAAACGACTAAACAGGTCGTTACAATAGATACCAATTTACCCATCGTTCGTCCCCGAACGATCAAAAGAAGGAAAACAAAGGCGAAAAGGAGTACCTGAATCTGTAAACAGATGTGGGTATTTTTCTCGCATATCCGCCTCCTTCTTCCAAGTGGCTTCTTCAACCGGTCGATTCTTCCATTGCACCTTGATGGATGCAATCTCTCTTGTCCTCAACTTGCGAACTTCTCTATCTAAAATAGCAACAGGCTCCTCCTCATAAGACATGTTCTCATCAAGCAAAACGGAATCCCAACGGATAATGTAGTTTCCATCCCCATGGTATCTTTTCAACATCGACACATGGAATACCGGATACTCCGGACAGCCCTGGAGGCAAGGCTAACTCATAAGCCACCTCTCGTACTCGCTTAAGTTCTTCAAATGGTCCAATGTACCTTGGACTTAGTTTACCCCTATTACCAAACCGCATCACCCCTTTCATTGGTGAAACTTTCAACAAGACTTATTCACCCTCCATGAACTCTAAATCTCTAACCTTTCGATCTGCATATTCTTTTTGTCTACTTTGCGCCGCTAGAAGCTTTTCTTGAATAGACTTCACTTTTTCCATCGAATCCCTCAAGATATCAGTACCCCAAGGTCTAACCTCGAACGCATCAAACCAACCAATGGGAGACCTACATCTCCTACCATACAATGCTTCAAATGGAGCCATATCAATGCTTGAGTGATAGCTATTATTGTATGAACACTCCGCTAAGGGTAAGAAGCTATCACAATGGCCACCAAACTCTATCACACATGCACGAAGCATATCTTCCAACACTTGAATCGTTCTCTCAGACTGACCATCGGTCTGGGGATAGAACGCAGTACTAACGTCCAACCTACTCCACAATTCTGCATGCAATGTTTTCCAAAACATAGAAGTAAACTGCGTACCTCTATCTGATATGATGGATAGTGGAACCCCATGCAATCGCACCACGTCCGAGATGTAATGTTTGGCTAACTTCTCTGCATTGTAAGTCACCTTGACCGGAATGAAGTGAGTAGACTTAGTTAAACTATGAACAATTACCCAAATAGAATCCTACTTACCCATTGTCTTCGGAAGACCAACCATAAAATCCATTGCAATTCTTTCCCACTTCCATTACGGAATGGGCATTCTCTGAAGTGTTCCTCCGAGCCTTTGGTGTTCACACTTTACTTGATGATAGTTTGGACACTTGGCAATAAAGTCAACAATATCACACTTCATTCTACTCCACCAAAAGTGTTGCTTTAGGTCACGATACATTTTGGTTGCACCCGGATGTATAGAATACCTTGAACTATGAGCCTCTTTCAGAATAGTGCTGATCAAACCATCGACGCGGGGTACACATACCCTTCCTTTGATCCTCAAAACACCTTCCTCATCAATTTGTGCTTCCTTAGCCTCTCCTCGCAATACCTTATCTTGGATTCGCCTTAGTTTCTCATCATCAAACTGTTTTCCCTTAATTTTGTCAACAAAAGAAGATCTTGACTCCACACTAGCCAACAATCCTCCCTTCTCATTTACTTCTAGCCTCATCAAGCCGTTAGCCAGAGTCTGAACCTCTCTAGCCAATGGACGTCTAGAAACTTGCAAGTGAGCTAGACTTCCCATGCTTCCCGCTTTTCTACTTAAAGCATCCGCCACAACATTCGCCTTCCCCGGATGATACAAAATAGTGATGTCGTAGTCCTTTAGTAGTTCCCTCCATCTCCTCTGTCTCAAGTTCAAATCCTTCTGAGTAAAGACATACTGAAGGCTACGGTGATCCGTGTAGACCTCACACTTAACCCCATATAAATAGTGTCTCCATTGTTTTAATGCAAACACTACCGCAGCCAATTCCAAATCGTGGGTCGGATACTTACGTTCATGCACCTTTAATTGCCTTGAAGCATAAGCAATCACACTCTTCTCTTGCATTAGTACTGCACCCAAACCAGAATAGGATGCATCACAATAAACAATGAAGTTCTTACCCTCTACTGGCAAGGTAAGGATAGGTGCGGTAGTCAACAAGGTCTTGAGCTTCTGAAATCTTTCCTCACATTCGTCCGACCATACAAATGGAACATTCTACTTAGTCAAGTTCGTCAATTGGGAAGCAATAGAAGAGAATCCCTTGACAAATCGGCGGTAGTAGCTAGCAAACCCAACAAAGCTCCTTATTTCTGACACATTAGTGGGTCTTACCCAATTCTTCACTGTTTCAATCTTAGAAGGATCCACCATCACTCCTTCCTTAGAAACCACGTTCCCCAAGAAGGACACTGCATCTAGCCAAAACTCACACTTAGAGAACTTGGCATAAAGCTTTTTCTCCCTTAACATTTCCAATACCATTCTCAAATTCTCTTCATGTTCCTTCTTGCTCTTTGAGTATACCAATATATCATCAATAAATACGATCATGATGAGGTCCAAATATGGCTTAAAAATCCCGTTCATCAAGCTCATGAACGCAGCAGGGGCATTCGTAAGACCAAAAGACATCACTACAAATTCGTAATGCCCATACCTCGTTTGAAAAGCAGTCTTTGGCACATCCGTTGCCCGTATTTTCAATTGATGATAACTGGATCTCAAGTCAATCTTAGAGAAGACACAAGCACCTTGTAACTGATTGAACAAGTCATCAATGCGAGGAAGAGGGTACTTGTTCTTAATAGTTACTTTATTCAGTTGTCTGTAGTCTATGCACATCCGAAAACTCCCATCCTTCTTCTTTACAAACAAAACCGGAGCACCCCAAGGAGACGCACTTGGTCTAATGAAGCCTTTGTTCAATAACACTTGAAGTTGTGTCTTTAACTCTCTTAACTCCGCGGGAGCCATTCGATAAGGGGGTATAGAAATGGGGAGAGTACCGGGTTCAAGATCAATACAGAAGTCAATACCCCTATCCGGTGGCATAGCAGGAAGATCTGCAGGGAACACCTCCAGAAACTCGCGGACTACCGAAACCGACTCAATCAAAGGTACTTGGGTAGTGTCATCCCTGAGATGTGCCAAGAAAGCAAAACACCCTTTACTAACCATTTTCTTAGCACGAAGAAAGGAGATGATACGCACCGGATAGGAAGTGTAGTCACCCTCCCACACTAACGGATCTGTCCCAGGCTTGGCTAACGTCACTATTTTAGCATTACAATCCAAGATTGCAAATTGCGGAGAAAGCCAAGTCCTACCCAGAATTACATCAAAATCATCCATTTCTAAGATAACCAAATCTACATAAGTGTTGCTCCCCACAATGTTCACCAACCAAGACCTATATACCTTTTCAACTACCACAGACTCACCCACAGGAGTAGAAACACGAATAGGCATATCAAGAACTCATCCCTTTTCCTATCCCTCAAAGTTCGGGGGATATACTTCTCCATAAAAAAGCTAGAGAATGAGGCCCAAGTCATAGGTGGTACCTCTGTTGGCTGACACTCAATATGTGACCGCCACCACATTTTGGCGTTCCCTTGAAACTGATAAGTCACAAACTCCACACCAAACCGTTCTACTATACCCATCTCGTGTAGTAGCTCGTGATAGTCAACCAGAAAATCATAAGCATCCTCCGATTCAGCACCCTTGAAGACCGGAGGTTTCAATTTCAAGAACTTACTGAAAAGTCCATGCTGATCATTTGTCATTATAGGCCCAGTAGTCAGACGTGGAAATGTGCCTATGTCCAATGAGGCATCCATACGAGGAGCCCTAGTGGCTGTATGCTGTACTTCTGAAACCGGAGGTGTTGGCGTAGAAAACACTGGAGGTGCCTACTTCCCCTGCTAATTCCGAAGCCGGTCTCAACCAACCGGCCCCGGACTCTCCCAACCCTGGTGAACCCGCAGCCCCTCCTATTGCGGAGCCTCATCATCCCTTACAGGAGGATGGAGAGAGGCTAAGGGAGCTCGCGGGGCGCCTTACGATAAATACTATCGGGTGTCCCTTGCCCAAGGCTATTTCCGAGGCGGTTCTTAAGGCCCAATTCCAAACAGAATTGAAAATCGAGGAAGCCCTTCATTCGGACAGAGTGCAAGACACGTCTCTTTTTGAGAAAAGGCACCTGATTCGGGGGGAGGTCATCTATCCCAAAGGGAAGCCCTTATCCTTGGAAACCTACTTGGACCACCTATCTCAGATAGAGAACTATGGGACCCATCGCGGCCTGCCTTATAAAAGGGTTTTGCAAGCGATTGCTCGACAAGACTTAGATCTGGTCTTTGAAGGAATGAAAAAAAGGAGAGACTGGTAGAGCTCCTCTTTGTCAGCAGCATTCTCCCTTCTATCTATCAACCATTTCATTATGGAACTTTCTCCCCGAGCTGCGGAACTAACAAGTCTATTAGAAATTCGACTTGATCAGACAACCCACTAAGATAAGCCAGAACCTGATTGATCATCTCTGGGTAGGTGGGGGTGGTAATCCCTCATTCTGCACTTGTTCAGTTTCCCCATCCTCCCCTTCTCTTATTACCTCCTCAGTCGGTGGAGGAGTCACTGCCATAGTATCAGATGGACTAGGTGTTCGTCCTCTTCCTCTAGAGGACGTCCTCCCACGACCTCTACCACGACCTCTTGCCGCTACTCTTCCTCGAGCTATAGCCCCAGTGGCTGGCTCAGACGCTTCTTGTCATGCCGATGTTGGTGTTGGCGCAGTCGTTGCTCTAGTTCTAACCATCCGCGAAAGAGAGTGAAGGTGGTCAGATACCAATTCGTATCGCCTAGATACCAATTGGACTCAAGTAGTAGCACGAAAGAAAGAATGAAAGAGTGAAGTTTTCCTAAAGTCTTATAGCCTCTCAAGGAAAAGTAAAGGCGTCCCCCTACCGTTCCTTAAGACTCTACTAGACCTGTTCTTGTGTGATGAGACCAACGAACCTAATGCTCTGATACCAAGTTTGTCACGACCCAAATCGGATCGCGACTGGCACCCACACTTACCCTCCTATGTGAGCGAACCAACCAATCTAATCCTTAACATTTCAATGTAATAACAACAGAAAGTAATGCGGAAGACTTAAACTCATTAATAAAAACCAATTCAATAACTATCAATATTCAACATCTATTATTCCCAAAACCTGGAAGTCATCATCACAAGAACATCTACTTTAAACTACTAATTCTATGAGTTTCTACGAAGCTAAAAATACATAAGAAGCTAGTCCATGCCGGAAGTTCAAGGCATCAAGACATGAAGGAGAAGATCCAGTCCAAGCTAGAAGCGTTAGCTCACCCTGAAGATCCGGTGTGACGAAGACTGGCTTGAGTTACTGTTGAGTCGAAGATGACGGCACGTTTGCTGCACTCCACAAATAACAAGAAGAAAACATAAAAGTAGGGGTCAGTACAAAACACGGGTACTGAGTAGATATCATCGGCCAACTCAAAATAGGGAACAGTATATATCAATATTATCGTAAATTAACTATAAAACTCAACATGTAGTAGCAACAACTATTATAATCATCAATAAGTACCATCAAGTTCATCCATGAGGGCTCAAGCCTCAACACCATACTCATTTTGGAATTTAGTATATTAAGTTGAGTATATTATCATCTTTCAAGATTCATTATCTTTCCTCCTCTTGTGTCGGTACGTGACACTCCGATCCCCTACTACTATGTGTCGGTACGTGACACTCCGATCCCCTAATTCTATGTGTCGGAACGTGACACTCCGATCCCCTAATTCTATGTGTCGGAACGTGACACTCTGATCCCCTACATGTGTCGGAACGTGACACTCCGATCCCCTACATGTGTCGGTACATGACAATCCGATCCCCTACATGTGTCAGAACGTGACACTCCGATCCCCTACATGTGTCGGAATGTGACACTCCGATCCACTAATACTATGTGTCGGAACGTGACACTCCGATCCACTAATATTATGTGTCGGAACGTGACACTCCGATCCACTAATACTATGTGTCGGTACGTGACACTCTTATCCACTAATACTATGTGTCGGAACGTGACACTCCGATCCACTAATATCATTCTGTAAATCATCAAGCCTTCTCCATACCAAGGCATCATCAATCCCATTACTTTAATTCATCAAGACTTCTTCTATACCAAGGCCTCATCATTAATAATGTATATTAAAGTTTCTTTTCAAGATTTGGGATTCAATATTTTCATCATGCTTATCTTATCACAATCACATAATCATATTCATGCAAACACACCATTAAGCATATAGTAGGGTTTACAATACTACCAATACATATCATTCACTATTAAGAGTTTACTTAGGAAAGCATGAAAACCATAACCTACCTCCACCGAAGAATTGAAATCAAGCAAGTTAATCCTCAAAGCTTGGTGTTTTCCTCCTCTTCTAGATCGTTTCTCTCTCTCCCTTCTTGTTCTTTCTATTTTCTTATTCAAACCCTCTTTCTTTTACCCTAATTAGTATATAATTAAGAATAAAAGATGGCAATAATACCCCACTAATTAACTTAGGGTTACCTCTTTTAACCCCCAAGAATTTGAGTTATTAATATAAACCCACGAACTTTATAATCAAGGCAAGAATAGTCAAAAACGTCCCTTAAAACTTAACCAGAAATCCGACTCAAACTGGGATTATACAAACTGTGACGGGCCGTCGTGCTTGCGACGGTCCATCCTGCAGGTCGTCGCAGATTTCAGAGACCCAAATTTCCACCAAGGGTCTGTGACGGTACGTCCTGCCATTCCGTCACAAAGTTCAGAGAGTCGATTTTTAGTACCCAATTTCAGATTTTCTAAGTGTTTTGAAACGAGACCCTGCGACGGTCCGTCGTGGGGTCCGTCGCTTCTGCCAGTTTTTCCAGAATTGAAGTCTGCTACTCAAAACGACTAAACAGGTCGTTACATTTAGTAAACTAATCTTTCATGCGAAATAACAAAAACATACATGGTTTTAGAGTTAAAGTAGTATAAGAATCATCATTAACAACATAAAATGAGACTCTCATAATTTTAGAACCAAAACATACTACTACTCCCACTTACTTCTCATTTAGGGTTCCCTTGGATTAAGCACCTGACATTAGACATTCATAATTTCATTAAGTTAAACATAACTTTAAAATTCTTCTTTAATATTAGACATTAAGTAATCTAACTTAATTTTCAACTCATGATAACGCATTCTTATACTACATATAGAACACACCAAGACTCCTATTTCGTAAGGTCTACTTAGTGCAATGCGTATATATTGTCTCATACCAACACCTATCCTATGTAGTATGTTTTTTAGAAGACTTAGTTCATTCATTAGTTTGTACGGGAATATCTGAACTGACATAGACCATGAGATCTAGAGATGGAATCCTGATACTAACCTTATTGAATGAGGGTTCCCCACTTGCGTAGGGTGGGGTCATTCTCATAGCTTTTACATAGATTTTCCAATAGCTACACATATTTGGGTTCATAATTAAGGGATAATGAGATTGCTAATAAGTTACTCATTCTCTACTAATGAGGAGGACTCATCTTAAGAGTTACATTGTAATATAACATCTCAACATACGAAGTGTGACCACCCCTTCTTCATATCCTCTCGGATCTAGGTATCACTCCCCCTTGGAGTCTTACACATTCTTTACTATAGACTAAGGGATAGCTAATTAATGCTACATATGAACTCACGAAGGGTACTTAACCATAGAGGTTACATTGGAATACCACATATCAATTCACGAAGGGCATTCCACTTCCATCTTAACATATAAATTTCTTGGGAATAGTGAGGTTGCTAGTAAACACTTCATCTCATCTAAAGGTGAAACTTCACTCCAAAACTATCCTTTTCATTCACATTCTTAAACTTTATGCATTCATTCATTTAATGTTTGAGTGTTTACATGTGAGCACACCTTGCATATACTCATCATTCTCATTAACCTTGAATCTAGACATGCTTACACCTTCAATAATCATTTCTCACACACTAGCATGCTCAAAATATAGTCATACTTCTTTTAGGGATAATATAAAAAAACACATGCAATTAAAACCTCATAATGCATATCAACATCAACCTTTTCATTTTCACGTCATTTCATAGGTTAGGCCTTCAGACAATACTTCAAACACATAAAAATATATATCCAAATATATCAATTAAAAACCTCCACGAAGAAGGTGGGACCTACCACTCAAGAGCATTTCATAATAAGAAGTATA
The DNA here is from genome assembly GCF_036512215.1 of Solanum lycopersicum. Lineage (NCBI taxonomy): Eukaryota > Viridiplantae > Streptophyta > Magnoliopsida > Solanales > Solanaceae > Solanum > Solanum lycopersicum. Next base: position 37,119,299 of record NC_090803.1, read on the forward strand.
CAATATAACCATCTTACCATTTAACAAAGATTTCAGATCCTATTTACAACTCTTAAATATTTTATCATAATATGTTTCTTAGGGCAGTGGCTAAACCAAAATAACAACATAAGGAAACTAATGATCATACCCTACACAAACATGTTCATTTAACCCATTTCTTAAGGTAAAAGTATGAAATATGCATAAGCTTCAGTTCTTTAGGGTTTTTTTTATCAAAATCGTCAATTTATACTATAAACAATATTATTGAATCATTAAATCACTTTTACATGAAGTACCATTCTTGAAATGCAAACTAGGAGAAGATAGAGTTTGAAAACCCTTTTTGAAATCTTTTAGAAATTACTCCTTGATTGGAAAAGTGTTGAAGGATGATTAACATACCTAATGTGAAGGAAACCCACTGATATTTTATGAAGAAAGTTTCTCAACAAGCCTTCCAAGATAATCCTTGAGTCTTAGCTCCAAAAGTAACTTGAGAGAGTTTTTTCTTTGGAGAGAGAGAGAGAGAGTTTGAATATTTGAAGTGAGGGGTCTTGTCTGTATCGTCCTAGGGTCATAAAACACTTGGGGTAAGTTTACAAAACACCCAAACCAAAGGCAGCCGCGTCCAGTAGCTTTTGCAGGGACCTATTAACGGATCAAATCAACGGGGAGTCAACTAAAAGGAAGCCTGCGCTGCATGGGAGTTATTTTAATCTGAAGCTGGAAAGTGGAGGGTTGATCTTTCAAGTGAATTCTTGACCTACACCTCTAGATGAAGGGGCACCGTCTTGACTAAACCTGTAGACTACTAGGAGGTCGATTTCCAAGTTTTTGCAGCTTGGTTGCCATGTCTTTGGTCCTCTTCTAGGGACCCTTGTTGTTCGTAAATGGGTTCATAACCAGACGTGAAATCCCAATAAATATTCATATAGTTTTGTGGAAAATCGCACATTAATATCAACTAAAACCAACACGTAAAACTCACTAAAAAAATAAAGATATACAAGCACTTTCTAAAGAACAACTTCCAAACGTCATCGACGTTCTTGAACTTTTGACCTTCAAACATAACACGCATCCTAAGAACATCATTATAACTCTTCGAAACACAAAATTATCTCATGAAACATTAAGAAATCTCTAATCCACATTAGTTCGTTTTAGGATATTACATTCTCCCCCACATGGGACAACATTCGTCCTCGTATGACACTAAACTCTTTTAAGAACATTTAGGACTCACTAGCAGTATATAACACATTAATTCATGGCTCAAAAATTCATAATAAATGCACCAAACTTACAAGTATCATAAATTACACATTCACAACATTTTCTCTAAGCAACACATGAAAGTTGTAAATAGGAAACTTCAAAATTAAAGAACACACTTAATTCTTCATTTTATGGGGGAACTACCTTCCCAAATATTAGTCATTATCATAAAAATAATTTTTAAACATATTGGAACAATTATTCATGACAATGAAAATTTTCCTCAAACATTGAAATCTTAGAATAATTATCAATTCTCACAGTGAAACATGCATGAATTTCCACATTCTCTTCTCTAAGCATTCTTTGAAGAGAGAAAGATCATAATAAATACAAAACCATCTAAAATCATCTTTCCACATAAACAGAACAATCATAAAGGGTTAAGGCTTACCGATACAATCAAATTCGGATAATTTCTTCCTCCTAGACCCCAACGCCATATAGAGTGTTCTTCTTTGGAGTATTAGGGTGTAGAGGAGATTTATTGACCTCTTTCCCTTTAGCCTTGATTATAGGGAAGTCCCTCATATTGTGATACTTACAAATATATGATAAAGAACAATCTATTGTTTCGAGACACTTGCCCACAGGTAGCATACCTATGTCTCTCAAAAGTATAGCCACCTCATTGGGAGGTTTTTTTGGAAACTCTACCCTTCTTCCTAATGGAAGACTCTTGAAGATAGAACTTTTTCTTAGGTTTCAGGTGACTAAGTTTATCAAACCTAAGTCTCTTTCCCTCTTTCGTTACCTCCTTAATTTTTGACTCCTAAATTTTTTGTGCATACACAATGAGCCTAGAGATTTTTTTTATTAACAAGAATTGTCGTACAACACTCCTTTTCAACCAAGGTAGAGACTCCCGTCACAAATATGTTAATCCTAGACATAGGGTTGGCTACCATGGTACGGTCATACATAGAGAGTTGGGTGAATATGAGAGTGTCGCATCCAAAAATCACACCCTAGAAGTTAGGGTCAATATCGGCTTGTAACCTGCGTACTTGACCTCTCGGAGGTCTTGTACAATCCCTTAATATCATTGATCACAAATACATAATGAAAAGTAGTTCGGAATTAAAACTTTTTACAAAACATTTCATAGTCTTTAAAAGCTCTTACATCTAAAGTCATAGGAAATACTAAATATAATTCTCATAAAACTTAAGACACGAGAATACTTCTGGGTACGGACCATACACAGTACTACTATAGAAATACTTAGTCTATTATAATACATCAATAAGAAATATAAAAGACATCTATGCCCTCGAGTAAAGTGAGGACATAATTCAACTTCTCTTGAATTATTATACGGTCCAAGTCTTCCATCAAAAATTCTCCTCACCTACCAACTATTATAGATATAGATACAATCATGGATTAGTACAACGACATGTACTAAGTATGACATAATGCATAAGAATAATGAAAATGAGCATTTACTAGAAATATGCATCTTTTAATTCAAAAATAATATTATAATCATAACAGAAACATTAAAAACATAGAAACACATAAGATAACATATAAAAAATTTAATATATTGTAAACAACTTTCGAGTGCTCTAAACTCGCCGTACAATCAAGGAATTCACTATTACACTAAAATTGTTTAGTTCTTCCTTACAATCTTAATATATTGTAATCATCCCACTTAAAGTTATTCTAAGACATACTTAAACAACACAAGTAGAGACCGTGCATACAATCTCCCTAAGAAGAATATTGATAATAAGACAGATACATACTTTACAGGACATCAAATATATCAATATATAGATAATATGAATATTTGTTATCAAAGTCTCTCACGATACTTACTTATGTAAATCAAAAAGATAAAGTAAATGATTGACCTTTTGACGACTACCAAAATAATCCTTAACACTACCTAAGTTTAGATCATGCCCACATAATCAACATTTTCCCTAACTTTAGTCATTCATAAGACACATCTATGTAAGATGCAATGTGACAATTCCCATGTCCCCTTCAAACCTCTAATATAAAACTCTTAAGTACGCTAGATAATTACGTATATTATTCTGTCACATCCGGGTTTAACCCCCACCCCCACTCCCATACGTAACAAGTGTCCTCATCCTTTTGAAGGACTAAGACTATCCTCTTTGTCTCATGTCATTATATTCACAGGTTAAAAAAATGTGGATAAAATTAAAATTTTCATCATCACTACTTGTAGGTTTACATAGACCTATACATACACATAATATATATTACTATCTAGTATACATAGACCCTTCGTATAGGAATGTTACATAACCTTCAAGTTTTATTTCACATACATATATGTAAAATATAGAAATAGTCTCAACGATTGTGTAATCTCATACCATCTGAATAAATATCACAATATGGACATAACCCTTATATCAATACAACAAGACCATGTATAGGTTATACGAAATTACAATACTTCAATTAAAAAGGAAAGTAATGAAAGAGTAAATAATCTCATAACAAAATCCGTAAGCTGGAGGGAGCATTGCCTTCGAATGTTGAGGACCTACCCTACTTGGATGGATGGAAGAATCCAAACCTTCAACAAAATTTCCTTCCAAACTCTTCAATGACCGGAACCTAAAATGCTTGGGAAAAGGGGAAGAAAATAGTGTTAGTACTCCACATGTACTATGTATGGGATCTTTTACACATACACAATCAAAACATGCTAAAATGATTTTTTATCAAAACATGCCAAATTACCCCTTTAGGGACTTAATGCAATGTAAAGTAAGTCATATCAACCAACCAAACATGCTTATTATCTCAACAAGTAATACTTATGACAACATACATTGTAACCATTATTTAATACAACCGTAAGATCAAGGAACCATATAACAAGATTGAATAAGAGTTAAGCATATCATACTAAGCAAGACAACTAGTCACAAATCCTTATCATGTCAACAAGTGCAATGACCAAGCAAATCTCCATAATCTTACACAATCAATTATCCTAAACAAGCAAAACATGAACACTGTACAACATTACATATCATGGCATTTAGATTTACATTTCATCATAAATTAATATTTCAACTCAAGGCATATTCATAAATGAACTAATCAACATATATTATCAAAAATGTGCCATGGTAATCATATATACATCATATTTTATCACAATATAAACATATATAAGAACCTCTTCCTAATACTACCCTCAAGTCTAACAAGTACAATGTTATGGTAGAGTCCCATACACTTACCTAGACGAAGCTAGACCTCTTCGGTTATCCAAGTTAGAGTTTCATTGTCTTAAAAGTTAGTTGAGGGTATTTATTGTAGGACCTAATGAACTTAATTAATCTCATTTTAATCCATAACAAACCCCTAAACTACTTAATTAGTTGAATAAGACCAAATAAAATTAGGCAGAAAACTCAACTCTCACTGACGAAACCCCAATCGATGGGCTGCCTGTGAGTGGACGGACAACCCCTGCTCCTCCGTCCTGCACTTCGTCAGCCGGGTCTCCCATAATGTTATCCTTTAGGATTCCATTATATTAGGCACGCCACATTAATCATTCTTAAACTTTATTTTACAAGACATAATTTCAACATGCTTTCTTAAAATTAGATATTAAGTCACATATCTTCATTTAGATCACATGATAACCCATTCATACATTTCTCATAAACCAAGACACCCCTTTCAAATTCCTATTCGTCAAATGTATATATATATTACTATACCACCACCATCCCTAAGTAGTACTCTCTTTAGGAGACTTAGTTCATTGAATTCTTTTGTGGGGGATAGCTTTATCAGACATAGACTATAAGGACCATAAAAATTAATTAAGGTTCTTAAAGAATCACATGCATCTAAAAAATTTTAAAATATTTTAATTAAGTATTTTACAATATGCATGTCTAATTAGAAGCCAGTTGGAGGTCAAACGTCCGAGGATGTTTTAAAGTTAGCCTTGAGACATGCATATGTCATGACATTTTTTATGTGTGTGTTTTCGTTAAACTAATATGGATGTTATGTAACATGTTAATGAGTTTATTTATGTTTTAAATGTATGGGAACAAATCCCCAAGTTCCCCGCAATATGTCCTCAAGGATGACCCACAATCTGCCTAGACATTTCCTTGGAAGTGTCTAAATATATCTAGGAAATAATAGCCAGTAGTTATTGTGACACCCCATCGATAGATAAGTGTCATAATATGCATAGTTTAGGATCCAAATCAACAAATGACAATCCTCAAATCGAAACAATGTCCAGAAGAATAGTCCATCAATGGTCTTATGGGTTGTTGGTAACTCCGTCGATGCAGCCTGCAGTCCAACAACAAGGCGCACTGTTTTATTAATAGGTGAATGAGAAATTCACCCCACTTACTAACCTGATCCTAGGACATTATATTAGATATTTTTTGTCACACTATGCTAGTTAAAAGGATCAAAACCCCAAAACCAATTAATATGTAAAAATTAGACTTTCCTCTCCTAAAGAAACCTCTCTTAAAACCTCAATTGGAGATAAAGCTCAAAAACATCTTCGAACTTCGAATCTCATCGATTATTCAACATGTTGTTGTGGTTATATACTACAATAAAATATGTTTATCATTAGTCTTTATATAATCATGCAACTAAAGAGCTCTTTCCAATGTTTTGAATGAATGTTCATGATAAACTTGGTTATCTTTCAATCTAGCGACGATTCTTTATTAAATTGATTTCAAAAGCATGCTTATGATGAATTTATTTTTATTTACTTGTTATAAAGTTAATTTCAATCAAATTTCATGATAAATCCATGTCCCATCACAAAATATGATTTAGCCTATTTGTGGGAATTATTATTATCTTGATTATATTATAAGTGGATTATGTTTCTAGCATGTTGAATTGTCGATTGCCACTGTTTTTTACTAAAATTAATTGTGAGTTATTGATGAGTGATCAATTATGATATAGTCTTGGAGTTTAGGTTACGTTTACCTATACTCGTATATCTTATACAGTTTGAGTAAGTAGTATACATGATATGGACTTAATTCTTTGATGATTGATTCATGATTTTTTATCTGGCTATTGTACTTTTGTTACTGACTATGATGTAAATTGATGGATAAATATTTATCTATGTTGATCAAGGTTTGTTGATTGACCTATGTTCTCGTATCCTCTATATATAAATAATGCAATGTACATAATGTGATCTTAATTCTAGGGTAGATGAAAAATGATTTTGTTTATGTTAAGATTCATTTCTATACTACCCCAATATCTTTAATATTTATGGATTGTAAGTATTTATCATTTATTATAAAAGCAAGTGCGATTTGGTAAGATTGCCTTATTCCTCTACTTTTCTATAGTATTGCCAATAGAATTCTCGTTCTGTAGTATGGTCCACTTATGGTGGCGGTGTTTTTTTCTTGTCAATGTGTATGTGTTTATTAGTCTATTCATGAATGTGCATTATGGTCTTAAGAAGGTGGCTGCCTCAATGTGTTGTTGATAGACAATGTACGATCATGTTGACCAATGTACACACACCCACACCTAATGCAGGATTGCAAGTAGTATAGGTTCATAATGTGTAATGAAAGGGTATTAACATATGCACTAATTCTTACAATTATGCATGTACAATATTTTTCCATAAAGTATGTTAGGTAAGTCTTCAATAGGATGACTTGATATGTTTACTAGTATCGACAAGGGTAAGGGTCCTTGTCTATGCATTACGCGTGTGTGCCTTATAGGATAGTTCCTAGGTTTTTGATCTTTGTGAATGAATATGAAAGCATGAGCATGTTATAAATATTACTTGTATTCTATGATGTCAAGTTTATGCTATGATGAAGTATGAATATGCATTGTGTCTGAATGTGTTTACATGAAAGGGTTGCTCATATAGTAACACATATACACTTATGTATGAAACGAAGGGATGTATGAGCATATGTGGTTTAAAGGTGTTTATGTGAATGTTTTGCTTAAATATATATATACACACACATGAAACATATCCATTATTCATGTATGATGATCTACTGAATAGATGGGCACTTGAAAGGTGTCCACAAGGGTATCCTAAACTAGATGATGCTTTAATATGCTATATTCATGGTTAATGTCTTCCCACATGAATTAGGTTAATGAACTCTCATCTATGACCTACAATTTAAGCATACGGGGAGAAAATCTCCTAAAGCTTAATTTTATAAAATAGTAATAATAAGGAATTTTAAATAAAGAAACTTAGCTTAGCCCGATTGAACTTGAAGTAGAGGGGTGTCCCTTCGCAATTTGACGAGGTAGGCTCACTATAATTATCACGAGATTGATACCTACAATGACCTATAGGATCTAGAAAGGTATCTTAACTAATATGCTAGCATATTGTTTGTTTCTACATCATCAAGGTACAACACCTTCCCTTCGTTTAAGTCACTACAACACCTAATTCCATGTTTAGCACCCATAGTGTTAGTGTAGGTTAAGACTATAGTGTCCCAAAAGTAAAATGGACAATGAAAAGTAAAGTAAGGACCCTATCTAAGATTACCTAGGGGAAATTGCTCACTCTACGTGAGGGTTTGGGACTTAACCTAGGCATTGCATAAGTATCTCTATATGAGAGTTCTAGGAAGGTGTTATACTGTATATTAATATATTTATGTTCTTTTTGCATGGCATTGTAGTTTAATCTACTTTGTATGATAATATGCATGGTATGAGTATATGTGATTGGGTGTTACCTTATATGCATAATGTGGGTCTAAGTGACCATATGAAGATGATATTACTTTGAATGTATGAACTTTTCTTTACTTGCCTTGTTGATGTATGAACTGAAGGATATATGCTTGTGGTCTCTTGATATATTTACTTAGTATGTGTGAGGTTATGGGGATTCACATGCACATTGAACTAGTAGACTTAGATTGTGGTTATGAGTAAGGTCTTATAAGAGTGTATGTAAAGTGAAGTAAGTATATGTGCAAATTGACTATGGTTTACTGTAATGGTTTTGGTAGTCCTGACATTAATGAGTCTTATGATGTACTATACTTCTATAAATGTAAGTGTTCAGTTAGGAAGGTGTATGAATTAGTACATTTTGGCCTAATGTTACACATAACACCAAAATGTAAGTGTTGAGTTAGGAAGGTGTATGCATTAGTACCTTTTGGCCTAAGGTTACACATAACACCAATTATCACGAGAAGGTTACTTGGGAAGTTAATGAGTTAATGTATAGACGCTTACTTTAAAATTAAGGTGCTTATTGTAATTGAAATAAGATTACTGTAAAGTGGTGCTGACAATTCATTAAATTTTGTTTAAGGTTTTATGAAATATTCTGACCATTGAATATGTCTAAATAAAGTATGTAAATAGTATAATGCTTATTGTATCAAGATTTATGAAGTTTTTACAAAAAGGTATGATGCATGGTTTTCAAAGGAAATTGTTCATTTTAAATGTATGTTTTTGCATGTTTGCCATACTTAATGCATTCTTGTACTAACCCATTCTTAATTTCTTTTTAACCAAAATTGTATGTTATGGATGCTTAAAGGATCTCTCTAAGGTGAAGGGCTCGATATGTGATTCCCTAACACAAGGAAAGGATCCTGAAGTTCAAGGATTTACTGTGTCTTGTCTTACTGTAAATCATGTAATAATTTAGTTATGAATTATCTTATAAGGGTCGTATACTATTATACTCTAATGATGTTGAGTCTAAGATTGCAAAGAGGCTTAGATTCTTTAACTACGTATTATGATATTTTGTATTTAATGGAAGTGATGTTCTAACATATGACGTGCTATGAAATGTATTAAACTTTCTGCTAAACTAACCTATGAATATGTGATGAATTATATCTATGAGTTTATATATGATCTCCAAAAGGTCAAGTACGCCATGTTACTTCTAGGGGGTACTCCCTGGGTATTACATAGACCATGATAGCTAGACATGGGTTTCTGATATTAACCCTTACCTCACAAAGGATCCCCACATGCCTAGGGTGGTGATATTCTTGAGCGTGTATATGGATTCTCCATTAGATACTCCTATGTGGGCGCATAGTTAACGTATAAGAATATTGCTTAAAAGTAACTCATTCTCTACTACCGAGGAGTACTTATCTCAAATAAGTACATTGGCTGGCTACAACATGTCTACTCACAAAATTTACCCACCCTTTCTTAAAATCGTCTCGATGCTAAGCATAACCCCTCCCCCCCCATGGAGTCTTAAACATTAATTGACTCTTGGTTAAGAGGTATCTAATTAACACCACATCTCAACTCACAAAGTGTACTTATCCGTAGAGGTTACTTTTCAACACCACATATCAACTCACATACGGTATTCAATCTCCAACCTATCATAGAAATCTTTTGAAAATGGTGAGGTTGCTACTAAACAATTCATATCTACTCACGAAGAGTTGTTCACCCCAAAACTCAAATTTTTTATACTATAGAAATAGTAGGGGTGGTCTGGACACTTCATCTTTACTCATGATGAGTGTCCACTCTACAATTCTCCATTCATATTCGTTAACTTCACTCGTTCATTCATAGTGTGCATGTGAGAACCTGTGAGCACATCATTCACATAATCACCATATTCATCACTTGACATATAAACATGCTTAGAAATTCACATAATTCACACACTATCACACTTCACATATTATCATGATTCACATCTACATATACCTTATTCATACATGATATCTTCAAGTTACATCTGAACAATTTCAAAAGTGTACCACGTGCATATCATTTAAATCATCATTTCACATTACATGCTATGTCATCAAGGACATAATCACAATACACACATTCATACATATATCAATATACATCAAGTAAACACATCGACCAAAGGTCGGCCATACCACTCAAGAGCATTTCATTAAAAGAGCTTAAAAATATAACCAACATACAATTCATCCAAGACTTCACCTGCTATTCTAAACTTCTTCAATAATTTATCATAAAATATCCCTTAGGGCAGTAGCTAATCACAATATAACCATAAAGAAGACCATAGTAAAAACCTTATCTAATCGTGTTCATTAATCCAATTTAATAAGCAAAAAGTTGGAGATATTCATAAGCATGCGTTCATTGAGGTTTTTACATTAAAATCATCAAATAATACTTGAACAACCATCTTTCATTCATTAAAACATTTTAATTCTAAGATGCATGATTAGAGTCAAACATAGAAGATATTAGAGCTTCAAAACCCTTTTGAAATCTCTTTGAAGTGACCCCTTAAATGAAATAAAGTACAAGGATGAACTACCATACCTCATTATGAATAAACCCACGATTCAGAATGGAGGGGTTTTTAATGTCTAGGACTTAAAACAACTTAAAATAATTTAAAACCCTAAATTTATCATTAAAGGTATTTTTCTGAATTTACAAAACACCCCAAGCCTTGGCAGACTTTGCAGTAGCTTTTGCAGGCAGCATCTAAGACCCTTAAACGACGGACTCATCGTCCAGCCGATTCCCCATAGATGGGGTCCGTCCTTTTGTTCTGTGCCTCTACTTTGTGCAGGCCTTGTAGACCTTGATGGTCCAATCGACATCCTAGATCGATGGTACATTGTTTGACCAACAGTCTGTCCGCTGTGGTAGTCGATTGTCACTGCTTGACAACATCCTATCAAAGAGATGGGTTCCTCTTCTAGGGACCCTCATGGGTCCTATGTGGGGTCGTACACATATTTTTAACCACTATACAAGGTCATATATATCGTAGGAACTTCCACAATCAATTTTGACCCTTCACAATACACCTAACATGTCAGCACACTCAAGAAATCACATAAGCAGATAGACATCAAGTCGTCGAACGTCATGGACGTCCGTTGAAATTTGACTTTCAAACATAACAAAACCTTACTCACTGACTAATAAAATTCTAAATAAACATTTGTGGAATGGAAAAACTCATCACAATCATGCTTGTATCTAGCTTTACTTAGTTTATTTTAGTAACATTACATTCTCCCCCACATGGAACAACATTCGTCCTTTAATGACACTAAACACTTTAAAGTACATCAAGGACTAAAATAAAAAAATATCACACATATAATCAAGGTCATACCATTCATATTCCATTCACAAAACTTACAAGGGACATCTCCTTAGGTACTCTAAACAACATAAAAAATTTGGAACGATTTCCACAATTTAAAGTGAACACATACTTCATCATTTTCAATTTATTTATGGGTAAAATACCTTCTCAAACATTAAAATTTCTCATATATATCATTCGTACACACAATGAAACCATTATTTATAAAAATTATTTTTTGTTAAATTTATAACTTCCTTGTAGTGAATACCAAAACCTTAGTAGTTAAAAATGCTTAAAATTCAATAACTCATCTTTCAAGCCATTTTCACGTGAAGGCCTGACAATATGATAGATAAGACCATACAAACTCATCTTATAACATAAATGTCAGGACCCTAAAGTACCACCTAGAAATTAGGGAGAACCCTCATGTCGTGAGCAGGCATAGTTAACCCTTCGGGGTCTTGTACAAGAACATTTACTATAGTTCATTTCATAAGTTTAGAGTGTTTAATTCCTAAAGAGACATCATCTCGGTCAAGGACCTATCCCCTCCTCGTGTATTTTGTACCTCAATTCGTGGAAAAGCCATGAGTTGCACATGGCTATTAAGATCGAAGAATGATTATGAAATTTTTTTGATGGTTACAAGAAAAGCTTAATCAAGAAAAATATGTGATTTTTTGAAAAATGAAATAACAATAAAAAAAACCTATAATAAGAAAGAGAAAAGAGTTTTCTGAATAAAAGATGCAAAACAAGTGAAAGTCAAATCTAAAAAGGGAAATAAGGCAAAGAAAAGAAGCGAAAATAAATAATGGGTCAAAAGCAATAAAATGATGTATTATTCTTAGAGGTAATTTCAAGGAGCGAAGAAAGTTACTAAATCTACCAAAATTTACCTCTCTTAACTTTGAGCCTAGGTTACAAGCCAAGAAAGTCTTACCGTGATACTTGAGTCTAGTGTGGTTAACCTAAGAACCGAAAATGGCAAGACTATGGCATGGAGATCTAATTGCATTTTAACTTATTCCTAAGTGCGAGTGTTGAAAGATAGATCTTTGTACCCTAATGCATAGTTATTGTGTGAAAATTGAGTATTTCTTTTTAAGTGAGGGCACTAGTTTCATTATGAGAAAGTTAGTACCTTGATTAAAAGAAAATTAGTAGAAGTATCTGTTCCATGTTGAATTTCTATCATTGTGTGATCCGTAAAAATTATCCTGTCGAGCCTTAAAGTATAGGCCTGTATTCAATTAAGAAAGAGTCAAGAAAGATAGTCGTGTTGTTGCTATAACTTAAACTACCGCTTTTGTGCAAGTGTCATTTATGGTCATAGTGCGTCACATGAGTATAATTAACAAATTTAACTTGAGGGTGTAATACCGTGATTTCACGGTATTTTTAATGCATTTAACTTAAGATTTTTTACTAGCTTTTGTGTCTTATTTTGCAGGAAAGATGTTATGGAAGAAAAGAGAGACGACAATTGAAAAACGTGCAAAAATATACCTATGGATGCAATGGATGCCTGCAGGTGGTGGTCATAGATGGGTAGCTCACGCATCGAAGGAAAATTAAGGAAGTATGACTATGTATAGAACCGTGTTATGCCGTTTCTTTTTTACCTAGTTATGTAGTTTCCGTACTCTTTTGCCTTCATTGCTGAAAATTTAGCATTTTATCATCAATTTAAGTACTAACAAAGACATTGAGGAAACTAATTCCTTTAATATTTAGACCTAAACGTGTTTAAACCCCCACTCATCCACAGTCCCCCAACTTAAACATTTATTTATCCTCAAGTAAATTATAAGTTCAAAGAGTTAAACAGAGATGCATACAAATAGTCCTGCATAAAAATAAACATGAATGCTCGTGATGTTCAACCTTCCTATGCAATGTTCCATTGTGGAATACATGTTTCAAACTGTGATTAGACATCATTTAATAAATTTCAGCTAAAAATGCTTTCTTCAAATGAAAATTCAAGTTCAACAGAAGTATTCCAATGCTCTCACATAAAACTAATAACATTCCAATACAAAGCTCATTTAAATATAATAGTTAAGGCATCAAAATAAATTATGAAATTCTAAAAGAAAAACCTTCAAATTCTACTAATTGCTTGCCTATATTTTAAAATTAACATGAAATTCAGCTCAATCAAGATCACCAAGGTCATCCAAGGCTTGAAATCGTGTGAGGGAGAAGGTATGATGTATTTTTCTTAGTGTATTCTACCTTCACCAAGCATGTCTTTCATTACACTTTTTCTCTTTTCATTTCTCTCTTTTTAAATTTTCAGTATCCACCTTATGTTTTTTCAATGTTTAATATCACAAACTTTCTGGCTTTCCTTATATTTAACCACACCCCAAATATAGGCTTTTAGATAAAGTTTAATATTTTTATCAGGTCAATACTTCATCAAGGTTTTAGGTTGGTAGGAAAGAGATAAAATGTGCACATGATTCATCCAATGATAAGCTTAGGCTCCAATGGTTCCAAGTTAGGTTAACACTATCATTATTTTATAACAAAGAGGTATAATAGCAATTTTGTTTTCTCTAATGTTCTTTGCTAGGATAATCCATTTAGTTAACCTATATTACTCAATTTGACTAATAGAAAATTGTTAAGGTATAAACAAGAGTTTATATTAAGAAAATACCGCAACACAATATATTCAACACAATGATTAACGAGTACTCTACAAATTGAACTCACGTTCAATGATCATCAAAAGAATAATTTCAACAATTAGGTATTCACTATCAGATGGTAAGAGTTTTTCTTTGACTTATCCACTCATGGTTTGACTCATTAATATCGCACAAATAGACAATTCAACCAAGATCACTATTCAAGTCATCGGTATGGATCGCAAAAGATTCTCAAAGAATCAATAGATCAACCATATTAATGAACATAATAATAAAAAGGTGAATTTTTATTCTGATAAAAAACGAACAATCACATTAATAACAAAAAACAAAAAGTCATAAACATAAGCAACCAAAACAAGTTACATACAACCTAAGGTGATCGGTATGAAGATAGATCACCCCATAAAACAAAACCTAACAATGCCCTAAATAAAAAATGAAGTAATTTTCACAAATAAAAATAATAATTGTTTATAAAGTTGGGATACCCATATCTAGCGAAGATTGAGGTGAACATTGCACATGGGATTTGTCAATATCGAAATTATTGCCCGACTAATCTCCATCCATAACTTGAACTTAGTTGGAGCCAACCATGAAGGTGTTTAAAGAGAAGCCTCTATGGTTGAGTGACCATGGCACAGTCAACATCGCCAAGAACATCATACACAACTGCATCAAGATCCAAAGTTTCTCCTCATCAGTCTTAGGAGCGTCCGACTCAACATCATCATAAGCTACAATAGCTTCTCCGATCGATGCAGCCAGAGGGAAATAACTTGAATACTTTTACACAAAACCTCAGGAAGATCCATTATGCCAAACAATAAGGACATATTCGTAGATTTTATCTCGTCAACATTGCTACTCGATCAATCAAAAAATTAGCTCTGAAGGTTGCACCATTAGGGGCCTGAAGGACTCTATGCTCACAAGCATCAACTTATATCGTGCATGTGTAAAAAAATAGTCCATGTGCATGATAAAATCTTGGTTATTTATATACTAATACCGGATAGGGGCTATAGCAACAACAATAAATCATTGAATTGGATTGGAATAATTGCCACAAACTAAGAAGCACAAACAAGAGTAGATAGGGATACATGTCCCATCTTGTAGAATATTACATGTGTGTACATTGGGTAGAAGACGACATCAATAAATTATTATTAGCATACGCAAAAGGGATAGTAGTTTTAGTACAAATATTACCATAAGGCTCATCGGAAAGATATGGTTAAGTGATGTCTCCCTCGAGCATGTAAATATTCACTAGGGGTATCTATCCATTGACGCTTGATGCCTCTTCTCAGCCTCGTCCATTGTGTACTTGGCCTTCATCCTATTAAAGTTGTAAGAGAAAGTTGGAGGAAATTTCACATCCGTCTTCATGACATAGCATACTTTTATTAGAACAAGAAAATGGAGCAATGTATGGCTCTAGTTGGCCCTTATTGTCATCTCATGCTGAATGCTCAACCTGAGATTTAGTTTATCTATGTAGATAATATAAACGAACAAACCTCCATTAAGATGAAGGAGTATGCAGTCAATCTGAAATAGCATCATTGTGCTTCTAATATAACCAAACCAGTACCGCACAACTACATTCAAGGCGTTCTTCTCAATCATGACCTATTAATTGATTCATGGAGATGTAATTTAATAAATCCAAGGGTGCAGAAACATGTTAAGGTCATTTGATGCCTAATTCTAAATTTTATCTGCTAAGAAATTGCTACAAGAAATGAAGTCTCAAAGGAAGGGAAATCTAGTCCTTGAAAATGAAAATGTGGTCCCAAATGTGAGACCGAGACAAGAAAAATATGGCCGTCACTCATCCTTGAAATTGTAGACACCATTGGTCAATAAGGACAAGTTCAAAAACTAGTCAATGAATGGTTTTTGGGACTAGAAAATTCGTCGTGAACTTCTTTTAGACACTACATATTTAGTATCAAATATGTCATTCATATCTTGGTATTCAAGTCGTTATATCTCTTTTGCGACATTCCACAACCTATTCGTAATAGAGAAATAGAGACGATTATAACCTGGTCACGAATAACATTAGATGTAACATCTGGGGAGCACCACCTAGATATAACTGGCGTCGTCATCTTCTGTCACGACTAAGACTTGCCTGTAAGCTTACATCATTACATTCATAGGTTAAAATGCATAAATATTAAATCTTTTGTATATCTATCTTGAGGTTTACATAGACCTCTCGTATACACATAATATAGTCAATATCGAGTATACATAGACCCTTCGTATAGGAATATTACTTAGTCTTGTACTTTTTTTGCACATAGATAAATATAAGATATAATAAAGTCTTAAAACTGCATGTCTCATCTCATAACAATTTAAAAGAACAATATATGAATTGGTTATATCCAATACATCAAGTAATAAAGCAAGATATATATGCTATATAAAGTTTCGTACTTAAAAGAAAAGGAAGGAACTACTAGTCATATAAGTAGAACAACATCAAATGCTTTATAATGGCATTGCCCTCGTAAAGTAAGGACCTACCCAACTTGGATGAGTGAAAATTCAAACTTTTCCTTCAAAGTCTTCTCATAAATCTCTTCAACAATCAAAACCTAAAATGTTGGGAAAAAATGGAAAAATGGGATAGTATACCACATGTACTATGTATGAGACCATATGCACACATATCAAAGAATTATACAAAAAGGAGACATTTAATTAAACTATACAATTTAATTTAAAAATTCTTATGCATGTTGAAGAAGACCATACAAATCAACAAGATATATTCATTATGTCAAGAGAATCTACATCATTAGACAAAAAACTAATAAGTCTAGTCAAGCCAACATGCATAGCCACATAATTTAAACACATACTAAAGAGAACCCTTTTATCAAGCTCTAACATCAAAAACATGAATACGAGTTCATTACAACATAACCAAAGCAAGACCATTACCCGTGAACCCTGATTAAGTCAACTAGTGCAATGACTAAGCAAAGCCCCATAACCTTACTCAATCCGTTGAACTCTACAAGAACATTTAGAAATGTCCAACTTCAGTTAGCATATCATTAATAGTACATATCATAATACTTTTGATATAGAGACGAAACATATATTAAGAAGTTAAATTGATCATCATATAGTATCATCAATGTTCAAAATCCTCATATACATATCATGAACCATTATAAACATATAAATATATACGAACTTCCTCCTAAGACTTCCGTCACGGCTTACTAGTTAAGAATATAGGTAGTGTCCCATACCCCTACCAAGACTAACCTAAACCCCTTAGGTCATTCTAGTTTGAGTTCATTCATTTAGATCATTTTAACTTTTGGGAAAATCTTTCCTTTACCATCATAGACCACATAAGCTAATGTAAAATGCGGTATTATGTAACCTAACACAAAATGAATGAGGACAACTTGAAAACATAGTACTAATACATGGACAGAGAAACTACGTGGATTTACTATCTAATATTCCGATTGGGGAAACATAGTTCAAGAAGTAAAAGA
The DNA here is from genome assembly GCF_036512215.1 of Solanum lycopersicum. Lineage (NCBI taxonomy): Eukaryota > Viridiplantae > Streptophyta > Magnoliopsida > Solanales > Solanaceae > Solanum > Solanum lycopersicum. Next base: position 37,136,899 of record NC_090803.1, read on the forward strand.
TATAGTTCGGAATCTCTTTATGCATCAGGCATAGTAGTATACAATCTCATGAATACATTAGTGATCCTACCTTCCCTATTCGGGAAGGGACACTCCTCACAATAGTTCACCCGGTGCTAAGCTAGTGTCCTTTTTTTAAATATCATTAATGAATTTATTAATCATCATAGCTTAATATAGGTTACAGGGTCTGTTCCTTGTGTAATTATCGTCGTCATAGCTCAGTAATAATTTCATATATATTTTCTTTCTTTAAAATTAATATCAGTAAGGTTACCACATTTACATAGTCACATCATAATAAGATATATTGGTAAGTTATCACCATCCTTATAACCTTTACATCTTAACCAACCACGCACTATTATCATAGTTCAAGACATTTCAATTTAACATCATACTAACCCTATCAATCTTAATATATGGTATACACCAATAAAACATCATCATGTAATCACAAGTAACCATGATAGAAGTAAAGAATAGAGATCAGAACAATTACTTAGTCTCCCTCACAATGCAATCAACAAGTTCTTACCATCAACCTCCAACATAACCCAACAACGGTATAATAGCATCATATAATATTGACCAACATAATATCTAGACAAATTGAATCATTATACAACAATCCCTCACTAGTTCATAGCCTGCAATTAGAGACTTAGATAAAGTTCATAGTCTACTTCATCACCTAAGTCAATCACTCATGAACCAACATAATTTTATTACAATGCATTAAAATTCAATAAGAATTAGCATAATAACAACATAGGATATTCCATACACTTACCAAGCCAATTGAGTCAATAATATACAATTCAACTCACGATCACAACCTAGGGTTAAAGGGAATGAGTCATCTTCTACAAACTAGATAAATCGATAAAGAAATAACATAATTAAGTTATAATAAATGTTAATATATTTAGAATGTAAAACTTTTTTTATAATCAAATCAATTTAAAAGATCAATTGTGTGTTGGATGAAAATCCACTAGAATTCACATACTTTCGAAATCAATTTTGACGGAAACCTTTTGGGAAAGAATTCCCAAAGGTAAAAGAAATCCTATACCTTGATAATTAATGAATAATGAATGAAAAACTTTGAATTTTTAAGATATAAATATCCTTGAACTTTACCTTCTATGGTGTTTTTGTTCTTGGGAGAGTGAACGAAGGGAGAAGGAAGATCTAATTAGGGTTTGGGAATTATGATGGCTTAGGTTACTTTAATTAGGTTAAGGTCTTTATATAGTTTGTTAATTAACTTAATTAGATATCCCTTAACACCTAAATAGTTTACTAACTAGATAATTAATTAATTTATTCACTTAAAAATCATGTAGCAAAAACACTGCCTCACAAACGACTCCCCGTCGACACCCCGTTTGTCAATCAACGACCAGAGGACCCTCCGTCATGTTGGTACTTCGTTTTGGTCAGAGACTAGTTCAAATCAAATATTTGCCAAATATTGTAAGTGTCCATCGAAGAATGAAATCGAATCCCCATCGATTGGACCACGATCCATTTGTGGCAAGTCACTGGTGGACAGTGGCTTAGGCAGCCTTCGACACAAATGCAAAGGTCCTAATCAAGGGCCCTTCGATTGTCCTTGGGGAGTCTTACCTGATTTTTTTTAATATGAATAAACTTAAATACATGTTATAACCTCTTCAACTAAATTCTTAATTTTCCGACTCCGAAAACGTAGTCAAATGGGTTAAGCCACAGTAGCACCTCATTGAACTATTTTCCGGACATTGTGGGCATTCCTTGATGTTTTATTTCTAAATTTCCTAAATGACACATAAACATTAAATTTAACCTTAAAACTATGTTTAAATCTTTTAACACTTATTTTAGTCTCTAGACTGGGCTTTATAATTTCGGAGTATTACATATTTTTCCCCCACCCTTTTGGAACATTCGTACCTGAATAACACTAAAAACTTTTGAAAGGAAGGAATGGACTCAAGAATAGTAGCCCAACCAACAACATATCAAAACATAAGTTACATTTAAAACCAACTACATTACCTTTCAACAATCAACATTTTGAAAAAATATTCAACCTAAAAGCTTAACTACATGCATCATATGAGACATTCCTTATTACAAAAGTTGATACAACATTTTTGAAAATATTTAATACCATTCATGAAGGAACCACATAGAAGAAATACACCATATAAGCCCAAAAAAATACAAAGAGCAAATTTTACAATTTTCATGTTTATTAGGCACATTTCACTGTAATTTCATTGTAACATATTAATTTTTGCAAAATTTTACAAACAACCTAAGAAACTTCAAATTTAGTCATTATTTTCATTATTAATAAGATTAACTACAGTTAGTTATCAAATAGATGAGGGTAACGAGACTTGATACCAGCCTTGGCCTCCGATGTTGCACCCTCATCAAGGTTATTCTTCCATAATACCCTTTACATAAGACACCTCATTGTTCCTTAACTTATTTACTTGCCTATCAAAATTTGAACCGAAACCTTCTCATAAAAGAGGTTCCCTCGTACACTAAGACCCTCAGCAGGAAGAATGGACTCGGAATCAACGATACACTTCTTAAGAATTGAAACACGGAACACCGTATGAATCAAAGTTAATTCACTAGGACACCTCTACTTGTATGCAACCTTACAAATCTTTTGCATGATTTCATAAGGACTCACATAAGGATGACCCAACTTCCCTTTCTTGCCAAATGTCATCACCCCTTTCATAGGATATTTTTTTCGATACACTTTATCACCTTCTTAAAACTCTTATTACTTTCTCCTAATGTATGCATAGTACTTTTACCGGCTATTAGCTATTTTCAAATGATTACTTATGGTACTAACCTTCTCAAAAGTCTTATAAATCAAATCAGGATGCAAAAATGAGGACTCACCATCTTCAAACAATCCAATTGAAGATCTACATCCCCTACAAGACAAGGCTTAATAAGAAGCAATTGATATAGATGAATGGTATCTATTGTTGTAAGGGAACTCCACCAAAGTCAAGTCCTTATCCCAATTTCTCTAGAAATCAACAAGCTCTAACAATGTATTCAAGTGTTTGAATAGAACACTCGGCTTGACCATCTGTTTGATGATTGAAGCGGTGCTTAGCTTCACCTTGGTACCCAACCCATTTTTGAATGACCTCAAAAACCTAGATGGGAATTGTTCAAACTAATCATATATGATAGATAATAGAATACCATGGTGACACACAATCTCGTCTATGTAGATCCTTCCTTAATTTTCAACCGAGTAAGTAGACATGACAGGAATAAGTGAGTTGATTTTGTAAACCTTTCCACACCCACCCACCCATATGGAGTCAAATATTTTTTGCGTCTGAGGCAAACCTATAACATAATCCATATTGATATCTTCCTAATTCCAAGTAGTAACTTGGATATGTTGAAGTAAACCACCCGACATTGGTGTTCGGATTTCACTTGTTGGAATTTGAACACTTTGCAACAAAATTTTTTGTTTCTCTCTTCAATCCTTCCTCCCAAAACACTTCCCTAGGGATATGGTACATGTTTGTAGATCCTGGATGAATGGAGTAACAGGACCAATGAGCTTCCCCAAACATCTGGTTCGTCAAACCATCTAGATTGGGAACATATTAAATTCATTGATACCTCCAGACACTAAGTCCCCTAAGGAGATTGAATCATTATGGTTACCAAGAACCGATTCCTTAAACTCCATCAATAGCTTATAAAGAGTTGCATAGACTTCAGATCAACCACTAAAGATGACTTGGAGTTATGATAGATCATAAACCACCAATAGAATAGTTTTATAACCTAACATCTAATCTAGAAAACCTATGAACATATTTATCATGGTATTTCTTGGATTCTTATATTTGAGACACACTACCTAGGTCATACGACTTAGAGCATCTCCAACTCCATTGGCCTTGCCGTAGTGGTAGAGAACACTCATGCTATAATCCTTCAATAGTTCCAACCACCTTCTTTGTCAAAGAATCAACTCTTTTTGAGTATTTACTTGTTGAAGACTCTTGTGGTCAGTGTACACATCAACATGAACACCATACAAGTAATGTCTTCATATTATCAAGGCAAATACCACGGCCTGTAACTCAAGATAATTAGTTGGATAATTCTTCTCATACATATTATGTAGTCTAGAATCATAAAACACTACTTTCCTATGTTTCTTAAGCACACACCCCAATAAAATTTGGGATGCATCACAATACACAACAAAGCCCTTGGTACCCTCCGGTAAAGTCAACACCAACACGGAAGTAAACCTAATCTTTCAACATTAGAAAACTTCTCTCACATGCCTCCTACCAATAAATTTTCCTACTCTTTTGTATCAAAGCAGTCAAGGGAGATAAAATATATATGCAAAACCTTCCACAAACTTCATATAATAACCCGCTAGAAAAAAAAACTCCTAATGTTGGTCGATTCAATGGTATAGGCCAATTCTTTACCACCTCAGTTTTCCTTAGACCAACCTCAACTCCCTCACTAGATATGATATGACAAATAAACAACGCCAGTGAACTCAAACAAAACTCACATTTGCTATACTTGCCATCTTATTGGTTTTGCTTAAGCACTTCAAACACTACCCTCAAATGGTCCATGTGTTTACCCTAATTTTTCGAATATATCAATATGTTGTCAATGAAAACAATGACAAATTGATCTAGGAAACATTGCAACATCCTATTCATGATATCCATAATTGTTCATCAAGTGTTTTTGAGACTATAGGAAATTTCTAAGAACTCATTTTTACCATATTTTGTCTGTAATGTAATTTTTTGTATATCCTCGTCTCTCACCCTAAATTGGTGATACCCTAACCTCAATTCAATCTTAGATAAGTAGTTTTTCCCTTGGAATTGATAAAACAAGTCTTCAATCAAAGTGAGAGTACACGTTTTCTTAATAGTTACTTTATTGAGTTGTCGATAATCAATGCACAATCTAAGGGACCTATCTTTCTTCTTCAAAAATCAAAAACCGGATCCCCCCATTGAAAAATAATAGGTAAAATGAATCCATTGTCTACTAATTCGTAGAGTTTAGACTTCAACTCTTTCTATTCAGCCAAAGCCATCTGGTAAGGAGGATATGAATAGGGTTGGTATCCTATAGAAAGTCAATACCAAAATCAGTTTATCATTCTGGAGGGATTCTGGGAAGATTATTAGGAAAGAACTCCAGAAATTCCCTTACACGGGGACCAACTCAATGGGAGGAACTTTATAGTCTCAATCCTTGACCCTTACAATGTGATACAACACCCTTTTGAGATCATTTTACAAGACTTAAGATAAGATATGATACGACCTCAAGGAATAGAATATCCCATCTTCCTATGTAAAATGGATTTATTTTGAAAATTGAACTTGACAATTTTAGTTCTACAATCAATGGAAACAAAACAACCATGCAACCAATTTATCTCCAAAATAACATCAAAATCGATAATACCAAGTTATACTCATTCAAAATGAGTAACTCTATTGGACTACATTATAGGACAATTTCTATATGCCCTCTTTGCAACCACCGACGCAACTACTAGTGTAGTTACATTGAAATTTTCAGCTCTAATATCGAGAAAAATATCAAAATTTCTAGGTATCAATGGAGTAATAGAAGATAGTGCAGACCCCAGATCAAGTAGAGCATATACATCTGTAGAGAAGACTTGTAACATACCGATCATCACATTTGGAGAACTCTCATTTTCACCCCTTGAGTGAAGTGTGTAAAAGTGATTCTTCTTTGGACCACATTAGAAACACTAGCTTGAGCTTTCCTTCTACCTTTTACTTGCCCCTTAGACACACTATATTTGCGAGCCTTGGGAAATTTGATTGGAACATTATTAGAAGACCATTTTTTAAATGTAGGATTGTCATAAATGTGAAGCCTACCCTTAGGTGAACCACCGTCAAACGACCTTTCCCTCTTGGCATCTCTACTCTTCCTCTTAGATCTTGTCTCTTACACTTGTTGAGCATGATCCATGAGATGAAAAATGTTAATATTTTCATGTATCATAGCCGAATGACATTCTTCCTTCATGTCATCCGACAGTCCCATCACAAATCTGCTCATTTCATCTCTAGGATCAAATACCAAAGAAGGAGCATACTTTGATAATTTACTGAATTTCACAGAGTATTTATGTATACTTATACCTCCTTGATGAAGGTTGTTGAATTCATCAAATTTGGTTCCCTCTTATCCCTAGGAAATAACATATCAAGAAAAGCCTTCTTGAAATCTCACATGTCACTCGTCCACCTCTTAAGAGCCTATTGTCTATCAATTGAACGTATTAAGTTTGGGCCACATCATTGAGTTGATAAGTGTATATCTAGGCATTATCACTCATAGTCAACCCCATGACATAGAGGATATTATAGGTTTCATCAATGAGCTCTTTGATGACTTCCTCCACTATGGAACCAGATAAAGTAAGGATTCATCCTTGGGAAATTCCTCAAGTGAGGGGCCATGGTTACAACATGTTGGTTTCCTCAGGAGACAATCTCCCAATTACCTTGAGGCGTCATGGATTGAGATTGAGTAGTGATGAATTGTGATGGAGGTGTAATAGCTTGTGCCGTTTTGCAAAAGGAATCCATTATGTAACCGTCTGTCTAAGGAAGAGGATTACTGGAGCTTGGTAAGCATTAGTAACATCTTCAAGAGGAGGTACTTGATTGCCCTGCGGAGGAACTCCCTCATTATAAATATCTTTATCAATTCTTCGAGTGGACATTATTTGAGTATTCATTTCCTATAATCACTATAAAAGTATTAGATTCTAAGGGCCGAACGAGTCAAGACGCTAGAGGAAAGATATTGGATTTCCAAGAAAAGGATAGTTTCCTAATCATTTTATAATTTCCTACTCATAAGTGTGGCGTGCTTCGAAATTATGAATAATAATCTACATTGACGTCGTTACGTGAGAAATCGACTCTAAAGGTATTCAACCTCAAGATCTAATACAAAGTTTGTCACATTCGAGGAGCACCCTCTATACGTAAAAGGTGTCGTCGTCCTCGTTGAGGACTCAGAATAGCCTGTTAGATTACATCATTACATTCATAGGTTAAAAATTTTGAGATTTTAAAACTTTTTATATATATATTAAGGTTTACAGAGACCTCTCTCACACACATAATATAGACATATCGAGTATACATTGACTCTTCATATATGAAGATTACTTAGTCTTGTACTTTTATTGCACATAGATATATATATATATATATATATATATATAATATAAGGAAGTGTTAAACTATGATTCTCATCTCATAACCATCTAAAAAAGAGTATAACAATTTGGCATATCCCATACATCAAATAATAAAGCCACATATAGGATATACAATATTTATTACTCAAATAAAAAGTAAAGAATTATTAGTCTTATAACTATAACAATGTCATGACCTAGATTATATAATCCGAATTGCAACCGGCATCGTTGTCCTCAAAGTGGTCACAGTAAAGCCTCTTCTTGAATTCATCACATTCATAGGGTTAATTTTAGCGGAAAATTTAAAACTTTTTAAATTTATCAAGAATACATAGAATTCATATAGTTATTACATAGTTACATTATATAAAAATTTCAATGTAAAGAAAATACATATATAATAAAGAATAAATTCGAAAGAGAAGATGAATATATCATAACTAAGTTTCTCAAACACGACCTTATTACAAAGCTTCAAAACGAAAGTATGAAAGAAATGCTATGGACAACCTCCACTATCGATGTATACTACTAGCCTAGACTAAAATTGTAGCATCCTCTAAATAAAGAGGACCTACCAAATGGTCTAGAGAACGCTGATGTCCAAAATGATGTGAATAATTTTCAATGTGTTCTTTGACCTTCACCTATATAAACAGTAAATTGTATAGGGTTAGTATACCACATTTACTATGTATGGGTCTATGAAAATATACACATGACACTATGCATGATTAAGGAAAGCTCTTCTTAAACATTATGCCATTACTAGAAAGTATAATCACTAGACTTTCCTAAATCGTTAGTTATGAATTGTTGAATGAATATGATGTACTTTAATGCAATAAAAGAACACAACTCATTTACTATATGATTAGAAGACATAAGTATGATTAACATATTTTAAAAAAAACTCATGCGAATATTTGAGATTTTTATCCTCTTGAACCCGAAAGCTCCTCTTTGAATGCTTAGTTTATTTTTTAGCCTTTTTCTTCTTGTTGTTTGTGTAGTTCAATAATTCCTTTGGTCATATGTTTTACTTACATGTACAATGATTCATTCTAGTCCCATACCAACAATGAATCAAGTAAGTAATTTAAGAGATTAAGGAAATGATTTAACTACAATTTGGGGCATAAAATCTTCATAAACAAATCTTTAGTGATGTAACATTGCAAAAACCCATACGTCTAACGAAAAGCCAGTATGTCGTTAGGATAGCCTATTAGAGATATATAGGAACCCAAATTCCCAATATTGAGAAATAGTGGACATAGTATAGAATAATTGGTTAAGGGATATAAACAAATTTTCTATATACGAATAAGAATATAATTTTTTGGTTGCCACACCCCAATCAAAGATTTATGTTCAATAGGAGTAACTGCAAGGAAGATTCTAAGATAAAATTAAATATTCAACCATATCAACCATAAAACCAAACAAGGTACTAGGCATCAATGTAACAAGCCTAGTACTAAACCACATGATCATTTGAAATGATCATGTCAATTAAACATTGCCCAACGACATACTGAGGGTCCTTGGGACAACAATTAAACATTTCCATATGAAACATAAAAAATAGTTAGTTAGTGATGTACAACCAATCCATGTATAGGCACATTTGCAAGACATGTGAAGAAGCTGCAAAAAGAGGGGACCACCCTAATCAAATTTGGTTAGGGTAGTTAAGGGGAAAACGTGCATAAGGGACCACTTCATAGGGGTCCTACCTTCCCAACAAACTCTACGTCCTAAATAACTTTCCCAAAACGTAGGAATAACAGAATTGGACCCATTAGTGCACCCGACAACCAAGGAAAAAAACCGCGTTGACACGAACCTAGTACTGGTTTAAGAGACAACGTAGTACCTAACCTTGTATTGTCCAAAAGGTTAGTTATGGTCCTAACAACACAGGGGTACTTTAGTAATTACCCTAGGTTATATAATTAATTACTTTATCAAATTAATTATTTAATTTAAAAGGGCTAAAACGAAAAATAAAAAAGGAACTTTTGTATTTCGGTTAAAACAAGAAAAGGACAATGTAGTACCTAACCTAGGATGGTCCAAAGAGTTAGTTAAGATCCTAAAGACATATAGGTAATTTAGTAATTATCCTAGTCTACTCAATTAATAAATTTAACAACTTAATTTAATTTAATGGGACAAAACCGAAGTCAGTAAGCAATATCCAAATTTCGGTTAAAACAAGAAAAAAGACAACGTAGTACCTATCCTAGGATGCTTCAAAGGATTTGTTATGGTTATAACGACTAAAGGGTAATTTAGTGATTACTCTAGGTAACATAATTAATTAAATTATTTATTTAATTAATTAAATTAAAGGGGTCAAATGAAAATTCTTACACTAATCTAGTAAAACTCAAGAAAAATCCTAGTACATAACTTAGGATGGTCCAAAAGGTTTAATTTTTGTTCCACTGATTCAGTGTCACTTTAATAGTTATCAAGGTACATGAATAAATTAAATATTTATTTAAGGGGAAAAAATGAAATTCGTAGGAATTTTTTATAGATTTGACCATGTAATGTGTTTTTCTAGTTGTAGTGAATATAGGAGGGGCTTTTTCGTAATTAGATTACTAATTTATTTAATTTTCTTATTAAAACATAAGTTGAATAACTAAATCTCAGTTCTTAAACCTATAAATCATGTTCAAACTCATAGACCCAAATGATGCAAAAAAGTAAATAACGAATGAAAGAAAAAGGCCAAAAAATTGTCGATTTCTCTAGGTTTATTTCATGGTTTCTTCAAGGTTTTGTTCAAGAAATTCTTCATAGATTACGTTCTATATAAGGTATAAGTTTCTATCCTGGACTTCTTTCTCCAAGAGAACTTTCTTTTGAAGGATTAAAAGATCTTAAAAACTGGTTGTATGTGCTGCTGGATGATCATAATATGTATGGTTTTTAATGGAATAATTATCGAATGAACCTATTAATTGGACTTTGAAGTTAAGTGTTATTATGTTAATTAAAAGAATGATAGTATGTTAATGATATTTCCAAAATTTTTATGTATGAATATCATACGGTCTGTTCTTTATACTAGATGTTAAGATGACGTTATATATGATATATTTATCAAATGCTAATATGATGCTGTCCAAGATGTTTAAAAATCGTTATGTCTAAAGTTATGTTATAAGGATAGCTAAAAAGATCTCCGTAAAATAATAATTTGTGTGAATGTTTCCCTTATGTCAATAAAATGTCTAACATACACATTGTTGAAAATTTAAATGGGAATTTTCTATAATTTTACATCTTAATAAGTAAATGATTGTCTAATGAATACTTAATCCCAAATGGAGCATGATTGAATGAAACTTTTGTTTATGTCAACAAAACAGTTATGAAATCTATAGCCAATTTCTTAAGCCAATACTAATCTTATGCCTTTAAATTGGCAAACACTACATTGTCAAAATTTTTTTATGGAATTATCTATAATATTATGTTAAAGAACTAAAATATTATCTAATTTATAATGTATAAAAACTTAAGCATGTTGAATATGACAATTGGCTTCTGCCAACAAATATGGTTATGAAATATATGCCCAATTGTTTATGCCAATATTAATCGTATGCCAATAAAATGGCTAACTATACATTGTCTAAAAGTGATGCATTTAAATGGATATAATATTATGTTAAATAATTAAAATATTGTATAATGGTTCATACATAGTATATTTAAATATGACCACATGTAAAATTGGCACATGCCAACAAAAATGTTTATGTAGTTTAATATTAAAAATTTGAGGCCAATACTAACCATATGCCAATATTGTGTAGTTAGAGTATCAAATGATAATATAAGAACTTCTAAACTAATTCAATATACCCATAATGAAGGGAATGCCACTCATTAGGACGACTCCCAATATGCTCTAAAAGAATTATATACGAACTCATGAAACTCATTGAATGAAGTGCTCATCGTCCATAAACAATAATATTAATCTACTACACTAAAGTAAGTAGGTAAGGTGAGTTATAACATAATTAATGGGATCTAATGTAAGTAAGTTACAAGAATGGGGTGTTAAAGGAAGTGAGAAAAATCTCACTTACCCCTAAGCTACAATGTTAGAACAATACTCACGTATGAAGGTGGTGGAATGTAAGAGCCAGTCTCATTAACACCAAAGGATGAAATGTAAGTAAATTCACATTTAATTAATGTAAAGTATGGATGAACATTCATCAATAGAGTAAGTAAATCTTAATGTAGAAGCAAGCCATCATTATTCTTGAGTAAACCCTAAAAGATAAAGAAGAAATGAACATTACGTAATTAGGTGAGTAATTAATGCAATGATGCTAATGAAAATGGTGACAACATGATAAAAGGATACTTTTAATGGTGAGACAAGTCACAACCAAGACTTATTAAGGGTCACTAAAAGTACTCAGCTAAGAGAGTTTTGAATATAAAGAGAGAAGTCTAAATCACACTCTATATGTATGTTTAAGGACAATTCAAACTTAATATTAGAGATGAGATGATAAATCATCTAATGAGAAATGATGCCCTCATGCTGCAAACCATCTTCCATATTGTATGAGTTTAATGTAATGGAACTTTATACTAAGCACTGATAGGCTAGCTATGAGCGGTGATGCCTTCTTTCGGCAAGGTCAAAGGTTCACGTATTTCTTATTAGATTAGACTGTCTGACATGCGGGGTAAATGTCTCCGTATATCTCCTAGCCTTTGAACCTATTCTGTCAATATAGGTATGCCACGACCCAAACCGGGTTGCGACTGGCCACCACACTTACCCTCCTATGTGAGCGAACCAACCAATCTAAACCTTAACATTTCAATATAATATAAACAGAAAGTATTGCAGAAGACTTAAACTCATAAATAATCAACTTCTATAACTCAAAAACTTATCATTATCCCCAGAATCTGGAAGTCATCATCACAAGAACATCTACCTTTAAATTACTAACTAAGAGTATCTAAAAAGCTAAAAATACATAAGAAGCTAGTCCATGCCGGAAGTTCAAGGCATCAAGACATGAAGGAGAAGATCCAGTCCAAGCTAGAAGCGTTAGCTCACCCTGAAGATCCGGTGTGACGAAGACTGGCTTGAGTTACTGTTGAGTCGAAGATGACGTCACGTTTGCTGCACTCCAAAAATAACAAGAAGAAAAACATAAAAGTAGGGGTCAGAAAAAAACACGGGTACTGAGTAGATATCATCGGCCAACTCAAAATAGGGAATAGTATATATCAATATTATCGTAAATCAACTATAAAACTCAACATGTAGAAACAACAAGTATTGTAATCATCAATAAGTACCATCAAGTTCATCCATGAGGGCTCAAGCCTCAACACCATACTCATTTGGGAATTAAGTATATTAAGTTGAGTATATTATCATCTTTCAAGATTCATTATCTTTCCTCTTCTTGTGTCGGTACGTGACACTCCGATCCCTTACTACTATGTGTCGGTACGTGACACTCCGATCCCCTAATTCTATGTGTCGGAACGTGACACTCCGATCCCCTAATTCTATGTGTCGGAACGTGACACTCCGATCCCCTACATGTGTCGGAACGTGAAACTTCGATCCCCTACATGTGTCGGTACGTGACACTCCGATCCCCTACATGTGTCGGAACGTGACACTCCGATCCCCTACATGTATCGGAACGTGACACTCTAATCACCTACATGTGTCGGAACGTGACACTCCGATCCCCTACATGTGTCGGTACGTGACACTCCGATCCCCTAATTCTATGTGTCGGAACGTGACACTCCGATCCACTAATACTATGTGTCGGAACGTGACACTCCGATCCCCTAATTCTATGTGTCGGAACGTGACACTCCGATCCCCTAATTCTATGTGTCGGAACGTGATACTCCGATCCCCTACATGTGTCGGAACGTGAAACTCCGATCCCCTACATGTGTCGGTACGTGACACTCCGATCCCCTACATGTGTCGGAACGTGACACTCTGATCACCTACATGTGTCGGAACGTGACACTCCGATCCCCTACATGTGTCGGTACGTGACACTCCGATCCCCTAATTCTATGTGTCGGAACGTGACACTCCGATCCACTAATACTATGTGTCGGAACGTGACACTCCGATCCACTAATACTATGTGTCGAAACGTGACACTCCGATCCACTAATATCATTCTGTAAATCATCAAGCCTTCTCTATTCCAAGGCATCATCAATCCCATTACTTTAATTCATCAAGCCTTCTTCTATACCAAGGCATCATCATTAATAATTTATATTAAAGTTTCTTTTCAAGATTTGGGATTCAATATTTTCATCATGCTTATCTTATCGCAATCACATAATCATATTCATGCAAACATACCATTAAGCATATAGTAGGGTTTACAATACTACCAATACATATCATTCACTATTAAGAGTTTACTTATGAAGCATGAAAACCATAACCTACTTCCACCAAAGAATTGGAATCAACAATCAATTTCCCAAGCTTTGATATTCCCTCTGCCTCTTGATCGATCAATTTCTCTCTCTCCTTGTTCTCTCTATTTTCTTTATTCAAACCCTCTTTCTTTTACCCTAGTTAACATATAATTAAGTGTAAAAGATGGCAATAATACCCCACTAATTAACTTAGGGTTACCTTTTTTAACCTCCAAGAATTTGAGTTATTAATATAAACCCACAAAATCTATAATTAAGGAAGGAGTAGTCAAAAAACGTCCCTTAAAACGTGTAAGGAAATCCGATTCTGCCTGGGATTTACGCAACCTGTGATGGGCCGTCGTGCCTGCGACGCTCCGTCCTACAGGTCGACGCAAGAGTCAGAGAGTCAATTTCCACTGAACAATCTTTGACGGTCCGTCACGCCTGTGACGGTCCGTCCTGCCATTCCGTCACGAAGTTCAGAGAGTCGATTTTCAGTACCGAATTTCAGATTTTCTAAGTGTTTTAAAACGAAACCCTGTGACGGTTCGTCGTGCCCATGACAGATCGTCGTTTGGTCCGTCGCCTCAGCCTGTTTTTCCAGAATTAAAGTTTGTTGCTCAAAACGACTAAACAGGTCGTTACAATAGATACCAATTTACCCATCGTTCGTCCCCGAACGATTACAAGAAGGAAAACAAGGGCGAAAAGGAGTACCTGAATCTGTAAACAGATGTGGGTATTTTTCTCGCATATCCGCCTCCTTCTCCCAAGTGGCTTCTTCAACGGGTCGATTCTTCCATTGCACCTTGATGGACGCAATCTCTCTTGACCTCAACTTGCGAACTTCTCTATCTAAAATAGCAACAGGCTCCTCCTCAAAAGACAAGTTCTCGTCAAGCAAAACTGAATTCCAACGGATAATGTAGTTCCCATCCCCATGGAATCTTTTCAACATCGACACATGGAATACCGGGTGTACTCCGGACAGCCCTGGAGGCAAGGCTAACTCATTAGCCACCTTCCCTACTCGCTTAAGTACTTCAAATGGTCCAATGTACCTTAAACATAGTTTACCCCTTTTACCAAACCGCATCACCCCTTTCATGGGTGAAACATTCAACAAGACTTGTTCACCCTCCATGAACTCTAAGTCTCTAACCTTTCGATCTGCACATTATTTTTGTCTACTTTGCGCCGCTAGAAGCTTTTCTTGAATAGACTTCACTTTTTCCATCGAATCCCTCAAGAGATCAGTACCCCAAGGTCTGACCTCGAACGCATCAAACCAACCAATGGGAGACCTACATCTCCTACCATACAATGCTTCAAATGGATCCATATCAATGCTTGAGTGATAGCTATTATTGTATGAAAACTCCGCTAAGGGTAAGAAGCTATCCCAATGGCCACCAAATTCTATCACACACGCACGAAGCATATCCTCCAACACTTGAATCGTTCGCTCAGACTAACCATCGGTCTGGGGATGGAACGCAGTACTAAGGTCCAACCTAGTACCCAATTCTGCATGCAATGTTTTCCAAAACTTAGAAGTAAACTGCGTACCTCTATCTGATATGATGGATAGTTGAACCCCATGCAATCGCACCACTTCCGAGATGTAAAGTTTGGCTAACTTTTCTGCATTGTAAGTCACCTTGACCGGAATGAAATGAGCAGATTTAGTTAACCTATAAACAATCACCCAAATGGAGTCATACTTACCCATTGTCTTCGGAAGACCAACCACAAAATCCATTGCAATTCTTTCCCACTTCCATTCCGGAATGGGAATTCTCTGAAGTGTTCCTCCGGGCCTTTGGTGTTCACACTTTACTTGTTGACAGTTTGGACACTTGGCAATAAAGTCAACAATATCACGCTTCATTCTACTCCACCAAAAGTGTTGCTTTAGGTCACGATACATCTTGGTTGCACCCGGATGTATAGAATACCTTGAACTATGATCCTCTGTCAGAATAGTGTTGATCAAATCATCGACGCGGGGTACACATACCCTTCCCTTGATTCTCAAAATACCTTCCTCATTGATTTGTGCTTCCTTAGCCTCTCCTCGCAATACTTTGTCTTGAATTCTGCGCAGTTTCTCATCATCAGACTGTCTTCCCTTAATCTTGTCAAGAAAGGAAGATCTTGCCTCCATAGAAGCCAACAATCCTCCCCTCTCATTTACTTCTAATCTCATCAAGTCATTAGCTAGAGTTTGAACCTCTCTAGCCAGAGGGCGTCTAGAAGCTTGCAAGTGAGCTAGACTTCCCATGCTTCCCGCCTTTCTACTTAAAGCATCCGCTACAACATTCGCCTTCCCCGGATGATCCAAAATAGTGATGTCGTAGTCCTTCAGTAGTTCCATCCATCTCCTCTGTCTTAAGTTCAAATCTTTCTGAGTAAAGACATACTGAAGGCTACGATGATCCGTTTAGACCTCACACTTAACCCCATATAAATAGTGTCTCCATTATTTTAATGCAAACACTACCGCGGCCAATTCCAAATCATGAGTGGGATAGTTACGCTCATGCACTTTTAATTGTCTTGAAGCATAAGCAATCACACTCTTCTCTTGCATTAGTACTGCACCCAAACCAGAATAGGATGCATCACAATAAACAATGAAGTTCTTACCCTCTACTGGCAAGGTAAGGATAGGTGCGGTAGTCAACAAAGTCTTGAGCTTCTGAAAGCTTTCCTCACATTCATCCGACCATACAAATGGGACATTTTGCTTAGTCAAGTTCGTCAATTTGGAAGCGATAGAAGAGAATCCCTTGACGAATCGGCGGTAGTAGCTAGCTAACCCAACAAAGCTCCTTATTTCTGACACATTAGTAGGTCTTACCCAATTCTTCACTGTCTCAATCTTAGAAGGATCCACCATCACTCCATCCTTAGAAACCACGTGTCCCAAGAAGGACACTGCATCTAGGAAAAACTCATACTTAGAGAACTTGGCATAAAGCTTTTTCTCCCTTAACATTTCCAATACCATTCTCAAATGCTCTTCATGTTCCTTCTTAATCTTTGAGTATACCAATATATCATCAATAACTACGATCACGAAGAGGTCCAAATAGGGCTTAAAAATCCCGTTCATCAAGCTCATGAACGCAGCAGGGACATTCGTAAGACCAAAGGACATCACTACAAATTCGTAATGCCCATACCTCGTTCGAAAAGCAGTCTTTGGCACATCCGTTGCCCGTATTTTCAATTGATGATAACCGGATCTCAAGTCAATCTTAGAGAAGACACAAACACCTTGTAACTGATCGAACAAGTCATCAATGTGGGGAAGAGGATACTTGTTCTTTATGGTTACCTTGTTTAGTTGTCTGTAGTCTATACACATTCGAAAACTCCCATCCTTCTTCTTTATAAACAAAACCGGAGCACCCCAAGGGGATGCACTTTGTCTAATGCAGCCTTTGTTCAATAACTCTTGAAGTTGTGCCCTTAACTCTCTTAACTCCGCGGGAGCCATTCTATAAGGGGGCATAGAAATGGGGCGAGTACCGGGTTCAAGATCAATACAGAAGTCAATATCCCTATCCGGTGGCATACCAGGAAGATCTGCAGGGAACACATCCAGAAACTCATGAACTACTGAAACCGACTCAATCGAAGGTACTTGGGTAGTGTCATCCTTGAGATGTGCCAAGAATGCTAAACAACCTTTACTAATCATTTTCTTAGCACGAAGAAAGGAGACGATGCGGACCGGATTGGAAGTGTAGTCACCCTCCCACACTAATGGGTCTATCCCAGGCTTGGCTAACGTCATCATTTTAGCATTACAATCCAAGATTGCTAATTGCGGAGAAAGCCAAGTCATGCCCAGAATCACATCAAAATCATCCATTGCCAAGATAACCAAATCAACATAAGTGTTGCTCCCCACAATTTTTACCACACAAGACCTATATACCTTTTTCATGTCGATGTTGTGGTGAAGTCGTCTGCCTTTACTCCTTCCACTTCTATCACAAAGTCTACCACTTCTTGGAAGGATTTTGC
This sequence comes from Solanum lycopersicum, assembly GCF_036512215.1. Classification (NCBI taxonomy): domain Eukaryota; kingdom Viridiplantae; phylum Streptophyta; class Magnoliopsida; order Solanales; family Solanaceae; genus Solanum; species Solanum lycopersicum. The sequence goes on from NC_090803.1 coordinate 37,154,723, forward strand.
CGTTGCCGCTATCTGTAAGGCCGAAATCCGCAATTCTGACCTCAACCCCTTCACAAACCGGTGAATCCGCTCTTAAGGACTGAAAAAGAGTTGAGTGGCATATCTGGATAGTGCACGGAACTTAGCCTCATAAGCATTAACCGACATCCTACCTTGCTCTAGGCTCAAGAACTCATCCCTTTTCCTATCCCTCAAAGTCCGGGGGATATACTTCTCCATAAACAAGCTAGAGAATGAGGCCCAAGTCATAGGTGGTGCCTCTGTCGGTTGACACTCAACATGGGATCGCCACCACATTTTGGTGTTCCCTTGAAACTGATAAGTCACAAACTCCACACCAAACCGTTCTACTATACCCATCTTGTGTAGTAGCTCGTGATAGTCAACCAGAAAATCATAAGCATCCTCCGATTCAGCACCCTTGAAGACTGGAGGTTTCAATTTCAAGAACTTACTGAAAAGTTCATGCTAATCACTTGTCATTATAGGCCCAGTAGTCAGACGTGGAAACGTGCCTATTTCCAATGGAACATCCATGCGGGGAGCCATAGTAGCCGCATGTTGTACCTCCGGAGCCTGAGGTGCTGGTGCAGAAAACACTGGGGGTGTCTGGCCCTGATCAGATAACACGCTAAGATAAGCCAGAACGTGATTGATCATCTCTGGGGTACGTTGGGGTGGCATTTCCTCATTTGTCACTTGTTTATTCACCCTATCCTCCCCCTCTCTTATCACTTCCTCAGTCGGTGGAGGAGTCACCGCCCTAGTACCAGATGGGCTCGGTGCTCGTCCTCTTCCTCTAGAGGACGTCCTCCCACGACCTCTACCACGGCCCCTTGCCGTTGTTCTTCCTTGAGCTACAGCCCCAGTGGCTGGCTCAGACGCACCCTATCTCGTCGGTGCTGGTGTTGGTGTTGGCGTAGTCGTTGCTCTAGTTCTAACCATCCGCGAAAGAGAGTGAAGATGGTAAGATACCAATTCCTATCACCTAGATACCAATTGGACTCAAGTAGTAGCACGAAAGAATGAATGAAAGAGTGAAATTTTCCTAAAGCCTTATAGCCTCTCAAGGAAAAGTAAAGGCGTCCCCCTACCATTCCTTAAGACTCTACTAGACCTGTTCTTGTGTGATGAGACCAACGAACCTAATGCTCTAATACCAAGTTTTGTCACGACCCAAACGGGGTTGCGTCTGGCACCCACACTTACCCTCCTATGTGAGCGAACCAACCAATCTAAACCTTAACATTTCAATATAATATAAACAGAAAGTAATGCGGAAGACTTAAACTCATAAATAATCAACTTCTATAACTCAAAAACTTATTATTATCCCCAGAATCTGGAAGTCATCATCACAATAACATCTACCTTTAAATTACTAACTAAGAGTATCTAAAAAGCTAAAAATACATAAGAAGCTAGTCCATGTCGGAAGTTCAAGGCATCAAGACATGAAGGAGAAGATCCAGTCCAAGCAAGAAGCGTTATCTCACCCTGAAGATCCGGTGTGACGAAGACTGGCTTGAGTTACTGTTGAGTCGAAGATGACGGCACGTTTGATGCACTCCACAAATAACAAGAAGAAAAACATAAAAGTAGGGGTCAGTACAAAACACGGGTACTGAGTAGATATCATCGGCCAACTCAAAATAGGGAACAGTATATATCAATATTATCGTAAATCAACTATAAAACTCAAAATGTAGCAACAACAAGTATTATAATCATCAATAAGTACCATCAATTACATCCATGAGGGCTCAAGCCTGAACACCATACTCATTTTGGAATTAAGTATATTAAGTTGAGTATATTATCATCTTTCAAGATTCATTATCTTTCCTCTTCTTGTGTCGGTACGTGACACTCCGATCCCCTACTACTATGTGTCGGTACGTGACACTCCGATCCCCTAATTCTATGTGTCGGAACGTGACACTCAGATCCGCTAATTCTATGTGTCGGAACGTGACACTTTGATCCCCTACATGTGTCGGAACGTGACACTCCGATCCCCTACATGTGTCGGTACGTCACAATCCGATCCCCTACATGTGTCGGAACGTGACACTCTGATCCCCTACATATGTCGGAACGTGACACTCCGATCCCCTACATGTGTCGGTACGTGACACTCCGATCCCCCTAATTCTATGTGTCGGAACGTGACACTCCGATCCACTAATACTATGTGTCGGAACGTGACACTCCAATCCACTTATACTATGTGTCGAAACGTGACACTCCGATCCACTAATATCATTCTGTAAATCATCAAGCCTTCTCTATTCCAAGGCATCATCAATCGCATTACTTTAATTCATCAAGCCTTCTTCTATACCAAGGCATCATCATTAATAATGTATATTAAAGTTTCTTTTCAAGATTTGGGATTCAATATTTTCATCATGCTTATCTTATCGCAATCACATAATCATATTCATGCAAACATACCATCAAGCATATAGTAGGGTTTACAATACTACCAATACATAAGAGTTTACTTATGAAGCATGAAAACCATAACCTACTTCCACCGAAGAATTGGAATCAACAAGAAATTTCCCAAGCTTTGATATTCCCTCTGCCTCTTGATCGATCAATTTCTCTCTCTCCTTGTTCTCTCTATTTTCTTTATTCAAACCCTCTTTCTTTTACCCTAGTTAACATATAATTAAGTGTAAAAGATGGCAATAATACCCCACTAATTAACTTAGGGTTACCTCTTTTAACCCCCAAGAATTTGAGTTATTAATATAAACCCACAAAATCTATAATTGAGGAAGGAGTAGTCCAAAAACGTCACTTAAAACGTGTAAGGAAATCCGATTCTGCCTGGGATTTGCGCAACCTGTGACGGGCCGTCGTGCCTGCGACGGTCTGTCCTGCAGGTCGTCGCAAGAGTCAGAGAGTCAATTTCCACTGAACAATCTATGACGGTCCGTCACGCCTGTGACGGTCCGTCCTGCCATTTCGTCACGAAGTTCAGAGAGTCGATTTTCAGTACCCAATTTCAGATTTTCTAAGTGTTTTAAAACGAGACCCTGTGACGGTCCGTCGTGCCCATGACGGATTGTCGTTTGGTCCGTCGCCTCAGCCTGTTTTTCCAGAATTGAAGTTTGTTGCTCAAAACGACTAAACAGGTCGTTACAAGGTATCTTGCAGGGTTTGACTCCCTATATATGCTAGCATGTTTGGTTCACTTCGGCTAGTGATTTCACAACTTTAAGGTGTAGGGCAGACACTTGATTTCATGATGCTCACATGATCTATGTCGGTTAAGTTTAAAGTTCACAAATAAAGAATGAGGACATACACAAAGTATGAAAGATAATAAAATGAACGATACCGATAGTGTTTGTCCAAGACAATCGGGATGTGAAATAAGATTCAAGTAATGACATTAGGTCATTCTTGGTCATTGTTGTTCATGATCCCGATGAGAGTCATAAACATCATCATAGTTAAAGTAGGCGTTTACAACAGCCTACGAATTAACTAAATCAATAATGTGAAGTATGAGTGAACGAATTAAGAAGACTCCATATTTGCTAAAGAAGGCCCTCGAGTTGAGGTCCCATTTGTTGTTCCCTTTCTTGAGATATATTATTCTACATCAAAGATTCCAAAGTCTCATGTATATGAAATGTCTAATATATAAAACATCAAAGTAATGAAATAAATGGCATGATCAATAGAGAAAATCATATTTAAGGTAATGAATATATAGTGCAAAGAATGACTCATTATAAGGTAGGGAAATCATTCCTTAGTCCTTGGATTACTTACATCAATTCATTGTGGTTATGGCACTACAATGAATCATTGCATTTCTAAGTACAACATAGGACCAAAATATTTATTGACTACAAAACAAGAAGAAGAAAAAGACTGAAAAATTATGTAAGTGTACAAAGAGGAGCTCTCGGCCTAAGAGGATCAAAAATCTCAAATATTCACCCGATTTGTTGTAAAATTAGGTGGATGATACTGATTTCATATAATCATATATAAAATGAGTTGTGTTCTTTGAATGCATTAAAATACATCATATTCATACCACAATTCACAACTAACATTTTTTTAAAATCTAGTGACTAGGCTTTTCAGAAATAGCATGTTGTTTAGGAAGAGCTTTATTTGATCATGCATAGCATTATGTGTATGTATGCCTACACCCATAATTAGTGGAAGTGGTGCTCTAAACCCTGCTATTTACTTTTTTATAGATGTAGGTTATGGGACAGATTAACAAGTCTTGCAACAGTTTGGACATCAGTGTTTCTCCAGACCATTTGGTAGGTCCTCTTAATTTTGAGGATGATTTAATTTTAGTCTAGACTTATTTTTAGAAAAATATATTGATGTTGTCCCTAGCATTTCTTTAGTACTTTAATTTCGAAGCTTTTGTAATAAGGACATGTTTGACAAATGTATTTATGATATAGTCTTATTCTATTTCAAATCGATTCTTGTGATAGATGGTTAATATATTTTTGTTGAGCTTAGTATATGATTTAATTCATGAAAGAACTATATGATATCTATGTATACTTCATCAGTTAAATTGTTCTAAATTTTCCGCTAAAAATAACAATATGACTGTAAGATGATCCTTATTTGCGACCTTTAAAGGTCAACGCCGTTGGTTGCGATTCAGATTCTAGAATTTGGGTCTTGACAAGTGACTATTCCTACTATGGTATTATTGACATAATATAAGAAATTAAAATCCAATCATATTTGGCTAAGATCCTTTGCCAATAATATAAAGTCATTATAAGCCAATTTATTTGGGTTTATCATTTTCATAACATGAGGATTCATTATTGGCTATGCCCTTTTATTATTGTAAACTTCATTGGACATGATTTTAATGTCCTTACAACAAGTCATTCATTAAATCAAGTATTCATTAATGCTTCATAAGCCAGTCTCTATTTTATGCCACTTATTTCACCATTTCGTGTTAATGAAGTTATGATGTCTTCAGTTGTTATTATCTTTTTACTCCCTTTTATTGATATCGTATAAGAAGTCATTATAAGACAATTTTTTTTCCTTTGCCCATTATTTGCTGAAAGTTCATTGTTAATCATATTGGCAATTGACATTCATAAGCTCTTACATTCAAAGCTCACTTTGAACATACGTTCCAGCATCTTTATTTCTTGCTTTCTTAGACACATCTTTAAAAGTAAGATCATGTGAGCTAACATGAAATGCAGTGTAATCCTAACCCCAAAAAAGAGGTGATTCACCGGTTAAAATGAATCTACATCGTGTGAGCTACTCATGAAATACAATGTCTGCCCCCTACCGAAAAGGGTTGCTCCTCGTTAAGGAAAATGCAAATCAAGTGTTAATTCCACACCGAAAAGGAGTGGATCACAGCTATAGTGAACCAAGTACATGTTTTGACCATTAAGCGACATATATCATGTCAGCTAACCAATAAATCATGTGTCTTCCCCACACCGAAAATAGGTGATCTCATTTGCCAAGGTAAGATCGAAACGTACCTAGCTCTCTTAGGTAGAAACCACATGCTAGTTCCGATGTTGTCTAGACATAGTTCGAAGACTAGGGACTCATGGAGACTACTTATCATCCTCGGTGGTAGACTTGTCTCATGAGAATTAAACGTGCAAGCACATGCCCATAACTAGTCTCGGTGCTTTGCTCACTTTCATTCTATTCTTATCTTTTAGAGTTTACTCAAACATTATGGAATATTGCATCTAGATTGATATTTACTTACTCTATTTATTACTGGTCATACTTTTCATTACATTGATGAAATTTGTATTGTCCTTACATAACATCTTACGTTAATGAGACTGCTCTCTCAGGTTCTAAAACCTTCATTCATTAGTATGTTTAACATAGTAGCTTAGGTGTTAGTGAAGTTATCTCACTTCATTTAACACCTCATTTTTTGTAAGTTTCTTAATTTAGACATCTTTAGTTATGATATTACTCACGTAACTCTTTTAATTTTTTGAGTAGCTTCATATCATCGTTTATGGACGATGAGAATTTCATTCAATGAGTTGCATATGTTCATAGTTCAATCTTTAAGAGCATGTTGGGAGTTGTCCCAATGAATGACATTCCCTTGGTTAAGGATTCAATGAATTAGTTTAGAAGTTCTTGAGTTGTCATTTGATTATTTTTGCAACACAACATTGCATATGATTAGTATTGGCCTAAACAATTTTCGAGAATATTACATAACCATCTTTGTTGGCATAAGCCAATTTTCATGTTCATCATGCTAAGGTTTTATACATTATACATTATCCAATCTTTTAGTTATTTGAAAACAACATTATAGCCAATTCTATTAATCATTGTTAGACACTGTTTTGTTAGCCATTTTATTGGCATAAGATAGGTAGTTCATTCAAATGTGATTTCTTGGAGATCATTTAAGACAATCTTTATTCATGAATTTAAAAATCAAATTTTTACACATATTGGACAACATCATATAAATATTTGATGAATATAACATCTTCATAAAGTCACAGTGCAAGTAGGTATGCATCAAGACGTCACACATCAACACTTAAATATTTTTGGACATAACTTAACAATATACCGTTCTTTCGTTCATGTAGGACACCCTTAGTCATACAATTTCAATTCATAGTTCATTCAACATTTAGCAATCAATAACCTACACTTTAATATCAGCCAACACCTCATACCAACAACATATAAATCCTAACAAGGATACTAGGTGAAGGAAAGTTCGACCAGAACTTTGGGAAACAACCCTAGTTTTCGAGATTTCATGAGTGTGTTCAAAGGAAAGTACTATTGGATAAATAATTCCAGGAGAGAAAGCCATACCTTATGTATAAATTAATCTACAAAGACCACCTTGAACAAAAACTTTTAGAGACCATAAAATCGCCATAGAAGTCGATGAACTTTTTGCAATTTTTTTTCGTTCTCTTTAGCATCCTATTCTCTAATTGTTTATCGTGAATTTTAGGTGTATGAACTGATAAATACTGATTCAACTCAGGCTTAATAATTTAAATAAATTAATTACTAAACAGCCGCATCAAGGTTGACTAGAACTAGGAAAACACAACACTTTAGTCAAATCTGAAATTATTCCTACGAATTTTATTTTGAACCTTTAAATTAATTAACTAAATTAATATTGTAAATAATTAAGGGACGTACGTTAATTACTAAAGTACCCCTAAGTCATTGGAACCATAATTAACTCTTTTGGACCATCTTATGTTAAGTACTAGCGTTTCTTGTGTTATACTTGGTTAGTGTAAGAATATCAATTTTAACCCTTTAATTAAATTAATTAAATGGATTATTTAATTAATTAAGTGACCTAGAGTAATTAATAAAGTACCCTTAAGTTATTATAACCATAAATAATCCTTCGGAGCATCCTAGGTTAGGTACTAGGTTTTCTTTTTCTTGCCCTAACCGAAATCTGGAAATTACTTTGTCACTTGGGTTTTGCCCTTTATAATTAATTAAATAAGCTTATAAATTAATTTATTAAGTAACCTAGGTTAATTACCAAAGTATCCCTAATTTGTTATGACCATAATTAACCCATTGGACCATCCAAGGTTAGGTACAAGGTTGTCTCTTTAATTAGTAATAGGTTAGTGTCAGCACAGTTTACTCCTAGGTTGTCGGCTGCACTAGTGGGTAATTTCGGTTATTATTAGGGTATTCAGATAGGTTTTACAACTATTTATAGACTATAGTAGGATAGGTAGGTATTTACAACATGGAGGTATCCGTCCGCACATGCTGCCCCTTAACTACCCTAACCGAATTCGCTTATGATGGTCCCCTCCTTTGGCCGATTCCCACATGTGGTACCCATGTTCTTGAACATGGGTTGGTTGTACATTCCTCTCTAATTATTCTTGATGGCTCATTTGGTAATGTTTTCTTATTGTCCCAAGGACCCTCACTAAGTCCTTGGGCATTTCTTTAGTTTATATGATAATTTTAAATGGTCATGTGGAATGGTGCTAGGCTTGACACTTGGATGACTAGTACTTCCTATGTTTTGTTGAGACATCATTTTTATGAGCTTAGTGTATTTATTTTAGGTACATTTCTTAAACAAGCTCATTAATACTTAGAAAAATTGGCTAACACCCTTTATGACAATATTTTCTAATATGCCCAATATTTTATTTATTTGGGTTGTATATAGGAATATGCTAATACACCTATGTCATTGGAACAATAACTAAACTATTTGGACCATTCTAGGTTAAGTACTAGTGTTTCTTGAGTTGTACTAGGTTAGTGTAAGAATTTAGATTTTACCCCTTTAAATAAATTAATTCAATGGCTTATTGAATTAATTAACTGAACTACAATAATTAATAAAGTACCCTCAAGTCATTATAACCATAACTAACCCTTTGGACCATCTCTAGATAGGTACTAGGTTCTCTTTTTCTTGCCTTAACCGAAATTTGGAAATTTCTTTTTGTAACGACCCGTTTAGTCGTTTTGAGCAACAGACTTCAATTCTGGAAAAACTGGCAGAAGCGACGGACCCCACGACGGAACGTCATGGGCACGACGGACCGTCGAGGGTGTCTCGTCCCAAAACACTTAGAAAATCTTAAATTGGGTACTAAAAATCAACTCTCTGAACTTTGTGACGGAATAGCAGGACGGACCGTCACAGACCCTTGGTGGAAATTAAGGTCTCTAAACTCTGCGACGACCTGCAGGACGGACCGTCGCAGGCACGACGGTCCGTCACAGGTTGCGCAAATCCCAGGCAGAGTCGGATTTCTGGTGAAGTTTTAAGGGACGTTTTTGGACTATTCTTTCCTTAAGTATAGACTTCGTGAGTTTATATTAATAACTCAAATTCTTGGGGGTTAAAATAGGTAACCCTAAGTTAATTAGTGGGGTATTATTTCCATCTTTTATTCTTAATTATATACTAATTAGGGTAAAAGAAAGAGGGTTTGAATAAGAAAAATAGAAAGAATGAAGAGAGACAGAAAAAGAAAGAGAACGAGTAGAGAGAGAGAGAAACGAAGAGGATAACAAGGATTTTGAGAAGATAGCTTGTTGATCGCAATTCTTCGGTGGAGGTAGGTTATGGTTTTCATGCTTTCATAGTAAACTCTTAATAGAGAATGATATATATTGGTAGTATTGTAAACCCTACTATATGCTTAATTGTATGTTTTCATGAATATGATTATGTGATTGTGATAAGATAAGCATGATCAAAAATATTGAATCCCAAATCTTGAAAAGAAACTTTAATATACATTACTAATGATGATGCCTTGGTAAAGAAGAAGGCTTGATGAATTAAAGTAATGGGATTGAGGATGCCTTGGTATAGAGAAGGCTTGATGATTTACAGAATGATACTAGTGGATCGGAGTGTCACGTTCCGACACATGTAGGGGATCGGAGTGTCACGTTCCGCCACATGCAGGGGATCGGAGTGTCACGTTCCGACACATGTAGGGGATCAGAGTGTCACGTTTCGACACATGTAGGGGATCGGAGTGTCACGTTCCGACACATAGAATTAGGGGATCGGAGTGTTACGAACCGACACAAGAGGAGGAAAGATAATGAATCTTGAAAGATGTTAATATACTCAATCTAACGAACATGATTCCCAAATGAGTATGGTATTGGGGCTTGAGTCCTCGTGTTTGAATTTGATGGTACTTATTGATGATTATAGTACTTGTTGTTGTTACATGTTGAGTTTTATAGTTGATTTATGATAATACTTGATATATACTGTTCCCTATTTTGAGTTGACCGATGATATCTACTCAGTACCCGTGGATTGTACTGACCCCTACTTTTATGTTTTCTTCTTGTTATTTGTGGAGTGCAGCAAACGTGCCGTCATCTTCGACTCAACAGTAACTCAAGCCAGTCTTCGTCACACCGGATCTTCAGGGTGAGCTAACACTTCTAGCTTGGACTGGATCTCCTCCGTCAAGTCTTGATGCCTTGAACATCCGGCACGGACTAGCTTCTTATGTATTTTTAGCTTTTAGAATACTCTTAGTTTAGTCATTTGATTGTAGATGTTTTTGTGGTGATGACTTCCAAATTCTAGGGATAATGATAAGTTTTTGAGTTATAGAAGGTTATTATTGATTTTTATTAATGAGTTTAAGTCTTCCGCATTACTTTTGTTGTTATTACATTGAAATGTTAAGGTTAGATGGGTTGGTACGCTCACACAGGAGGGTAAGTGTGGGTGCCAGTCGCGGCCCGGATTTGGGTCGTGACACTTTTTGACTTAGGTTTTTCCGTTTTAAGTTAATTAAATAACCTTATAAATTATTTAATTAACGAACCTATGGTAATTAATAAAGTATCCCTATGTTGTTAGAACCGTAACTAACAATTTGTACCATCCTAGGTTAGATACTAGGTTGTCTCTTTAAATATAACTAGGTTAGTGTCAACAAAGTTTGCTCCTAGGTTGTTGGTTTCACTAGTGAGTAAATTTCGGTAAGTATTAGGGTTTTTATATAGGTAGGACAACTAGTTATAGACTATAGTAGGATAGGTAGTTAGGTCCCACATAGAGGGACCCGTCAGCACATGATGCCCCTTAAGTATCCTAACCGAATTCGGTTACGGTGGTCACCTCCTTTTGCCGATTCCCACATGTGTTGGCCATGTGCTTGCACATGGGTTGGTTGTACTTTCCTAACTAACTATTCTTGATGGATCATTTGGTAATGTTTACTTATTGTCCCAATGGGCACTATTTAATGTACATGATAATTTTAAATTGTCATCTGGAATGGTGCTAGGCTTGACACTTGGATGTCTGTTACTTCATATGTTTTGTTTTGACTTCATTTTTATTAGATTTGGGTATTCATTTTAGGTACATTTCTTAAACAAGATCATTAATACTTAGGCTAACAACCTTTAAGCCAATATTTTCTAATATGCCCAATATTTTGTTTATTTGGGTTATATATAGAAATTGGCTAATATCCCTTAGACATTTTTTATAACTAACAATTCTTGAATACCTATTGGGCTATTTACTAGAAATGTAATTTTCCAGAATGATACATTATCCCGCCCTTAGGAACATTCATCCACTAATGACACTACACATCATTTTAAAATAAAGAGGGTGATTTTTGAAAACATTTTATCATGATGTAAATTAAGTAGTGATTTATTCAGTTGTCTTTATTATGGGTTAAATCACTATAAGTTGATGATATTACACTAATTATTAACAAATTAGAATGAATTTTGGTCTTTCATGCTAATCTTAAGAAGTGATCTAGGTTGTGGAAATTGGCCTAATGTAATCTTGTTTTAAGCATTGATTTGGTATTGAATTATGGTGTAGTGACTATATTGTTATCATGTTGATTTTTGAATTATGATGTTAAAAATGTAAATTGGCTTAAATTGACGTTTTATGGTAAGTCCTACATGATGAACCATGAAGGAGACTTGGTGAGCCTTGGAATATCTATCATTACTTCTAATTGTGATTAATTGTGGTTAAGTCATGATGTTATACTTTAGTATGCCTTATATTAAGATGATAAGGTGGTATGAGGTGAATTGAAATGTGTTGATTACGTTGTAAGGTTGATTAAGGTGTATGTGATATAAGGATGGTGATACTATCAATGTGTCGTGTTATGCTATGAAATGTTAATGTGTTAACCTCACTTATATGAATTATGATAAAAGGACTATACTCATGCAATACTCATTGAGATATTGATTATGATGATTATGTGAGGGGTAGACCCTATGACCTAAGTTAGCACCGATTGAACATGACAATGGTAGGTGATGAATTCCCAAAGAGGAAGATTCACCCTATAGTTCTATATGAGATGTTAATTTTTCAAAGAGGAATACTCATCCAATGGATTCAAATGAGATTAGGACCCAAATACCAAGTAGTATAAAGAGGGAATACACTATAACTTTATTCATTAACTATGTTGCCCCCATATAAAGACTAGCTAGTGGATTTACCTAGAAAGCTACGTTTATGTTAGTTTTACTTTTGCTAGTACACCACCTTCCATCGGTGTAACATTTTACAACACAGGATATCACTCTCAATTTTGTCATCTATATCTGCTAAGGAAAGTGTTCCCCAAATTAAAATAAGGTAATGAATTATAAAGTAAATAAGGTTACTTGAGTGGTTTAACTTAGACTAGGTAGGGGTATGGGACTCTACCTTTGTCATGCACTAGCTGACCTTGATGGAAAATTTAGGAAGTTGATATTATGTGTGTGTGTGTGTGTGTATATATATATATATGTATATGACTACTATGTGTATGATTATAATATGTAGATGCTACAATATAAATGATACTATATGATGATGATTATCCTCTTGAACATGTAATTGCATTGTCATGTTCAAGTATGATGTTAGGTATCCTTTAAGGTTATGTTCTGTGAAGTTGGACATTTGTTATGGTTTCTTGTTGAAGTTACTTTATTGAGTAAAATTATGGAGTTTTGCTCGTTCATTGCACTTGTTGACTTGATAAGGATTCATGAGTAGTTGTCTTGCTTATTATGATGTAATTGACTGTTAACCATGCTTGTGAAACTATTCAAGTATGTTCGGATACATATTACTTATTTGAGTTAGTAATCATGTTTAGTTGATTGATATGGCTTTCTTGGTTATGCATGAGACTTTTAAACTTGTAAATTTACTTGTTTTGAATAAAATTCCATTTATAGCATGTTTTAATGTTATATGTGCATATGGTCTCATACATTGTACATGTGGAGTACTAACCCAATTTTCTTTCCTTTTACCAAAAATTTTAGGTTTCGGTCATTGAGGGCTCCTTCGGGATGACTTGAAGAAGGCTTGGATATTCTCTATCATCCATGTGGGTAGATCTTCAATAGAGGGCGATGACAATATCTTTCCTACGATGTTTATTTATTTTTCTATGAATTTTATGTCCATTCAATTTTCATCCTGCACAACATTAATAAGCCTACATGTGGCTTCTTTACATTGGTGTTGGACTATGCCAAAATTGTGATGACCATTGACATGGTATGAGATGAGACAATCTTTTTGACTATCTTTCTATCTTATATATATGTATGTGAAATAAAAGTAGAAGTCTATGTAATCTTCTTATACGAAGGATCTACGTATACTTGATACGTAAATATTATTTGTATGTAGAGGTCTATGTAAACCTCCAAGTAGATGTAATGAATGTTTTAAATTTTTCAACATTTTCAACCTATAAATGTAATGACATGAGACTATGAGGCTAGTCTTAGTCCTCAAAGAGGACAACGACTCCTGTTACGTCTAGGAGGTAAACCCGGATATGAAAAATTTGTTAGCAAAGGGGGTGAGTGATCATTGTCTAGCAATGTTGTCCTTAATAATTACATACCTAGGTGGAGTGTATGAGACCTTTCAAATAGTTGCAACAGTGGATTATTTTCTAGTCTGAGGCCACTAAGGTTTATTTAGTTAATATGACGTGTGAGTTATTAGAAGTAGTTACTAGGTGAAACAGGGGAAAGAAGGGAGGAATTACATGTTGGATTCTATACACAAGGACATTGACTTATTTTAAAATTTACATGTAACATGCCTAGTTTTTATATCTCTTGCAAAAATATAAATATGTAACATGAATCATGGACAAATTTCTATTTAAAGTAGCTCATGCCGTATATTAGTACCCACAAGTTAGAAACTATAGTCCCGTCAAACAACAAATACACTGTTAGATTCATTGAAATATACACGGCAACATTATCCCTCATCCAAATAACTATTTGAACATAAATTTAGTGTTTCCCCAAAGAAAAGTGACTAAAAAACATAAAGAAACAAAAGGTGTAGAGTGTTGCGACATGAAACATACAACTCAACCCATCAATGTTGTTTAAAACCTTCAGAATAACTATTAGGAGTTCACATGTGAAGCAACAGAGAACTAAACATGGCAAATCAGGATGTTGTAAAATTAAAAACTACAAAACATTTGATTACTAAAAACATTAGGTTTGATCAATAAAATGGAATTATGATTTATGTCATTAACCAAGTAAAAACCACATATGTACCAAAAAGTCATGTTAAAGATAAATAATTAGATACTAAGCTGTAAAAGATACCAATGAAACAAAACATAGAGAAGTACTAAAGAGAGATTCCAACAATAGTTTAACAAGGAGAGTCCCACTTCCTCTACTTAACAGAAGCATTAAAATTCTCTAAGTATATCTTACTTTAAAATATGTATGTAACACATCAAGTTTTTATTTATCTCGCAAAATATCAACATGTAACATGAATCATGCACAAATTTCTATTTACTGTAACACATGATGCAAATTAGTAACCACATGCTAGAAACTAGAGTCATGTCATACAAAATTCATACACTTAGATTCATTGAAATATTTATGCAAACATTATCACTCACACAAAAAACTATTTGAAACTAAATTCAGTGTTTCCCCAAAGAAGTGAGATAAAAAAAACTTAAAAGGGAGAAATATGTAATCGAGAGTGTTGAAACATGAAACAAACATATTAATCCATCACATGTGGTCTATAACCTTTGAAATGACAACAAAAAGCTAACATGTGCAGTCACAGAGCACTATACTAGGAAAATCATGATGTCAAATTGAAAACTACAGAACAGTAAATTAGCTAAAAATTATTAGATTTGATAAGCAAAATACAACCATGAATTATTTCATTAACAACGTAAAGTGTGCTTATGAGCCAGAAAATTGTGTTAAAGGTAAATCATGAGATACTAAGTTATAACAGACAAAAGAAAAACAAAACTTAGGCAAGTACTAAATTGAGATTCCAATAGTAGTTTAACAAGTAGACGTCTGAGTAAAAATAAAACTTGTATGTAAAGTAATTTTTAACTCCATTGTAATGTAATCTAGACGAACCTCAATCAACTTGAGTAGAAAATTGAACAAATGGCTATATATTTAAACTAGTTTAATGAAATAAGAAAACGAAATTTGAAACATGATTGGTGGAACTTCTTGGCAAAAAAGTGAATCTAAACTAATGATAAATACACCTAGGAGAAACCACATAAATGTTTATGCCTTTGTAAAATTACAATCAAACATGAACAAGAAAGCATATGAGCAGATACTTAAGACATCAAATAGAAATAAAACATAATAGAAGAGACAATCAAAATATCACTTGTAAATAAAAGTTACATGTACATAGTATATATTCTTATCAAAATAATTAGATTTTAAAAATAGAATATTCACTCTTCAGGAACATAAAAGGGTTAACAAAATTGAGTCACTTCTATATAAAACTCAACCCAATATTCTTTCACTGACTATACATTAGAAAACATATCAGATAAACTTTTTACCTATCTAATGTTAGATAAGAAGCAGAACAAGAAGCAAAAAACCTTAAATAAAACAATAAAAAATTTATGTACATTTTTTATGAAATTGAGAATAATAGAAACTTGATTAGAAGAAGAACCAAACCCATACAATTTGTTTCACCGAGCACTTTATTAGAGAAACTATTCAACGAAGAAGATTGAGTTGCGAAGGAAAAAATATTGATGTTAAGATTGGGCGTCGGACGTTGTAGTTGAGGGAAAAACAACGATTGATTGTTGATTAAAACATAAACTAGCTATATGGAAGCTATGACCAAAAGACAAAGATTTTTTTTTTGTCTTTTACGTTTTACGTTCAATTTGTAGAAATCGAAGGAGGTTTTTTTTTTTGCTAAAAAAACTGGCGCCAAAATTTTGTGGAAAAATTAAAAGTTTTTTAAAATACTTCAGTTTAATATTTTTGTTAGAATTGGAATCCTAAGTATTTTAATAAGAATTTAGGGATAGTTAATATGTTATTTAGGGACCGGATGAATTATCTTGACAATAGAATACAAGAAGGGCCGGAATATTATCTTGTTCCAATGCATATATATCCTTAGAGACATGATCAAAAACTCATCCGTAAACCTTTGGCTTAATAAAAAGTTTTTCTTGTAATGAATGTATTATTGAGAGTTTACTCCAAAGCTTCAAAAATATCAGAACTATTTTACCTAACCTGCTAACTTACCATAACAAATGCTCAACCAATTAAAATGATCTTGTTTTCATTCCCCTTTGGGACTAGCGTCGCATACTTTTTCTTGAAATCTTAGGCATAAGAAGGTTTGCATGAGCCTCACCACTGTGTGAAAAGCTTAAATTTTTGGAAACTAATAGTGTCACATAATTATGGACACCTTTACACCACTCAATCACTTCGTAACAACTTCTATTCAATATTTTACGCAACCCATAAATATTAAATATTTTGATAGAGCGAGGTAGATATGTCTGTATTGGGATAACATTTTGTGTCTTCTCAACAGTATGAGTTGACGGGTTAAGGAGATCGAGTAGTCACCAAAGTGTAGCAAAATTATGCATTCCTTTAGATCAAAGCTTATCACGTCTTCTCAAGAAGATTTTTGTGTTTCTCTTCATTTGACACATAGGCTGGCGATCTATAACCCAATTTATCCTCATGATAATTTTCTTATGGATTGAGGTTGGTGTCGTAGATGCCTATTTTGTCGGGATACACTAAACTAAACCTTCCTTAATAAGACTTTTCCATTATTATGCCTTTTCCCCTATGGAATGATGTTTTTGCCGTTTTGGTAGTTTCGCAGTAGCCTCTTAAATAAACAACTCCTGATTCTCTCTTTCAGGTTGGTGGTTTCCTTCTTGGAACATTAGTGCTGATAATATCTCCAAAATAACAAATATTGAACCGATTCATTAGAAAAAAGTCAGTGAAACATCAAGTTTTAAATTTTATAAAAAACATGCCGACTAGTTCGACACCCTTATTTGTAGAATAGGATGAAGAAGGATATTGTGCTATTCGTTTCTATGTTCCATTATTCTGTAACACATTGTAAAAATTAGTAATAACAAGAATCACAAAATTTTCTAGGTACTTATTAAAAATGTTTTTGGCTATTAATGTTAAGAGACGATTCCTCAAGGACCAACAGATGCGCACCCATGAACCGTGGGTATGCCCACGCCCTGCAGAACGAAGACGTGGGTAGAATATTTGTTTCCCATACTCCTACCATTCTCTAAAATAATCTATGAGTTACAAGCATGGGGTGTGACCCCATCCACGTCAGACCTGAACCTCTACAATATTGGGCCATTTGGAGGTCTAAATTTATAATTTCCTAATTAATTAACTACTATTATTGCCTTTTTTTATTGATAAATTAGGAATATTTATGATCTTTTAAAATACTAACAACCTCTCTAACACCACCTAAGTTACACGACTTAATCGAAAAACCAACTTCCATCTCAAGTATTTGTCTCTCTAGGTCTACATTGAAAAGTAAGAATAAAATCAAGATTAGAGTTCAAGGAGAATTATTTCATCTTCAAATTCATGTGGAAATCATCCATAACAGATGACATTCTTAATTTATTGATAATTTCCTTCCATAAAACCCTTTAAAACATTATTTAATAAAATTTAATTTCCCTAAAACCTAGAGTTTTTAATGTATAGCATGGGTTTACTTAAAAATGATTTCAATGTGTTTAGAGTCTTATATAATTATCAATTTAATTAATTACTATTTTTTTCCTTAGAAATTATCTAAGAATTGAAGTGCTTCTCGATGTTCCGTAAATGCGATCCTAAAGCTTGAATATAGGTCTGTATTAATAGATTGTAGTTGAATTATTAATGTCATGAATTTCTTATTAGTATAAGGTTATCATACATGATCAATGAATTCATTCTAAAGACATTGATGAATAGTTAGCTATTGCGCTTGAACGGTAAATAATGAGTACATCTATATGTGTGTGACAAGTGTGTATTCAATTAGTTTGATTTGATAGTAAAACTGCTTTCATTATGATATACTTGTTGTGTTTTCGGACTATCATTTTTCCCTTAGCATTAAACATTAATATGTCTGATATATTTAAGACTATGCTAGCATTGTTGTGTTGAACAAAAGACTATTTCAATGACCACACTGTAGATATGATGTAAAATGTTTATTCACATATTGAAGACCCTAACTTTTAGAAAACATTTTCACCTAATTAGTCCATGAGCTATTGTGATACAATTTTAGTTTGAGTTCCTATTCTATTCTTACTTGATCATGAAATTAGGTAAAGACTTAACATGAATGTTAAGGAGAATTATGCTTAGCATTGAGTGGATATGAATATGAGTTGGAAGCTTTTATTATGGAAAGTCCAGTTCCCCAAAGTAAGTTATCTCATGCGATTTCGAAAAAAGGTTGGGTTTCTAGCAATAATATCCTTATCCCATAATTATGTTCCAACTTAGTTCTTTATCTATTCCATCCACAAAAATTATATTGTTTTAGTTCGACCTTAGGAATGTAGACACCTATTTTCGGTGTAGGGGTAAAAGATCATCTTCCATGTAGCTCACATATTCAACGTCAGTTAAGGCTATATTTCCCTATATGATAAGAATATGAATTATGACGAGAATATGGACTTGGACAATGAATTCTTAAGCAAGGGAGTTGGGGCAGGTTGAAGGGGAGGGGAAGTCAATTTAAACATAGTGCCACCATAACCCTAAGAAAACGAGATTGGGTTTGTGTGTGTAGACTATCCTTGGAAGTGTCTATTCTACCAAACCACGGGACGCAGCCGTAGATCGAGCCCTGGAAGTCCTAGGACTAAATAGTATGATTTTGTTATGGGAATTAACTTATGCATTTCACAACTAGGGTAAATGATGTTGTGGCTAGGTTCTTTTATGTGACATAGAAATTTTAATTATGCTCTAATGATATGTATTGTTATTGAGAGTCTGACACAACATAGGTGAAGCTAGAACATAACATTTATGTCACGAGGTTCTAATGTCCTAAAATTGTTTATAATGGTGTCTACAATAAGTGTCAAATTTCCTAGAATGTCCAAGAATTTCCATTGTTTTTTCATTAAAATGTGCTTGCGTGTCTTAGGGTATTTTTACATGTATTACATGTTCCTTTTGTTTGAAAGTGATGTGATGAGTTCATAACATATTTATGAGGGTATTTGAGTTTGAATCGTCCGGGCAAAACTCCCCAAGGACTAAGAAAAGGGTCCTTGAGGAGGACCCAACTTGTGGGCCAATGTTGTCCCATGTTGACAGCTTACTGTGTCAATGTTCATGGAGCACTTCACTCCATTGGAGTTTACCAAGGTTCGTGATGACGGTCATTGGAATTCTTTAGTGTATTTGAGATTTTTCAATACCAATAAGAAATTGATTCAAGGACAACAACTCATCAATCCGGTCGTGGCACACCTTCACAGAAAGTGAAGGTGGCCGTTGTCCATGGCCTTGCTTACCAAAATTTGATTTTCAAATAATTTGATTTGAACTTTTATATATTCTCTTTTATTTCAAAAGGTTTGTATAATTAATATAAATACTTTCCATAGTTAAAACCTTTCTTTAACTCACTATTTTAAAACCCCAAATAAAATACAAAAGTTCTCTCTCTAGCCATTCCTTCATTGTTGAATCCTCAAGCTTCAAGGAAGAGAACGAATTTCTCATGGTTTTGAAGAAACTTTAGTGGGTTAATTCTAATTAAGGTTTTACTCATCCTTGAACAATATTTATTCATGGAGACAAGCTTCAAATTGTTATTCAAAGATCCCTTAAAATATATATTGTCCGATTCTCATATCTAGCCATGGGTTCTTGCATAAAACTTTTTGAATCAAATATTTATGATTGAATTTTTGATAATTTTATGATTTTAAATCTAAAATCTCTATGAACTCATTAAAATCATTATTTCCTTTTTTTGGCCCTAATGTGGTGAATTGATCTTGTCTTAAGCTTAATGAATTCTATTGTAGATTACCTTGATCTATTGTATTATGAAATCATTATGATAGAACTGCTTGTAGGTTGTCCTAAATTTATATATTCATATTTCTTTATCTTGGATTAATTGTATAGTTTAATTGTTTGATTTAATTGGTGATCATGTCTATGTGTAAGATCTTTGTTGATTTGGCTATAGATTGAAGTTGTGAGATTCTATAGGTGGTATGTTAACCTAAACTTCGCTATGTTTTGTAGTATTGGTCTTGAGTAATTGTGATAATTTTTATGGTAAAGTTATGGTGGGGGTGCTTATGTGCTATACTTTTGAATAATGTGTCCTCGTCGGCATTACATTAAGAATTATGATACTACCATGTTATGACATGAATATGTGAGTATTATGAAGGTCTTGATGACTTATTTGTGTATTGTGATGTTAAAGTATATGTTCTTCTAAGTTGTTATATGTGATTATTATTTGCTTTAGTAATGCCCCATGTGTACACTAGATGTTGAAGTGTGAATCTTCCGTATTGACTATATGAACCTTATGATGAGTTATGTTAATGATTTTATAGAAGTATGGAGGGTGACTTGTAAGTATACGTAGTGAACTTTATATGCTACATGAATGAGATTGTATACTTGAAAAGATGATAATGAAGGGTGTTATGTTTAAGTAGACTTATGTCTCTTACTTGATACATGAAGGTTATGAATATTATCTTGACTTAGTAGGCTATAACACCTTTGTCAGGAATGTACATAAATTAATGGAAAATGATCTGTAACACAGAAAAAAGAAGTTGTTGATATTCCTGAAGCATGTGCTTACATGGGTTTATCGTAGTTCTTCCAAGCTTCCACCTTATAATTTTATGCATTATTTCTTTCATAGTAAATGCTTATGTACTAATTCCATATATTTTAACTATCTCTAATGGTGTAGGTTTCATTTGACAAGTGTATTTTAAGTGGATGCTTGGATTAGTATTTATTCAAGTAAAAGTTGGGGTATGTCCAATCTTCGTTAGAGGATATTACTATTATTAGATTTCTTTGATTAAACGTATTGTAATATAGTGATTATTTCTATATTTCTGCTGTATGTGTCATTTCCCAAAATATTACTATTCTAATAACAAGAAAATGACTATGCGAAGTAATGCATGAACGTAACTAGAATGCCAAGATTAGACCGGGTTCGCATAGCTTGATGCGCATGGAACCAGACCTAAGAACCTATGCACCAGCTAAGCCAAACAACTTGGCGAGTTGGTTGAGCTAGGCATGGTTTGGTCCAGTCATAGGTTTTGGAGGGTTTAGGGGTAAAATAGTCTTTTCCAGGATAAAGGTAGTATTAGAATTACCAGACCTCATGTAGTGCGCACAATGAAATGAATGATACTAAAGGTGTTTGGATAGGATAATCAAGAGATAAACAAGACTCAATTAAAAACACTAGGTCATTCTTTGTCATTGCACAGTGAACCCGATGAGAGTCCTAAATAACATCCTAGGTATATAAATGGATGAAAATGAAGTACGTATGAATCAATATACGAGACATTCTGTTTTGTAAAGGAGGCTCCTTAGTTGAGGTCCCATATGTTGAGGCCTCATGTTTGGAACGTCCTAATATTAAGTCTGTGATTATAAGGTTTCAGGACATATGAACGAAAGATATGTGATATATGTATTTGCTAAATGAAGTATGTTATGTGATGTGTGCAATATGAAAAGAATGACGATGTGTGTTACTCTCATAGCATGACTTTCCTAATCTGATTTGTCAAGTCCAACTGACTTGCATTTCCATAACTCATATCGTTAGGAGAGATCTCTTCTTAAACATGCATTTCCTTGGTGTGTACATTCATACACCCATACTTAGTACATGTGTGTACTAATACAATACAATCCAATATTTTTAGGTGCAGGTATAGGTGGACGCTAGAGCTTTTGAGACTATGTTGAAGCTACCCGGACGTGGAGCATTCATCCGGACATGGTTGGATCTCATGATTTTGAGGACTCTTATCTCTTACATTCTATCTTAGACGTAGGCATGACCTAGTTGAGGATGTTCCACTAGTGTTTCATTCATACTCATTTTAAGACGTTATATTAGTGACATTTTGGCAACTTCATATTAATGTCGTTATGAACTATTTCCTTCATTTGAATATCTTATTATTAGATGGTTCTTTTGAACTTATGTGATATAATTAATTTCTTACTTTGAAGTATATATATACTTCAAAGCAAACAAAAATTATAAATTTTCCGCTTAAATAAACCTATACGATGTAATGATGACGTATGGAGGCTTGTCTACGTCCTCATAGGGGTCAAAGACGCTAGTTTTTGCAAGGGTATAGACCCCGGTCGTGAAAAATGTGGTACCAGAGCATGACGTTAATTTCCAAGGATAATAATGTACATATTAAACACATCAGGTAGTTTCAATGTTATGGTAGTGAAGTGCACCACTATAATGAATTATAGACTGCATGATACATAGGAAATTTCCCTTCTTCTGATATTATCATGCTTTCCCTATCCTCTTATTTCTTTGTGTTATGAGCGTATCTAACATCAATTCTTCTTTTTTCATAAATGAATAGAAGGGGGAATCTTTTAGGGGAAGAGTAAGAGTAGCTGCTGGGGGCAAAAAAGTTCAACCCCTGGTTCCAGCTACATGAGTTGGCATGCCAGTTAACCCAGATGGATTAACTAATGCGGAGGTGCAGATCGCTTTGTAATAGATGACTCAAGACATCACTTTCCCGGTTCAGCCTATGATGGCCCAGGCCAAAAGATAGGATGTTTAGTGGGAGAACCCACCGGCCAACAATATTGTCACGACCCAAATCCGGGCCGCGACTGGCACCCACACTTACCCTCCTATGTGAGCGAACCAACCAATCTAAACCTTAACATTTCAATATAATATAAACAGAAAGTAATGCGGAAGACTTAAACTCATTAATAAAATCAATAACTATTATTATTCAACATCTATTATTCCCAAAACCTGGAAGTCATCATAACAAGAACATCTACTTTAAACTACTAATTCTAAGAGTTTCTAAGAAGCTAAAAATACATAAGAAGCTAGTCCATGCCGGAAGTTCAAGGCATCAAGACATGAAGTAGAAGATCCAGTCCAAGCTAGAAGCGTTAGCTCACCCTGAAGATCCGGTGTGACGAAGACTGGCTTGAGTTACTGTTGAGTCGAAGATGACGGCACGTTTACTGCACTCCACAAATAACAAGAAGAAAAACATAAAAGTAGGGGTCAGTACAAAACACGGGTACTGAGTAGATATCATCGGCCAACTCAAAATAGGGAACAGTATATATCAAATATTATCGTAAATCAACTATAAAACTCAACATGTAGCAACAACAAGTACTATAATCATCAATAAGTACCATCAAGTTCATCCATGAGGGCTCAAGCCTCAACACCATACTTATTTGGGAATTAAGTATATTAATTGAGTATATTATCATCTTTCAAGATTCATTATCTTTCTTCCTCTTGTGTCGGTACGTGACACTCTGATCCCCTACTACTATGTGTCGGTATGTGACACTCCGATCCCCTAATTCTATGTGTCGGAACGTGACACTC
Organism: Solanum lycopersicum; assembly: GCF_036512215.1. NCBI lineage: Eukaryota > Viridiplantae > Streptophyta > Magnoliopsida > Solanales > Solanaceae > Solanum > Solanum lycopersicum. The sequence continues at coordinate 37,178,316 of NC_090803.1, forward strand.
CGATCCCCTAATTCTATGTGTCGGAACGTGACACTCCGATCCCCTACATGTGTCGGTATGTGACACTCCGATCCCCTACATGTGTCGGAACGTGACACTCCGATCCCCTACATATGTCGGTACGTGACACTCCGATCCCCTACATGTGTCGGTACGTGATACTCCGATCCCCTAATTCTATGTGTCAGAACGTGACACTCCGATCCCCTAAATCTACGTGTCGGTTCGTGACACCCGATCCCCTAAATCTACGTGTCGGTTCGTTACACCCGATCCCCTAAATTTACGTGTTGGTTCGTGACACCCGATCCCCTAAATATGCTTCTATCAATTCATCAAGCCTTCTTTCTTACCAAGGCATCATCAATCTAATTATTTTAGTTCATCACGCCTTCTTTTATACCAAGGCCTCATCATTAACAAAGAGATTAGGGTTTTACAAGATTTGGGATTCAATAGCTTCATTATGCTTAATATAATCACGTTCATGCAAGCATACAATTAAGCACATAGCAGGATTTTACAATACTATCAATACATATCATTCGCTATTAAGAGTTTACTACGAATAGCATGAAAACCATAACCTACATCCACCGAAGAATTGAAATCAACAAGCAATTTCCCAAGCTTTGATATTCCCTCTGCCTCTTGATCGATCATTTTCCCTCTCTCCTTCTTCTCTCTATTTTCTTTATTCAAACCCTCTTTCTTTTACCCTAATTAACATATAATTAAGAATAAAAGATGGCAATAATACCCCACTAATTAACATAGGGTTACCTCTTTTAACCCCCAAGAATTTGAGTTATTAATATAAACCCATGAACTATATAATTAAGGTAAGAATAGTCCAAAAACGTCCTTTAAAACTTCACCAGAAATCCGACTCTGCCTGGGATTTGCGCAACCTGTGACGGGCCGTCGTGCCTGCGACGGTCCGTCCTGCAGGTCGTCGCAGAGTTCAGAGACCCAAATTTCCACCAAGGGTCTGTGACGGTCCGTCACACCAGTGACGGTCCGTCCTGCCATTCCGTCACAAAGTTCAGAGAGTCGATTTTTAGTACCCAATTTTAGATTTTCTAAGTGTTTTGGAACGAGACCCTGCGACGGTCTGTCATGCCCATGACGGATCGTCGTTTGGTCCGTCGCCTCAACCTGTTTTTCTAGAATTGAAGTTTGTTGCTCAAAACGACTAAACAGGTCGTTACAATAGATACCAATTTACCCATCGTTCGTCCCCGAATGATCAAAAGAAGGAAAACAAGGGCGAAAAGGAGTACCATAATCTATAAACAGATGTGGGTATTTTTCTTGCATATCCGCCTACTTCTCCCAAGTGGCTTCTTCAATGGGTCGATTCTTCCATTGCACCTTGATGGATGCAATCTCTCTTGACCTCAACTTGCGAACTTCTCTATCTAAAATAGCAACAGGATCCTCCTCATAAGACAAATTCTCATCAAGCAAAACTGAATCCCAACAGATAATGTAGTTCCCATCCCCATGGTATCTTTTCAACATCGACACATGGAATACCGGGTGTACTCTGGACAGCCCTGGAGGCAAGGCTAACTCATAAGCCACCTCCCCTACTCGCTTAAGTACTTGAGTCCAATGTACCTTGGACATAGTTTACCCCTTTTACCAAACCGCATCACCCCTTTCATGGGTGAAACTTTCAACAAGACTTGTTCACCCTCCATGAACTCTAAGTCTCTAACCTTTCGATCTGCATATTCTTTTTGTCTACTTTGCGCCGCTAGAAGCTTTTCTTGAATAGACTTCACTTTTTCCATCGAATCCCTCAAGAGATCACTACCCCAAGGTCTTACCTCGAACGCATCAAACCAACCAATGGGAGACCTACATATCCTACCATACAATGCTTCAAATGGAGCCATATCAATGCTTGAGTGATAGCTATTATTGTATGAAAACTCCGCTAAAGGTAAGAAGCTATCCCAATGGCTACCAAATTCTATCACACACGCACGAAGCATATCCTCCAACACTTGAATCGTTCGCTCAGACTGACCATCGGTCTGGGGATGGAACGCAGTACTAAGGTCCAACCTAGTACCCAATTCTGCATGCAATGTTTTCCAAAACGTAGAAGTAAACTGCGTACCTCTATCTAATATGATGGATAGTGGAACCCGATGCACTCGCACCACTTCCGAGATGTAAAGTTTGGCTAACTTTTCTGCATTGTAAGTCACCTTGACCGGAATAAAATGAGCAGATTTAGTTAACCTATCAACAATCACCCAGATGGACTCATACTTACCCATTGTCTTCGGAAAACCAACCACAAAATCCATTGCAATTCTTTCCCACTTTCATTCCGGAATGGGCATTCTCTGAAGTGTTCCTCCGGGCCTTTGGTGTTCACACTTTACTTGTTGAAAGTTTGGACACTTGGCAATAAAGTCAACAATATCACGCTTCATTCTACTCCACCAAAAGTGTTGCTTTAGGTCACGATACATCTTGGTTGCACCCGGATGTATAGAATACCTTGAACTATGAGCCTCTGTCAGAATAGTGTTGATCAAATCATCGACGCGGGGTACACATACCCTTCCCTTGATCCTCAAAACACCTTCCTCATCAATTTGTGCTTCCTTAGCCTCTCCTCGCAATACCTTATCTTGAATTCTGCGTAGTTTATCATCATCACACTGTCTTCCCTTAATCTTGTCAAGAAAGGAAGATCTTGCCTCCACAGAAGCCAACAATCCTCCCTTCTCATTTACTTCTAATCTCATTAAGTCATTAGCTAGAGTCTGAACCTCTCTAGCCATTGGGCGTCTAGAAGCTTGCAAATGAGCTAGACTTCCCATGCTTCCCGCCTTTCTACTTAAAGCATCCTCTACAACATTCGCCTTCCCCGGATGATACAAAATAGTGATGTCGTAGTCCTTTAGTAGTTCCATCCATCTCCTCTGTTTCAAGTTCAAATCTTTCTGAGTAAAGATATACTGAAGGCTACGATGATCCGTATAGACCTCACACTTAACCCCATATAAATAGTGTCTCCATTGCTTTAATGCAAACACTACCGCGGCCAATTCAAAATCATGAGTTGGATAGTTATGTTCATGCACTTTTAATTGTCTTGAAGCATAAGCAATCACATTCTTCTCTTGCATTAGTACTGCACCCAAACCCGAATAAGATGCATCGCAATAAACAATGAAGTTCTTACCCTATACGGGCAAGGTGAGAATGGGTGCGGTAGTCAACAAAGTCTTGAGCTTCTGAAAGCTTTCCTCACACTCGTCCGACCATACAAATGGAACATTCTGCTTAGTCAAGTTCGTCAATTGGGAAGCAATAGAAGAGAATCCCATGACAAATCGGTGGTAGTAGCTAGCTAACCCAACAAAGCTCCTTATTTCTGACACATTAGTAGGTCTTACCCAATTCTTCACTGTCTCAATCTTAGAAGGATCCACCATCACTCCATCCTTAGAAACCACGTGTCCCAAGAAGGACACTGCATCAAGCAAAAACTCACACTTAGAGAACTTGGCATAAAGCTTTTTCTCCCTTAGCATTTCCAATACCATTCTCAAATGCTCTTCATGTTCCTTCTTGCTCTTTGAGTATACCAATATATCATCAATAAATACGATCACGAAGAGGTCCAAATATGGCTTAAAAATCCTGTTCAACAAGCTCATGAACGCAGTAGGGGCATTCGTAAGACCAAAGGACATCACTACAAATTCGTAATGCCCATACCTCGTTCGAAAAGCAGTCTTTGGCACATCCGTTGCCCGTATTTTCAATTGATGATAACCGGATCTCAAGTCAATCTTAGAGAAGACACAAGCACCTTGTAACTGATCGAACAAGTCATCAATACGGGGAAGAGGGTACTTGTTCTTTATGGTTACCTTATTCAGTTGTCTGTAGTCTATGCACATTCGAAAACTCCCATCCTTCTTCTTTACAAACAAAACCGGAGCACCCCAAGGGGATGCACTTGGTCTAATAAAGCCTTTGTTCAATAACTCTTGAAGTTGTTCCTTTAACTCTCTTAACTCCACTGGAGCCATTCTATAAGGGGGTTTAGAAATGGGGCGAGTACCGGGTTCAAGATCAATACAGAAGTCAATATCCCTATCCGGTGGCATACCAGGAAGATCTGCAGGGAACACATCTAGAGACTCGCGAACTACTGAAACCGACTCAATCGAAGGTACTTGAGTAGTGTCATCCTTGAGATGTGCCAAGAAAGATAAACACCCTTTACTAACCATTTTCTTAGCACGAAGAAAGGAGATGATAAGCACCGGATTGGAAGTGTAGTCACCCTCCCACACTAACGGGTCTATCCCAGGCTTGGCTAACGTCACCGTTTTAGCATTACAATCCAAGATTGCAAATTGCGGAGAAAGCCAAGTCATACCCAGAATCACATAAAAATCATCCATTGCCAAGATAACCAAATCCACATAAGTGTTGCTCCCCACAAAGTTTACCACACAAGACCTATATACCTTTTCAACTACCCAGACTCACCCACCGGAGTAGAAACACGAATAGGCATATCAAGTAATTCACAATGTAAATTTAGACCATTAGAAAATGAGGAAGATACATAAGAAAATGTGGATCCAGGATCAAACAATACAGAAGCCATGCAATCACAAACCAGAAGATTACCTGTGATGACAGCATCAGATCCCTCTGCTTCAGACCGCCCAGGAAAAGCGTAACAATGGGCCCTATCGTTCGTCTGTCCGTTGCCCCTACCATGTTGTGATGTAGTGGCTCCATTTTGCCCATCACCTCGGCCGTTTTGGTGACCACCATTACCTCGACCACCACGTCCTCCAGAATAACGGCCTCTACCATGACCACCTCTACCTCTAGCTATTGGGGGTCTATAACTTTGTCTAGGACAATTTTTCCTAATATGTCCAATCTCCCCACATCCATAACACTCTCTGGAGTCAATCCTAGGCCCTTCGGAGAAGTGTTGACCGGTCTGAGGTTGTCCCCCAACTACAGTCTGTAGTGAAGACTGAATTGGTCGGACTGAGTAACTTCCCGAACCTTTTCCTCTAGTGTAAGAACCATTAAACTCACCTCCCTTTCAAAGCCTTTTTGATGTCGATGTTGGGGTGAAGTCGTCTGGCTTCACTCCTTCCACTTCTATCACAAAGTCTACCACTTCTTGGAAGGATTTTGCCGTTGCCGCTACCTGTAAGGCCGAAATCCACAATTCTGACCTCAACTCCTTCACAAACCGGCGAATCCGCTCTTGAGGACTGAAACAGAGTTGAGTGGCATATCTGGATAGTGCACGAAACTTAGCCTCATAAGCATTAACCGACATCCTACCTTGCTCTAGGCTAAAGAACTCATCCCTTTTCCTATCCCAAAAAGTCCGGGGGATATACTTCTCCATAAACAAACTAGAGAATGAGGCCCAAGTCATAGGTGGTGTCTTTATTGGTTGACACTCGATATGTGACAGTCACCACATTTTGGCGTTCCCTTGAAACAGATAAGTCACAAACTCCACACCAAACCGTTCTACTATACCCATCTTGTGTAGTAGTTCGTGACAGTCAACCAGAAAATCATAAGCATCCTCCGATTCAGCACCCTTGAAGACTGGAGGTTTCAATTTCAAGAACTTACTGAAAAGTTCATGCTGATCACTTGTCATTATAGGCCCAGTAGTCAGACGTGGAAACGTGCCTATTTCCAATGGAACATCCATGCGGGGAGCCATAGTAGCCGCATGTTGTACTTCTGAAACCGGAGGTGTTGGCGCAGAAAACACTGGAGGTGCCTGACCTTGATCAGATAACCCGCTAAGATGAGCCAGAACTTGATTGATCATCTCTGGGGTAGGTTGGGGTGGCATTTCCTCATTTTTCACTTGTTCAGTTTCCCCATCCTCTCCTTCTCTTATTACTTCCTCCGTTGGTGGAGGAGTCACTGCCCTAGTATCAAATGGGATAGGGTTCTTCCTCTTCCCCTAGAGGACGTCCTCCCACAACCTCTTCCACGGCCCCTCGCCGCTGTTCTTCCTCGAGCCACAGCCCCAGTGGTTGGCTCCGTTGTTTCTTGTCTGGCCGGTGTTGGTGTTGATGTAGTCGTTGCTCTAGTTCTAACCATCTGCGAAAGAGAGTGAAGATGGTCAGATACCAATTCGTATCGCCTAGATACCTATTGGACTGAAGTAGTAGCACGAAAGAAAGAATGAAAGAGTGAAATTTAACTAAAGTCTTATAGCCTCTCAAGGAAAAGTAAAGGCGTCCCCCTACCGTTCGTTAAGACTCCACTAGACCTGTTCTTGTGTGATGAGACCAACGAACCTAATGCTCTGATACCAAGTTTTGTCACGACCCAAATCCGGGCCGCGACTGGCACCCACACTTACCCTCCTATGTGAGCGAACCAACCAATCTAAACCTTAACATTTCAATATAATATAAACAGAAAGTAATGCAGAAGACTTAAACTCATTAATAAAATCAATAATTATTATTATTCAACATCTATTATTCCCAAAACCTGGAAATCATCATCACAAGAACATCTACTTTAAACTACTAATTCTAAGAGTTTCTAAGAAGCTAAAAATACATAAGAAGCTAGTCCATGCCAGAAGTTCAAGGCATCAAGACATGAAGGAGAAGATCCAGTCCAAGCTAGAAGCGTTAGCTCACCCTGAATATCCGGTGTGACGAAGACCGGCTTGAGTTACTGTTGAGTCGAAGATGACGGCACGTTTACTGCACTCCACAAATAACAAGAAGAAAAACATAAAAGCAGGGGTCAGTAAAAAACACGGGTACTGAGTAGATATCATCGGCCAACTCAAAATAGGGAACAGTATATATCAAATATTATCGTAAATCAACTATAAAACTCAACATGTAGCAACAACAAGTACTATAATCATCAATAAGTACCATCAAGTTCATCCAAGAGGGCTCAAGCCTCAACACCATACTCATTTGGGAATTAAGTATATTAATTGAGTATATTATCATCTTTCAAGATTCATTATCTTTCTTCCTCTTGTGTTGGTACGTGACACTCCGATCCCCTACTACGATGTGTCGTAACTTGACATTCCGATCCCCTAATTCTATGTGTCAGAATGTGACACTCTGATCCCCTACATGTGTCAGTACGTGACACTCCGATCCCCTACATGTGTCGGAACGTGACACTCCGATCCCCTACATGTGTCGGTACGTGACACTCTGATCCCTTACATGTGTCGGTACGTGACACTCTGATCCCCTACATGTGTCGGTACGTGACACTCCGATCCTCTAATTCTATGTGTCAAAACGTGACACTCCGATCCCCTAAATCTACGTGTCAGTTCGTGACACCCGATCCCTTAAATCTACGTGTCGGTTCGTGACACCCGATCCCCTAAATTTACGTGTTGGTTCGTGACACCCGATCCCCTAAATATGCTTCTATCAATTCATCAAGCCTTCTTTCTTACCAAGGCATCATCAATCTCATTATTTTAGTTCATCAAGCCTTCTTTTATACCAAGGCCTCATCATTAACAAAGAGATTAGGGTTTTACAAGATTTGGGGTTCAATAGCTTCATTATGCTTAATATAATCACAATTATATAATCACGTTCATGCAAGCATACAATTAAGAACATAGCAGGATTTTACAATACTATCAATATATATCATTCGCTATTAAGAGTTTACTACGAATAGCATGAAAACCATAACCTACCTCCACCGAAGAATTGAAATCAACAAGCAATTTCCCAAGCTTTGATATTCCCTCTGCCTCTTGATCGATCAATTTCCCTATCTCCTTGTTCTCTCTATTTTCTTTATTCAAACCCTCTTTCTTTTACCCTAATTAACATATAATTAAGAATAAAAGATGGCAATAATACCCCACTAATTAACTTAGGGTTACCTCTTTTAACCCCCAAGAATTTGAGTTATTAATATAAACCCACGAACTTTATAATTAAGGTAAGAATAGTCCAAAAACGTCCCTTAAAACTTCACCAGAAATCCGACTCTGCCTGGGATTTGCGCAACCTGTGACATGTCGTCGTGCCTGCGGCGGTCCGTCCTGCAGGTTGTCGCAGAGTTCAGAGACCCAAATTTCGACCAAGGGTCTGTGACGGTCCGTCACACCAGTGACGGTCCGTCCAGCCATTCCGTCACAAATTTCAGAGAGTCGATTTTTAGTACCCAATTTCAGATTTTCTAAGTGTTTTGGAACGAGACCCTGCGACGGTCCGTCGTGCCCATGACGGATCATCGTTTGGTCGGTCGCCTTAGCCTGTTTTTTCCAGAATTGAAGTTTGTTGCTCAAAACGACTAAACAGGTCGTTACAAATATGGCGAACATGTTTTGGGATTTTTCTAACAGTATCCATTACAGATATAGAAGATCAAAAAGTTCTTTTCAAGGCGTATAATGGGCTGAGTTTAAGGGTATGATCATTGGGCTAAGTGACTTCAATCTTCATGCAATATAGGATTAACATCAATTGGTTTCCTTATCTAAATAACTTAACTTGTGATTTATAATCACCTCATTATTCATTTCAAATGGACTACCAAATACACAATTTCTTTTGCGACTTTCAAAATTTTCTTCCAAAACTTTTTGATTCAGTTTTTATTTTTCTTATTTTCACTATTTTATGGAGGTCCCTATATTTTTAAAATCATGGAGAAAAGGGTACATATTCACACTTATTTATTTATGTTCTCTATTAACAACACCCCAACTTTATTTTTTTGCCTAAGTTGTGTATTCAAAAAAACAACATTTCATGAGAATTATAGGTGAATGGATAAAGAGGGGTTACAGTTGCATCAACTTTATTCCACGAAAAGGATAAGGCTAAAAAAGGGTTGAAGAAAAGTTCACAATCTCACAAGGATTGCCAGAAAAGATTTATATTGTCCAGTTTTTTCACTCATTAAATTGTACGTTAAATCATTTCGGGAGCTTGCATTACTTTGTCAACATAACCAATGGGGCAAGTTCTTAGTGTGATCACAAATGTTCAACGTTAATTTAATCCCAAAATAAATTGAGACTAATATCAAATAATACTCCACACTTTTTTCTAGAGTGCCACGTTCATTACAAGAGACTTGTTCGATGATCGCCTTTTTACAACGAGATACACAAAGTTTACATATTTAATATGAAACTTGATTTTGGACTCATAGTAGTAGAAAATTACTTATTTCTACTAAGATCAATATTTAAATCATCATTATTGGCCATAAATTATATTCATATAATTAACTTTTTCTAATGAGCAAGGAACTCACTGAACTAGCACACCCAATAAAAATATTCAGTAGTGTCCCTAATATAAGTAAAGAACTTAAAATACCATAAAATAAAAATAATGATAAAATAATGATATCGTATTCATGCAAAAATTGGTTACAAGTAATATTTACAAGATGCCAATTCGGTAAAAAATTATCAAAATCACTGAACTACTCGTCGATTCAATCATTGACTTGGATATCATTGTTATTTCTAGTGTGCAACTTTTTCATGAAGGGTTAAAATATTGAAATTATAAGGATCATTGAACAAGTCGACGCTTCACATAATGGACTTGTATATAGGCAAAAGATCTCTTGTTCTGTCCATCAAAAAGGGTTGCCCAATAACTTCAATGTGCCGCCAGGATATGAAATTTCTCCTTATAATGATCATCTATCTCCTATCAATTTTAAAATAACAGAAGGAGGATTATGTCGGTATTTCCGAACAACATCGGTGATCGACCAATAATGTTTGTAGAATTGCTTGCACCTGCAAAATCAGTGCACTTTATTTTAAATAATAAAACATAGGTTTCCTCCCAAAAAGCACGTTATTTAAGGTCGTGAGAAAAAATGGAATTTTTGTCAAGCATCTTCTATATATATACCACTTAGATTATAGAAATCTCTAGGCATTCTAAAAATACAACTTCAAGCGTTGCCTTTATTGTTTGAATGCAGGTCCTTCCTTACCTTCTACTTCAACTCACCATTTATGAACACCTATGTTACTATGAATTGACTTGACCATATGGATATGAGATTTACCAGAAGTATAGGGAGTCGAGAATTATATAGTAACACCTAACATCCTACTCTGAATTCCCTCTTAATTATGTTAGAATCAAGATACTTCATTATGTTTTCCTTGTAAAGAGTTGAACTATCATATGCCCTAAAAATTAATTTGTCAAACTCATAGATCCTATCTTCTCTCTCTATTGAAGTCTTTTCCTAGTAAAAATTTAGATATTTCAATGCCCATAGTGCTTTGTGATCCAATTCAACTAAAAATGGCATGATTTTTTGAAGACTAGAAGATACATCAATATACCAATTAGTCTTTTGTATTCAGTCTAAAACGTGCATTGAACATCTTCATGCATTCGAGACCAATCAATCAAATTTGAGTACACTGTCTTTTCTAGGATATTGTTGATCTCGAGATTCAACACTTCAACACAAATGAAAAATACATGTTTAAAATAGTTTATACCTCTTCACTAATAAGAGCCTTATGAATAAATTACCTAGAAAAGACATAGCTTTTTGGGAATTGAAAAACACTTTTCCCTTCATTATTTAGAAGAGAAACACCTTCCACCCATTTAGTAAAATAATCTACTGCCATAAAAATATACTTATTAACAAATAAACTCACCAATTTAAGAATTAATGTTATTCCACAAAAATAAAAGATGTCAACATCTAAAATGGGCATGAGAGGCCACTCGTTTCTTTTAGACATTTTCCTTGTTTGTGGCACTCTGTGCACTTCTTAAATAACTAATGGTCATATTTGAAGAGGGACGACCAGTAGTAACCACTCTAGAGGACATTAGCAGCTATAGGTGCACCACCATAATGACACCCAACCGATCAAGTATGACAAGCATAGATCGTTTTGATGGCTTCTTCATCTGGAACACATCTTCTAATGATATGTCTGCACCTTCTCTAAGTAAATATGGTTCATCCAAATAATGTTTCTTAATGTTGAAAAAGAACCTCTGATATTGGAAGAATTACTTTATACACTATGTAATTGGAAAAATAACATACGTAGGAGATTGTTCGAGAGTTACCGTGAATACCTCTTTAATCGGAAAGGTATCATTTATGTCAATCTCAAGATTGTCATATATGTTGCATTAAAATATTGATGAGTGGAAAACCACTTGATTTTCGCAACCTCTGATATCTTCTACTTTATAGTTGAATACTTGTTGCAGTACCACCCAAATTATTGCTCTTGGCTTGTCATGCTTCTTTTCCATCATATAATGCAGTGCAGCAAGACTTATGTCACGACTGGGGAGCACCACCTAGAAGTAACATGACGTACTTGATCCCTTGAAATCCTTATACAAGCCCATAGTTATCATTCATCGCATTTTGATAGGTAGATTTAGCGGAAAATTTCAAACTTTCATTGCACATCATATTCTAGAACAGTAGTTCAAATATATACACACACAGAGACACACAAACACACACACACACACACACATACACACACACAAACACAAACACACACACACACACTCATATATATATATATATATCATAATAAATTGTTAAAGTCTTAGTCCCTTTGACATCATAGAGTCAACTTCATTAGAGCACATTAGGGACACGACCCTTATAATATAAATAATAAGTATAATATTAAAAAACTTCACAATAAACATGACTTAGGAAATCATTGGACTTAAGGATTTCTTTCCTAGAATATGGGAATCACCTACAAAACTCTGTACCATTAAAGACATCCTTTAAGAACCCATAACCTACACTTTGTGTAAAAAGGTGAAGAAGAATGGAGTTAGTACAAGAATGCACTAAGTATGATAACCATGCAAAAACATGCATTTAAAAGGGAAAATTTACTTGAAACCATGCATCATGTATTTTTTGTCAAAACATTATCAAAATAATGTGATAAGAATCATACAATTCACATGCTTCATATAGGAATATTCGATAGGCATAACGGCACATAAAATCATACTTTGCATTTAAGGCATATTAAACACCCACTTTAAAAATAGCTTAGTACAAATTACAGTAACCATATTCTTTACAGTATGTCCCTTTAAATTTATTTTCTTGACTTCCCAAGTAACCCTCTAGTTGTACGTGGAGCAATGCATCACCTCAAGCCCACAAAGTACTCATACAAGAGCCCCTCAATTGACTAGATCATCATACAAGCATCATAGATATATTTTTATTTGTTTGTGTGTATACATATATGTGAGGAAACCTTTCACATAAACACCCTTTGACCATATGTTCATACTTGTACTTCATTCACGCATAAGAGTATAGGTGTAAATATATGAGGAAATCTTTTATATAAATGCATTTAGACACTATGCACATTCATACTTCATTATATCATACATTTAACATCATATCATATAAGTCATATTCATAACATTGTCATGTATTCTTATAAATTGTAACGACCCATTTAGTCGTTTTGAGCAGCAGACTTTATTTCTGGAAAAACTGGCAGAAGCGACGGACCCCACGACGGACCGTCATGGGCACGACGGACCGTCGCAGGGTCTCGTTTAAAAACACTTAGAAAATCTGAAATTGGGTACTAAAAATCGACTCCCTGAACTTTGTGACGGAATGGCAGGACGGACCGTCGCAGGTGTGACGGACCGTCACAGACCCTTGGTGGAAATTTGGGTCTCTGAACTCTGCGACGACCTGCAGGACGGACCGTCGCAGGCACGACGGCCCGTCACGGGTTGTGCAAATCCCAGGCAGAATCGGATTTACTTACACGTTTTAAGGGACGTTTGGGACTATTCTTTCCTTAATTATAGATTTCGTGGGTTTATATTAATAACTCAAATTCTTGGGGGTTAAAAGAGGTAACCCTAAGTTAATTAGTGGGGTATTATTGCCATCTTTTATTCTTAATTATATGTTAATTTGGGGTAAAAGAAAGAGGGTTTTGAATAAGAAAAGGGGAAAGAAAAGTGAGAGATAGATTGATCGATTGAGAGAGAGAGAGAGAGTCGAATGAGGAAGAAGAATATCAAAGCTTGGGAGATTGCTTGTTGATTCCAATTCTTCGGTGGAGGTAGGTTATGGTTTTCATGCTTTCATAGTAAACTCTTAATAGAGAATGATATGTATTGGTAGTATTGTAAACCCTACTATATGCTTAATTGTATGTTTGCGTGAATATGATTATGTGATTGTGATAAGATAAGCATGATGAAAATATTGAATCCCAAATCTTGAAAGGAAACTTTAATATACATTATAAATGATGATGCCTTGGTATAGAAGAAGGCTTGATGAATTAAAGTAATGGGATTGATGATGCCTTGGTATAGAGAAGGCCTGATGATTTACAGAATGATATTAGTGGATCGGAGTGTCACGTACCGACACATGTAGGGGATCAGGTGTCACGAACCGACACGTAGAATTAGGGGATCGGGTGTCACGAATCGACACGTAGAATTAGGGGATCGGGTGTCACGAACCGACACGTAGAATTAGGGGATCGGGTGTCACGAACCGACACGTAGAATTAGGGGATCGGGTGTCACGAATCGACACGTAGAATTAGGGGATCGGGTGTCACGAACCGACACATAGATATAGGGGATCGGAGTGTAACGTACCGACACAAGAGGAATAATGAATATGAGGGATCGGAGTGTCACGTACCGACACCAGAGAATTAAAGATAAGTAATCTTGAAAGATGTTAATATACTCAATCTAACGAACATAATTCCCAAATGAGTATGGTGTTGAGGCTTGAGCCCTCATGGATGAACTTGATGGTACTTATTGATGATTATAATACTTGTTGTGGCTACATGTTGAGTTTTATAGTTGATTTACGATAATATTGATATATACTGTTCCCTATTTTGAGTTGGCCGATGATATCTACTCAGTACCCGTGTTTTGTACTAACCCCTACTTTTATGTTTTCTTCTTGTTTATTTGTGGAGTACAGTAAATGTGCCATCGTCTTCAACTCAACAGTAATTCAAGCCAGTCTTACTACATCGGAAATTCACGGTGAGCTAATGCTTCTAGCTTGGACTGGATCTTCTTTTTCAAGTCTTGATGCCTTGAACTTCCGGCATGGACTAGCTTCTTATGTATTTTTAGCTTTTAGAATACTCTTAGTTTAGTCATTTGATTGTAGATGTTCTTGTGATGATGACTTCCAGATTTTGGGGATGATAATAATAGTTTTGAATTGTTTTTATTAATGAGTTTAAGTCTTCCGCATTACTTTCTGTTGATATACGTTTAAATGTTAAGGTTTAGATTGGTTGGTTCGCTCACATAGGAGGGTAAGTGTGGGTGCCAGTCGCAACCCGGTTTGGCTCGTGACATAACTATACTTATATAACATATCTAGGAACTATCCTATCAAGGAATACATATGAAATCATAGACAAGCCCCTATGCCCTTGTCCATACTAGTACACCTGTCAAGTCATCCGAGTTAAGGCATACATAACATACTTCATGGACATATACTTTATATGCATTGTACTAGACATTTGTGCATGTGAGACTAACCTTTCATTAGACACTATTAACCTATACTACTTGTAAGTATGCATAATGTGTAAGTGTGTGTACATTGGTCATCATGGTCACAAAATGGCTACCAAAAACATATTGAGGCAGCCAGCTTCGTAGGAACAAAATACATATTCAAGCATAGAGAACACATCACAAGTTAGAATAGGATTAAAATAAATTCAACACTTGAATTAAAGACTCGTAACGATAGTTAATCACACATTTATATACGGGATATAGGTAAGGGGTCATTAACCATTCATACCTAAACCTCACCCTAACAAGTTCATTTATTTTTAGAAGACATCATCAATACCTAGAACATGCTACTCGATTGAAAGCTAGGCATATGCTTAAAATAGTGTAATCATCATCACCACACAATTCCATACAAGGCCAATTCAACTAGCCATTACATACAAAAGATGAGGAATAGATTATACCTTACCAATTCATCAACATTTGATAATCATTGATAAATATCCCTATTTAATAAACAATTCAAATTTAGGGCAGTATAAACATGGACATTAACATGGATTAAATCATGCATAAGCCACCACAAGATCATGATACTAACATGTACACTACATCACCAATTCAGTAGAGATTAGAGAAACATTGATCACTTACCAAACCCCCCTTGCTTTGATCATCAATGATTAAGCTTCATAGTTCATAAATAAAACAAAATAGGGAAGTATCTAAATATAACATAACATAAAGAAAATCCTACTACAACTATGCTATAACCAAGATCACATTGAAATCACTACATAACAAGCTAATTAAATAGAACAAGATAGGTTAATTTCATTCAAATATTCAAACATTGATCCACATTGGATAAATAATATGTAATTAATTATAAAATGTATCATATCCAATAGCTAAATAAAATTATCTTAATTGAACCTCACAACAATCATTCTAACATCAAGATCACTACGTACTACAATATAGAGTAAGTTGATATTGAGCGGGATCATGGGATGGAATTGGATTCAAAATCACATTCAAATGAGTATTATTTTATCAATTCATTATCATCGTGCTTTTGAAATCATTTTTAGAAAGAACCCATGAGTAGATTAAAAGATAGGAAGATTGATCATAAATCATCTTTGAAAAAATTTGGAGGAACTCTCTAGATGTAAGAAAATCTTTAAATAAATCGTCAATACACCTTATAGCTAAAGAAACCACAAAAACATTATGAAGAAATATTGAGAATCATATCACCTTGAATGTTCTTAAGCTTCATCTCCAATGTAGGTTACGAGAGAGGATATCTTGGTGAGGGAAGTCTAATTTTTAAATCATCGATTGGGAATGTGGTTTTCATGTTTTTTAAACTAACTTAGTATACTCAAAAATAGATAAATAAACCGCCTAGGGTAAGGTTACAGCGTGGGGTGAATTTCTCATCACCCCTTAATGAAATAGCTCTACTGACAGTTAATTACAACCTACATCTATAGTCCCATTAACGCTTCTTAGTATATATAATGGTCAGTAGGTGGCCACAGTCGTTTTGGTCTAACGATTGTCTTTGGGATGAGCCTCCTCTAGGATAATATTTGGGTGAAGCACACCCATACACGACGCATCACCACATATACTAGCGTTGATAAATGGTTGTAGGTAGACGCTGCCAAGGCAGTGTCTAGGTACACTTTGGGTAATTCTTGATGGCTTTTTGAGGGGAATATGGGTTGTCGTAACCAAATGTTTCCAATGTTAGTACATATATTTAGATGTAAAGGACCTTCCAAACCATTTTATGCATCAAACAACATTCGCAGCGCATCCGAACATGCTAGGAACTTTCGAAAGCCTAAAGCCATCTTTATTGTTTAACTTCCAAATGCCTTTGAATAAATAATACATGATTCGAAAATTTAATAAACAAATAAAAGATCTTTTAGGAACAAGTGAGGTTGTAGAAAAACTAACTAAATTTGTGGTCTTACAATATCCCCCACTACGGAACATCCGTCCTCCAATGACACTTGAAACACATTAATCACAACAAGGACTTCAATGAATCATGGAGAGGATCACAATATTCATAAAATTATAATGTAAAAGTTAATCTATCACATTACAAGGAACACCAACCGCCATGCCACTTATAACTGAATGCAACACAAGGAAGCACATACTTTTATTCACTCACTTTCAAAATGCATAAACACAAGGAGTCACTCATGTTCATAGTAAGAATATGCTTATCCTAATCCTAAGATGGTCATTACACTGCATTTCATTTAGAGTATATCATATATGATCACTCATAGGAAGATTCCACATTACTCAAGAATTAAGTAAACACTCATACTTCAATGCACATAAACTTAAGTCAAGTAGAAAAACTAGGATCTTTATCGTTTAGATATAATTCCATGAGGAAAATACTTAAACATACCATTCTTAGATTTGTTTATGGAGGAATGTCCTTCTCCTCAACATACTAGCTTATCTCATGAGTTCACACCCAAACAAGGCACAAATATCAATTTATTTTAAATGATAAATTCTCAACTTTTGACCATAGCATGCCCATACTACCTTCATAGTGAAGTCAAAATGGTAAATCACATCACAAACATTACAACAATAGGAAGTCACTTCACATAGATTTCAATTTCTAGCATAACACTAACTTTCATAGTCATGAATCATTTTGGTAAAATTTTACTATTTATTGGCATACACAAAGACACTAGCTAGATGTGCCTTCACTTATAAAGAGTAAACGTACAATTATACTTCCCAAATTATAAAAGTCACATAACATTCAAGAGACTCATCATTTTTATTTTATTGAGATTCAATTTTAATGTCAAAAATACCACATATTAAAAGTTACATCTAACATGCTCCTTACCTTGTCAAATGAATTCTAATGCAGAATGTACATATCAGGATGCACAACGAACATGTGAGAACATGAATTTGGGCAAAATTTTATTTTTCATGCAACTTAGAATCTTTCAAAAACATGCTTAAGTGTCATTTAAGACGTACATAACATATTTAGAACATGCAACTCATACATTATGCAAGACTCTTATCATAAAGAAGCTTCTAAGAACCTTTTAGTTTTAACCTTATGTAAGAAGAGAAGGACAAGGTAGAAATATGTACAACCTTACTACTCATGTAATCATCCCTTACTTAGGGTAAACCCATTTATGAAAAACTTTACTCAACCATCATCATTATTCCACTAGGAATAATACACAAATGAAGCAAATAACATTCATGATAGGTCATACTACCCAACCATATATTGTCTCAACTAAACCATGAATATCAAGGGTCATAAAACATTAGAGTAAATCAATAGAGGAGACATAACAATAAGGCCTCTTTATTTTCTTTCAAATTAGAGTAAGTTAACTTCTAGGTCATTCCAACCCACATAATCACAGTACGAGATTAGAACACTACATTCACTCCTAGGTCATTCCAACCCCATAACCTCACACAAAGTTAGTAAATATACCATGATACCACAAGCCTTAACATGTGTTTCATAAACCATTTAGAAAAGTATGTACACTTCATAAAATGCCAAGCAAGACTTTTATCATATAGTCAATAAAACTAATATTCTGAACATAAAGAGATACCACATTAACTAGACCCATTTGTACTCATACAATGCATATCTTCACAACGAGTAGAGAAAACTATAATGTCATGCATGAAGAACATAAACATATACACATACATAGAAAAAATTTCTAGAACCCCCCTTCAATATCTTCTCATGCTATGCGTAAGTTAAGTCTGACTACATTACCTACCCTAAGTATCATCCCTTATGTTATCCTAGTTAGTGTCGTTTCTTTACTTTCATTGTCCATTTTGCTTTAGGGAAACTATAGCCTTAACCGACACTAAGGCTATGGGTGCTAAACATGTAATTTGGTGTTGTATAGCCTTAAACCAAGGGAAGGTGCTCTACGTAGCCAAGATAGAGCATTAACACATGCTAGAATGTTATGTGATATAACATGCTAGATCCTTGGTGACAAACATAGTTTATGGAACTTTGTGGTTTATGTCGAAACCCTATTTATGCCAAATGGAGCATTGTAGTTATACACTTATGAATAAATATTTAGACCATATGAACTATGTCCGAAACTATCAACAAACAAATACTATCGCAAGTTATTCTTATTCTATTATGATATTTTTTCTTAGAGTAGCATTTAGAGTTTTTCTTTCATGACAGACGAGGTTAAATAATGTGTAGCATTCATCCCCAACACAACACCTAATGTCGTGAAACTTTAATGACACCTTAATTAGAAAGGTTTTACCGAAAAGGCTAATCATAACTAGAATATGGATAAATATTTCTTTAAAGAACTTGCAGGACACTATGCAAAGTTGAACTTCGCATCAATCACCAAAAGTTTTAATAGATGATATGCTATTGTTAATAATTCACTAATGAACCTTCGCTAAAATGACATGCCCTGAAAAAGTAATAATACCTTTCACCAAATTTGGTTGTGATAACTTTTCAATGACTTCACTATTCACTTTTTCAACAAATAGTGCTTTTTGCAAAAAAAAATTACTATGAACTATGCCTTCCCAATTTAGGTCTAAATTTGTTACCATACATCTTTGTAGAACTTTTTCCCAAGTGTGCTAAACATGCATTAAAAGTTTCAACCACAACTGAGAGGTTATGTGTGAAGACTTCCATTGGATCATACACCATGCAAGCTTAAAATAGATAGCATGCAAAACGTAAATGTTGTTGGGACTTTACATAACCCGAACGACATCCGTGCGAAAGAAAATGTTCAATATAGGAAGGTGATGATGGTTTTAATTTTGGTCTTTCGAAGCGATACAGATTTTTTTATAACCAAAGTACCCATATTAAAAACAATACCAACCCCTCTATGAATGTCGATAAAGAATTTTATACATTAAAGACATTGGGAAGTAATCATTTTCTGCCAACGAGTTCAATATCTAATATTCCATAAATATTCACCATGTCGTAACCTCATCTAATAGATACAAGCTCCCCCTTTTCATATGGGACTATTGTGATCCCAATTTTTTTTTGTACACATTAATCTAGATTTACTCATCTTCTATCTTCAATATGGTAGATGACACTTGTGTCCAAAAGCTTTAGTATATCTTTTATCACTAACTCTTTCATCATTCGGTTAAATCTTTGTTGATGTTCAATAATAGATTTACAATCATCATAATGATAAATTTTTTGAGTGCAAATCACGGGAGGGATGCCCACTATGTCAGGGATAGTACAACCTATAGATTTTATATGCCACCTAAAGACGTCAACGAGGAATTTTACCGGTCATTCAAGCAATTTATCAACAAGGATTACTGATAAGGTGTAATTTTCCCCTAAGAAAACAAATAGGATATGAGAGGGAAGTACCTTCAACTCAAAATTTTGTGGTTCTTTTGTTGATGGATTTGCTGGAGGAATTTCTTAATTTTTAACATCAATGAAAAATTTAATAAATATTTTTAATTCTACCCCATTCTTCAAAGACCAATATGTAACACTTCGTAGGCTTGAATCTCGATGTCATCATAGTTAGAAAGCATAGCCTCAAGTGGTTAAGTCATATCCATCAAAAGCTCACACTCGCCACCGCCTCATTAATAACAACAATAGTATAAACCACGTCAAAATCACTTGGGTGTTTAATTGACTTTAAATATTGTATGTTACTTCACCTTTGCTCACCCAGAACATAAGTTCTCTACTTTAAACATCCACTCATGCTCTTTCGGTTTCCAAGAATGGTCTTTCTGAAATAATGATAATTTCAGCATCTATTTCATAATTAAGAATGACAAAATAAGTAGAGAAAATGAATCGGGAAATCTTTACCAATATGTCATATTGTGGCCCTACATGATGTTTAATTGATCGGTCTTCCATCAAGAGTCTGATTGTTGTAGATTACCGTTCACCCAACTCAAGTTCATTATAGATTGTATATGGCATTAGGTTGATGCTTGCTCTGAAAACTCATTAGGTTTTATTAAATTGGAGCATATTGATAGTGAAAGTCATAGCCAACGCCTTGGGATATTCTTTATTTTTAATCACCTCCTTAGTAATAATTGAACTGCAACTATGAGAAACTTCGATTGTTTCAAAATCCAAGCTCCTTTTTTAAGCTAATGCCGTAATTTAGATTACATGACTCGACATGTCAAAAATGCCTCCACTAGAGGGTGATTAGATAATAATTGTATGACCACCAATAAAGACTTTTGAAACCTCTCATCCTCATTCTTAATCTTGAGTAGTAGGAGAAATGTAGGAGATAGTTTGGGTAGAGGTTTAAATATTTTTTTGATACGATTCTGTTTCTCAACATATTTTGTGTTGTCATTCACAGTGCTTTGATGGATGGGTATTTCCTTGTCCTGCAAAAAAGTGTCCTCTTCGTTTATTTGCCTTCTTAATTTTGTTCCACATCACGTATAACTACAGTCACTATGATCAACCACAAATAGAACTCTATCATAATCTTTCCTTGTAATTTTTTGTTCCTATTCTTCTTAAGGTAAATTCAATTAACCTTCAAGTAGCTTGATTTGATTTGCATTAGAATTTTATTTGTCGTTCAATGGAGAAAAATCAAATTTAACCAATTTTAACAATACATCTAAACTTCCAACTTTATCAAGGATGCATTATAACTTATCATTAACCCGGGGACTACTTCTATTCCTTTACGAACTTGTGCTGTCATTTAATTGAGTGTGGTGATATTCATGGTCTTCCTCCCATTTCCAATTATAACAATAATAAGCCTAATCTTAATAGTATCTTCTCCGCTCTACGTACTTGTGATAGTTCAATCGTTGTTTTCGTACTTGGTGTAAATAGCATGGGTAGAAACCCTCCTCGTATTTATTTGAATTCAAACCTTCATTCTCATTCATTTTTTTAAAAATTAGGGGAAAAGTTCTCCTTGACTCTAAACATTATTCATGGGTTTGTAACTTTCTCCAACATTTGTCCTTGTAATAACTCTATTTGGTCCTGCATTTATTCATGTTCTCATCCCTTACACTTTCCTGAAAAAGTTTTTTTTGTGTTTTTTAAGAACAAAGTTGAGAGACTGATACTCTTAAGTGTACCATGCTTGATTTTTTTTATTTCTTCAAGAATAAAAGAAGCCCCCTAACATGATTGAAACATTATTTCTCCTAAAACAAATTTATCAGTCACTCTTTTATAAACTGGATCAAGACTGTAGTAAAAATATTGGAGTAGTGTACTATTTTGTAGCCCGTGAGTTGGCATTTTTAGAAGTTTATAAAACTTAAACTATGTTTGATGGATGGGTTTACCATAAAATCTCTTATATCCTTAATTGCCATGCCGTAGTTTCATCATCTTTGATGAAGGGAAGAATCTTGCATTTAATTACGTTATAAGCTTATCCTAGGATGTGATATAATTCCTTTGTAACTTGAACAACCTCATTATATCCTCCCCCTTTAGAGAGAGTGTAAATAACCTTATCCAGATTGATTGTTATCACAAATTCTATAATAAAAATGGGCTGCACAAATGTATAAAATTCCTCACATGATCATGTGGATGTTCGTGACCTACCCCCCATAATGTCCTTTCATTTTGAGGAGATTAAAATTCGTGCTCCTGACCTCAAGTGTGGCATTTCCATCCATTCATGGTTGGAATATTACACCCATTTCACCTTGTTGATATGCATTCTATAAAGTATTAATATCATTGATACTAACTTCACTCATTATTACTTATATTCCACTAAATCAACATGATTAATGAACTCTCAATAACGATACATGTCGGCAACAACAACATTTTGATCAACATTTAAAATACATTTTGTAAGGTCTCTAAAAATGAAATAAGGTTACTACAGACTAACATGTGTATAAAAAGGTTATTAACATATTAATAAAGGGTTTTAGAATATGTATGATTCATTTGAAAATGTTTGGAGGTCAAATGTCCAAGAACGTCTAAGACATTCGAAAGTTAGTCTTTAGACGTTCTAGTGTGTCCTTATATATTGGCCTTGTTTTTATGTGTTTTTTGGATTCCAAAAACAGTATAGGTGAACCTATACTCTTAATAGACGTGTTAAGGTTTAAAGAATTCAGGTACGACCGCAGAGGACCATCCTAACTGTCTTTGAAAAGGACCCAAATGTTGGACAAGGAAGATTCCCAAAGCAGCATGCATAGGTAAGATGTGGAAGTTGTCAGACATCGCGCGCCCTACACGTGGTCTACTTCCTCAATTTTATCGAGCCAAAATAAGGAGCTTCCTCCGTGACTCGAAGCAACTTCCCAGATTCGGTTGCACTATTTTAAAGATAATATTGAAAAACTAAAAAGTCCCAATAATTATGGGGTCTTTTGGTAATTTTAGGATTTGGTTATAAATTGTTTCTGCGACTTATTTTACCCTTTTACCAATCCAAAACCCCAACACCCAATAAGAATAAAAATCCCGAATCTCTCTTCTGTTCCAAATTCACTCAAACCTCCATTGTAGTGAAAACTCAAGGTTCAAACTAGGTGTTGGATTTTCTTAGTTTCTTCTCTAATTTATGATAGGTCTTAAATTAATAAGGTATGGTGATCCTTCATTCATAGTTATCGATTCATCTAACAAATACCTTCAAAGGTTTTCAAAGAGAATTCATTAAGTTAATCGTATTTCAATCTAGCCATGGGTTCCTTCTAAAAATGATTTCAAGAGCATGACTATAATGAATTGATATTATCTACTGTATTAGTATGATTTTCAATCCAATTTCATGATGAACCCATGATCCTTCTCAATTCTAAAATTATTCTATAATGTGGGAATTGTGATCTTTATTCCATGTTGATTGAATTATGATTCAAGTATGTTGAATTGTCTATTCCTAGTGTTTTGTACTTAAATTGATGGTAAATTTTTTTAATTGATAAATTATGATAATAGAATTAAGAATTGCTATGTTTTCCCTACTTCTTCTACTTTACTGTAGAATTGGTAGTTGATTTGGCCTTGTATGTCATTGTGTAGTCTAGTAAACTTATGGTGGCGGTGTTAAATTTCTTGTCATTCTCTATATTTGTTGATCATGGACTTGAAGGCCAGTCATAAGTTTTAAAGTGTTTTTGTGATCATCAAATGATGTGAATTATTATGCTTAGTCTCTTAATGTAGTATCATGTGCTAGGTGCTTATGGTGTCTTCAACGTTTGAATTAAGTGGTTAGAGTTTGCTTTGGTCTCTGTGCTGCAAATGATGAAGTTATAATAGTGAATGATCCCTAACTATGTACCCCTACATAAATTTGTGATCTTAGCCAATGTTTGGAGTATAGAATGCAAATGTTGAAGTTGTCTTGTATACTTTGTTATAATGTGGTGTGTGGTATATACATTAATGGGTATTGTAGTCTTAAGAGGGTGGATGCTTCACCAATGTGGTAAGTGACAATGCGTTATAATGTTGTCCAATGTACTCACACCACATGCATTCATATGTGTAGGATAAATTTATGGTGTCTAATGAAAGGATGGTTCTCATATGCACTATTTTGTACTACAATGCATGTAAGGTCTATGTCCATGAAAGTATGAATATTTATATTAACAATGATGAATTCATAGGTGAACCAATATAGGTAAGGGTACGGGACTTTACTTGTACATTGGACATTTCTACATTGATAGAATAATTCCTATGGTTATTACTCTATGTACATGAATATGAATGCATGACTAAGCTATGAACATGAAAGTATATGATATTATGAAGTATGCATATGTGTAGTTTTTAAATATGTTTATTTGAAAGGTGTTCTTATTAAGTACACATACAAACACATAAATGGACATAATGAAGCATGTAAACAACCTATTAAAGAGGGATACTCTTGAAAGGTATTCTCAATTTTACTCTAAACTAGATTGTGCTTGATAGGCTATGTCCATGCAGAAGGTTTTCTGACATGAATTAGGTTGATGAAAGGACCTTCTCATCTATAACCTATAATATAAGAATATGTGTATTTAGACCTCCTAAAGCAATTTTTACAAGGTAAAGTTAATGAAGACTTTTAAATAAAGGGAAGTTAGATTAGCACTGATGAACTTGATGATGAGGGGTGACCTTTAGTCTTCAAGTGGTCGATAACTACAATGCCCAATAGGAATAAACACGGTTTCAATATATTCCTCTTAAATATCATGACTATGTTTCCCCATAGGACCTAGCAAGTCGATCGACCTGTTACGGTATAATGATAGTCATATCTTACCTTGGTAAGTTAGATACCCTCTTATCATATCTGGGGAGCACCATAAATACATAACTAGTGTGGTCGTCCTCTTTGAAAACTACACTAGCCTCATACCTTACATCATTATATTAATAGATCAACATGCGTAAAATTTAAAACTTTTCTATATCTATCTAGAGGTTTACATAGAACTCTTGCATAAACCTAATATAGTCATATATATTATACATAGACCCTTTGTATAGAAACATTACATTTTCTTCTATTTTAAATTGCACATTTATAAACAACATATAACATAGTTTTAAAACCGGATGTCTCATCTCATATCGATCTAAAATAAAATTATAACAATTAGGCATATTCCATATATCAATGTAATAAAGCCACATATAGGCTATACAATTACTATTAATAAAATAATAGGAAAGAACAAAAAGGCTTATAACTAGAACAACATTAAAAGCTTGATATTGATATTATCCTCGGAAAGTGAGGACCTACCCAACTTGGATGAGTGCAATTTATAAAACATCAACATAGCAACTACATTAATCCACTATTTAGTATTCTTATAGGGGCAACATAGTTCAAGAACAAGGAGATATAGTTGGAACCCTCTATATGTTACATCCACTACATTATCCAATATCATTAGTACATTAGTGATCCTACCTTCCCTAAAGGGGAAGCGACATCACTCACACTAGTTCACTTGGTGCTAAGTTGGAGTCTCTTTTGAAATATATTTAATGTCTTTGTTAATCATTATCGCTTCATATATGTCATAGGGACTATACATTGTATAATCATCATATTCATAGCTTTATATCAATTGCATGAGTATTGTCCTTTTATTACAGTTCGTATAAATGAGGTTAGAACATTTACATAGTCACATCATTATAAGCCACGTTGGTAAGTATTCATTGTCCTTATAACATTTACATCTTGGCAATCAACTCACAATCCATAGTTCATGTCAACTCAATTCAAGATTATACATCCCAATCAATTTGAATATAAGGTTTACTTCAATACAACATCCATTACCTAAGCACAAGTTACCATAATCGAAGTAAATAATAAGGATCACAAGACTTACTCATTCCTGTGCACAATGACATCATCAAGGTCGTACCATAAATCTCCAACTTAAACAAATAATGGTAAAATAGAATCATATATTTTTAACCAACATAATAACAAGACCAATTGAATCATGATACAACAATCCCTCACTAGTCCATAGCCTAGAATTGAGATTTAGATAATGTTCATAGTCCACTTCACCATATATTTCAATTGCCCAAGAGATAGCATTGTAGGACTACAATTAATCTCAATGTATTCCTAAATTGTCAAAAAAAACATCATAGGATGGTAATTCACACATTAACAAAGTCGATTACATCGATGCTAGATAGTTCAATTCAAGATCACAACATAGGGTTAAGGAGAATAAATCATCTTCTACATGCTAGACAATTCAATAATGAATAACATAATTGATTTATAAAACATGTTAATATATTACTAATATCAAAAATAAATTATGCGCAAATAAATTTGAAAGATCAATTTCAAAATTGGAAGAAACCCACATGAAAACTCTTCGTTTGAAATAAATTTGAATGATACCTTTGTGGAATGAAGTCCCAATTCTGAAAGGAAACCCATACCTAGATATTTGATGAATATAGATAGAGAAACATTGGTCTTTAGCAGCTCTAGAATCTTCTTGACCTTGACTGCTATCGTGTTCTTCTACTTGGGACTGAGAAAGAAGAGAGAAGGAGGAGCAAATGGGTTTAGGAATAATGAGGTCTTACGTTAGGGTCTTTAACTAGGTTTTTAAATTAAATAATTATACCTCTCTTAACCCACAACTAATTAATGAATTAATAAATCTTAAAAATGTGCAGCAAAATAGTGGACTCCATAGACGAGACCATCAAAGAAGGTTTCTTTTTCAAACAACAACCAAAACATCAACCGTTGTTTTAGTTAGAGATTGTCGAAAGCACGCCTTCCATGTATTTCGCTACGTTTCCATCAATGATGGAAATCGGCACCCCGTCAATTCGCATACAATTCGTCGATTGCCATCGTTTGTGCACACTGCCTCTAGATAGTTTTTTGCCAAATTGTAAGGGTCCTCCTCAAGGGCCCTTGGTTGGAACATTGGAAGTCCTACCTAGACGTTTCAACTATAATCTAATTCTAATATATTATATTCACCCTTACACCTAAATTTATAACCTTCCGACTCCTAAATCTTAGTCAAATATGCTAAGGCAAAATAGAACCTCATTTAACATGTTTTCATACGTCGTGGACATTCCTTGATGTTATTGATTCCTAAACATCAAAAATGACCTATACTTATTATTTTGGACCTTAACATATTTAAAAAAACATTTTAAACACTCATGTTAGAGTATGGAACACGTCATAGACTTTCCGAATATGACATTATCCTCTCCTAAGGAAAATTCGCCCCTAATTAACAGTAAAATTCATGAAAAGAAAGGAATAGATTCAAGAGTAGCAGCACAACCAACAACATATGAGAGCATACGTCCCCATTATAACCTACATAACTTCATGGCCCTTTTTACAATGCAACTCAAACAATCATTTTCAACTTAAAAGCTTATCAACATGCATCACATGAGACATTCCTTATACTAAAGCACATTTCAATACTTTTCAACATATTCAATACAATTCATGAAGGCACCACATACAAAAAATACACCATATAAGCCCAACACAAGCAAAAGAGCAAAATTAACAATTTTCAAGTTGAATAGGCACATTTCACTGTATTCTTACTGAGACATATTCAATTTTTCAAAACATCACCAAAAATCAAAGATATTTCAGATTTAGTCATCATTTTCATTATGAGTAGGATTAACTAACCTTAGTTATAAAAAAGATGAGGGTCACGGGGCTTCATGTTGGCCTCGGTCTCCTATGTTGCACCCTCAACTAGGTGATTCTTTCATAAAACCTTTAAGGAAGCCACCTCTTTTTTCCTTAACTACTTTACTTGTATATAAAGGATGAACTAACACCTCCTCATAAGAGAGTTTTCTTGTACACCAACACCCTCAATAGGAATAATGGACTGGGGATCACCGACATACTTCATAAGAATATAAACATGGAAAACTAGATGAACCGAAGCCAATTCAATGGGAAACCTCAATATATATGCCACCTTAAAATATTTTTGAAAGAGTTCTTTGGGTTCCACATAACTAAGGCTCAACTTCCCTTTCTTGCAAAATCTCACCACCTCTTTCATAAGCAAAATTTTTTGATACACTTTATCACCTTCTTAAAACCTTAATTTACTTTTCCTATGATTGGCATAGGACTTTTGATGGATATAGGTTGTTTTTAAGCGATTCCTTATAATATGAACCTTTTCCAAAGTCTTATAAATAAAATAAGGACCCAAAAGTTAAGACTCACCAACCTTAAACAATACAATTGGATATCACCATATCCTACCATACAATGCTTCACAAGGGGCCATAGATACAGATGAATAATAATTTTTGTTGTAAGAAAACTCCACCAAAGGCAAGTGCTTATTAAAATTTCCCTTGAAATAAATTATCTAAGCTCTAAGCATATCTTCAAAGGTTTGAATTTTACGCTCTACTTGACCATCCGTTTGGGAATGAAAAGTGTTGCTCAACTTCACCTTGGTATCTAACCCTTTTTTGAATGAACTCAAAAACCTAGATGTGAATTGTGCACCCCTATATGATATTATGGATAACAGAATACCATGGCGACACACAATATCATCTCTAAAGGATCTCTACATTATAACCCACCAAATAAGTTGACTTGATAGGAATAAAATTAGCGGACTTGGTTAACCGATAAACAACCACCCATATGGACTCATATTTCTTTTGTATACGAGGTAACCCTACAACAAAATACATATTGATGTGTTCCCTTTTCCAAGTAGGGACTTGGATCACTTGAATTAACAACCCGACTTTTGTGGTTCGACTTTCACTTCTTTGCAAGTTGGACATTTTGCAACAGATTCCCCTATGTCCTTCTTCAGCCCTTCCCACCAAAACACTTTCCTATGGTCGTTGCACATCTTTTTAGAACCCAGATGAATGGAATAACAGGATCCATGAGCTTATTCAAGAATCTAGATCCTCAAGACATCTACATTTCAAACTTATAACCTTTGTTAATACCTCTAGCCCCAATACCCCCTAAGGAGAATGAGTAATCATACCAAGAATCGATTCGTTAAACTCCAGAAATTTTTGATAATGGTGTTCTTTTAACTTCACCTCAACCACCAATGATTGCTCGGAGTTATGATGGACCATAAAACCACCATCAAGAGAATCATCAAATCTAACACTTTATCTAGCCAACCTATGAACATGTTTACTAGGTCTTTCTTCGCTTCCTTTAAAAGAGAGACACTACATATGGTCATACAACTTAGATCATCCGCAACCACATTGTCCTTGATAGGGTGTTAGAGATCACGCATGTTGTAATCTTTCAATGATTCCAAGCTTTTTTTTTGTCAGAGATTCAACTCCTTTTTAGTAAACACACATTGAAGACTCTTGTGGTCGGTATGCACATCAACATGAACACCAATCAAGTAATGTCTCCATATGGTAAAGGAAAATAATACGGCCGCCAACTCAAAGTTGTGAGGTGGATAATTCTTTCCATGAACCTTAAGTTACCTAGAGACATGGGTTACTACTTTCTCATGTTGCATAAGCATACACACTAAACCCACTCGGGATGCATCACAATATAAAATGAAAGCCTTGGTACCCTCCAACAAAGTCTCCCCCAGAGCGGAATTAAGCCTATATTTAAAGATAGTAAGACTATCTTTCAAGATTTGGAAACTTTTTTCACATGCTTCTGACCAATCAAATTTTCTACTCTTTTGGGTGAAAGTAGTCAAGGGAGATGTAATGAACGCAAAACCAATCAAAAACCTCCTATTATAACCTGCTACACCGAAGAAACTCCTAATATCGGTCGGAGTCAATTGTCTAGTCCAACTTTTCACTGCCTCATTTTTCCTAGGATAAAACTCAACTCCTTACTATAGATGATATGACAAAAGAATGCCAACGACCTAAAAAAAACTTATATTTTTCATACTTGCCACATAATTGGTTTTTCTAAAGCATTTGTAATTCCACTCTCAAATAGTCCATGTGTTCATCCTCATTTTTCGAATATACCAAGATGTCATCAATGAATACAATGACAAATGAATCTAGCAAACTTCTAAACACCTTATTCATGAGTTCCTTAAATTATGCGGGGGGCATCAGAGAGACCAAATGACATTACTAAGAACTTATAGTGTCCATATCTAGTACGAAATTCTCTTTTTTGTATATCCTCACCTCTCATCCTAAATTCAGGATACCCCGAGCTCAAGTCAATTTTAGAAAAGCAGCTTGCCCTTTGGAGTTGATCAATTAAGTTGCCAATCCGAGGGATAGGATACTTATTCTTAAAAATTATTTTATTGTGTTGTCATAATCGATGCATATCCTAATGAACCCATACTTCTGCTTTAAAAATAAAAAATAAGCGCCTCATGGAGAAATACTTGGTCGATTGAAGCCCTTGTCTAATAAATCTTTGAGTTTAGCGTTCAACTCTTTGAATTCGGCCGGATCCATTGGATAAGGAGAAATTGAAATATGGTTGGTATCGTGTAGAAGGTCAACAAAAAATTCCATTTCCAATTCAAGAGGGTTTTCGAGAAGATCCTTAGAAAAGACCTCCTGAAATTTCCTTACTACGGGGACTAGCTCAATGGGAGGACTTTCAGAATCTAAATATTTTAATCTTACAATGTGATATAGACACCCCTTTGACATAACATTAAAAGCCTTAAGTCAAGAGATGACATCACCTTTACGAATAAAGTTTCCCTCATTCCCCTTTAAAATTGGGTCATTTGAAAATTGAACTTGACAATTGTAGTTCTACAATCAATGGAAGCAAAACAATCATGCAACAAATACATTTCCTAAATGACATTGAAATTGAATATATCAAGTTCTACTTAAATAACATGAATAAGTCTATTGGGAAACATTATAGGAAAATTTCTATATACCCTCTTTGCAATAACTAACTCAACTACCGGGGTAGTTACCATGAGAGGTTCATTTAGAAAGTCGGGAAAATTATTAAACTTTTTACCCATGAAGAAACTAATAGAAGATAGTTTATTACCTGGATCAACTAAAGCATATGTATCAATAGAGAAGACTTCTAACATACATGTCACCATGTCAAGAGAACTATCTTTTTCACCGCTTGAGCGAAGTTTATAAAAGTGATTCTTTTTTGGAGGATCCACATTGGAACCACTACTTTTAGGTTAACCGTTACCTTTATCTTGCCCCTTCACATTTTCGAAATCCCTAACCTTATGGACATTCTTGCCACACACAAAACAATTGTCCGTCACTACAAGGCAATAACTATAATGCTTCTTGCAACAATTTCCACAAGTCAGCTTCTTGTATGGGGAGCTAGTACATACCCCCTTTTGAGGCTTAGGGTTAGAAACCCTATCATCATGATATTGGGATATTTTTCAGGAACTTGATTATAAGACCTCTTCTTAAACCTAGAATTGTCATTAATGTCAAGCCTACCTTTTGAAGAACCACCATCAAAAGACTTGCCCTCTTAGCATCTCTACTGTTACTCTTAGCCTTTGTTTATTCCAGTTGTTGATCATGAACCATGTGACGAGAAATGTTCATATTTTCATGTAGAATTGCCTAATGAAATTGTTCCTTCAACCCATCCGACACTCCCGTTACAAAGTGACTCATTTTGTCTTTGGGATTGAAAACCAAAGAAGGAGCATATTTTGACAATTTAGTGAGTTTCAAAGAGTATTCAAGCACACCCGTACCTCCTTGATGATGTTTGATGAGATCCACCACTTTGACTTCCCTCTTCTTTCTTTGAAAGAACCTACAAATACAAGCCTTCTTGAAAATCTCCCAAGTCACCGGTCAACATCTTAAGGGCCTATTTGCTCTTCTTTGAACATACCAAGTTTGGGCCACATCTTTTACTTGATAAGTTTTTAACTAAGCCTTCTTATTAGTAGTCAACACCATAGCATAGAGAATATTTTAGGTTTGGTCAATGAACTCTTAGGGGTATTCCTCTACTTTGGACACATAGAAAGTATGGGGATACATCCTTATGAAATCCCTCAAACTAGAGGTCATGGTGCGAACATGTTGTTTTCCTCGTGCGACAACCTCCCATTTTACTTTTACCCTTTATGGATTGATCTTAAGTAGTGATGACTTGTTCTTCATTAGTAATGGATTGGTCCATTTTGAGAATGGAAGCCCTTATTTCACCATCTTTCAGAATAGGAGGATTGACTGTAGCTTGGTTATCATTACCAACCTCTTCGAGAGGAGGGAGTTGATCGCTTTAGGGAGGGATTCCTGCATTTGAGATCTCTCCATCAATTTTTGAGAAGTTTTTGTTCGAGTATTAATTACCTATACTCTTACTTAAAGTATTAGATGCCAAGAGCACATAGAGTAAGTACTACAGAGGCGCGATATTGGATTTCTATGAAAATGTCAGTTTCCTAAGCATCTTATATCTTCATATTCATAATTGTGGCGCGCTTCAAAATTTTAAATAAGAATATACATAGACATGGTTAAATGAGACATCAACAATAAAGGTAATCAAGCTAATTCTTTGATGCCATGTTGGTCAAATCCGGAGAGCACCCTGTAGATGTAACTAGCGTTGTTGTCCTCTTTGAGGACGAAGAATAGCCTCTAACTTACAGGTCAATATGGGGAAAATTTAAAACTTTTATATATCTATCTTTAGGTTTACATTGAACTTTTACATAAACATAATATAGTCATATCGAATATACATAGAGATAACATAGTCTTAAAACCAGATGTCTCATATCATAACGATCTAAAATAAGAGTTTATCAATTAGGCATATCACATACGTCAACGTAATAAAGCCACATATATGATATACAAAGTTTATTACTCAAATGAAAAAAAGAGATGAAATTGAAGTCCTATAACAAGACTAACATCAAAAGCTTGAAAATTGCATTGTCATAGAAAGTTAGTACCTACCCAATTTAGATGAGTGAGAATTAAGTCTTCCTTCAAAGTCGTATCAAAATCCCTTCAACAAACGAAACCTAAATTTTTTTGCTAAAAAGGAAGAAAATGGGTTTAGTACACAACTTGTACTAATTCTGAAATTATATGCACTGTTATCACAAATATCACGCTAAAAGGGAATATTTCATTAAAGTATGCAATTTACTTTGGAAAAGTTTATGCACATTAACAACGAACATACAAATAATTAAGCCACATTCACTAAGTCAAGAGCATCTACATTACAAGACCAACAATACTACTTGTGTTCATGCCAACATGCATATCCAAATTATTTGAACACATAGTCAAGACAAACCTATTATCAAGCTATAACATCAAAAGCATGAATAAGAGTTCATTACAACATAACTAAAGCAAGAACATTACCCATAAACCCTTATTAAGTAAACTAGTGCAATGAATAAACAATGCCCCATAACCTTAGTCGATAAAGTAAACTCAATAAGAACAATGACCAATGTAAAACTTCACATAGCACATCATTAATAGTACATATCATCACACATTAGCAATAAAGACCAAACACGTATTCATGAGTTAAAATCAATCATCATATAGTATCATCAACATCCAAGATAATCATATACATATTATGAACTTTTGTAAGCATATATATATATATATATATATATATATATATATAACAACATTCTCCTAAAACTCCGTCATGACTAACTCGTGCAATGTTTAGGTAGAGTCCCATAGCCCTAATTAGGTTAAGTTAAACCCATTAGGTCATCCTAGTAGGAGTTCATTCCTTTAATTCATTTTACATTGTGGGAACATCTTGCCTTAACTGACATAGACAGCATGAGGTAATATGGAATTGGGTGTCATGGAACCATACATCGAAGGAATGCGTACTACTTTAAAACGTAGTACTAAAACACGAACATAACAACTATGTGGATCAACCAGATAGTATTCCTTTGGGGGAAGCATAGTTAAAGAACTAGGAGGTATAGTTGTGACCCTCAGTATGGTACATTCATTGTAGTCTCAAATCTTATTAGTACATTAGTGGTCCTACATTCCCTATGTGGGGAGGGACACTCATCAAACTAATTCACACGGTGCTATGCTAGAGTCATTTATGAAATGTCTTTAATGTCCTTATTATTCATCAAAACTTAATTTAAGTCATAGTGTATGCCACATCCCAAAATCACACCCTAGAAGTTAGGGTCAATCTTGGGTTGCAACCGGCATACTTGACCTCTCGGAGGTCCTGTACAAACCCTAACATATCATTTATCACTTATATATTAATGAAAAGTAGTGCATATTTAAAACTTTTCACAAAACATATCATAGTCTTTAAAAACTATTTTGTATAAAGTCATAGGAAATACTAAGTCTCAACATCATCAAACATAAAACACAACAATACTTGGGACACGACCGATACTTCATAATATTGAAATACTTAGACTATTACAATACTTCAAATGGAAACATGAAAGACATATATGCCCTAGAATAAAATAAGGAAATACTTTGACTTCTCTTGAACAAAGCTACGGGCCAAGTCTTCCGTCCTAAATTCTTCTCACCTACAAAAAACTATACAGATAGATAGAAGCATGGATTAGCATAACCAAATGTACTAATATGGCATAATGCAAGAAAATAATTATAATGGACATTTAGTTGAAAATATGCATCTTTTATTTTAAGAGTCATAATATAATCATAAGAACAACATTTATCAATTAAGAAACACATAAGATAATAATAAACCAAATATCATAATTTTTTTAAGTCACTTTAAAGTGAACCCTTTATACAGTAACATTGATGTTCCTTCACTGTACAGTAAAGTATCATACCCTTTATTTAGACATTTTCGACCTTGTAGCTTCCTTACAAAATTATGTCCTAAGACTCACATAAGCAACACAAAGAGAGAAAGCCCATAATCTCTCTCTAGGCATGCCTAAATAACCCTCAAGAATACATATAATAAGACATATACAGACTTACAAGATACCAAACACATCAATATATATAAAATATGACATTCTCTTACTAAGGACTATCAAAATACTTACTTTAGTAGATCAAGAAGATAAAGTTCATGATTGACCTCTTCTAGACTACCTAAATGATCCTTAAGACTTCCTATGTTTAGATCATGTTGACATAATCAACATGTTCCCTAAGAAGAATCATTCTTAAGACACATGTAGGTAAGATACGAAGGGACCATTCCTAATCTACCTTCACACATTAACTAGACAACCCTTAACTACTCTAGATAGGTACTTATTTAATTAATATAATTTCTTAACTTAAGCAATTACATTCATTAGTTAATTTATGAGAAATTTAACACATAAAGGACATTAAAGTAATGGTCATGGACAAGAACTAGAAACTAAGAATAACACCTTCAAAGGCTATTGTCCAATGTCTACATAGCATCCCATACAACCACCTAAATTTCATAGAACTTCTCTAATGCTAATAGGTATTCCATATAATGGGAATAGGCAATAACCCAACATACACCATAATACCAAGACATGGAATCCAAAGATGTAACCTACTCTAATTAGGGTGTTGTACTTGCCACTGGTAGAACATAGGCACATACCATGTTGGCACATGGTTAAGGAATATGAAGCGCATGCTTTGTAATCTAGTCTCATCCTTTAACTAGAACTACTTCCCTTACCATACTAGATCGGTACTAGCTTTCTTTCTCATAGAGTAATTTATACATAACGTTCACATATATAGGTTCCATATAAGGTTCATAACCCAATCATATTTACCATACAAAAAAAGGTCCAATAGGGCTACATCCCCGACAAGAAGCTCATTATGACTATTGTAAGAATTAAATAATTCCTTTTCTTTGAATGATACCATTATGGCTTACGACATCAACATTCATAACCATACAACTAGGTTCAAGGTTTCAAATAAAAGACCCTCTAAACTTCATTTAAGGTCACTTGTCATTCATACATCCAAGACTAAGATACTTTAGCATCCTAAATAAAGCCATCACATATTCACATTCATACATTCATCAAGAAAGAGACACAAGTCAACCAAGATAAGACACCACATAATTCACATTAACATAGAATACATGTCATTCTAGAAACACATATATATAACCCTTATAAGATCGAAGTTACCGTATATACTATCATAAAAACAAAATTTTGATAGTCATAGATTCATATACTCAAGTAGGATTATCAAACATAAACAATTAAATTTTACGCACAAAGGCACATTCATAGTTTTGCATGGTAACCTACATAACATCAATAGAACACATATACTTTCACATTACTTCAATTAGGTTGCGGAAAAGGCCATGATCATTACATTACTGAAAATAACGCCAATAAGGACGTCAATTACAAGTAAAACACATAACACCGCCACCATAAGTGGACAATACCAATCACGATATAATTGAAGTCTAATAATGATATAAATAAATAAAGTAGGGCAAATTATCACCATATTTTCTTCAACACCTCAAACCAATGCCAAATCACCGCATTCGATATGACAAGGCCCTTACCCATGGCCATAACAAACAATTAAACATAGTTATAACAATATTGATGAAACTAGGTAATATTACTTCATATTCATCAATCCAATAAAACATAGATATCAGTTTACTAAAATTATTACATCATTAGACAGCCATAAAAATCTACACCACAATTCATCAATATTAGATCAATATCCAGACACACATAAATTAGTCAAAAACTAGGGCTCATATAATCATGGCTTCATAGGTAAGTTTTTTTTAAATCATACATACAATAACAATATAATATATAATAAACTATTGGAAACTATTAATGAAAGAACCCATTTGGAAGAATCGTTAAATTTGACACTTCAACTTGAAAACTTTTAGAAAACATCTTGAGAGTTGGACTCCTTGATGAAGAAAGTTTCAAGGATGAAAATACATACCATCATGAAGATAATTCTTCAATTGATGAAGAATCTCCATTCAATTCTTCACTCCAAGACGTTTCTTGAATTTTGTCTCCAATGGAGTTCTTCAGAGAATTCTAAGGGATTTGGTTTTTGTATTTTGAAAAATAAAATCTTCTAAATGTTAAACACTCATATACACATTTAAAATACCCAAAAGAACCTTAATTGTCTCCAATATACTTATTTTATGCTGGGTGAAATTAAGAGCTCACCCCTCAACTTACAGTGAACGTGCGCATAACACAACTTCATAGATGGAAGGGCCATCGACATCCCATCCCTTGACCAACCGACCATCCTATTGTTCCGTGGTCTTTTATTGAGGCTTGCATTGGAGTCTCTTCACCAATAAATAAACTCCAAACCGATGATACATAACTAAAGAGGCATCGACTGACCCTATGGGCATTGATTGCCAACCGTCGGTTGCGCTATCTTGGGCAGTCTTGGCACCAACTTTCGGGTCCCTCCTCAAGGACCCTTGGATAGTCCTTAGGGATGTTTTCGCGGACCTTTCCAACCCAAACATGACTATATATGAGTTTAGAACCTCTAACAATAATTTCATACAAAATGAACAAGCAAAACTCGATGAAACATGCTTAAACACAGAAGGTTATGTTAAGGAAACACTTTCAAACATCATAGATGTTCTTGGACGCTTGAACTCCAAACTCCATGAAAATCGATATACTGACTATATACATCATAATAACTCATTTAAATAAATTATAAACTCATCAATGACATATACACACATAGAACTACATATTAGGCACGTAGGTGACTTAGTCATTGAAAGTCTTAGTCGTCCCTTTATGTTTGACATCCATTGAAACTATAATCTTAGACACTGCCTCAATGTCAAATTTTATACCTATATAGGATCTTGTACCATCACGACATTCATGTTAGGCTCTATTACACCTAAGTCAATTTCGAGGTCTTATAGAGTTTTTCCCTTATATAATCATCATCATCATAGCACAATGAGAATTGCATGAGTATTGTACTTTAATTACAATACATATAAGTGAGGTTAGAATATTTACATAGTCACATAATAATAAGGCGCATTCATAAGTTATCACCGTCCATATAACTTTTACATCTTAGCCAACAACTCACAATCCATAGTTATTACATTTAAATTTAACATCATATCATCCCTATAAATCTAAATATAAGGTTTACTTAAATAAATTTCATTACTTAAGCACAAGTAACTATAATCGAAGTAAAGAATAGGGATTACAAGACTTACTCAATTCTCTTCACAATGCCATCATAAAGGTATTACCATCAACCTCCAACATAGACCAACAATGGTATAAAAGCATCAAATAACAGCATAATAACAAACCAATTGAATCATTATACCACAATTCCTTAGTAGTTCATAGTCTATAATTAGAGATTGAGATAAAGTTTGTGTCTACTTCCCCATTAAGGTCAATTTCTCAAGAACAAGCATGGTAGGACTAAAATTTATCTCAATCTATTGCTTAATTTACACAATAAAATCATATTATACTAATTCACACTTAAACAAATTCAATTACATTAATACTTGATAGGTTATTTAAAGATCACAATCAAGGGTTAAGGAGAATAGTCATATTCTACAAGCTAGACCAATCCATCGAGATATAACTTTAATGATTTATAATAGATGATAATGTATTAATAATATTAAAAAATAAATAATACACAAATCAAATTGAAATATCAATTTCTACAATGGAAAAGACCCATATGAAAACTTATCTTCTGCAATCAATTTGAAGGAACCCTTTAGGAAAGAAGTCCTAAAGGTTACACCAATCTCATAACATAATATGTTATGAAGTTTAATGAATAAAAAATACCTTTAGAATCCCTATAACAATCTTGACCTTGAATTCTATGGTGTTCTTCAATTTGGAAGAGAGAGAGAGAAGAAAGAAGGAGGAGAAATTAGTTTTGAGAATTATTAAGGTTTAGGTCAGTTTAGTTATTAATTTTTCTTTATATAGGTCATTAAATAAATTAATTTTACCTTAATTAAACCCTAAAATAATAAAATAACAACCTAATTAATTAATTTAACCAATCTTAAAACGTGCAGAAAAACATTGACTCCAAAGACGAGATCACGACCGATAGTTCGTTTGCCAAACGACTGCTACTGGACCAACCATCCTGTTGGTACGTAAATTTTGTCAGATACTGTCCAAAAAGTTCCTTTCATGGATTTGGATAAGTGACCATGGACGGTGTCCATCGAATCCCCATCGATTGGCACATGATCTGTTAATTGCACTAGTTTCTACATACTGCCTTTTGGCATGTTTTTTTTCAAGTTGCAAGTATCTTCTTCAAGGGACCTGGATTAGTCCTTGGGGAGTCATACCGAAAAATTTCGACTAAAAATTAAGTCTAATACATTTGAGACACCCTTCGAACAAAATTCATCATATTCTGACTCCTAAAAAATAGTCAAATAGGCTAAGGGACACTAGCACCTCATCGAACTAGTTTCCGGATGTCATGGATGTTGGTTGAAATTTTTGATTAATAAACTTCCAAAATGACCTATATTAATTATTTTGGACGTTAAAATAGTGACACAGCCTTTAAAAACTTATGTTAGACTCTAGAACACGTAATAAACTTCCAAAAAGACCTATATTCATTATTTTACATTGGTTATGATGAAGTTCCTACTTATGTAAGTAGTGATTTATGAATGTCATGATTATGTATGTAGTAAATTATATGTTTGTACATTGTACTAGTAGGGTTTGATTGATATTATGAGTAAGGTCTTATGATGTTAATTTAAATGAAATCAAAGTATGTGTAGGTTGTTTATTCCCTTACTATAGTTATGATGGAAGTCTTTACTTATATGTGTTCTTGGAATGAGTCTCCTATGTGGTCTATGAAGCATGTTGAGTTGTGTATTAAGTATGTGTCTTATGATATTCCATGCTTTCATCAATTCCAATGCTTGAGTTAACGAAGTTTATGTGAATGTTCAACTTGGTGACCTTAAGGTGATTCTTGAGTTTGGGTAGTTAAATGGAAACTATTCATATAATGCACCTACTATTAATAGAGGGTTACTTGGGGATAAAAAACATTGTTTAATGGAAATATTATGTTATGGATATGATAAATGTGCCTTAAACAAATTATGAGGCTTTATTTGATGTTATGAATGGTGTCTATGGCTATGTGAAGTATATGAGCTATGTTGTACTTATGGTAGAAGGGTTTTATGAAGATTTAAAAAAATGCATGACACATTGTTTTCTAACCAAATGTCATGTTAAAATGCACTATTTTGCATGATTTCCATAATTAGTTCATTCTTGTACTAACAACATTCTTTTTCACCTCTTTACACAAAGTGTACGTTATGGATGCTTAAAGGATGCCTCTAAAATGAAGGGCTTGATAGTTGTTTTCAAATCTCAAGAAAAGGTTCCTTAATATTCAGGAATTTCTTATGTAAATTTGTTAATCAAGCTTATGTAATATCTTAGTTAATATTTTATGTTGTTGTGGGTCGTGTCCCTATCCTATTTTATTGATGTAGAGTATAAGATGGCAAAAGAGACTTAGAGTCTAACTACGTATTTTTGACCTTTATTATGTTTATATGAAGTGTTTTTCCTAGCATATGATGTTGTATGAAGGTTTTAAATTTTCCGCAAAATTTTCTATAACTATGCAATGAATGATGACTATGTGCTTGTATAAGACCTGTCAGACGTCAAGTACACCATGTCATTTCTAGGGGGTACACCCCGGTCATGACAAACTTAATATCAGAAAATGAGGTTATCAAAGTGATTTTAGAGTCCAAATTCTCATATTGAAATGTCTAGTAGAGTCCCATTCATCAGTGGTAAGTCGCGACACATCTATGACAGAGGGGCTATAAGATTATATAGTTTCCCTTCTCAACTATTCTCATATAATTCCATTGATTTAACTCTATGTGATCTCTCTCTCATTTTTTCTTGTCTTATGGTCATTTCAAAATGACTTCTTGGATGAGATGGTATCTCTATGCTTGAGGGAGAAAAGGCGAGTTTTGAGGCTTATCTTGGTTTTATGGTTTTATGAGTATGTGCGAAGGTGAACTTCGAATATATATTGATGTGATGCCATTTATGGATATATATATATATATATATATATATAATTTATGTTGAATGCCATGTTATGTAAGAATTTATGTTATGATATGGGTTATAGATTGTTAAGAGTTTTTGTAGTTGAATGGAGTTCCCTTTGAAATGATAGTTTGTTATATGATTAGTATGATGATAATGTAATAAAATGGCTTGGACTTTAAATGCTTTAATGGAATGTGGTAAATATCTAATAAACTTATGTTGCATTTATATATGTGTTATGCTTTTTGAGGTACCTTCTATTGATTGGAGCCTCTTTAATAGGATTGATTCTAGAAGAGAAGGTAGTATGCTTACTGTCGCGCCCCATTTTCGCAGAAAACGGGTTTTGTGCACGACCTAACAACTCTTTTGGGATTTTGAGTTTGGAGTCGCCACCTAACGAATTATGGCGCATTAGGGCACCTATCTAACCTAACTAAGTCTAACTATGGTCAACGAGCCAGAGATTAGGGTAAGGGTTCAAATTACCTCGAGGGGAAGGTGTTAGGCATCCCTCGAGGTCCACAAGTGTGGGTCCCGGCCGTATCTCATGCAATCTATGTGGGGGTTACAAGTAGCAATCAAGGTCACCTCATTATTATTCATTAATATGCTTGCTTAGTGATAACAAGTATAAAACAATTAAGGCTATTTTATTAATTTAAACATGCGAGGCTAGGTGACAGCAATAATAGACAATCAAGTTTATTTTTTATTTATTTAACATACGAGGCTATGTTATAGACAAAATTGGCAAATATTAAGCAATTAATATGTTCAAAAGTAAAGTTTGAAAATTGAGCAAGATTGAATATGTAATTTTTATTTTTGAAAAAAATGTTTGTTTCTTTATAGGGACGATGCCACGATATTGTTGATCGCACTCCTCCACCATAGAAACAATTTTGATTTGAGGTCGGTCTTAAAAAAAACAATAGTTTATATTTTTTTAAAATTTTTTTAAAGATCTAGTTTACATGTAGGCACATAAATATTTACATATAAATGCACATAATTCCTTTTGAAATTAGTTGTTAGGTGGTACTTCCGGGGACGCGTCGGGTTTAAAAATTGGAACTAGACCTCATAGTTCCTTTGACTTTCCCACTAACGATTGGTTAGGAGATATTGCTTATAATTTATTTTTAAAACAAACAATGTCAAAATCAATCCAAAATTTTTAAAAGAAGATTGAATAATGACTTTTTAAGAAAATTATGTTACAAGGTTTTGATATGAAATATTTTTAAAGCGAAGTTAAATGCATGAAATGATTCTAAATTAGTATTATTAAAAAAAACATATTGCATCATGAATGAGGAAGACAAATAGAATTAATATTGACCATTTTATGGGGAAGGACATAAATATGCACAAATAAATTTTATTTTTACGGATATGTTAAAAGTTATTTACAACCCTATAGACATGATTTCTAGGTGTTAAAAAAACAGAGTAACATATATATGCATGATTTAGTAAATGATATGAACAATTTAATACTTAGGCATAGTTTCTACGTGATAAGACAAATGAAAATTTATAATATATTTTTGACATCTAACAACCTACTAGATTACTAGGATTTGATTTTAACATAAAAAAAAAATTAATGGAATCTAGTTATTATTTTTTAAGACTTAATAACAAAAGCGTCAAGCAAATTGAAAATTGATTAGATTATAACACCTATAAATATCAAATCTAGGTGGTTAAAGACAAAGCTAGGCATGATTTCTAAAAAAAAAATTATAATTAACAAGTAAGCATATAAATCCCCCACCCCTAGACGACCCCCCAAATAAATTTATATATATGATCTTTTAGGGTTATAATTTTTACAACATTCGAATAAATAAAATAGGCAAAAAATAATATATGTATATATATATATATATATACATTCAAATAAACAAATAAATCTTTCTTCAATTAATCTGCAACTCGAACTTCAAGTTTGAAACCTGTCAAAGTAATCAAATAACGGTTAAGAAGAGCAAATTGATTCACCTTTTACTCGAACAAAGTAGCAAAATAGCGAAGAAGAACACTTGAATAA
This sequence comes from Solanum lycopersicum, assembly GCF_036512215.1. Taxonomy (NCBI): domain Eukaryota; kingdom Viridiplantae; phylum Streptophyta; class Magnoliopsida; order Solanales; family Solanaceae; genus Solanum; species Solanum lycopersicum. Next base: position 37,221,750 of record NC_090803.1, read on the forward strand.
TTATCGGATTCTCAATGTATAGTTAAAGTAGTAAGAGAGCAATGAGAGAAGGGAGAGTGATGAGAGAATTTTTTGATTGAGGGTGAATGAGTGTCTCTGAGTTGATGAAGGGAGGGGTCTTACTTATATAGCAAAGAGGGGAAAACAAATAAGGAAAAAAGATATTTAAAGGAGTCAATTAAATATATTATTTTCCTTATTAAAAAGGAGATTCAAATCAGCCAAAATAAAAATATATCAATTCCAAATGTAAGCAAGAATAAATTAGGAAGAGAAATATTATTATTATTTATCTTAAATAAGGAGAGACAAATCAGATTTTTTTTTATTTAATATTTCATTACTAAAAAAAATAGATGAGTAAGAGTAAAGTAAGGAAGACAATATTCTTTTACTTTAATAAATAAGAGCCAAAACATTTTAATTGAGAAAATCATTTAAATTTTAAAACATTTGAAATTCATTAATAATTTTAAAATATTATAATATTTACGATAATTTTATAAAGTAAAACATACTAAAATATATAATTTTCAATCAAAGTCGACTAAAAATTTTAAAATTTAAAATACGTATTTAATCGAATAGGATTTCTAAAAAAGTTCAAAGGTCGGTCAAAATTGGGTGTCAACAGCTGCCCCTTGGTTGATTGAAAATGAAGAATGAATTGTCAGGCAACAAACATTTACTTAGTAGCCGATTTTGTCCGACCGACGAGAGATGTCAGTTGGATCAATTAAAACGATATAGAGTTGAAAAAAGGTACGACCGAGACTTTGGTTTTAACTCGCCTACATATCTCCGGTTATATGAGAATCAGGTCGTGTGTAGTTCTAGATTCAAGAGCAAATGAAACTCTTAAAAGTTGAAAGAGTGCTAAGGTATTTGAAAGGCACGATATCGGCTTGAATGGATAAGATTAGAGTTGCGAGAAAAGAGAGATAGAGGCTAGAAGAGCGTGATAGAGAAGTAGCATGTCAGCATTTGAGCACGGTTCAGAGTATGAGTAGCAAAGGATTGATAGAGTCGTTGTTGTGATAGAGGACAGCATGATAATTGTAATCAAAGGCGATCGATCAAAACTGCAAATTCTAGATAAAACGTTAGCTCATAAATAGATAAAGTGTGACCAATAGTAATAAAATATGAATTCTAGATAAATGTCAAGAGGTGATAAAGAGCGTATCTGTTTGAGTACGTAGTGCAAGCCTTGATAGTCTTTAACTTCTTAAAGAATTGAAACTCATCTCTGAAGAATAACGTCAAACTACAAAATGTTTGATAGTAAAAAAATATAATAATATAAGCAAAATGCATGGTTGTAAGGAGAGTCTAAACATCATTTAAAGGCGAACGAGCCTAAACACCATATTTTAAGGCGGAAAAGCCTAAACATCCTATTGTAAGGCGGAAGAGCCTAAATGTCGCATTGTAAGGAAGACAAGCCTAAACATCGTATTGTAAGGCAGAAGAGCTAAATATCCTATTATAAGGCAGACGAGCCTAAATGTCGTATTGTAAGGCAGACGAGCCTAAACATCGTATTGTAAGGCAGATGAGCCAAAATATCCTATTGTAAGGCGGAAGAGACTAAATGTCGTATTGTAAGGCAGACGAGCCTAAATGTCGTATTGTAAGGCAGACAAGCCTAAACATCCTATTTTAAGGCGGAAAAGCCTAAACATCCTATTGTAAGGCGGAAGAGCCTAAATGTCGTATTGTAAGGCAGACGAGCCTAAACATCGTATTTTAAGGCGGAAAAGCCTAAACATCCTATTGTAAGACGGAAGAGCCTAAATGTTCTATTGTAAGGCAGACGAGCCTAAACATCGTATTGTAAGGCAGATGAGCCTATATATCCTAGTGTAAGGCGGAAGAGCCTAAATGTCGTATTGTAAGGCAGACGAGCCTAAACTTCATATTTTAAGACGGAAAAGCCTAAACATCCTATTGTAAGGAGGAAGAGCCTAAATGTCCTATTGTAAGGCGGAGGAGCCTAGATGTCGTATTTTAAGGCGGATGAGCCTAAATGTCAAATTGTAAGGCGGACGAGCCTAGATGTCACATTGTAAGGCGGACGAGCCTAGATGTCGTATTGTAAGGCGGACGAGCCTAGCTGAAGAGACAGAAAGTCACAGTGGCGAGTTGAATTCGAAGATATCTTCATGGTAGCCTGAATGATAGATGAGTAGCGAAACGATAGTGCGAGTAGCCAAGAATTTGTCGGAGCCTTTGTTTTGTAAACAAGTGAACAGCCGTTCAAATGGCGACTTTGTCTGTAATCTGCATAACTGTAACTTGTAATAGAGTAATTAGAGCAGAAAAAGCGGTAAATGAAAACATGATGCAATTTACCATATTGACCATGAATGTTTGCCTTAAGACCATGCAAAATGACGTTTTAGGCTATGATGTCTAGGGCCATGATATGCAGGGTGTATCCTCAGGTCATGAAAATGTTGTCTATAGGCCATGAAAATGACGCCTTTAGACTATGACACCTTCGGATCATGATAGACAGAAATTAAACCCTTAGGCCATGATATGATGTCCGCAGGCCATGAGGATGATGCCTTTAGACTATGACGCCTTAGGAACATGATATGCATAAAATAAGTCCTCAGGCCATGACATGAAGTCCGCAGGCCATGAAAGATGACGCCTTTGGAGGATGACGCCTTTGGGATATCAGTAATGAGTAAAGAGAGAGTATCTGTTTTTGACATCTGTTGATACTTATGACTTGATTTAATTCGGGCACATGAAAACTTCGAGCACGATGCAATCTTGAGCTTATGCAAATTTCGGGCACAATGCAGTCTCGGGCACAATGCGATGATGCATTTCTTTGGGCACATGAAATATCGAGCACATCATATGATGCATTTCTTTGGGCACATGCAATGATGCATTTCTTCAGGCACATGCAATATTGAGCACATGCAATAATGGATTTCTTCGGGCACAATGCAATGATGCATTTTTTCGGGCGTAATGCAATGATGCATTTCTTCGGGCACATGCATTGTCGGGCACATGCAATGATGCACTATCAGGCACATGCAATGATGCATTTCTTCGGGCACATGCATTATCTGGCACATCCAATGATGCATTTCTTCGGGTACATGCATTATCGGGCACATGCAATGATGCATATCTTCGGGCACAATGCAATGATGCATTTCTTCTGGCACAATGCAATGATGCATTTTCGGGCGCATGCATTATCGGGCACATGCTATGATGCATTTCTCGAGCATAGTGCGATCTCGGGCATAATGTAGTCATGCAAACCTAGATCTCAGGTATAGTACAACTTCATATTGAATGATGAGGGTATGTAGCAGCTTCATTATTATTCATTAATATGCTTGCTAAGTGATAACAAGTATAAAACAATTAAGGCTATTTTATTAATTTAAACATGCGAGACTAGGTGACACCAATAATAGACAATCAAGTTTATTTTTTATTTATTTAACATACGAGGCTATGTTATAGACAAAATTGGCAAATATTAAGCAATTAATATGTGCAAAAGTAATGTTTGAAAATTGAGCAAGTTTGAATTTGTAATTTTTATTTTTTAAAAAAATGTTTGTTTCTTTATAGGGACGATGCCACGATATTGTTGATCGCACTTCTCCACCATAAAAACAATTTTGATTTAAGGTCGGTCTTAAAAAAACAATAGTTTATATTTTTTTTAAAAAAATTTAAAAGATCGAGTTTACATATAGGCACATAAATATTTACATATAAATGCACATAATTCCTTTTGAAATTAGTGGGTAGGTGGTACTTCCGGGGATGCGTCGGGTTTAAAAATTAGAACTAGACCTCGTAGTTCCTTTGACTTTCCCACTAACGATAGGTTAGGAGATAGTGCTTATAATTTATTTTCAAAACAAACAATGTCAAAATCAGTCCAAAGTTTTAAAAGAAGATTGAATAATGAGTTTTTAAGAAAATTATGTTACAAGGTTTTGATATGAAATACTTTTAAAGCGAAGTTAAATGCATAATATGATTCTAAATTAGTATTATTAAAAAAAACATATTGCATCATGAATGAGGAAGACAAATAGAATTAATATTGACCATTTTATGGGGAAGGACACAAATATGCACAAATAAATTTTATTTTTACGGATATGTTAAAAGTTATTTACAACCCTATTGACATGATTTCTAGGTGTTAAAAAAACAGAGTTACATATATATGCATGATTTTGTAAATGATATGAACAATTTAATACTTAGGCATAGTTTCTACGTCATAAGACAAATGAAAATTTATAATATATTTTTGACATCTAACAACCTACTAGATTACTAGGATTTGATTTTAACATTAAATTTTTTTTTAATGGAATCTACTTATTATTTTTTAAGACTTATTAACAAAAGCGTCAAGCAAATTGAAAATTGATTAGATTATAACACCTATAAATATCAAATCTAGGTTGTTAAAGATAAACCTAGGCATGATTTCTAAAAAAAATTTATAATGAACAAGTAAGCATATAAATCCACCTCCCCTAGACGACCCCCCAAATAAATTTATATATATGATCTTTTAGGGTTACAATTGTTACAACATTCGAATAAATAAAATAGGCAAAAAATAAAATAAAAAAAATATATATATATATCTACATTCAAATAAACAAATAAATCTTTCTTCAATTAATCTTCAACTCGAACTTCAAGTTTGAAACCTGTCAAAGTAATCAAATAACGGTTAAGCAAAACAAATAGATTCACCTTTTACTTGAACAATGTAGCAAAATAGTGAAGAAGAACACTTGAATAATTATCGGATTCTCAATGTATTGTTAAATTAGCAAGAGAGCAATGAGAAAAGGGAGAGTGATGAGAGAATTTTTTGATTGAGGGTGAATGAGTTTCACTGAGTTGATGAAGGGAGGAGTCTTATTTATATAGCAAAGAGGGGGAAACAAATAAGGAAAAAAGATATTTAAAGAGTCAATTAAATATATTATTTTCCTTATTAAAAAGGAGATTCAAATCAGCCAAAATAAAAATATATCAATTCCAAATATAAGCAAGAATAAATTAGGAAGAGAAATATTATTATTATTTATCTTAAATAAGGAGAGAAAAATTAGATTTTTTTAATTTAATATTTCATTACTAAAAAAAATAGATGAGTAAGAGTAAAGTAAGGAAAACAATATTCTTTTACTTTAACAAATAAGAGCCAAAACATTTTAATTGAGAAAATCATTTAAATTTTAAAACAATTGAAATTCATTGATAATTTTAAAATATTATAATATTTAAGATAATTTTATAAAGTAAAAACATACTAAAATATATAATTTTCAAGCAAAGTCGACTAAAAATTTTAAAATTTATAATACGTATTTAATCGAATAGGATTTCTAAAAAAGTTCAAAGGTCGGTCAAAATTGGGTGTCAACACTAACATTATCAGGTAATTCTGGAGTATGTTAGAAGTGAGAGAACACATTATGGTTAGTTGACTAGTTCCCTTATGAATTTATTCATAGAGTGGGGAAAAGGGAAGGAAGTGTTTTATTTCACAAGTTGGGATTATATTTTTAACTAAGGTTTACTTACAGGGTAGTATGTATCCCTTAAACCTTAAAGAGGTGGAAAGAGTTAAAGTTGAATGCCATGTTGTGTGAGAATTTATGTTATGATATGGGTTATAGATTGTTAAGAGTTTTTATAGTTGAATGGAGTTCCCTTTGAAATGATAATTTTTTATATGATTAGTATGATGATAATGTAATAATATGGCTTGGACTTTAAATGCTTTAATGGATTGTGGTAAATATCTAATAAACTTATGTTGCATTTATATATGTGTAATGCTTTTTGAGTACCTTCTATTTATTGGAGCCTCTTTAATACGATTGATTCTACAAGAGAAGGTAGTATGCTTACATTATCAGCTAATTCTGGAGTATGTTAGAAGTGAGAGAACACATTATGGTTAGTTGACTATTTCCCTTATGATTTTATTCGTAGAGTGGGAAAAAGGGAAGGAAGTGTTTTATTTCACAAGTTGGGATTATATTTCTAACTAAAGTTTACTTAGAGGGTAGTATGTATCTCTTATACCTTAAAGAGGAGGAAAGAGTTAAAGTTGACCTACTATAAAAGTGGTTAGTTGCTTTATACGATTGATCGTAAGTATGAAGATTTGAGGAAGTGCATAGATGTACATAGGTGTATTCTATTGGAAGTTTCCTCCCAAGGATATAATGTTGGTTGAAATGCCTTAGAAGTTACCTTGCCTAGTGTTGAAATAATAGAAAGAGGCCTTTATGGACAAGTCTCTCCTATTTCGCCCCCTAAGGTTTTAATGATCCTTTGCATTCATGGTATAGTTGAGACCTTGTGTGGTTGGGTAGTATGACCTAACTTTATTATTATGGATATACTTTTGGTGTTGAACTTTGAGAAATGATGATACTTGAGTTTTGTGTAAGGACCCTTAAAATGATTTAAGAGGCTTAGAGCATCACATGTGTCTAAAAAGGATTTAAATATGTAAATTAAATGATTTACAGTATCCTTGCTTGATACGAAGTCATTTGGAGGTAAAACGTGTAAAAACGTTTGATGACGTTTGAAAGTTAGCATTGAGACCGTGCATGTGTGTCTTTTGGTGTCTTGACATGTTTTACATGTTCAACACAAAACAATGCCTAGACAGAACATTGGCAGTGTCTACCTACATTCAAGCAACGACGGAAGTAGCCTTATTGACATCCCTTAGTGGGGAGGCTATCACATCCGGGAAGTACCCCTTAAATGTAACAGGCATTATCCTCCTCGGAGAGGACTAGTACAAGCCTCTTAGTATCCATCATTGCATTTATAGCTTAAAAAGGTAGAAAATTTAAAACTTTTCATCTACACTACTTCATGAGGTTTACTTAGACCTCGCCCTTAAACATAATATATTCATATCGAGTATTCATAGACCCTTAATCTAAGAATACTATATAGTCTTCTAATTTTCTGGTAAATATATATAAGATACATAATGTAGTCTTAAAAAGTAATGTCTCATATAAACCATCCAAATGGAGTGAAATCGATATAGGTATAACCCCTTAAGACATGTAGAAATGCACCTTAGGGCTTACAAAAATATCTCGAAACTAAATGAATGAAATGTTTGTCTTTAGATTATAAAAAAGAACCACATCTTGAGCTATAAAAAGGTATCTTCCTCGGATATAAGGACATACCCACACTTGGAGAATGATTCCAAGCTTTCCTTCAGAAGTGGTCACGAACCCTTCAACGATAGAAATCTAAAATATTGGGTGAAAAAGGATAAATATCGTTAGCACATGATTTATACTACGTATGGAATCATATGCACATACAACATAGACATCATTATAAAAAGGACATTTATTCAAAAGCATGAAAAGTCAATTTTGAAAGCCGTATGCACATTTATTCCTGAACCAATACAAGTCAATAAGAAAATATTCCTTAAGTTAAGGCCATGTACATTTCAAGACCAACAATACACAGTCTAATAAAGTCCACGTGCATATCGTCATAATCAAGCACATAGTCCAGATTGCTCTATCATGAAGTTATAAAATCAACAAGAATGTATAAGAGTTTATAACATCGTAACTAAATAAAGACCATCACACATACACACACATTAAGTCCACTAATACAATTACTAAGCAAATCCCCATAACCTCACTCAATAAAGTAAACCCAATAAGAACTATAACAAATTTCAAAGTTCACATACAATATCATTAAGTTTAAACATCATCATACTTTAGTAATAGAGACCAATAGCATGTTTATAAGTGACACCAATATTACATAATGTCATTTACGTGTAAGATCAAAATATCCATATCACTTACATTTATATGCATATAAGTACATAAGAACATCCTTCTAAGAGTTCCCTCAAGGACAACTAGCGCGATAGCCCTACCTATACTAAGCTAAACCTCTTAGGTCATCCTAATTAGAGTTTACTTCATTACATCACTTTACTCATTGGGAACATCTTTCCTTAAACGCTATAGACCACATGAGCTAATGTGGTTTACGGTGACATGGAACACTATACCAAAATAAGGTAGAGTACTTGCAAAGGTAGTAATAAAACATGAACATAGAAACTATGTGGATCCACTAGCTAGTATTTCTATGGGGCAAACAATGATTAAGAACTAGAAGATGTAGTTGAGAACCTCTTTATGCTAAATGCACTATAGTCTTCAATCTAATTAATACAAACATTAGTGATCTTATCTTACCTTTGTGGGAAGGGACACTTCTCACTTCTAGTTCATTCGGTCCTAACCTAGAGTTTCTTTTTTGAAATTTCTAGTTCATACTTCAATATCAATTGCATGATTATTGTCCTTTCAATACAAATCATACATGTGAGGTTAGCACATTTACATAATAAAATCATGATAAGGCACATAGGTATTTTATAACCACTCTGCTATCGTTATATAATAGACAACAAGCCACGCCTCATGTATCACGAAATTTGCATTCAATATCATATCAACACTATTCAATCTTATCATAAGTTAAACTTCCATATAATTTCATCAATAAACACATGTAATCAAAATAGAAGTAAAGGATTGGAATCACAAGATTTACCCCAATCTCCTTCACAAGCCATCATCCAAGGTTTTACAATCACCCATCCAATTGAACAAAAAACTGGGCGTAATGTGAACATACAATACAAATTTACACGATAATGAAGTCAATTGAATCATTACACAAAAATTCAACTCTAGTTCATCATGTATGGTTAGGGACTTGGGTTGATTTCATGATCTAATCTACAAAAGTAGGTTAACTCATCAAGAACTAGCATAATTGAATCATAATACATCATAATATAATAAGAATAATCTAGAAAAATCATAATAAACGAGTTCAGAAGATCCAATTCGTAATAGAAGAAAACCCACTTGAATCTTTTTGAAATCAATTTGGAGGAACCCATTGAGGAAAGAATAGCATATGTAAAAGGAATCTCGTACCTTGTTAATTCATCTAAAATGATGGAGAAAAATAATATTCTTGGTTCCCTATAAAACTCCTTTACTTCGTCTAGTATGGAGATTCATTTGGGAGAGTGACATAAGAGAGAAGGAAAAACAATTGGGTTTTTAGAATTAGCAGAGTTGGGAAAGTTTAAGTAGTATTGGGTCTTGATATAGATCATTAACGAACTTAATTATAACTCCCTTAACCCTTGAATTATTAAATAACCACCTTTTTAATTAATTAGACTAATTAAGACATAGGAGTAAAAACAGTGACCATGACCTACGAGATCCCGACCTACGGGTCGTAAGTGAGTGTACGAGCCTTGGGAGCAACCGTCCTACAGGTTCATTGTTTTAGTAAGAAAATTGAAAAACTTAAACTTCACAAAAATGAATAAGTGAACATCAATGGTTGCCATTGATGCCTCGTTTATCAGGACACGCCTCACAGCCTACAATCATCGATGGCTACTATTTCAAGACAATTTTTAAACACAATGCAAGGGTCCTCTTCAAGGACCCTTAGGTTGGTCATTGGAGAGTAGAACCCTCAAAATTTGACCCTAAAAACCTTTAATATGTGATAAACACCTTACCACAAAATTCTGTCGAATTTTGAAACATAAAACCTAGTAAAATAGGCTAATGCACACTTGTACCTGTTGTACTAGTTTTTGAACGTCATGGACGTTTCTTGACGCTTTGATTCTAAAAATTCATAAATTAATTATATACAGTATAATTTTAAATAAAATAGTGTTACACCTGTTAGACTCTCATGTTAAGCTCTAGATTAGGCTTTAGACTTTAAGAGTATTACTGATGCATAGTACCACACTTAGCATGGTCCCCTAGTGTAAAGCCTCAAACCTAGATGATGGTTTCCAATACGACCCATAAATGGGTATACTGGGTTTTGATATAGCCTACAACTTCTTCCAGGCGCTGTATTTATTTAAGGGGTCAATTGTAAATTCATAGCACATCTTAATCTTACCCTAGGTGGTTATTTTAACTAATTTTTTATATATTTAGTTGGTTGTTTAGATAAAAACCTACACCCAAGTCATTCTTAAAAAAATGGACTTTCACTATCAAAATAAAACTCTGCAGAAACCTCCATTTGAGATGATGCTCAAGAACTACTTGTAGATGAGATTTCCATGGATTCTTCATAAAGTTCTCATGGCTTATTCATGTATGTTCTTCAATATAGCCATGGGTTATTTCTCAAATTGATTTCAAAAGCATGCTTACGATGAATTGTTGTTTATATACTGATTTTAAGTTGAATTTATGTCCAATTTAATGTTGAACCCATCTTCCTACAAAAATCTCAATTTACCTTATGATGTTGGTAATGTGATCTTGTAAAGATGATTTTTGATTGTTATTTCATTTATGTAATTTTATCTTTGGATACTATTTTTTATTGAAATTGATGGTGAATTGTTTATAAGATATTAATAACTATCATGGTTTAGGGATTTGGTAATTTTGACCTATATTCCCCTGCTTTCTATGGAAGTAATGATGTAGTGTACTTAATGTGATCTTAAATCATATGATGGTTGAAGAGTGATTTCAATTATGTGTTTAAACTTTTAGCTAGTTAAATATATTGGAATGGTTGATGAATTATTAGTATTGATCAATGATGATCAAAGCTTGGATAAATTATAAATTGGCCTTATTCTCTCTACTACTCCATAAAATTGCTAGTTGAATTGGACTTGTATGACATTGTTTGGTGTGGTAAACTTATGGTTGTGGTGTTTACTTATTGTCAATCTATATATGTGTTGATCATGTACTTGCAGTAAAATTGATGTTATATGAATGTCTGGTGAGGATGATCACACAATTTGTTTCATATGCGTAGTTTCTCATCGTGTAGCATGTTCTAGGTATTGATGAAATCTTCCATAGTTTAATGATGTTATGGTTAACTGCTTATTACGTACTACCAATGATTATTTAATAATAGTGAATTACCCTGTACCTATGTATCCCTAAATTAATGTGTGATATTGGCTAATAGTAGGAGTCAAGAATGCTATGTTGAAGTTGTCTTGTCTCCTATGCTAGTACTTGATGTATTTTTTATGCTTGAATGTGCATCATGGTCTTAATATGGTGGCTGCCTCAATGTGATGTTGATGGGTCTTAAGAGGGTGGATGACTCAATCTGATTTTGATATCAATTATGTCATCATGTTACCCAATGTAAACACACTTCCACCTCATGCATGTTTATAAGTAGTATAGCTTCATGGTGTCTTATGAAAGGAAATTCTCTTATACACTAATGTATACTACTATGCATGTAAAGTACATGTCCATGAAGTATATTATGTATCTTTTAACTAGGATGACTTGATCGGTGTACAAGTATGAAAAATGGTATTTGACCTTGTCTAGGCATTGCACATTTGTTCCTTGATAGGATAGTTCCTAGGACGTAATATATGTACATGAATATGAATCCATGAGTATGTTATGAACATGTGTATATGTTCTTATGTCAAATATATGCTATGATGAACTGTGAATGTGCCTAGTGTATGTTTATATGAAAGGGTAGATCATATAGTTTCACCTATACACTTATGCATGAATAAAGTGAAGTTTGAACATGTGTGGTCCAAGGGTGTTTATGTGAAAGGTTTTCTCACATATATGTACACACACATATGAGAACATTTTTACGATGTATGTGTGATGATTTATTCCATAGAGAGGAATTTGGAAGGTGTTCAAAATAATATCCTAAACTAGATGGTGCTTTAGTATACTATGTCCTAAACAAGATATGCATAGGGCAAGGAAATATCCCATAACCGTACTTTTATAAAGTAATAAATAAAAAAGCTTTTAAATAAAGGGAACTTAGCGTACAGCTGAGAGACATTGATGTTTTTGACTGGTGTCCCTTCCCAATATGGGAAGGTAGGTTCACCAAAGTACTCACAAGGTTTATACCTTAAATGTCCCATTTGGCTTAAACAGTGTTTCCATATATGCTTCCAAGTTCTAAGAACTCTGTTTTCCCTATAGGATCTAGCTAGTAATATCACCTAATATGCTAGCATGATGTTAGTTGTATACTTTGGCAAAGAAGAGCACCTTCCTTAGGCGTAAGGTTCTACTACACTAAATTCCATGTTTAGTGCCCATGCTCTTAGTGTATTTTATGTAAAATGGACAATAGAAGTAATGTAATGTACCCTAACTAGGATTACTTAAGGGAAGTTGCTTAGTGTAGGGAAGGGTATGCGACTTTATCTATGCATTGCACAACTAGCTCTTGATGGGAGTTCTAGGAAGGTGATCTAATGTATATGATCATGTTTATGTTCCTTATGAATGACATTGTAGTGCTCTCTACTTGGTGTGATGATATCGATGATATAGGTACTAATAAGTCTATATGATGTGGCCTTCACTTGTAGGTATAATGTTTGCATTATTGAATATGCGATGAAGTTGTCTCTATGCATGAACGAAGTTTTCTATACTTTTCTAGTTGATGTATGATGTAAATTGTATGCTTGTGATATCTTTATAAGTTTACTAAGTATATTTTAGGTTATGGGACTCCATATGTACATTGCACAACTAGTCTTATATAGAGGTTAAGGGTAGGTTATGGATGCTTAAAGGATGTCTCTAAGGGTAAGGGGTCAACATGTGTTTCCCAAGATCAACATAAGAGATTCATAAGTTCAAGGATTTCGTATGTTATATTTTATTTAAAGTTATGTGATAACTTAGTTATAATTTATATGCTAAAGTTTATGTACAAAATATACTTTATTATATTCTGTCAAAGATTGCAAAGAGAATCAGAGTGTAACTATGTAAATATGAAATTTTGTATATAATGGAAGAAATCATTGTTGATCTACATAACTCATGATCTATGTGTTTCTACTGTGAGTTACTTGTTGCTTCTTGAGTGATGTTGAATATGACTATGTGTGACATAATAGTTGTCTAATAATGAGCTCTTACTGAAAAAGCATTTATATACCCTTTTATAATTAGGAGAAGGAGTTCCTCCTATGAACATGAAAAGATCCTAATTTTTTAATTTATTAAGGACTGAGTGAATATATATTTTGGTTGCTGATGTTTCATTGAGTGCAAAATAGTCAGAAGTAAGCATTCCGTGTATGTTTTGTGCATTGACTATTATGTGATGATGCGTGAAAAGTTAGGTTATCTATGGTTCATTTAGTATTTGAAAGTGTTTTAAAAAGTTCAAATTGTATTCGAGGACGAATGTTCCTAAGTATGGGCTATTGTAAGGTCTCACAAAATGAACATGGGTAGCTAGAACCTTGCATGTGTCTATAAAGGTTCCTAAAATTTTATTAAGGTGTTTACTGTATGTATTATTTAGTTGAAGAGGTTTGGAGGTCAAACAATCAACAACTTCAAAGATGTTTGAATGTTAGTCTTTCAACGTGCTAATGTGTCCTTGTATGTTTTCCTAGATTTTTTGTGTTGTTTGTTGCCCACAAATAGTATAGGTTACCCTACAATGTTAATAGACATGTCAAGGGTCAAAATTTTAGGGTACGACTCCTCGAGGACCACCATAAGGGTCTTTGAGGAGGACCTTAATGTTGTAAAAGGAAGTTACACAAGGCAGTGTGAAGAGGCAAGATGTAAATGCAGTCACGCGTAATGCACATAGAACTCAGTGTGCCTGTGCATCGCGCGCACCACACGAGGTCCAATCCCTTATAAATTATGTAAGACAAAATAATGAGGTTCCTCCGCGACGCACAGCTACTTCCGAGATTTGCTTGCATCGTTTTTATGTTATGTTGGACAAGTATAAAAGTCCCAATAAGCATGGGGGTTTTTTGGTAAACTTTGTGAATCGGTTATAAAATTTTTCTAGGACTTATTTCATCTCAGTCTCAAGAGAAAACCCCAAAACCCAATAAGAAATAAAAATGTCAAGTCTCTGTTCTCATCAAATTCTCTCAAACCTCCATTGTAGGGATAACTCAAGGTTCAAGCAAGGACTAGATTTTCATGGTTTCTGCTCAAATTTATAATGGGTCTATGATTAATAAGGTATGTTCCACCTTAATACTTAGTTATCCTTTCATCTACGAGTTCCTCCAAAAGTTTCAAAGAGAATTCATGATCGAAATTTGTATCATTCAATCTAGGCATGGATTCCTTAAAAAGATGATTCAAAAGAATGAGTATAATTAATTGATGATTAGCTAATTTTTTTAGCATTTTTTTCAATCCGATGTCATGATGAACCTATGATCATTCTGTATTCCCAAATAAACCAATAATATGGGCGTTGGGATGTTGATTTTATATTGATTGAATTATTATTCTAGTATGTTGAATTTTTCTGTTTCTACTCTATTGTATTGCATTTGATTGTAAATTATTAGTAATTGATAAATTATGATCATATCATGGAGAATAGGTAAGATTGTCCTACTTCTTCTACTTTTCTATAGAATTGATAGTTGAATTGACCTTGTATGGCATTCTGTGGTATGGTCCACTTATGGTGGTTGTGTTTTCTTTATTGTAATTCTATTTATGCGTTGATCATTGTCCTAAAGACGAGTCATGAATTACGAAGTGTTGTTATGATGATCATAAAATATGAAGTATCATGTATTAGGAAATAATTTTGTCTTCAACTTTAGAATGAACTGGTTAGGATTAGGTTTTGTCTATGTGATGCCAATTATGAAGTTAATATTGTGAATGAGCCCTGTCTATGTACCCCCGTATGAATGTGTGATCTTCGCCTATGTTAGGAGTCTAAAATTCAAATGTTTAAGTTGTCCTCTCTGCTATGTTATAATTTGGTGTGTGGTCTATGCATGAATGGGTATTGTGGTCTTTAGAGGGTGTATGCTTCACTAATGTTAGGTGTCATTAAATGATAATGTTGTCAAATGCACACACACATCTCACACATGCTTATGTGTAGGATAGATTTATGGTGCCTAATGAAAGGATGGTTCTCATATGCACTATTCTCTACTACTATGTATGAAATGTATATGTTAATTAAAGTATGAAAATATATATTAACTAGGATGACTACATAGATTAACTAGAATAGACAATGGTTTGGGACTTTGCCTACACAATTGTAACACCCTAAAATGAACTAAGGTGAACAAGAGTCTATTAAGTGTTTATTAAGTCAATTTCAAGTTAAAATGAGTTACATTAGTGTTCGTAGGATGTATGTGATGTTTGGTTATGCTTGGGGCCAAAAGTCCATGAATGTCAATTATGTTCTAAAGCTATGCCTTAGAAAGTACTTGTGTGTCTAAGTGTATTTGGGTGAATTTTACGTGTTCATTTTAATCGAAATAGATGTGGGATTTTCCTATAACTTACACGAGTATGTATGGGGGTTTAACGTAAGGGTACGAACCAACCTAGGACCCATGAGGATCCCTAGAAGAGGAACCAACTTCTTGGAATGAAACTACCAAGAAAATTACCAAACAATGACCCAAGGGATGGTCCTTTGGTCACCTACCACCCGTCGACCATGGGCATCAATCTGCTCTGCAAGTCTAGCTAAGCATTGACATGTAGGAGTTGTAGTCCCAACAAACAGACATCATTAACGGGGCGGTGATTGGGAGATGGTCTGTTGGTGATGGGGGCGTAGTTGGTCACTGTAAAAAGCTTTAATTTTCTACTTTGGCTTCGGGTGTTTGGTAAATTTACCCCAAGTTTTATATTAACCTAGGAAGTCATTATTAGGCTTTTTTAGTTAAATTAGGCTAGTTTTAAGTTCTAGATCTAGAGATGATCCCTCACCTACAAAATTGAAAACACTCTCTATAAAGACAAACTCTCTCAAAGTCACTATTGGAGCTAAGACTCAAGGAGAGAAAGAAGTATTTGTTTGGACGTGTTTCTTAACCAAAAATTAGTCGGTTTCCTTCTCATTAACATATGGTATCCATACTTGAACCCTCTTCCATTTAAGGAGTCATTACCTAAAGATTTCAAACAGGGTTTTCAAAGTCTACTTTCTTTTATCTTTGATTTTAAGCATGGTGTCACGACCCAAAACCGAGATGCGACTGGCACCCACACTTACCACCCTATGTGAGCGAACCAACCAATCTAAACCTTAACATTTCAATGTAATATCAACATAAAGTAATGCAGAAGACTTAAGCTCATTGATAAAAACCAATAACTATTATTATCCCCAAAATCTGGAAGTCATCATCACAAGAACATCTACTTCAAATAACTAAATCTAAGAATTTCTAAGAAGCTAAAAATACGTAAAAGCTAGTCCATGCCGGAACTTCAAGGCATCAAGACATGAAGAGGAAGATCCAGTCCAAGCTAGAAGCATTAGCTCACCCTGATATCCGGAGTAATGAAGACTGCCTAGAGTTACTGTTGAGTCGAAGATGACGGCACGTTTGCTGCACTCCGCAAATACACAAGAAGAAAACAATAAAAGTTAGGGTCAGTACAAAACACGGGTACTAAGTAGATATCATCGGCCAACTCAAAATAGAAATCAATATATACCAAGTAATATCATAAAATCAGCTATGATACTCAACATGTAAAAATAACAAGTACTATATCATTAACAATTACCGTCAAGTTCACACATGAGGACTCAAGCCTCAATAACATACTCATTTGGGAATTATGTTCATTAGATTGAGTATATTAACATCTTTCAAGATTCATTATGTTTATTTCTCTTGTGTCGGTAAATGACACTCCGCTCCCTCATATTCATTAATCCTCTTGTGTCGGTACGTGACACTCCGATCCCCTAAATCTACGTGTCAGTTCTGTCACTCGATCCCCTAAATCTATGTGTATGTTCGTGACACCCGATCTCCTAAATCTACGTGTCGGTTCGTGACACCCGATCCCCTAAATCTACGTGTCAGTTCGTGACACCCGATCCCCTAAATCTACGTGTCGGCTCGTGACACCCGATCCCCTAAATCTACGTGTCGGTTCGTGACACCCGATCCCCTAAATTTACGTGTCAGTTCGTGACACCCGATCCCCTAAATCTACGTGTTTGTTCATGACACCCGATCACCTAAATCTACCTGTAGGTTCGTGACACCCGATCCTCTAAATCTACGTGTCAGTTCGTGACACCCGATTCTCTAAATCTCCTTTTATCAATTCATCAAGCCTTCTTTCTTACCAAGGAATCATCAATCTCATGAGATTAGGGTTTTGCAAGATTTGGGATTCAATAACTTCATCATGCTTATATAATAACAATTATATAATTATATTCATGCAAGCATACAATTAAGCACATAGCAGGGTTTACATTATTATCAATACATATCATTCGCTATTAAGAGTTTACTACGAATATCATAAGAGAAACCATAACCTACCTCCACCGATTACTAGTGATCAAGCAAGCAAATTCCCAAAACATTGTTCTTCTTCTCTCCAAGTTCGTTCGTTTTCTCCCTCTCTTGTGCTTCCAATTTTTCTTATTCAAACCGTCTTTCTTTTACCCTAATTAGTATATAATTAAGAGTAAAAGATGGCAATAATAACACAGTAATTAACTTAAGGTTACCTCTTTAACCCCCAAGTAATTAGACTTATTAAAATTAACCCACTAACTTTATAATTAAAGCAGGAATAGTCAAAAACGTCCCTTAAAAAGTAAAAAGAAATCTGGCCCAAGCTGGGATTGCGCAACCTGCGACGGCCCATCGTTCCTGCGACGGTCAGTCCTGCAGGTCGTCGCAAGGTCTAGAGAGTGGATTTCCACTGAAGACTCTGTGACGGTCCGTCACACCTTTGATGGTCCGTCCTGCCATTTCGTTACGAAGTTCAGAGAGTCGATTTTCAGTACCCAATTTCAGATTTTCTAAGTGTTTTGAAATGAGACCCTGGGATGGTCTGTTTTGCCAATGACGGTCCGTCGTGGGGTCCGTCTCCTCAGCCTATTTTTTAAGAAATAAAATACGCTGCTCAAATTGACTAAACAGGTCGTTACAATAGATACCAATTTACCCATCGTTCGTCCTCGAACGATCAAGAAGAAGGAAAACAAGGGCGAAAAGGAGTACGTGAATCTGTAAACAGATGTGGGTATCTTTCTTGCATATCTGCCTCCTTTTCCCAAGTGGCTTCTTCAACGGGTCGATTATTCCATTGAACTTTGATGGATGCGATCTCCGTTGATCTCAACTTGTGAATTTCTCTATCTAGAATGGCAACAGGTTCCTCCTCATAAGACAAGTTCTCATCAAGCAAAACTGAATCCCAACGGATAATGTAGTTTCCATCCCCATGGTATCTTTTCAACATCGACACATGGAATACCGTATGCACTCCGGACAGCCCTGGAGGCAAGGCTAACTCATAAGCCACCTCCCCTACTCGCTTAAGTACTTCAAATGGACCAATATACCTTGGGCTAAGTTTACCTCGCTTACCAAACCGCATCACGCCTTTCATTGGTGAAACCTTCAACAAGACTTGTTCACCCTCCATAAACTCCAAGTCTCTAACCTTTCGATCTTCATACTCCTTCTGTCTACTTTGCGCCGCTAGAAGCTTTTTTTGAATAGATTACACTTTATCTAATGATTCCCTCAGAAGGTCAGTACCCCAAGGACTAACTTCAAATGCATCAAACAACCCAATGGGAGACCTACATCTTCTCTCGTATACTGCCTCAAATGGGGCCATATCAATGCTTGAGTGATAGCTATTGTTGTAGGAGAACTCTGCTAAGTGTAAGAAGCTATCCCACTGACCACCAAATTCGATCACACATGCACGAAGCATATCCTCCAACACTTGAATCGTTCGCTCAGACTGACCATCAGTCTGAGGATGGAACGCAGTACTAAGGTCTAACCTAGTACCTAATTCTGCATGCAATGTTATCCAAAACTTAGAAGTAAACTGCGTACCTCTATCTGATATAATGGAGAGTGGAACCCCATGCAATCGCACCGCTTCCGAGATGTAAAGTTTGGCTAACTTCTCTGCATTCTAAGTCACCTTGATCGGAATGAAGTGAGCAGACTTTTGTAACCTATCAACAATTACCCAAATAGAATCAAACTTTCCCAATGTCTTTGGAAGACCAACAACGAAATCCATTGCAATCCTTTCCCACTTCCATTCAGGAATGGGCATTCTCTTAAGTGTTCCTCCGGGCCTTTGGTGTTCATACTTTACTTGTTGACAGTTTGGACATTTGGCAATAAATCCACAATATCACGCTTCATTCTACTCCACCAGAAGTGTTTCTTTAGGTCAAGGTACATCTTGGTTGCACCCGGATGTATCGAATACCTTGAACTATGAGCCTCTGTCAGAAAAGTGTTGATCAAATCATCGACGCGGGGTACACATACCCTTCCCTTAACCCTCAAAACACCTTCCTCATCAATTGTCGCTTCTTTAGCCTGTCCTTGCACCATTTTATCTCGGATCTGGATCAATTTTTCATCATTAAACTGCTTTCCCTTAATCTTGTCAAGGAAGAAAGATCTTGCCTCCACACAAGCTAAAAACACTCCGTTCTCATTTACTTCTAATCTCATAAGGTCGTTAGCCAGAATCTGAACTTCTCTAGACAATGGGCGTCTAGAAGCTTACAAGTGAGCTAGACTTCCCATGCTTCCCCCCTTTCTACTTAAAGCATCCGCTACAACATTCTCCTTCCCCGGATGATACAAAATAGTGATGTCGTAGTCCTTCAGTAGTTCCATCCATCTCCTCTGTCTCAAGTTCAAATCTTTCTGAGTAAAGACATACTGTAGGCTATGATGATCCGTATAGACCTCACACTTGACCCCATATAAATAGTGTCTCCATTGCTTTAATGTGAACACTACCGCGGCCAATTCCAAATCATGAGTTGGATAGTTACGTTGATGCACTTTTAATTTCGTGAAGCATAAGCAATCACATTCTTCTCTTGCATTAGCACTGCACCCAAACCCGAATAGGATGCATCATAATAGACAATGAAATTCTTACCTTCCACTGGCAAGGTGAGAATTGGTGCAGTAGTCAACAGAGTCTTGAGCTTCTGAAAGCTTTCCTCACACTCATCCGACCATACAAATGGAACATTTTGCTTAGTCAACTTCGTCAGTTGGGAAGCAATAGAAGATAATCTCTTGACGAATCGGTGGTAGTAGCTAGCTAAGCCAACAAAGCTCCTTATTTCTGACACATTAGTAGGTCTTACCCAATTCTTCACTGTCTCAATCTTAGAAGGATCCACCATCACACCATCCTTAGAAACCACGTGCCCCAAGAAGGACACTGCATCAAGCCAAAACACACACTTACAGAATTTGGCATAAAGCTTTTTCTCCCTCAACATTTCCAATACCATTCTCAAATGCTCCTCATGTTCCTCCTTACTTTTAGAGTATATCAGTATATCATCAATAAATACGATCACAAAGAGATCCAAATATGGCTTAAAAATCCCGTTATCAAATTCATGAACGCAGCAGGGACATTCGTAAGACCAAAAGACATCACTACAAATTCGTAATGCCCATACCTGGTTCTAAAAGCAGTCTTTGGCACATCCATTTCCCGTATTTTCAATTGATGATAACCGGATCTCAAGTCAATCTTAGAGAAGACACAAGCACCTTGTAACTGATCGAACAAGTCATCAATGCGAGGAAGAGGATACTTGTTCTTTATGGTTACCTTGTTCAACTACCGGTAGTCTATGCACATCCGAAAACACCCATCCTTCTTCTTTACAAACAAAACCGGAGCACCCTAAGGAGATGCACTTGGTCTAATGAAGCCTTTGTTCAACAACTCTTGAAGTTGGGCTTTTAACTCTCTTAACTCCGTGGGATCCATTCTATAAGAGTGGAATAGAAATGGGGCGAGTACCCGGTTCAAGATCAATACAGAAGTCAATATCCCTTTCTGGTGGTATACCAGGAAGATATGCAGGGAACACATCCAGAAACTCAGGG
Organism: Solanum lycopersicum; assembly: GCF_036512215.1. Lineage (NCBI taxonomy): Eukaryota > Viridiplantae > Streptophyta > Magnoliopsida > Solanales > Solanaceae > Solanum > Solanum lycopersicum. The sequence continues at coordinate 37,242,832 of NC_090803.1, forward strand.
ACCACCGAAACTGACTCAATCGAAGGTACTTGGGTAGTGTCATCTTTGAGATGTGCCAAGAAATCTAAACACCCTTTACTAACCATTTTCTTACCACGAAGAAAGGTGATGATACACACCAGATTGGAAGTGTAGTCACCCTCCCACACAAACAGATCTATCCCAAGCTTGGCTAACGTCATCGTTTTAGCATTACAACCGAAGATCACAAAATGCGGAGAAAACCAAGTCATACCCAGAATTACATCAAACTCAACCATTTCTTAGATAACCAAATCTACATGAGTGTTGCTCCCCACAAAGTTCACCAAACAAGACCTATGTACCTTTTCAACTACCACAGACTCACCCACCGGAGTAGAAACACGAATAGGCATATCAAGTAATTCACAATGTAAATTTAGACCATTAGCAAATGAGGAAGATACATAAGAAAATGTGGATCCAGGATCAAATAATACAGAATCCATGCAATCACAAACCAGAAGATTACCTGTGATGACAACATTAGATGTCTCCGCCTCCGATCTCCCAGGAAAAGCGTAACAATAGGCCCTTTCGTTTGTTTGTCCGTTGCCCCTACCATGTTGTGATGTAGTGGCTCCAGTTTGCCCATCACCCCGGCCGTTTTGATGACCACCATTACCTCGATCACCACGTCCTCCAGAATAACGGCCTCTACCATGACCACCTCTACCTCTAGCCATTGGGGGTCTATAACTCTGTTTTGGACAATTTCTTCTAATATGTCCCATCTCGCCACATCCATAACACTCTATGGAGTCAAGCATAGGTCCCTCAGAGAAGTGTTAACCGGTATGATGTGGACCAACTACAGTCTGTAGTGAAGACTGAATGGGTCGAACTGAGTAACCTCCGGAACCCTGTCCTCTAGAGTAAGAACCATTAAACTCACCTCCCTTTCGAAACCTCTTTGATGTCGATGCCATGGTGAATTCATCTGGCTTCACTCCTTTCACCTCTACCACGAAATCTACCACTTCTTGGAAGGATTTTGCCGTAGCCGCTACCTGTAAGGCTGAAATCCGCAACTCTGACCTCAACCCCTTCACAAAACGATAAATCCGCTCTTGTGGACTGAAACAATGTTTAGTGGCATATCTGGATAGTGCACGAAACTTAGCCTCATATGCATTGACCGACATCCTACCTTTCTCTAGGCTCAAGAACTCATCCCTTTTCCTATCCCTCAAAGTCCGGGGTATATACTTCTCCATAAACAAGCTAGAGAATGAGGCCCAAGTCATAGGTGATTCCTCCGTTGGTTGACACTCAACAAGTGACCGCCACCACATTTTGGCGTTCCCTTGAAACTGATAACTGACGAACTCAACACTAAACCTTTCTACTATACCCATCTTGTGTAGTAGCTCATGACAGTAAACCAGAAAATCGTAAGCATCCTCAGATTCAGCACCATTGAAGATTGGAGGTTTCAATTTCAAGAACTTACTGAAAAGTTCATGCTGATCATATGTCATTATAGGCCCAATAGTCAGACGTGGAAACACGCCTATGTCCAATGAGGCATCCAAACGAGGAGCCATAGTGGCTGCATGTTGTACCTCTGAAACCGGAGGTGTTGGTGCAGAAAACACTGGAGGGGCCTGACCCTGATCAGACAACCCACTAAGATAAGAGAGAACCTGATTGATCATCTCTGGGGTAGGTTGGGGTGGCAATTCCTCATTTTGCACTTGTTCATTCTCCCCTTCCTCACCCTCTCTTACAACTTCCTCAGTCGGTAGAGGACTTACCGTCCTAGTATGAGACGGGATAGGTGCTCATCCTCTTCTTCTAGAGGACGTCCTCCCACGACCTCTACCACGGCCTCTTGCCACTACTCTTCCTCTAGCTACAGCCCCAGTGGCTGGTTCAGACGCACCCTGTCCCGCCGGTGCTGGTGTTGGCGCGGTTGTTGCTCTAGTTCTAACTATCTACGAAACAGAGTGAAGATGGTCAGATACAAATTTGTATCACCTAGATACCAATTGGACCCAAGTAATAGCACGAAAGAAAGAATGAAAGAATGGAATTTTTCTAATGTCTTATAGCCTCTCAAAGAATAGTAAAGGGGTCCCCCTACCGTTCCTTAAGACTCTACTAGACTCGTTCTTGTGTGATGAGACCAAGGAACCTAATGCTCTGATACCAAGATTGTCACGACCCAAAACCGGGCCGCGACTGGCACCCACACTTACCCCCTATGTGAGCGAACCATCCAATCTAAACCTTAACATTTCAATGTAAAATCAACATAAAGTAATGCGGAAGACTTAAACTCATTAATAAAAACCAATAACTATTATTATCCCCAAAATCTGGAAGTCATTATCACAAGAAAATCTACTTCAAATTACTAAATCTAAGAATTTCTAAGAAGCTAAAAATACATAAAAGCTAGTCCATGCCGGAACTTCAAGGCATCAAGACCTGAAGAGGAAGATCCAGTCCAAGCTAGAAGCATTAGCTCACCCTTATATCCGGAGTAGTGAAGACTGGCTAGAGTTACTGTTGAGTCAAAGATGACGGCACGTTTGCTGCACTTCGCAAATAAACAAGAAGAAAACAATAAAAGTAGGGGTCAGTACAAAACACGGGTACTGAGTAGATATCATCGGCCAACTCAAAATAGAAATCAATATATAACAAGTAATATCATAAAATCAGCAATGATACTCAACATGTAACAACAACAAGTATTATATGATTAACAGTTACCGTCAAGTTCACACGTGAGGACTCAAGCCTCAATACCATACTCATTTGGTAATTATGTTCATTAGATTGAGTATATTAACATCTTTCAAGATTCATTATGTTTATTTCTCTTGTGTCGGTACGTGACACTCCGCTCCCTCACATTCATTAATCCTCTTGTGTCGGTACGTGAAACGCTGATCCCCTAAATCTATGTGTCGGTTCGTGACACCCGATCCCCTAAATCTACGTGTCGGTTCGTGACACCCGATCCACTAAATCTACGTGTCGGTTCATGACACCCGATCCCCTAAATCTACGTTTTGGTTCGTGACACCCGATCCCCTAAATCGACGTGTCGGTTCGTGACACCCGATCCCCTAAATCTACGTGTCGGTTCGTGACAACCGATCCCCTAAATCTACGTGTCTGTTCGTGACACCCAATCCCCTAAATCTACGTGTCGGTTTGTAACACCCGATCCCCTAAATCTACGTGTCAGTTTGTGACACCCAATCACCTAAATCTACGTGTCGGTTCGTGACAACCGATCCCCTAAATCTCCTTCTATCAATTCATCAAGCCTTCTTTCTTACTAAGGCATCATCAATTTCAAGAGATAAGGGTTTTGAAAGATTTGGGATTCAATAACTTCATCATGCTTATATAATAACAATTATATAATTACATTCATGCAAGCATACAATTAAGCACATAGCAGGGTTTACAATATTATCAATACATATCATTCACTAATAAGAGTTTACTACGAATATCGTAAGAGAAACCATAACCTACCTCCACCGAAGAGTAGTGATCAAGCAAGTAAATTCCCAAAGCTTTGTTCTTCTTCTCTCCCTGTTCATTCGTTTTCTCCCTCTCTTGTGCTTTTAATTTTTCTTATTCAAACCCTCTTTCTTTTACCCTAATTAGTATATAATTAAGAGTAAAAGATGGAAATAATAACCCACTAATTAACTTAAGGTTACCTCTTTTAACCCCCAAGTAATTAGACTTATTAACATTAATCCACTAACTTTATAATTAAAGCATGAATAGTAAAAAACGTCCCTTAAAAAGTATAAAGAAATCCGACCCAGGCTGGGATTGTGCAACCTGCGATGGCCCGTCGTGCCTACGACGGTCCGTCTTGCAGGTCGTCGCAAGGTCCAGAGAGTGGATTTCCACTGAAGACTCTGTGACGGTCCGTCTTGCCATTTCGTTAGAATGTTCAGAGAGTCGATTTTCAGTACCCAATTTCAGATTTTCTAAGTGTTTTGAAACGAGACCCTGCGACGGTCCGTCGTGCCCATGAGGGTCCGTCGTGGGGTCCGTCGCCACAGCCTATTTTTCCAGAAATAAAATCCGCTGCTCAAAACGACTAAACAGGTCGTTATACATGGGTCTTATTGTAAAGGTATTTTAATGCTTTGAATGTGTTTATTCTGGAACGAATAGATGATTTTAATGTAAAACTCTAATGAACTCATGTTAATGCGTACTACAAACTTTTAGATTAAGAAATGGGTTATATGAGCATGTTTGTGTAGGATATGGATTATGGTTTTCTTGTGTTCTTATTATGATTTAGATACTTCTGTAATTCTTTATTATGATGAAATATTGAGAAGTTGGTTATAGGTGGTGATGGCTTTGTTATATGGTGAGTTTCTGATATTGTATGTGTCATATTATAAATCACTCTTGAGTGGTACAGTTCACCTTCTTGGTGGCGTTGTTCACTTGATTAATTTGACAATGCTTAGTATGGATTGTAAGTGTGGCTTTGAAGGAAAAATATGTTAAATTAAGTGATAAAGAAGTTTGTTCTTGCATTATCTATTATGAAGCTTGAATTACATGTTGTGCTTAGATTTTGCCGAAATGAAATATATGATTATGTGAAGTATGTGAAGGGTCTGATTTGATGAATGAAGGTAAAAAGCACGTATAGAAGTTAATATAAATGAAATTATTCTTATGCGTAAGGTGTGGTAACATGTTCACACACAATATCAGTTGAATGAATGTATAAGGCTAAGTTGAGTAAATAGAGGAGTTTTTAGGGTGACACTCTTCGAGTGTTGAGATAGGGTTTTTACTAGGAATCGCACTACATGCTAAGAGATTTTTAATATAGGTCAGAGGATAAATTCCATTTATGAGTTTAGATATGGTGTTCACTAGTTATCCATAACCTATAGTTTATAGTGCTTTGAATCCGTGGGGGATAGGTCTAGCACCGAGATGATATTAAGAAGAGGTGGTTAGACTTCGTGAGTTGACATGTTGTATTCCAATTTAACTCTTGATATGAGTACTTTTTACAACCATAATCTAGACCCAGATGACACCGGCACCATTGACCTCTCAGAGGTCGCATACTAGCCTACATACGTCACCCTTACTTCATCAAGGTTAGTTTTGGAAGGAAATTTGAACTTTTTGATTCGTAATATGCATGTAAGTCATTCTATATAGATTTTTATACGTTCACCATCAACAATCTAACATTAAGAACATCAAATAAATGAAGTAATTCAATGCTGCATTAATTACATACTCGCTAAAAATTGCACCAATACACTGTCTTAAATAAAACGAGAAAGAAACGCTAGTGGAATATACTCCACTAAGTCAATTATATAACTAAGCTAGAATATAATGGGCAAGCATTCGTGAAAGCATGATGGCCAACTATGTCTAGCTGAATACTCCACGTCTGCGTAACTTCAGCGTCGATCTGTAAACTCTAACCTCCACCTGTCCCTTCACCTAAAAATGTATAGTTGAATGGGATTAGTACACACTTGTATAAGCATAGGTATATGCAAGAACATTAAGGACATGTATGAGTAAGAATAGCTCTTTCCTAAAAACATTATTTATGGAAAGTCAAGTCAGTGGACTTGCCAAATCGGGATAAGGAATGTCAAGAGACATGGCAATTTTTAATTTAGAAAGTCAGGGGTCTAGCAAAATTTAAATTAGGAAAGTCATGAGACTTGCAAAAATTTATTTAGGAAAGTCATGCCATGAGAGTACATGCATCATAATGGGTATCATATTGTACACATCAGATAACATCTTACACATAGTACATAACATATTCCATATAGCACATAAGATATTTCACATCATTTGGTCATATGCTAGGAGATCTTGGAATCATAGACTTAATATTAAAACATCCCAAAAGGATGTCCCAACATATGAGACCTTAACTAGAGAGCCTTTTTTAGCAAACACAGAGACTGCTTCGTTCATTCATATGTACTTCATTTCATTCATTCATAAGCTACTTAACATTAGCCATACCTAGGATAAACTTTAAGACTCTCATCGATTTTGTTGTGCAGTGATCAAGATCACCTCTTGATTATCGTATTCTAACACCTTTAGTATTATTCATATCATTATGTGCATAATTTGAGGCTGGCCTCATTCATTCATTTGCAAAATTTAACTTTAATGGACATAGATTATGTTAGCATCATGAAATCTAGTGTCTGCCCCTCACCGAATTTAGGTGGAATCATCGGCCAAAGTTATCAAAAAAATGCTAGTCTACATAGGGAATTGAACCCACCTAGATCCCTATATTACATGGATAGGTTCAAAGACTATGAGATATAAGGAGATCCATACTCGGCATGCCGAACATTCTCATCTCATGACAGTTACGTGAACTTGAGACCTTCACGAAAGAAGGCATCAGTTGTCATAGCTAGCCTATCGGTGCTTAGTATAATGTTCTGTAACATATAAGTGATACGTCATGGAAGCTGGCTTCTAGTATGAGGACATCATATCTCAATAGATGATTTTATATCTCATCAATAGTATTAAGTATGCACTAATATCAATAATTTCGTTACAGTGTTCATAGAGAGTGGTCACTTCTTTAGATTTATACAAATAAACATATCTAACATACAAATCAAATGGAGCTAAGGACAACGAAATGCTACAGGGAACAACCCTAGTTTTTGGAATAACTTTTTGACGTGAACGTTCTTCAAGTGTGAAGAACTTTTATTTTCTAACAAGTTTTTCTTTTTAGGAAGAGGGAACGTGAGAAGAAAGAGAGATATTGACGTGAGAGAGAGAGAGTTAAGCATAAAAGGTTGTTTAGCCTTAGGTAAAGACATAGTAAAAACACGAATCTTTCAAACCTTTAAAAAATCTGATTTTTTTTCTTTTTCTTATATCATCTAATAAATATTAATTAGTTATATTAATTTACCAACTTAAAAAGAACAATTTAGATCATTGCTCTAACCTAGGTTTGAACCCGGTTGGAGAAAAAATTTCCTTAAAGGGAAATTTCGGCCCCCTCTACGAAATACCCCTCCACCTTAATATTTAACTAATAAATTACATAATTAGGGTAATAACGATCCTACCCTTAGCCTGGAAATAGACTATTTTACCGCTAGATCCCCCAAACTTAAGATTTCCTCTTTTTAAGTCCAGTAATGACTCATCCTGGTAAATATTCATATTCGGGATCCCTACATGGATGGACCCAACCTTTCCTAGATAAACTAACCCCCCAAGATAGTTTGCTTGGATGTTGCAAGGGGTCAGATGTTTGTTTCTAAGTGCGTCAAATTGTGTGAACCCGATCTTATTGTAGGCAATATAGACACACTAAACATAACTTATCATAATCATTTTTAGGGTTGTTCCATTAAACCCCACTTATGAACATTCGTTCCTGAATAACACTTCTTACAATCTATCACAACGCCAGTCATATCATAAAAACTATGCACAGTCAAGCAGTAGCACAAAGAATAGAGAGATAATGAAACTTCGACTTAAGAGTAGGGAATCTATCCTCAAGGACTTAAATGTTGGGGATAACGGGATCTCATATCGGCCTCGGCCACCCACGTAGTACCCTCAATAAGAATATTAATCCCCAATACCTTCACTGCGGCAATCTACATTTTCCTCAGTCGCTTGACCTGTCTGTCTAAAATCTTAACAGGTACCTCCTCATAGGAAAAATCTTCATCGACCCCCAATCCTTCAACATATAGAATCAATGCAGGATCACCTAGGCACTTCTTTAACATAGAGACGCAAAAGACAGGATGAACAGAAGGAAGTTCCACAAGCAATGCCAACTCATAGGCCATCTCTCCCACGAACTGATGGATCTCATATGGCCCAATATACCTAGGAGTCGACGTCCCCTTCATGTCAAACCTCATAACTTCCTTCATAGGTGATATCTTCAAGTAAACTGTTTCACCAACATTCAACTCTAAGGGTCGTTTCTATTGTCTACATATGACTTCTGTCGGCTGTAAGGAGTAGCCAACCTACCCTAATCACCCTTACCTTCTCTAAGGCCTCATGAATGATCTCTGGACCCAAAATGGATGACTCTCCAACGTTGATCCACCAAACTTGAGACACACCTTCTACCAAACAATCCCTTAAATGGTGCCATCACAATATTGGGGTTATAACTATTTTTATACAAGAACTCTATCAAAGACATATGGTAGTCTAAATTACACTTCAATTAAATTTCACACGCCCTAAGCATGTCTTCCAATGTCTGAATGGGCCGCTCTGCTTGCCGATCAGTTTGAGGATGAAAGGACGTGCTAAGCTTTACCTGCGTGCTTGAGTTCTTTTGAAAGGATTTTTAAAAATTTGAAGTGAAATGAACTCCTCTATTTTAAATGATACACAAAGGAATCTCATGCCATCTGAAAATATCATCAATGTAGAGCCTCGCATAATCCTCGGCTCTATCAATAGACTTCCCTAGGATAAAGTTGGTAGACTTAGTCATCCAGTCCACAATAACCCATATGGATTTATTCTATCTGCTAGTATTTGAAAGACAAACCACGAAATCCATATTAATGTCCTCCCATTTCAAATTTAGAACCTAAATAATCTGATTAAGACCGCCAGGCTTAATATGTTCCGCCTTTACTTGTTTATAATTAGGACACTTGGCCACATATTCTGCAATATCAATCTTCATGCCATCCAACAAAAAGATCTTCTGAAGATCATGATACATCTTAGTGGAACTTGGATGTATGGAATATCTTAAACCATGGGCCTTTGCAATGATCCTTGTCTGCAAATCATCATAATTTGGTACACACAGCCTGTCCTAGTACCTATGTATGTTTTCATCTACCAAAGCAAAAGACTCATTCATCGTAACCAACAATGAATCCTTCATCTCCATCAACACAAGATAAAGATGATGACCCTCATTGACTTCAACTACAAAGGATAATTATGAACTAGGATGGCCTGAAACCCCCCCACTAGTAGAGTCAACTAACTGCACACCTAGTTTGTGTATAGCTTTCACTAACTCCTTCTTCTCCTGCTCAACGTGGGTCGTAATTCCCATGCTCATCCTACTCAAAGAATTAGCTACAACATTAGCCTTACCATGATGGTAGTGGACATTCCTTTCATAGTCCTTCAACAGCTCCAACCACCTCCACTGACGTAGATTCAACTCCCTCTGTGTGAACACGTACTTGAGACTTTTGTGGTCTGTGAACACATCCACATTCACTCCATACAAGTAATGCCTCAAAAATTTAAGTGCAAAAACCATAGCTGCCAACTCAAGGTCATGAGTGGGATAATTATTTTCATGAACCTTGAGTTGTCTAGAAGAATACTTTATCACCTTACCAACCTTTATAAGAACACAACCCAAACAAACCCTACATGAATCACAATAAACTATGTTATTCTCACCACACTTAGGCAACGTATGTACCGTGGCTAAAGTGAGTCTATTCTTGAGCTCAAAGAAATTATTTTCACAAGTCTCCGTCCATTCAAACTCGGCCTTGTTTTTAGTCAAAGCTGTCAGTGAGGCAGAAATGAAAGATAAATCATCGACGAACCTTCGATAATAACCTGCCAGTCCCAAGAAGCTACTAATATCTGTAACAGTAAGATGTTTTGTCCAGTTCTTAACAGCCTCAATCTGTCTTGGATCTATCTCCACACCATTGTCACACACAACATGACCAGGAACTTCACTGGTCTATGCTAGAATTCACACTTGCTAAATTCGGCATACAATTGCTATTTTCTAAGTACCTACAATGTTAGTCTCAAATGTTGTTCATCCTCTTCCTTTCTGTTAGAGTAGATGAGAATGTCGTCAATGAATACTATGACTAAAGAGCAAAGGTATTCACGGAAAACCCTGTTCATTAGATCCATAAATGCAGCAGGTGCATTCATGAGACAAAATGACATAACTATGAAATCATAATGACCATAACGGGTACGAATGGTTGTCTTCGGGATATCTCGATCCTTAACCTTGATCTTATGGTACCCTGAGTGAAGTTCAATATTCAAGAAGAAACTAGACCCTTGGAGTTGGTCGAACAACTCATCTATTAAATTTATATTTTTTCTTGATGGTCACATTGTTTAGCTGCCGATAATCGATACACATTATAAGAGTTCCATATTTCTTTTTCACAAACAACACTAGTGTTCCCTAAGAGGATATGCTCGAGTGAACAACACCCTTATCAGTGAGATCTTTTAACAGAAGCTTCAACTCTTTAAGTTCAGCTTGAGCCATTATGACACAATTACCCCTTGGGCATTATTTTATTGGCCTTAAAGTTTGAAATAAAGTGATTAGGACGACCTGGGTTGTAACGTTTCTAGACTAGTTCTTCTTCATTAAGGAAATGAAATCTCACAACCCTACTACGACAATTCATACAAGCATAACAACAATGCAGCTACTCTATGCCTAGAATAACATCAAAATTATGTGTTGGTAAATTAACCAAGTCCGCATACCTAGTCTTACCACATACAACTATTAGGCAATCCTTGTATACTCTTTCAGTTCTTACATTTCTCCTAGAGGTGTACTAAAACTATAGGATCATGCAAAACTTCAAGCAATCTCCCAAATGTGAAAGCAAGTAAAGGACTTACAAAGGAAAGCTTAGACCATGGATTAAGTGAAGAATAAACAGACGTTGAGAATACTTGGAGCATACTTGTGACCACATAAGTGGACTTCTTCTGCTCCTCTCTGCCCTTCATGACATATAATCTATTCCTCTTAAGTGGCTCGGTTGTAGCTGCACCCTGTGGATTAGTCCTAGGTTGAGCATTACCTCTAGCCTGACCCTTGTTGTGTGGGCAGTTCTTAAGCATGTGCCCGCTCTTACCATCACCAAAGCAGGCATTAGTGCCTGTATGGACTCTCCACTGTGAGCACAACCACACTTAGCACAGTTCTTTCTAGGACGCCTCATATAACCTCCATTGCATTTCTTGGGCTCGGATCTACCTCTTCTAGGTGTTGTACTCCTCTCAAAGTTGAAGTTCCCTGAACTATGTTGCCCCTTTTTAATTATGGGCTGCCCAAGGACGCCAAACTTGTTTTTGTTTCTTCCATTGCTAGGACCTGCCTAATCATGAGGCTTAGGACTTTTAGCATCACGGACACCCCTCTTCTACCAGTTGTCCTCTACCTTATGGACATTCACCATCAACCTTGAGCGGTCAATGTTTTTGTGGAACATCGAAATTTGATACTCCTCCATTTGGCCTCCCTAATATCCTGGGGGAATAATCTCTCAAGGAAGTTTGTCCTAAATAGATCCCTAGTGATCCGAACTCTTCCTAAAGCTTGGCTATCCTGGCACATCTTGCACCAAGTCTTTGCAACATCTTTAAGTTGATAGGAAGCAAAATCTGCACTCTTAGTATCTGTGGCCCCCATAGCTACCAAAATCTAATGCATCTCGTCCATAAACTCATGGGGATCCTCTTAAGTCTTAGACCCTGTGAAAAAATCAGGATTCATCCTCCTGAAATCTCATGGCCAGTCAGCCATGCTACGAACCAGTGGGTTCTCCCTCTGAACATTTTGTCGGTTGACCTTGTCATTCATGGATTGGGCATTGATACTGCTGGCCTTTGCCATCTGGGCCTAAGATACCCGCACCTCTACATCAGTATAGCTAGAAAGATTAATCGGCATACAAACTCCTTCAACTAGAGCATGGGTTGGAACAAGATTGTCGTCAGCAATTGATCCTCCTCTCGTCTTACAAATGTTTCTCCTAGTTTTTGTTCTCTTAGAACAACAATGATTAATGTTAGACACGCTCATAACATCAAGAAATCAGGCATTAAGAAAAGGCACGATGAGATCAGAAGAACGGTAATTTTCTTATCCAATGTGCAGCTTCTAATTAAGAATAGTGGTGGACTTCACTACCATGACTTAGAAACTACTCAATGTTGTGGATGCAAACCAATTATCTTAGGAGTTTAACCTATTTATTTGATACAATCTTTTTCACAACCGGAATCTAGATTCCAGACGTGACCGGGATCGTTGACCTCTTCAGAGGTTGCACACAAGGCTAAATACGTCATCCTTACTTAATCTAGGTAATTTTCAGCGGCAAAATTCAAACTTGTTGATTTGTTAAATGCATGTAAGTCTTTCTACTTTAATTAATATACGTTCATTATATGCCTTCTATTATTAATAACATCAAATTAAAGAAATAGTTCAATGTTGCATTAAGTTTATACTAGCAAAAAATGTCACCAACACAATATCTACAATAAAATAAGAAGAAATGCTAGTGGACCATACTCAAGTGGCTCAATCCTATACCTAAGCTAGAATATAATGGGCAAGTGTCCTCAAATGCATGAGGGCCTACCATGTCCTGATGAATGCTCAACGTCCGGATAGCTACATCAGCATCAATTAGTAAGCTCTAATGTCCATCTATTACGACACGTAGAAATGTACAGTTTTATGGGGTTAATACACACTTGTACTAAGTAAGAGTATATTCAAGCACACACCAAGACATGCATGAGCAAGAATAGCTCTTTCCTAACAACATGATTTATGGAAAGTTAATTCAGTGGGCTCGCCAAATTGGGATTATGAAACTCAGAGGACTTGCTAACTGTGAATTAGGAAAGTCATGGGACTTGCAAAATTTGGTTTAGGAAAGTCATGCCATGAGAGTTAATGCATCATCATAAAAATCATATGGTACACAGCACATAACATATTACACATAGCAAATAAGATATTTCTTACAGCACATAACATATTTCATATCATTCGTTCATATGCCATGAGAGCTTGGAATGATGGAATTTAAATTAAGACTTCCCAAATGAGGGCTAAACATATGGGGCCTCAAATAGGGAGCTTTCTTTAGAAAACACAGAGTCTGCTTCATTCATTCTTACGTACTTCATTTCATTTATTCATAAGCTAGGGTAGCCACTAGCCATACCTAGGATGTAATTTAAGACTCTCATCGAGCTTTTTGTTCAATGATTAAGAATAACCTAGTGTCATTACTTAAGTGTATCTCACTTCTAAACTATCATATCCTAACATGTTGTGAATAGTTCATATCATTCTGTGAATCATTTGAGGCTGGCGTCATTCATTAATTTGAAAACATTAACTTCAAGCGACATACATCATGTGAGCATTATGAAATCCAATCTCTGCCCCACACTGAAGAATGGTGGAATCGCTGGCAAAAGTGATCCAAAACATGGTAGCATATATGAACCTCTTCAACCTTGCTAGATCCCTAAAGAAGGCCTCACCGGTCATAGCTAGCCTATCGTTTCTCAGTATAAATTTCCATTACACTGAACTCATACGTCATGAATATTGGCTTCTAGTATAAGGACATCATAGATCAATAGATGATTTATCATCTCATTATTAGTATTAAGCATACAATAATCTCAATAATTTCGTTAAAGTGCTCATAGAGACTGGTCTCTTCTTTAGCTTTACACTCTCATAAATGAGTACGTTTTGGTAACATATACTTAGGCTCATTTGAGATTGCTCTCATCTTTCACATTAGCCTGTTATCATGTTTTCACCATATTCATTAGCTTTAGAATATTTTCTCTTCCTAATTACTCACCCCTATTAACGTGAATGTTTATTTCATCATATGCCACTGCACTTGACCATTTAGTGTGTTTCACACACTTACTTGACCCTTCTAGTGTTTAATAATTTTGTTACATACATTGTAGGTTAAACTACTTTACATATATGCTAGACTTTTGGGTTTATACATACAAGCTTGAGGCTTCAATCATAGTTCATTTAAGAGATTCATATATTCCTAAGATTATGTGGTACAAGACTTATGCATCTTGTATGTATGCTAAGATCTAGATTTTGATCTATGTAGGAAACATTATTTTTCAACATTTATTCATGTATTACTTAGGTATCAATACGGAAATCGGGCAAGGGAACCCGATTTCAAATCCCTTGGATAACACTTACATTTTTATTTATTTTAGTTTGATCCACACAACATGGGGAACCAAGAACCCAACGCCTACTTTTCATTTTCCCTTTATTTCTCTCTTTAGTTTTTGTTTGTTTAGGACTGAGAGGACATGGGATCGAATCCCAACCACCTTATTATCTTTTATTTTCCTTTTTAATTAAACAAATTTTTTTGGACAAAGAGGGTGTGGGATTAAACCCCTACAATCTCATTTTCCTTTCTCCTTAGTTTTCTTTATTCTGCCGTGTGGTTGTGGGTTCAATTCCCATATGCCTCAATTTTTGTTTCTTTATATTCTATCTAATGTTTGACAGAGAGCTTTTGGACCCCAGACACCTCATTCTTATTATTTTTTTCTTTTTATTTTCGGTCAAGTAACACGAGTTCGAATCCCACATGCCACATTCTTTTTAACTCAAATTATTTCAATGATTTTTAACATGGTGAGGTCACGGGTTCGATACTCTGTTTCCTTACTTATTTTTCTTCATTTTACATAGCTTCTTAAAAAACATTACTTGGATGAAATTAACAAACAAGGTGCTGGAAAGTTGACTTATATTTTTCAGCTTCTTCTTAACAACATTTTGAATTAATTCTTAGGGCATTTCGTGAACCATTAAGCTAATAGTTTTTCACTCAAATCAGACACATTATACTTCATATGAACATAACGATTTATATAAGTTTGTGCACGTGATTACAACCATAAAAGATGTCATTCCATGCTCTAATCCGTGTCCAAGAGCAATAACATTACACACTTTGCACACATACTTATGACATAGTCTTGGAAAAACATACTTTAATAATTACATAAATCCGAACAGACATTCATGAACATGATCATCACCAAAACACATTATATCCGTAATTTCTACCAGCAAAAATATCCAACCTACTACTCTACGGGAGCTAGTGACTGGGACATGCAATGGGGAAGAACTCTTGTTTTCAGAATAGATTCGGTTGAGTCCTAAGGGTCTCTTGGTAAAGGAACAAAGAGTAAGAAAACCCATACCTTATTTTTACACTAAAACCTTGAAATTTC
This sequence comes from Solanum lycopersicum, assembly GCF_036512215.1. Taxonomy (NCBI): domain Eukaryota; kingdom Viridiplantae; phylum Streptophyta; class Magnoliopsida; order Solanales; family Solanaceae; genus Solanum; species Solanum lycopersicum. The sequence continues at coordinate 37,257,964 of NC_090803.1, forward strand.
TGCCTAAAGACTCCTCCAAACACACGTCCAATTTAGAAAGCTTCAACACCAAACATCGGGGGAAAAATCCCTACCTTTTGCCTAACTTTTGTGGTAATGTTTTTATTTAGTTTTTAACGTGAATATTCTTCAAGTGTGAAGAAATTTTAGTTGTTCGTTATTTCTACTGTTTAGGCATACAAAACGTTAAAAGAAAGAGAGGTATTGACGTGAGAGAGAGAGAGAGTTAAAGGTGAAAGGTTTTTTAGGCTTAGGTAGAGACTAAGTCAAACTAAGACTCTTTAAAACCTTAAAAAAATCTAGTTTTTTTCTTTTTATTAAATCAGCTTATAAATATTAAATAATAACATTAATTTACCAATTTGACTAAAACAATTTAAATCACTGCTCCCACCTAGGTTCGAATCAGTGTGGAGCAAGATTTTTCAAAAAATAAATTTCGTCCCCCTATACCCAAAAAACTCCTCAACCTTATTAATTAAATAATTAATTACATATTTAGGGTTATTACGATACTACCCTTATCCTGAAAAAAAACCATTTTACCCCTAGATTCTCCAACATAAGATTTCCTCACTTTAAGTACGGTAAAGACTCATCTGGGTAAATCTTCATATTCTGGATCCCTAAATGGCTGGACCTATCCTTTCCTAGATCAACTAACTCCCCAACTTAGTTGGATGCGGTTTTGGAAGGGTTCAGGGGTCTGGTTCTATGTGCATCAATCTGTGTGAACCCTGTCTAATTGTAGGCATTCTAGACATATTAAACATTACTTAGCATATTTTTTAGGGTTGATTACAGTACTCCTCGTTAGCAGAGAATGAGTTACTTCGTAGCAATATCCTTATCCCTTAACTATTCGCCCACATATGTATAGCTATTGGGAAAACCAGTTAAATGCTCAAAAGAATAACCTTAAAGCCCATTTGTATGGGCTTTAAAAGGTATATTTTAAAATGTACTTTTGAAATTGCTAAACTTATTTTTAAAATAAGTAGTTATGTATTTGGATGAAAGTGTTGAAGTTAAAAAAAAAGATGTTGATGTGTTTGTCAAATAAGTGCTGGTAAACACTTTTTTATCAAAACTATCTAAAATAGCCTTAAAAGATGTTAACATGATAAAATTTGATTAATTTAACATTATTATACTTAAAAATGAAAAACAAAATTAAATTATATTTTACATCCAGAAATAATTATTTTTTACTATCATTCACATACTTCTTTATTATCACAAATTGTTTATAAATAATAATAATAATAATAATTTCTAATAATAATAATAGGACAATAATAATAATAATAACAATAATAATAAAAATGCATAATATTAATAATAAATAATAGTAAAATTAATAATGATATTAATAAAAATAATAAAAAACAAAATATTACTATTAATAATAATAATATAAAATGAATATTATTAAAATATAATAAAATATTAACAAAAACAACTACAATAATAATAATTTGAAAACAATTATAATATATTATAATAATAAATAATAATAAATATATTATAATAATAAAGAATAATAAAATAAATAATAATGATAATATAAATAATAATAAAAAAGAATAATAAAATAAATCAAATTAATATTAAATAAAATACTAATACTAATACTAATAATAATAATAATAATAATAAAATAGTAATAATACTAATAATAATAATAATTATTATTATTTTTATTATTATTATTATTATTATTATTATTATTATTATACATGGTCAACATAAAATGAGTTTTATGTTTAAAAAAGAAGCATCCCTCACCTAGCTTTTAGATTTTTACTTAATAATAATTTTTGACTTAAAATAAGTCACTTTTACAACTGCCAAACACTCGAAGAAGTCCAAAACTCACTTTTAAGTCATTTTGACTAGCTTTTAAGCCCATCCAAAAAAGCTTTTCCTCTAAGCAAGTGAGGATCCCTCATCCGATATGGGTTGATACCGGGATTCAATTACAAGTTCTCATGGTCTATGTCGATTAAGCTAACTCCCACAAAAGCAAAGAGTGTGCTACATCTTCTAAAGGAGTAATCTATTTAGGGTAGGTAGTTGAATGGGACGTTATTTATCAGTTGCACTACGTAGGCATTCCTAAAGGGGAGTGTTTGTGAGTCTTATTTGAAATTAATGAACCAAGTCTTCTAAAAGAATGTACTACTTAGTGTAGGTGGCGGTATCTGACGCTATCTATTTATTGCACTATGTAGGATGTTTCGAAAGGAGAGTCCTTGTTTAATGTTTTGTAAAAGAGTGTGCTACTTAGGGTAGGTGGTGGTATAGGATGCAATCTAATCATTTTACTAAATAGGCATTCGGAAAGGGAATTCTTGGTGTGTTGTTGGGTGTTCTAGTATTGTATTTCCGTTGAGTAGTTTGATTTTGTTCTCTCGAGTTGAGCATGCCAAAAGGGAGGTAGTCCTTAGATAGGGAAACTCCGATTGAAATGATGCTTATTTCCTAATTGGATATACTTTTGAAGTTCACTACTTTGGAGTTAGTTTAGTTCATTGTAGGGTTAAAAATGAGTTCCCTGTAATTTTTGGGTCACTTTTCCGTAAAATGCCTTAATTTGTTAAAATTATGAAAATTCTTGTCTAAGCGTTAAATTATGATCCTTATTTTGTTTTACTTCTATATTTATAAATTTTTTTACTTGATTGACATGAAAATGTGTTTCTATTAAATTGTCCCTTTTTGCATATTTTGCCATATGTCATACTTAATAAATTGTATTGTACTAACATCACACTTTTCTATACTCTATGATTATAGGTCGGAAGCTTTTGAAAGTTTGAAGGTAAGATTTGGGAAAGTTCCTCTTATGACAAATTATGTCCTCAAATATTTGAGGTCATAGTCCTTTTCATAGATTCTGATTTAAGACTTATTATTTATTTTCTTTTAAAAAGGACTTTGTTACTAAAATATTATGTCATGTCTTTAAGTTTGCTTATGACGATTAGAATCTTAATTATTTATGAAAGATTTCCTTTTTATTATTTTATTGATGACAAGTTTTAATGTCGCACTAATTTACATGACTTATCTAATGAACGATAGTTAAAGGGCTTGTATAAGACCCAAAAGGGTCAAGTACACCTTGTCATGAACCTAGGGTTATCCCTAACTTCTAGGGGGTGCTTTCGAGTTGTGACAACATTGCACATGTCTAAATTTATTGAATATATCCTAGGGTGATTACTCAATGTAAATGACTATGAATTAATGATTAAGTTATGAATATGAAATATATGATTTTATGAAGTACGAATATGTATAGTATTTATATGTTTTATGTGAAAAGTATTGTCATATAAGTATATACTCACACGTAAAATCAAATAATGAATAATTTAAGGTAATCTTGTAAAGAGGGAGTCTCTTGTAAGGTATTATCAATTGTACTGTAAACTAGATTGTGCTTTAATATGCTATATCCATGTAATAGGTTTTTTCACTTGAATTAGGATGATGAAAGGAAATTATCATCTAATACCTATGAGATATGCATTTTAGGAGTTAGACCACCTAAAGCCATTTTTATGAACTAATGTTACTAAAGACTTTTCAATAAAGCGAAATTTGCTTAGCACCGAGTGAACTTGATGATGAGAGTTTCCTTTTCACGATGTCGGAAATCTTTTTCACCATAGACCTCACAAGCTGAATAACTAAAATTCCCAATAGTCAAAAAGAGGTTTTGCTTGTATACCTCAAAGTTTCCATAAATATGTTGTACCATAGAACCTAGCTAGTGGATCCACCTAATACTCTAGAATGTGTAATAGTATGAAAAGTCTAAAGACTAATCTAGAGCCTAACATGAGGGTCTAAGAGTTTTAACACTTTTTTAAGATTAAATATAATTATATAAGTTATTTACGATTTTTTAGAATCAAAACGTCAAGAAATATCCATAACGTACGAAAACTAGCTCAAGAGGTGCTAGTTTGCCTTAGCCTATTTAACTAACTTTTAGGAACCTAATATCGATTGAATTTTTATAGTAAGGTATATAAAAATTATTCAAGTTGATTAAGGGTAGAAATTTTTGGTTACGAATCCCCAAGGATGGACCAAAGTTTCCTTGAGGAGGACCCTTGCATTGTGGCTAAAAACTGTCTAGAGAGAATACCCACCAATGGTTGCTGCCTACGAGGCATGGCCTTATCGATGAGGCATTGATGTACACTGTCGATTGTCCCCATTACATTTCCTTATGAGACAGTTTGGAAGGTCTTTTATCAAGAAGATGGATGTGTAGCACAGAAGGGACACTAGCCGTCCATTGACCTACGACCCCTAGGTCTGGTTCTCGTAGGTCACGTGTAACGACCTTTTTAGTCGTTTTGAGCAACAAACTTCAATTCTGGAAAAAATTGGCTGAGGCGACGGACCAAACGACGATCCGTTATGGGCACGACGTACCGTCGCAGGGCCTCGTTTCAAAACACTTAGAAAATCTGAAATTGGGTACTAAAAATCGACTCTCTAAACTTCGTGACGGAATGGCAGAACGGACCGTCACAGGCGTGATGGACCGTCACAGGCGTGATGGACCGTCACAGATTGTTCAGTAGAAGTTGACTCTCTGACCCTTGCGATGATCTGCAGGACGGACTGTCGTAGGCATGACGGCCCGTCACAGGTGGCGCAAATCCCAGGCAGAATCGGATTTCCTTACACGTTTTAAGGGACGTTTTTGGACTATTCTTTCCTTAATTATAGATATCGTGGGTTCATATTAATAACTCAAATTCTTGGGGGTTAAAAGAGGTGACCCTAAGTTAATTAGTGGGGTATTATCGCCATCTTTTATTCTTAATTATATGTTAATTATGGTGAAAGAAAGAGGGTTTGAATAAGAAAAGAGAAAAGAAAAGAGAGAGATAGATTGATCGATTGAGGGAGAGAGTCGAACGAGGAAGAAGAATATCAAAGCTTGGGAGATTGCTTGTTGATTTCAATTCTTCGGTGGAGTTAGGTTATGGTTTCTCTTACGATATTCGTAGTAAACTCTTAATAAAGAATGATATGTATTGATAATATTGTAAACCCTGCTATATGCTTATTTGTATGCTTGCATGAATATGATTATGTGATTGTGATAAGATAAGCATGATGAAAATATTGAATCCCAAATCTTGAAAAGAAACTTTAATATACACTATTAATGATGATGCCCTTGTATAGAAGAAGGCTTGATGAATTAAAGTGATGGGATTGATGATGCCTTAGTATAGAAGAAGGCTTGATGAATTAAAGTAATGGGATTGAGGGTGCCTTGGTATAGAGAAGGCTTGATGACTTACAGAATGATATTAGTGGATCGGGTGTCACAAACCGACACGTAGAATTAGGGGATTGGGTGTCACGAACTGACACGTAGAATTAGGGGATCGGGTGTCACGAACCGACACATAGATTTAGGGGATCGGGTGTCACGAACCGACACGTAGAATTAGGGGATCGGGTGTCACGAACCGACACGTAGAATTAGGGGATCGGGTGTCACGAAGAGACACGTAAAATTAGGGGATCGGGTGTCACAAACCGACACATAGATTTAGGGGATTGGGTGTCACGAACCGACACGTAGATTTAGGGGATCGGAGTGTCATGTACCGACACAAGAGGATTAATGAATATGAGGGATCGGAGTGTCACGTACCGACACAAGAGAATTAATGAATATGAGGGATCGGAGTGTCACGTACCGACACAAGAGAAATAAAGATAATGAATCTTGGAAGATGTTAATATACTCAATCTAATGAACATGATTCCCAAATGAGTATGGTATTGGGGCTTGAGTCCTCATGTGTGAACTTGACGGTAATTGTTAATGATATAGTGCTTATTGTTGCTACATGTTGAGTATCATAGTTGAGTTTATAATATTACTTGGTATATACTGTTTTCTACTTTGAGTTGGCCGATGATATCTACTCAGTACCCGTGTTTTGTACTGACCCCTACTTTTACGTTTTTCTTCTTGTTATTTGTGGAGTGCAGCAAACGTGCCGTCATCTTCGACTCAATAGTAACTCAAGACAGTCTTCGTCACACCGGATCTTCAGGGTGAGCTAACACTTCTAGCTTGGACTGGATCTTCTCCTTTATGTCTTGATGCCTTGAACTTCCGGCATGGACTAGATTCTTATGTATTTTTAGCTTCTTAGAAACTCTTAGAATTAGTAGTTTAAAGTAGATGTTCTTGTGATGATGACTTCTAGGTTTTGGGAATAATAGATGTTGAATATTGATAGTTATTGAATTGATTTTATTAATGAGTTTAAGTCTTCCGCATTATTTGCTGTTGTTATTACATTGAAATGTTAAGGTTTAGATTGGTTGGTTAGCTCACATAGGAGGGTAAGTGTGGGTGCCAGTCGCGATCCGATTTGGGTCGTGACAAACTTAGTATCAGAGCATTAGGTTCGTCGGTCTCATCACACAAGAACAGGTCTAGTAGAGTCTTAAGGAACGGTAGGGGGACGCCTTTACTTTTCCTTGAGAGGCTATAAGACTTTAGGAAAATTTCACTCTTTCGTTCTTTCTTTCGTGCTACTACTTGAGTCCAATTGGTATCTAGGCGATACGAATTGGTATCTGACCATCTTCACTCTCTTTCGCAGATGGTTAGAACTAGAGCAACGACTACGTCAACACCAACACCGGCCAGACAAGAAACAACAGAGCCAGCCACTGGGGCTGTGGCTCGAGGAAGAACAGCGGCGAGGGGCCGTGGTAGAGGTCATGGGAGGACGTCCTCTAGGGGAAGAGGACAAGCACCTAGCCCATCTGATACTAGGGAAGTGACTCCTCCACCGACTGAGGAGGTAATAAGAGAAGGGGAGGATGGGAAACTGAACAAGTGCAAAATAAGGAAATGCCAGCCCAACCTACCCCAGAGATGATCAATCAGGTTCTGGCTTATCTTAGCGGGTATTCTGATCAAGGTCAGGCACCTCCAGTGTTTTCTGCGCTAACACCTCCGGTTTCAGAAGTACAACATGCGGCTACTATGGCTCCCCGCATGGATGTTCCATTGGACATAGGCACATTTCCAAGTCGACTACTGGGCCTATAATGACAAATGATCAGCATGAACTTTTAAGTAAGTTCTTGAAATTGAAACCTCCGGTCTTCAAGGGTGCTGAATCAGAGGATGCTTATGATTTTCTGGTTGACTGTCACGAGCTACTACACAAGATGGGTATAGTAGAACGGTTTTGTGTGGAGTTTGTGAGTTATCAGTTTCAAGGGAACGCCAAAATGTGGTGGCGGTCACATATCGAGTGTCAACCAATAGAGGCACCACCTATGACTTGGGCCTCATTCTCTAGTTTGTTTATGGAGAAGTATATCCCCCGGACTTTGAGGGATAGGAAAAGGGATGAGTTCTTGAGCCTAGAGCAAGGTAGGATGTCGGTTAATGCTTATAAGGCTAAGTTTCGTGCACTATCCAGATATGCCACTAAACTCTATTTCAGTCCTCAAGAGCGGATTCGCCGGTTTGTGAAGGGGTTGAGGTCAGAATTGCGGATTTCGGCCTTACAGGTAGCGGCAACGGCAAAATCCTTCCAAGAAGTGGTAGACTTTGTGATAGAAGTGGAAGGAGTGAAGCCAGACGACTTCACCACAACATCGACATCAAAAAGGTTTCGAAAGGGAGGTGAGTTTAATGGTTCTTACACTAGAGGACAGGGTTCGGGAAGTTACTCAGTCTGACCAATTCAGTCTTCACTACAAACTGTAGTTGGGGGACCACCTCAGACCGGTCAACACTTCTCCGAGGGGCCTAGAATAGGCTCCAGAGAATGTTATGGATGTGGGGAGATTGGACATATTAGGAAAAATTGTCCCAGACAAAGTTATAGACCCCCAATAGCTAGAGGTAGAGGTGGTCATGGTAGAGGCCGTTATTCTGGAGGACGTGGTGGTCGAGGTAATGGTGGTCACCAAAACGGCCGAGGTGATGGGCAAACTGGAGCCACTACATCACAACATGGTAGGGGCAACGGACAGACGAACGATAGGGCCCATTGTTACGCTTTCCCTGGGCGGTCTGAAGCGGAGGCATCTGATGCTGTCATCACAGGTAATCTTCTGGTTTGTGATTGCATGGCTTCTGTATTGTTTGATCCTGGATCCACGTTTTCTTATGTATCTTCCACATTTGCTAATGGTCTAAATTTACATTGTGAATTTCTTGATATGCCTATTCGTGTTTCTACTCCGGTGGGTGAGTCTGTGGTAGTTGAAAAGGTGTATAGGTCTTGTTTGGTGAACTTTGTGGGGAGCAACACCTATGTAGATTTGGTTATCTTAGAAATGGATGATTTTGATGTAATTCTAGGTATGACTTGGCTTTCTCCGCAATTTGCGATCATGGATTGTAATGCTAAAACGGTGACGTTAGCCAAGCCTGGGACAGATCCGTTAGTGTGGGAGGGTGACTACACTTCCAATCCGGTCCGCATCGTCTCCTTTCTTCGTGCTAAGAAAATGATTAGTAAAGGGTGTTTAGCTTTCTTGGCACATCTCAAGGATTACACTACCCAAGTACCTTCGATTGAGTCGGTTTCAGTAGTTCGTGAGTTTCTTGATGTGTTCCCTACAGATCTTCCTGGTATGCCACCGGATAGGGATATTGACTTCTGTATTGATCTTGAACCCGGTACTCGCCCTATTTCTATACCCCCTTATAGAATGGCTCCCACGGAGTTAAGAGAATTAAAGGCACAACTTCCACAGTTATTGAACAAAGGCTTCATTAGACCAAGTGCATCCCCTTGGGGTGCTCCGGTTTTGTTATTAAAGAAGAAGGATGGGAGTTTTCGAATGTGTATAGACTACAGACAACTAAACAAGGTAACCATAAAGAACAAGTATCCTCTTCCCCGCATTGATGACTTGTTCGATCAGTTACAAGGTGCTTGTGTCTTCTCTAAGATTGACTTGAGATCCGGCTATCATCAATTGAAAATATGGGCAACGGATGTGCCAAAGACTTCTTTTCGAACGAGGTATGGGCATTACGAATTTGTGGTGATGTCTTTTGGTCTTACAAATGCCCCTGCTGCGTTCATGAGCTTGATGAACGGGATTTTTAAGCCATATTTGGACCTCTTCGTGATCGTTTTTATTGATGATATATTGGTATACTCAAAGAGCAAGAATGAACATGAAGAGCATTTGAGAATGGTATTGGAAATGTTAAGGGAGAAAAAGCTTTATGCCAAGTTCTCTAAGTGTGAGTTTTGGCTAGATGCAGTGTCCTTCTTGCGTCACGTGGTTTCTAAGGATGGAGTGATGGTGGTTCCTTCTAAGATTGAGACAGTGAAGAATTGGGTAAGACCTACTAATGTGTCAGAAATAAGGAGCTTTGTTGGGTTAGCTAGCTACTACCGCCGATTTGTCAAGGGATTCTCTTCTATTGCTTCCCAATTGACGAACTTGACTAAGCAGAATGTTCCATTTGTATGGACAGACGAATGTGAGGAAAGCTTTCAGAAGCACAAGACTTTGTTGACTACCGCACGTATCCTTACCTTGCCAGTAGAGGGTAAGAACTTCATTGTTTATTGTGATGCATCCTATTCTGGTTTGGGTGCAGTACTAATGCAAGAGAAGAGTGTGATTGCTTATGCTTCAAGACAATTAAAAGTGCATGAACGTAACTATCCCACGCATGATTTGGAATTGGCCGCGGTAGTGTTTGCATTAAAGCAATAGCGACACTATTTATATGGGGTTAAGTGTGAGATCTATACAGATCATCGTAGCCTTCAGTATGTCTTTACTCAGAAAGATTTGAACTTAAGACAGAGGAGATGGATAGAGTTACTAAAGGACTACGATATCACTATCTTGTATCACCCGGAGAAGGCGAATGTTGTAGCGGATGCTTTAAGTAGGAAGGCGGGAAGCATGGGAAGTCTAGCTCACTTGCAAGCTTCTAGACGCCCATTGGCTAGAGAGGTTCAAACTCTAGCTAATGACTTGATGAGATTAGAAGTAAATGAGAGGGGAGGATTGTTCACTAGTGTGGAGTCAAGATCTTCTTTTCTTGACAAGATTAAGGGAAGACAGTCTGATGATGAGAAACTGCGCAGAATTCAAAATAAGGTATTGCGAGGAGAGGCTAAGGAGGCACAAATTGATGTGGAAGGTGTTTTGAGGATCAAGGGAAGGGTATGTGTACCCCGAGTTGATGATTTGTTCAACACTATTCTGACAGAGGCTCATAGTTCAAGGTATTCTATACATCCGGGTGCAACCAAGATGTATCGTGACCTAAAACAACACTTTTGGTGGAGTAGAATGAAGCGTGACATTGTAGATTTTATTGCCAAATGTCCAAACTGTCAACAAGTAAAGTATGAACACCAAAGGCCCAGAGGAACACTTCAGAGAATGCCTATTCCGGAATGGAAGTGGGAAAGAATTGCAATGGATTTTTTGGTTGGTCTTCCAAAGACAATGGGTAAGTATGACTTCATTTGGGTGATTGTTGATAGGTTAAATAAATCTGCTCATTTCATTCCGGTCAAGGTGACTTACAATGCAGAAAAGTTAGCAAAACTTTACATCTCGGAAGTGGTGCGATTGCATGGGGTTCCACTATCCATCATATCAGATAGAGGTACGCGGTTTACTTCTAAGTTTTGGAAAATATTGCATGCAGAATTGGGTACTAGGTTGGACCTTAGTACTGCGTTCCATCCCAGACCGATGGTCAGTCTGACGAACGATTCAAGTGTTGGAAGATATGCTTCGTGCATGTGTGATAGAGTTTGGTGGTCATTGGGATAGCTTCTTACCCTTAGCGGAGTTTTCTTACAATAATAGCTACCACTCAAGCATTGGTATGGCTCCATTTGAAGCATTGTATGGTAGGAGATGTAGGTCTCCCATCGGTTGGTTTGATGCGTTCGAGGTTAGACCTTGGGGTACTGATCTCTTGAGGGATTCGATGGAAAAGGTGAAGTGTATTCAAGAAAAGCTTCTAGCGGCGCAAAGTAGACAAAAAAAATATGCAGATCGAAAGGTTAGAGACTTAGAGTTCATGGAGGGTGAACAAGTCTTGTTGAAAGTTTCACCCATGAAAGGGGTGATGCGGTTTGGTAGAAGGGGTAAACTAAGTCCAAGGTACATTGGACCATTTGAAGTAATTAAGCGAGTAGGAGAGGTGGCTTATGAGTTAGCCTTGCCTCCAGGGCTGTCCGGAGTGCATCCGGTATTCCATGTGTCGATGTTGAAAAGATACCATGGGGATGGAAACTACATCATCCGTTGGGATTCAGTGTCGCTTCATGATAACTTGTCTTATGAGGAGGAGCCTGTTGCTATTTTAGATAGAGAAGTTCGCAAGTTGAGGTCAAGAGAGATTGCATCCATCAAGGTGCAATGGAAGAATCGACCAGTTGAAGAAGCCACTTGGGAGAAGGAGGCGGATATGCGAGAAAAATACCCACATCTGTTTACAGATTCAGGTACTCCTTTTCGCCCTTGTTTTCCTTCTTTTGATCGTTCGGGGACGAACGATGGGTAAATTGGTATCTATTGTAACGACCCGTTTAGTCGTTTTGAGCAACAAACTTCAATTTTGGAAAAAACTGGCTGAGGCGACGGACCAAACGACGATCCGTCATGGGCACGACGGACCGTCGCAGGGCCTCGTTTCAAAACACTTAGAAAATCTGAAATTGGGTACTAAAAATCGACTCTCTGAACTTCGTGACGGAATGGCAGGACGGACCGTCACAGATTGTTCAGTAGAAGTTGACTCTCTGACCCTTGCGACGACCTGCAGGACTGACCGTCGCAGGCATGACGGCCCGTCACAGGTTGCACAAATCCCAGGCAGAATTGGATTTCCTTACACGTTTAAAGGACGTTTTTTGACTATTCTTTCCTTAATTATAGATTGCGTGGGTTCATATTAATAACTCAAATTCTTAGGGGTTAAAAGAGGTGACCCTAAGTTAATTAGTGGGGTATTATCACCATCTTTTATTCTTAATTATATGTTAATTAGGATAAAAGAAAGAGGGTTTGAATAAGAAAAGAGAAAAGAAAAGAGAGAGATAGATTGATCGATTGAGGGAGAGAGTCGAACGAGGAAGAAGAATATCAAAGCTTGGGAGATTGCTTGTTGATTCCCATTCTTCGGTGGAGGTAGGTTATGGTTTCTCTTACGATATTCGTAGTAAACTCTTAATAGAGAATGATATGTATTGATAATATTGTAAACCCTGCTATATGCTTATTTGTATGGTTGCATGAATATGATTATGTGATTGTGATAACATAAGCATGATGAAAATATTGAATCCCAAATCTTGAAAAGAAACTTTAATATACACTATTAATGATGATGCCTTGGTATAGAAGAAGGCTTGATGAATTAAAGTGATGGGATTGATGATGCCTTGGTATAGAAGAAGGCTTGATGAATTAAAGTAATGGGATTGAGGGTGCCTTGGTATAGAGAAGGCTTGATGATTTACAGAATGATATTAGTGGATCGGGTGTCATGAACTGACACGTAGAATTAGGGGATCGGGTGTCACAAACCGACACATAGAATTAGGGGATCGGGTGTCACGAACCGACACGTAGATTTAGGGGATCGGGTGTCACGAACCGACACGTAGAATTAAGGGATCGGGTGTCATGAACCGACACGTAGAATTAGGGGATCGAGTGTCACAAACCGACACGTAGAATTAGGGGATCGGGTGTCACGAACCGACACGTAGATTTAGGGGATCGGGTGTCACGAACCAACATGTAGATTTAGGGAATCGGAGTGTCACGTACCGACACAAGAGGATTAATGAATATGAGGGATCGGAGTGTCACGTACCGACACAAGAGAAATAAAGATAATGAATCTTGGAAGATGTTAATATACTCAATCTAATGAATATGATTCCCAAATGAGTATGGTATTGGGGCTTGAGTCCTCATGTGTAAACTTGACGGTAATTGTTAATGATATAGTGCTTATTGTTGCCACATGTTGAGTATCATAGTTGAGTTTATGATATTACTTGGTATATACTGTTTTCTACTTTGAGTTGGCCGATGATATCTACTCAGTACCCGTGTTTTGTACTGACCCCTACTTTTATGTTTTTCTTCTTGTTATTTGTGGAGTGCAGCAAACGTGCCGTCATCTTCGACTCAATAGCAACTCAAGCCAGTCTTCGTCACACCGGATCTTCAGGGTGAGCTAACACTTCTATCTTGGACTTGATCTTCTCCTTCATGTCTTGATGCCTTGAACTTCCGGCATGGACTAGCTTCTTATGTATTTTTAGCTTCTTAGAAACTCTTAGAATTAGTAGTTTAAAGTAGATGTTCTTGTGATGATGACTTCCAGGTTTTGGGAATAATAGATGTTGAGTATTGATAGTTATTGAATTGATTTTATTAATGAGTTTAAGTCTTCCGCATTATTTTCTGTTGTTATTACATTGAAATGTTAAGGTTTAGATTGGTTGGTTCGCTCACATAGGAGGGTAAGTGTGGGTGCCAGTCGCGATCCGATTTGGGTCGTGACATCAGGTAGCTGTTTTGCCCTCATATTTTAATGATTAATTAATTAAGTTGTTAGTTTATTAGTGAGCGGTAAATTGAGGTTTAATTTTTTTGGTTAATGACTTATATAAATCCCCCAACCTTATGAAATTAACCCAACTCACATAATTCCAAAAGCCAAATTGTTCTTCCTTTTATCTTCTTTCTCTCTCCCAAAGAAACTCCATAAAAGACCAAGTAACGGAGGGTATAGTGAATATATAATACTAATTTTATCTATCATTCTTCATCAATTAACAATGTATGGGATTCCTATCACCTTTGAAATTCTTTCCCCAAATCGTTACCAAAATTGATTTCAAAAAGATTATTTTCAAGTGTGTTTTCTAATATTACGACTTTGATGTTCTAAACTGCTTTCTTATGGTTTATTTAGATAATTATTATTATATTATCATGTAATAAGATTCAAATATTTTAATTCTTTATGATTTAACCTATTTTTGTACATTAGATCACGAAATAAACCCAAGTCTCTAACCGGTTATAAACTAGTAATGAATTGTTGTGTAGTGTCTCAATCGACTTCATTACTGTGTAAATTACTATTTTATGATGATATTATGTCTATTGTGGGGTTTATTTGGATGGTTTACAATAAAACCTTTTATTATTTCTTGTGAAGGACATTGCGGTAAGTCTTGGGATCTCAATCCTTTACTTCCATTATAAATACCTGTGTTAATAATAAATTTTTATTGAAGTACATCTTATAATTGGATTTATTTGGTTTAGTATGATGTTGATTTGTAATTTCCTAATTTTTTAATTACAAGCTGTTGGCTAAGATGTATTAATATAAGGATGATTATGTAAACGTGCTAACCATACATGTGTGAATTGTATTGAAAGGACATGACTCATGTGATTCCTATTGAGCTATGATGACTAATAAGCGGTTGACGCACTACACCATTTTAGGCCTATGGCCACACTAATTCTTGACTACACTTGTAAAGTGTTGCCTAAAGTAGTTTTGGGAAAGCTTTTAAAGCGTAGCTGAAATTTTTAACTTTTAGATACAATAATTTTGGCAACACTTTGAAAGTGTACTCTTTAATGGTATAAGATACACTTTATAAGTGTTGTTACAATATGATATAATTGGCAACACTTATATCTATATATATGGCCACACTTTTAAAATGTCCAATTTTTATAATTAAAAAAACAACACCTCATAAGTATTGCCTTAAAAATTTTCAAAAATTTTTATATTCCCTCCATTATTTTAACACTCCCTCCGATTTATATTGGCCAAAAAAATAAACATTAATAAATAATAAACCTTAACTTTTTCACTTCACTTTACTAATAGAACATAAAAGTTCAAGGTCCAAATATGAATTTTTTTGGGAGAAAAAACGCTCTGCCCAGCTCATTGAAGATTTCCCCAATTTCATGAATGAATAATTTTCCACTCTGCTCAAGACATTGAAGCTCCAAATCTGAAATTTTCATGATGCAAAACTATAATTTTTTTCAAGTTTCAAGATTTTGTTGTTCATCTCTGACATTCAAAACCTAATTATATTTTTGTTTACAGGTTTTAGTTTCTGTTTTGTTCCATATGTGAAGTATGTTTGGCTTAATGCAGAAAGTGTAGGAGATAACAAGATATTCCATCTTCTTCAAAAGTCTAGCAATATTAATTTGTGGGTAATGAGTTATCTGATACTTGAGCACAAGGCTAGGTAAGCTCGGTTTTTCCTTCAATACTGAAGAAGGTTCTGCACATTGGACATGCATTCTGTGCGCTTTAGCGTATTTCTTGGTAGATATGTATCCTGCTCTATTAGGTGCCTAGTTGGTGGACTGATTTCACCTTCAAAAGAGATATCTGTTGAAAATAAACTTCATCACATGGGATGTTTTTTAATTTTCCATGGAGACACAATAGGAATCACTACTCAAGACAATATTTTGAATTACGTATTACATTAAAATTGAAAAATTCCTTAGTTTTTTCATTAAGATTCAATTGATATGTTATTTATGTCGTAGAAATATGTCTATGTTCAGAGTTCAAAGCTAAAGTATTGTACTGCTAGAAAATGAATTTTCTCTATGTGACCAAACATATTGTGCTAAAAATTAAACTTACAGTTGCACTATAGCTTCAACTTTTACTTGCAATCTGTCAAAACGTGGCTGGGTCGACAGACCTCGCGACAGGACGTTATGGACCTCGCGACGGACCGCCGTGGACCACGCGATGGGCCGTCGTAGTCATGAGAGGTCGTCGTGGTCATCCGTCATGGTCATCCGTCGTGGACTCCGTCGTCCCATACTTGCAAGTTTCTTCTACTACTTCTCTGATCTTCATGACGAACATGTAAGATGGACTGTCGTGGCTACGACGGTCCGTCACACTTTCCGTTACAGCTAAAATTTCAAATTGATTAATTGTTAAATTTCTTAATTTTGTGTTCTTTCTTGATAGAACAGATTTGTTTACTAGAGGAATTGATATTCAAGAAGTTAACGTTTGGAATTCTAGACACCTAAGGGAAGATTATCTACTTTGAACATCAAAAGACAAGTACGAATCTACTTTGAACATCAAAAGATGCAATTTAATTTTCTGTAACTGCTGGATTTCTTGCCTCTCTATATTGTTGCAATCTAAACTTCTTACCTCTTTTATATAACTGCCAATATCTTATTTGTGTAGGGAAATGGAGGTGATCAAATTTGAAGTGGATGATGAAGAGTTTTTGAACTATTGTAAAAGTTTAAATACATATTTGATTTATTCTGTACACATTTAGAATATTGATGTATAAGTATGGGTATGTACTATTGATGTAAAAGATTTTGAACTATTGATGTATATTGATGTATAGCTATATAAATGGATATATATAGCTTCAATTTATTGATTAATTAGTTCTTTTTATATTTTAGGTCACTTGTATGTATGTAAATATATTATATATATTTGTGCTACATGTAGGCTTATAAATGTTGAAGTTACACTTTGTAAGTGTTGCTCTAGATAGATAAAAAGTGACACTTTGAAAGTGTTCCAATAGATTACCAATAAAAGGCAACACTTTTTAAGTGTAAAAAATAAATCTGAAAAAGCAACGGTTTTAAGTGAAGTCTAACAAAAAATAGGTGTTGCTATTGCACGTCTTCAAAACGTGCCCTTATACCTATTTGGCTACGCTTTATAAGTGTTGCCAAAGATGGCAACATTTAAAAAGTGCTGCGTAATGTCAAAGGTTACGCTTTTTATTGGCAGCCCCTAAAAAATGTTGCTGAATGTCCAAAAGTGTAGCCTTTATCAAAGGCCACACTTTTTTCTAGTTTAGGCTACACTTACGTGGTGTTGCTACAGTCCGAAAATGGTGTAGTGACCTTATGACCTAAACTATGTTAGATTATTAATGAAAGATATTTCAAAAGGGACACTAGCTTAGCACCTATTAAACTAGAAATGGGGAGTGTCCCTTCCCACATTAGGAAGGTGGGATCACTAATGTAATCATGAGATAGGAGACTTTAATGCATGTAGCATAAAGAGGGTCCAAACTACATCTCCTAGTTCTTGAACTATCTTGCCCCCATAGGAATACTACCTAGTGGATCCACATAGATGCTATATTTATATTTTTGTACTACCTTGATAAGTAGTCCTCCTTGTTTCGGTGTAGGGTTCTATGACACCGGTATCCACATTAGATCATGTGGTCTATGTCGGTTAAGGCATGATGTTTCCAAAAGAACAAAAATGAAGAAACAAGGTTAAATATAGCTAGGTTTACCTAAGCAATTTCGCTTAGTTTAGGTAGGGGTATGGACTCTACCTATACATTTCACTAGTTAGCCTTGAAGGAAGTTACAGTAGGATGTTATTATGAACTTATATGCTTATAAATGTAAATAATATGTATAGGTTTATCTTAAATGTTAATTAAACTATGTGATGTTTGTTTCACTTATGAACATGAGATTGGTCTATTACTAAAGTGTGATGTTGTTTACTCTTAATGATATAATATGTGAAGGTGATTGGGTTTACTTGATTGAGTGAGGTTATGGGACCTTACTTATTTTTTGCACTAGTGGACTTAATGTGTGTCTATCAGTGATGATCTTACTTTTTTATGATATTATGAACTCTTATACATGTTTCTTTATATTATAACATGATGATAGAGTTATTCTAATTATGTGCGCTAGGATTATATGCATGTTGACTTGACTAGACTTTGTATTGTTGGTCTTTTGATGTACATGGTCTTGACATAAGCAATATGTGTTTATTGACTTGTATTGTTTCAGCATTGTTCATAAGGCTTTTAAAAGTGACTTTTTATGCTTTTGAATAAAGATCCCTTTTAGTATGATTTCTATGTAGTATGTGGATACGATTCCATACTTAGTAAAAAGTGTTGTACTAACCCCATTCCTCTCGTTTTCCCCAAAATTGTAGGTTTTGGCCGTTGAAGGGTTCGTGAAGACTTTTGAAGGAAAGCTTGGAATTATTCTCCAAGGGTAGGTATGCCCTCAAGTCCGAGGATGATGTCGTGTTATTACTCTAGATATGGTTCTTTGTTATAGTCTAAAGATAATGATATCATTCATATCTTTTCAAGATATTATTGTAAACCCTATGTTTCCTTTTGCACTATGTAAGGGCTTAAGACTATTTTGATTTGTCTCCGTTTAGATGGTTAATATGAGACATTCCTTTTTAGGACTATGATATATAGATTATATATATGTGCCATAAAAGTAAAAGCCTATGTAATATTCTTGTATGAAGGGTCTATATATACTCGATATGAATATATTATGTGTAAGAGAGAGGTCTAAGTTAACCTAATGAAGTAGTGTAGCTAAATATAATTTTTGCATTTTTAACGTGTAAATGTAATGATGAATGCTATGAGGCTAGTTCGGGTACTTTTCGAGGACAACGACGTCGGGTATGTCTATGGGTTACTTCCGAGATCTGACAATCTTTGTATCAGACGAAGTGTTTGAAGATCTCTAGAGGCGATGTCTCATTAAACCACATATATGTATATTCTTATTCATAATTGTGAAGTGTATCACAATTATGAATGAGAAAGGATTTGATTATTAGAAACTTTCATCCTCTTAAATTCCCATGTCATGCCTCTAGAATCTATTTATATGGTTTAACCTATTCCTTGTATCATTGTTATAGGTATAAATACTCGGATAGACTTTCTAGAAGGGAAAAAGAAGAAATGGATAATGTGGGAGGACAAGACAATCAAGTTCTTCCATAATGTAACCAAGTGACTCAACTTGAAGAAGTTGCTATGGGTGATGAAGTTTCGATTGACACAATACATGACCTTTGAAGCTAATGTCGTCACTTCTTAAGTTCAAGACATAATGGCACAAGTTAATATATAGGTTGGACATCGAGTGCCTCAAAATTCTAACAATATGACCTCTCGATTCAGAGATTTTACATGAATGAATCATCCTTTGTTCTATGCGTCGAGGGCGATTAAGACCCTCAAGATTTTCATGATAAGGTCTATAAGATTCTTTATACTACGGATTTGACTTCATATACAAAGGCCAAGTTGGCAGACTATAAACTTAAGGAGGTGGCCCAAACATTCTATTTGTAATTGAGGGATAATAGGGGACAAAAGGGTGGTTCGGTGACTTGGGAGATCTTCAAGAGAGCATTTCTTGATCGGTTCTTTCCTAGAGAATTGAGAGACTCTAAGGTGGAAAAATTCATCAACCTTTATCAAGGAGGTAAGAGTATGCTTCACTATTACTTTAAATTCACTAAATTGTCCAACTATACTTCATCATTGGTGTCAACCCATGAGATAAGATGAGTCATTTCCTTACGGGGGTATCTGTTAATTTGGTTGAAGAATGTCATTCGGGTATGCTTTATGATAATATGAATATCTCTCTCATCTCATGGTTCATGCTCAACATGTGGAAGAGAGTCAGCCAAGGAGAAAAAGTATGGAGGACAAGATGGCAAAGTCATATGAAGGTGGTTTCTCAAATGGTAGGCTTGACATTCAAGACAAGCATAGATCTAAAAAGAGGTTTTCTAATAAACATCCTTCCAAATTTCCAAAGGATGATGATGATAGGGTGTCTAGCTATATGTCTCAAAAGTGAAGAGGTACTAGCTCATCAAGCAAGAAGCCAACATGTTGAAAGTCTGGCAAGAAGCATTATGGTGATTGCCTTATTGGGACATACAATTACTTTGGGTGTGGAAAGAGAGGACACGAGGTTAGGGATTGCCCTTAATTGAACGTGGAAGAAAAAGGTAGCGATATGTTACAACTATTCTCTGTTGATTTCTATGATTTACTTAATCCATGTAGTACATTTTCTTTTGTGACTCCCTTGATACCTACGAATTTTGATATTTTGCCTGATGTTCTAAATTAACCTTTAATAGTAACTACCCCGGTAGATGAGTTTTTTTTTGCAAAGAGGGTATATACATAAATTGTCCTATAATATTGCCAAATAGAGTTACGCATGTTTAATTAGTAAAATTTCTTTAGGACAATTTTGATGTAATTTTTGATATGGATTGGTTGCCATATACTTTTCCATCCATAGATTGGAGAACAAAAATTTTCAAGTTCAATTTTTGAGATGAACCCATCTTAGAGTGGAAGGGGAGAATTCTATTCCTAGAATTTGTATTATCTCACTTCTTAATAATTGTAAAATTATCTCAAATGGTTTTTCATACCATATTGTAAGGGTCAAAGATTTAGATTACGAAAATCCTCCCATTGAGTTAGTCACCTTAGTGAGGAAATTTTGAGCAGTCTTTCCTAATGATCTCCCGGAATCCCTCATGCACAGGGAAATTGATTTTGGTAATTACTTGCTACAAGATACAAACCCCATTTAAATTTGTCCTTATTGGATGCCTTCCGAAGAACTTAAAGAGTTGAAGGCTTAAATCAAGGACTTACTTGACAAATGCTTCATTAGAGCTAGTATTTCTCCATGAAGTTCTCGATATTGTGTCTGGAGAATAGGTATGGGTCCCTCAGAGTTTGCATTGATTATCACCAAATCAATATAGCCAATATATATATCAAGTATCCTTTCACTAGGATAGATTGCTTCATTGATCAACTCTATGTGCAATGCTACTTTTTTAAGTTTGACTTGAGATCGATGTATCACCTATTCAGGGTGACAGATGAGGATATATCAAAAATGATATTCCAAACTAGATATGGTAATGAGGTGTTCTTAGTAATGTCCTTTGGTCTCACTTATGCCCCGAAGAGATTTATAGATCACATGAATAACGTGTTTCGAACTTACCTAGAATCATTTGTAATTGTCTTAATTGATGACATCTTGGTATATTCTAATAATTTGGGTGAACACATGGACCATTTGAGAATATTGTTGCAAGTACTTAAGGAAAAACAATTATTTTCTAAGTATAGCAAATGTGAGTTTTGATTGAGGTCGGTGGCGTTTTTTGGTCATATCATCTCTAATAAGGGGGTTGAGGTAGATCAAAGGAAAACCGAGGTTGTAAGGAAGTGGCCTAGACCAAAACTACAACCCAGATTAGAAGCCTTTTCTGTCTAGCGAGATATTATAGGAGGTTTGTCCATGGTTTTGCATCCATTACATCTCCTTTGACTACTTTAACTCAAAAGAGTGTGAAATTTGAGTGATCAGAGGCATGTGAAAAAAGCATCCACATCATCAAAGAATGACCTACCTCCACTCTGGTGTTGACCTTGCAAGATGGTACGAAGGGATTCGTTCTATATTGTGATGCATCCCGAGTGGGCTTAGGGTGTGTTCTTATGCAATATTGGAAAGTAGTAATTTAATATTATAGACAATTTAATGTGCATGAGAAGCGTTATCCAACTTTTGATCTTGAGTTAGAGGCCGTTGTATTTTCCTTGAAAATATGGAGACATTATTTATATAGTGTCCATGTAGATGTATAAACCGACCACAAGAGTATTTAATATATTTTTATTCTAAAAGAGTTAAATATTCGACAAAGAAGGTTGTTGGAATTATAGAAAGATTACAACACGAGTATTCTCTACCACCTGACAAGCGCAATGTGGTTGTGGCTGCTATAAGTCGTATGACCATGGGAAGTGTGTCTCATGTAGAAGAAGCCATGAGAGACCTCGTGACTGATGTTCTTAGGTTTGCTCGTTTGTGTGTTAGATTGAAAAATTCCATGAATGGTAGTTTTATGGTCCATCGTAACTCTGAATAGTCTTTGGAAGTTTAGGTGAAGTCTAAGCAATACCTTGATACACCATTGATTTATTTGAAGGAATCAGTTCTTTGTAAGATTAATGATTAATTCTCCTCAGGGGTTGATGGTGTATTGAGGTATCAAGGAAGGTTGTGTGTGCCCAATGTTGATGACTTGTGAAATTGGGTTCTTGCGGAATCTCATGGTTCCTGTTATTCAATTCCCTCCGGTTTTACGAAGATGTACTAATACATTAGATAAGTGTATGGTAGGAATGTTTTAAAAGGGACAAAATGGAATCTGTTGTAAAATTTCAAAATTACATTAAAGTCAAAGCCGAGAGGCATAGCCAAGTAGCTTACTTCAATAAATCTAATTTCAAACATGGAAGTGGGAAGATATTAATAGGAATTTTTTGTAGATTTGACTCAAACACAAGATACAGGACACTATATGGGTAGTTGTGTCTAAGTTGACCAAATCCACTCTTTTTATTCTTATCATGTGCACACTCTCGATGGAGGATTTATTTAAAAATATTAATAGATGTGATTTTCTGTCGCCATGGTATTTCCGTTATCCATCATATTATAACGACACAAATTACACCCAAGTAATTAATATTGTCGTCTTCTTCAAAGAGTAAAAAGACAAAGCTCTTAAAGTACGTCATCATATATTATAAGTCAAAATTTGTGGAAAATAAATTTTTTTACTAATATAATGATAAGATTTACATAGACCTCTAAATAGAAAGCATACACAAGCTTATCACATATACAAGATAAAATAACGGGTTGATGCGCGTGGAACAAGACATCTGAACCCTCACAACCTGCAAGCCAACTAACTTTGGGAGTTATTTAAGCTAGGAAAGGTTGTGTCCCGCCTTGTAGGGCTCTCGAATATGAAGATTTACTCAGACGAGTCTTTACAAGACATAAAAAGGGGAAATCTTATGTTTGGAGGGTCTAGGGGTAAAAAAGTCTTTTTTTCCAGGACAATGGTACTATCTTAATTACCCTAAAATATATAATTAATTATTAAATTAATAAGGTGGAGGGGTATTTTTGAGAGAGAGGGCCGAAAATTTGTTCTTAGAGTGAAGTCTTACTCCACCCAAGTTCGAACCTAGTTGGAAGAAATGAATTAAATTTGTTCTAATTTAAGTTGTTTATTAATATAATTAATTAATATTTATTACTTATTATATGATTTAAAATGAAGGGGAAATCATATTTTATCATTTAATTAAAACCTTATTTGATTAAGTCTTAAACTAGACTCCTAAGCCTAATAAAACTCTCACTTTCTCTCACATCTATCTCCTCAACATTCACATTCCTTCTCTCTTCTCCCATTCAAGTTTCTATTTGCCAACAAACATTCATGAATAGAAAATTTACCAAGGTTCTTCATACTTTAAGAACTAACACAATTATATATGAAAAGCAAAGGTTATTCAATCACGTAGGCAAAGAGAAGGATTTCCGTCGAGTGGGTTGTTGATCTTTTGTTGTTAGACGTGTGTTTGGAGATGTTTTTTGTGCATCAATTCGAGGTTTAAACGTAAAAAGGTATTTGTTTGCTTCTTTATTGTTCCCTTTGCTTAGAGACCCCTAAGGTTTAGTATATTCAATTCGAAAACTAGGGTTGTTCCCTGTAGCATGTCCGTGTAACTAGCTCTTATTGATTCGTAGGTTGGATATGTTTGTTGGTAGATATTAGGCGTGTGTTGTGTTTTCGTGATTAATATGTTCATGTATATGTGTTTGAAATCGTATGAAGGATCAACTATGCTATCCGAAACTATGTGTACGTGTGTGCAATGTAAACCATGGCTATGTGCCTCGACTTTAAGGCTCTAAAATCTGATGTTAGTTCATTGTATTTCATGTACACAGGTTTATGTAAATAGTGATGTTCATAATTGATAAAAAATGTTGTTTTGATTACAACTCTTTATCGAATGAAATCTTGAAAATGCACCTAAATAACTCACTAAAAAAATACTTAAAGCGTATATACATTTAATGTTAAAGGAGTTAGGGAATTAGCTGCAAAAATTTCCAACATCTTGTTAATGAGCTTAGGACAAGATAAGGGTATTTTAATTCTATATACAATAAATTAAAATATGTGATACCACTAGGGATTGAACTCGTGACCTCCCCATGTTAAAAATCAATGAAATAAGATGAGAAAAAGGGAATGTGACATGTGGTATTCGACCCATGACCTTGGATGGAAAATGAATTATGACAATAAGAAATGAGAGGAGTGGGATTCGAACACACCACCTATCAGTCAACTTAAGAAAATAAAAAAAATGGTGAGGCGTGTGGGCATCGAACCAACGACCTCTAGGCAGAACAAAGGGAAATTAAGGAGAAGAAATTAAAGTGGGGTTGTGGGGGTTCAAGCCCTCACACCTTCGGCCATAGGATAGAAATCAAAAGAATCGAAAAATAAAAGTAAATGAGGTTGTCGGGTTTCGATCTCACATCCTCTCAATCTCATTGAGCAAAAAATGAAGAGAAAAATTAAAAGATATTAAAAGAAAATGAAGGTGTTGGGGCTTGATCTACGATCCCCAAGCCGTGTGGACAAAAATAAAATAAATAAAAAATGTAGGTGTTGCCCAAGGTATATGAAACCGGGTTCCCTTGCCAAAATTTTGTATTGATACATAACTCATACGTTATTTGAATATGCAAAAATAATGTTGTCTGATTAGATCAAAATAGATATCTTGGCTTATATACAATGCATAAGTCTTGAACCACATAATCTTAGGAAGATATAAATCACTTAAGCTAACAATGAACGAAGCCTCATGGCTTTTATGTACCCATATGTCTAGCATAAGTTTAAAAATAAGTGAACATAAGATGTATGTAATGAAATGATGTAACCCTAAGAAGGTTAAATTAGAGTTTAAAACACACTAAATGTTCAAGTGCATTGGCACATGATAAAATTATTAATGAAATATTGAAATAAACAATGAAATTATGAAACCCTAGAAGGTGTAAGTAAGAGTGTGAAATACACTAAATGGGCAGGTACATTGGCATATGATGAAATGAACATTCACGTATAAAGGAGTGAGTAATTATGAAGAGTCAATGTGCTAATGTTAATGAATGTTGTCATAACATGTTAGGAGGCCAATGTAAAATATGAGAGTAATATCAAATGAGCCTAAGTAAATGTTACCAAAACTTACTCACATACGAGAGTGTAAAGTTAATGAAGAGACTAGTTTCTATGAACACTCTAATGAACGTATTGATATTAACACACTTAACACTACTGATGATATCAGAAATAATCTATTGAGATATGATGTCCTCGTACTAGAAGCCAACTTACATGACGTATGAGATGAATGTACTCGAACATTATACTAAGCGCCGATTGACTAACTATAATTGGTGATGCCTTCTTTCGGGAAGGGAGGAGTTTGACATAAACCTCATGTGATATGACTGTTCGACATGCCAGGTATGGGTCTCCATGTATATTCTAGTCTTTGAATCTATACTGCCAATAGGGATCTGATAGGGTTAAATTCCCATGTGCGCTAGCATGTTTTGGGTCACTTTGGCTGGTGAATCCACCTCTTTTCGGTGTGGGGGATACATTGGATTTTATCATGCTCACATGATCTATGTCAGTTAAAGCTAAAGTTCCCAATAAATCGGTGAGGTTAGCCTCAAATGATGCACATAGTGAAATAATGATACCAAAGTTATTAAGAGAGGATGATTCATAGGTAGGCTAGACTTATCTAATGACACTAATTCATTCATGATCATTGCACAACTAACTCGTTTAAAGTCTTAAACTACATCCTAGATATAGCTGGTTTTTACACTAGCCTATGAAAGAAATGAAATGAAGTATGTATGAATGAATGAAGCATACTCTGTGTTTTCTAAAGAAGACTCCCTAGTTGAGGTTCCATACATTGAGCCCTTATTTTGAGAAGTCTTAATGTCAAGTCCATTTTTCCAAGGTCTCATGGAATATTAATGAATTATATGAAAAATGTTGTGTGATATATGCAATGTGCTCAGTGCAATATGTTATGTGTTGTGTGCAAAATGATAGGTATGATGATGCATGTTACTTTCATTGCATGACTTTCCTAATAAAAATTTAACAAGTCCACTGACTTTCCTAATCAAAATTTTGCTAGTCTACTGACTTGACTTTCATTAATCATGTTGTTAGGAAAGAGATGTTTTTAGTAATGCATACCTTTGGTGTGTGCTTGACTATACCCATACTTAATACAAGTGTGTACTTATACCATATAATTCTACTATTTTAGGTGTAGGCACAGGTGGATGCTAGAGTTTACAGGTTGACATTCAACTATTCAAACGTGGAACTTTCATCCGGACTTGGTAGTCTCTCATGCTTTCGTGGATTTCAACCGTTATTATGTACCTTAGATGTAGGCCATAACTAGTGGAGCATGCTCCACTACTGTTTATTTCCACTTTCATTTCACATTTAGTATTGGTGCCTTTATGGCAATAATATATTTAATGCAATTACGAACTGTTTCTTTCATTTCATTATCTCTATATTAGATGGTTTATTTGTGAACACCTATGATGTTAAGTTTAAAATTTTTAGCATTAAATAAGAGAACAATAAGTTCAAATTTTCCGCTAAAATTTACCTAGATGAAGTAAGAATAACGTATAAAAACTTGTCTGCGATCTCTTAGAGGTCAACGATGTCGGTCTCATCTAGGGTGTAGATTTCGGTCATGACAGAACTCATGAGGACGAACCAATTGACTTACGAAAAATCCATGCATTCTTCTACAATAACCACGAATCACCTGAATGAATGGAACCTAAAATGTCTGGGCAAAAGGGAGAAAATATTGTTTAGTACAAACCAGATGTACTAAGTATGAATCCTATGCACAAAATCATCAATGCACATGAAAAGGACTATTTAGTTGAAAGGATGATTTCTATAAATTTAGCTCAACATACATATACGAGAATCATAATAAGTCAATTCAGCATAATAAAAACCAAACATGTAAATCACCCAAGTAATACTAGTGCAATGACAAAGATAGAACGCCATAATCCCATCTAAGGTTAAGTAACATATTAAGCAACCGACTTAATACTGATAATATATATTTAAAACATGCTAATACATCAATAGTTACTTTAACTTCTTAACACAATCCCGATCATAACCATAATCATAAAAGAACACTACTAGAATCATCCTTTCGATCTAACATGTGCAATGAGTAAAAGAAGTTTCATACCCTCCCTCACCCTATTGTAGCAGCCTTCAAGATAACCCTAGTAAGAGTTCTGATACTTAACTTATTCATTTACATTAACATTAAGGAGATAAGTGTAATAACCTACATGAGACCACGTGAGATACATGGAATCTGGTGTTTTACCCCCACACATGATAGAGAGGGTTAAGGCATGCCTAAGGTGTAACCATTCGTACATACTATCTATGTGGATCTACCAATATAGAATTCTATGTGGCCAAATAGTTAAGGTTCAAGGAGATTGTTGCTAGAAACTTTGCTTACTAACGTTGAGTTTCCCATCTCTTGAGACAACACACAAGAAGGGAATGCAAACTTATTAATGTGAGGAAACCCATGTCGGACCTGTAAATCATCTTTAGAAGGACCTCATGGGGAAAGAAATCCCAAGAGTGAAATAGATCATACCTTAATTAAGATTAATTTATGAAATTTATTTTAAAAACATGAAGGCTTGATCTTCTTCTTGGAGCTATATCAGTCTTCAAGGGAGTTTCAAGGAAGAGGGAGAATTTGTGTGAGAGAGAGATTTTTTATTTCAACTTGGGAGACTTGGTTTGAGTGATAAAATTGACATAAAAATTACCGTAAGACGTTATGTTGTCCCTCATTAAATTTCCCAATATACACCTCACTTATAAGGGTTTATTTGTGCAGTCAAAATACCCAAAATACAACTTTTACAATATCTAGGAAATAGGCGCATTGCGAGGCTAAATCGCCAATTTATTTTCGAATTTTCATGTGAGACAGTAAAGTCTGTGTCATCCCCAAGTCGCGAATCTAACTTCAGATTCTCACGTGATAGCTTTGTGACACAGCCATCAACTAGAATCTGCCTGCGCAAAAGTTGCCTTGTCAGATTGCCCGCCCAACTATAGGTCCTTCCCAAGGACCCCCCGGTGGTCCTTGGGGTGTAGTGATTGTACATTTTTACACTATATACTAAATTCTGCCTAATGAAAGTTTTCTCACAAGTTTTAGAATTCATATAACCCTCCGAAAGCTTCACCAAAAATTTGGACGTCAACTAGTTAAATTTCGCTAGTTTTCGAACGTTAAGACTTCTCTTTAATCCTATGACTCCAATACATCTCAAAGATGTTTTTAATAATTATTTAGGTCTAGAATCATTATTACTCATCATATTAGGATCAATTATAGGTAATGGATTTCTGGGGTGTTACGATATCCCCCTCTTAGGAACATTCGTCCCCAAAAGACACCTAAAACCTTCTATTGGGAAATAGAAAAAGGACATTTAGACTCCCTTGAAAAAAAACATGGCATAAACAAAAAGGAACATATTTTACTCATTCAATCACAAAAGCTCAACTTTTCGTTTGGCTTAAGAAGGTACTACCTTCTCCATTTTCAGTATGAGTTCAATATGCAAATTAAAAGTTCACATGCTGATTTCTTATAAAAATCACATCAAAAAGGATCATTTTAAACATCCATGAACACTTATTACACATAAAACACTCAATTGAAAGCAAACATAATAAGTATTTTCATGGAATGAAAAAAAAGAACTCAGCTTAGGCATGAATTTCTTCTATAATATGCACATATATTCAGAAAAACATGATAATATTAATACTATTCAAGATATTCATATAGAGAACTACAAACATCAATCTTGGATATGAGTAAGGGGAAAAAGATGAGGATAGCGGGACTACATGTCGGACTTGTCCTCCCATGTTGCGCCCTTAACAAGGTGGTTTCTCCATTTAACCTTTAAGGAGGAAACCTCCTTATTTCTCGATCTCTTAACTTGGTAATCGAAAATATGAAATGGGACCTCATAAGATAGAACCTTCTTTACCCCTAAACAATCTAGAGGAAGATTGGAATCCGGATCACCTAAACACTTTATAAGCATAGAAACAAGGAACAGTGGATGAATCATTACGAACTCATTTGACAACCTCAACTCATAGAAAACACTCCCAACTCTCTTCAAAATTTCATTCTGTCCCACCTATATAATGATGAATAAGCTTCCTTTTCATTTTGAACCTGAGTACCCATTTATTGGGTGAAATTTTTTAATAGACCCAATCTCGTACTTTAAATTCAAAGTCTCTCTTTCTATTGTCAGTGTAAAACTTTCATCGACTAAAAGACATTTTAAACCTCTCATTTATGAGTAGAAATTTTTCCATGGCTTCATACACTAACTCGGGACTAAGAAAAGAAAACTCACCCACTTCTAACCATCCAATCGGGTACAAGTATTTTCTACCATAATGCGCCTCAAAAGGTGTCATACTGATAAATTTATGGTAGCTATTCTGGTAGAAGAACTCGATTAATGGTAGGTGATCATCTTTATTACCCTTGGAATCAATTACGCAAGCCCTTAACATATATTATAGAAGTTTAATTTTATGCTCCACTTGTCCAACCGTTTGAGGGTGTAAAGCGGTACTAAGCTTTATTTTCGTATCAAATCAATCTTTGAAAGATTTCACAAAATTTGAAGTGAATTGAGTTCCCCTATACGAAATTATTGACAAGGGGACCCCATAGAACTTCATTATTACCTTCACATCCTTTGCATATTCCTCTACCGAGTAAGAAAACTTTATGTGAAGGAAGAGGGTTGACTTGGTAAATCTATCAACTATGGCCCATATTGAGTCACGTTGTCGATGGGTGCGAGGTAAACCTACCACGAAGTCCATGTTGACACCTCTTCCAAGTAGGAATGTTAATATTTTTTGTAAGACCTCTCGGCCCTTGATGCTCGGCTTTTACTTGTTGGAAATTCGAGCATCTAATCACAAAATTTTCTATTCCCCTTTTTATTCCATTCCACCAATACAAATGTTACACAAATAATGATACATCTTTGTGGCTCTGGGAGAATAGAATGTCGGTTGCCATGATCCTCTTCAATGATCTTCTACCTTAAACCATCCACATCCCAAACACATAACCTCCCTTAGTACGTATGTGCCCCATCCTCTCTTTGGGAGAATGATTCATTATTCTTTGTATGGACTGGCTTCTTCAAATCCATCAATTGGGGATCAATACGTTGCTTAGATTACACATCCACTACTAATGACGACTCGGAGCTGGCACGAACCATAAAACAACTATTTGAAGATTATTTTAATCCTACACCCAACCGTGCTAACCAATGAATCTCCTTCACTAATTCTTTCTTCTCATAAACCACATGAGTCATACTACACATAGACACTAGAGTCAAAGCATTCTCCACCATATTAACTATCCCAGGTTAGTGAAGGATACTCATATCATAGTATTTTTTAAGCCCCAACCATCTTGTTTAGAGTAAATTCATGTTTCTTTGGGTGAATACATATTCTAGACTCTTATGGTCCGTGAACATATCAACATGCACCATATATTAATAGTGTTTCAAAATCTGTAGAGAAAATACCACGACCGCAAGCTCAAGGTCGTGTGTTTGATTATTCTTCTAATGTTACTTAAGTTTTCTAGAGGCATACGCTATGAATTTTCCATGTTACATGAGAGTACATCCTATACCTACTCGGGAGGCATTATATTAAACCACAAACCTATCAATACAATCAAAAAGGTTACTACAGTAGCGGAGGAGACTCTACCATTCTATATTTAGAAGCTCTTCTCATAAGATTCTGACTATTCGAACATGGACTTCTTTTGGGTTAAGGGCGTTAATGGATATGTGATAGGAGAAAATCCCTCAACAAACCTCCTATAGTAATCAGCCAACCATAAAAAACACCGAATATCGGTGGGACTAAAAGGTCTAGGATAACTTTTGATTACATCCGTTTTCTTGGGTTTAACCTGGACCCGTTCACTAGAGATAACGTGTCCTAGGAAAGCTATCACACTCAACCTAAATTCATATTTACTAAATTAAGCAAAAGTTTCTTTATCTTGGAGAGCTTGCAAAACTATTATGAAATGATCCATATGATAAATCTCATTCCTTGAGTATATCAAAATATTATCAACTAAGACAATCACAAACAAATAAAGATAGTTTATAAAAACTTTATTCATGAAGTTAATGAAAGTCGCGGGGTCATTAGTTAGAAAAAATGATATCACAAGGAATTTGATATGACCATATCTTGTTCGTAATGCTGTTTTATAACATCCTCTTCCCTCACCCTATTTTGATGATAACCCGACCTCAAGTTGATTTTTTGAAAAGTAACTCGCTTTTTGGAGAGTGTGCTCATTATTTACAATGACTGTATCATTGACAATAATCGATGCACATTATCAATGACCCTTCACTCTTCTTTACAAACAATACCAGAGCACCTGATGGATATATGTTCGGTTGAATAAAGCCCTTATCCAAAAAAAATCTTAAAGATGAGCATTTAGATCCATCAATTCAGCCTGGGCCATACAATAAGAAGTGATTGAAATAGGTTGTGTATTCAACAATAATTCTAAGTCTAAATCAATATCCATTTAGGGAGATATTTTGAGACGATCATCGGGAAAGACATTCGGAAATTCCCTCACTACGGGTACCGATTAAATTGGAGGGAACTCGGATTAAACATACCTAACTCTCACTATATGGTAAAGACAACCCTTTGCAATCAGCTTGCAAGATTTTAGAAATTAAATGATCTGACCACTTTTATTTGAGTTCCCTCCCTTCTAATAAAAAAATGGGTTCATTTGGAAATTGAAATTTGACTACCCTTGTCCTACAACCAATCAAAACAAACCAAGAATACAACCAATCCATTCCCAATATGAAATCAAAATCTAGCATATAAATTTCTATCAAGTCAACTAATCTAACTCTATCCGGAAAGGAAACAGGACAATCTTTATAGACTCTATGAACCACCACGGAAGCACCCACCATGGTAGAAACAGAAAAAGGTTTTTCATAATTTGTTCGGTAGTACATCAAACTTCATGGAGACAAGAAGGGTTAAAAATGACAATGTATCTCATAGATCAAACAAAGCAATATACAACAAAGGAAAATCATTTCAACATAGAGGTGACCACGTTCGGTAATATCTCTTTATCACTTAGGGATTTGAGATATTAAAAGGGATTCTTCTTGGGAGTATCTACATTTGGGGAACCATCTTGAGCTTCAACATTTTCCCTTCCTTGAGAAATAATCATACGGCAATCTATCTTTATATGACCAATGTTCCCACAACCATAGCAATTACCCATGCCAACTAGGCACTTACCACAATGTATCTTATGACATTTTGCAAAAAGATGATTCTCAACATAAGATCTTCCACCTTTACCCTCTTGGGATTTGTTGTAGGCACCTTATTCTTGTTGTCCCTTGGAGAATTAGAAGGGCCTTAGTTTGAAAACCTCCTTTGAACATTGGTTTTTCTTGTACCTCAAACTTAGCCTTGGATGAATTCCCATCTTCTGTTTTAGTTTCTTCAAATCCCTACTAGCTTGATTAAGATTTTGCTCCTCAATATTTTTGGCATGAACTATGAGGCGAGAAGTGTCCATTCTAAGAATTAACATAGCCGACCTACACTCATTAACAAGAATATCGCATATCAACAACCATAAATTTAGCATACTTGATTAGTTGAGTGAAATTGAGGCTGTACACATTATCTCTCATACCACCTTGATGAATGTTGTTGAATTCTTGCATTTTCCTCTCTCTTAGTTACAATGGAAAGAACATATCATGTAAAGTCTTTTTGAAAGCTCCCCAAGTAATCCGTCATTCTATAATCAGCCTCTCATCCATCCTTTCGTCATACAAAACATGAGCTATGTCTTTGAGTTGGTAGACAACTAGTTTCTTTTTATTAAGAAGAACCCCAATAGCATAAAGAACTTTGAATAATTCATTAATGAACCTATGTGGGTCCTCCTCCACCTTGGAATCGAATAAAGTACGGGATATATCTGTGTGAAATCCCTAATTCTTAAAGTGGTAGCATTAGATCTCGGATTCGCTTGCACTCTTGTATCCCTAGAAACTTGGGTAGCCAACACTTGAGTCAAGCTATGTATGGCCGCCCTTATGTCAACGTTAGACATAGCCCCTTCTTTAATAGGATCTTGTGGGTTTTGAGGAGCTATAGGGGGAATCCCCTCTATGACCCTTTGAGCATTCTTCATCCCTGTATTCATGGCTTATAAGAACAATAAAAGGGATAGAATAAAGGGCTAAAGAGAGCTAGGACTCTTAGGCACGACCTAAATATCAAATAGTCTCTCACTCATAAGTGTAGCGCGCTTCACAATTATTTATAAGACCATAAATAGATGTGGTCTATTAAGACTTCCCTCTTAGTATTTACTTTAACCAAATATATGATATCGACTTTGTAACAACCCAAAGTACACCCTAGTCGTTATCAGCGTTATTGTCCTCAAAGTGGATTATGACAAGCCACTTAGTATTCGTTATCAAATAGCTAGTTTTATATATTAAAAAAAACTAAATCTTTTACTTAAATAATGATGAGGTTTACATAGACCTTACATAGTAAGAAAACACAGGCTTCTCGCATAAACAACATACAACATATACGAATTTAGTTTAATACATTGTCTCACATAAATCAATCTATAAAATGAATTAATATAGTTTGGGGATAGACCTTTTTCTATTAAAATATGCCATATAGGCGAAAATTAAAGTCTTAACATTAGAATTGAATAATTGTCTCAAAACATAGACAAAACTAATAAGGCTTGATTATTGGCTTTATCCTCGGAACACATGAGGTCTCACCAATTGACTTAAGAAGGAGACAAGTCTTCCTCTTAAGTGATCACGAATCTCCTCAATATCCTGGACCTAAAATTTTTGGGGAAACCAGAGAAAATATGGGTTTGTACAAATTACATATACTAAGTATGGCTCCTACGGACAAAATCATCAACGCATGCGAAAAGGGCAAATTACTCGAGATCATGCTTTATATCGATTTAACTCAACATGCATATATA
Source organism: Solanum lycopersicum (assembly GCF_036512215.1). Taxonomy (NCBI): domain Eukaryota; kingdom Viridiplantae; phylum Streptophyta; class Magnoliopsida; order Solanales; family Solanaceae; genus Solanum; species Solanum lycopersicum. Next base: position 37,292,136 of record NC_090803.1, read on the forward strand.
TAAAGGATAATAAGTCAATTAAATTCAATAACAAACAAACATGTTAATAACCCTAACAATAGATGTACAATGGGAAAGATAGAACCACATAATCCCATCCAAGGTTAACTATCACATAAAGCAATCCACTTCATACTTACAACATATTTTCATAACATGCATATACATAAATACTTACTCATACTTTAATAACATAATCATAATCGTAATCATAATCATAAAAGAACACTATTTGAACTATCTCATAGGATCTCACGTGTTCAATGTGTAAAAGAAGTCCCATACCATCCCTCACCCTATGTAAAAGCCTTCAAGATAACCGTAGTATGATCTAACATACTTCACTCATTCATTTTTTTTATAAATTATGGAGATAAGTGTAACAACCGACATGAGACAATGAGAGCTACATGGCAAAAAAGGAGGGTCAACATTTGCCAGAGGTGTAAACATTTGTACATAACTATCTAGGTGAATCTAAAAAGAAAGATTACTATGTGGACACATAGTTAAGGGTAAGATTTTTGATAGAATCCTTTTACTTACTAACATGGAGGTTTCCATATAATGAGACATCACATAATTAGGTAATCGGGACGTACTAACATGAGGGAATCCATGTGGCAGATGGGACTTACAAACGTAGACTTCCATCTCATTTATATGTCCTTTAGGTGCTAACCAATTATTCACTTTGGTAGTAATCATATAAGTTCCCATTGGTCTCTTTTAGACCTTTAAGAAAACATCTTATAATAATAGATTATAGGTAATAACCTGTGAGAACTATCCTTTTTCATTTTAGACACAACATTTTAAGATGAGAAACTACATTCAATCATATAATGAGCTCATCGTAACATAATTTCAGACTTTATAGCCAATTCATATATATAGGATTAGGGATGAGGGATTCTTGTCACCAACATGAAATCAAGACAATTAGATATAGGATCATTATCAAATAATGAAATTCGACATTGAATAATTAATATCAAAGAAGAAACAAGGTCATATATAATTTCCCTTCATGTGACTTCATAATTCAATACCCAAGAAATAAAAACCAACATATTAAATAGGGAAATTCATGAAGTATTAATATGACTTGAATCAAAGTAAACAAGGGACATGATCATAACCCTCAACAATTAACTTTAATGAATCGAAAAAATTAGGGATTTTGTGGGAAGAAATTGAAAGAGAAAACTCATACGAATTCATAAGTTGACAATAAATTAAATACTAAGACAACATAATTCATTATAATTCATCACAAATAACTCACACTTTCTTTTTAAAAAGAAGAACAATGTGAGGAGAAAAACCCTTGTTTTAGGGGTTCTAGAAATCATCTTATGAAGGACCTCTTGGGGAAAGTAATACCAAGAGTGGAACAAATAATACCCTAATAAATATTAATAGACTAAATTCAGTTGAAAAACTTGAAGTCTTGATCTTTCTCTTGGAGCTCTATAGATCTTCAGCGTATTTTGGAGGAAGAGAGAGAATTTGGGAGAGAGAGATTTTTGAGTTCACCCTGTGGAACTTTTTGTGAGTGATAAAATTGACCTAAAACTGACCTTAAGAAGTTATATAGTCTCTCATTAAATTACTCAAAAGACGCCTCACTTAAATATGTTTATTTGTGAAGTCAAAAAACCCAAAATAGGACTTTTCCGATTTTTTGAAAGTAGGTGCACCTTGCAAGGCTAGTTCCCAAATTTATTTTCAGATTTTGAGCTTAGTCATTAGATTCCATCTCATCCCCGTGTTTCAATTCGAATGTGATGGCTGCGCGACGCGCAAAAGCCACAAAAATCTGCCAGCGGGCAAGCTGCCTTGGAAGCTTGCATGCCCAACTTCGGGTCCTCCCTAAGGACCCGTCAGGTCGTCCATAGGGTGTTGTAACTGTATGTTTTTACCATACATTGTACTTTCTACCTATTCGAAGTCTTTTTTTGAAGATTTGCACATCAAATGACCCTCCTAAACCTTCACAAAACATAGGGACCTAAACTAGTTGAATGTCACAAGATTCCGGACGTGAAGTCTTTTCATTAATCCTATGGATCCAATACTTATAAAAAAAGTTTTTTATACTTATTTAGGTCTAAAATCATTATTTGTCCTCATACTAAGCTCTATTAAAGGTCATGAATTTCCGGGGTGTTACATATATCGGATAGGGATACACAATTCACATCTAGGTTTGGCATGTCAGTCCAAAAAGGATTTGGAACCAAGTCGAAGCTAAGCACCCCTTTTCATACCCAAACGGATGGTCAAGAAGATCATACTATTCAAACCTTTGAAACTATGCTTAGATCTTGTATAATTGATTTCAATGGAAATTGGGACAAATACTTGCCTTTTGTTGAGTTTTCTTACAACAATAGCTGCAAATACATCTATATCTATGGCTCGTTTCGAGGCCTTGTATGGCACTTGATGTAGATCTCCAATTAGATGGTTTGAAGTGGGCGAGTCTTCACTATTCAGTTTCAATTTGATTTGTAAGACTTTGGAGATATTTCATCTTTTAATGAACTGTAACAACTTTTAGCCGACAAAATTCCTGCATTGACCATATGAGGATATACTTAGAGTTTGAAGAAGGTTACAAGGTGTATATAATAATTTCACCTATGAAGCGAGTGGTGTAATTTGGAGAAAAGGGAAAGTTGAGTACTCTTTATGTGGGTCATTACGAAATTATGCAAAGGGTTGAAAAGGTAGCATATGAGTTTAGTTTACCTTGTGAATTGGCTTTGTTTCATCTACTATTCCATGTCTCCATGCTTAAGAAATATATCGGTCATCCCGAGTACATTCTTTCTATTGAGAGTCTAGGTTTGCAAGATAACCTCACCTATGAGGAGGTTCCGATAGAAATACTTTATAGACAAGTGGAGATGATAAGGAAAAGAGAGGTGGCTTTTGTAAAGGTAAAATGGAATAACCACCTAGTTAAGGGTGAAACATGGAAGTCCAAGGCTAATATGAAGTCCCGTTACCCTCATCAATTTTATAACTAAGGTTATTTGTTCCTATCTATAATGAAAATAATAAGTTTATGTAACAACCTGTTTAGTCGTTTTGAGCAGCAGATTTTATTCTGGAAAAACAGGCTGAGGCGACGGACCCAACGACGGACTGTCACAGGGTCTCATTTCAAAACACTTAGAAAAACTGAAAATTGGGTACTGAAAATCGACTCTCTGAACTTCGTAACGAAATGGAATGACGGACCGTCACAGACCCTTGGTGGAAATTTGGGTCTCTGAACTTTGCGACGACCTGTAGGACGGACCGTCGCAGGCACGACGGCCCTTCACAGGTTGCGCAAATCCCAGTCCGGGTCGGATTTCTTGATACGTTTTAAGGGACGTTTTTGACTATTCTTGCCTTAATTACAAAGTTAGTGGGTTAATGTTAATGAGTCTAATTACTTGGTGGTTAAAAGAGGTAACCTTAAGTTAATTAGCGGGGTATTATTGCCATCTTTTATTCTTAATAATATACTAATTAGGGTAAAAGAAAGAGGGTTTGAATAAGAAAACATAAAGAACAAGAAGGGACAGAGAGAAACGATCGAGAGAAGAGGAAAGCACCAAGCTTTGAGGAATAACTTGATTGATTTCAATTCTTCGGTGGAGGTACGTTATGGTTTTCATGCTATTCGTAGTAAACTCTTAAAAGCGAATGATATGTGTTAGTAGTATTGTAAACCTTCTATATGATTAATTATATGCTTGCATGAATGATGTGATTATGTAATTGTGAATAAATAAGCATGATGAAGCTATTGAATCCCAAATCGTGAAAAGAAACCCTAATTTACTTTGTTAGTGATGATGTCTTGGTATAAAAGAAGGCTTGATGAACGAAAGTGGTGAGATTAGGGGATCGGGTGCCACGTTCCGGTACCAGGATAGAATATGGATCGGGTGTCATGTTCCGACACCAGGATAGAATATGGATCGGGTGTCACGTTCCGACACCAGGATAGAATATGGATCGGGTGCCACGTTCCGGTACCAGGATAGAATATGAGGATCGGGTGTCACGTTCTGACACCAGGATAGAATATGGATCGGGTGCCACGTTCCGGTACTAGGATAGTATATTGAGGAGCGGAGTTTCACGTACCGACACGAGGGGAATAAAGATAATGAATCTTGAAATATGTTAATATATCCAATCTAATGAACTAAATTCCCAAATGAGTATGATGAGGAGGTGTGAATCCTCATTGATGTGCTTGGTGTTGTAACCAAGGGTTATGGTAACTGTAAATTCTGCATGCTAAGGATATTAGTTGATTTTATGATATTGCTTAATACATACTGTTTTCTATTTTGAGTTGGCCGATGATATCTACTCAGTACCCGTGTTTTGTACTGACCCTTACTTTTATTGTTTTCTTCTTGTTTATTTGTGGAGTGCAGCAAACGTGCCGTCATCTTCGACTCAACAGTAATTCAAGCCAATTTTACTACATCGGAAATTCAGGGTGAGCTAATGCTTCTAGCTTGGACTGGATCTTCTTCTTCAAGTCTTGATGCCTTGAACTTCCAGTATGGACTAGCTTCTTATGTATTTTTAGCTTCTTAGAATACTCTTAGTTTAGTAATTTGATTATAGATGTTCTTGTGATGATGACTTCCAGATTTATGGAATAATAATAGTTATTGATTTTATTAATGAGTTTAAGTCTTCCGCATTACTTTATGTTGGTATTACCTTGAAATGTTAAGGTTTAGATCGGTTGGTTCGCTCACATAGGAGGGTAAGTGTGGGTGCCAGTCGCGACCCAAATTTGGGTCGTGACAAACTTGGTATCAAAGCATTAGGTTCGTTGGTCTCATCACACAAGAACAGGTCTAGTAGAGTCTTAAGGAACGGTAGTGGGACGCCTTTACTTTTCCCTGAGAGGCTTTAAGACTTTAGGAAAATTTCACTCTTTCATTCTTTCTTTCGTGCTACTACTTGAGTCCAATTGGTATGTAGGCGATACGAATTGGTATCTGACCATCTTCACTCTCTTTCGCAGATGGTTAGAACTAGAGCAACGACTACGCCAACACCAACACCAGCTAGACAAGGAACAACTGAGCCAGCCACTGGGGCTGTGGCTCGAGGAAGAACAGCGGCAAGGGGCCGTGGCAGAGGTCATGGGAGGACGTCCTCTAGGGGAAGAGGACGAGCGCCTAGCCCATCTGATACTAGGGCAGTGACTCCTCCACCGACTGAGGAAGTAATAAGAGAAGGGGAGGATGGAGAAACCAAACAAGTGCAGAATGAGGGATTGCCACCCCAGCCTACCCCAGAGATGATCAATCAGGTTCTGGCTTATCTTAGCGGGTTATCTGATTAGGGCCAGACACCCCCAGTGTTTTCTGCACCAGCACCTCAGGCTCCGGAGGTACAACATGCGGCTACTATGGCTCCCCGCATGGATGTTCCATTGGAAATAGGCACGTTTCCACGTCTGACGACTGGTCCTATAATGACAAATGATCAGCATGAACTTTTCAGTAAGTTATTGAAATTGAAACCTCCAGTCTTCAAGGGTGCGGAATCTGAGGATGCTTACGATTTTCTAGTTTACTGTTATGAGCTACTACACAAGATGGGTATAGTAGAACGGTTTGGTGTTGAGTTCATGAGTTATCAGTTTCAAGGGAACGCCAAAATGTGGTGGCGGTTACATATTGAGTGTCAAACAACAGAGGCACCACCTATGACTTGGGCCTCATTCTCTAGCTTGTTTATGGAGAAGTATATCCCCCGAACTTTGAGGGATAGGAAAAGGGATGAGTTCTTGAGCCTAGAGCAAGGCAGGATGTCGGTCAATGCATATGAGGCTAAGTTTCGTGCACTATCCAGATATGCCACGCAACTTTGTTTCAGTCCACAAGAGAGGATTCGCCGGTTTGTGAAGGGGTTGAGATCAGAGTTGCGGATTTCGGCCTTACAGGTAGCGGCTACAGCAAAATCCTTCCAAGAAGTGGTAGACTTCGTGAAAGAGGTGGAAGGAGTGAAGCCCGATGACTTCAACCCGACATCGACATCAAAAAGGTTTCGAAAGGGAGGTGAGTTTAATGGTACTTACTCTAGAGGACAAGGTTCCGGAAGTTACTCAGTCCGACCAATTCAGTCTTCTCTACAGACTGTAGTTGGGGGTCCACCTCCGACCGGTCAACACTTCTCTGAGAGACCTATGCATGAACCCAGAGAGTGCTATGGATGTGGGGAGATTGGACATATTAAGAGATATTGTCCAAAACAGAGTTACAGATATCCAAATGTTAGAGGTAGAGGTGGTCATGGCAAAGGCCGTTATTCTGGAAGACGTGGTTGTCGAGGAAATGGTGGTCACCAAAATGGCCGAGGTGATGGGCAAACTGGAGCCACTACATCACACAAGGTAGGGGCAACGGACAGACGAACGATAGGGCCCATTGTTACGCTTTCCCTGGGCGGTCTGAAGCAGAGGCATCTGATGCTGTCATCACAGGTAATTTTTTGGTTTGTGATTGCATGGCTTCTGTATTGTTTGATCCTGGATCCACATTTTCTTATGTATCTTCCTCATTTGCTAATGGTCTAACTTTACATTGTGAATTACTTGATATGCCTATTCGTGTTTCTACTCCGGTGGGTGAGTCTGTGGTAGTTGAAAAGGTGTATAGGTCTTGTTTGGTGAATTTTGTGGGGAGCAACACTTATGTAGAGTTGGTTATCTTAGAAATGGATGATTTTGATGTAATTCTGAGTATGACTTGGCTTTCTCCGCAATTTGCGATCTTGGATTGTAATGCTAAAACGGTGACGTTAGCCAAGCCTGGGACAGATCCATTAGTGTGGGAGGGTGACTACACTTCCAATCCGGTGCGTATCATCTCCTTTCTTCGTGCTAAGAAAATGGTTAGTAAAGGGTGTTTAGCTTTCTTGGCACATCTCAAGGATGACACTACCCAAGTGCCTTCTATTGAGTCGGTTTCAGTAGTCCGTGAGTTTCTGGATGTGTTCCCTGCAGATCTTCCTGGTATGCCATCAGATAGGGATATTGACTTCTGTATCGATCTTGAACCCGGTACTCGCCCCATTTCTATACCCCCTTATAGAATGGCTCCCGCGGAGTTAAGAGAGTTAAAAGCCCAACTTCAAGAGTTGTTAAACAAAGGCTTTATTAGACCAAGTGCATCTCCTTGGGGTGCTCCGGTTTTGTTTGTGAAGAAGAAGGATGGGAGTTTTCGAATATGTATAGACTACAGACAACTAACTAAGGTAACCATAAAGAACAAGTATCCTCTTCCTCGCATTAATGACTTGTTCGATCAGTTACAAGGTTCTTGTGTCTTCTCTAAGATTGACTTGAGATCCAGTTATCATTAATTGGAAATACGGGCAACGGATGTGCCAAAGACTGCTTTTCGAACGAGGTATGGGCATTACGAATTTGTAGTGATTTCTTTTGGTCTTACGAATGCCCCTGCTGCGTTCGTGAGCTTGATGAACGGGATTTTTAAGACATATTAGGACCTCTTCGTGATCGTATTTATTGACGATATATTGGTATACTCAAAGAGCAAGAAGGAACATGAAGAGCATTTTATAATGGTATTGGAAATGTTGAGGGAGAAAAAGCTTTATGCCAAGTTCTCTAAGTGTGAGTTTTTGCTAGATGCAGTGTCCATCATGGGGCACGTGGTTTCTAAGGATGGAGTGATGGTGGATCCTTCTAAGATTGAGACAGTGAAGAATTGGGTAAGACCTACTAATGTGTCGGAAATAAGGAGCTTTGTTGGGTTAGCAAGCTACTACCGCCGATTTGTCAAGGGATTCTCTTCTATTGCTTCCCAATTGACGAACTTGACTAAGCAGAATGTTCCATTTGTATGGTCGGACGAATGTGAGGAAAGCTTTCAGAAGCTCAAGACTTTGTTGACTACCGCACCTATCCTTACCTTGCCAGTAGAGGGTAAGAACTTCATTGTTTATTGTGATGCATCCTATTCTGGTTTGGGTGCATTACTAATGCAGGAGAAGAGTGTGATTGCTTATGCTTCAAGGCAATTAAAGGTGCATGAACGTAACTATCCGACCCACAATTTGGAATTGGTTGCGGTAGTGTTTGCATTAAAACAATGGAGACACTATTTATATGGGGTTAAGTGTGAGGTCTATACGGATCATCATAGCCTACAGTATGTCTTCACTCAGAAAAATTTCAACTTGAGACAGAGAAGAAGGATTGAACTACTGAAGGACTACGACATCACTATCTTGTATTATCCGGGAGAAGCGAATGTTGTAGCACATGCTTTAAGTAGAATGCTGGGAAGCATGGGAAGTCTAGCTCACTTGCAAGCTTCTAGACGCCCATTGGCTAGAGAGTTTCAGGCTCTAGCTAATGACTTGATGAGATTAGAAGTAAATGAGAAGGGAGGATTGTTGGCTAGTGTGGAGTCAAGATCTTCTTTTCTTGACAAAATTAAGGGAAAACAGTTTGATGATGAGAAACTAAGGCGAATCCAAGATAAAGTATTGCGAAGGGAGGCTAAGGAAGCACAAATCGATGAGGAAGGTGTTTTGAGAATCAAGGGAAGGGTATGCGTACCCTGCGTCTATGATTTGATCAACACTATTCTGACAGAGGCTCATAGTTCAAGGTATTCTATACACCCGGGTGCAACCAAGATGTATCGTGACCTAAAGCAACACTTTTGGTGAAGTAGAATGGAGCGTGATATTGTTGACTTTATTTCCAAGTGCTCAAACTGTCAACAAGAAAAGTAGGAACACCAAAGGCCCAGAGGAACACTTCAGAGAATGCCCATTCCGGAATGGAAATGGGAGAGAGTTGCAATGGACTTTGTGGTTGGTCTTCCAAGGACAATGGGTAAGTATGACTCCATTTAATTGATTGTTGATAGGTTAATTAAATCTGCTCATTTCATTCCGGTAAAGGTGACTTACAATGCAGAGAAGTTAGCCAAGATCTATATATCAGAAATCGTTCGATTGCATGGGATTCCACTATCCATCATATCAGATAGAGGTACGCAGTTTACTTCTAAGTTCTGGAAAACATTGCAGGCGGAATTGGGTATTAGGTTGGACCTTAGTACTGCATTCCATCCTCAGACCGATGGTCAGTCTGAAAGGACGATTCAAGTGTTGGAGGATATGCTTCGTGCATGTGTGATAGAGTTTGGTGGCCATTGGGATAGCTTCCTACCCTTAGCGGAGTTTTCATACAATAATAGCTATCACTCAAGTATTGATATGGCCCCATTTGAAGCATTGTATGGGAGGAGATGTAGGTCTCCCATTGGTTGGTTTGATGCATTTGAGGTTAGGCCTTGGGGTACTGACCTTTTGAAGGATTCGATAGAGAAAGTGAAGTCTATTCAAGAAAAGCTTCTAGCGGCACAAAGTAGACAAATAGAATATGCAGATCGAAAGGTTAGAGACTTAGAGTTCATGGAGGGTGAACAAGTCTTGTTGAAAGTTTCACCAATGAAAGGGGTGATGCGGTTTGTTAAAAGGGGTAAACTAAGTCCAAGGTACATTGGACCATTTGAAGTACTTAAGCGAGTAGGAGAGGTGGCTTATGAGTTAGCCTTGCCTCCAGGGCTGTCCGGAGTACATCCGGTATTCCATGTGTCGATGTTGAAAAGATACCATGGGGATGGAAACTACATTATCCGTTGGAATTCAGTTTTGCTTGATGAGAACTTGTCTTATGAGGAGGAGCCTGTTGCTATTTTAGATAGAGAAGTTCGCAAGTTGAGGTCAAGAGAGATTGCATCCATGAAGGTGCAATGGAAGAATCAACCCGTTGAAGAAGCCACTTGGGAGAAGGAGGCGGATATGCGAGAAAAATACCCACATCTGTTTACAGATTCAGGTACTCCTTTTCGCCCTTGTTTTCCTTATTTTGATCGTTCGGGGACGCACGATGGGTAAATTGGTATCTATTGTAAAGACCTGTTTAGTCGTTTTGAGCAGCATATTTTATTCTAGAAAAACAGGCTGAGGCGACGGACCCAACGATAGACCGTCATGGGCACGATGGACCGTCGCAGGGTCTTATTTCAAAACACTTAGAAAAACTGAAAATTGGGTACTGAAAATCGACTCTCTGAACTTTGTAACGAAATGGCAGGACGGACCGTCACAGACCCTTGGTGGAAATTTGGGTCTCTGAACTTTGCGACGACCTGCAGGACGGACTGTCGCAGGCACGACGGCCCGTCACAGGTTGCGCAAATCCTAGTCCGGGTCGGATTTCTTGATACGTTTTAAGGGACGTTTTTGACTATTCCTGCCTTAATTATAAAGTTAGTGGGTTAATGTTAATAAGTCTAATTACCTGGGGGTTAAAAGAGGTAACCTTAAGTTAATTAGCGGGGTATTATTGCCATCTTTTATTCTTAATAATATACTAATTAGGGTAAAAGAAAGAGGGTTTGAATAAGAAAACAGAAAGAACAAGAAGGGAGAGAGAGAAACGATCGAGAGAAGAGGAAAGCACCAAGCTTGGAGAATTAACTTGCTTGATTTCAATTCTTCGGTGGAGGTAGGTTATGGTTTTCATGCTATTCCTAGTAAACTATTAATAGCGAATGATATGTGTTAGTAGTATTGTAAACCTTCTATATGCTTAATTGTATGCTTGCATGAATGATGTGATTATGTAATTGTGAATAAATAAGCATGATGAAACTATTGAATCCCAAATCTTGAAAAGAAACCCTAATCTACTTTGTTAGTGATAATGCCTTGGTATAAAAGAAGGCTTGATGAACGAAAGTGGTGAGATTAGGGGATCGGGTGCCACGTTCCGGTACAAGGATAGAATATGGATCGGGTGTCACGTTCCGACACCAGGATAGAATATGGATCGGGTGTCACGTTCCGACACCAGGATAGAATATGGATCGGGTGCCACGTTCCGGTACCAGGATAGAATATGAGGATCGGGTGTCACTTTCCGACACCAGGATAGAATATGGATCGGGTGCCACGTTCCGGTACCAGGATAGTATATTGAGGAGCGGAGTGTCACGTACCGACACGAGGTGAATAAAGATAATGAATCTTGAAATATGTTAATATATCCAATCTAATGAACTAAATTCCCAAATGAGTATGATGAAGAGGTGTGAGTGCTCATTGATGTGCTTGGTGTTGTAACCAAGGGTTATGGTAACTTTAAATGCTGCATGCTAAGGATATTAGTTGATTATATGATATTGCTTAATACATACTGTTTTCTATTTTGAGTTGGCCAATGATATCTACTCAGTACCCGTGTTTTGTACTGACCCCTACTTTTATTGTTTTCTTCTTGTTTATTTGGGGAGTGCAGCAAACGTGCCGTCATCTTCGACTCAACAGTAATTCAAGCCAGTCTTACTACATCGGAAATTCAGGGTGAGCTAATGCTTCTAGCTTGGACAGGATCTTCTTCTTCAAGTCTTGATGCCTTGAACTTCCGGCATGGACTAGCTTCTTATGTATTTTTAGCTTCTTAGAATACTCTTAGTTTAGTAATTTCATTATAGATGTTCTTTTGATGATGACTTCCAGATTTTGGGAATAATAATAGTTATTGATTTTATTAATGAGTTTAAGTCTTCCGCATTATTTTATGTTGATATTACCTTGAAATGTTAAGGTTTAGATCGGTTGGTTCGCTCACATAGGAGGGTAAGTGTGGGTGCCAGTCGCGACCCGAATTTGGGTCGTCACAGTTTATTTGAAGTTCCTTTGATTATTTATAAAATATTGAAATATATATTTTATTAAAGTGAATTACAGTGAACTATGCCTATATAAGTGAAAGTTTTAAAAAAATGTTATTTTACATGATTTGAACTTATGTGGTGTACTTTTGAAAGGGGTTCCCATATGAGATGTATTAAGTATGTTATTATGTGTTGAATAAAGTTGTGGTATTAGTGAATGCGGATGTACTGAATGTTGAGCTCTTATGATTTTAAAATGATGGTTTGCATTGGATTGATTAAGAGGGCATGTGGTTATGTTATTTTAAGTTGTAACTCATAGTGTGATATGTTTTTTATCATGACGATGCAAGTCTTGAGTCAATTCATTCCTTTCAAAGAATTTTAATGTCTTTCAGGGTCGAATATTCCAAATGGGGGGGGGGGATAATGTAATACTCCAAAAATTTTAAAGCATCTTCTCGAGGTTAACAAGAGAGTATAAGACTTGTATTGCTATTTTAACGTCAAGTATAATGCATATAAGTCATTTAGAAAGTTTTAGAATCAAAATGTCAAGAAACATACATGACTTCATGAAACTAATTCAAGATGTGCTAGTGTGATTTAGCGTATTAGACAAGGTTTAAGGAGTAGTACTTCGATAAAATTTTGTAGTAAGGTGTCTAACATGTATTAAATTTATTTTATAGTCTAAACGTCTCGGTACGACTTCCATGTTTTAATCAGTCAAATTAATTAATTAAGAGGTTATTTAATTTTTTAGATGTTAATGGAGGACTTATTAAGTTATTTAATGACTTGTACAAAGCCCCCAACATAATTAAACTAACCCAACACTCGTAATTCCCAAAACCAAATTTCTCTTCGTTCTCCCTTCTTTATCTCCCAAAGAAACTCAATAGAATACCAAGTAGAAGAGGGTTCTAGGTCATAAATAAGAATAATTTTCTGCCTCATTCTTCATCAACTAACAAGGTATGGTATTCCACTCACCTTAGGGATAATTTCCCCAAAGGGTTCCTCTAGATTGATTTTAAAAAGATGAGATTCAAGTGAGTTTACTTTTATTACTAATTTGATCTTCTAAATTTCTTTTATTATGGTCTATTTAGATGATTATTATTATATTAATATGTACTATTATTCAATTATGTTTTTCTTTATGAGTTAACCTAGTTTTGCAAATTACATCATCAAAATAGGCCGAAGTCCCTAACCCTAGGTTATGAACTATTGATAAATTATTGTGGAGTTATTAAATTGACTTAATTATTGTGTAAGTTACAATTGTGTAATGATATTACACCATTTTTTCGGTTAAATTTGGTTGTTGATTGTAAAACCTTGGATGGTTGCTTTTGAAGGAGATTGGCGTAAGTCTTGTCATCTCAATCCTTTATTTGAATTATGATTACTTGTGTTTAGTGATGAATGTATATTGGAATATACCTTATGTAATGACCCGTTTGGTCGTTTTGAGCAACAGACTTCAATTCTGGAAAAACTGGCAGAAGCGACGGACCCCATGACGGAACGTCATGGGCACGACGGACCGTTGAGGGAGTCTCGTCCCAAAATACTTAGAAAATCTGAAATAGGGTACTGAAAATCAACTCTCTGAACTTTGTGACGGAATGGCAGGACGGACCGTCACAGACCCTTGGTGGAAATTTGGGTCTCTGAACTCTGCGACGACCTGCATGACGGACCGTCGCAGGCATGACGGCCCGTCACAGGTTGCGCAAATCCCAGGCAGAGTCGGATTTCTGGTGATGTTTTAAGGGACGTTTTTGGACTATTCTTTCCTTAATTATAGATTTCGTGGGGTTATATTAATAACTCAAATTCTTGAGGGTTAAAAGAGGTAACCCTAAGTTAATTAGTGGGGTATTATTGCCACCTTTTATTCATAATTATATACTAATTAGGGTGAAAGAAAGAGGGTTGAATAAGAAAAATAGAAAGAACAAAGAGAGACAGAAAAAGAAAGAGAAACGAACGAGAAAGAGGAGAAACGAGAAGAAGAACAAAGCTTGGGAACTTGCTTGTTTGATTTCAATTCTTCGGTGGAGGTAGGTTAAGGTTTTCATGCTTTCATAGTAAACTCTTAATAGAGAATGATATGTATTGGTAGTATTGTAAACCCTACTATATGTTTAATTGTATGTTTGCATGAATATGATTATGTGATTGTGATAAGATAAGCATGATCAAAAATATTGAATCCCAAATCTTGAAAAGAAACTTTAATATACATTATTAATGATGATGCCTTGGTATAGAAGAAGGCTTGATGAATTAAAGTAATGGGATTGAGGATGCCTTGGTATAGAGAAGGCTTGATGATTTACAGAATGATATTAGTGGATCGGAGTGTCACGTTTCGACACATAGATTTAGTGGATCGGAGTGTCACGTTCCGACACATAGATTTAGTGGATCGGAGTGTCACGTTCTGACACATGTAGAGGATCGGAGTGTCACGTTCGGACACAGGTAGGGGATCGGAGTGTCACGTTCCGACACATAGAATTAGGGGATAGGAGTGTCACGAACCGACACAAGAGGAGGAAAGATAATGAATCTTGAAAGATGTTAATATACTCAATCTAACGAACATGATTTCCAAATGAGTATGGTATTAGGGCTTGAGTCCTCATGTGTTAATTTGATGGTACTTATTGATGATTATAGTACTTGTTGTTGTTACATGTTGAGTTTTATAGTTTATTTATGATAATACTTGATATATACTGTTCCATATTTGAGTTGGCCGATGATATCTACTCAGTACCCGTGTTTGTACTGACCCCTACTTTTGTTGTTTTCTTCTTGCTTAATTGTGGAATGCAGCAAACGTGCCGTCATCTTTGACTCAACAGTAATTCAAGCCAGTCTTCGTCACACCGGATCTTCAGGGTGAGCTAACACTTCTAGCTTGGACTGGATCTCCTCCGTCACGTCTTGATGCCTTGAACCTCCGGCACGGACTAGCTTCTTATGTATTTTTAGCTTTTAGAATACTCTTAATTTAGTCATTTGATTGTAGATGTTCTTGTGGTGATGACTTCCAGATTCTGGGGATAATGATAAGTTTTTGAGTTATAGAAGTTGATTATTGATTTTTATTAATGAGTTTAAGTCTTCCGCATTACTTTTGTTGTTATTACATTGAAATGTTAAGGTTAGATTGGTTGGTTCGCTCACATAGGAGGGTAAGTGTGGGTGCCAGTCGCGGCCCGGATTTGGGTCGTGACAAACTTGGTATCAGAGCATTAGGTTCGTTGGTCTCATCACACAAGAATAGGTCTAGTAGAGTCTTAAGGAACGGTAGGGGGACGCCTTTACTTTTCCTTGAGAGGCTATAAGACTTTAGGAAAAATTTCACTCATTTATTCTTTCTTTCGTGCTACTACTTGAGTCCAATTGGTATCTGACCATCTTCACTCTCTTTCGCAGATGGTTAGAACTAGAGCAATGACTACGCCAACACCAACGTCGGCCAGACAAGAAACAACTGAGCCAGCCACTGGGGCTGTGGCTCGAGGAAGAACAGCGGCAAGGGGCCGTGGAAGAAGTCGTGGGAGGACGTCTTCTAGAGGGAGAGGACAAGCACCTAGCCCATCTAATACTAGGGCAGTGACTCCTCCACCGACTGAGGAAGTAATAAGAGAAGGGGAGGATGGGGAAGCTGAACAAGTGCAAAACGAGGAAATGCCACCCCAACCTACCCCGGAGATGATCAATCAGGTCCTGGCTTATCTTAGCGGGTTATCTGATCAAGGTCAGGCACCTCCAGTGTTTTCTGCGCCAACACCTCCGGTTTTAGAAGTACAACATGCGGCTACTATGGCTCCCCGCATGGATGTTCCATTGGACATAGGCACATTTCCACGTCTGACTATGGGGCCTATAATGACAAGTGATCAGCATGAACTTTTCAGTAAGTTCTTGAAATTGAAACCTCCGATCTTCAAGGGTGCTGAATCGAAGGATGCTTATGATTTTCTGGTTGACTGTCACGAGCTACTACACAAGATGGGTATAGTCGAACGGTTTGGTGTTGAGTTTGTGAGTTATCAGTTTCAAGGGAACGCCAAAATGTGGTGGCGGTCACAAGTTGAGTGTCAACCAACAGAGGCACCACCTATGACTTGGGCCTCATTCTCTAGCTTGTTTATGGAGAAGTATATCCCCCGAACTTTGAGGGATAGGAAAAGAGATGAGTTCTTGAGCCTAGAGCAAGGTAGGATGTCGGTTACTGCATATGAGGCTAAGTTTCGTGCATTATCCAGGTATGCCACCCAACTTTGTTTTAGTCCACAAGAGCGGATTCGTCGCTTTGTGAAGGGGTTGAGATTAGAATTGAAGATTTCAGCCTTACAGGTAGCGGCTACTGCAAAATCCTTCCAAGAAGTGGTAGATTTCGTGGTAGAGGTGGAAGGAGTGAAGCCAAATGAATTCACTATGGCATCGACATCAAAGAGGTTTCGAAAGGGAGTTAAAAGCCCAACTTCAAGAGTTGTTGAGCAAAGGCTTCATTAGACCAAGTGCATCTCCTTGGGGTGCTCCGGTTTTGTTTGTGAAGAAGAAGAATGGGAGTTTTCGGATGTGCATAGACTACCGGAAGTTGAACAAGGTAACCATAAAGAACAAGTATCCTATTCCTCGCTTTGATTACTTGTTCGATCAGTTACAAGGTGCTTGTGTCTTTTCTAAGATTGACTTGAGATCCGGTTATCATCAATTGAAAATACGGGCAACAGATGTGCAAAAGACTGCTTTTAGAACCAGGTATGGGCATTACGAATGTGTAGTGATGTCTTTTGGTCTTACGAATGCCCCTGCTGCGTTCATGAGTTTGATGAACGGGATTTTTAAGCCATATTTGGACCACTTCGTGATCGTATTTATTGATGATATATTGGTATACTCAAAGATCAAGAAGGAACATGAAGAGCATTTGAGAATGGTATTGAAAATGTTGAGGGAGAAAAAGCTTTATGCCAAATTCTCAAAGTGTGAGTTTTGGCTAGATGCGGTGTCCTTCTTGGGGCACGTGGTTTCTAAGGATGGTGTGATGGTGGATCCTTCTAAGATCGAGACAGTGAAGAATTGGGTAAGACCCACTAATGTGTCAGAAATAAGGAGCTTTGTTGGGTTAGCTAGTTACTACCGTCGATTTGTCAAGGGATTCTCTTCTATTGCTTCCCAATTGACGAACTTGACTAAGAAGAATGTTCCATTTGTATGGTCGGATGAATGTGAGGAAAGCTTTCAGAAGCTCAAGACTTTGTTGACTACCGCACCTATCCTTACCTTGCCAGTAGAGGGTAAGAACTTCATTGTTTATTGTGATGCATCCTATTCTGGTTTGGGTGCATTACTAATGCAAGAGAAGAGTGTGATTGCTTATGCCTTAAGGCAACTAAAGGTTCATGAACGTAACTATCCGACCCACGATTTGGAATTGGCTGCGGTAGTGTTTGCATTAAAGCAATGGAGACACTATTTATATGGGGTTAAGTGTGAGGTCTACACGGATCATCGTAGCCTTCAGTATGTCTTTACTCAGAAAGATTTGAACTTGAGACAGAGAAGATGGATGGAACTACTGAAGGACTACGACATCACCTTTTTGTATCATCCGGGGAAGGCGAATGTTGTGGCGGATGCTTTAAGTAGAAAAGTGGGAAGCATGGGAAGTCTAGCTCACTTGCAAGCCTCTAGACGCCCATTAGCTAGAGAGGTTCAGACTCTAGCTAACGACTTGATGAGATTAGAAGTAAATGAGAAGGGAGGATTGTTGGCTTCTGTGGAGTCAAGATCTTCTTTTCTTGAAAAAATTAAGGGAAAACAGTTTGATGATGAGAAACTAAGAAGAATTCAAGATAAAGTATTGCGAGGGGAGGCTAAGGAAGCACAAATCGATGAGGAAGGTGTTTTGAGAATCAAGGGAAGGGTATGCGTACCCCGTGTTGATGATTTGATCAACACTATTCTGACAGAGGCTCATAGTTCAAGGTATTCTATACATCCGGGTGCAACCAAGATGTATCGTGACCTAAAACAACACTTTTGGTGGAGTAGAATGAAGCTTGATATTGTTGACTTTATTGCTAAGTGTCCAAACTGTCAACAAGTAAAGTATGAACACCAAAGGCCCGGAGGAACACTTCAGAGAATGCCCATTCCAGAATGGAAGTGGGAAAGAATTGCAATGGATTTTGTGGTTGGTCTTCCGAAGACAATGGGTAAGTATGACTCCATTTGGGTGATTGTTGATAGGTTGACTAAATGTGCTCATTTCATTCCGGTCAAGGTGACTTATAATGCAGAAAAGTTAGCCAAACTTTACATCTCGGAAGTGGTGCGATTGCATGGGGTTCCACTATCCATCATATCAGATAGAGGTACGTAGTTTACTTCTAAGTTTTGGAAAACATTGCATGCAGAATTGGGTGCTAGGTTGGACCTTAGTACTGCATTCCATCCTCAGACTGATGGCCTGTCTGAAAGGACGATTCAAGTGTTGGAGGATATGCTTCGTGCATGTGTGATAGAGTTTGGTGGTCATTGGGATAGCTTCTTACCCTTAGCGGAGTTTTCATACAATAATAGCTATCACTCAAGCATTGATATGGCCCCATTTGAAACATTGTATGGTAGGAGATGTAGGTCTCCCATTGGTTGGTTTGATTCGTTCGAGGTTAGACTTTGGGGTACTGACGTTTTGAGGGATTCGATGGAAAAAGTGAAGTCTATTCAAGAAAATCTTCTAGCGGCGCAATGTAGGCAAAAAGAATATGCAGATCGAAGGTTAGAGACTTAGAGTTCATGGAAGGTGAACAAGTCTTGTTGAAAGTTTCGCCCATGAAAGGGGTGATACGGTTTGGAAAAAGGGGTAAACTAATTCCAAGGTACATTGGACCATTTGAAGTACTCAAGCGAGTAGGGGAAGTGGCTTATGAGTTAGCCTTGCCCCCAGGGCTGTCCGGAGTACATCCGGTATTCCATGTGTGGATGTTGAAAAGATATCATGGGGATGGAAATTACATTATCCGTTGGGATTCATATTTACTTGATGAGAACTTGTCTTATGAGGAGGAGCCTGTTGCTATTTTAGATAGAGAAGTTCGCAAGTTGAGGTCAAGAGAGATTGCGTCCATCAAGGTGCAATGGAAGAATCGACCGGTTGAAGAAGCCACTTGAGAGAAGGAGGCGGATATGCGAGAAAAATACCCACACCTGTTTACAGATTCAGGTACTCCTTTTTGCCTTGGTTTTCCTTCTTTTGATCGTTCGGGGATGAACGATGGGTAAATTGGTATCTAATGTAACGACCCATTTGGTCGTTTTGAGCAACAGACATCAATTTTGGAAAAACAGGCAGAAGCAACGGACCCCACGACGGAACGTCATGGGCACGACGGACCGTCGAGGGGGTCTCGTCCCAAAATACTTAGAAAATCTGAAATTGGGTACTGAAAATCAACTCTCTGAACTTTGTGACGGAATGGCAGGACGGACCGTCACAGGTGTGACGGACCGTCACAGACCCTTGGTGGAAATTTGGGTCTCTGAACTCTGCGACGACCTGCAGGACAGACCGTCGCAGGCACGACGGCCCGTAACAGGTTGCGCAAATCCCAGGCAGAGTCGGATTTCTGGTGAAGTTTTAAGGGACGTTTTTGGACTATTCTTTCCTTAATTATAGATTTCGTGAGGTTATATTAATAACTCAAATTCTTGAGGGTTAAAAGAGGTAACCCTAAGTTAATTAGTTGGGTATTATTGCCACCTTTTATTCTTAATTATATACTAATTAGGGTAAAAGAAAGAGGGTTGAATAAGAAAAATAGAAAGAACAAAGAGAGACAGAAAAAGAAAGAGAAACGAACGAGAAAGAGGAGAAACGAGAAGAAGAACAAAGCTTGGGAACTTGCTTGTTTGATTTCAATTCTTCGGTGGAGCTAGGTTATGGTTTTCATGCTTTCATAGTAAACTCTTAATAGAGAATCATATGTATTGGTAGTATTGTAAACCCTACTATATGCTTAATTGTATGTTTGAATGAATATGATTATGTGATTGTGATAAGATAAGCATGATCAAAAATATTGAATCCCAAATCTTGAAAAGAAACTTTAATATACATTATTAATGATGATGCCTCGGTATAGAAGAAGGCTTGATGAATTAAAGTAATGGGATTGAGGATGCCTTGGTATAGAGAAGGCTTGATGATTTACAGAATGATATTAGTGGATCGGAGTGTCACGTTTCGACACATAGATTTAGTGGATCGGAGTGTCACGTTCCGACACATAGATTTAGTGGATCGGAGTGTCACGTTCTGACACATGTAGAGGATCGGAGTGTCACATTCGGACACAGGTAGGGGATCGGAGTGTCACGTTCCGACACATAGAATTAGGGGATAGGAGTGTCACGAACCGACACAAGAGGAGGAAAGATAATGAATCTTGAAAGATGTTAATATACTCAATATAACGAACATGATTTCCAAATGAGTATGGTATTAGGGCTTGAGTCCTCATGTGTTAATTTGATGGTACTTATTGATGATTATAGTACTTGTTGTTGTTACATGTTGAGTTTTATAGTTTATTTACGATAATACTTGATATATACTGTTCCCTATTTGAGTTGGCCGATGATATCTACTCAGTACCCGTGTTTTTACTGACCCCTACTTTTGTTGTTTTCTTCTTGCTTAATTGTGGAATGCAGCAAACGTGCCGTCATCTTTGACTCAACAGTAATTCAAGCCAGTCTTCGTCACACCGGATCTTCAGGGTGAGCTAACACTTCTAGCTTGGACTGGATCTCCTCCGTCACGTCTTGATGCCTTGAACCTCCGGCACGGACTAGCTTCTTATGTATTTTTAGCTTTTAGAATACTCTTAATTTAGTCATTTGATTGTAGATATTCTTGTGGTGATGACTTCCAGATTCTAGGGATAATGATAAGTTTTTGAGTTATAGAAGTTGATTATTGATTTTTATTAATGAGTTTAAGTCTTCCGCATTACTTTTGTTGTTATTACATTGAAATGTTAAGGTTAGATTTGTTGGTTCGCTCACATAGGAGGGTAAGTGTGGGTGCCAGTCGCGGCCTGAATTTGGGTCGTGACACCTTATTATAAGATAGATTAGGTTTGGTATGATGTTGAATTGGAATGTCTTGATTTATGACTTGTAAATTTTTGGCTAACATGTATTGATAAAATGATGGTGATGAATTGCCCATGTGCCTTATTATAATGTAATTATGTAAATATGCTTACCTCACATCTGTTAATTGTATTAAAAGGCAGATACTCATGCAATTCTTAATGAGCTATGATGATTAATATATGAGGGTTAGACCGTATAACCAAAACTATGTTATGATTATTGATGAAAGTCATTTCAAAAGGAAGTCTAGCTTAGAAATGAGTGAACTATAAGTGAGTAATGTCCCTTCCCACATAAGAAAGGTAGGATCACAAACATACTAATGAGATTGGAGACTCTAATGCCTTTATCATAAAGAGGGTCCCAACTACTTCTCCTAGTTCTTGAACTATGTTTTCCCAATAAGAATACTTCCTAGTTGATCTATATAGATGCTATGATCATGTTTTAGTACTACCTATGCAAGTATTTCGCCTTTTTTTGATGTAGGGTTCCATGAAACTGGATTACACATTAGATCATGTTGTTTATGTCAGTTAAAGCAAGATATTTCCAAAAGAGAAAAATGAAGTAACAAGGTTAACTTTAACAAGGATGATATAGGGGTTATGACACTGTACCTATACATTGCATCAGTTAGCCTTGAGATAAATTTTAGAAGGATGCTCTTATTTAATTTTAAGCAAATAAATGTAAATGATATGTATATGTTGATCTTACATGTTAATGACACTATGTGATGTTTTTTTTCGCTTATGAACATGTGATTTGTCTCTATTACTGAAGTATGATTATGTTTACACTTAATGATATAGTATGTGAAGTTGGGCATTGCTTAATTTTCTTACTAAGTTTACTTGATTGAGTAAGGTTATGGCGACTTACATAGTCATTGTATTACTGGACATAATGTGGGTGTATGAGTGATGGGCATTCTTTGGTTATGATTTTATGAACTCTTATACATTAATGGTTATGTTATAACTTGTTGATAGAGTGATCTTCATTATGTGATCAACTATAATGATATGCATGTTTATATTACTATACTATATATTATTAGTTTTGTAATATATATTTTCTTACCTTAAGAAATTTGTGCTTATTGTCTTGTATTGGTTCTTGAATGTGTATAAGGCTTTTAAAATATACTTAGCATTCATTTGAATAAAAGTGCTTTTTAGCATGATTGCTTTGTTGTATGTGCATATGATTCCATACTTAATACAAATGTTGTTCTACCTCTATTTCATCCTTTTCCCCAAACATTTTCGTTTCCGGTTATTGAAGGGTTCGTGAGTACTTTTTAAGAATGGCTTGGAATCATCGTTCAAGTGTGGGTATGTCCTCAAGATCGAGGATGGTACATTGTTATTACTCTAGATATGGTTCTTTGTTAAAATTAAAAACAAACGCTTCATTCATGTTGTTTTGATATACTGTAGTAAGCCGTAATTGGCCTTTCTACATTGTGTAAGGGCATATTCCTATGTTCATTTGACTCCATTTAGATTGTTTATATCAGACATCCCTTTTTAATATTATGTTATGCAGTTTGTATATATGTGGCATAAAAATAGAAGACTATGTATTTTTTTATATCAAGGGTCTATATATACTCGATATGAATATATTATGTGTAAGCGAGAGGTCTATGTATATTGTCTATGAATATATTATGTGTAAGCGAGAGGTCTATTTAACCCTTATGGAGTAGTATAGATGAAAAGTTTTAAATTTTCTTCATTTCTAACCTATGCATATAATGATGTATGAAAAGAGGCTAGTCCCAGTCCTCTCGGATAATGATGACACCTGTTATGTTTATGGGGTACTTTCCATATATGAAAAAATGATACTCATGTCTTTCCTTGGGAATAAAGATACCCTCTTTTTGTGCGAGTGGAAGACACCAAATTCCATGTTTGACTTACATGGTCTTTTTGTGTGTTAAGGCTAGGATTTCCGTAATGTAAAATAGACAATGGATGTAATGTAATGAGCCATAACTCGGAAAATCTAATGAATAGTTCTTAGTGTAGGTGAAGGTATGGGATTTTACCTATGCATTGCACATTTATCTCTTAAAGGGAGTTCTAGGAATGTATTCTATATGTGTATGTATATATATATGTCTTATATGTATGGCATTACGTATTGACCTAATTGTAAGATAATATGCATAGTATGAGTCTGGTAATGTCTATTTCATTAAGTCTTACTCTATATGAATGATATTGGTCTAATTGACTATATAATGAGATCTTACTTTTAATAGGTACGATATTGGTATTACTTGGAATATGATGAAGGTCCTACTTATGTATGAAATGTATAATTGTTTTCATGTTGATGTTTGTAGTAAATGTTATGCTTAGAATCTCTTTGTGAGTTAACTAAGTATTTTGTGAGGTTATGGTAATTTACATGTACATTGCACTAGTAAGCTTTAGATATAGATTATGAGTAAGGTCTTATGATGTTAATTGAAATGAAGTCTAAGTATGTATAGGTTGACTATTGCCTTACTATGGTTATGATGGAAGTGTTGAATTGTATGTGGTCTTGGAAGAAGTCTCCTATGTGGTCTATGAAAAATGCTGAGTTAGTTATCAAATACGTGTCTTATATTATACTATGATTTCATGAATTCTGATGTTTGAGTTAATGAAGGTCATGTGAATGTTGACCATGGTGACCTTAAGGTAATGCTTGAATGTTGGTAGTCTAATGGGACACCATTCATGTATTTCACCAAGTTTTACTAGAGGTTTAAATGCGGGTAAGAAACTTCCAATAGAGATAATATTATGCTATGAATATGATAAATATGATAAATGTCCCTTAAATGAATTATGCGGCTTTATATGATGTTATGGATAGTGTATACGCCTATGTGAAGTACATGAGATATGTTGTACTTATTGTATAAAGGTCTTATTAAATTTTGCAAAAAGGCATGAAGCATGGTTTTCTAACCAAATGTCCTCTTTAAATTAATGTTTTTGCGTGGTTGCCATACTTTGTCTTGTAATAACACCATTACTCTTCACCTTTTTACAGAAAGTGTAAGCTATGAATGCTTACAGTTTATCTTTAAAGTGAACGGCTTGATAGATGATTTCAAAGCTCAAGAAAGGGATCATTAAGATTCAAGGATTTCCAATGTCATGTTCTTATAAAAGTTTATATAATTGCATAGTAATTATTTTATGTTGTTATGGGTTGTGTCCCTATTACATTCTATTGATGTTGTGTCTTAGATAGTGTAATGACCCTCAAGTACACCGTAGAAGAAATGTTCACTATTAAGTCGAAACAAGGCATACTTCACCCTTTGGAGGCCCCGAGCTAGACTCTTAACTATCGTTCATTATATAAGATATGACAAGTAGTGTGGAATTAAAACTTCTCACTACATTAATAATAATAACAAAATATCTTTTATAAAAAACAAAAGAATAGTCTCATTTTCACAAGCCAACTTAAAGGCACAACAGAAATTTCTTAGGGACACGGCCCTTTACATTGAAAGAAAATCCACAATAAGTCTTATACAAGAAATAAGGAAACATAGTCCTCGAATATTTGACAACATACAAAACCTCGTGATAGTCGATTCCTAATCTTGCCATCTAACATTCTACTTACCTCCAACCTATACATATAGAATATAGAAGAGTATAGGATTAGTAGACACATTGTACTAAGTATGACATTCTGCAAAACATGCAAATGAAGACATTTTAGTAGAAATATATTTCATGCGAATTGAGAAAAACCTTTATGAATACAGAAGTAAAATAGCATATAATTCGTCATTTAGCATATTGAATAGAACTTCAATAAAATTAGCATCAAAATGTACATTAAAATAAACTCAAGAAAAAAATTACAGTGAATTCATTTATTTCCAACTTAAAGTTAACTCATTTCCTTAATGTTTCCATAACCAAGGTTATCCTAAGGCTCACTAAGGTAAGAAATGAAGGAACCGCCCATACAATACCTTAAATTCACACCTATGTGATTCTAAAGACTACCAATAATAAATTTAATTCACACAGGTAACATGTGTACGTTCTACCCCAAAACTCTAAAGACGCATACTTACATTTAAGGACATAACATAAGTTCCCTTCTCCAAGAAAATTCTCAAGTTACATAAAGTGCAATGTGAAAGTAGCATACCATACTACTACTTCCACCAAGTTCTTCTTGAGGATTCCCTTATATTAACCACACCACATTCATCATTCATAAACATCATCATACAAGATATAACTTTGACATGATTACTTTAAATTATGCATTATGTCACATAACTCATTTACATCATATAATAACTAATTCATATATTGCATCTAAAGTCACACAAAAACTCCCATTTCAAGTGCCTACTCGTGCAATCAATTTATAGAGTCCCATACAAACACAATGTCTATGTAGTACAATATTTAGAAGACTAAGTTCATTACATTCTTTTGAGGTGGATAGCTTTAACCAACACAAACAATCAGATATAGACATGGAATCTCGATAGTAACCTTTGCCAGATGAGGGATCTCCAATTGCCTAGAGTATGGTCATTATATTAGCCTTTAAATGGAATCTCCCAAAGCTATACCTATGTGGGCGCATAGTTAAGGGATAAGGAGATTGCTTCTAAGTAACTCATTCATTACTAACGAGAAGTACTAATCTTAAGTAGTATATTGGATACAACATCTCAACTCACGATGTGTAACCACTCCTTCTTCATATCCTTTCGATCCTAAGCATAACTTTCCCACTGATTCTTAAACATTTATTGCTAAAGGTAAAGGGATAACTATTTGACACCACATCTAAACTCACGAGGACTGTGTATCCTTTAACCTATCTCACAATTCTTTTAGGAATAGTGAAGTTGCTACTGAATAATTCATCTCAACTTACGAAGAGTGTTCACACAAAAACACGCATTTTCAATCCTAGAGTCTTTTAAAAGGATAGGGAAATTGTCTAGACACTTCATCACTACTCACAATGAGTGTTCAACCTACATCTCCCATTCACATTCATTAGCTTCATTCATTTATTCAAAGTTTGTGTGTATATGTGAGTAAAAATTTCAGATAATCACCATTTCAATAATATTTATTTCTAATCAATTTTACATCTTTATTCGTCCCACTTCACACGCTAGAATGCTTTACATATACACATATTCCATTTAGACATAATATATAGAAACAATGTAATTCGAGCTTTATAATGTCTATCAACATGAACGCTAACATTATAACTGACATTCACACACAATCCCTTCATGGTCATACTGAAAATACTCATGAAAGCACATATTTATATCTTTCATGTAAACACCGCCACAAAAGGTGGACCATACCACTTAAAAATATTTCAAAGAAACTATAAAGAATAGAGAAACTTACACATCATCCAAGCGTTAACCCCTTTTCATCAAGATTTCATCAAAGAAAGATAATATAGCATGTAAAGGCAGTAGCTAACCCGAATTACATCAAAAGAAATTCAACTCTAACATTATCTATCGAAAAGCAATGAACCCACTTCATAAGCCAAAATTTGGTAATAAGCATAAATATGGTTTCATTGGGGTTTGAAAATTAAATCATAAAACGAGACTAAAAAAAATATTATTTTAACCATCAAAATATTTTCATGCAAAGACCAACAGATTCTCTTGAATAAAACAAGACTAAAAAAAACATTATTTTATACATGTAATATTTTGGATACCATTTTTTATATCTCTTTGAAGTGACTTCTTGAATGAAAGAAAGTTCAAGGATGAAATATCATACCTTAATGTTAAGAAAACCAACAGATTCTCTTGAATAAACTTGAAATTTTTTTCTTCTTCCTTTGAGCTTGAAACATCTTGAACTTGTGGTTTTGAATTGGTGGTGGAATGGGATTTAAAGTGACCTAAAACTGTCAACAAATAATCTCCAAAGTTTCCCAAATATACGTACAGTAATTGGGATCTTTTCCAAAGTCTAATTTAATTTTAAAAAAAGAGACCAAATCTAGGATTTGGCTGCACGTCGCAGTGTCATCTCCATATCTTGGTTCTAGCATTGATTTTGGGATAGAAGATTTCGTCTTGGCCCCACGTCATAGTGAAAAAATTTCCCATCATGTTTCAGCTGTGTGATGAGCCCTTGTCTCTATATTTTTGCTGACAAGCAGATTCGTTGGCCAACATTTCTCTCCTACATGCAGACCATAAAGGTGGTTCCCAGGGAATCGTACACTAACATTTTGAACCTTGGCGTGTCCCTAAAGGTACTATATTCATACCCACTGCTTTTAGACACCAAAAAACACCTTAAAACATAAACAACAAACAAGGACACACTAGAACTCACAAGGCTACTTTTTGAACGTGTAGATCGTTCCTTAACATTTGACTTTCAAACTTACTAAACTATCTTCAAACATTAAAATATATATTTTAACGCATTATTAATTGATGAAACACTACCGAATCTCTAATTTAACATCGTAAATTATTTGTGTCACTTCAAATGGCAAAAAAGATTTGAAGTCTAACTATATATTATGACCTATATTATGTTTATAGGAAGTGACATTTCTATCATATGTTGTGAAATTTTTTAAAATTTTACGCTAAATTTCCTATGACTATGTGATTAATGATGAGTATAGGCTTTATAAGACCTCCGAGAGGTCATGTACTTCTAGGGTGTGCTTCCATGTCGTGATACATTTCATCTAATTCTAAGCGTACAATATTGTTAGTTAGTATATAACTCAAGAAACATAATTGGGGCCGATCCACAAAGAGTAGCTATTTTTGACATAAATATGAATGAATGACGGTGATCTTTCTAGTTGAATTTATACAGTAATAATGAGTCTAATAGCTGAATTCAAATATGCAATTACCACTTCAACAATTGCCAACGAAAAATCAGATAACTAGAAAACACTTGGGGATTAACTAACCGATTATCAATATCAACTTAATAGGTGTGCCTCATTCCCAACAATATTTATTCGTCGTGTGTATAATGGTCTATAAGTAAGCCATTTTCTCTCAAACAATGATCTTATTTCTATTGACTTGACTCGAACGTTAACACTATGAAGAAGTCGACCAGTTCATGAACTCCACTCTTACCATCTATAAAGAAAGAATAAATCTCGAGTTTCACTTTCTCAAGAATAAACTAGCATTACCCACTATAGAGGATTCAAAAAACCTACACTGGATGTACAGACAAACATAAAAATAGAGATAGTAAATATGAAAGAAAATGTAAATTGCCCCTAAGAAATGACTCCCACGCCAATATTAACAAAGATATTATATAATTTATAATTTGAAACGTGCAAAAGTTGAAACTGAAAAATAACAGTGATTTTTCAATTAATCACGGTTTGATTCCTTTTTTACCCTTTAGTTCCCGCCTCATCGATTGTACCCACTTACGGAGTAGATGCATTCTGTCTTACGCTCAATCGTACTCTTGCCCAGTAATGATACTTAACACCAACACTCTAGTAAGTCAATATCGAGATATATAAAACAATTTCCAACCTATTCGGATATTTGTCCAATAGTACTCACCCAATTAATAATTTTTCAAAATTTCAAATTTTCAACATGGAAAATTAAACACCTTTATCAAAACTACAAAGCTAAAATCTAAAACTTGGGTTTCCTCCAAAGAAGTACCTTAGTTTACATTGTGGCCTGATGAAGACAAACATTCAAGCTTCATTCTTTCGATTGACCATGATATAACTCGGTAGAGCTCTTTGTCGTCTTGGATTAAAGTTAGTTGAGATTTTACCTATCAGTGTTACTAATTGATTAATAGTTACTAAGTATGAAGTAAAAATTTTACTTAGTGAAAAGAAAATATCTTTAATTTCTTTTAGAACCTTGCCCATTCCTTCAACTTTGCTGTGGATGCGACCAAACATTTCTTAAGTGTGAATTTTTTTAAGGACAAACCCTTGGATCATTAGGATATGGACGCTCATAGAGAAGTATGTATCGTTCTTTCACACCATCCCAATCTCTCCAATATATGCAAAGGTCGCGTCTTTCAAAATTTTTGTTTGTCCAACTATTATCGCTCTCTCTATTCAAACATTTATTTCGACCCACTCTTTCATTGTTCTGAAGGAAACATCTTCCATGATCTTCTAAGAAGTTAACTTGTTCATTGTATATGGACTCAAAATGTCTTGTATCTAGATTCACTCAACTAACTCCGACCATATTCAAATCCATATAAAAACTTCCCATGATATGCCTCAACATTGTATTGACCAAGTTTTCATCTCGTTCTCTGTTCTTTTCGACTGGTTTCTTTGTCAACCCTATTTTAAAAAGAGACACATATCTAACTTACTGTACAAAGTATATATGATTTTTGTCATCTCATTAAGAAAGGTAGATGATAGTCTTCCACACCCTTATAAACTGAATTGAGTTTCCAATAGAAATATTTTAGCAACACATTGCTCGGTTTTTTATGAGTTTGGCATAGGAGAAGCTACATCTGAAACCTCAACCATGTCTCAGGAATTAGTTCACCATTAAATCGCTTAATATTTATAATATTTTCCCTCAACTTCACCATCTTCGAGGGAGGGAAAATGATACATAATAAAACAATGAGCTCCTCGCACAAAGTGATTTATTCCCTTGGTAAATCACCCCACCACTTTGTTTCCTTCCCCATAAGATAATAGGGAAAAAATTAAGTCTAACACTACTGAGTTATGTTATTGAAAGAAACTTTTCCCACCGATCAACAAAGTTGCCGATATAGTCAGAGGGTCTTTAGGAGCAAGAACTCCAAAGAGACTCCCTTCATTAACATCGAATGGAACATAGTTCTGGTAACATGAAACGTCACATTGCTTACAAATGGAGCAAATACAAAAGCACCTAAACTTCTCAACTAATATTTAGTGACATCGTGCAAATTATAGATGTAATAATTGTTCCCACTTCAGATGGCATCGCATTCATTATCACATAAATCTCCACCTTAATAAGAGAAGCATTAACATAATACAAATTTTTATTAAAAAACAACAAAATCAGTTCACAACTAAACTTAAATAAATGAGATCTAAACACCACTAAACGGGAGCATCACCATTTTGTGATAATTCTGAACTAAAAAACATGTGATTATATGTGAAGGGGTTAACTAATAGGTATATACCTAACTAAGTGTTGGGGTCGATCCCACATCGAGTGAAATGGTAAAGAAGTTTACAACGTGGTAAAATTGTATTCTAACAATTTGAGGATGTAGTCATTTTTGCAACAAATAAGGAAAATATTGAGGCTTTGACAATTAATGTCAAATGAAAGGATTTGGTTAACAAGTAACAACTATATATAACCCATAATAAAAAAGTAGAGAGGGTTTCTTGGGACGGTGATGAATAACATGCCAATTTTTCTAAATGGGTGATCAGCATTTGCTTAAAGTTGTTGAACCTCGATTGGTAGATTATATGTTCAATAGTCATTTATCAATTCACTATCTTGAATCAAGTGTGTTATTACAAACTTTATTAACTAAAACACATGTTAACATCTTGTCACGGCCTAAGAGTATACCCTAGAAGAAATGAAACTTCTACAATAGTTGCAGGACATACTTTACCTATGGGAGGTATTGTACAAGCCCATTTACATCATCCATCGCATGGAAAGTAGTGTAGAATTAAAACTTTTCAAAAGAAATAGTAATGGTTCAAAATATCTTTTATACCACATCATAGGAAAGACTAAATATCATAGAAAACTAAACATAGTGATGTCTTTTAATCTATTAAGGACGTACCCAAACATTTCTTGAATGAAAGCTAATATACAAGCTTCACTTCCGACACTCCTCTCAAATTCCACCTTCACCTTTAGAGATAAGATAAAATTTATGGAATTATTAAATTACAATGCACTATGTATTGTGACATACAATAAAATCGTGCAAAAAAACATTTGAATAAAACATTCTCTTTTTATATAAAACATCATAAGACACGTCTAAGAGTTACATACATGTCAACATAAGCACATATAGTCACATTCAACAATATAGCATCAAGATCACTTCAAATCACATAAAAAAGAGACCCTCCTACAAAAGGTTATACTAAGGCTCAGTTGTGTGAGTTATCACTTCACCACCCATACAACCCTCTCACACACATGTCACACCCCGAGAGTACAATCTACAAGATAGGGCATTCTAGGATTTCAAAATTGCATAATTGACCTCTTGGAGGTCTTGTACAAGCCCTTTTGCATTATTCATTGGATACATGAATGAAAAGTAGTGTGGAATTTAAACTTTTCACAACAATAATGTATCAAAACATCTTTAATATAAACCAATAGAAAATACTATGTCTCAACAAACGCCAATGTTAGACTCAAGAATACTTGGGACATGTCCCATACAATTGAAATATAGAAACTCAGTCTATTAAAATATTTGTTTCCTAAAAGAAATCTAAAGATCTTTATATCCTCAAATTAAGTGAGGACATACCCCGCCTTTGCTTGAAAAACTCCTAGTTTCCAAGCATTGCTTCAAGATACCTCTAACCTGCTAGCCACACCTTTAGGCAATACGTGAACTAAGTATTGCCTAATGCAAAATATCACGAGAAGAAGACATTTGTACAGAAATAAGCACTTGACAGTAAACCTTCATCTCATAATATAGAAAAGTATATATCATACCAACTTCACATATAAGACACATATTGGAATTTAACATAAAAGACAAATCAAATAAAATAAACATGACACCCTCCTAACAAAGGTGATTCTAAGGAACACTTGAGTGAGAAATGAAGCGACCCCCATATTATACCTTTGCACATGTCAAAGATATCATTTAAAGTACCTAAGAAAAGTTTATTCCAATTTCAATATTACTCAACCTTTCTACAAGGAATTACTCTAAGACTCACCTAAGTAAAACAAAAAGAGAACACACATACGCCCTCTCGAAGCCTATCTAAGCAATCCTCAAAGCCACTTTAGATACATGTTTTTTCATTTACATACCTTACATAAGTCATTATATTTGAAGATCCTTTAAGTGACATTCAACATGTAAGGGCATTCACACAGTGGTCTTGGATAAGGACCGGGTACTCGCTTATTAACATCTTAAAATCCTAACCGCGCAATGTTTAGATAGTGTCCCATTGCACTACCTAAACTTCATAAAACTCATCCAATAGAATGTATCAAACATGATCAGCATAGGCAGTAAAAGACATAGAAAATGGTAGCTCAACCTGAAATTCGGAGTCAACCCCACTCCGATAAAAGGTCTTCTACTTGCCAATGGTAGAACTAGGACACAACCCATGTTGGCACATGATTAAGTAATATTAAGGTTTTATTTGTACTTTATCTTTCCCATGCAAATAGAGATACTCCACAAACATACTCACTACCATATCTTGATCATAACCAAATCACATTATACCTAAAGGAGGTCCCCTAGGGTTTCCTTAAAAAGAAAAATAGGATAGCTTAATGAATTTCCTAAGTAATATTTCTTGCCATTCCAGCCCATGAACCTTAAGTACACCATTTACATGATTAGGATAGAATTACGACTTTCAACTTCAAGGATATCATAACCTTCATTCTCGAAAGTTTCACATAAATGACCTTTTTTTAATTATCAAGATGATGTTCCATTCATACATATATATTCATGAAAAAGGTTATTCTAAACAGTAAGTCTAGTATTCATATTCATGTACTTCATGTATCAAGTAAAAGACACGAGTCTACCTAAACCAGACACACTTCATTATCATCTTAACACATATACAATATCATTCATGTATCATGTAGGGTCAACTAACTATAATTGCAATTAACCCTACAAAGTTCAATAAAATCATATATGTAACCCATAACAAGTCTCATATAAATCATCAAGGAGCATCTTGCTTCAACATGAAGTAATACACATAAGAACTTCACAATAGCCTGCTAGAGACACGTAACGTCAACTTGGTGAACTGATGCTCAGATCTCACATACACACATAAGTCATCAAGAAATTCATAATACTCAAAAAATTAAGTTATAACATTATAATACCACACTTCATAAATTAACTCCGACGAGAACACATTGTTTCAAAATTCATAAAGTAATGTCGTCAAGGACACATAATTCACAAGTGTAGCACATATGCAACGCCATCACAAGTTGAGCATACAAATCAACATTATAGTTTAATACTTATACAATATAATAAATATAGATTTAGGGAAGCATACCACCAATCCAATCTCTTAACTTCAATCCATATAAAATCATCCAACACAATCCCTAAATGCCCTTACCAATGTTGATGATTACTAATTGAATCCAATAATTCTAAAACACAATGAACTCAAAGTATTTAAGTATGAATTTATAAATTTAGGAAAGCCTACATATGAATATAATATAATTTCCATATTTCAGTAGCCAAAACCAAAGTACACAACAATTTATTAATATAGACACATGATTATTTCACCCATAATACAGTCAAAACTTGAACTTCATGATTTGTCATGGATTTATAGAGTTTTTAGATTATAACCATAAAAATAACATCAATTCAATCATAATATAAAGATTCAAAACGTTTTATGCTAGAACCCATAGCTGAATCACAAGGTAGATGTTCATCTTTGAAAAAGCTTAGAAAAACAATTTAAAAGATTGGCTCCTTGACGAAAAGATATTCAATAATACCTCACCTTAGATGATTATAGACAACGAAATTTTAGAAGAATTTATGGATAAATCATCCTTCAATCTCAAATCTACCTTCAAGCTTCAATAGTGTTCTAGTGAGTACTTTAGAGGTCTTGGGGTTTTTTATTCTTGAATAATGACTTTAATCGGCTATGTAGAATTAAAAATCTACTTAAAATAACTACTATAACCTTAATAAACGTTCCAAATAATTTTTTGAAGGTTAGGTAAAAACGCCAAAGTTCCCTTGGGATGGCCGAGACGCATGCAACAAAATGCAGGTGCCGTCGACCGTTGCCCATCGACGTCCAATACCCCGTACGTAGGACCGCCCCTTGGTCCATGGTTTGGGTCAGATAATGACTTAATGAGATAAGAATATCCTAAGACTACATGGACGTCGACTGCATTCCGTAGGTGAGGCTAGGTTTGATAGCTTTTGGCTCTTAGATGGGTCTTTCTCAAGGACCCTTGGTTGGTCCCTAGGAAGTTTTTCCTGGATATTTCCAACCCAAATATAGTTATACACATTGTAAGGACCTCTCACATCAATTTCATTTACAAGGAACACGTAAAACCTGACACACCCAAATTGTAAGTATTAGGCTGTAGTTTCACTTAAGTAATTTTAGAGGTATTAGAACAAACCCAAGTTATCCTAACATCTACCTAAGAGACATTTTCATCAATTAAACTCCCTACCTATAATTACTCTAACACTCACCAAAATAAGAATTTTACATGCATTTGACTAAAGTCATCTATGTTCCTTAAGACATTTACGATACATTCAACAATCAAGGACTTTCACATAATGGTCTTGGACAAGACCTAGGGAACCTAAACACTAGAATTTTCAAAGTCTACTCATGCCATGTCTAGATAGTGTGGCATTCCACTACCTAAAATTTGTAGAACTTATCAAATACTTGAATGTATCCCACATTATGAAAATAGGCAATAACTAACATATGTCATACTAGCTCGGCATGGAATCAGTAGTCAAACCTAATCCGATGGAGGTTGTCCCACTTGCCAAGTCTACAGCTAGGACACATCCCAGATGGTTATAAATATAAGGAGTTTCTTTGTACTCTAGTCTTGTCATAAGAAGAGTCACTCCCCAAGCATACTCTCTTGGATCGTGCCTTTGTTCTCATAGAGTAATTCAATTTAAGGGAATATGAAGAGGTACCATATATATGTTACAATAAAATTATAATACACCTTACCAAAGGAGGACCACTAGGGCTGCCACACAATGGTAAAATAGGATATGTTCATGACTTTTGTAAGAATTATTTCATGTTGTTCCATCAAACCAATTCTTAAGTCAATCATTCACACAAAAAGGATACCTTTAAGGATTTCAACATCAAGGGTATCATAACATTCTATCTAGGTTGAAGGTTTCACATAAATGACCCTCTTAACTATTTTTAAGATTTTATCTAAATCATACATATAATTCAGGACCAAGGTTCTTTAGCACACTAAGTGAATTGTCGCATTAACATTTGTTGTATCAAGTATACGGACATAGGTTTTACACAACAAGAAAAACATACTTCATCTTTTAACATGTACAATAACATTCAAGTAGCACATAAACTAAGTATATTCTAAGTATCCCTATCATCATAAAACTCATTGAGTCAAGTACGATGATTCACACTTAGACATCATGTATACTCATATTAATACATCACTATAGCCTATCATGATCTCCTATAGTGAACTAGAAGAATACATGCTTTGACTTCACTTATACGTATAAATGATAAAGACCCTAACAATGATCACATATACAAGTTATAACATGATAATTTCATAAATCATAATGTAATGCCGACAAGGCCACATTTTGCATAAATCATAAAGTAATGCAGAGGAGGCCACATTCCTAACAAATATATCACATAAGAATCGCCACCATAACTGCACCATACAATACATCATAATTTACATAACTATACTACACAATATAGAGAAGTTTAGGTAAACGTATCACCATTCCATCAACAAAAACTCAAACTCATAGACAATTCGACCAATTTAATCCACAAAGACTCTTGCCAGTATCCATAATCACCAATTCAACCCAATAATAACGACATACAATGGTCCTAGATAATAAAATATGAAATTCATCAATTTAGGAAATCCTACATACAATTTTACCATGCATCTTACATAATCCAATATCCAATAGCCTAAATTATAAACTACACAAGAATTCAATACAATCTAGGCATGATCAAATCACCCTTAAAGTAGTCAAAATAAGTAAATCATGATTTTCATGGGTTCATGGATTTTTTTATATCATCAAATTATCATCAATTCAACAATAATTAATTGATTCAAAATTCTTTGTGCAAGAATTCATGCCTAGATAACAAAATTGGATAATTCATCTTTTGAAAAGTCTTGTAAATCACATTGATGTTTGGCTCCTTCAAGAATGAGGATTGAAGTATCAAACACCAGAACATTATTGATGATTAGAAACTAAATTCAAAGAGAGTTTATGGAGAAATAATGCTCCAAGCTCGCACCTCCCTTCAAGTTCCCATGAAGTTTTAGAGAGTACTAATTTGGGGTTTAGGTTTTTATTTGGAATAATGAATTAGACATGCGGTTCTACACTTATAAATACACATAAAATACACAACATACCATTAATAAAACGCACAAATCATTCTTAGAACACTAGGTGAATTACCGAAAAGGCCCTTGGCTTGGTTGAGACCATGCAGAAACATTTGTAGGTCACCATCGACAGACCATGCTACGCCCCGTAGATCCATAAAAGGATTGTCCTGCTGGTCCATGGTTTTGATAAGAATCTCACCAAATGTGATCTTAATCTCCCCACACAAAGTATGAACCCACTCCCCAATCGACGAGGCATCGATTGCCTCTGTTATTTGACACTAGGTCATTCGTGGTCGTTGCAAAATGAACCCGATGATAGTCTTAAACTACATCCTAGGTATGACTTGTGGTTACACTATCTTAAGAACGAATGAAAATTTAGTACGTATGTATGAATGAAAAGACTTTGTGTTTTTCTAACGAAGGCTCCCTAGCTGAGCTTCCTAATGTTGAGCCCTTATTTTGGGATGTCCTAATGTAATGTCCATGATTTCAAGGTCTCATGGAATATGGCTGAATGATATGAAATATGGTATGTGATAATAAGCAATATGTTCTGTGTTCTGTGTAATATGTTACGTATTATTATGCATGTTACTCTCATAGCATGACTTTCTTAATCAAATTTTGGATAGTCCACTAACTTGACATTCCATATTTAATATTTTTAGGAGAGAGATCTTCTTAATCACGCATGTTCATGGTGTGTGATTGCATATACTTATACTTAGTACAAGTGTGTACTTATCCGATACAAATCTATAGTTGTAAGTGAACCTGCAGCTGGACGCTAGAATATACAAATCGATGTTGAACCTATCAAGACATGGAGCTTTCATCCGGATTTGGTAGGCAATCATCCCTCGAGGATTCTAACTATTTTATTCTAGCATTAGAAATAGACATTAGCTAGTGTAGTATGTTCTAGTAGTGATTCTTTCTCACTTCTATTAGACATTGTATTGGTGCTATTTCTACAAGTATACATTTAATGTAGTTATGAACTTTTGCATTCATTTAAGTATTTTTCTATTTGATGGTTGTTGTGAATGATTATGAAATTTTATATATGATATTATTGAAATACAATGTTTCCTATTATGAAATCTTAGTATACTTCAACTAATCCAAAAGTTCAAACTTTCCGCTATAATTTATCTAGATAATATAACGATGACGTATGTAGGCTTGTCTGCGACCTCTAAGAGGTCAACGACACTGGTTTCTGCTAGGGTCTAGATTTCGATTGCGACAAAGTTTTAATCAAAGATTTAGTTGAAATTCTGAGGATAATAAGTTCACATCAACCATATCAAGTGGTTTCTAAGTCATGGTAGTGAAATGCACCACTTTTCTAAATTAGAGACTGCATGAGGCATAGGAAAAATTCCCTTCTTATGAACTTATCGTGCCTTCTCTAATGTATAATTTCTTGGTGTGAAGAGCGTATATAACATCAACTCTTGAGATCCAGAAATTTGAATACTAGGAGAAATGCAAGCGTAGATATTGGAGGAGGATCTGCTGGGGAAAATCAAGTTCCTCTCCAGGCTGCAGCTGCTTGGATGGAGATGCATGTTAACCCAATAGGGTTGACATATGGAGAAGTGAGGAAAACCTTTGTATAGATGGCCCAAGCTATCACTTTACAAGCTCAGATTGTGATAGCCAAGGCGGAGAAACAAGGTGTAGCCAGGGGGAACCCACCTGCCAGCACGATGAATTCCCTATTAAGGGACTTCACGAGGGTGAATCATCCCATTTACACTTGATCCAAGATTGCTAAGGATCTTTAGAAGGAGTGTAGGTCATCTTTGCTACATAATAGCATTGACCTTTCCAGGATTATGGTCCATGTCCAGCAAGTGTAAGAAAGCCGAAAGAGGAAGCAATCTAGGGCAGGGAACAAGTCAAGCCAGGCTGTGAAGATTTTTTCAAAGAATAGTAGTACAAAAATCAGGGGTAAGCCCATATTTAAGTATAGATTCTCCCACCAAGTAGAGTCAAGTTCGTCCAAGGGTCTCTATTATAGGGGTTCTGAGGCCCATAGTTAAGAGAAAGAGTGAAGTAGATATACCTCTAGTAGATTCACTAAAATATTATATTCCCTCCAATATTTTTAACACTCCCTCTTACTTTTATTGGCCAGAAAAATTAAACATTAACAAAACATTTTGATTTCACTTTCCTCTTTAAGATTTCCTTTTTCACACTCCCTCACATTATTATTGGCCAAAAAAATTAAACATTAACAAAATATTTTGACTTCACATTCCTCTTTCATCTTTCTTTTTCATGTTTCTCTTTTCAACAGAAGAATTGGCTGAAGAACTAAAGGTTCCGATACAAGCTGAAGAACTAAAGGTTCGAAGTGAACAGAGGTGAAGATAGATGAAGAAGTAGTTCTCTTTTCTACAACAATCTAGAGATTCGATGAACTGAGCTGAAGAGTTGAACGATTCCTTGAAGAGTAAGAACGATTTCTTTAAGAGTAAGAACGATTATGTTTTCCGAAACTTATTTGATTTTTCCAAAACTCAGATGATTTTTCGAGTGTATCTCGTAAACGTTTATATTTTCCTTTGCTTTTCATGTTAATTTCTGCTTATGCTTAAGATTTTCCTTGTTTTTTTTTCTGATTGCTGGTACTGTTGCTTGTCCATGTTTAATATCTTTCTTGCTTTAATGTTTGTTTTAATCTATGGTTGCTAATTTTTTTACCGTGCTCGTATTAATCTTTGTTTGTTCATTTGTCAAACACAATAATTTTTGTCTTTTATCTATTTGTTGGAACAATTTTTTTGTTTTCGACTGTATGTCTTGAAGAGTGAAGAAGTCATTTTGTTGTTTCTCTAGTGCATTTTCAAGTATAGATAGTAACATTAGTATTCCGAAATGTTTTGGGATAACCTCGTAGTGTGAAGTTGTTAGAATCATTTCTTAGTATTTGATGACTACATTTGGATGGACTTTTTCGTTTAGCCTAGATAATTCAGTAGTTTTGGCCATAAGCACAAAAGTGACCCTCTTACTAGCATGAGTTGGCTTCCTATTTACTTCAAATGTTCTTCTCTTTCATTCCGTGTTTAATCAACTTAAAGATGACATTCTCTATCTTTTTTTGTGGTTTTCAGTATATCTGTCGCTAATGCCAATATTAAGATAATTTCAGTTTAAAGTTCATGTTTAGTTTTCTGAGATTTTTATCATTTTCGGACAGGGTTTGAGCATGCTATTTTTGAATTTGCATCTTCATTTATCTACCCTCGTAATTTTTTGAATCACTAATTTTGATACCTCGTATCAAGTGAGAAGTCGGTTCCTTTCTGTTTGTATTTTCCAAATAATGATAACTCATTTAGGTGATTAAATTTCCTCTAGTTTTCATTTATTTTGTACAAGTTTCCTTAGTTGTAGTCCTTGTTTTATATTTTAAATCATTTGTATTGTTTTCTTCTTTTGTATATCAATTCGTCAATAAAATGAAAGTTAGTTGGAATCATCTGTATTGTTTGCTTAAAATCTCAGATGCTAACTTCGTTCTGTTACTAAACATCGACTTATTTTCACAGCATTGGCAGAATCAGCTTATGAATGTATTTTTTCTCTTTTTTTGTTTTCGGCTTGTTGCTTCTCTTTTCTTTTGTCAGATATCAAATATCCGTCTATCCTCAGGTGGGGGTTATTGGTTTGTAAACAAATACTTTTCCCCTGCTTGGCCACAAATGATTTTTTAAATAGGTGACTCTGTGGTTCTTCCTTTGATTTTCATGTTAATTTCTGCAGATGGTTAAGATTTTCTTTGTTCTTATTCTGATTGTTGGTAGTGTTGCTTGTCCATGTCTAAGATCTTCCTTGCACTACTAGGTAGATCTTGAAATCTGTGATACTGCTGCTTGTTTTGTTGGTTAATAGATATGTTTGTGATGCAATTAGCTAATTGATTAACTTCTCTAAATATATGTACTATTTGGATTTGAATTGTTCCCATAATCATATGCATCTCCTCTATCTTATCAATTAAACTCCATGTTAACCTGCACTCTCATTGAATCATGTTCTTGAGACTCAGCGAGTCAGTTTCTAAAATGGCATTTGTGATCCCACTCCTCTTGCAATAACTTAGTGCTATCCAAATTGCTGTGATTTCAGCTTCAATATTGGTCGTGTTGCCTATGCTTTGTGTTTCTGCATATACTAGATTTCCTTGGATTCCTATTATATAAAATCCGTAAGAGTTCTCTCCTGGGTTGACTTTGCTAGAGCCATTTGTTCTCTCTTAGGTTGCCTTGGGGAAGTAACAGCGGATCTATGATCTTGATTCACTTTTCAACAATTCCAATTGATTGCACTCACAGACAGGGTGGGTACTAGGATTACTTCTTTTAACTTCATGAAGAACCTGCAGGACGGACCGTCATAGACTCGACGGATCGTTGTGGACTCCGTTACCCCACACTTAGACTTACCCATCTTCCTTCAGCAGCTGCACTACGCTACCACCTACGGACCGTTACAAGCATGATGTTCCATCGAGGGTCTTCGTTCCAAAACACTTAAACTCTTGGAATATGGGTACTGGAATTAATTCTCTAAACTTCATGACAAACCTGCAGGACGGACCGTCACACACTCGACGGACCGTCATGGTCTCTGTAACCCCCCACTTAGTCTGAGTCAGACATCCTATCTTCCTTCATCAACTTCACTACGCTGCCACCTACAGAACGTCACAAGCATGACTGACCGTCACAAGCTCCGTAGGTTGTCTCTTCCGCATTTCTTCGCTCAAAATCCCTGTATTTATCTATTGACAGATTTATGTATATCCTGGTAACTGTACTTATTTTTTCATTTATAGTAACATCAACATTGAAAAACATTTGTGGACGGTTAAAGGTTTGATTTGACATAGCGAAAGCCTCATGACTAGGTAAGAAACTTTTATCATCTCATAGCACATGATTCTGAAAGATTACTCGTGACTTTTAAAACTTATTTGCTAACTTGTTAATGATTATTGTTGAAAGAC
The DNA here is from genome assembly GCF_036512215.1 of Solanum lycopersicum. Taxonomy (NCBI): domain Eukaryota; kingdom Viridiplantae; phylum Streptophyta; class Magnoliopsida; order Solanales; family Solanaceae; genus Solanum; species Solanum lycopersicum. The sequence continues at coordinate 37,333,609 of NC_090803.1, forward strand.
TAAATATTGATATATTCTTCTAGGAGTTCACATATCCCATCCAAGGATTAAATGATTTTAGTGATGTATAGCCAAAAGTATATTGATGGCATTGAATCATTTCTACATTTTGCTTACTCTTATGGATATCCTCATGGAGAGAAAATACAGTGTCCATGTGTGAAATGTTTTAATATTCTTTGGAACTGAAAGAATGTAGTGTTTGAACATCTTATATGCCATGGATTAGTTAAAGGCTATACTTGATGGATAAATCACGGGGGATGGGATATCAAGTTTAATGTTGATGATGATATGGATTACTCGTGTGATAATATTGATGGGTTGTTGAATGATTAATTTAGAGATGTTCCACAGGCTGGAGGAGTTTATGATGGTCTAAACGAAGATGCCAAGAAATTCAATACCTTACTAGAAGAGGCAAACCAAGAATTATATTCTGGTTGTATAGGTTTCTCTAAATTATCATTCACACTTCGCTTAGATTTTTTAATGTGTTTACATGGATGGAGCAATGAATCATTCACTTCTCTTCTAGAGTTATTAAAAGAGGCGATGCCCGAGTTGAAAATTCCTCAGTCTTACAATAAAACCAAGTCTATGGCTAAGAATCTTGGTCTGGATTATGATAAAATTGATGAATGTCCAAATGATTGCATGTTGTTCACGAATGATCATATGGATGACGAATATTGTCATACTTGTGGAGCTTCACAATATATTCAAGCTCCTAAAGTTTATATAAGCTTGAGTCTTCAAAAAAACAACATCGGGTGTTTGCAAAGTGTTTGAGACACTTTCCATTAATTCCTAAACTCAAAAGGCTATATATGTGCTCAAAGACGACAGATTCATTGAGGTGGAATGAAGAGGAACGTTCTAAAGATTGAAAATAAAGGCATCACGCTGATGGTCTAGCATGGTAAGACTTTGATAGGGTGCATCAAGATTTCGCACAAGATTGTCGCAATGTGAGACTTGGCTTGTCAAGTGATGGATTGAATCCATTTTGAACCATGAGTATATCACATAGAACATGGCCAGTTATGTTGATGATTTATAATCTGCCGCCTTGGATGTGCATGAAATCTTAATATTCCATACATTCTTTACTTAAACCTTGACCTCGATCACCTGGAAATGACATTTATATTTACTTACAACCATTGATAGACAAGGTAAAATTATTATGGCATTCTGGGGTTGAACCATATGATGCTTCAAGAAATAAAACTTTTCAAATGCTTGCAGCTCTTATGTGGACAATCATTGATTTTCGTGCATATGCTATTTTATCTGGTTGGGGTACAAAAGGAAAGTTTGCTTTCCCTTGTTGTAACTATGGCACTAATTCTCGCTATCTTAAACATAGTCGGAAAATGTACTATATGGATAATCGTGTTTTTCTACCTATGGATCATCCATGGAGATCAAACAAAAGATCATTTAATGGAAAAACATAATTTAGGCCTCCTCCAGCTCCATTCAAGGGAATTGATGTTCTTAATAGCTTACGTGATTTTTAAAATGTGTTTGGGAAGAAGAAAAAGAGATCAAATGATGGACCATGGAAAAAAAGGTCAATTTTTTTAATTACCTTACTGCCAGCACAACTTGTTACATCACAACCTTTATGTAATGCACATAGAGAAGAACATAGTTGACAGCATATTTGGAACTCTTTTGGATATTTCAGAAAAAAAAGGATCATGCAAAAGAACACTATTATTTGAAAGATATTGGAATCAGGAAGAATCTTCATCCACAAGATACAGAAGATAGTATTAGAACAAAGTTTACAAAGGCGTGCTTCTCAATAACAAATGGAATGAAATCCATCGTTTGTGGAGTTTTAATGACACCCAACCTACCTAAATGTAGTACCTCTAATATAACTAGGTGTGTGCACTTGGATGAAAGAAAGGTGTCTAATTATAAAACCATGAAGCTCATTTCATGTTACATTGCTTGCTTCCAATACAAATTTAGAGCATTCTTCCTGATCATGTGGCTATTAATTTTATTCGTTTAAGTTCCTTCTTCTATCGTTTGTGCCAGAAAGTAATCTCATTGGAGGAACTGGATTGCTTAGAAGTAGAGATCATAGAAACAGTAAATCAGTTGGAGCAAATTTTTCCTCCATTTTTTGATATCATGATTCATTTGCCTATTCATTTGGTGAATAAAGTGAGATTAGACGGCCCAGTGCAAAATCAATGGATGTATTCAACTAAAAGAAAATGGGTACATTCAAATTGTACATTCGCAATAGGAGTTTTCCAGAAGGTTGCATAGCAGAGACACAAGTGGGAATAGATTGCATGAATTTATTCTCAAAATATCTGCATCGGAGTGTGCATACAAGATTTAATAGGAGAGCGCGAAACAATGATTAATGTGACCCAAGTGATGCAGAACTAGTGAGTTTGTTTTCTAACAAAGGAGTTCCTTTAGGAGCAAAGAAAACTGATCCGATCATTTTAGATGACAAGTCACTAAGTCAGGCACATGCATACTTATTGGGAAATTGTGACGATGTTCAATAATATATTAGGTACCTTAATTTGAATATACCATTCCTTTTGTATAATTAATTTTTATCTTATTTAATTTATTATTTTAACAAATATAGTAAATGTTTTTTTGAGAGCATGAGCAAGAGGTTAATAATCAGTCATGAAGATCTAAATGGAGCAAAGCAAGGAATCATTGTCAAAGTTTCTCTCAATGGTTTGAAACTCGTGCTTTGCAAGAGGATGTGCCTGATTTGATAAAACAATTGTCTAGAGGACCAAATTCTATAGCAAAAAGATATTCTGGGTATTTCATAAATGAATATAAATTTCATGTTAGGCAGCGTGATGCAAGGCGTAAAACACAAAATAGTGGTGTTACACTAATTGCCTCCACTACAAGCTTTGCAAGCTCAATATACTGAGCATAAGCCATGAGTTTAGGTACGGTCATTTTATTGTTGAGCATAGTCATATAACATTCTTTTTTCACTAGGTCGGCGAACCCAGTCACAAACATACTCTTCTCATAATTAATGATAAACACTAAAAATGATTCATATATAAAAAACATAGATAAATTCAATAAGTATTTTTCAACACTCCTATTAACTTGATTGACATTGATAAATTCTTCAACATTCACCTCCCTTCTCTCACGGGGAAATTATTTGCCTAGAAAAGCTTCTGTAAAGTCTTTCCACTCAGTAGGGCATGACTCAACCGGCCTATTATCTTTCTATTGAGTGAACCACACTTGAGTAACCTCCCTCAATCGATACAAAGCTAACTTTGCCTTCGCCCTAGAAGCAACCCCTATTGCATTCAACACCTTGTACACACCATCTAGAAACTCTTGGGTATCCTCTAACACCTTATGCAAAAGAAAGAGAGGAGGATTCATCCTCACAAAATCTCTCCATCTAGATGTCATAGTTCTCTCCACAGCGTTCACTCTTGACTCAGTACCCATATTCATATGGGTAGTAAATGATTGGGCTAAAGTAAGTAAAGTCTCTGTAATCTCCCCTTTAGATTACATGTCCAAATAGGAAACATACATGTACTACTTATGGAATGAGGGACCATGGGGAATAACTATTGCATACCGGGAGTTGTTTTGTATGCGTTAAATATGGACATAAAGTTAGGGATTCTCCTATTAGAGTTGCCGAGCAAATTCCTCTTAATGTTCTAAAAGATGATGCTACGAAGAATAGGCGTTTCTTTGCACTTTAGACTAGAGGAGCAAATTCGGATGAGGGTGATGATGATGATGGTAATTTTTTGTAGTTCTATCTTCAGTTTTATGAGCTTCTTATATGTGGGGGGGGGGGTATGGTTAGTACATTGGCTAGAATGTCAGTGAGGCATGTTGCATTTGCGTGGTCTTTATGACTCATTTTTTAATTAAATTTCTTTTATTCCTTCAATTTTTTATTTTATGAAGTGATGACTATATTTTAAAATATTTTTGAATGATTTTATCATTCATATTAGTATGTTTCCACCATCTATTTCCCAAAATTTTCATTTTTTTAAAAATGTTAAATAATTCACTCTAAAGGTTCTAGGTTAGTGTAACATTTTTGAAAAATTGACTATCTCATTCTTTGGTTGAAATTGTTCTAATATAGTTAAGAATATAAAATGAGTTTTTGCTAATTGGAATGAAGGATGTGAGTTTTTATGGCGGGAAGAGTTGTAGAATTTCATCTAGTTTCTTGTTGTTTTTCGAATCTCTTGATTATGTGAAATTGATGTTTCATATATATCTTGAATTTTTAAATCATGTTATATGCAATGGTTAGGAGATGCTAATGAATATTTTTTCTTGGAAATTTTTGGAGAGTGGCAAGTACCATATGTGGACGAATGTTGTGCAAGTATGGGAGATTGTAATAAATCTAGAATGAATTAGGTGAAAACAGGGTCTCACATATTTTTAATGAGTGTATAAGATCCTTAAATGGTTTATAATGTGGTAATGACGAAGCGTCTAACGTGTTAGGTTGATAGTAGTCAAGGGACGATTAGGACATTTTAATACTAGTAACCTACGTTCTTGAAGTGCTTTTTATGTGTTTACATGTGTGTTATGAGTTTATGAGGTCCTTATATGATTTATTATATTTCTTGTATGATATTTTTCAAGTTTCATGAAGATTTGAGGTAAAATCTTCAAGAAGGTTGATGACGTTTGAAAGGTTTGTCTTGAAAACACCTTATGTGTCTCAGCTCGTTTCGTCAAATTTTATATGTTCTTTTTGGATGAAAATAATGTGGGAGTTCCTAAAATAGTATATCAATATATTCGTGTTGTAAACTTATGGGGAAAATTCCCCAAACACCAAACATTGGTCCTTGAGGAAGGATCTTTAGTTTGACGACAAAGATGTCTAGGTTAGACCCAATCGAGAGGTTATTGATGACCAATAGGGTGGTCGAATCCCCTTCATTTATGGACTTTTTAATGACTTATAGTAGGGATCTTAAGCTCCCAATTATTTAATTTCTAAAACAAACGACGCCCAACAAGGACTGTCCATTTGTGGACAAACTGTCTGTCGGTGGGAATGCGTCTATGGTACCTACTACTCGCCTATTTCTATTTGAAGTGAAGGGTTGAATTATTAAATTCACCCACGTCAAAATAATAATTTTGGAGGTCACTTAGGGGTATTTTAGGTATTTTAACAGGGTTTATGAGTCCTAATACCTTATTGAATTCATTATTCCAAATTAAAAATCTAAAATCTCAAAGAAATTCTCTATAACTCCATTGAAGTCAAACACAAGTAAGACCATGGGTTTAAGATTTTATGTGTGATTCTTCATAAATTTAGTTGTTTAGATTCACTAAGGTATGATTTTTTATCCTTGAAACTATATTCATCACGGAGACCAAAATTTAAAGAGATTTGTAATGTTATCTAAAAATGAACTTGTCCGTTTTTTATGATCTGTCCATAGGTTCTTTTGTTAAAGGATTAAAATAATTATATATTGATTGAATTTTTGTTAATTAGATGATTTTAACCAATTAACCTATGAACCCATGTAATTCATGAATCCTAGTTTTTGACTAATAAATGTGGAAATTTATATTGTTTGAATTCTAGCTTAGTTTTCTATCGGCTATTAAATGATATAAGAATTCTATTCAATTGATATATAGGTTGCTTAGATAAATCGATATTTCATTTTCCTATATTCATTGAGTATCATATTTTTTGTATTGAATTGATGATCATGGCCATGGGTATGGTCTTTGTGATATTTAATTGGATGATTTAGGTGTGGATTGAACTAGTGACAATGAATTGGTGGTACACTTTCCTAATTCTCTTTGTTTTATGTAAGGTAGCTCTTGGATTATGTTGTGATTTGTATGGTCCACTTATGTTGGCGGTGCTACGTGTTTTACTTGTAAATGATGTGGACTTATTGACATTACTTTATATATTTTGAGGATCATGGCCTTGTTTGAATGTACTTGATATATTATAATGATATGTGTATTTGATATATTTGAAGTACTATCATATTTATCTACTTGCGATTAAGTGAAAGTATGTGTTCTTCTATTGACATTATGTGATTATGTCAGACTATGACTGTATCCTTATGTCTATAGTAGTTGATGAATGATTCTTCCTAAATTACATTATTTCTATGATCGTTATATTGTTGATGTTACTGTAGTGTATAGAATGACTTATAGATGATAATGGTTATCCTATGTGCTTTTACAATGATATGGTTAATGTGCTAAAGTGAATTAGTGGTATGGCTTCTGTGGTATACTTGTGTCCCTTACTTGATACATTTATGAACGTGAAAATGAGATGTCCTTGCATAGGTGTCACGACCCAAACCGGGTTGCGACTGGCACCCACACTTACCCTCCTATGTGAGCGAACCAACCAATCTAAACCTTAACATTTAAATGTAATAACAACAGAAAATAATGCGGAAGACTTAACTCATTAATAAAACCAATTCAATAACTATCAATATTCAACATCTATTATTCCCAAAACCTGGAAGTCATCATCACAAGAACATCTACTAATTCTAAGAGTTTCTAAGAAGCTAAAAATACATAAGAAGCTAGTCCGTGCCGGAGGTTCAAGGCATCAAGACATGAAGGAGAACATCAAGTCCAAGCTAGAAGCGTTAGCTCACCCTGAAGATCCGATGTGACGAAGACTGGCTTGAGTTACTATTGAGTCGAAGATGACGGCACGTTTGCTGCACTCCACAAATAACAAGAAGAAAACAATAAAAGTTGGAGTCAGTACAAAGCACGGTTACTGAGTAGATATCATCGGCCAACTCAAAATAGAAAACAGTATATATCAAGTAATATCATAAAATCACCTATGATACTCAACATGTAGCAACAACAAGCACTATATCATTAACAATTACCGTCAAGCTCACACATGAGGACTCAAGCCCCAATACCATACTCATTTGGGAATCATGTTCGTTAGATTGAGTATATTAACATCTTTCAAGATTCATTATCTTTAATTCTCTTGTGTCGGTACGTGACACTCCGATCCCTCATATTCATTATTCCTCTTGTGTCGGTACGTGACACTCCGATCCCCTAAATCTACGTGTAGGTACGTGACACCCGATCCCCTAATTCTACGTGTCGGTTCGTGACACCCGATCCCCTAATTCTACGTGTCGGTTCGTCACACCCGATCCCCTAATTCTACGTGTCGGTTCGTGACACCCGATCCCCTAATTTTACGTGTCGGTTCGTGACACCCGATCCCCTAATTCTACGTGTCGGTTCGTGACACCCGATTCCCTAATTCAACGTGTCGGTTCGTGACACCCGATCCCCTACATGTGTCGGTACGTGACACTCCGATCTACTAATATCATTCTGTAAATCATCAAGCCTTCTCTATACCAAGGCATCATCAATCCCATTACTTTAATTCATCAAGCCTTCTTCTATACCAAGGCATCATCAATCCCATTGCTTTAATTGATCAAGCCTTCTTCTATACCAAGGCATCATCCTTAATAATGTATATTAAAGATTCTTTTCAAGATTTGGGATTCAATATTTGCATCATGCTTATCTTATCACAATCACATAATCATATTCATGCAAGCATACAATTAAGCATATAGCAGGGTTTACAATATTATCAATACATATCATTCTCTATTAAGAGTTTACTACGAATATCGTAAGGGAAACCATAACCTACCTCCACCGAAGATTCGTGATCAAGCAAGCAATTTCCCAAGCTTTGTGTTTTTCCTCTCGTTCGATCCTCTCTCTCGTTCAACTTTCCCTCTCTTTGTCTTGTTCTTTCTATTTTCTTTATTCAAACTCTCTTTCTTTTACCCTAATTAGTATATAATTAAGAATAAAAGATGGCAATAATACCCCACTAATTAACTTAGGGTTACCTCTTTTAACCCCCAAGAATTTGAGTTATTAATATAAACCCACGAACTTTATAATTAAGGCAAGAACAGTAAAAAATGTCCCTTAAAACTTAACCAGAAATCCGACTCCAACTGGGATTATGCAAACTGTGACGAGCCATCGTAGAGTTTAGAGACCAAAATTTCCACCAAGGGTCTGTGACGGTCGGTCCTGCCATTCCGTCACAAAGTTCAGAGAGTCTATTTTTAGTACCCAATTTCAGATTTTCTAAGTGTTTTGAAACGAGACCCTGCGACGGTCCGTCGTGCCCATGACGTTCCGTCGTGGGGTCCGTCGCTTCTTCCAGTTTTTCCAGAATTGAAGTCTGTTTCTCAAAACGACTAAACGGGTCGTTACATTAGATACCAATTTGCCCATCGTTCGTCCCCGAACGATCAAAAGAAGGAAAACAAGGGCGAAAAGGAGTACCTGAATCTTTAAACAGATGTGGGTATCTTTCTCGCATATCCGCCTCCTTCTCCCAAGTGGCTTCTTCAACCGGTCGATTCTTCCATGGCACCTTGATGGATGCAATCTCTCTTGACCTCAACTTGCGAACTTCTCTATCTAAAATAGCAACAGGCTCCTCCTCATAAGACAAATTCTCATCAAACAAAACTGAATCCCAACGGATGATGTAGTTTCCATCCCCATGGTATCTTTTCAACTTAGACACATGGAATAGCGAATGCACTCCGGAAAACCCTGGAGGCAAGGCTAACTCATAAGTCACCTCTCCTACTCGCTTAAGTACTTCAAATGGACCAATGTACCTTAGACTTAGTTTACCCCTTTTACCAAACCGCATCACCCCTTTCATGGGTGAAACTTTCAACAAGATTTGTTCACCCTCCATGAACTCTAAGTCTCTAACCTTTCGATCTACATATTCTTTTTGTCTACTTTTCGCCGCTAGAAGCTTTTCTTGAATAGACTTCACTTTTTCCATCGGATCCCTCAAGAGATCAGTGCCCCAAGGTCTAACCTCAAATGCATCAAACCAACCAATGGGAGACCTACATCTCCTTCCATACAATGCTTCAAATGGAGCCATATCAATGCTTGAGTGATAGCTATTATTGTATGAAAACTCCGCTAAGGGTAAGAAGCTATCCCAATGACCACCAAACTCTATCACACACTCACGAAGCATATCCTCCAACACTTGAATTGTTCGCTCAAACTGACCATCGGTCTGGGGATGGAACGCAGTACTAAGGTCCAACCTAGTACCCAATTCTGCATGCAATGTTTTCCAAAACTTAGAAGTAAAGTGCGTACCTCTATCTGATATGATGGATAGTGGAACCCCATGCAATCGCACCACTTTCGAGATGTAAAGTTTGGCTAACTTTTCTGCATTGTAAGTCACCTTGACCGGAATGAAATGAGCAGATTTAGTTAACCTATCAACAATCACCCAAATGGAGTCATACATACCCATTGTCTTCGGAAGACCAACCACAAAATCCATTTCTATTCTTTCCCACTTCAATTCCGGAATGGGCATTCTCTGAAGTGTTCCTCCGGGTCTCTGGTGTTCATACTTTACTTGTTGACAGTTTGGACATTTGGCAATTTAATAAAATCCACAATGTCACGCTTTATTCTACTCCACCAAAAGTGTTGTTTTAGGTCACGATACATCTTGGTTGCACCCGGATGTATAGAATACCTTGAACTATGAGCCTCTGTCAGAATTGTGTTGATCAAATCATCGACGCGGGGTACACATACCCTTCCCTTGATCCTCAAAACACCTTCCTCATTGATTTGTGCTTCCTTAGCCTCTCCTCGCAATACTTTATCTTGAATTCTACGGAGTTTCTCATCATCAGATAGTCTTCCCTTAATCTTGTCAAGAAAGGAAGATCTTGCCTCCACAGAAGCCAACAATCCTCCCTTCTCATTTACTTCTAATCTCATCAAGTCATTAGCTAGAGTCTGAACCTCTCTAGCCAATGGGCGTCTAGAAGCTTGCAAGTGAGCTAGACTTCCCATGCTTCCCGCCTTTCTACTTAAAGCATCCACTACAACATTCGCCTTCCCCGGATGATACAAGATAGTGATATCGTAGTCCTTTAGTAACTCCATCCATCTCCTCTGTCTTAAGTTCAAATCTTTCTGAGTAAAGACATACTGTAGGCTACGATGATCCGTATAGATCTCACACTTAACCCCATATAAATAGTGTCTCCATTGCTTTAATGCAAACACTACCGCAGCCAATTCCAAATCATGAGTTGGATAGTTACGTTCATGCACTTTTAATTGTCTTGAAGCATAGGCAATCACACTCTTCTCTTGCATTAGTACTGCACCCAAACCAGAATAAGATGCATCACAATAAACAATGAAGTTCTTACCCTCTACTTGCAAGGTAAGGATAGGTGCGGTAGTCAACAAAGTCTTGAGCTTCTGAAAGCTTTCCTCACATTCATCCGACCATACAAATGGGACATTCTGCTTAGTCAAGTTTGTCAATTGGGAAGCGATAGAAGAGAATCCCTTGACGAATCGGCGGTAGTAGCTAGCTAACCCAACAAAGCTCCTTATTTCTTACACATTAGTAGGTCTTACCCATTTCTTCACTTTCTCAATCTTAGAAGGATCCACCATCACTCCATCCTTAGAAACCACGTGTCCCAAGAAGGACACTGCATCTAGCCAAAACTCACACTTAGAGAACTTGGCATAAAGCTTTTTCTCCCTTAACATTTCCAATACCATTCTCAAATGCTCTTCATGTTCCTTCTTGCTCTTTGAGTATACCAATATATCATCAATAAATACGATCACGAAGAGGTCCAAATATGGCTTAAATATCCCGTTCATCAAGCTCATGAACGTAGCAGGGGCATTCGTAAGACCAAAGGACATCACTACAAATTAGTAATGCCCATACCTCGTTCGAAAAGTAGTCTTTGGCACATCAGTTGCCCGTATTTTCAATTGATGATAACCGGATCTCAAGTCAATCTTAGAGAAGACACAAGCACCTTGTAACTGATCGAAAAAATCAACAATGCGGGGAAGAGGATACTTGTTCTTTATGGTTACCTTGTTTAGTTGTCTGTAGTCTATACACATTCGAAAACTCCCATCCTTCTTCTTTACAAACAAAACCGGAGCACCCCAAGGAGATGCACTTGGTCTAATGAAGCCTTTGTTCAATAACTCTTGAAGTTGTGCTTTTAACTCTCTTAACTCTACGGGAGCCATTCTATAAGGGGGTATACAAATGGGGCGAGTACTGGGTTCAAGATCAATACAGAAGTCAATATCCCTATCCGGTGGCATACCAGGAAGATCTGCAGGGAACACATCCAGAAACTCATGAACTATTGAAACCGACTCAATCGAAGGTACTTGGGTAGTGTCATCCTTGAGATGTGCCAAGAAAGCTAAACACCCTTTACTAATCAGTTTCCTAGCACAAAGAAAGGAGACGATGCGGACCGGATTGGGAGTTTAGTCACCCTCCCACACTAACAGGTCTGTCCCAGGCTTGTCTAACGTCACCGTTCTAGCATTACAATCCAAGATTGCAAATTGCGGAGAAAGCCAAGTCATACCCAGAATCACATCAAAATTGTCCATTTCTAAGATAACCAAATCTACATAGGTGTTGCTCCCCACAAAGTTCACCAAACAAGACCTATACACCTTTTCAACTACCACAGACTCACCCACCGGAGTAGAAACACGAATAGGCATATCAAGTAATTCACAATGTAAATTTAGACCATTAGCAAATGAGGAAGATATATAACAAAACGTGGATCCAGGATCAAACAATACAAAAGCCATGCAATCACAAACCAGAAGATTACCTGTGATGACAGCATCAGATGCCTCCGCTTCAGACCGCCCAGGGAAAGCGTAATAATGGACCCTATCATTCGTCTGTCCGTTGCCCCTACCATGTTGTGATGTAGTGGCCCCAGTTTGCCCATTACCTCAGCCGTTTTGGTGACCACTATTACCTCGACCACCACGCCCTCCAGAAAAACGGCCTCTACCATGACCACCTCTACCTCTAGCTATTGGGGGTCTGTAACTTGGTCTGGGACAGTTTCTCCTAATATGTCCAATCTCCCAACATCCATAACATTCTTTTGAGTCGATCATATGCCCCTCGGAGAAGTGTTGACCGGTCTGAGGTGGACCCCCAACTACAGTCTGTAATGAAGACTGAATGGGTCGAACTGCGTAACTTCCCGAACCCTGTCCTCTAGTGTAAGAACCATTAAACTCACCTCCCTTTCGAAGCCTTTTTGATGTCGATGTTGTGGTGAAGTTGTCTGGCTTCACTCCTTCCACTTCTATCACAAAGTCTACCACCTCTTGGAAGGATTTTGCCGTTGCAGCTATCTGTAAGGCTGAAATCCGCAATTCTGACCTCATCCCCTTCACAAACCGGCGAATCCGCTCTTGAGGACTGAAACAGAGTTGAGTGGCATATTTGTATAGTGCACGAAACTTAGCCTCATAAGCATTAACCGACATCCTGCCTTGCTCTAGGCTCAAGAACTCATCCCTTTTCCTATCCCTCAAAGTCCGGAGGATATACTTCTCCATACACAAACCAGAGAATGAGGCCTAAGTCATAGGTGGTGCCTTGTATTGGTTGACACTCGATATGTGACCACCACCACATTTTGGCATTCCCTTGAAACTGATAAGTCACGAACTCAACACCAAACCGTTCTACTATACCCATCTTGTGTAGTAGCTCGTGACAGTCAACCAGAAAATCATAAGCATCCTCCGATTCAGCACCCTTGAAGACCGGAGGTTTCAATTTCAAGAACTTACTGAAAAGTTCATGCTGATCATTTGTCATTATAGGCCCAGTATTCGGACGTGGAAATGTGCTTATGTCCAATGGAACATCCATGCGGGGAGCCATAGTAGCCGCATGTTGTACTTCTGAAACCGGTGGTGTTGGCGCAGAAAACACTGGAGGTGCCTGACCTTGATCAGATAACCCGCTAAGATAAGCCAGAACCTGATTGATCATCTCTGGGGTAGGTTGGGGTGGCATTTCCTCATTTTGCACTTGTTCAGTTTCCCCATCCTCCCCTTCTCTTATTACTTCCTCGGTCGGTGGAGGAGTCACTGCCCTAGTATCAGATGGGCTAGGTGTTCGTCCTCTTCCCCTAGAGGACGTCCTTCCACGACCTCTTCCACGGCCCCTCGCCGCTGTTCTTCCTCGAGCCACAGCCCCAGTGGCTGGCTCAGTTGTTTCTTGTCTGGCCGGAGTTGGTGTTGACGTAGTCGTTGCTCTAGTTCTAACCATCTGCGAAAGAGAGTGAAGATGGTCAGATACCAATTCGTATCGCCTAGATACCAATTGGACTCAAGTAGTAGCACGAAAGAAAGAATGAAAGAGTGAAATTTTCCTAAAGTCTTATATCCTCCCAAGGAAAAGTAATGGCGTCTCCCTACCATTCCTTAAGACTCTACTAGACCTGTTCTTGTGTGATGAGACCAATGAACCTAATGCCCTGATACCAAGTTTGTCACGACCAAAACCGGGTTGCGACTGGCACCCACACTTACCCTCCTATGTGAGCGAACCAACCAATCTAAACCTTAACATTTCAATGTAATAACAACAGAAAATAATGCGGAAGACTTAACTCATTAATAAAACCAATTCAATAACTATCAATATTCAACATCTATTATTCCCAAAACCTGGAAGTCATCATCACAAGAACATATACTAATTCTAAGAGTTTCTAGGAAGCTAAAAATACATAAGAAGCTAGTCCGTGCCGGATGTTCAAGGCATCAAGACATGAAGGAGAACATCCAGTCCAAGCTAGAAGCGTTAGCTCACCCTGAAGATCCGATGTGACGAAGACTGGCTTGAGTTACTATTGAGTCGAAGATGACGGCACGTTAACTGCACTCCACAAATAACAAGAAGAAAACAATAAAAGTACGAGTCAGTACAAAGCACGAGTACTGAGTAGATATCATCGGCCAGCTCAAAATAGGAAATAGTATATATCAAGTAATATCATAAAATCATCTATGATACTCAACATGTAGCAACAACAAGCACTATATCATTAACAATTACCGTCAAGTTCACACATGAGGACTCAAGCCCCAATACCATACTCATTTGGGAATCATGTTCGTTAGATTGAGTATATTAACATCTTTCAAGATTCATTATCTTTAATTCTCTTGTGTCGGTACGTGACACTCCGATCCCTCATATTCATTATTCCTCTTGTGTCGGTACGTGACACTCCGATCCCCTAAATCTATGTGTCGGTTCGTGACACCCGATCCCCTAATTCTACGTGTCAGTTCGTGACACCCAATCCCCTAATTCTAGGTGTCGGTTCGTGACACCCGATCCCCTAATTCTACGTGTCGATTCGTTACACCCGATCCCCTAATTCTACGTGTTGGTTCGTGACACCCGATCCCCTACATGTGTCGGTACGTGACACTCCGATCCACTAATATCATTCTGTAAATCATCAAGCCTTCTCTATAACAAGGCATCATCAATCCCATTACATTAATTCATCAAGCCTTCTTCTATACCAAGGTATCATCAATCCCATTGCTTTAATTCATCAAGCCTTCTTCTATACCAAGGCATCATCCTTAATAATGTATATTAAAGTTTCTTTTCAAGATTTGGGATTCAATATTTTCATCATGTTTATCTTATCACAATCATATAATCATATTCATGCAAGCATACAATTAAGCATATAGCAGGGTTTACAATATTATCAATACATATCATTCTCTATTAAGAGTTTACTACGAATATCGTAAGGGAAACCAAAACCTACCTCCACCGAAGATTCGTGATCAAGCAAGCAATTTCCCAAGCTTTGTGTTTTTCCTCTCGTTCGATCCTCTCTCTCGTTCAACTTTCCCTCTCTTTCTCTTGTTCTTTCTATTTTCTTTAGTCAAACCCTCTTTCTTTTACCCTAATTAGAATATAACTAAGAATAAAAGATGGCAATAACACCCCACTAATAAACTTAGGGTTACCTCTTTTAACCCCCAAGAATTTGAGTTGTTAATATAAACCCACAAAATTTATAATTAAGGCAAGAACAGTCAAAAACGTCCCTTAAAACTTAACCAGAAATCAAACTCCAACTAGGATTATGCAAACTGTGACAGGCCGTCGTGCCTGCAACGGTCCGTCCTACAGGTCGTCGCAGAGTTCAGAGACCCAAATTTCCACCAAGGGTCTGTGACGGTCCGTCACACTTGTGACGGTCCGTCCTGCCATTCCGTCACAAAGTTCATAGAGTTGATTTTTAGTACCCAATTTCAGATTTTCTAAGTGTTTTGAAACGAGACCCTGCGACGGTCCGTCGTGCCCATGACGTTCCATCGTGGGGTCCGTCGCTTCTGCCAGTTTTTCCAGAATTGAAGTCTGTTGCTCAAAACGACTAAACGGGTCGTTACAATAGGATTCTAAATCCTCATAGTCCACTAAGTGTGAATGACAATAGAACTTTAATGATGCTTAGAAGGTAATTAATATGGAATATTCAACCTAGAAGTAAGAATATGATCCTTGACGTAGAAAGCCTTAATTGTATCCTTTTTTATTGAATGGTTGTACCCTTCTTTTATGAATGGTATCCTTATGTTTGGTTGTCTGGAACGACATTAAATGACCCTTAGGAATGTCATTAAGCTATAATCTTCGCCATTCAAAAGGAATCCCTAGGGGACCTATTTGTTAGGGTGAATGTGATAAGGTTATGAACTACAGTGGAACTTCTTCATGCGATCCTTAGTGTTAATTAATTTATCAGAATAAAGGATACACCGACTGAGTATTGTAAGGAAAGTAGCTTTAGTTAAATAATAAGGCTAGAGTGCAATGACGTCCTTCATATTCCTAAACCATGTGCCTACATGGGATGTGTTCAAATTCTACCCTTGACAAGTGGAACACCCTCCATTAGAGTAGGTTACAACTTTGAATTCCATGTTTGCTTCCATGGTCTATGTTTTTATTACATATTCTCATCATATGTGATACCGACTAGTATTGAAGAAATCTATGAAGTTTAGGTTGTGGTATGGGACGCTATCTAGACATTGCACAATAGGCTTTGAAGAAGTAAGTGAAAGTCTCTAGGTCTTCTCCAAGACCATTACTTGAATGTCCTTATATGTGATAAATGTTGTTTAAATGAACTAATGAATATAAAGAACTAAGTTAGAATGTATGTTAAATATATTTGTACTTCTCTAGACTAGTTAAGGGTTGTCTAGTTATGTTTTAAAGGGGGCATAAGAATATTCATTTCGTATCTTACCTAGGTAAGTCATAACAAATACATTAGTTACGTAAATGGGTTTATTAAGTAGGAATAATCAAAACTTAGGCAGTCTTAAGTATTACTTAGAAAATCTTGAAGAGGTCATGTATAGACATTCGCTTCTTGAATTACTTTAGTAAGTAATTTGATAACCTTTGGAAGGAGAATATCATATTATATGTATGTTCTTATATTAAGTGATAATGTTTTTATCCTAAGTAATCTAAAGGATCTCTTAACTGTGTGTAAAATGTTTGTGTGGGCGGTCGCTTCAGAACTCACACAAGTGAACATTGGAATCACCTTTGGTAGGAGAATCTCATGTTCATGTGTTTGGTGTAATTTAAGTGTGTGTGTAAGTTATTATAGGTGGTCTTAAGGATAATTTAGGTTTGCCTATTGAGGGTGTATAGGTTGTCTCTCTTTGTCTTACGTAATTGAGTCTTAGGATAACTTTTAGTGAGATGATTGCATGCTAGGAAGTAACCAATGAAAAGTTGAGGAACTTTACTATAATTGTGAAGGAATTCACCGTAACTATGAAACAACATACTGTAATGTTTCTCCAAAAATGTGATATATTATTAAGTGTTATATTATGTATTTCTAAGGTGTTAGATGTTGTTATTATTCTTATGCTAAGATATTGTAACCAAAAAGAGCATATTTCTAATGAATATACTCTTTCATGATTTAATCCATGATGTCGTACTTAGTACATGTGGTTGTACTAATTTTATGCTTTTATCTATCGCTAAAGTTATTCATAGGTGAAAGTGCATTTGGAAACGAAGCATGCATTTATAGGATCTTTCAACCAAGTTGAAGTATATGCTCATTTGACTCGAGGCCATAGATGTCTTTGGTTTCTTTTATTGAAATATTTTAATAGACATACTAGTACTATATTTCTATTGTATGGGCCTTGTCCCAAGTACTCCTATGTCTAAGATTTAATGAAATCATGCCTAGTATTTCCTATAGATTTTATATGAAAGAGTTTTTGAAAGAATATTCGAATATTGTGAAAAGTTTTAATTTCTCTCTACTTTTCATATGTATATATGCGATAAAAAGGAAAGGTCTTGTGCAAGACCTCCGAGAGGTGAAGTACGCCATGTCAAGATTCGAGATTGATTCTAGCTTATAAGGAGTTCTCTTTGGATGTGCCAAACGTTGTACTAGAGCATAGGTTATAAAAGTATCCATAGGAATCCAAAAGTCTCATCAACTCACGTCTTGTAGATTCTTGACAATCGGTGTGAGTTGCACACATCTAACGTAAAGAGGCCATAGGACGATAGAGTTTTTCTTCATCTATACTCCTATGTCCTGCTATAGAGTAAAAGTTATAAGTACACTTTTCTTATGGTTATTGTTTTGTTTATAGGAGATGATTTCTATAATAATGACCCTAGAAGGTTGGAAGAGGGAAGGGAGAATGAGAAGATTCCTCCTCAAGTTGAGAAAGCTGACCAAGTTCCTTAAGGTGCTAAAGGTAATCAAGTCCCTACTGTGGGTGAAGTTAATGATATTCCGGTGGTTTCTCGAGAAATTACTCATGGAAAGATTAGAGAGGCTTTACTTACTTCTGCAAGGGCTTTAAGTACCCATATGTGAATATGGGTCTTGAGCCACAAGTGAATGTTCTGGATAAAACTATGATATCTATATAGAGAGATTTTACGAGGATTAATCCTCCAATCTCTCTTGACTCTAAGGTGCTAAAGGATCCCCAAGAGTTTAGTTTTGTAACAATTGATGGAGGTTTCTAAAATGTGGTACACTCAATGGAAACAGAAGAGGTTGAATGAGTTAGGTCATATTGAATGGGAATATTTTAAAGAATCTTTTCTAGGAAAGTACTTTCCCCATGAGAGGAAGGATGTTTAGGTAGAGGAATTTATCAATCTAAAGAAACTCAATATGAGTGTTGAGGAATGATCATTAAAGTTGTCTAGGATGTATACACATGATATATCCTCAATTTATAACAATAGGGATTAGATGAGTAGGTTTGTGACCGGGGTCGCAGACCTAGTGAGAGAAGAATGTTGTATGTCCATACTCCATTATGATGTGACCCTACATAGACTTATTATTTATTCACAATCAATTGAGGGGTACAAACATGGTAGAATTGGTAGAATATTCAAAAGGAGTGTATCAAATTATCAATGTCAACCTAGATTCAAGAAAAAGGTTTCAAGTAAAGAAGAATCTAGGGTTGCTAAGTTTAATATTGAGAAAGGAGGTGGTTCTCAGGTTCGCAAGCCTACAAGTGCTACTTGTGGGAACAGGCACTATGATGAATTCCTAATGGGTACCGGGAGTTGTTTTTGATATGGTAAAGATTAATACAAGTAAGGGATTGTCCTACAAGAGATTATAAGCAAGTTTCTCTTAATATTTCGAAAGATGATGCTACGAAGAAGATGTGTTACTATACACTCCGGACAAGATGAGAAAAGTCGTAGGAGGTTGATTATGATGATGTTACGTTCTTTTATTTCATTAGTATTATGAGTTTGTTGTAAGTGGGGTAATACGGTTAGTAGATTGTCTTAAAAATAATAGAAGCATGTTTCATGTACATTGTGTTTATGAGTGTGTTGGAATTCAATTTCGTTGATTCCTTGCATTCTATATTTCACGAAGTTATGATTATGTTGTTAAATGTGGTTATATGGATTTTATCTTGCATATAAGCATGTGTCCATCCTGAATTTCCTAAAAGTTGCATTTTTGAAAAGTGTTTGCATAATCCACCGTAAAGATGCCTACTCACTGTAAGTATTTTAAAAAATTGACAAAATGATTCTTTCGTTAAAAATTCTTTTAATATTGTTATAGCTTATTTACATGAGAATTATAATGAATATAAAAGAAGTTTTTTTCTACTTGAAATAAAGAATGTGAGTCTTATGTCATGATGTGTTGTAAAATTTCTTCTAGTTGAATCGATATATATGGAAGTGTTTAGAGTGTTACAAGTGACATTTGGGGACTAACATTGTCCATGTTGAGGAGATTGTAATACCTCTAAAACAACATAGGTGAATCTAGATACTAAATAGGTTTTAATGAGGGTATAAGGTCCTAAAATTATTTTTAATGTTTATTGTGGAAGGGTCTACAATATTAGTTTAATTGGATGTCAAACGACAGGGGATGACTAAGACATTCGACGACTAGTCACCGATGTGGTTTTATGTATTTATGTGTGAGTTATGATCCTATATGTTTATTATATGAGTATATAGTTTTTAAATTCAGTGTTTCATGTTTCATTAAGTTTGTAGGTAAAACATCCAACAACGACTATGACCTTCGAAAGGTGTGTCTTGAAACAACCTTATGTGTCTTATAATGTTTCATTGAGTTTTATGTGTTTTTTTTAATGAAATTTATATGGGAGGTCTTAAACTCGTATATGAACATAATCAGGTAGGAACTATCCTCGAAAACATCCACAATGACCAACCAAGGGTCCTTGAGGAAGGACCCCTCATTGAGCCAAAAGTTGTCAAGACCAGCCCCAATCGGCTAAGGCAATTGAAGGCCAATAGGCTTGTCGAAAGTTGCTACTACATGAATGCTTCCAGACTATTCCTCCCTGCAGGCCTTTATCTAGCAATGGTGGGCTGCCAGGCCAAGAAATGCAGCACATAAGAAACTACTACAAGCCACACCTACATTCATATGTTAGAACCTTTGGAAGAACAGATGTGCAGCCAAGTATGGAGGAAAAAAACCAACCTCAACGGAGTCAAATATGCAATTTACAAGGAAAACTACAAGATGCTTAACACTGCCTTCCCTCAAGTTAAGTTGCTAGAAAAATTGATAGAATTACTCCGGATGAGTGATAGGTGTGTGCATGACATCAAGGTGAATATGGTGACTTGGACAAAACTGACAGACTAGTGGATTAAGGTGAACACTGATGGTAGTGAACTCTCCAATCCAGGAGGGCTGGGGGCTGGTGGTAATTTGAGAGACAATCATGGCAGGATGGTGATGGATTTCACAACACATATGGGAGAAGAAACAAAAACAAGGCTGAAATAGAGGCAAACATATTTGGATTAAGTTGGGCACTTGAACTTAGATATAGGAACATCATTTTGGAGCTTCATTCTCAACTAGTGGTGCATTAGATTTAAAAGAAGGCTACACCTCTATGGAACATCATCGCACAGCTTGGAAGAATACAGAATCTCATTTCTTAAACTTAATAATTCAAATGCTTGCATATGTTTAGAGAAGCCAATTGTGTGGCTGATGTACTTCCTAAATTAATCCACATGACCACCACTCCTCAAATATACTTCAACAGACAACAAATTCATAACGAAGCAAAGTCATATAATCATCTTTATCTATTGCAAATGCCTAACTTCAGAAGGAAGAAGACCAAAAGAATTAAGGAGCCTCCTTGAACTTCTTTATACCTTTTTAACTTAGCTATAATTAATGTTATAGCTACTTTGAATAGGTTAGTTTAGCTGTAGGCTTTCTTGTAAAGAAAGATTCTCCCTAGTTTATGCTTTCTAGATGCTTTGTATTGAGAGGAGTCCTCTCATTAGGTACTTAGTAATTTTATTTCATGTTTAACTGTAAGTGGAATAGCTGACCTTCCTTTTGGAAAGTTGACTCTGAACCACCTTAAGTGTAAAGGATAGGTTTATGCCCCCCACCTTGTATTTTGTTTTTGTTATTAATTATATGGCCCGGGGGTGTCGCCCCTACCTCTCCAAGGGTTATTAAACTAAAAAAAATCTTACTATGGGTCTTGCGTAAAAACATTTATAATGATTCAAATATGTTGTTTCTAAAGTTAGTTGATGATTTTAATGCTTAAATATAAATGAAAACATGTTCAAGCTTTTTATCAAATTTTTTATTAAGAAATTGGTAAAATGAGCATGGCTTTGTAGTCTTTGAACATTGTTTTCCTTATATTGATATTTTTTTAGGTACTGACCTAAGAGCTATTTTATGATGGAATTTTTAGTGATATTGTAAATAGGTGTGAAGGCTTTGGAAGAAGGGTAAGTTGGTGTAATTGTTAACTGTCTTGATGAATTTCTCTTGAGTGTTATGGTCTACCTTCTGGGTGGAGGTTTTTCCTTTATGAATTTGATTATACTTACTATAGATTATAAGTATGTCTTTGAAGGCTTAATATGTGAAATGAAGTGATACTGAGGATTGTCCTTGTATTGTATTTTATGAAGCTTAAATTTCATGTTTTTCTTAGATTATGCCTAAATATAGAATTTTATATATGTGAAGCATGTAAAAATATGCAATGTAATGAAATGAGTTCTAAGCATGTATTGAATTAAATGTAAATCCAATGATGCTTATGTGCAAAGTGTGCTCAAATGTACACACACAATCACACTATGTGAAAAAATTAATCTCAGTTAAGTCAAAATGGGGAGTTTTGAGGTGGACACTCTTCGTGAATTTAGATGAAGTGTTTAATAACAACATCAATACATCCTAAGAGCTTTCTAAGGATATGAAGAAGCGGTGGTTAAACTTCGTGTGTTGAGATGTTCTATTCAAATGTAACTCTTAAGGTGAGTACTCCTCATTAGTAGAGAATGAGTTACTTAGTAGAAATCTCTTTATCCCTTAAATATATTCCTGCATACGTGTAGCTGTTGTGCAAGCCATGTAAAAGATACTAGAATCAACTTACTCTAGGACAGTGAGGATCACTCATTCGATAGGGGTTAATCTTTGGATTCCATGTCTACAAATCATGGTGTATGTCAGTTAAGCAATCTCCCACAAAAGTAATAAAAATTCTATGTCTCCTAAAAGTGTATACTACATAGGGTAGGTAGCTGAATGGAACTCTATTTATCTATTGCACTTGTTAGGCATTATGAAATTGCATTCTTGGTTATGGTTATGTGAAATGAATGAACTATGTCTTCTAAAAGAATGTCCTAATGTAGTTAGTGGAATGGGTCGCTATCTATCCATTGCGCTAAGTAGACCTTCCAAAAAGGGATTCTTGGTGTCAAGCATTCTAAAAGAGTGTCCTAATTAGGGTAGGTTGTGGTATGGGACAACATTTACTCATTCCAATAAGTAGACATTCCGAAAGGGAAGTATTGGTTGGTTTTTTGGATGTTCTTCTAATGTCTTGTCATTGAGTGGGGGATTGTTCTCTCGGGGTGAGTAAGCAGAAAAGGGGTATTCTTGAGGATCACTTTGGTGTGTATTAAAGGAGGCTAATGCATACTTTCTTTCATGTCTTACTTTGGTGAGTCCTAGGATAATCCTTAGAATAGCGAAACTCCTACAGAAATGAGTTAACTTCCTCTTTGTTTGGCCTAGGATGTTCACTACTTAGAGTAGGATTAGTTCAGTGTAATGTCCAAAATGATGTCTGTGTAATACTTGAAGTCTTACTGTAAACTGGTCCTTTCTTGTTAAATAATGAAAATTCTTCACTAAGTGTTAAATGATGAATTATATGTTCTTTTACTTCTACGTTCATGAATGTTTTACTTAACATTGAAATGTGTTTATTTTTACTAAAATGTCCTTTTTTGAATGTGTTTGCATATGCCATACTCTGAATAGTGTTTGGTACTAACCCTATACATTTCTATACTCTATAAGTATAGGTTTCCGAAGCAAGGTTCATGTCTAGAAGGTAAATCTTGTGAAAGTTCCTCTCAAGACAAAGTGTGTCTTGATATTTCCGAGGGCATAATTCCTCTCTTCTTAGTTTCCTTATGTTTAGACTTAATATGTATTTTCTTACAAATGTAAAGGTTCGTGTCCTTAAGTTAGTTATGTCATGTCTTTATGATTTGTTTTTGACGATGCGATTCTCTAATTTTATTTATGAAAGACTTTCTATTATTAAATGTCGTGAAAAGTTTTAAATTCCCCACTACATTTCAGGTCTTAAATAATGAACATTAGTTAATTATGTTTTCTAAAATTTGGGGCACCCCTTAGAAGTAAAATCGTGTACTTGACCTCTCGGAGGTCTTATACAAGCCCATAGTTATCTTTATCTCATTGTCATACTTAATTTAGAAGAAAATTTAAAACTTTTCATAGCACATCACATGTTAGAACCATCACTTTATATATATATATATATATATACATATATACATATATAATATAATTTGTAATGCATATTTAGAATCTGATTCTTTTTAACATCTTAGACTCAACAATATTAGAGTACATCAAGGACACGACCCTTAAAACATGATGCATACCTATGACATATCTAAACCTTTTATAGTAAGACATAAGTAGGGAATTCTTTGAATTTTATTACCCCTTTCCTTAAGCATGGGAATCATCAATCAAGCTCCTCAATGGTATATACATCCTTTAAGGATCCATAACCTTAACTATGTGTATGAAGAAGAGAAGAATGGGATTAATACAAGAATGAACTAAGTATGGCAACCATGCAAAAACATTCATTTAAAAGGGACATTTTCTTAAATTCATACTTCATGCCTTTTTGAGCAAATCATTATAAAACCTTTGGATAATTGCATTTATATCATTCACATACTTGATATGGACATATTCAAAGACCAAACATCATCGAAAAACACATATAGAATTTAAGTCATTTTTAGGTCAGTTTATAGTGCTCTTTTATGTTACAGTGAGCATTCTTTCCTACTACTCATTAACCTCACAAGTAACCCTCTAGTGGTACTTGGTGCAATGCAATACCTACAAAGGAAAGCATACATTCAACCTACTCAAGTGATCACATATCATTTTATAAGTATAACACATCATAGACATATTTAAGTAAAAACCTTTAGAACATCACAGTAAGCTACATCAACTTACACATATAATGACTTCACTTCATAGACATCATTATTACACCTTATCCATCACTATAATTTTTGTCTAGAAGTTCAATGTACATGTGAAGTCCCATAACCTACCAAATACATAGTAAACCATTCATCATATAGTCACTAAGACTCACATAGTGCATAAAAGAATAAGACCACATAACATAGTCTCATAACATGCACATCTTCATTAGAAATAGACAATTACTACCATACCATGCATAAAGACATACTCATAGATATATGCATTAGGTCACCTTCGTAGGACTTCCTAAGAAGGTACTTGTGCAATGTATAGATGGGTTCATTACTTCCACGTCCTAAGTAACCTCCCTTAAGTCCTCCTAGTTAGGTTCCTTTTTATTTAATTCCATTGTCCATTTTACTTTAGGGAAACTATAGCCTTAACCGATACTAAGAACATGGGTAATAAACGTAGAATTATGTGTTGTAGAGCCTTACACCAATGGATGGTGTTCTTACCTAGACAAGGTAGAACATTAACACATTCTATAATTTTAGTTGATATCACATTGCTAGATCTTTTTTTGAAAGCATACTTTATGGAACTAAGATATAGGTATTCTCCCTCGAAATATAACTTTGAAGTTTGGGCCTCCTCTCATGGAATTCCATTGGATGATTATCCCTCTATAGAGAGTGAACACCCTTTCTAGGATAATATGGTTAACCTTCCTCTATGGTAAGTCTCACCTCCCATTGTCATGTTCACTCGGTGCTACGATAAGTTCCCTACTATTTAAAACCTTAATTAACATTACTTTATGAAATTAGGCTTAGGAGATTGACTCCTTATATGCTTATCTCATAATTCATAGATGAAAGTTCATCAACCTAAATCATGTAAGAAAACTTTTCACATGTACATATCATATGTATTAGCTCTATCTAGTTTAGGATGCTGCTTTATTTACTAGATCATCATTCATGTTTTTGTGTCTATACATAGATGCGACTACTCCTTTAACATAACACATTAAGGTCACAAATGTTCATACATTCATATTCATACACAAAGGTTGCATAATAGTACACCTATCAAGTCATCGTAGCTAAGCAAAAACATATCATACTTTCATAAAAATCATCTTAACATTCATAGTAGTAGACAATAGTTAATATGGGAACTACCTTTGATTAGACACTATGAACTGAACTACTTGTAAGCATGCATAATGTGTGGGTGTGTGTACATTGCTCAACATGATCACAAAATGGCTATTTTTAACATTTTGACGAAGCCACCCTTTTACAACCATAATGCATACCAAAGCATAGACCGCACAACACCATTTAGCATAGGAGGCAATAAATCTTCACATAACATTTAACACTTAAAACATTAGCTATTAATATATTCACATAGCGGTACATTGGTAAAGCATGCATCCATAATAAATCAGTAATGGCAGAACCTACCGCATGATCTTAATCTATACATTTACAAGATCATAACCATAGTAACATAACCTGGATTCACAACTAAAGTACAAGACTAGGCACAACTTACACATAAGGTGATCATCATAACCACTTATTCATATATTCATCAATTTGCATTAAAGGTTATGGAAATCATATATATAATTACAATAAATTAAACTCCGCCACCATATGTGGACAATACAACATAATGTCATACAAGGCTTCATAAACAATAAGGCATGACACGTATACTAGAAAGTAGAGATTTATAAATTACTTGCTAATATTCTTTACTGTGACTACCATGATAAGACTTCATCTTAAAATAATAAAACCAACCTAACAAAGTAGCTAAAGACATAATAATCAACTCTAACTCATGCTTTATCTACCCTAAAATTAAGATCCAATAATGTTCATTACAACATTCAAATTTTTGGGCTACAAGAACGTAGATCTATTCATGCAAAGACTCCTTTACTTTGATCATGAAAAATTCATACCCAAAATTAATTAATATTATTAATATAAAGCATTAGTTATGGACAACATAATTTTCATGAAATCCTACTATAGTTTGCCATAACCTCAAGATCACAGTGAGGATGCTACTTTAGTAATTAATGAAAAATATATAAATCATAGACTAATCGACCTTGATAAACATGAATCACTAATATAAAATTCATAAATAATGTCCAAATAAGAGAATAGACACACCCACCCCTACACAATCTAATTCTAAATTCATGCTTAGTAGAGGCAAGGTTACATTAAATCATTTAAATCTAGGCTAAGCATTTTAAAAATCTTCATACATTGATCCAGATGGATCCGTCATCATCAATTTATCATCATGTCATGTAAAGAACAGTATATATATACACTTTAATGTATGATAATCATAATTCAACCATTAACATGCCATGATCACAATGCCCATGCAATTGTTGAATCGATTTTGGAAAGGAACATTAGTTCATCATTCAATTGGATAAAATCATGTTAAAACCAATACACTTATATTAATTAATCATGATTTAACCATTAAAAACATTTTTTAAAGAACCCATAGATAGAATGAAGATGAAAAACATTGATAATGAAAATTTCATTAAAAATACTAAGACTAACTCTCAAAATAAAAGGTTACGTAAGGATGAAGGATAAGCATACCTTAATATACATGAAAAAAATAAAACAATGTAAAGAATCCATGTGAATCCAATCTACAAAATGTCCTTGGACATTAAAATAATGGATGTTTCTACAGAGAATTGGTTTTGGATGGAAGGTTCAATTTGAGAGAATGGGATTTTGAATGAGAATGAATTGTTTACGTATTTGATCCCTTAAATTCACCCAAAAATAGGTTCATTAATCAATTAGAATGAGTTTAGGACGTGGGGTGAATTTCATATTCACCCCTTAATAAAATAGTGCACTAGGTAGCAGTTATAGGCAACCATCGACAAAACTAATCGACTGGTGTAGGTCCGTCGATGGGGTTCTATGCTCTCCATTGCTCTCCATCGATTGGATCTGAGGCTCTCAAGTGACAAGACTTCCCTACTGTAAGTGACAATCCAACCCTCCCATCGACGGGGCGTAAGTCAACCCATGGAGCATGCGTTGGTCTCATCGATTTACACTTCCAAGGCAGTGTCTTGAAAGCCTTGTGTCCATTTTGTGGGCCATTTTGCGGGGTCCTTAAGAAGTCATACCCATATATTTCCAATATAAATACAAACCTTAACAATTTTTAGACCTCCCACATGATTTTCACCCAAAACAAGTACACATAACAGGTCCAAACATGCTTGGCCCCATCAAGACACACTTGAGTACCAAGGGCTAACTTTTGAACATCTTTGATTTTCTTGGACGTTTGACCTCAAAACATCAAGAAACTCCATATACTGTCTATAAACATCATTATAATTTATTTTATGACTTCATAAGCTCATTACATACAATATATAAACACGTATAGACACATGAGGAATATAGGATACTAGTCGTCGAAGGTCTTAGTCGTCCCTTCACATTTTACTTACAAATAACCTCAATCTTTACACTCCCTCTAAGCCATAGTAAAAGAAATTTTAGGACCTTAGACCTTATTGAACACATGTAATAATGTAGACACCCTAACTCATTTTGTGGTCTTACAATATCCCCCACTTGGGAAAATTTGTTCTCGAATGATACTTAGAACACTTTAATCAAAACAAGGAGTTCTACACATCATAGAGCAGTTCATCACATTTATAAAATTATCACATAGAATTTAATGCACCAAATATATAAGGAACACATCTTAAAATCATTTTACCACTGAATGCACACAAGCAAGCGAAAACATCCATTCACTCATTCTTAATGCATCAAACACAAAGGCTTTTTCAGGTTCGGAGGAGGAATATCCTTGTCCTATTAATATAATGGTCATTACACTTCAATTTCTTAAGAGATCATTTTCAACTATTCTTTAAGTCATACTGACGAATATTTTAACAACACTCAAGAAGCAGTTAGAAAGTCATACTTCAATGTACATGGACTTGAGTTAGTTCAATCCACAAAAATCTTTATTAGTTAGACCTAGTGTCATGAAGGTCATAGTCAACCATATCATGTATAGTGGTGTCAATGGAGGAATGTCCTTCTCCTCAACACACTTACATGTATCATTAGTTTACAACAAAGTAAAGTATAAGGTCGATTTCCTCTTAACATGAGAAATTCTCAATTTTTAAACCAAGGCATGCTCGTGTCTTCTTCTTAGTAAGTGTAAATGGTAACTATTACCAAGAACATTAGAACATATAGGAAGTAATTTCACCTACACTCAATTTCTAACATAGTACTCACCTTCACTATAAACGTCATTTGGGTTAAATAATACAAATCATAGGCACACACATAAATAAGGCTGAACATTTCATCTCACCTGTGATTACGTCCATGTTTCTTATCTTATCTCATGATGTCAAATGCACAACTAGCATATAAATATGCAAATCAACATGAGAAAACATGGATTTCAAAAAAACAATTCTTTCACACACTTTGAAATCTTAAATATGCTTAAAGTAATGTCAATTAATACATACCAAACATAAAAAGGTCATGCAATTCCTACAATATGAAAGACTATATTCATGAACAAGTTTACTAAGAATTCATTAGTTTCACATTCAAGCAATAATAGAAGGACAAAGTAGAATAATATCTACAACCATACTACACTATCACTATTACCCACTTAGAGTAAACCTAATTAAGAACAACTTAACACAAACTTTAGAGGATCTTAACTTAACGACCTTCATTTTCATCACTTAAAAGTGATTAACACTTCAAAAGTAATTTATCTTAATTTATCATATGAAGACCAAGTTAATCTAAACAATATTATTTTAGGCAAATTATCCTCCAATAATAAAGTTAGGTCATTCCATTTAAGCATATAAGGTTTTCATACAATACAATGGACACCGAGGTCATATATCATTAGGGGAAACAACAAATATACTTAGCCATAAGGACTCATTCTTTTCTTTCAACATTAAGGTACGACAACTCTAGGTCAATCCAAAGACAATAATTTCACAATATGAAGGGACTCACAACATATTAAGAAGTTAGAAACAAATGTATGACTCATCATGCCATATGGCTCTCATTCTTCATCACAAATTGGAAATATCATTGTTGCATTCGTTATCATGCTTATATGCATCAATTCTATACACATTTCAACAACTTCCACTCAAAGAATAATGTAGTTGATTTCCTAAAAATCTTAAAGTAAGCTGCCTATCATTACAATGAACAGGCTTCCAATTTCAAGAATGCAACATGTAGGCAATTGATCGGGAAAAACATGGAAAGATGAGATAGAAAACTTTACCAAGACAATCGTACTATCATCACACCTAGGATCAAGTCTATACAAAGGACTTCAATCCATACTAAGAAACTTATCAAGGACCACATATATACAAAGGGGAAACATGGAACACTTGTAACCACATATTCTTAGGGTAGCATTCATCCATAGGTAGTCACTAAGCATTTAAAGTTCAAATCATATCATAAAGCTACCATCATGAAAAAAAATATAATAATACATTAATCCAAAGGAAACTCATGTCAACTATAATAACTTTTAACATGCTTTATATATATCAGGACATACAACTCTCTATATAACATGCTATTTCACAAAAAAAAATTATATAGCCATAATTGACAACACATCATCAAAATATACAAAAATTCACCTTCACACATACTCATTCAACCATAAAACCAAGATAATCATTGAAACTCACCTTTTCTCCTTCAAACAAAGAGAGCAATCACATCCAAAAAATTACATCAAGAAGACCACTGAACAAAAATACATAAGAGAGAGATCTTATAGTGTTAAGTTCTATGGCACGATATGATAATGATGAACAACGATATAAGTCTCTACTAGACATGGAAATATGATGTGTCACGACTCACCACCAATGATATAAGTCTCTACTAGACATGGAAATACGACACCTATTGGACCCTATCCACTTTTAAATTTTCATGCTCTGATACAGTGTTTGTCACATTAGGGGAGCACCCCCTTGAAGTAACATGGTGATCATTCATCGTATTGTCATAGTAAACTTAGCGGAACATAACTCTAAGTCTTTTTGCCATGTTAGGCTTAACAACATTAGAATGCATTTGTGTCACGACCCTTAAACATAATACATAACTATACAACATCTAAAATTTTTACAGTAAGATAAGAGTATGGAATCCTAGGAACATAAAGACTCATTTCCTTGAGCTTGGGAATCATATATTAAGCTACATAATCGTATAGATATTCTTTAAAAATCCATAGCCTACACTTCTGTTAAATAGTAGAGAAAAATTGTATTAGTAGAAGAATGCATTAAGTATGGTAACCATGCAAAACGTTTATTTTAAATGGACACTTTCTTGTAATCATACTTCATGTATTTTTAGTAAATCTTTATAAAACCTTTAGACAATTGAGTTTATATCATTAACATACTTCATATAGACATATTCAAGGCCAAACATCATAGGAAAACACATATAGAATTTAAGTCATTTTTTAGATCACTTTAAAGTGAACTCTTTAATGGTACGATGAGCATTCTTTCCTATTATTCATTTAACTCCCAAGTAACCCTCTAGTGATTCTTGGTACAATTAATCACCTTAGGCCACAAAGAAAATCATACATACAACCTACAAAAGACACCACATATCATCACATAAGTAAAGCACATGATAGACACATTTACTCAAGACCTTAGGAACATCACAGTAAGCTACATCAACTTACACGTATAATAACTTTACTTCACATACATCATCATTAGACCTTATTGATGACCCAAATCATAGTAGACTAGTTCAATGTAAATGTGAAGCCCCGTTACCTCCCACATACTCAATAAACACCTCATGAGACCATAAACCCTTAGCACCTCATACATCAACATAACACATAAGGGCAACTCAATTCGTTCTAACAATCTTCATCATATAGTCATTAAGACTCACATAGTGCATTTAAGAATAACATCATATTACATAGACTCATGCCATGAAAATCTTCATGATAAATACACAATTACTACAATAATATGCATAGGTACATACTCATAAACATGCGCATTACGTCACCTTCCTAGGACATCCTAACGATATACTTGTGCAATGTCTAGATAGGTTCATTACTTACACCTATCCTATGTAACCTCCCCTGTGTCCTCCTCGATAGGATCCTATTCATCTACTTCCACTGTCCATTTTACTTTGGGAAACTATATCCTTAACTGACACTAAGACCATGGGTACTAAACATCTAATTTGGTGTTGTTGAGACTTAATCCAATGGAAGGTGTTCTTACCTAGCCATAGTAGAAAATTAACACATGCTAGCATTTTAGTTGATATAACATTGCTAGATCCAATGTGGCAAGCATTAATTATGGAACTAAGAGATAGGTATTTTTTCTCTAAATGCCACATTGCTGGAGCACACATTTCAAGGATACTCTATTGACTAGATCATTATTAATGTCTGTGTGAATAAAGACATTTGAGTCCTCCTTTAATATAACACATTAAGGTCACACATATTCATAAATTCATATTATACACATAAAAACTAAAAATAGAAAATATCATATCAAGGCATAAGTGCAATGCATTGGCAAGGAGTCAACCCTTGCTCATACTAGTACACTTATCAAGTCATTCGATCTAAGGAAACACATATAATACTTTCATAAACATCATATTAATATGCATAGTAGGAGACACTAGTAAATTTGAGAGCTACCTTTCATTTAGACACCATTACCTATATTACTTGTAAGAATGCATCATGTGTGGGTGTGTGTACATTGGTAAACATGATCACATAATGGCTATCTATAACATCTTTAGGAAGACACACTCTAAAGACAATAATCCACAACAAAGCATAGACCACAGAACACCATTTAGCATAAGAGGCAAGATAATTTTCACATTAAATTTGAGACTTCTAAACTTGCTATTCACGCATTCATATAGTGGTACATGGGTAAGGGTGATCCATCCTTAATAATTCGCTGATGGAAGCACATATGCATGATCTTAATATAAACATTTACATGCTCAAAACCAGAGTAACATAACCTAGATTCACAAATTAAGTACATGACTAGGCACAAGTTACACATGTTATCATCATAACCACTCATTCATCTAATTATCAATTTTCCTTCAAGATTTTGATAAACACATATATAATGATAATAATATAAACTCCGCCACTATAAGTGGACCATACAACAATTCCATACAAGGCTTCATCAACTACAATAATATAGAAATGAAGAGAAGAAGAGTAGACCTTACCAATTCATCAACCCTTTTAATCAACATATATCAATACACCATTTCATTAATAATACATAAAAAGTGAAGAAGCTAAATAAACTATAAGAAAATAATAAAGCATTTACAAGTTGCTACAAAATCATAATTTATAAAAATACAAGGCATCACACGTATACTAGAAGGTAGAAATTTATAAATCACTTGCTTATATTCTTTACTGTGACTATCATGGAAAGGCTTCATATAAAAAAAAACCAACCTAGGGCAGTAGCTAAAGGCATACTTATCAAGTCTAATTCATGCTTTCTCTACCATAGAATTAAAATCAAATAATGTTCATTACAATATTAAAGCTAATCATAGGCTAAAAGAACCTAAATAAATTCATGCCAAGACTCATTTTAATTTATAATAAAGATTTAATACCCAAAATTAATTAATATCATTCATATAAGCAGTAGTTAAGTATAACATAATCTATACTAAATCATACAACAGTTTTCCATAACCTCTAGATCACACTGAACATGCTACTTTAGGAATCAATGCAGCATCATAGAATAATAGATATTCATCCATATGAATAACTAATTTTAAATTCATCAATAATATCTAATTAATAAAGTAGACACAACCACACTTACGCAATCGAATTCTAGATTCATGCTTACTATAGGCAAGGTTACAATAAATAATAAAAATCTAAGCTAAGCATGTTCCAATATTCCTTCATTGGTGAAAGTAAATCCTTCATAATCAATTTACATCAATTAACGCGAATAACAGTAGATATAGACAAATCAATGTAACAGAATCACAATTCAACCATTAACATGACATTATCACAATGCCCATGCAAGGGCTAAATCGATTTTGGGAACGAACATGGGCTCATCATGCATTTGTATAAAAATAACGTTAAAATCAATATATTAATATCAGTTAATTGTTATTAAAACATTAATTTTTTTTAGAAAGATCCATATATAGATTGAATAAGAAGAACATTGATCATAAAAATTTCATTCAAAACATTGGGATTACCTTTCCAAGTGAAAGATTACTTAAAGATGAAGGATCACCATACATTTATATTTATGAAAACCTCCAAAACATTGTGTAGAACCCATAAGAATCAAATATATATGGAGTTTTCTAGAAAAGAATTGGTTTTGGAGGGAAGGTTCAATTTGACTAATTGGGATTTTGAATGGGTTGTTCACGTGTTTGATCCCATAAATACACCCAAATATAGGTAAATTAACCAATAAGAGTCAGTTTAGGGATTGTGGTAAATTTTTTATTCATCCCTTAATAAAAAAGTGTGTAAGGCAGAAGTTACAGGCCACCATCAACGGACCCAATTGATTGGGCATTGGTCCACCGACGAGCTGTTTTGTGCCCTCCATTGATTGGGTGTGAGGATATCATGTGTCCAACACTTCCAATGTCTAAGTGAAAATAGAAGACTCCACATCGATAGGGCGTCATTCAATCCACGGAGCGTGCATTGGTCTCGTCGATTGGCAGTGTCTGGATAACCATGTATCCTTCTTGTAGGCCCTTTTGTGGGGCCCTTTCAAAGTCGTACCAAGACCTTTTCCAATTTGAATACAAACCCTAACAAGTTTTAGACCTACCAAATAATCTTTTTTCAAAAGATTTACACATAACACGTCAAAAAAATCAAGGCCCCATCAAGACACACTTGAGCGTCTTAAGGGATAACTTTTCAATGTCTTTGATTTTCTTGGATGTTTGACCTACAAAGTTCATGAAAATCGATATATTATCTATAAACATCATAATT
Organism: Solanum lycopersicum; assembly: GCF_036512215.1. Lineage (NCBI taxonomy): Eukaryota > Viridiplantae > Streptophyta > Magnoliopsida > Solanales > Solanaceae > Solanum > Solanum lycopersicum. Next base: position 37,367,964 of record NC_090803.1, read on the forward strand.
GTTCATTTTCATACTTATTAATCTCATTACATACAATATATAAACATGTATACACATACGAGGCACATAGTTGACTAGTCGTCGAATGTCTTGGTCGTCCCATGACGTTTGACTTCAAAATCACCTCAAACTTCACACAATGTATCTAATCCATTTTATAAGAAATTTTAGAAATTTACACCTTATGAATAACATATTAGTCTCTATACACCCTAACTCTTTTTGGGGGTATTACAGTACAAGACCCCAGAGGGTCAAGTACACCCGGTCATGACAAAAAGGTTCTCACTATCATATAGGGTGTGCCTTCAGATCATAACAGAATTTGTATCGGAGCATAAGGTTATGAGAAATATTCTAGGGTTTAAAATTATCAGAAACCACGTCTAGTATTGTTATTGGTGGGAGTTGTGATACATCCATGGACGAGAGGCTATAGGACAATAGCATCTATATTTCTTTATTACATTTTAATCGTGCCATAGAACATAAATACATAAGATCCCTCTCGTATTCTCCTTAGTTAGGTGGTTTTGTAGGTGTAATTCTTGTAAAGGGAGATGTTTCTATGTTTGAGTGAGAGAATAGATGAGTTTTTATGTTAGGATGGTTTTGTGGATAGAATAGTAGATATGAGATTCATTTTGGAAAATCTTTATGTGATGTCATTTAATTCTAGGTGTAATTTATGAGACTGGAAGTGTTGTGATAATAAATTGTATGGTGATGTAGTTCCAATCATGGTAAGGTATAATGATTGAATAAAGTAGATTTTACAGCGAATGAGTTATCTTTTGATTATGTGTAATGATGGTACAATTGATTTAAGGTGTAAATTTGAGGTATGTTGAGAGAATGTGGAGATTTTGTTGGTGTTAATGGCAACCCTCTTGTGCAGTAAATGTTTCCTAGTTGTTCTTATGATTTGGTGAGATTCTTGTATAAGTTAACTCTGAGTGGGAAATGTGGTGTGGTTACCTAGTGACGAAATTTTGAAGTTATGCAAGAATAATGCTGGAGTATTATAGCATAATATTTTGATTTTTATATCAATCCACCTTAAATTGGTTGAAAGGGTAAGAGTTAAATGCGGTGATGTATAATAAAGTTTGTCTAGGCTTGAATAAGAAGATAGTGTGATGCTTAACTAGTAGAGTAGATGTTTATTCTTAATGATCATGAGTTAGGAGTAGTATGACTTCCCATCTTGTGTAAAGCATAGTGGGACTTTAGAGTATGAGACCTTTAATATGGCTTTGCCGTAAGTGGGGGAGAATAAGTGAGTAGAAATCTAGTAGATATCCTCATCTTTATTTTTTGATCTTATTCAAACTTGAGACCAAATCCTTAGTACTTTAATATTGTTTAAGAGTGCTGCATAATCGTATGAGTTATCATATTTTGTGTATGAAGCTAGATGACCTAAAGTCTAATATTACAGAAGCAAGTTTAAAAGATAAGTTTTGCATGATGAATGTTAAGAAGAATTGCATGCATTATACTTAGTCCAAGAGAATCCACAAGGCCACTACGTGGGAGTTTTAGTATGGGATTCTACCCTCACATTTAACTTAGTATAACATTCCAAGTCTATTTTGAGTAAGTAAGTATTGTCTTGTCTCTCATATTTTAATCTCCTCTTGTTAAAGTTTCTTGAAAGGGTCATTGTTGAAAATTTAAGCATGTGTTACAGTGAAGTTTTAAGTTTACCGTAAAGAATTCCAAATTTTGAGAAAATTGAATTTTCATGAATTATGGTTTCATTGTATTATGAGATGACTTTATATGGTTTTATACTTCATATGATCATGCCTTATTGATGAATTGATCAAAAAGTGGAGTTCTTAAATCATAGCCTGTTTGACAGTGTTACAATGATTATCACTGTAAAAATTTTAGTTTAAAAAAAATGTTCTTTCTTGAATTGATGTTTCAATATGTGTAAAAGTCTTATATATGATATAATTAATGATGTAGAAGGTATTTCCTCCATAAGTTAAGGATAAGAGAAGATTTTTAAATGTGAATGTTTTGCTAAATGCTTATTTTCAAAGTGAGTGAAAGTGTGAAATTTTTCTCTTTGATAGTTGATGCTTTGATTATGAATGTTTGAGAATGGATTGTAATGCGTTATGTGATGCTAAGTGTATCCTCGATGGTGTTAAAGTATTAGTGTCATTCGAGGATGAACGTTATTCCAAGTGGAGGGGAATGTAATTCCCTAAGCGAACTAAGGAAAACTAAAGTTGTTACAACCCTAAAAATGTATATGTTATGTAATTCTTAATGTGTCCAGAATGAGAACGATTAGACTGGGTTCACAAAGATTGATGTGCGTTGAACCAGACCTCGGAAACCTTGATACATCCAAGCCAACTAACTTGGGGAGTTAGTTCAGCTATGAAAGGTTGGGTCCAACCATGTAGGGCTCTCGAATATGAAGATTTACTCGAAGGAGTCTTTACCGGACATAAAAAAAGGAAATCTTAGGTTTGGAGGTTTAGGGGTAAAATGGTATTTTTCAAGGATAAGGTTAGTATCATTTACTGTAAATATATAATTTATTATTTAAATATTAAGTTGGAGGGGCATTATGGGGATAGAGGGCTGAAATTGGGTTGTTGAAGTGAAGTCTTGCTCAACCTGGGTTCGAACCTAGGTTAAAGCAATGAATTAATTTTTATTAATTTAAGTTAGTAAATTAATGTAATTAATTTATATTTATTAGTTATTATCTGATTTATAATAAAATGAAATCAAATTTTTATAAATAAAATTAAACCTTATTTGACTAAGTCTTAAATAAGACTCTTAAGATTAAGAAAACTCCTCCCCAATGCTCATCTCTCTCTCTCTCACGTCTCTTTCACTGTAACTCACGTTTTTCTTTGAAAAATAACGTACAAAAACAGTAGGTAAACCTAATTTTTTCACACTTGAAGAACTCACAATGAAAATTATAAAGAAACAACTAATCGAACAAGTTGGCAAAGAGAGGGTTTTTTCCGTCAAGTTGGTGTTGAACCTGTTGGATTTGGATTTCTATTTTGAGGGGTTCTTTGGGCAGATATTCGATGTTTGAACGTCAAAAAGGTATGGTTTCTATTTTATCTTGGTCCCTTTCCCAAGAGACTCCTTAAGGTTCAGAATATTAATTCCGAAAACTAGGATTGTTCCCTGTTGCATATCCCTATCACTACCTCCAATTGAATCATAGGTAAGTTATTTTTTGTTGTGGAAAACTAGGGATGAAACATGTTTTTGTGATGATTATGTGTTTATATGTATGTTTGGAATTATGTGAATTATGTTGATATTTCCGAAAATGTAACTACCTGTTTATGTATGTGTTGTCGTGGCTAATGTTCATGGTTTAGGACATGAAATGGCATGATAGTTAATTATACTTCATGTACACCTGTACATGTAAATGTGATGTTCATATGAGTTGAAATTTGTATGAATTGAGGAATAATCTCTTTGATAAACAAAGCCATGAAAATGCACCTAAAATGTTCTAAATGCACTATGAAACTCCCCTAAGAACTATGTTGTAACTTGATGAAAGGATGCTCAAAAATTAAAAAATATTTCTAGCTTTTAGTGATGAATTTCGGTCAGCAAAGAGGATTCAAAATTTTGGAAAAAATGTAGTAAAACAAGTGAGGTTATGGAGGAATGAACCTGTTATGTCACATTGTTAAAAACCATCAAAATAAAGAAGTAAAAAAGAAATGTGGTGAAAGGTATTCAAACCATGGTACTGGCTAGAAAATTTAACTTAAAAGAAAAAAAAAAGAAATGAGAGGAGTGAGGTTCGAACCCACCACCTCTCAATCTGATTTAATGAAGAGTAAAAAAAATATAAAATCTGAGGCATGGGAATAAACCCACGACTTCTAAGAGTAAAGGAGACAAAAGAATATAAAAGTAAAGGAACATGAGGCGTGGGAATCAAACCCACGACCTCTAAGCAGTGAAGGAAAGTCAAAAGAAATGATAGACAAGAGATGTGAGGCTTGGGAATCGAACCCACGACCTCCTAGGCAGATTTGATTGGAAAAATTAAAAGATATTAAAGAGGGGTTGTGGAGCTTCGAGCCGACAACACCTCGGCCAAAGGAGAGAAATTTAAAGGCAATGAGAATAAAAAGTAAATAAGTTTGTGGGGGATCGATCCCACATCCTTTTAGTTCCATTAAGCGAAAAATGAAGAGAGAAATTAAGGGGAACCTAAAATTGTAACGACCCGTTTAGTCATTTTGAGCAACAGACTTCAATTCAGGAAAAACTGGCAGAAGCGACGGAACCCACGACGGAACATCATGGGCACGACGGACCATCGACGGGGTCTCGTACCAAAATACTTAGAAAATCTGAAATTAGGTACTGAAAATCAACTCTCTGAACTTTGTGACGGAATGGCAGGACGGACCGTCACAGGTGTGACGGACCGTCACAGACCCTTGGTGGAAAATTGGGTCTCTGAACTCTGCGACGACCTGCAGGACGGACCGTCGCAGGCACGATGGCCCGTCACAGGTTGCGCAAATCCCAGGCAGAGTCGGATTTCTGGTGAAGTTTTAAGGGATGTTTTTGGACTATTCTTTCCTTAATTATACACTTCGTGGGTTTATATTAATAACTCAAATTCTTGATGGTTAAAAGAGGTAACCCTAAGTTAATTAGTGGGGTATTATTGCCCTCTTTTATTCTTAATTATATACTAATTAGGGTAAAAGAAAGAGGGTTTGAATAAGAAAATAGAAAGAACAAGAAGGGAGAGAGAGAAACGATCGAGAAGAGGAGGAAAACACCAAGCTTTGAGGATTAACTTGCTTGATTTTAATTCTTCGGTGGAGGTAGGTTTTGGTTTTCAAGCTTTCATAGTAAACTCTTAATAGAGAATGATATGTATTGGCAGCATTATAAACCCTACTATATGCTTAATTCTATGTTTGCATGAATATGATTATGTGATTGTGATAAGATAAGCATGATCAAAAATATTGAATCCCAAATCTTGAAAAGAAGCTTTAATATACATTATTAATGATGATGCCTTGGTATAGAAGAAGGATTGATGAATGAAAGTAATGGGATTGAGGATGCCTTGGTATAGAGAAGGCTTGATGATTTACAGAATGATATTAGTGGATCGGAGTGTCACGTTTCGACACATAGATTTAGTGGATCGGAGTGTCACGTTCCGACACATAGATTTAGAGGATCGGAGTGTCACGTTCCGACACATAGATTTAGTGGATTGGAGTGTCACGTTCCAACACATGTAGGGGATCGGAGTGTCACGTTCCGACACACGTAGGGGATCGGAGTGTCACGTCCCGACACATGTAGGGGATCGGAGTGTCACGTTCCGACACATGTAGGGGATCGGAGTGTCACGTTCCGACACATAGAATTAGGGGATCAAAATGTCACGAACCGACACAAGAGGAGGAAAGATAATGAATCTTGAAAGATGTTAATATACTCAATCTAACGAACATGATTCCCAAATGAGTATGGTATTGGGGCTTGAGTCCTCATGTGTGAATTTGATGGTACTTATTGATGATTATAGTACTTGTTGTTGTTACATGTTGAGTTTTATAGTTGATTTATGATAATACTTGATATATACTATTCCCTATTTTGAGTTGGCCGATGATATCTACTCAGTACTCGTGTTTGTACTGACCCCTACTTTTATTGTTTTCTTCTTGTTTAATTGTGGAATGCAGCAAACGTACCGTCATCTTTGACTCAACAGTAATTCAAGCCAGTCTTCGTCACACCGGATCTTCAGGGTGAGCTAACAGTTCTAGCTTGGACTGGATCTCCTCCGTCACGTCTTGATGCCTTGAACCTCTGGCACGGACTAGCTTCTTATGTATTTTTAGCTTTTAGAATACTCTTAGTTTAGACATTTGCTTTTAGATGTTCTTGCGGTGATGACTTCAAGATTCTGGGGATAATGATAAGTTTTTGAGTTATAGAAGTTGATTATTGATTTCTAATGAGCTTAAGTCTTCCGCATTACTTTTTGTTGTTATTACATTGAAATGTTAAGGTTCGATTGGTTGGTTCGCTCACATAGGGGGGTAAGTGTGGGTGCCAGTCGCGGCTCCGATTTGGGTCGTGAAAAACTTGGTATCAAAGCATTAGGTTCGTTGGTCTCATCACAAAAGAACAGGTCTAGTAGAGTCTTAAGGAACGGTAAGGGGACGCCTTTACTTTTCCTTGAGGGGCTATATGACTTTAGGAAAATTTCACTCTTTCATTCTTTCTTTCATGCTACTACTTGAGTCCAATTGGTATCTAGGCGATACGAATTGGTATCTGACCATCTTCACTCTCTTTCGCAGATGGTTAGAACTAGAGCAACGACTACCCCAACACCAACATCGACCAGACAAGAAACAACTAAGCCAGCCACTGCGGCTGTGGCTCGAGGAAGAACAACGGCAAGGGGCCGTGGAAGAGGTAGTGGGAGGACGTCCTCTAGAGGGAGAGGACAAGCACCTAGCCCATCTGATACTAGGGCAGTGACTCCCCCACCGACTGAGGAAGTAATAAGAGAAGGGGAGGATGGGGAAACTGAACAAGTGCAAAATGAGGAAATGCCACCCCAACCTACCCCAGAGATGATCAATCAGGTTCTGGCTTTTCTTAGCGGGTTATCTGATGAAGGTCAGGCACCTCCAGTGTTTTCTGCGCCAACACCTCCAGTTTCAGAAGTACAACATGCGGCTACTATGGCTCCCCGCATGGATGTTCCATTGGACATAGGCACATTTCCACGTCTGACTACTGGGCCTATAATGACAAATGATCAGCATTAACTTTTCAGTAAGTTCTTCAAATTGAAACCTCCGGTCTTTAAGGGTGCTGAATCGGAGTATGCCTATTATTTTCTGGTTGACTGTCACGAGTTACTACACAAGATGGGTATAGAAGAACGGTTTGGTGTGGAGTTCGTGACTTATCAGTTTCAAGGGAACGCCAAAATGTGGTGGCGGTCACATATCGAGTGTCAACCAATATAGGCACCACCTATGACTTGGGCCTCATTCTCTTTCTTTTTTATGGAGAAGTATATCCCCCGGACTTTGAGGGATAGGAAAAGGGATGAGTTCCTGAGCCTAGAGCAAGGTAGGATGTCGGTTAATGCTTATGAGGCTAAGTTCCGTGCACTATCCAGATATGCCACGCAACTCTGTTTCAGTCCTCAAGAGCGGATTCGCCGGTTTGTGAAGGGGTTGAGGTCAGAATTGCGGATTTCGGCCTTACAGGTAGCGGAAACGGCAAAATCCTTCCAAGAAGTGGTAGAATTTGTGATAGAAGTGGAAGGAGTGAAGCCAGACGACTTCACCCCAACATCGACATCAAAAAAGCCTCGAAAGGGAGGTGAGTTTAATGGTTCTTACACTAGGGGACAGGGTTTGGGAAGTTACTCAGTCCGACCAATTCAGTCTTCACTACAGACTGTAGTTGGGGGACCACCTCAGACCGGTCAACACTTCTCCGAGGGGCCTAGGATTGACTCCAGAGAATGTTATGGATGTGGGGAGATTGGACATATTAGGAAAAATTGTCCCAGACAAAGTTATAGACCCCCAATAGCTAGAGGTAGAGGTGGTCATGGTAGAGGCCGTTATTCTGGAGGACGTGGTGGTCGAGGTAATGGTGGTCACCAAAACGGCAGAGGTAATGGGCAAACTGGGGCCACTACATCACAACATGGTAGGGGCAACGGACAGACGAACGATAGGGCCCATTGTTACGCTTTCCCTGGGCGGTCTGAAGCGGAGGCATCTGATGCTGTCATCACAGGTAATATTCTGGTTTGTGATTGCATGGCTTCTGTATTGTTTGATCCTGGATCCACGTTTTCTTATGTATCTTCCTCATTTGCTAATGGTCTAAATTTACATTGTGAATTACTTGATATGCCTATTCGTGTTTCTACTCCGGTGGGTGAGTCTGTGGTAGTTGAAAAGGTATATAGGTCTTGTTTGGTGAACTTTGTGGGGAGCAACACTTATGTAGATTTAGTTATCTTAGAAATGGATGATTTTGATGTAATTCTGGGTATGACTTGGCTCTCTCCGCAATTTGCGATCTTGGATTGTAATGCTAAAACGGTGACGTTAGCCAAGCCTGGGACAGATCCGTTAGTTTGGGATGATTATTGATTTTTAATGAGTTTAAGTCTTCCGCATTACTTTTTGTTGTTATTACATTGAAATGTTAAGGTTCGATTGGTTGGTTCGCTCACATAGGAGGGTAAGTGTGGGTGCCAGTCGCGGCTCGGATTTGGGTCGTGACAAAAATGAAAGCATTGTGGCTTGAATTTGTGTCCCAAAGAGTTATGGATCAACGAAAAATTAATAAAAATATATAAGTATTGTTCAAGATATTTGAAAAACAGATTCCCTTGCACAAATTCCATGTAGATATATAAGTCATACGTGAGTTAAATCTTCAAGAATAATGCTGCCCACTTACATCAAAATCGAGATCTCTGCGTACATACATGATGCATAAGTCTGGTACTACATAATCTTAGGAAAATATGAATCACTTAAATGAACTATGAATGAAGCGTAATGGCTTGTATGTATAGACCCATAAGTCTAGCATACGTTTAAAAATTGTGAACCGAAGATGTAAGTATTGAAATGATGTAACCCAAGAAGGGTTAAGTACGAGTGTAAAATATAAAAAATTGTCAAATGCATCGGATTACAATGAAATGATTATAATGTAATGAAATGATGAAACCCTAAAAGGTTTATGTAAGAGTTTGAAACACACAAATGGCCAAGTGCATTGGTATATGATGAAATGAACAATCATTTAAAAAGGGGTAAGTAATTATGAAGAGTTGATATGCTAATGTTAATGAATGTGGTGACCACATTATATGAGGCAAATGTAAAAGATTTGACAAATGTCAAATGAGCCTAAGCAAATGTAACCAAAACGTACTCACCTATGAGAGTGTAAAGTTAATGAAGAGACCAGTCTCTATGAACACTATAATGAAAGTACTGAGATTAACACACTTAGTACTAGTGACGAGATGATATATAATATATTGAGGTATGATCTCGTTATACTAGAAGGCAGATTCTACGACGTATGAGTTTAATGCAATGGAACTTTATAATGAGAACCGATAGACTAGCTATGAGAGGTGATTACTTCTTTCGTGAAGGGAACAGGTTTACATAAATCTCATTGGATGAGTATGTCCGGCATGGGTGTTATGGGTCTCCTTAAATTTCATTGTCTTCGAACCTATACTATCAATATATGGATCTAGAAGGGTATAATTCCCATATTCGCAAGAATGTTTTGATTCACTTTAGCCAGTGATTCCACCTCTTTTCAGTGTGGGGTTCCATGTAACTAGATTTCATGATGCTCACATGATCAATGTCAGTTAAAGTTAATGCTCCAAATGAATGAATGAGGCTAGCCTCAAATAATACACATCATGAAATGAATTATCCAAAGGTGTTAGGATAGGATACGCAGGAGGTGAGTTAGACTCAAATAATGACAATATGTCATTCTTGGTCATTGCACAACGAACCTGGTGAAAGCCTTAAACTACATCATAGGTATATCTACTGTTTACACATGCCCATGAATGAAAAGAAATGAAGTACGTATATTTGAAAGAAGCTTACTTTGTGCTTGCTAAACTACACTCCCTAGTTGAGGTCCCATATGTTGAGCCCTCATTTTGGTAAATCATAATGTCAAGTCCATGATTCAAAGATCTCATGGCATATGAACAAATGATGTGAACAACATTATGTGTTATATGAATTATGATATGTATATGTGTACGCTGTTGTGTGATTTGTACAAAATGTTAAGTATGATGATGCATGTTACTCTAATGGCATAGCTTTAGTAATCTAAATTCGGAAAGCCCACTGACTTTCCTAATCTCAATTTGGCAAGTCTAGTGACGTGACCTTCTACAGTCATGTTGTTAATAAAGATCTATTCTAAATCATCCATGTCCTTTGTTTGTGATTTCATATACATACACTTAGTACAAGTGTGTACTAACCCTACACAACTCTACAATGTGAGGTGATGGCACATGTGGCGCTAGAGCTTCAGGTTAACGCTGACACTATCCAGACGTGGAGCATTCATACAGTCATGGAAGGCCCTTATGATTTCCAGGATGATTGCCCATGATATTCAGACATAGTTATAGGATTGAGCTAGTGGAGTATGTTCCATTAGCATTTCTTTCCGCTTTTTTTAAGACATTGTATTGGTTCTATTTTGGCATGTATACATTTAATGCTATATTAAACTATTCCTATCATTTGATGATCTTCATGTTAGATGGATGATGGTGAAAAATTATGAATGTTACATAATGATTAGTATGATGTTAAGAGACAAAAAGTTTCAAATATTTCCGCTAAAATTAACCTTGACAAAGTAAGAATGAAGTAAGTAGGCTTGTCTGCGACCTCTGAGAGGTCAACAACGCCAATCTCATCTGGGGACTAGACTCTGTTCGTGAAAAAGTTTGTATCGAAGCCCTAGGTTAAATTCTGAAGATAATAAGTTCATTTCAACCACTTTCAGTAGTTTTTAAGTCAGGGTAGTGAAGTGCACCACTATCTTGAATTAGAGAATACATGGTGCGTTGGAAAATTTCCCTTCTATTAATCTTATCGTGCCTTCTCTAATGTCTTTTTCTTGGTGTTAAAAGCGTATCTAACATAACCTCTTGAGATTCAGAAATATGAATGCAAGGAGAAACAATGGTAGAGCAACAATGTGTTCCCAAGGAGAACCCATCTACCAGCACCATGGCTAGCAAGTTAATAGACTTCAAGAGGATGAATCCTCCCGTTTACACTTGATCTTAGATTGCTGAGAATCTCGAAGAGGAGTGTGGGTAAGCTATGTTGCATGCAAGGATGGTCCTTTCCAGGCTTATGGTCCATGTCCAACAAGTGGAGAAAAAATGGTATAGGAAGCATAGTAGGGCAGGGAACAGGTCAAGACAAGCTGAGAAAAATATTAAAAGGAAGAGTAGTACTGAAATAAGGGATATGCCCAGGTTAATGAAGAGCCTTTTTAACCAAGAGGAGTCAAGTTCTTCCAACGATCGATATGATAGGGATTCCAAGCCCAGATTTAAGAGTAGGAAGTGTGTCAAAATTCGTGGAGGAGAGTGTATGAGTGACTCTAATGGTTGTTAGATTTGTAGAAAAGAGGGTCAAATGTTTAAGGATTGTCCGAGTAGGAGAACTCAAGAACAAGGGAAGGAGAGAGTTCAACCAAATGGTACAAGTGAAGGGGCCTCAAGGAGGCAACGATTCTTCGCACTCAAGTCTAGGGGTGCATGGGAAGGTACCTTTGCTTAAGTCTTGGGAGCGTAGACTTAATTAGTCTTTCATGCATTTCACTGTGTATTATGTTTATGCACTAGTATGAAGTTAATATATTTGATTCATCATTTTGGTTTCTAATTTGTATGAATTACATGTTTATTTATCTTGTATGGTTCGATTAGACTAGTCTAGGAAAGAGTTTCTTAGTCTATTAATTTGAATATGTGAATAAGATATTCACCATTGAGTAGTATTTAATAACCTATGTATGCATATATTCAACAGATTACATACTTAGTGTTAGTAAAGAGTAGTATCATTCGGGGAAGAATTTTCATAGGGTAAGGGGATAATATAACAACTCGAAAAATAGATGTGCTATGTCATGCTTAATGTGTCTAGAATGCCAACGATTAGACCGGGTTCACACAGATTGATGAGTGTAGAACAAGACCTCTGATCCCTTGCTACATCCAAGCCAACTAACTTGGAGAGTTATTTGAGCAATTAATTGTTGTGTCCAACCATGTAGGACTCTCGAATACCAAAATTCACTCAAAGGAGTTTTTACCGGACTTAAAAAGAGGAAATCATAGGTTTGGAGGTCAGTGGCATAATGGTCTTTTTTCAGGCTAAGGTTAGTATCTTTATATCCCTAAATATATAATTAATTATTTAATTAATAAGGTGGAGGGTCATTTTGGTAGAGAGGGACGAAATTGGGCTCTTGAAGTGAAGTCTTGCTCCACCCGGGTTCGAACCTAGGTGGAAGCAATGAAATAAATTGTTTTTTAATATAAGTTGGCATATGAGTGTAATTAATTTATATTTATTAGTTATTATATGGTTTAAAATAAAAGGAAATAAATTTTTTTAATTAAATAAAACCTTATTTGACTAAGTCCTAAACTAGACTCCTAAGCCTAAGAAAACTCCTCTCCAATGATCATCTGTCTCTCTCTCAGGTCTCTTTCACTCTCACTCACTATTTTCATTGAAAATTAACACACAAAAACAGTACGTAAACCAATGTTCTTCACACTTGAAGAACTCACAACGAAAATTATAAACAAACTACTAATCAAAAACGTTAGGCAAAGAGCGGGTTTTTCGTCAAGTTGTTGTTGAAGAAGTTGGATTTGGAAATGTATTTAGAGGGGTTCTTGGGGCAGTACATCGAGTTTGGACTTCTAAGGGTTCTCTTCTCTCTTTGTGCCTTTCCTAAGAAACCCCAAAGGTTCAGTATATTCAATCCGAAAACTAGGCTTGTTCCCCGAGGCATGTCCCTATCCCTAGCTCCCATTGAAACATAGGTTTGTTATGTTGGTTTATACAAAACTAGGGATGAAACGTGTTTTCGTGATGATTATGTGTTAATATATATGTTTTGAATTATGTGACTTATGTTGATGTTTCAAAAAATGTAACTACGTGTGTATGTGTAAGATATCGTGGATGTTTTTCATAATTTAGAACTTGAAATGGCATGATCATTTTTTATATTTCATGTACACATGTTGACATAAATGTGATGTTCATATGATTTTAAATGTGGATGATTTGAGGTGTAATCTCTTGGCTAAACGAATCCATCAAAACACACCTAAAAAGTTCAAAATGCACTACGAATTTCCCCTAAGAGCTAAGGTGTATTTTGATGAAAGGATGCTGAAAAATTAAAAGAAAATTTCCAGCTTCTAGTGATGAATTTCGGTCTTCAAAGACGGTTCAAAATGTTGAAAAAACTGAATTCAAACAAGTGAGGTAATGGAAGATTGAACCCGTGACCTCGACATGTAAAAAACCATGTAAATAAAGAAGTAAAAAGAAATTTTGTGAAGGAAATCCGAACCATGGTATTGGCTGAAAAATGTAACTTAAATGAGAAAAATAAGAAATGAAAAGATTGGGATTCAAACCCACCACCTCTCAATCCGATTTAAGGACGAGTAAAAGAAAAATAAAAGTGAGGCCTGGGAATCGAACCCGCGACCTCTATGCAGTGAAGAATAGTAAAGAAAATGAAAGAAAAGGAATATGAGGCGTTGGAATTTAACCCACGACCTCTAGGTAGTTAACTAGAGTCAAAGGAAATGAAAGAAAACAGATGTGAGGCGTGTGAATCAAACCCACGACATCCTACGTAGATTTAAGGAGAAAAATTAAAAGAAATTAAGGAGTGGTTGTAATGGTTCGAACCCATAACCCCTCGGCCAAAGGAGAGAAATTTAAAGACAATGAAAATAAAAAGTAAATGATGTTGTGGGGGTCGATCCCATATCCTCTTAGTTCCATTAAGAAAAATATGAATTGAGAAATTAAGAGAATAATAAAATCAAGGCATTTGCGCTCGAATTTGGGTTCCGCAGTCGTATGGATCAAACAAAAATGGATAAAAAAATGTAATTGTTGTTCAAGAGATTTGAAAACTGGGTTCCCTTCCTCAAATTATTTTTAGATGCATAAGTCATACGTGAGTTAAAACATCAAGAATAATGTTGCCTACTAAGATCAAAATTTGAGATCTAGGCATAAAAACTAGATGCATAAGTCTCGTACTACATAATCTTAGGAACATATGAACAACTTAAACGAACTATAAATGAAGCCTCATGACTTGTATGTATATACCCATAAGTCTAGCATAAATTTAAAAATAAGTGAACCTAAGATGTATTTAATAAAAATGATGTAACCTTAGAAGGGTTAATTACGATTGTTAAACATTCTAAATTGCCAAGTGCGTTGGCATACAATGAAATTACTATTATGTAATGAAATGATGAAATCCTAGAAGGATTAAATAAGAGTGTGAAACACACAAACGAGCAAGTGCATTGGCATATGATGAAATGAGCGTATACGTAAAAAGTGGTGCGTAATTATTAAGAGCAAATGTGCTAATGTTGATGAATGTGGTGAAAACATTATATGAGGCTAATGTAAAAGATTAAAGCAATCTCTAATGAGCCTGAGTAAATATAACCAAAATAAACTCACCTATGAGAGCGTAAAGTTAATGAATAGCCTACTCTATGAACACACTTATGAAAGTATTGAGATTAACACACTTAATTCAAATTATGAGATGAGAAATCATCTATTGAGCTATGATGTCCTTATACTAGAAGCCAACATCCACGACGTGTCAGTTTAATAAAATGGAACTTAAGACCGAGCAACGATAGAATAGTTGTGAGTGGTGATGCCTTCTTTCGGGAAGGGAGGAGGTCCACGTAACTCCCATGAGATTAGAGTGTCCTGCATGCCGGCTATAAATCTCCTATATATCCTAGTCTTCGAACTTATACTGCCAATATAAGGATCTGACAGTGTTTGATTCCCATGTACGCTAGTACATTTTAGTTCACCTTGGTCGGTGATTCCACCACTTTTCAGTGTGGGGTTTCATGACACTGGATTTTATGATGCTCAAATGATCTACTTTGGTTAAATTAAAGTTCCCAATTATGAATGAGGCCAGCCTCAAATGATGCACATAATGAAACATATGATACTAAAGGTGTTACGATATGAAAATCAAGAGGTGATTTAGACTCAAGTGATTACATTAGGTCATTATTGTTCATTGCACAATAAAACCGTTGAAAGTCTTAAACTACATTCGAGGTATAGCTGGTGTTTACAGTGTCCCATGAATGAAATGAAATGCGTACGTATGAATGAACAAATTAGACTCTGTGTTTGCTAAAGGAGAATCCCTAGTTGATGTCCCATATGTTGAGCCCTCATGTTGGGAAGTCTTAATGTCAATTCCATGATTCCTAGGTCTCATGGCATACGAATAAATTACATGAATAATGTTATGTGTTATATGAATCATGATATGTGATATGTGTACACTTTATTGTGTTGTGTGCAAAATGATAAGTATGATGATGCATGTTACTCTCATGGCATGACTTTCGTAATCCAAATTCACAAAGTTCACTAACTTTCCTAATACAAATTTGGAAAGCTCACTTACTTTCCTAATCTCAATTTGGCAAGTCCACTAACTTGACTTTCCATAATCATGTTGTTCGGAAAGAGCTGTTCTTAGTCGTGCATGTCCTTGGTGTGTGCTTGCATATAGCCATACTTAGTACAAGTGTGTACTAACCCTATATAACTCTAAACTTTTTGGTGCAGGCACAGGTGGATGCAAGAGGTCCAGGATCAATGTTGTAGTTATGCGGACGTCGAGCATTCATCCGTACTTGGTAGGCCCTCATGCTTTAAAGGATGCTAGACCATTTACGTTATAGGTTACTTGTAGTATTATTGAGTTAGTAGAGTATGTTCTAGCAGTGTTTCTTTCTCGTTTTTGTTCAGACATTGTATTGGTGCCATTTTTGCAATTACATCTTTATCGTTATAAAAAATTATTTATTTCATTTGATAATCTTAATGTTAGATTGATGTTGAAGAATAACGTATGTGGTATAATGTTTAGTAAGCATGTCACCAACAAAAATTTTAATATTCTCTGCTAAAATAACCTAGATGAAGTAGGAACATATCTTAGACCTCCTTGAGATCTCCGTAGGGACCAGAAATATAGTTCCTAAAACAATTTTAATAACCATGTTAACGCTAGTTGTTAAAATAATTTAAGGACCTGCCAGTCCACCTTGTCCTTGAAGTCCGTTAGTGACGTAAGATATAGGGACGAGGTGTGGACAAGATATTTCAGTCTCTATTGATCATTGGGGACAAAAATTTTACTTTTTGGGACTAGTTTTCCCTTGGGTATACTACATTTTTCTTGTAGTGTAACCACAATTTAAGTAAAGGATAGAGATTATAAGACATACAAACTCTCCTTCATAGTTCATCATCAAAGTGTTACCATAGACCCTCAATTCAACCCAATTTGGGAATACATCATCACAAGTATATAATAAACATGATAACAAGGCTAGAAGAATCACTACATCACAATTCAATACTAGGTCATAGCTTAAGACAAGATACTTAGGTCAATTCACGTCCTAACCTAGATCATCTTCTCAAGAACTAGCATTAAACACTAGGGATTATTGTAATTTGTTCATTAATAATGTTACAACATCATTTAATAGTAATTCAACCAATAACCAAGTCAATTGAACTAATTACAACCTAATTCATTTAAAAATCAATCCTAGGGTTAAGGGTTAAGGGTCATCATCTACAAACTAGACCAAACCATCAACATAAATCATAATTAGGTTAGAATACATGTTAACAAAACTCATATTATCCAATATAAAACATAAATAAAACAATTCATATCATAATTTTCGAGATTGAGCAATACCCACATGAAATCTCAAGTTTGGTAATTACATTGAAGGAACCATTTCGGGAAAGAGGTACCAAATGTGAATTAGATGTCATACCTCAATGTTTTATGAAGAATTTATGGTTAAATTTTCCCTTTTCATCCATAAAATACCTCCCCTATGTAATCTTCAATGGCATCTTCCAATTGTGAGAGAAAGAAAAGAGAAGAAACATAGTTTTTTTTAGAGTTGTAATTAGACTAATGTTGTTGGGGTCTGTATATGGGGGGTAAATTAAGTTAATTAGACTTCCTTTAATAAATAACTAACAACCTAACCCCTTAATTAATTAACCGGAGTTAAATGAAAACATGCAGGAAATTAAAGTGCCTACAGAGGAAACCACGATTGATGTATTGTAGTTCAATCGATGGCTACTATGACCTTTCGTGTTGCACATCTGTATTCTTTGTTATACATTATGATAAATTAACCCTACAAGATATTTACTAAGGGACCATCGCTGGAGGCATCGACGCTCCGTGGAATCACCAACGGCCCGTCTGTGGCATCAGTTAGTGACACTGTATTTTTGATAGTTTTTGCCTATTCTTGAAAGGGTCCTCCTCAAGGGCCGTTGGTTTGTTCTTAGGGAGTCTTACCTATACATTTTGACCATAAATTTACTTAAAGACTACTCATACACCCTTGAAGCAATTTTCATTATTTTCCGACTCTTAATAGCTAGTCAAATAGGCTATGGTAAGCTTGTACCTCCTAGAACTAGTTTCCAGACGTCATGGACTTTCTTGGATTTTTTGGTTTCTAGACATTGTAAATGACTTATACACATTAAAATGGGACTTAAAACAGTGTCCAGAGTTTATAACACTTGATTGGAATTAAAGACACGTCTTCGGTATTCAATGTGTTACATCTATGGCCCCTCCTGAGTCATTTGGTAGGGTCCCTCGTGGGTCCTAGGTGGAGTCATACCAGGACATTAAACCTATAAACATGTTTATCTAAATAATGTGTTCCTCCCATATCAATTTAAACAACAGGAAAACTCCCTAAACATACCAAGGCACACAAACACAAATACAAGCATATAGACGTACAGTCATTGAACGTCTTGGTTGGACTTTGACATTTGACTTCCACCTTTACTTCAAGAATTAAATTTCATTATTTTAACATGTTATTAAATCATGAGACTCTTGTAAAGCTCTAGGTAAACCTATTTATATATAAGGATCGCGACATTCTTCCCAAAATTAAAAAAAAACAGTTACCCTCGAATGACACTAAACAATTTCAATGCCAACAACGACTCAAAAAGAAGCATATAAAACATAAAATCATGGTCTTAAATGTACCAAAATTACAAGGAACACAACCTTCACATCATAGACATTTTGTTTACTAACACAAGTAGATGTGGAACAATTTCCACATTTCGAAGTATCCACTCACTTCATCAGTTTCATTTTTTTCATGGAGGAACTACTTTCCCCAACAGCAGCCATGCTCATCACATTATTTCACAACTAAACATGGTATAACATTCAAATCACACATCGGTACATAATTATAACAATATTGTAGCAATTAAAAAAATATCATTAGCTAGTCATTATCATGGAAAGATATATTAACTACCAATCTATTTATAAAACTATTATAAAATCAAGATCATGTAAAAAATTCATATAACCAATTAAACTCATAGGTTGAGAATGTTTTTGAGACCACTATGACCTCTAGGTTGAGAGATTTTTGTGAGTATGAATCCTCCTATCTTTCTTCGATCTAAGGCGGGAAAGGATCCTCAAAAGCTTATAGATGAGATGTACAACAAAGTTCATGCTAAAGGAGTTACATATAGAGATAAAGTGGAGTTGTCTTCGTATCAATTAAAATATGTGGTCAAGTGTAGTACACAGACTGGAAAGGCAATAGGACGAATGAGTCTTGTCTTTTTTGGTGGGAAGAATTTAAAGAAATTTTTATTGGCAAATACTTTACCCATGAGATGAGGGAAGTTAAGGTAGAGGAGTTTATCGATCTCAAGTAAGGTAATATGAGTTTTCAGGAATAGTCTTTGAAGTTTTCTAAGCTGTCAAAATAAGCTCCCTCTCTTGCGGAAAATTCATGTGATGAAATGAGTCGTTACATCATGGGTGTATCCGACATAATACGTGAAGAATGCCGCATGGCCATGTTATATGATTATATGACCATACCTAGACTCGTGGCTTATACATGAGCAATTGAATAGTATAACCTTAGGAGGATTTCTAGAAACTAATAAAAGGGTTGTTCTAGTGATCATGAGCAAACTAGGATTATGTAGAGGGCTCAAACTCAAGTAGATCCTAGGAGTGCTAAGATGGTGGTTGTCAAAATGGACAGCCTACATGTGTAACTTGTGGGAAAAGACACTATGGGGATTGTCTATCCGGTATTAGTGGTTGCTATTGTTGTGATTAGGATGATCATAAGGTGAGACATTGCCTAACATTGCGGCTAGAGGAAGGGAGAGTTAGCAAATTGCCGCTAGTTCCCCAAAGGATGATTCTCCAATAAATAGGTGTTTCTATTCACTCCGCGAAAGAGAATCAAAGCCGGAAGAGAATGACAGTTATGATGATGTTAGTAAGTTCTCTTTTATTCTCGATTTTTTATGATTTCTTTGTAAGTGGGGGAGTGTGATTATTAAATGGGATAGAATTATATAAAAGCATGTTTCATGTGCATGATGTTTAGGAGTTTTGTTGAAATTGAATTTCATTAAGTGATTTTATTTTGTATTTTATGAAGTGATTATTATGTTGTAATATGTGTTTATATGATCTTACTTTTCATATTAGCATGTTTATATCATGAATTGCCTTAAATAGCATTTTTGAAAAAAAATGCAAAAAATCATTTTAGCATTAAGATTGCTCGCTGTAAAATTATGGAGAAATTGACTTATTGATTATTGGATCTAAACTTGTTGTGATATTTTTATAAGTGATGTATATAAGTATGATATTGAATATAAAATGAGTTTTTACTATTTGAAATTAAGCATGTGATTTCGAATCATAAGGAGTTATAGAATTGTTTTTTTAATTTCTTGTTGTGTTGTAAATACCTTGATTATGTGAGACTGATGTATTATTATTGATTATGTGTTTTATATTATGCTTATAAGTTTCTAGATTAATCCGTATTCTTGGAAGTTTTCGGATTGTGGCAAGTGTCATTCGAGGACGAATATTGTCCATGTGGGGGAGGTTGTAAGTCCCCGAAAATAACATACGTTAACTAGATCCTTTCACGTTGGTAATGATGGTATATGTTTTTTCATAGGTATAATTAATGTTGAAGAGGTAATATCTAAAGTATTAGGTGCATTGGAAGTCAAACGTCAAGGGATGAACAAGACGTTTGACAACTAAGTCACCTATGTACCAAACCAATGGTTCTATGTGTTTATGCTTATTATTCATGTGTTTTTAAGGTCCTTGAATGAATTATTATATCATTTATAGGTAGTGTGTCAAGTTTCGTGGAGTTAGGAGGTCAAACGTCCAACACCATCCCTAACGTTCGAAAGGTATGCCTTGAAATGACCTTGTATGTCTAGACGTGTTTAGTCGAATTTTATGTGTTTGTTTTTTATGAAGTTCATCTGCGAGGTGATAAACTCTTATACGGTCGTATTTGATTATGAAACGTCCGGGAAACAATCCCCCAAAACAATCCAAAGGTCATTGAGGAAGGATCCAAGTTGGTTGATAAGATGCGAAAGACAGCCTCACCTACGGAATCCAATTGACGGCCAGTAGCCTGGTCGATGGTCTGTGGGTGATGGGAGTTGGTATATACTTATACTTTTTGGAATTGCTACCTTTTCCAAGCATCTGAACCCATCAATGTTTGCCTGCAGGCCTGTAAGTTGGCTTACATTCAGTCGATAGGGAAGTCGTCGGTGGTAGCCTATTGCGTGCAGTTCTCTGCCAAGTCTAGGGGCGAACTTGTAAATTCACCCCTCTTGTGAAAATAGATTTGGTGGTTAATTAAGGGTATTTTGGATATTTTAAATGATTATATAAGTTGCTAACACATTGAAGACTTCATTCTTATAAATAAAAACGCCAAAATCCTTCAGAATTGTCTCAATAACTCCATTGAAGTAAAAAATCAAGGAAGGGCTTAACGTGACGTTTGTGGAAATTCATTATCAAAGTTACAAATTAGATTCATCATGGTATAGATATTGATCCTTTAAACTCTCTTCATCATGGAGCCCCAATTCTCAAGATATTTTGTAAAGTTTTCATGTTGAATTGGCTAAATTAATGATTCTATCAAGGGTTCTTGCATTAATAATTTCTATACATTGAATAATGATTTATTCATATTGTATAGATTATTTTAACCTAAATTATTTATAAACCCATGAATCGGATGGACCCTACATTTTTTTCTAAGTTATTGGTTACTTGATATTAACCTAATGTTGTTTATTTGTAATATTGATTATTATGAGCTTTCTAATGATATAATAAATGTAATCAATTGATATCTATGTTGTATTAATTTTATGAATCTCTATTGAATTGACCTAGTTTCTTTTATTATCATAGTTTCTACATTGAATTATTCTTTATAGCCATTGGTAAGGGCCTTATGTTATGCAATTTGATGAACTAGAATTGTTCAAGCGAAGTTGAAGTATGTACTCATTTGACTCGAGGGTATATATGCCTATCATGTGTTTCATTCAAATTATTTTAATAGACAAAGTATTTTTATATTCGCATTTTAATTTATGGGCCGCGTCCCAAGTATTCTTCTGTCTTATGATTATGAGATTGAGATTTAGTATTTCCTATTGCTTAATATGAACAATTTTTTAACGACTATGTTACATTTTGTGAAAAGTTTTAATTCCACATTACTTTTCACTATGCTTATGTGATTAATAATATGAAATTTCTTATATATGAGGTCTTAGAGGTCGAGTAGGCTGGTTACAATCTGAGATTGTACTTTAACTTATAGGATGTGGTCTTTGTATGTGACACTGTAACCCTAGATAATGAATTGATGATTAATTGGTTAGTGATGATTGAATCGACTTCGTTCTTCTATACATTACTATTGTATGCCGTTATCATGCTATGGATTTAAGAATATGGTTGATTGATGGTAATACCATTAAAGGAGGCTTATGAAGGACAATCGGGAAGATCTTATGATCTTGAATCCCTTACTTCAATTGTTATGTATTGTACACAATAATGATGTTCAATTGAAATGTTGATTGTAGTTAGATTATGTAGGTGATGGTATGATGAAAGTAATTGAAATGTCTTGACTATATAGATTGTGAGATTGTAATTAAGATGTGCTAATATAGGGTTGATTATGAACTAACTGTGTGCCTTCTTATTTCATTATGATGATAATGAGTCAATATCACGAATGAAGGTTCTCCATGAAAGTACATTCACACGCAATTACTAATAAGCTAATGATCATGATATACAAGGTGGTTGTCCTCTATGACTTGTATTAAGCTATAATGATTAACAAATGCTTAAAAACATTTCAAAAAGGGACTCTAGTTTAGCACCGAGTGAACTAGTAGTGAGTAATGTACATTCCAAAGTTGTGAAGGTAGGTTCAATATTGTACTAATGAGGTAAAGATTACAATGCAAATGACATAAGGAGGGTCTCAATGATGTCTTATAGTTCTTGAACTATGATTCTAGTAGATCCACCTATATGTTATTCTGATGTTTTTGTACTACCTTAGCAAGTAGTCTACTTTCGTTTGGTGTAGGGTTTCACAACACCAGATACCACATTTAGCTCATGTGGTCTAAGTTTGTTAAGACAAGTGTTGCCAAAAGAAAAATGAAGTTACAATTATTTTTTTATTAAACGACCCTTGAAGTTACAATTTGATCTCTAACTAGAAGGACTTAATGGGTTTGACTTAGTCTACGTAGGGCTATGGGACTATACGTACTTATTGCACTAGTTGGCCTTCGAATGTCTTAGGAGGAACGTTTCAATAGCCTATCCATTGAAAACAAAGTCTTAATGACAAAGTAATTGAAATAAGGAAACTAATGTTAAGGTACGCAACATCAATAGATAAACCAATTGAATTGATGGTGCGTAAATTGTCTCAGTCTGTCAGGACTTAGAAATATTTTTGTTCTCCGGATGGAATCCTCTCTCAATGAAACGACGAATAAAAAGTATGGCCCATTAATCTACCTACATTACATTGATGCTCTTCTATAGGTTCATGCTTAGAATCTTGAAAAATCAGGTACTTGAACCTTCTTTGAACCAAGCAACGATTCACATGTACGGGCCATCGATCAATCGATGGACCTTCGTTGCCTCTCATGGTTCCACACTTATTAATAATTCCATTATTTTCATTTAATACCCTAAGCTTGTCATCTAGGATCACACCTATGTTATGTCGGTTGAACGACGTACCCTCGATTGCCTCTATAAGTCTGGTTGTACAGTATTTTTAGTTGTTTTCCTCTCTTGCGACTTGAACATCTTTCCTGCAAAACAAGACACAAAACTTCTTAAAATCACTACAGCAAGTGTTTAGACTCACAAATCTTAAGTGAAATGTATAATAAATGTCCTCAAATCATGGCACGTCAACACTCCCAACTTAAATTCTTTGTTTGCCCTTAAGAGAAGTATTATGACCCTAAACGACAATTATATAGAAGTATACATTTTAAAACTCTTGCAATCACATGACTATCATTACACACTCTTTCAGTATAAAGTGTAGGACTACTCTTTGAAGCTGGAAAAGCTAAATCATTAGGATCATGGAATGACATAAATTTACCATGGGAAAGAGACATTGAGTATTTTTCCCATCACCAATGTACTAACATTCTCTTAATGCAATTAGTGCTATTGTTTGAAAGGAAATCCCATTTCTCACATAGTGATTAGTCCTTTTTGGTAAACATGTCTTCGTTTCAACATTCACACCCAATGTTTTTTAAACTACAGTTCGTGCTTTACACCATAGGCTGGCCTTTATTTTTGCTTCTTAGGTAAACCACACTAGCCTCTAGGAGCTCGGTAGGACTTTCTTGACTTGTAATATAGGCTTGGGGTTAGGTGTTTCACATTTAGTACATCTAGTGACTTTCTTCACTCCATGAAATTACCTGTAAGCCTTTTACATCTTTTTGTTGCTCTTGACCCCCTGTTCTTTTGTTTTATTCATTCAGATGCCTTGTTTTTGTTTTTAAAAGTGACTAACTTCATTTGCATTTTTTTTCATGAGACTCTTCTTTTTTTAATTTTTTTTCAACAATGCTCATGACCCTTTCCTGAACCAGAACCGGGGGAGGATGAGAGGAAAAGGGGATCAAAATGTCCCATCAATAAAGTTCGGGCTTTCCAGTCTTCCTCCCCACCCCCTCACTCCCCCTTTTTAAATAAATAAGCCCCGCGGTCCCCTCTCTTTCTCTTACTCAATCTTATCTTTTCAACAACCAAATATTTTGATTCCCATTTTCGGGCCTTTTCCCATAATAACAACCTTAAACTCATGGTTTTCTCATTATTTGAGATACACAATACCCGAGGATGGGTCAAGGCAAATGAGGTTTCTTTCTACATTATCCTCCCTCAAACGCTAAGAAAAGAATGACTTATGTATATAAAGAAGATAACGTCCATGATTTACCTCTTCGTGATTATCTAAATAATCCTTAAGACTACCTAAGGCTTAGATCATGTCCACATAATAAACATCTTCCCTAACTAGAGTCATTCTTAAGACTTATCTAGGAAAGATACAAAGTGACCATTCCCTTTCCCCCTCCACACCTTAACTAGACAACCCTTAACTACTCTAGGTAAGTACATATTAATTTATCACACTTTCTTAACTTAAGTAATTACATTCATTATTTCATTTAAGACTCATTAATCACATATGGACATTGAAGTAATAGTCTTGGATATGACCTATGGACTCTAACTTATAAATTCAAAGCCTATTGTGCAATTTCTAGATAGTGTCCCATACCAGAACCTAAACTTCATAGAACTTCTATAATGCTAGTAGGTTTCCGTATGCCCTACACCGATCAGGGTGGTCTAGCTGCAAAGGGTAGAACTAGGCACATCATGATACATCCCGAAACAATAGTGTATACTTTAGGCAATCTCAAATTTCAATCAGTGTATTTGACCTCTCTCAGGTCTTGTTCAAGGTCTACATATCATTCATTGCGTAAACATAGAGAAAAGTAGTGCGAAATTAAAACAATTGACAATACATATCACAGTCTTTAAAAATATCTTTCATATAAAGTCAAAAGAAATACAAAGTATCAATATCATCAATCCTAAGACACAAGGATACATGGGACATGGCCCATACTACAAAATATAGAAATACGTAGTTTATTACAATACTTCAAATGAAAAAAATAGTAAAATATGCACTTTAGTCAAATGAATACATATATGTCTTCGAGGCCATAATTGAACTTCTCTTGAATGATGCTACGGTCCAAGTCTTCACTTCCCAAAATATCCTCACCTACCAACTACTATAAATATGGGTAAAATCATGGATTAGGACAACCACATGTACTAACTATGGCATAATAGAAGAAATCATGAAAATGAACATTTATTCGAATTATTCATATTTTAATTTGAAAATCAAATTATAATCATCAAAACAACATTTAAAAACATAAAAACACATACAATTACAATTAAAAATATATCATAATTTTAGAGATCACTTTACAGTAACCTCATTCATTGTTACAGAGTAGTCCTTTACCTATACAGTGAAGATCATTATCTTCATTTTATAAGTCTCTTAGTATGTAATAATACAACATGAAGCTATCCAATGACTCACTTAAGAAACACAAAGAGACAATTACCATACAATCTCCCTATCCATGCCTAAATGATACTCAATACTACTTATACGAATTCACATACACACTTCAAGACATCAGAATATGAACATATAAATAATATGACATTTCCTCATTAAAGGCTAACAAAAGATATACTTAAGAAAATCAAGAAGATAACTTTCATCATCGACCTCTTCATTACTACCTAAATAAACCTTAAGATTTCCTAAGTTAGGATCATGCCCACATATTCAACATCTTTCCTAACTAGTGTCTTTATTAAGACTCATCTAGGTATGGTATGAAGTGACAATTACTATGCCCCCTTCATACCTTATCAATACAACCCTTAACTATTCTTGATAAGTACATATTCAATAATATACTTTCTACCTAACTTAAGTCATTGTATTCATTAGTTAATCTAGGACACATTAAACACATTAAGGACATTCAAGTAATGTCTACGACAAGACCTACGGACTCTAACTAACACCTTCAGAGCTTATTGTGCAATGTCTAGATAGTGTACCATACCACAACCAAAACATCATAGAACTTCACTAATTCTAGTAAGTATCCGAGATGATTAGAATAGGTAATAACCTATATAAAGCATGATAGAAAGACATGGAATCCGAAGTTCTAACCTACTTCTGCAAGGGTGTTTTACTTGCCAATGATTGAACTTAGACATATCCCATGTAGGCATATGGTTAAGGAATATGAACGGAACGCTTTGTAATCTAGTCTCATTTTAAACTAGAACTACTTCCCTTTCCATACTCACTAGGTTCTACCCTTATTTCCAATAGATTAATTCACACTAAGAGTTCACATAAAAGGGTAACATAACATCTTCATAACCTAATCACATTTACAATATAAAATAGGTCCTCTTAAGTCTACCTTACAATGGCGACAAGAAACTCATGATGACTTTCCTAAGGGTTTATGTGATGTCGTTCCAACTAATTAACCTTAGGTCCATCATTCCTTTACTTGAAAGGTACCATTACGACTTTCAACATGAACACTCATGACCTTACCACTAGGTTCAAGGTTTCACATAAAAGACCCTCTTAACATTATTCAAAGTCGCATAGAATTCATACATTAAATACTAAGAGCCTAAAGAATCCTAAGTCAAGACATTACATATTCATAATCATACAATCATCATGTAATGGACACAAATCAACCAACACAAGACACCACATACTTTACCTTAAAACATATTATTAAACATTTTATAAGCACATAGTAATACCAATTATTATCTTTACATCATACTACACACTATCATAACATCATAAATGTGACAAACATATACTTTTATATTCAATTAGAAATAACAAAAACTCAACTCTAAGACTATACACACAAGGTCAAATTCATAGTCTAGCATGATCAGCCAAGTAGCATTAATAGATGAAATCATATATGTATTCACACTGCTGACCTTGTATATAGATATCCTTATACTTCACATAATAAACTACACAAATAGCCACATTACTTCAAGTAGCACCGACAAGGCCATCATCATCATATTTGATAAAGTAACATTGACAAGGCCACATCAATTTTCATGAAAACACACAATCACAACAGAATTGAAGTATAAACAACATCAAAATAAATAAAATAGGGCATTTTACTATCCCAACATCCTCAACACCTCAACTTGACACTAAATCATCCAATTCAATAACAGAAGTCCCTTACCAATGGCCATGAATATCAATTAAACATAAAACTATAATAATAAATGAACTAGGTAAATTTAATGTAAATTCATCAATCGAATACAACCTATATATCAATTAAATACTATTATTACATCATTAGATTGTAACAACCCTAAAAATGACTATGCTAAGTAATGTCTAACGTATCTAGAGAGCCTATATTACACTATGTTCACAAAGATTGATGTGTGTAGAACCATACCTCTGAACCTCTTCAATATCCAAGCAAACTAACTTGCTGAGTTGGTAGAGCTAGTAAAGTTTGGGTCCAACCATGTCGGGAACACGAATATTAAGATTTTCATGGATTAGTCTTTACCGGACTTAAAAAGGGGTAATCTAAAGTTTAGACGATCTAGGGGTGAAATAATCTTTTTCCAGGCTAAGGTTAGTATTGTAATTAATCTAAATTAGTTAATTTATTAATATGGTGGATGGGTAATTTTGGTAGAAAGGGCTAAAATTGGACCTTTTAATGAAATGTTGCTCCACCGGGGTTCGAACCTAGGTAGGAGCAATAATTTATTTTATTTTACTTTATTTGGTTAAATAATGTAATTAATTAATATTTAATTTATGATTTAAGAAAAAGGAAAATTCAGATTTTTATTTATTAATAATTAATTAATCCTAATTTGACTAAGTCTATCCCTTATCTCCTAATCCTAAGCCAATTCTCCCACACGTTTCTCACTCTCCTATATCTCATTCACGATCTGCCTCAACCAAAAGAAATAACAAAAAACGTGAAATCATGAAATTTGAAGTTAAAAACTCAAAAGCAAAATAATCTTAAAAACAAAAGGTGAAAATCAATTTCTCGATGGATTTTGCTTGTCTTCTTGTGGTGAAACTTTTGAATGGTGGGAAATAGGCAGCACGATTAAATCATATTCATAAAAACATTAGGTATGGGTTTTCTTGTCTATTAGCCGCTTTCCCAAGACACCCTTAAGGTTAAGTTTAATTGCAATAGAAAAACTAAGGTTGTCCCCGTTGCATGCCCCTGTCTTTAGATCCTTCGAAAGATTCAACGAATGCGTTGGTATGTCTTATGGTACATAATTTTAGGTCGCTGTGATTATGTATTGAATGTGTATTTAAAAATTATGTAAGTAATGAAATATTTATTCCCGAGATGTGATTTACGTTAATTGTTTTAGCATGGATGTACTGTAAATTGGTGTTATAAAAGTTCTGTTTTCGTATATGTAAATGTTAAAAGTGTGATGTTCATCTAAGGGTAATGTTGCTGGAAATGTTTTAACCAAATTACTCCAAGAATCAACATTTACAAATGAGAGGAAGATTGACCGAAAGAGAACAAATTTCCAGCTTGCTAGAAATGTTGGTCTCGGGAAAAATTTTGAGATGTGATCTATGTTTTAATACTTTTAATAATTTTTGAGGTCATTGGGAATTGAACCCAAGACCTCAACAAATGCAAATTACATAAAAATCTCGTGAGAAAAACGAAAGAAAAAATAAATGTGGTGTGTGGGGATTGAACCCACAACCTCTTTAATATATCAGGACATAGGAGAAAAATAAAGGACAAAATTAAATGAGGTGAGTGGGGATTGAACAAAAAAACCTCTTGAATAGATGAGAGAGTTAGGAGAAATATAAAGGGGAAAAATAAAATGAGGTGAGTGGGGCTTGAACCCACAACCTCTTGAATAGATGAGAGAGTATGGAGAAAAAAAGAAGGAAAAAAATAAAATGAGGTGAGTCGAGATTGAACCCACAACCTCTTGGATAGGTGAGAATGTCAAGAGAAAAATTAAGAGAAAAAGAATGATCTTGTAAGGGATTGATCCCACTTTTACGTCTTTGCCTTAACGAGAAAGAGAGGAGGGAAAAAAATATTATGGGGGTGATGTGGATCGACCTAGGGTCCCCAAAATCAGAAAAATGCAAGTACCAAGTTTAACATAATATGAAGTGTTGCTCAAGGAATTCGAAATCAGGATCCCTTGCCCAATTCCTTATTGACACATAAGTCCTGTGTGAACAAATAATTAATGAATGCTTCCTCTAAGTATATAAATAAATATCTTTGTATACCAACAAGATGTAGAAGTCTTGTACAACATAATCTTGGGTAAGTAAGAGTCACTGAAACGAATTATTAATGAAGCCTAATGAATTGTACGTATGGATCCATAAGTCCAACGTACATTTAAAAGTTACCAAACCTTAGATGTATGTAATGAATTGATGTGAACCTACGAGGTTTAAGTAAGAGTGTGAAAAATTAAAAAGTCCAAGTGTATTGGCATATGACGAAATGAACATTCACGTTAAGGGAGTGTAAAATGATGTAAATTCAAATCCCAAGCCTACTCCAAAAGAAAGTGTTAAGAATAACTTTATAGTTAATATGTAAAGAAAACAATGACTTCATGAATATAGGCTAGTGCATGTTCAAGTAGGTGCATCTACGCCTAATATCAATGTAACTAAAGGAAACAACTAAGAGAGTATATTTATGATAAGCGATGAACAATCAAAGAAAGAGTGGCTACATGAGGTTAGGCTCGTACAAGTGAGACAAGTTATATCTACGTCTATAATCAATGCCCCTCAATGTGAACTCCAAGATAGCATATGTATGTTATGCAATGAAAAAATAATTATAGGTGGGTAAAGATAAAATGATAACATGTAAAAAAAAGAGCATGGTGACATCAATTTAAGGCTAGTGCAATTGAGATAGGTTGTACGTACGCCAAATATAAGGAAACCAAAAGTACTCACATAAGAGTGTTGAAAATTAAGAGACAAGTCTCAATCCCACTCTATATGTATGTGTAAGGATAATTCACACTTAATATGTAATGATGATATGAGAAATTATCTAATGAGCTTTGAGGCCAAATGCTAGAAGCCAACTTCTATGATGTACAAGATGAATATCATGGAACTTTATACTGAGCATCGATACGCTAGCAATGAGTCGCGATTCCTCTTTTCACGAAAATAGAGGAATAATTCTAATGAGATGACACTCTCCATCTAGACGGATATGGGTCTCCTTATAACAACTAGTCTTTTAACTTATACTACCAATTTATGGCAGTGAACAGCGCATAACATAGCTACACAGATGGAAGGGCCATCAACGGGTCGTCCCTTGACCAATAGACCGTTCTGCTGGTCCGTGGTCTAGTACATAGGATAGTCTCTTTCCTTTCCTCTCCAATGACTAAATCTCAGTCGACGAGTCACTACCAATGGGGTGTATACTGACCCACTGGGCGTCGATTGCCAATTATTGGTTAGGATGTCTTGGGCTGTCATGGCAGCTATTTTGGGTCCTTCCTCAAGAACCCTTGGTTGGTCCTTGGGGAGGTTTACCTGGAATTTTCGAAGCCAAATATGATCATACATGAGTTTATCACCTATCTCATGAATTTTATCAAAAACAAACACGTAAAACTCGACGAAACATGGTTAGACAACCAAGATCATTTCAAGACAACACTTTGGAAAGTCATGGACGTTCTTTGATGTTTGACCTCTAAACTCCATGAAACCTGACACATTGCCTATATATGTTAAATAAATCATTTAAAGACGTTACAACATCATGAATCCCACATACACATAAAAGCACATATGAAGCATATAAATGACTTAGTTATCGAATGTCTTAGTCGTCCCTTTACGTTTGACTTCCAATGTACCTAAACTCATAGACATTGCCTCAATAAAATATATTAGACCTATCTTTGAGCATATACCATCATAAAAACTTTTTAGTCTCTACTTGACCTAAGAATATTTTTAGCGTCTTACATTCTCCCCCACTTGGACATCATTAATCCTCGAATGACAATTGCCACTCTCCGAACACTTCCAAGAATATAGATTTAACTAGAAGCTCATGACCATACAATATAACATATAAACGTGAAGGAAACATCAAATTTACATAGTCAAGAGATTCACAACATAATAGGAAACTAGAACACAATTCTATAACTTATCATGCTAACGAAAACTCAATTTATATTCAATGTTATACTCATATATATCAGCTATAACAACATTATAACAGTTCTGACCAAAGTATCAATCAGTCAAATTTTCAAAAAATTTAACAGTGAGAAGTGAAAAATATCACAGTGATTTAGGTCTTTTTTCCCAAAATTCAATATTTTAGTCAATTCATGATATAAACATTCTATTATGCAAAGTAAAATCATATAAACACATATTACAACATGATCATAACTTTATAAATTACACAATGGAAGAAGTTACTGAAATTCAATTTCAACAAAACTCCTAGACACCATACGCATACAACATACTTCTATATAATTCTATCCCATCTTCCAACATAATCCCCCAATTATTACTATCCTTATACGGCTTTGATACTATAGTTTGGAGTGCATAGAAACCCTCTTTGCTGGAGCATCATCTTTTGGAACATTAGGAGTAACCTACTTACCCTCTCTTCCTCTAGAAGCAATCATAGGACAATATCTAACCTTATGTCCTTGGTTAACACAACCATAGAAACTCCCGGTACCCCAATAGACACTCACCATAACGTTTCTTGCCACAAGTGACACATGTAGGTTTGACATTTTGAGAACCACCTCCTTTCTCCAATTTCACCTTAACACTCTTAGATTGTTCTTGAGTTTGATCCATCTTTTTGAACCTAGGTTGCCTTTGATCACTAGCACATCTCCTTTTCAAACATCTATCAATCCTCCCAACTGTATACTCTTTAATAGATTGTGCATACACCATAAGTCTAGATACAGTCATATCATTATGTTACATCATCGTACTAAATTCTTTACTCACTAGATCCGCTACACCCGTCACAAAACAACTCATTTCATCCGTTGGATTATACAGTAGAGAAGGATACATCTACATAACATAAAGAATTTCAAAGGGTATTTCTCAACACTCATATTTCCTTGCTTGGGATTGATAAACTCTTCCAGCTTAACTTCCCTCTTCTCACGTGCAAAGTACTTACCAAGAAAAGCTTCGTTAAATTCTTCCCACTTAATAAGACTTGATTATTCATGCCTATTGTCCTTCCTTTGAGTGTACCATCTAAGAACTCTCTGGGATCCTCTCGCACCTTAGAGCAAAGAAAGATAGGAGGATTAATCCTAACAAAAAATCTCTTAACCTAGACGTGATAGTTCTCGCCACATCATTTACCGCAGGCACAATCCTCAAGTTCACATGAGTAGTCACGGTAGGATAAAACAAGCAAAGCCTCTCTAATATCACTATAACTCAACTCCAGGACATTATCATCTCAACCCACAACAAAGATTTGACCACCTTTATTAGCTTGAGTACCTTGTGGAAATTGCATAACTTCCTAAAATTGACATAAAAACTCCTCTTACGCCTAATTCTCTTCAACTTGATTAGACGGTGTCCTCCTCGTATTCATATTCCTATAAACATAAGGAAACCCATAAGAAAAGAGTTATAACAAATTTTAATATATGCCACAACATAGGAGTAGAAAAAAAGGTAAAATCTATCCTCCTATAATCTCTCGACCATAAATGTGTCGCAACTCACACAGATGTTCATGACTCTACTAGTTGTGAATTCATGAGACTTCTCGATTCCTAATACTACTTTTATAACCTATGCGCTGATACCAAGTTTATCACTTCCCGAAACCACACCATAGAAGTTTGGGGAAAGCTCGAAATGTAACAAGCATACTTGACCTCTTAGAGGTCTCGCATAAGCCCTTACATATCATTCATTGCATAAAAATAGTGGAAAGTAGTGCGGAATTAACACATTTCACCGAACATATCATAGTCTTTAAAAATCTCTTTCATATAAAGTAATAGGAAATACTATGTCTCAATCTCATCAATCGCAAGTCACAATGATACTTGGGACACGGCCCATACTTCTAAATATGTAAATACTTAGTCTATTACAATATTTCAAATGATAACATAAAAGAAATATATGCCCACGAGTAAAATGAGGACATACTTAAACTTATCTTGAACTTTGCTACGGTCCAAGTCTTCAATTCCCAAAATCATTTCACCTACGAACAACTTTAGAGATAGATAAATGCATTGATTAGTACAACAATATGTACTAAGTATGACATAATGCATGAAAATCATGAAAATGGACATTTATTCGAAATATGCATCTATCATTTAATAATAATCTTATAATCATAAGAACAACATTTAACAACATAGAAACACATAAGATAACATTTAGACCAAATATGAAAATTTTAGAGATCACTTCAAAGTAACCTCATACACTATTACACTGAACTCACTGTACAATAAAGTTTATTTTCTTCAACTTAGACATCACTTAGTATATAATCATCCCACTTAAATCTATCCTAAGACTAACTTAAGCAACAAAAAGTCAGACCGCCCATACAAAATCCCTAAGTATGCATAAATAACACTCAAGAATACTTATAAGGAGTCACTTACCGACTTAAAGAAACCAAATATATCAACATATAGATCATATTCCATTTACTCATCAAAGGCTATCAAAAGACATATTGAAGTAGATCAAGAAGATAACATCGATGATGGACCTCTTCAAGACTACCTAAATAATTCTTAAGACTACCTAAGTTGGGATAAGGTCCACATAATTAACATCTTCTCTAATTATAGTCTAACATAAGACTCATATAGGTAAAATAACATGTGACCACTCTTATACCCCCTTCATACCTTAACTAGAGAACACTTAACTACTCTAGATAAGTACTTATTACATTACCATACTTTCTTAACTAACTAAAGTCATAACATAAATTAATTCATTTAGAAGACATCAACACCTAAAGGACTTAAAGTAATGGTCTTTGACAAGACCTAGGGTCTCTAACTAACACCTCAAATCGTATTATGCAATGTCTACATAGCGTCCCATACCACAACCTAAACTTCATAGAACTCCTCTAATGCTAGTAAGTATCCCACATGATGATAATAGGCAATAACCGACATAGACCATGATAGGAAGACATGGAACCAAAAGTTCTAATATACTCCGAGGAGGGTCTTCTACTTGCCAATTGTAGAAGTTAGACACATCCCATGTAGGCACATGGTTAAGGAATATAAAGGGCATGATTTGTAATCATGTCTTGTTATTAAATAGAACTGCTTCTCTTACTAGACTTCGTTCTCATAGATTAATTAACATTAAAGATTCATATAAAAGGGTTCGATATAAAGTTCATAAACCAATCACATTTACCCTACCAAAGAGGTCCTCTTAAGGCTACCTTCCAATGGAGACAAGAAGCTCATGACTTTTATAAGTTTCAATATAATGTCATTCCATCCAATTAACCTTAAAGACATCAATCTTTTACTTTAACGATACCATTATAGCTTTCGACTTCAAAATTCATAAACTTACCACTTGGTTCAAGGTTTCATATAGTTGACCCTCTTAAAATAATACAAGGTTACATATCACTCATACATTCAAGACTAAGAGGATATAGTATCCTAATTCAATGTATTAAATATTAATATTCATACAAGCATGGAGTAAGGGACATAAGTCAACCAACAAAAGAAACCATATACTTCACCTTAACACATATTACAACTCATTTCATAAGCACATAGGAATTACCATTATCATCTTTAAGTCATCCTATACTCTATCATGAAAACGTAAAGGTGACAAACATAGACTGAAATTGTCCATTAGAAATACCCAAGAATCAATCGTAAGACTATACACACAAGGTCAAAGTCATAGTCTAGCATGATAACCTAACTAGTATAGATAGAAGATCATATATATAACTTCACATTGCTTAACATGCAGATAGATATAATTACACTTCACATAATCAACTACAGAAATAGCCAAATTACATAAATTAGTTGCGACAAGGTTATGATCATCATATTGTATAAAGTAACTCCAACAAGGCCACATCAATTTCAAGTAAATAGATAATAGCGCCATAATAAGTGGACCATACAACTAAAAATATAATTGAATTGTAAAAAACATCAAAATAAATTAAATACGTAAGCTTACCACCACAACATCTTCAACACCTCAACTTGACGCTAAATCATCCAATTCAATAATAGAAGGCCCTTACCAATGGCCACGAATATCAATTCTACAAAAACAATAATAATAAATGAATTAGGTAGGTTCAATGTAAATTCATCAATGGAATACAACCTATATATAAATTAAATACATTTATTACATCATTAGATATCCCATCACCATAAATCACCAAAATTAGGTCAAAATCAAGTAACCCAAAACTTGTTCAAAAATTAGGGTTCATCAAATTCCTCTATAACAACTAACTCCATGTAAACGGTCCACCTCTAACGAGGTGTCGACTGACTTAATGGGCGTTGATTGCCTACTTTTAGTTGGGCTTTCTTTGCCAATCTTGGCACCTATGTTGTGTACTTTCTGGAGGACCCTTCGTTGGTCCATGGGGATTTTGGCCCGGAAGATACCAACCCAAACATGATCATATATGAGTTTAGTAAATCTTAAATGAATTTAATCAAATACAAATACGTAAAACTCAATGAAACATGCTTAGATACTCAACATAATTTCAAAACAAAACTTTTGAACGTCATGGACGTTCTTTGACATTTGACCTCCAAACTCCACGAAACATGACATACTTCCTATACATTTAAATATCTTACAACTTAATGAATCACACATACACATAAAACCACATATGAGGCCAATAGTTGAATTAGTCATCCAACGTCTTAGTGGTCCCTTGGCATTTGACATCCAATGCTTCAAACCTCTTAGACACTGCCTCAATACCACACTAGACATATTTAGGACCTCCATTATGAAAATTATGTTAGTATATAGTTCACCTAAGTCATTTATGAGTTCTTAAACATCCCATGTAGGCCCATGATTAAGGAATATGAAGGGATTTTTTACACTCTAGTCTCATTCTCTACTAGAGATAAATTAGACTCTAGTATCGTTCTCATAGAGTAACTGAAACTAAAGGATCACATGAAGAGGTTCCTTATCTAGTTCATAACCCAATCACATTCACCCTACCAAAGAGGTCCACTTGGGCTATCTTTCAATGGAGACTAAGTTAGCTATTGATGACTTTCCTAAGGATTATATGATGTCGTTCCACCCAATAAACCCTAAGTCCATGTAACATTCCAGAAAATGTACTTGTCTAATGAATGGTCTATTATGTTTTAAGTATATGTATTACGGTATATAGCCATCCCAATGCTCATTATTGAGTAATATTGGGAATGTTAAAGAATATTGTCTGAAGGGTATTAGCCAATATTTTATATATTAAGATATACTTTGATGTTAAACTGTTTCAATCAAAGGTTGTTATGGAATTGTACCTGCAATGAAGAGCCAAAGATAAAAATTTTAACTTCATATGACACACATTAGGTAGAAAACATCCTATTGTCAAGCCTAGGTACTGTGGCACATAATTATTTAAAAATAATCATATAGATTAAACAGTGCCCAAGAACATAGGGAGGGTCCTTGGACAAGAAATGAGCAGCAACACATATGCACACACATTGCAACCACTTGTGCAATGGACCGTGTCCATGCCCCAATTGAATTCGGTTAGCGTGGTTAGGGGGCCAGGCTCCCCCACGGATAAAGCCATGTGGGGCCTAGCTTCCTCACAAACTCTAGGCTCTAACTAAATTACCTAACTAACCTAGGATTAACTTTAATAAACAAACTAGTGTATCCTAAATCCTAATGTCTAACCGGGTGAAACAAGCCTAGTAATTAACTAAACAAACATACTAGTACCTAACCTAGTATGGTCAAAAGGGGTTGGTTATGGTCCTAATGCACTTTAGTATTTACCATGGGTAACTTAATTAATTAAATTAGAAAATTAATTAATTAAATTAAATTCCTAGTCAAAGTCGAGACCCTTAGCAAAATTTTAGATTTTGCTAACTCAGATGCTCTCCTATTTTTAGTGATTTTAGGAGGGGAGTTTTGGTAATTAGATAATTGATAGCCTTAGTTGAATTAGTTAATATTCAATAACTAAGAATTAGGTTCACGTTAATCTAGGTAAGATGCCTCAGTACTAAAAAATAGTAACAAACGTAAGAAAAATAGTGAACAATTCTCCTTATGAAAATTCAATGCAGTTCTTCAAGGTTTTTCATGAATATTACGGACTAATCTTCAAAATTTCAAATATCTATGTATAAAAACATACTGGAGACTTATATGGTCAGTAAATACATCAAGATGTACACCATTTAAGTAATGTGTCAAATGTTGTAACACAAATTTCGCATAAGCTAACTCATGATCATTGGTAGGGTAATTCTTCTCGTGCATTTTCAACTGTCTTGATGCATACGAAATCACCTTGCAATCCTGCATAAGAAGACATCCCAAACGTACTCGAGAAAAATTACAGTATACCACATACTCTACACCACTCCTTAGCAAGTGAGAACTTGGGTGAAGTGATTCGGTTTTTCAGATCTTGGAAGCTCTTTTCACACGGTTCAGACCACTCAAACTTCAACTTCTTCTTTATTAAAGATGCCAATGGAGCAGCAATAAAGTAAACTCCCTCAACAAACCTTGGCCAGTAATTAGATGAACCTAAGAAACTCTAGATGTCCGTAGAAGTTAGGGGTCACGACCAATTATTTTATTACCTCAATTTCATTCGGATCAACCTCTACACCCTAGTTTTTCACAACATGAAAAAGGAAGGTTACTGATCTCAAAGAAAACTCACATTTGCTGAACATGGCATACAACTGATGTTCGTTGAATTCTTGCAATGTCATTGTTAAATGTTGTTCATGCTCTTATCTGGGCTCTGAGTATATGAGGATGTAATATATGAATAATATGACAAAAGAATCATGGTATTCACGAAATACCGTATTCATAAGGTCCATAAATGTGGCTGGTGCGTTAGTAAGACCAAATGAAAATACAAGAATCTCGTGATGACCATACCTAGTACGGAAGACAGTCTTTGGATTGTCCTATTGTCGCACTCTAAGATGGTGATACCTTGACAGGAGATCTGTTTTAAAAAATAAAGTCGAACCTTGGAGATAATCAAATAGATCATCAAGTCTGTGAAGTGGGTTTTGGTTCTTTAATGTGACCTTATTGAGTTGCCGAAAATCGATACACATTGTAAGGGTTCCATCCTTTTTCTTAACGAACAACACTGGATCACCCCATTGGGATATGCTCGGCTAGATGAAGCCATTATTAAGTATATGTTTTAACTACAATTTCAATTCTTTGAGTTCAGCTGGAGTCTTTCTATAGGGAGTACTGGAAATTGGTTTGGTGTTGGGATCTAAGTAAACAAAAAAGTCAACTTCGTGTTCATAAGGGATTCAAGGTAAATCATCAGGAAAGACATATTGAAACTCATTCACTATGGACACAAAGTCTATGGAAGAAACATCATGTTCTATGTCATTACCTCTTACTAAGTGATATAGATACCCCTTATATAACATCTTATTGGCATCAAGGTGGGATACCATTTGTCCTATTTGATTTGAGCTACGCCATAACCATTCCAACTCTAACTCATTCGGAAACTGAAACCTTGCTACCCTATTTCAATAGTCTATTGTAGCATAATAATTATGGATCCAATCCATACAAAAAATTATATCATTGTCAAGCATGGTTAATTCTATTCGGTCAACATTAGGGACTCTATGCAGAAAAATTATTGGGCAATCTTTGTATAGTCTCTCATCCTTAATGTTGTCCGCTATGGGAGTACTAAGTAGAAAAGGTTCATGGATGATATCAGGAAGCAAGTCAAATTTACTAGATAATAAAGGAGTAACAAAAGACAAGGTGGATCCAGGATCTACATATGCATACACAGAAAGAGAAAAGAGAAGAAAGTTAGCAGTGGCAACATCAGCTCACTTCTCCTGCTCCCCTCTACCTTTGAAAGCGTAGTTTTTGTTCTTCATAGGAGGCTCGGTTGCATAGTAGGATTAGACCTAGGCTAAGTATCTTCCTTTGCCTTATTTTTCACATATGGGAAGTCCTTTATCATATGCCAACTATTTCTTTAGCCATATTAGGCATAAGTACCTACCAAGCACTCACCTTTATGCAAACGACCACACTTACCACACAACTTTCTATGACGTTGGGCATTTCTATCATTGCCCTTCTTAAGGCCACGCTTGAGATCTTTGGCATTAGTGTTCCTTAAAGGAGTAGGATTACTAGAGTGTTTCTTCCCCTTGCTGAACTAGGGCCTGTCATGGACTCCAAAAGAAATCCTACAAATGTTAGAACCAGCCTGATCCTAGAACCTAGGCTTCTTGCCTTCTCAACCTATCTTCCTCCGACAACTCTCCTCGACCAACTGTGTATGTATCATCAACCTATAAAGGTCCTTCTTATCATGAAATATGGCTGCCCAACATTCCTCTTCCAGATCCTCCGATATACCTGTCACAACCTGCTTATCTCATCCCTGCTATTGGACACTAGGGAAGAAAAATATTTGTAAATATTAATAAACTTCAAGGAGTATTCCTTGACTGACATACCTCCTTGACATAGGTTGATGAACTCCTCATCCTTAGCCTCTGTTTACTCTCTGGGAAAGAACCTCTCAAGAAATGCATTCTTGAGAATGTCCCAAGTGCTAAGGACTTCTCCTTGGGCTCGTCCATTTACCCACATCTTCTGCCATACCTAAGCCACATACTAAGTTTGAATGTAGTAAACGTAGCCTTCTAATCTTCATTAACACCCATTGGACAATGAATTTTGTGGACCTCATCCACAAACTCTTTGGGTTTCTTGTTGGTTTGGGACCCGAGTAGAATGAAGGACTCATCCTGGTGAAATCTCTTAGTTTACTAGCGATGGTGCTAGCATGTGGGTACTTACTCAGAGCACCCTCTCTAGTGGACTGGGTTGTGATAGCATGTGCCTGAGAAGTGATAGCCTGGGCCATCTGAACGAGTGCTAATGTCACTTCTCCATCCGTCAACGCAGCAGGGTTGACATGCACTTGCACTCGTGAAGCTGGGCCTTGAGGAGGAGCATGGTTTTCTACAGCAGCTGCTTCTCTAAATCTCCTTCCTGTGTTTTATCTTGTGTTCATTTTTCTAGATGCACACACAAAAAGTAAATTAGATGCTAGGATTACACAAAATGTCAAAATTCTACACAAAATTATAAAGAGTAGAAGAAGGGAAGATTAGTAACATCACTAAGTCTCTAAGTAATGGTTGTATTTCACTTAACAACCTTAACCTTTCAAATAAGAAACATGGTTTTTTTGAGCCCTAGTTCTTAGGTTATTTAACCTCATTATCTGATACAATGTTCGAGAAAAGGAATCAGCACTCAGGTAATCCTACTCTTTCAATGAACACTAATTCCAAAGGGGGTATGTCCGGCCTCAAAAAAGGAAATGATAGAAATGCCAAGCGTAATAGAAAGTTGTGTCGTAAGTGTGGTCATTTTCATGGAGGTGAGGGCTTGGAATGTACTAATGCCTTCTATAAGTGTTATAAGAGTGCACATATAATCAAGGACTGCCAAAATGTGAAGAATCAGGCCAAGGTAGATACTCAGTCTCGGTCTAATCCTACTGCTGCAAGTGAGCCTCCAAAAAGGAATCAATTCTATGCGTTGAAAGGTAGAGAGGAGTAGGAGAAGTTAGATGATGTGGTAACTTGTAACATTGTTGTATTTTCTCTTACTTTGTATGTATTATTAAATTCAGGACCCAGCTTGTCTTTTGTTACTCCTTTAGTAGCTAGTAAATTTTACTTGCTTCCTTAGATCTTGCATGTACCTTTTTTCGTTAGTTTTCACATAGTGGACATCATTAGGGTTGAAAGAGTATATAGAGATTGTCCAATAATTTTTCATAATAGATTAAGTTATGATGACCTAAAATAATTGACCATGCTTGACTTTGATATAATTTTTGGTATGTATTAGCTCCATGAGTGTTATGATACCATAGACTGTCGAAACAGGGTAGTAAGGTTTCAGTTTCCTAATGAGTTAGAGCTGGAATGTGAAGGGTGTAGTTCCAATCCAATAGGCCAAATAGTTTCCCATCCTAAAGCCAATACGATGTTATCTAAGGGGTATCTATATCACTTAGGCATAGTGAATGACTTAGAATATGAAGTTCTTTCCATAGATTCTGCATCTTTAGTGAATGAGTTTCAAGATGTCTTTTCAAAGGATTTACCATGAATCCCTCCTGAACAGAAAATTGACTTTGGTGTTTACTTAGATCCCAACACAAAACTAATTTCCATTTGTCCCTGTAGAATGTCTCCAACTGAACATAAAGAGTTTAATTTGTAGTTAAAAGATCTACTTGATAAAGGCTTCATCAAACAGAGCTTATCCTAATGGGGTGCTCCAGTTTTGTTCGTTAAGAAAAAGGATGGAATCCTTAGAATGTGTATCGATTATAACAACCTCAACAAAGTTATTATAAAGAACAAATACCGTTCTCCCAGAATTGATGATCGATTTGATCATCTCCAACTTTCAAGTTTGTTTTCTTAATTAGATCTCCGGTTAGGGTATCACGAGCTTAGAGTGAGACAAGAGGACATTCCTAAGACTGTCTTGTGTACTAGGTATGGTGATTACGAGTTTCTTGTCATGTCATTTGGTCTCATTAACGCACAAGTTGCGTTTATTGACTTTATGAATAGGGTCTTGCCTGAAAACCTTGATTCTTTTGATATAGTATTCATAGATGACATCCTCAAATAGTCAAAGACCATAGAAGAGCATTAACAACATTTGAGAATGATATTAAAAATGCTCATGGAACATCAGTTGTATGCAAAGTTAGATAAATGTGAGTGTTCCTCAGATTATTGAACTTCCTTTATCATGTTTTGTCCGACCATGGTGTAGAGGTCAATCAGAAAAATATTGAGGCAGTAAGGAATTAGCCGAAACCCCTTACTTCTACATACATCCATAGTTTCTTGGGTTTGTTTAATTACTATTGCAGGTTTATTGAGGGATTTTCCTCTATTGTTTATCTATTGGAAGCATTAACAAAGAAGAAGGCAAAGTTGGAGTGCTCTGAAAATTCTGAAAAGATCTTCGAAGAGATGAAAGATAAACTCACTTCAGCCCAAGTTCTCACATTACAAAGGATTTGTGTAGGGTATGTGGTATACCGTGATGCTTCACGAGTAGGTGTGGTTTGTGTTCTTATGAAGGATAGCATGGTGATTGTATACGCATCAAGGCAATTGAATATCCATGAGAAGAATTACCCTACC
The DNA here is from genome assembly GCF_036512215.1 of Solanum lycopersicum. NCBI lineage: Eukaryota > Viridiplantae > Streptophyta > Magnoliopsida > Solanales > Solanaceae > Solanum > Solanum lycopersicum. The sequence goes on from NC_090803.1 coordinate 37,410,669, forward strand.
CATACTTTGGAGTTAGATAATGTGGTATTTGCATTAAAATATTACACACAATACTTATATGTTGTACATGTTGATGTATTTACTTACCATGAAAGACTTCAGTACGTTTCTATGCAGAGATAATGGAATCTTCGTTAGAAAAGATGGCTAGAGCTGCTCCAGGATTGTGATATAATTGTCCATAATAAACCAAGTAAGGCCAATGTAGTGGCCGATACTCTGACTCAATTGGGAATGGGCAGTGTGTCTCATATTTATGATGAGAAGAAGGAGCTGGTTAATGAGGTACACCAATTTTATAGGTTAGGTATACAGTTGGTAGATAACCAAGTGGGGGTATTTCAGTTCATTCAAGATCTGAATCCTCATTTGTTATAGATGTTAAACATTAGCAGCATCTTAACTCAGTTCTCATGGACTTTAAAGACTCAGTATAAATTAAGATGAATGAATCATTCTCGCTAGGGGAGGATGGTGTGCTTAAATACCATGATAGATTTTGTGTGCCCATTATTGATAATATGAGAACTAATATGATTGAAAAGGCTCATGGCTCCAGGTATTCCATTCATTAAAGTTCAACCAAAATGTATCATAATCTCAAGGAGATCGATTGGTGGAATGGTATAAATCAAGATATTTCTATGTTTGTGGTAAAGTATCCCACTTGCAAACAGGTTAAGGGCGAACATCTTAAGCCTGGAGGTCTTACCCAATCAATTGATATCCCAACATGGAAGTGTTAGGCTATTAATATGGAATTTGTGGTTGGTCTGCCCAAGACCAAGAAACGGCATGATTTCATTTGGGTAATTGTTAATAGATTACTATGTATGCATACTTCATTCATGTGAAGTCTACTTAAAATTACTATGTATGCACTTCATTCATGTGAAGTCTACTTACAGAGCCGAAGATTATGCCAAGATTTATATTGATGCGACAACGAGGTGGAATGGGGTAACCTTATATATCATTTCGGATAGGGGAGCCCAATTCACTTCTCATTTTTGGAAATATTTAAAAAAGAGTAAGGGTACACTAGTAAAGCTCGGTACTACTTTTAAACCTCAGACAGATGAACAAGCAGAGCGTACCATTAAGACCCTTGAAGACATTCTGAGATCACGTGTCATTGACTTTATGGGGAGTTGGGATGATCACTTGTCCTTGATTGAGTTCTCTTATAATAATAGCTACCATTCTAGTATTGGGATGGCACCTTTTGAAGCACTTTATGTCTAGAGATGTAGGTCCCCAATTGGGTGCGTTGAGGTAGAATAGTGTTCCATCCTTGGAACTGACATCATACATGAGTCTTTGGAATAGATGAGAATGATAAGGAATAGATTGGCTACTACTTACAATTGTCAAAAGTCCTATGCTTATAACATGAAGAGGGATGTTGAATTCGAGCTAGGTGATCAAGTCTACATGAAGTTATCACCCATGAAAGGATTGATGATGTTTGGTAAGAAAGGGAAGTTAAGTTCGAGGTATATAGGTCTTTATGATATCTTACAACGTGTAGGGAGTGTAGCCTATGAACTGAAGTAACCAAATGACTTGGCTTCTATTCATCCTGTGTTTCATGTTTTGATACTTACAAAGTGTCTAGGTGATCCAACATCCATCCTGCTTGTGGAGGGGTAAGGAGTCGATGATAACGTTTCTTATGAAAAGGTTCCAGTTTAAATTTCATATCGCCAAGTCAAGAAGCGAGGAACAAGGAGGTTTCCACCTTAAAGGTGTTATGGAGGAACAACTTTGTTGAAGGAGAAACATAGAAGTCCGAGGCTATCAAGAGATCTAATTACCCTCACTTATTCAATTCTTAAGGTTAGATATACTCTTCCTAATCTAATTTTGTTTAAGAAACTCAAACTTTTAGTGCATTAGTTAGTTTAGCTGTTTTAAGTCCATAACTGTAGGTTTTATACTTGCACTATATGAGTTAATATGAGTTCATGCTTACTTTCATATTGCTATTTTTGTATAGAGTTGACATGATTTTTGTGTCTCATGATTTTAGAGGTGCATTAAGTTAAAGTGAGATTGAGAAGAAAGTTCCTCAATCTCAGATATTAAGCTTCAGATAAGCTTTGAGAGATGTGCATCATCTAGAGTAAAATTTGAATCTGATATTCACAAACACTAAAGTTTCAAATATGTTGATATGTTTCTCAAAAATACCCTATTTGAGTCCAATGATGTCATACGAGGACGATTGATCCTGGGGGGGGGGGGGAATAATGTAACATTCAAGAAAATGTACTTGTCTAGTGAAGGGTCTATTATGTTTTAAGAATATGAATTTGGGTACATAGGCATTCCAATGCCCAATATTTAGTAATATTGGGCATGTTAGAGAATTTGGCTCAAGGGTGTTAGCAAATTTTCTGTGTATTAAGATATATTTTGATGTTCAAATGCTCCAATCCAAGCTTTTCTAGGAATTGTATCTACCATGAAGACCCTAAGCTAAAAGTTTTTCCTTTATATTACACACTTTAGGTACGAGGCATCCAAGTGTCAAGCCTAGGTACCATGACAGATGATCAATTAAAATGATCATGTAGGTTATGAAGTTCCCAAGGACGTAGTGAGGGTCCTTCGACACGAAATACGAATCATGTAAAAGATACCAAGCGACCAAGCCCCAACAGAATTCAGTTAGGGAGGTTACAGGGAAGGCGCATGCACGGGTAAAGCTATGTAGGTACTAGATTCCTAAAAAAACTCTACGCTCTAACTTAATTACCTAACTAACTAACTAACCTAGGATAACTCAAATAAACTAACTAGTGATCCGAAATCCTAAAATCTTACCGGGTGACACTAGCCGGGTAACTAACTAAAGAAACATCCTAGTACCTAAACTAAAATGGTCCAAAGGGGTTGGTTATGGTCTTAATGACTTAGGAGTACTTTTATAATTACCCTTGGTCAATTAATTCAATATTAAATTTAATTAATTAATTTAATTTTAAACTCAAAGCAGAGACCCTTAGCAAATTTTCAGATTTGTCTTTGTCAAATACTCTCCTTTTTTTAGTCAATTTAGGAGGGGAATTTTTGTAATTAGATATTTGATTATTTAATTAAGTTTATTATCGAAAATTTGAATTAATCAATATTCTGTTCCTAAGACACAGACTCATGTTTAACTAGGTAAGAAACCACACGACTCAAAAGCAGTAAAAAAGCATAAGAAAAATAGTGAACAATTCTCCTTATGCGATATCAAGGAAGCTCTTCAATATTTTTCGTGCAAAGTACGGAGTGATCTTCTTATATTCAGTTCTACCGTATGGAATTGGTTTTCTATCTTGGATATCTTTCCCGAAGAGCCTTTTTGGTCGTTTTTGAATTCAATAAAAATCAAAAATAGGGTTCTTCCCAATAAATAGAATGTTCATCTCCCTAGTTCTCGCTATTTTTAATTCTAGTAATATGTATAATGCAAATCTCTAGAATGTTGTTAGTATGAGGTGCTAACTGATCATTACGTGTAGGTTTCTATTTATTAATAATGTCGACTTAGACCTATAGGTTAGATCTGTATGATTGGGGTATCATTTACAATAGATAAGAATATTGTAATACCCAATTGTGTTTAAGAAGATGAAATTGTTAAAAGCTGTCTTACTTAATATGATGAGATTACTATAGTATATACATGAAATTAATTGAATTGACTAATCATATCCTCATGACCAGTTTTTAGTGAATTTTTTGGTTTATGGCAATAAATTAGCTTACAATATTATTTAAAAAACATTTAATATAGTTGTGCATTGACAAAGACATAGCAATCTTATATGGCCAATGTAAATTATGATGTTCTTGTAATTCCAAATACATGTTTAAGAATGACTCGGCATATTGTAATTGAAAGAACTCATAACCTAGGGTATGCCAATGATTTGGAAAAGTCCCAACATACTCTATATATATTAACTTGTGAACATAGTAGCACATTGAATAAGTGTTTAAATCATTCATAAAAAATGGTAGAAGGCTACCAAATAATGTTGAACAAGATAAGGTGAGTAATGGAATAATATAAAAGCTTTTGAGTCATAAACTTTACCTAGAATGGGGTGTTAAAGGAAGTGAGACAACTCTCACTTGCACCTACACAATTATGTTAAAGATACTCACATAAGAGGGTGTTAGAAATTGTGACACAAGTCTTATTCACACCATAATTATAATGTAATATTCAAGTTCACATTAAACAATTAAAGAAAGAGGTGACAAGTCATCCATTGACCTAAGCACATCTCATGTGATGTACTGAATGAGGTGACAATATGATAAGAGGCTAATATGAAAGATGAGAGCAATCTCAAATGAGCCTTCGTAAATGTTACCAAAACGTACTCACCTATGAAAGTGTAAAGTTAATAAAGAGACCAGTCTCTATGAACATTCTAATGAAAGTATTGATGTTAATGAATACTTAATACTAATGATTAGATGAGAAAACATATAATAAGCTATGATGTCCTCATACTAGAATCTAGCGTCCATGATGTATGAGTTGAATGTAATGGAACTTTGTACTGAGCACCGATAGTCTAGCTTTGAGAAGTGTTGCCTTCCTTCAGAATAGGCGGAGGTTCACGTAACTCTCATTAGATGAGATTGTATCATGGTTCAATACGCTATATACACTAGCATGTTTTGGGTTACTTTGGCCGGTGATTCCACCTCTTTTCGGTGTGGCGCAGACACTTGAATTCGTGATGCTCACATGATCAATGTCGGTTAATGTTAATGTTCACAATAAAGGAATGAGTTCAGCCTCAAATGATGTACATAATGAAATGAATGATACTAAACGTTTGAATTGCATGTTTCCTTATGTTTTGGATGAATTGGGTTTATATTGGAACTCATAGAGTTTAAGGAAATGTTAGAACAACCTTAAAAGGTAAGAGACACTCTTAAGTGTTGCTCACCACACACAGGAAATGCAAAGTCCGTTTAAAAAATTGCAAGAGATAGGGTTTGTTCTGATTCCAACTTTTAAATAAATAATTAGTTGTTTCATATACATTGTTATAAATTTTAGCTTTAATTTATAGTAATAATAATTTTGAGAAACTTTTATTGAAAGGGAGGGTTTCGTGAAGACTCGTGTCAAGACGAAAGAAAATGAGTCGAACCAGCAGTGTGGGTGGAGGAAAGAGCCAAACGAAGTTTTATAAGTTATTTTATATTATATATTAATTGTGAATATAATTGTGATATGGATATACATTGATGTCAATTTGTGTATTTAATATGAAGAAAGAGTTTCACTTTGTACGTCACTAAGAATCTAGATAGTTAAATCGAATATACACCTTAACTGTCCACCCAAATTCGGTAAGAAAAAGTGCTTAGGGGCCACACAAGAGTAGATGCTATGCTATAGGGTCTCGGAACGATGTAACATGACTCCAGTTTAGCATAGAAGCTATTGGATCATCTCGTCAAGTCGAGGCTTTTGACGGTGTTCTGATTGCTTCTATGTCGGCTAAAATAGCACAACATATATCGGGACTGGAAGAGTCGGAGGTGAGAACATTAGTTGAACAAGAAGAATGAGAAAGACCATCCACAAAATAAAAGAGCAAGTGATGAACCTAGATCATCGACCAACCACTTCGGCTCCCAAGAACACTGATGACAACAGTCATTATGAGAATGATTATGTAGATCTCTTTTCCTTGTTTAGATCTCTGAACATTTATGAATTTTTTTATGTTACCCCACATATTTATATGATTATCATTCTTTTCACATATAGAAGGCTTACAAGTCTAAATTTAAGAGTTTTATTGTTGTACCACACGATAATATTGTATTTTAGTCAAAATCCAAAAATATTATTCTTTTTTCCTAATATATTTTAATTAAATATGGAAACTTCTAAGCTATTATGTATTAGCATATATATTTATTTTTATAAGAATTCTATAAAGTTATTACTATTTTAATGGAGATACTAAGTCTTGTTATTTCAAGAAATTATATAATTATTATTATTATTATCATTAATTTATTTATTATTAATAATTTTTATACAAAAAAATTTTGTTATGGATTTGATTATATTTTCAAAAAAAAATTAAATATATAATCACAAACTTGCGCAATACCGAAATTATATGTGTATGATAGACTCTATTCAACCTTTTCTAGATAAGGTAGAATATGGTGATGACGCCACGCACCTTACGTGGGTGCAGAGAAATTTTTAACAAAAAATTTATTATACTTATGTATGCTTTTTGGACATCACTTTTTCAAAATCTTAAATTTTAATTAACTTAAGCGGAGTACATTTTTCTTTAATTAAAATAAAAGGAATTGGCATGCTTCGATATATATATATATTATATATATATATATATAAATATATATATTCACACCTCCACCACAATAAAAGCATTCTACCCGTTTATTCCCAGGTGTGGAGTATAGGAATAATTGTTCTATACATGGGTGTCACGACCCAAACCGGGTTGCGACTGGCACCCACACTTACCCTCCTATGTGAGCGAACCAACCAATCTAAACCTTAACATTTCAACGAATATCAACAGAAAGTAATGTGGAAGACTTAAACTCATTAATAAAAACAATTCAAAACTATTATTATCATCCCCAAAATCTGGAAGTCATCATCACAAGAACATCTACAATCAAATGACTAAACTAAGAGTATTCTAAAAGCTAAAAATACATAAGAAGCTAGTCCATGCCGGAAGTTCAAGGCATCAAGACTTGAAGAAGAAGATCCAGTCCAAGCTAGAAGCATTAGCTCACCCTGAATTTCCGATGTAGTAAGACTGGCTTGAATTACTGTTGAATTGAAGACGATGGCACTTTTGCTGTACTCCACAAATAAACAACAAGAAAACATAAAAGTAGGGGTCAGTACAAAACACGGGTACTGAGTAGATATCATCGGCCAACTCAAAATAGAAATCAATATATACCGAGTAATATCATAAAATCAACTATGATACTCAACATGTAGCAACAACAAATAATATATCATTAACAATTACCGTCAAGTTCAGACATGAGGACTCAAGCCCAAATACCATACTCATTTGGGAATCATGTTCGTTAGATTGAGTATATTAACATCTTTCAAGATTCATTATCTTTATTTCTCTTGTGACGGTACGTGACACTCCGCTCCCTCATATTCATTATTCCTCTTGTGTCGGTACGTGACACTCCGATCCCCTAAATCTACGTGTCGGTTCAGGACACCCGATCCCCTAATTCTACGTGTCGGTTCGTGACACCCGATCCCCTAATTCTACGTGTCGGTTCGTGACACCCGATCCCCTAATTCTACGTGTCGGTTCGTGACACCCGATCCCCTACATGTGTTGGTACGTGACACTCCGATCCACTAATATCATTCTGTAAATCATCAAGCCTTCTCTATACCAAGGCATCCTCAATCCCATTACTTTAATTCATCAAGCCTTCTTCTATACCAAGGCATCATCATTAATAATGTATATTAAAGTTTCTTTTCAAGATTTGGGATTCAATATTTTCATCATGCTTATCTTATCACAATCACATAATCATATTAATGCAAACATACCATTAAGCATATAGTAGGGTTTACAATACTACCAATACATATCATTCACTATTAAGAGTTTACTTATGAAGCATGAAAACCATAACCTACCTCCACCGAAGAATTGCGATCAACAAGCTGTCTTCTAAAAATCCTTGCTATCCTCTTCGTTTCTCTCTCTCTCTACTCGTTCTCTTTCTGTTTCTGTCTATCTTCGTTCTTTCTATTTTTCTTATTCAAACCCTCTTTCTTTTACCCTAATTAGTATATAATTAAGAATAAAAGATGGCAATAATACCCCACTAATTAACTTAGGGTTACCTCTTTTAACCCCCAAGAATTTGAGTTATTAATATAAACCCACGAAATCTATGATTAAGGAAAGAATAGTCCCAAAACGTCCCTTAAAACGTGTAAGGAAATCCGATTCTGCCTGGGATTTGTGCAACCTGTGACGGGCCGTAGTGCCTGCGACGGTCCGTCCTGCAGGTCGTCGCAAGGTTCAGAGACCCAATATTTCCACCAAGGGTCTGTGACGGTCCGTCACACCTGTGACGGTCCGTCACACCTGTGACGGTCCGTCCTGCCATTCCGTCACAAAGTTCAGAGAGTCGATTTTCAGTACCCAATTTCAGATTTTTTAAGTGTTTTGAAACGAGACCCTGCGACGGTCCGTCGTGCCCATGACGTTCCATCGTGGGGTTCGTTGATTCTGCCAGTTTTTCCAGAATTGAAGTCTGTTGCTCAAAACGACTAAATGGGTCGTTACATTAGATACAAATTTACCCATCGTTCGTCCCCGAACGATCAAAAGAAGGAAAACAAGGGCGAAAAGGAGTACCTGAATCTTTAAACAGATGTGGGTATCTTTCTCGCATATCCGCCTCCTTCTCCCAAGTGGCTTCTTCAACCGGTCGATTCTTCCATTGCACCTTGATGGATGCAATCTCTCTTCACCTCAACTTGCGAACTTCTCTATCTAAAATAGCAACAGGCTCCTCCTCATAAGACAAGTTCTCATCAAGCAAAACTAAATCCCAACGGATGATGTAGTTTCTATCCCCATGGTATCTTTTCAACATCGACACATGGAATACCGGATGTACTCCGGACAGCCCTGGTGGAAAGGCTAACTCATAAGCCACTTCCCCTACTCGCTTGAGCACTTCAAATGGTCCAATGTACCTTGGACTTAGTTTACCCCTTTTTCCAAACCGCATCACCCCTTTCATGGGCGAAACTTTCAACAAGACTTGTTCACCTTCCATGAACTCTAAGTCTCTAACCTTTCGATCTGCATATTCTTTTTGTCTACTTTGCGCCGCTAGAAGCCTTTCTTGAATAGACTTCACTTTTTCCATCGAATCCCTCAAAAGGTCGATACCCCAAGGCCTAACCTCAAATGCATCAAACCAACCAATGGGAGACCTACATCTCCTACCATATAATGCTTCAAATGGAGCCATATCAATGCTTGAGTGATAGCTATTATTGTATGAAAACTCCGCTAAGGGTAGGAAGCTATCCCAATGGCCACCAAACTCTATCACGCATGCACGAAGCATATCCTCCAACACTTGAATCGTCCTTTCAGACTGACCATCTGTCTGAGGATAGAACGCAGTACTAAGGTTCAATCTAGTACCCTATTCCGCATGCAATGTTTTCCAAAACTGAGAAGTAAACTGCGTACCTCTATCTGATATGATGGATAGTGGAACACCATGCAATCGCACCACTTCCGAGATGTAAAGTTTGGCTAACTTTTCTTCATTTTAAGTCACCTTGACCGGAATGAAATGAGCAGATTTAGTTAACCTATTAACAATCACCCAAATGGAGTCATACTTACCCATTGTCTTCGGAAGACCAACCACAAAGTCCATTGCAATTCTTTCCCACTTCCATTCCGGAATGGGCATTCTCTGAAGTGTCCCTCCGGGCCTTTGGTGTTCATACTTTTCTTGTTGACAGTTTGGACACTTAGCAATAAAGTCAACAATATCACGCTTCATTCTACTCCACCAAAAGTGTTATTTTAGGTCACGATACATCTTGGTTGCACCCAGATGTATAGAATACCTTGAACTATGAGCCTCTGTCAGAATAGTGTTGATCAAATCATCGACGCGGGGTACACATACCCTTCCCTTGATTCTCAAAACACCTTCCTCATCGATTTGTGCTTCCTTAGCCTCCCCTCGCAATACTTTATCTTGAATTCTTCTTAGTTTCTCATCCTCAAACTGTTTTCCCTTAATTTTGTCAAGAAAAGAAGATCTTGACTCCATAGAAGCCAACAATCCTCCCCTCTCATTTACTTCTAATCTCATCAAGTCATTCGCTAGAGTTTGAACCTCTCTAGCCAAAGGGCGTCTAGAAGCGTGCAAGTGAGCTAGACTTCCCATGCTTCCCGCTTTTCTACTTAAAGCATTCACCACAACATTCGCCTTCCCCGGATGATACAAGATAGTGATATCGTAGTCCTTTAGTAACTCCATCCATCTCCTCTGTCTTAAGTTCAAATCTTTCTGAGTAAAGACATACTGAAGAGTACGATGATCCGTATAGATCTCACACTTAACCCCATATAAATAGTGTCTCCATTGTTTTAATGCAAACACTACCGCGGCTAATTCCAAATCATGAGTGGGATAGTTACGTTCATGCACTTTTAATTGTCTTGAAGCATAAGCAATCACACTCGTATCTTGCATTAGTACTGCACCCAAACCAGAATAGGATGCATCACAATAAACAATAAAGTTCTTACCCTCTACTGGCAAGGTAAGGATAGGTGCGGTAGTCAACAAGGTCTTGAGCTTCTGAAAGCTTTCCTCACATTCATCCGACAATACAAATGGGACATTTTTCTTAGTCAAGTTCGTCAATTGGGAAGCAATAGAAGAGAATCCCTTGACAAATCGGCGGTAGTAGCTAGCTAACCCAACAAATCTCCTTATTTCTGACACATTAGTGGGTCTTACCCAATTCTTCACTGTCTCAATCTTAGAAGGATCCACCATAACTCCATCCTTAGAAACCACGTGCCCCATGAAGGACACCGCATCTAGCCAAAACTCACACTTAGAGAACTTGGCATAAAGCTTTTTCTCCCTCAACATTTCCAATACCATTCTCAAATGCTCTTCATGTTCCTTCTTGCTCTTTGAGTATACCAATATATCATCAATAAATACGATCACGAAGAGGTCCAAATACGACTTAAAAATCCCGTTCATCAAGCTCATGAACGTAGAAGGGGCATTCGTAAGACCAAAGGACATCACTACAAATTTGTAATGCCCATACCTCGTTCGAAATGCAGTCTTTGGCACATCCGTTGCCCGTATTTTAAATTGATGATAACCGGATCTCAAGTCAATCTTAGAGAAGACACAAGCACCTTGTAACTGATCGAACAAGTCATCAATGCGGGGAAGAGGATACTTGTTCTTTATGGTTACCTTGTTTAGTTGTCTGTAGTCTATACACATTCGAAAACTCCCATCCTTCTTCTTTACAAACAAAACCGGAGCACACCAAGGAGATGCACTTGGTCTAATGAAGCCTTTGTTCAATAACTCTTGAAGTTGTGCTCTTAACTCTCTTACTCCGCGGGAGCCATTCAATAAGGGGGTATTTAAATGGGGCGAGTACTGGGTTCAAGATCAATACAGAAGTCAATATCCCTATCCGGTGGCATACCAGGAAGATCTGCAGGGAACACATCCAGAAACTCACGAACTACTGAAACCGACTCAATCGAAGGTACTTGGGTAGTGTCATCCTTGAGATGTGCCAAGAAAGCTAAACACCCTTTAATAATCATTTTCCTAGCACAAAGAAAGGAGACGATGCGGACCGGATTGAGAGTGTAGTCACCCTCCCACACTAACGGGTCTGTCCCAGGCTTGGCTAACATCACCGTTTTAGCATTACAATCCAAGATTTCAAATTGCGGAGAAAGCCACGTCATACCAAAAATCACATCAAAATCGTCCATTTCTAAGATAACCAAATCTACATAGGTGTTGCTCTCCACAAAGTTCACCAAACAAGACCTATACACCTTTTCAACTACCACAGACTCACCCACCGGAGTAGAAACACGAATAGGTATATCAAGTAATTCACAATGTAAATTTAGACCATTAGCAAATGAGGAAGATACATAAGAAAACGTGGATCAAGGATCAAACAATACAGAAGCCATGCAATCACAAACAAGAAGATTACCTGTGATGACAGCATCAGATGCCTCCGCTTCAGGCCGCCCAAGGAAAGCATAACAATGGGCCCTATCGTTCATCTGTCCGTTGCCCCTACCATGTTGTGATGTAGTTGCCCCAGTTTGCCCATTACCTTTGCCGTTTTGGTGACCACTATTACCTCGACCACCACGCCCTCCAGAGAAACGGCCTCTACCATGACCACCTCTACCTCTAGCTATTGGGGGTCTGTAACTTTGTCGGGGATAATTTCTCGTAATATGTCCAATCTCCCCACATCCATAAAATTCATTGGAGTCGATCATATGCCCCTCGGAGAAGTGTTGACCGGTCTGAGGTGGTCCCCCAACTACAGTCTGCAGTGAAGACTGAATTGGTCGGACTGAGTAATTTCCCGAACCCTATCCTCTAGTGTAAGAACCATTAAACTCACCTCCCTTTTGAAGCCTTTTTGATGTTGATGTTGTGGTGAAGTCGTCTGGCCTCACTCCTTCCACTTCTATCACAAAGTCTACCACCTCTTGGAAGGATTTTGCCGTTGCCGCTAACTGTAAGGCCGAGATCCACAATTCTGACCTCAACCCCTTCACAAAACGGCAAATCCGCTCTTGAGGACTGAAACAGAGTTGAGTGGCATATCTGGATAGTGCACGGAACTTAGCCTCATAAGCATTAACCGACATCCTACCTTCCTCTAGGCTCAAGAACTCATCCCTTTTCCTATCCCTCAAAGTCCAGGGGATATACTTCTCCATAAAAAAACTAGAGAATGAGGACCAAGTCATAGGTGGTGCCTCTATTGGTTGACACTCGATATGTGACCGCCACCACATTTTGGCGTTCCCTTGAAACTGATAAGTCACAAACTCCACACCAAACCGTTCTACTATACCCATCTTGTGTAGTAACTCGTGACAGTCAACCAGAAAATCATAGGCATCCTCCGATTCAGCACCCTTGAAGACCGGAGGTTTCAATTTCAAGAACTTACTGAAAAGTTCATGCTGATCATTTGTCATTATAGGCCCAGTAGTCAGACGTGGAAATGTGCCTATGCCCAATGGAAGATCCATGCGGGGAGCCATAGTAGCCGCATGTTGTACTTCTGAAACCGGAGGTGTTGGCGCAGAAAACACTGAAGGTGCCTGACCTTGATCAGATAACCCGCTAAGATAAGCCAGAACCTGATTGATCATCTCTGGGGTAGGTTGGGGTGGCATTTCCTCATTTTGCACTTGTTCAGTTTCCCCATCCTCCCCTTCTCTTATTACTTCCTCGGTCGGTGGAGGGGTCACTGCCCTAGTATCAGATGGGCTAGGTGCTAGTCCTCTCCCTCTAGAGGACGTCCTCCCACAACTTCTTCCACGGCCCCTTGCCGCTGTTCTTCCTCGAGTCACAGCCCCAGTGGCTGGCTCAGTTGTTTCTTGTCTGGCCGATGTTGGTGTTGGCGTAGTCGTTGCTCTAGTTCTAACCATCTGCGAAAGAGAGTGAAGATGGTCAGATACCAATTCGTATCGCCTAGATACCAATTGGACTCAAGTAGTAGCACGAAAGAAAGAATGAAAGAGTGAAATTTTTCCTAAAGTCTTATAGCCTCTCAAGGAAAAGTAAAGGCGTCCCCCTACCGTTCCTTAAGACTCTACTAGACCTGCTCTTGTGTGATGAGACAAACGAACCTAATGCTCTGATACCAAGTTTGTCACGACTCAAACCGGGTTGCAACTGGCACCCAAACTTACCCTCCTATGTGAGCGAACCAACCAATCTAAACCTTAACATTTCAACGTATATCAACAGAAAGTAATGCGGAAGACTTAAACTCATTAATAAAAACAATTTAAAACTATTAATATCATCCCCAAAATCTGGAAGTCATCATCACAAGAACATCAACAATCAAATGACTAAACTAAGAGTATTCTAAAAGCTAAAAATACATAAGAAGCTAGTCCATGCCGGAAGTTCAAGGCATCAAGACTTGAAGAAGAAGATCCAGTCCAAGCTAGAAGCATTAGATCACCCTGAATTTCCGATGTAGTAAGACTGGCTTGAATTACTGTTGAGTTGAAGACAATGGCACGTTTGCCGTACTCCACAAATAAACAAGAAGAAAACATAAAAGTAGGGGTCAGTACAAAACACGGGTACTGAGTAGATATCATCGGCCAACTCAAAATCGAAATCAATATATACCGAGTAATATCATAAAATCAACTATGATACTCAACATGTAGCAACAACAAATACTATATCATTAACAATTACCGTCAAGTTCAAACATGAGGACTCAAGCCCCAATACCATACTCATTTGGGAATCATGTTCGTTAGATTGAGTATATTAACATCTTTCAAGATTCATTATCTTTATTTCTCTTGTGTCGGTACGTGACACTCCGCTCCCTCATATTCATTATTCCTCTTGTGTCGGTACGGGACACTTCGATCCCTTAAATCTACGTGTCGGTTCGTGACACCCGATCCCCTAATTCTACGTGTCGGTTCGTGACACCCGATCCCCTAATTCTACGTGTCGGTTCGTGACATCCGATCCCCTAATTCTACGTGTCGGTTCGTGACACCCGATCCTCTAATTCTACGTGTCGGTTCGTGACACCCGATCCCCTACATGTGTCGGTTCATGACACCCGATCCCCTACATGTGTCGGTACGTGACACTCCGATCCACTAATATCATTCTGTAAATCATCAAGCCTTCTCTATACCAAGGCATCCTCAATCCCATTACTTTAATTCATCAAGCCTTCTTCTATACCAAGGCATAATCATTAATAATGTATATTAAAGTTTCTTTTCAAGATTTGGGATACAATATTTTCATCATGCTTATCTTATCACAATCACATAATCATATTAATGCAAACATACCATTAAGCTTATAGTAGGGTTTACAATACTACCAATACATATCATTCACTATTAAGAGTTTACTTATGAAGCATGAAAACCATAACCTACCTCCACCGAAGAATTGCGATCAACAAGCTATTTTCTCAAAATCCTTGTTATTCTCTTCGTTTCTCTCTCTCTCTACTCGTTCTCTTTCTTTTTCTGTCTCTCTTCGTTCTTTTTATTTTTCTTATTCAAACCCTCTTTCTTTTACCCTAATTAGTATATAATTAAGAATAAAAGATGACAATAATACCCCACTAATTAACTTAGGGTTACCTCTTTTACCCCCAAGAATTTGAGTTATTAATGTAAACCCACGAAATCTATGATTAAGGAAAGAATAGTCCCAAAACGTCCCTTAAAACGTGTAAGGAAATCCAATTCTGCCTCGGATTTGCGCAACCTGTGACGGGCCGTCGCGCCTGTGACGGTCCGTCCTGCAGGTCGTCGCAAGGTTTAGAGACCCAATATTTCCACCAAGGGTCTATGACGGTCCGTCCTGCCATTCCGTCACAAAGTTCAGAGAGTCGATTTTCAGTACCCAATTTCAGATTTTCTAAGTGTTTTGAAACGAGACCCTGCGACGGTCCGTCGTGGGGTTCGTTGCTTCTGCCAGTTTTTCCAGAATTGAAGTCTGTTGCTCAAAACGACTAAATGGGTCGTTACAATGGGTATGAATATTTTTATTAGTCTCCTTTTAAGTTGTAGATGACATAATATTTTTTTTACTTGAAGTCAAGTTAAAGAGATTTGAATCCATTACGACTCTTTAATCTTGCTGGTTGTACAGAAGTTAAATTAGTTCATGAATAGATTCTTGCAGTACCTTGAGTTCCATTTGTATATCGTTATATTTAAGGTATCTTTTTCCAAAATAAAGTTAGGTATTTAGGTCTGTTCTAAATGTATATGAGGTTTTATGCGGCCTTTACATGCTATGTGAAAGTTAATATGCGATTATAAGAATATATGTTTAACCGGGGCAAAGATTATGGAACTTATATGCCTTATAAATCCCAGAAATGTAATTCTAAGCATTCTTCTTCCGAGCTATAGTCTAAAGGAATGGTCATATTGCATATATTTATACGTATGAGACACAAATGATCACAAGTTGGAGAATATGATGTAGGTTGCAGCCGGAAGTTACCACCATTTCTATAATTATGATGGGTGTATCATGCATTTTCAGTGTGTGTATGTGTACATATATATATATATATATATATATATATATATATATATATATTATGACATTGCAAATCTATTTTTTTTTCTAACACATTATTGTGGCGTCTTTGTCATCCCTTAATGTTTAATTTCCCTTATGTGTTAGTTTATTCGCTCGGTCAAGTGAAGAACTAGTGCCTCCGCTAGATTGGGGCACGAAAAATTTGTATCACAGCAAATAATGTCCGACACAGTCCATAGGTCGTGTCTCCTAGACTCTTGCTTATGGGTGTGTAGTGAACCGTACTTATAATCAGGAGGCTATACGAAATTTAGAGATGGTATCCATTGTATTATTACTTAGATCGTTCGATAGAGATAAGTCATAAGAAGTTACTTCTATTTCAAATTCTACTTAGTGTTATGTATCCTAGTTGTCTAGTGAATTATATTATATGTTTAAATGTGCATCTTTTATTGATTATTTAGTGTTGGTTTTTATGTGTTGTGTGTCTATAGGTTAAATTATTACATGTTTATTTTTCTATAAGTTGCTAGTTATGTGCTATTTTTCTTCATTATTCTAAAGCTCGTTTGTTTGACAATAGTTGTATTAAAAGTGAATTTTTCATGAGGGATTAAGTGCATAATCAGTTCTTACATGCCTCTAGTTATACACAAAAATGCATACATTGTATTTGTCGATCTACGTGTTAGATATTCTATAGATTAAGGATTTTAAATAAGATGACCCCATTGAATATATTTAGTTGATCATGGCATTGAATGCTTATATAAGTAATATATAAAATCTATATATGGATATATTACAATGCATATTATTTGAAAGAAATTAAACAAAGTTTGATACATTATTAGTGTAGCTTTGGTAGTTGAAGATGAATGAAACTCATGAATTGCATTATTTGTTCCAAATTGTTCTTTGAATCACTAGTAACTAAAGATTGCGATTCACAAACTAAATCATTTTTGTTGTGTTTCTTTAATGTAAGTCTTTAGAGTTTTTGTGTTTTTGTTTTCATTTATTTGAAGCGTAGAAGAAAAAAACACTTAATTTTAAAAGGAGAAAATATATTAATGTGGGAATAGTTTATGTAACTTTTCCACCCGTTTTTAATTTAATATCTATGGTCTTTTTTTTTATTCTAAAAAAAAAAAAATATCGTGTTGGGTAGTCCACATGGGTGACCCAAAATACACATCTCCCAGTCCGGATATGATGGACAAGACCCATGCAAATACAACATAAACTATACACACAATTCACATGACAAAGACTTCGTGCGCCTTGTGAAAATCAGGAGATTACCTTTAAAGTTTTACAAGCCCTAAATAGGAATTCAATCACATGTCAAAAGAAATCATTATTATTAAAAGGACATCATTACTCACAATACCCCAGACTTCATTCGCTACTTCAACATTTACTTGTACGATTGCTAAATCTCTTATAAAGATTTACTCGAGTCCATGTTAAACTTTATACACATAATCACACTCTACTTTTTTTGTGCAATAGCCACCTTGTGTATACAAGTTTATTAATCAATTAATCGTCTTTCCTATTTAGTCGAATTAATTTATTCCAATTAAAAAACTTTTCAAGACATGTACTACATTTCCGAATATTTCATGGCTATTAGTAACATGCCAAAGTAGCAACATCGATTGAATCATCAAGAAACAACAAAAAGATTAAAGGGTATTTTATTGAAAAGTCATTTTAGATTTTCGAGTTCTCACTCAATGAAGAAGACGGGAATCATTCTTTCATTTACCCATGGATCGCTTCATACATATGGTATGAAACAAGTGCTAGCATGTTTTTACCTTTACTTTTGTATGTATCTCATTTCTATTGATTATCCTACATTGTACAAACATCAGTCTAAACACATCAATATGTTAAACCCTAGTTTCTCTTTTTCTGTGATCATTAAATTCATTTTGTTTGAGAAACTTTTGGCTAGATCATAAATCATGTCATAATATGGTGGTCAAATTTATCTCTTCACATTAACTGATGTAAGGGGCGATTGCTTGTGTATGAGAGTCAACATTATGACTAGTTCGACACACTTTATTTATTTCAAAAGATCACATGCATATTATAGTTCTATATTAAATAAATATTATTATATAGAAGAAAATATTATAATAATCAAGTTATTAACAATAATAAAATATCATCATATTCTACACAAAAACCTAGAGCCTTAACATGTTTTTCGAACAAATTTCTAGAGATATCCTTCGTAAAAGTTATTTCTCCACATGCCATTACGTCTCTCAAAAAGTTATGCCTGATGTCAATGTGTTTTTTTTTTCTGTGATATTTAGGATCCTTCGTATATGCGATAGCCACATGGCTATCACAATAGTCAATCAATGAGCCTTAGAATTCTTTGCAATACTCAAATGTCCAAAGCATCTCTTAAACCAAACAACTTTTTGTACTACAAAAACACAAGACAGAATTCAAATTCAATGGTTGAAAGAGTTTGTCAAGTTTATTTCTTAGTTTTTCATGAAATAGAACCACCATTTAGTAAGAATGCATAACAAGATGTTAATTTTTATCATTCCGATAATCATTCCTATTAGCATCTATATAACCTCTTATGAATAAGTCATATCCACTATAATAAAGTGTATGATATGTAGTTTCTTTCAATTATTAGAATATTATATCTACTGATTTTGAATTATGTCTTCCACGATTAGATTGATATCTAAAAACTACACTCATATCATCACTAATTTCGAGGCGAGTACACATTATATCATACATCAATAACAGCCCTAAAAGTGAACTAGTTTGAGCTAGAGCTTCTAATGTTTTAAGAGTTGATAAATATTTAATTTAATTATTAATTGATTCTATAGGTCAGTTTGGTTGACTTTGAAGTAAAACGTCAAGGGACCATCCAGACGATCGAATACTATCCCTTTTGTTGTTGGCGTGCTCTAGTATGTTGTGCATGTTTTTATGTATTTTTTTGGCGTCATAAATTATTCAGGGTGAATCTAGGTACTATATGAGTAAAAATATTCAACTACAAATCTACGAGGACCACCGCAAGGGTCGTTGAGACGGACCCAAACATGGGCCAAAGAGGCTGTAAGGGCAGCCTGTTTTGGGGTCTCCCTGCGCGAGGCACAACTGTAACTATGAAGGAAAAATATTTCCTTACAATACGTACTTTTCACACAGCTCACTGGCTCAAAATAATTTCGAAAACCAAAATATGTAGTGCCTCCGCGACGTGAGAGATTACCCAATTTTGGTTTTGTAATTTATTAAAGTTAAGTTAGACATAACTAAAACAGTGAACATAAGTAGGGGTTGTTTGGGTATTTTAGAGGTATATTATATACTGATTTTAGGTCATTATACCATCGTTACCCTATAAAAAAACAAAGCTTCCATTAGAGATCTAAAATTTCAAATCTCTCAAAAGGTCTTCTCTCCCAAAATTCTCTCAAGCGTCCATTGAAGGTCAAGGTCTTGGAGAATGCTAGGAGGGGTAGTTTCAACTGATTGCTTCTCAATTATCGTTCGGTTCTTGAAGAATAAGGAATGAGCATTCGTTATCTGAAACTAGCTATCACGTAAGAACCATTTTCAAAGTTATGAAAAAGTCCAATTTTCGATCTATATCATAGGTACTTGCATGAAAGGTTCTCAAATGATTAGATATGATACTATAGATGTTTAATTGTTGTTTTTAAATAAAAATCTCTATGAACCCTTGATCTTCTGAAATCTCCAAATTTGACTATGAAGTAGGTGTACTGCTTATGATCTAATCATGATAGAGTTTATCTTAGATTATGTTGTAATGTTCATTTGTATGGTTAACTATGTTATTATATTTTTAATTAGGGACTTAGAGATATATTAGTTGGAACGACATGAAACCATCTCTTAGGAAGTCATGAGAGTTATCCTAATAAACCTTGGTTTGCAGACCTAGTGGACCCATGCTTTAAAAAAAAGTATTATGAGTTGATATGACTTAGAAATTGTACCTTCTCAAATACTAGTATGTGAATGAACTTACTCTATGATAACCAACGCAACGCACCAAGTGGAAATGACCTACTAGTAGGTCTACTTGAGTAAGACACTAGAGTATAAAGAAGCCCTTGATATACCTTAAATAGGTGCCATCATGGGATGACTCTTAGTTCTACCTTTGCCAAGTAGAACACCTTCAATAATGTGGGGTAATTATGACACCGAATTCTATACCTAGCTAGTATAATTGATGTTGGTTAATGCAGATGCTTATCATGTGGGATGTGCACTCTAGTATTGGATAAATTCTAAAATGTGTAAGTAGTGGAATGGGATGCTATATAAACATGGCACGAGTAGGTGTTCAAGATCTAGAATAAGTTTTCTAGTTCTTCCAATACCATTATGTGAAGTCCACTAATTGGTTACTACTCTCATTAATGGTTCTACATGAATAATGTAGATTACGATAAACAATGTGGAATTGAAAGGTTCTTATCTAGGGTAGCTTTGAGGATTACATAGGTGTTGTTGAAGAGGGTGTATGAGCGGTCTCTCATGTCTTTACCTAGGTGAGTCTTTGAGTAACCTTGGGTAGTGGGTCTATGTAACAATGCTAAAAATGGATATGCTAAGTAATGCTTAATATGTCTAGAATGTCTACGATTATACCGGGTTCACACGTATTGATGCGCGTAGAACTAGAACATTGAACTCTTGTGACATCCAAGCAAACTAAATTTGGGAGTTAGTTAAGCTAGTAAAGGTTGGGTACAGCCATTTAGGGCTCCCGAATAAGATGATTTATCCAGATGAGTCTTTACTGACTTAAAAAGGAAAAATTCTATGTTTGGAATGTCTAGGGGTAAAATGGTCTTTTTCAAGGCTTAGCCCTAAGGAAACTCTCTCTCTCACATCTATCCACACTCACCTTTATATCCCTCTCTTCAACACTCTCTTTCACTTTCTCTATGCTTTACAAAACAGAAACCAAATATCAGAATAACAACAAAAACAAAAGGACTTCATACTTGAAGAACTTACACGCAAATTACAAACAACAAAGCAATCCGAAAACGTATAGAAAAACATTATATTATCGTCGGGTAAGGTGTGAGATTCGTTGGTGGACGTTTGGTTTGGGGTGGATTTCGCAGAAAATTGAAGTGTTGAAAGATGTGAAATCAGTTATAGGTTTTCTTACTCCTAGTCCTTTCCCAAGAGAACCTTAAGTCTCAGACGAATCTAATACAAAAACAGAGGTTTTGCTCCCATTTCATGCTCCCTGTTACTAGCTCCCTATAATCTTAGGTTGGGTATGCTTGTTGATCAAATCTAGGGGTATTATGTTTTGTGTGATGATCTAGTTTGGATTTTATGTTCATGATTATGTGCTTATATTTGTGTCATTTGGAAATATGAATGTTGGCATGTGTGTATGTGTGCAAGTTTGGATCTTGACTTTGAGTTTCGGCTTGTTTAGGTTAATGGCATAAAGATCCCTTGTATTTTATGTGAATATCTAAGTAAAAACGTGATGTTCATTGGAAGATGTTATTTCTATTTTTGGGTGAAGAACTCTTGACTAAAAGTAATCATAAATATGTCATTAATTATGTACAAAACGTTCTATGAAAATTGTCCTAAATCTAATGTACAAAGGTAGAGAGAATGGGCTGCAAAATGTGACCAAATTTAAAACTTTCGTAAAATTTTGTTTCATCCTAATGCTTGATGTTTTGAAAATTTTAAAAATGAGTTAAGCAATGTTAGGTCAGTAGGGATTGAACCTAAGACCTCACTACAAGAAAGTAGTAAAAAAATGTGATGAGGGGGATTCAAAATGGGGTAAAGTATAAGTTAACAGTTAGGGGGGAAATAAATGAAAATGAAGTGAGGTGTGTGGGGGTCGAACCCACAACCTCTTGGACGGATGAAGGAAATAGGAGAAGAATGAAATAAAGAAATAACAAAATGAGGTATCTAGGATTTTAACCCACAACCTCTTAGCAAAATGAGAAGGTAAGGATAAAATGTAAATTAAAATAAGGTGAGGTTCTGGGGATTTGAACCCACGATCTCTTGAATACATGAGAGAGTGAGGATAAATATAAAGAATGAAAAATATATGTAATTAGTGAGGATTGAACCCACAACCTCTTGAATAAATGAGAGAGTTAGGAAAAAAAAAAAGGAAAAATAAATGTGGTGACTGGGATCGAACCCACAACCTCTTTCGTAGTTGAAAAAGTTAAGAGGTACAATAAAAGAAAAAGAATGAGATTGTTGGGGATTTATCCCACAACCGTCTTTCTTTAAACAGAAAAAAAGGATACAAAGAAAGCAAAATATTATGGGAGTGATGGGGATCGAACAAGGGTCCCCCTAATCTTAAAAAGGCAATTATCAAGTTTACTATAAGCTTAAGTGTTACTCATAGGATTCAAAATCGGGTTCCTTGGCCTGATTTCGTATTGCCAGATAAGTCTTACGTGACTAAATACTTAATGAATGCTGCTTGTAAGAATCAAATTTAGACCTTGGCATACTTACAAGATGCGTAAATCTTATACAACATAATATTGGGCAATATGAATCACTTAAATGAACTATTAATGAAGCCTCATGGCTTGTATGTGTGTACTCATAGGTCAAGCGTACGTTATAAATAATGTGAACCTAAGATGTTGTGTGATGAATGATGAGACCCCTTAAGGGTTAAGTACGAGTGTGAAACACAGTAAAAGGACAAGTGCTTTGGCGTATGATTAAAAGAACATTCATGTAAAGCGGTGCGTAATTATGAAGATTTAATGTGCTAAATTTAAATAATGTGGTCACAACATGATAAGAGACTGAAGAAAAAGTTGATAGAAATCGCAAATGAACCTAAGTAAATGTTACCAAGATGTACCTATAATAGTGTAATGTTAATGAAGAGACCATTCTCTATGAACACTCTAATGAAAGTATTGAAGTTAATGCATACTTATTACAAATAATGAGATTAGAAATCATCTAACGATATATGATGTCCTCGTGATAGAAGACATCCTCCATGATGTATGAGTCAAATGTAATGGAACTTTAGACAAAGCATTGATAAGCTAACTATGAGTGGTAATGCCTTCCTTCGAGAAGGGTGGAGGTTCACGTAAATCTCATTAGATGAGACTTTCTGGAATGTTGCGTATGGGTCTCCTTCTATATCCTAGTGTTTTAACCAATACTTCCCAAATAGGGATCTAGCAGGGTCCGACTTCCTATATACGCTAGCATGTTCGAATCACTTTTGATGATAATTTCATCTCTTTTCGTGTTGAGGAATACGCTGGATTTCATGATTCTCACATGATCTATGTTGGTTAAGGTTAAAGTTCCCAAAAAAAGAATGAGGCCAGCATCAAATATTACACCTAACGAAATGAACAATACCAAAGGTCTGAATAGGTTAATCAAGAAGTGAGTTAGACTACAGTAAGGACACTAGGTTATTCTTGTTCATTGCACAGCGAACCCAATCAGAGTCTTAAACTACATACTAGGTATAAATTGTTTTTATACTAGTATATGAAAGAATGGAAATGAAGTATGTGTGAATGAATGAAGCAGACCCTATGTTTGGTAAAGAAGGCTCCCTAGTTGAGGTCCCATTTGATGAGACCTAATTGTGGGAAGTTCTAATGTCAAGTGCATGATAAGGGTCTTATGGCATATGAAAGAATAATATGAACTATGTGATATGATAGGTGCAATATGTTATTTGTTGTTTTCTAAATGATAAGTATGATGATGCATGTTACTCTCATGGCTTGACTTTTTTTATCCAAATTTGGCAAGTCCCATGACTTGACTTTTCATAATTCTTATCGTTAGGAGAGAGCTCTTCTTAATCATGCATATCGTTGGTGTCTTGAATATACCTATTCTTAGTTCAACTGTATACTAATCCCATACAACTCTATACTATTAGGTGCAGGCAGATGCTGATGCTAGAGCTAATGATACCACGATACAACTATCCAGTCGTGGAGCATTCATCCGGACTTGATAGTCCCTCTTTCTTTTGAGGATATTTGGTGTTATAATCTATCTTAGATGTAGGTTTTATCTAGTGGAGTATGTTCCACTACCGTTTCTTTCCTATATTATTTCAGACCTTGCACCTTAGTGCTATCTAGGAAAGTTTACGTTTAAGGCATAATTGAACTATTCTTTCACTTAATGATGTTTATATTAGATGGTTGTTGTGAACACCTATGAATTTAAGTAGAATATTTTTCATATGAAATAAGTAAACAAAAGTTCAAATTTTCCTCTAAACATAACATATATGAAGTAACGATGACGTAAGTAGGCTTGCCTCCGACCTTTGAGAGGTCAGCGGCTCCTATATCGTCTGGGGTCTAGTCACCGATCCTGACAATCTAGTTGTTGTATAGGATTACTTGATGAACATTGAAATATGTTTTATTTGATGGGAAGGAATATCCTTGCTTTAGGTAGTCTTGAGGATCATCTTGGTGTGTATGAAGGGGTTGTTTGGGCGGCCGCTTCATATTTTACTTAGGTGGGTCTTAGGATAACCTTTTGTAGGTTATCTAAATGCTTAAATGGATTCGAAGTAATTATGTTCATATATTATGGGTTATTTGGGTATTGGATTTTATGAGATTGTTGACATGTATTATGACTCTTAAACTCTTATTATGAAGGTTTTTATTAAAATGTCATGAAACAATGTTACTATAATAAATGCCCCTTTTTCATGGTTTTTGTATGGCTTTCGTACATATGGAATTTAATGTGCTAACCCCTTATATTCTTTTTTCTAATTAAAATGTAGGGATTGGGAGTCTTGATACGCCATGGATGATGGATATGTTTCTAAGGGTTGAAAATGATGTTTTGGTGCATCCTCTTAGATTCGTGGACAATAACCTTATGTTTATTTTATATCATTTAGTCTTTATTTCAAGTCTTGTATGGGCTTAGTCCCAAATGTTGTGCTCTAAAGTATTAGATGATTTAATGACACATTGTAAAGGTAGATTTTTTTAAAAAAAAGTATTTTGCTTGATAGTTAATGAAAGTATTCTTTGTGTGTGAAGAATGTTTTCAATTCTTACTTATTTTGAGTATCGTATACTATTATTGATACGTGAGGCATGTATGAAACCAATGAGAGGTCGATTACGCCATGTATTTTTTAGGGATGTTCTTCGGTCGTTACAACATCAAACTCGTAACAACACTAGAATAAGGAACTTGAGACATCTCTTCATACTATTTTTCAGTATTTTCTTATACTTTTCAACGCTTAAAGTTTAACCCCTTCCTGCAGGAGTATCAATGTAATTGCAACTACTTGATGAAAAAACTCTTCAATATTTTCTTTATAAAAGATTCTTCATATAAACACAAAAAATTTAAGGACAATTTCATTGGATCTTAACACTCAACATATTTTCTTTTTCAACAATGTCTTTTATATCAAGTAATTCTGAAAACCTGACTTGATTGTTTTAACATACTCTAAATCATTTAATGCTAAAAAAATATCATCTACGTAAATAAAAGGAACTAAAAGAATTTCATCCGACCTTTTCTCATAGTTGAAATAATATACATCGATCATTGTGAATACAAATGACATCACCTCCATATGAAATCTAATGTATCACTTCATTGACGATCTATTTAGTCCATAAATTGATTTTTTTTTAACAAACTTTCTTTTCTTAATCTTTATCAACGAACACTATGGGTTGTTTCATTGAGATTTCCCAATTTAAGTCTCCCTTCAGAAAAGAGATATTCACATCCATTTAGAGTAATTCAAAATCTAAACATGGAATTATAGGTAAAGGTGATCGTATATATGGTGGTAAACTGCAAAACTGGTGAAAACGTTTCCACATAGTCTAATCCAAATTCTTAAGTAAAACATTTTACGCCCAATCGTACTTTGTGTCTCTCTATCGACCCATACAATTTGGTTTTAACTTTAATAATCTATTAATTCCCAATAGTTTCACCTTTCTTAAGAAGTTCAACTAGATCCCAATGTTTACTGGTTTCATAGATACTAATTGTTCTTTATTTGTTTTTAACAATCAATCTCTTCAGAAGATCGCTGATGATTCAGTCAAAAAATTTGGTTCATGCGGTGCTATTGGATATATCAAGTTAAAAAATTTCTTCAATCTAATAAGATCCTTTAGGTACACTTTTTCTTATACTCTTATGCATTTGATTTTCAGATTTCTCTCTAGATTATTGGGATTAAGAACTCCTACATGGAATAGGAATCATTTCTTTGTCCATTAAATTCTCAAGAATGTTTGAAAACATTACCTGATCTTTTAAATTCAAAAGCTTATAGAGAGGCTCAATCTCATCTATTTCACTCTTTTTGAGAAAATCATTTTCTAAAAGTTTGACATCTCGTATATAATTTCACTAATACTTCCATTCACGTGTTAATCGTTGAAGACATACCCTTTGGAGAGTTGATAGTACCTATAAAGATACATTTCATATCTTTTAGACCAAGACTATCTTTAATGTATTATGCACAACCCCGCGGTTGTAGATCTTTCAGGTTTGTCTTATGACTAGTCCAAAGTTCATAAGGAATGGAAGAAACTGATTTAGAAGACACTTTGTTACTGTAAGCCGCAGTCTACAATGGATCTCCCCAGAAAGAGAGAGACAAATTTTACTGTTTCATCATTGATATCTTCATGTCAAATAATGTTCTATTCCTTCCTTCATCTAAACCAATTTTTTTTGATGTATAAGGAGCAGTTATTTATCTGATAATACCCTCTTCAATTCATAATCTTTCAAATTGATTTGAAAAAAGTTGATGTCCTCAATCAACACTTAAGACATTATGCTTTTATCTAATTTATTTTAAACTTCAATCATATATATTTTAAATCCTTCAAATGTTTCATATTATGATTATTCAAATACACATAACCAAAGTGCGTAAAATGATCAATATATGTAATGAAGTATGTAGCACATGACCTTGCCTTAAAATTAATTAGAGCATAAACATAAGAGTGAATTAATTGAAGAAGGAACTCAACCCTTTTATCCTTTCCAAAAGGTTTATGCGTAATCTTATTAAGAAGACAATTTATATAGGTTTGCATATCAATCTTTGTAAAAGAACCAACATGTCTTTGTTTTGTTAACCTATTAATTATATCCGGCCCTATGTGAACTAATCTTTCATGTCATGTCATGAAATCAATTTCATTATTACATGCATAACATGACATTACACAATTATCAACATAATAGATATAAGTTAAAAGATTACCATCTAATACGATAAAACAATCATAACTATAAGGACCCAAAAATGTAAGATATAAAAATAGTTCCTAACATGTTGTGTCATGAGTATATAAGGTACTTAAATTACATAATAGGGTGTTAAAAGTAAGTATATATAGTTTGAGAGATTTTGAGGTTAAACATCAAAGAACGTCCAGTGACATTTGAAAGTTAGCTTGAGATATGCTAGCGTGCCTTAGTACATTTCATGAGGTTTTATATAGTGTTTGGGTCTCAATTGATAGGTAAGGTTCCTAAGATCTAAACATGCATATTTAGGTGTAAATGTCCATGAAAAAATCTCTAAGGACCAATCTTTGTGTCCTTGAAGAGGACCTATCGTGTGACAAATGTTATCAAAAACCAGCCGTAACCAACTAGGGGCATTAACGGACGGTAACTCCTTTGAAGACCCATCGATAGGAGAAGTGGGTTGACACGAAGTTTATTCTGATAAGAACCGAAATTATTCCTCTCTTACCAATACTACAGACCTGTAAGATGGACCGTCGTCCAACCAACTGTCCGTCGAAAGGGCCTGCAATTTTCTCATAACTTATTGTTAAGTGAAGGGGTGAATTTTACATTTATATAAATAAATGGAGGTTATTTTATGTATTTTTAGGTATTTTATGAGAATTTAAACCATAAGAAAACCAATTAGACCGTAGTCTCCAATCAAAACCTCATTCTCATATTAGAACTCTCAAGAATACAATAGAAGAAGAGAAATTTAGGGAACCAACTTAGGACGAATTTATAAAGGTTTAGATATTTGAGTAAGGTTGTAATTTAATATCTTGGAAGCTTATTCATTCATGCATTCTTCCATCTATGAATTCCCCCTCGTTTCCCTGCAATTGTGAATCAAAAGACTCGTATTCTAAAGAGAGTTGTGATTGCATTGTGAGTAAGGCTTGATTGCAATCCTAATCTAGCGGGTAGCATTCATTTATGTTTATATGATGATTAATTGTTGTTTTTATTAGGTTTTCATGAATAATTGCAGTATTTGATGATGAAGGTTATCATTGTGATTTTAGGGCATTACAAACTAGATAAAGGTCCTAAGTTGATTTTCTTAATTCAATTGTATGTTATTTTATCATTTTTGAATAGAATAGGTATGAGTTGAACTAGACATGATTGATTAAGATTGGTCTTGATTGAAATGATTCATAAAGTTAAATTACGTCTATGTTAACCTGGAAGTGAAGATTGTGAGAAAAGAGCTAAGAATAGAAGATCCTATAATCTACCTATGGATGAAGATAGAATGACTTTATAAATAATGAACCTTATGGTTGTTGTGTTGGCTTCTGATTTAGGATGATTGACTGAAAGTGTTAAATTTCCTTGAGCATGGAGATTTTGTAAAGGACATCCCTCTATAAGAGAAAAGTATTGAGCAAGACTTGACAACAAAAACTTGGAGTATATTCTTGACTACAAGTCGATACGAAAAGTGAGACGGATACTCTAGCAAGGGTCAATTCTCCATGTATACAAGAAAGACACACCAAGTAGTTGTTATAATTATCCAAATAGTTTTCATGAGGTGGGAGTCCTGCACATAGTTGACCCAAGGTAACCTAGTAGATATCTCCATATATTATGAACTTTGACGGGTTTGAGAAGAATCTCGTACTATTCAAACGAACTAATGAACTAAGACATGCCCAAGGGGTATCTCGTAGTGTTCAGAATGTGAGAATGAACTTGGACATGACCAAGGGGTATCTCGTAGTGTTCATGATTATTAAAGGATCAAGACATACCTTAAAAAGTATCTCGTAGTATACTTATGATTAAGGAACTTAGACATGCTTAGTGAAGTATCTCATACTGTTCAAAAGATAAAGATAGGTGCTAGGTTCCAAAGTTACAAGTAAGAGAAAAGGATCCCAAAAGTAGTACCTTTCATGTATGATGTTATGGGGTATCATAAGTGCATTGCAGGGTCATTTATGAAGAAGAGATTGAAGATTGGATTGGACTAGAATTGCCTTTCCTTGTAATGTAGACTAAAGATGAGAGAATATATATAAATGAAGTTAAGTAATGATAATACTTTGGAGGGTGAACATGTCAATGATTACTGCAGAATAGGCTTAGTATGTAAGGAATTATGGTGTGACTTAGGTAGATTGCACAAACTTGTTTGAGGAAAACACCAGGGTATAAAACTCCTTCATATGAATAACTTAGGTCTTAATTATGATAGTGGATTATAATCAAGAATGAACAAAGAGAGGAACTTAGCTTTGGTAGTATTATTCTTGGAGGTGTCTTGTGATATAGTTCATTTAAGTAATGAGGACAAAGGGCTTACATATAAATTCTTATATGTTTTATAATGCTTTAATATGATTATATTATCCATGTTATGCTTATGTCTATATCTTTTATGATTATGTCTATTATTGGCTAATCCTTTAAAATATCTTATTTTTTGTATGATAGTTTCCATACATAGTACATATCGTACTAATATGTATTTCCTACATGTTGTCTATGTAGGTCTTAAGGAGGTTAAGTTGCTTTCAAGGGTAGAGTTTCCAAGGCTTATGAGGAAGTGAAGATTGATGAGTCCTTATAGCATCTGAGGAAATCACTTCTATGTTTTCTTTTATGTTATTTTCATGTTTAGACTTTTATGGGCTGTGACCATGGATTGTTATACTCATTATGTCATAGAATGTTTTTGAGACATATATTAGACATCGTATGAAATTATTTCTGCATTATGTTTTTCATGAAATTGTATTAATTCCAATTTACTTTTTGTATATATTCAATGAATGATGTCTAAGGCTTGTACAAAACCTTAGAAAGTTCAAGTACATCACGTTGCGATTCATAAACACCATACCTTCTAGGGTATACTCTCGGTCTTGACAAAATGGTTTTAGGATGTCTGAAAACAACATATAATAGAGTTCTATTATTCGGTTTGTGTCGCGACATATCTATGAGTAGGAGGCTATGGATGATTAGGAAAGTTTCACTTCTTCATTCTTCAATTTGTGCCATAGAGTATCTCATTAGTATGCCCTTTTGTGATGTTTGCTTATGATTATGTAGGTTATGGATAACACTAGGGGTAATCTTTGAAGGAAGGAGATGGAAGTGGTGAGCAAGAGATTCCTCCCCAGGTTCAAGACCAAGTGCCTCCCCAAGTGCAAGACCAATTTACTCCTCAAGTTCCTAGTGACCTCCAATAGGGAATCCTATGTTCGAGGAACTTAAGACTTCTATTACTTTTTTGGCTCAATCATGAATGTCAAAAGCTAATAGACAAGAGGTGGCTCTTGCAAATTCTATAAAAGGAATGGGTGCTACTCGTGTAAGGGAGTTTTTGAGGATGAATCAACCGGAGTTCTATGGACCCAATGTTTGTGAAGATCCAAATGGGTTTATTGATTAGGTATATAAGGTACATGCAATAATGGGAGTGTCTACCATTGAAAATCTGGAGTTGGCTGCCTATTAGTTGAAATATGTTTCCAAAATTTGGTATGTACAATGGAAAGACACTAGACCAATAGGAGTGTGTCCTATAAAGTGGGAGAATTTTATGTGGGGTTTCCTTGATAGGTTCTTTCCTAAGGAACTGAGGGAGACAAAGATAGAGCAGTATATAAACCTTAATTAAGGTGATTTGATTATTAAGGATTATGCTTTGAAATTCACTTTTTTGTCTATGTTTGCTCCAAGCTTGTTAGCAAACCCTAGAGACTTGATGAATAGGTTGATGACAGGAGTGTTTGACTTAGTAGAGAAAGAGTGTTATATGGCAATGCTTGTGAATTTAATGGAAATATAAAGGCTTATGGTATTTGCTCAACAAATAGAAGTGTCAAAACTATGGAAGGATAAGGCTAGAGAAAAGAAGAGGTGTAGGTTTGAAGGTGATAAGTCTTTCAATGCTAAGTCTGAGGGACAAGATAGATCTAGAACTAAAACAAGATATTCAAGCCAAGATTCTTCAAACACCTCTAAGGTTAAAAAGTAGAAAGGTACTACTTCTTCCAAATCTACTTAACCCAATAGTGAAAGGAGTCATTATGGTAAGTGTGTAGACATCATATATGGTTGTTTTTTGTGTGGTAAAAGGAGGGATATAAAATGAGATATTGTATGGATCTTACTAAGATAAGGGAGGATAATAAATTTTCTCCTAGTAATGTAGAAATTTTTCCTAAAGCAAAGGGTACGTTCTATGCTCTTAAATCCAAGGGTGATCAAAAATGCTCTGCTTATGTCCCTTTCTAGTATTTGTTTCTGTAATGATTTGGGTAAATTATAAGAATTTCTTATGATTATGATTTGCTTTGTTGATTTTGATGTTTCCTTATGATGAGGAATTGATGTTAGAAAGGCATGTGTAGCTTATTCCAAGTGGGGGATAAGAAGAATTTTTTTAAGGTCTCACTATGGCTATGTTTAGTTTTGTTTAGCTTGGAATTGAATTGTTTTTCTTGATTTGTTTATGTGCATTTAGGCATAATGCATTTACGCTGGGCTTCTAATCTAGAATCGGTCCTATAAGAAGTGTTTAAGAAGGTGATGTTCGGGGAAGAATCTTTCCTAAGTGGGGGATATTGTAAGGACCCAGAAAATACAATAAGGCAAAATAAATCCTAACATGTGTGTCATGAGTCTATAAGGTCCAAATATGAATACATATGTCGATAAGAGTCATTATACAAA
Source organism: Solanum lycopersicum (assembly GCF_036512215.1). Classification (NCBI taxonomy): domain Eukaryota; kingdom Viridiplantae; phylum Streptophyta; class Magnoliopsida; order Solanales; family Solanaceae; genus Solanum; species Solanum lycopersicum. The sequence goes on from NC_090803.1 coordinate 37,442,694, forward strand.
GTTTGAGATAGTTTGGAGGTGAAACGTCCAAGAACGTCTGTTGACGTTTGAATGTTAACCTTGAGACTTGCTGGTGTGCCTTAGTATGTTTCATGAGGTTTTATGTAGTATGTGGAGCTAAAATTAATGGGATATTTATGTACATCTATGGTTCGTTGATGCCCCATTGATGGGGGTATGTTATTTTACCCCTTTTTTCTTGAGTTAAGAACCCAAAATGGTTCCTCTCTATCAAACACTATAAACCGGCAGGATGGACCATCATCCAACCAATGGTCTGTCGATGGCCTGCAGTTTTTCGCAGCCCAATTTACCCCACGACCAAATCAATGCAAGGGCGGTTATTTTAGATATTTTTAAGTTTTTTATGAGTATTTAAACAATAACTAAGGCAATAAGACCCTAGACTCCAAATCAGAACCTGTCTCACACATAAGAACTCTCAAGAACACAATAGAAGAAGAAGAAGAAAAAAATTAAGGCAACAACTAAGGAAAAAATCACCAAGAGTTAAAATTGGGATTAAGGATCCTATATAAGGTGTGTGAAGGTTCTTCGTTCATGGATTCTTCCATCCATAAAGTCCCCCTAGTTTCCCTTCAATTGTGAATTCAAAGAATCCCATTCTAGGAAGAGTTGTGATTGCATTCTGGGTAAGTTTTGATTGTGATCCCAATCTTGTGGTTAGAATTCAATAATGCTTAAATGATTCTTATTTACTGTTTTAATGAAGATTCATGGAGGATTGTAGTATTTTATGTTGAAGGTAATCATTGTGATTTTAGGACATTAGAGACTAGATGAAGGTTCTAAAATACTTTTCTGAATTAAATTATACTATATGACTTGATCATGTTTAAATTACCTAGGTGTGAGTTTAACTAGACATGATTTATTAATATTGGTACTGACTGAATTTAACCTTAAAGATGAATTATGGTTATGTTCACCTAGTAATGAAGAATGTGAGGAGAAAGCTAAGGCTAGAAGATAATGAAAGTTAGGATGATTTTGTTTGTGGTAGATTTAGGATGATTGAATTACAAGTGATAGAATTACTTGAGCACCAAGAGATTGTCAAGGAAATTTCTACATAAGAGAAAAGTGTTTATCAAGGCTTGACAAGAAAACCTTGGAGTATATGCTTGACTCCAAGTAGATATGCAAAGTGAGAAGGATATTCTAGCAAGGGTCCGTAAATCAAAGTACAAAAGAGAGATACACCTAGTAGTTGTGGTGATTATCCAAATATGTCTCATGAGGCAGAAGTCCTTCACATAGTTGACTCTAGGTATCCTTCAAAGGATCTCCAATTGTATGAACTTAGACGTGGTTGAGAAGCATCTTGTAGTGTTCTAAGAAACTAATGAACGTAGACATGCCCAAGGGGTATATCATAGTGTTCATAATGTGTGAATGAACTCAAACATGCCCAAAATGGATCTTAATGTTCATGAATTTTAATTGATCAAGTCATACCTTAAAGAGTATCTCATAGGATCCCTATGATAAAGGAACTTGGACATACTTACAGAAGTATCTTAGATAAGTGAAAAGATAAACATAGGGGCTAGGCTCCGAAGTAAGAAGTAATATAAAAGGATCCCATAAGTAGTACCTTGCATGAACTGTATTGTAGGGCATCCTGAGTGCATTGCACAAGGCATAACATAGGGTTTAATGAATAAGAGACTGAATATAGGATTGGACTAGAGTTTAATTTCCTAGTAAAGTAGACAAAACATGAGTGAATCATAATAAATGAAGTTAACTAACCATAATGCTATGGAGGGTGAACATGTTAAGGATGATTTCAAGATAGGGTAACTATGTGGAGTACTATGGGGTGCGTTATGTACATTTAACAAGCATGTTTTCACAAATTCATAAGGGTATAGTACTCCTTAATATAAATAAATTAGTTCTTAATTATGATAGTCGATTATAATAAAGAATGACAAAAGAGAGGAACTTAGCTTTTGTAGTAGTACTCCTAGATGTGGCTTGTGATATGGTTCATTCGAGTCATGCGGACAAAGGGGTTACGTATATACTCTTATATATTTTATGAGGATTTAATATGTTTATGATATTCATGGTATGCTTGTGTCTTTATCTCTTAAGATTATGTCTATCATTGACTAAACTTTTGAGATATATTATGTTTCGTATGATAATTTCCATACATAGTACATATCGTACTAAGGAATATGTCCTACATGTTGTCCATATAGTGTCTTGAAGAAGGCTTACTTGATTTCAATGGTAGAGTTTCCAAGGCTTATCAACAAATGATGATTGGTGAGTCCTCTTAAAATCCGAGGACCTCACTACTATGTTGTCTTTTGTATTCTTTTCATGTTTAGACATTTATGGGTTGTGACCTAAAATTATTGTACTCATAATGTCATAGATAGTTTTTGAGACATATGTTAGATTTTTTATGAAATGACTTCCACAATTATTTCTTTGAAGAAAAAGTTTTAATTCCACACTACTTTTTGTGTATATACAATGAATGATATCTAAAATTTTTTTAAAAGACTTCCGAGAGGTCAAGTACGTCGCATTGAGATTCGAGTATACTATATCTTCTAGGGTATAATCTAGCTTCGTTACACTAACAAAATAAAAAAACCATACAAGACATTATCTACAGTTATTTAAACACAATAAGGACTACAAAAAAATCAAACCCAATGTCTAATAGAAAAAAACACATATACTATGTTTTGTCAATTCTATGGAGCATTATTCATGAGGTCATGCAACGTCAATGAACGGCAACCACATAAATCCACTTTGAAAGTTTCTATCCCTTTAATTTTAAGTTTAAAATTATTTCCTACATAGATCCAACTTGATTTAGACGAAACTTGACAAAAATCCACAAACCCTTCTCGATCTCAAATCACGTGGTCATTAAATCCTAAGTATATAATCCATATAGGAAAGAATCAAATAGCAAAGAACTTCTATAAACATATGCATAACTTATAGATACATTTAGAAATCTTAACTTTTTCGGTTTAGTTCACTCAAGAGAAAAAATCCCTAGCACTTGACAATTCTAGGACATCATTTTGTTCCTCTCTCTCTTCTTGAAAAAATGTTTTCCTTTCTATAAATTTAGTTTTTTCATTTTCTTAGAGGGTCCCTCTCTATTCCCTTTGTATTTCTCATTCCTTTTAAATTTATTCTACTGCTTGAAGACTGAGGGTTTTGTACCGCTTGACTCAACCACAAAAAGGCATTAGAAGAAGCTTTAGCAGTACCAAAGCGCTCATCTTTAAGTTCAACATGGAGTGAAACATCAGAAAAGTTTTGATGCTATCATTATGATTCAAGTTAATCTTCAAATATCCCTAATTATAAGGAAGAGACCAAATCACTGTCTTAACTTACTGCTTATCTAAAATAACATGACCAATACTCTTGATTTGAGTTATATCGTTTGACATACCCTAAGATGTTGCTTGATATTCTGATAATGATTTTTATGGTAAGTGTCATGTTTTATAGTAAACTGTTAGTGGCGGGTTATATACATACCCCTATACATTCCTCGCATATGTGCCAACATAGTATTAGGAATAGGGAATTCCTCAAATTTATACATGAGGTTATCAACCACAAAACAAACTATTATTCCATATGCAGTGGAGTTATCTTTTTTCTATGCTATATAAGCTTAAAGATCCCTTGTGTGTTTTGCAACATTACCCTCTTCTAGTTGATTCAAAGCATGATTTATACCTTCAAGAGCAGTTTGCTCTTCTAGTTCATACCATATTTTACTACTCCATATGTCGTTATTGTCTCCATTAAGTTTCTCACCTTTGTTTAAGTTAGCAATATTTTTTTTTGATGCCATGTTTGTTCTTGAGATATATTTAGGAAGGAATTTTTATTCTATTACGCATGCGACATAAACATTTAAGATAATCAATTCTCATAAGGATTTCATATTTAATGTAAAATAAAAAAAGACATATATACATCCAATCATCATATACGAACTAAATATTTAACCAAAATTCAAATCTAATTTGTAATTTGTGTAACAAATATATTAAAGACTTTCATAAATCGGTTTTTTGAAATCAAATAACACAAATACTTGAAAAATTAAACTACATAGTTCATATCTTGAAAACAAAAATAAGCAATCACAAATTACAAGTTATTCAAAGACTAAAATCCTCCCATAAGTCTTCAAGAAAACAAATATACACCCTAAGAGCATTACTAGGAAAAAGTTCATGGTAAACATCGATCAATATACTACACCAACCTTGACTTAGAGTGTCTTTAAAATAAGCTAAGACTCTTTAACATGAAATTTCCTTATATTCAGCCACTTCAACCTATTTTATTTTAAAAACGAATAATATCACATGCTTTAATATTAAGGATCATCTTCAAGCACTAAAACTCTTTAAAAACATTAAATTTTTCTCTTCGATTAGCGCTTTGAGTCCTTGAAATATTTTCTCTCTCTTGGGTCATCAATCTTTATTTTTGACGCCCTTAGAAATATGTCTTACAACCACTTGATCTTCTACCTTCTCTCTTTTTTTGATTTTGAGATCTTCTACTTGGAGTAAATTAAACATGTTTTCATTCATCCATATTTGAATTGGGAACAAAATGTAAACAAGGTTAATACTATATAATGCGATAACATATGTTACAAATTTTTCATAGGAGACAAGGAACTATTTAAGGAATCTAAGGGCAAAGCAAATTCAAAAAATCAATTCGAATAAACATAAATAAATTCATAATACAGTTAAAAACAATATGTCATTATTCTTTATAAAATATAGAAGATAATACAATGTCTATATCCCAATATGTTTTGACCAGATCCAAGAATATATATATTGCGTAAATTTTACATGTCTTGAATAAGAAACCTTTTTTTATTCCTATGCATTGTAATAATAAAATATTTACTATATTAAGTAAATTAGAATGGATGTCACATCAAATGACAAAAGAGTACTTTTAATTGATTATAAGTATCTCTCTAAAAGAAGGCAAGTTATAATTTTCTTAAAAAAAATTAAGACTTTAATAGTACTATCATAACTACATGAGGACTAGCCTCCTTATTATAAAAATAAATTGTATCTAATTTAATCCTATTTTACTATTTATTTAACCTCTTCTAAGAAAGTACGAACAAACCCAAAAAAATAGTACAAAATCATTTAAAAAATGTCACACTTCTTTTCCTTTACAACTCTAATATTAATCAATATTTGATCTTATATTTCGAATAACAAAACTTCAAAAAACAAACGAAGGAATAAAATTTCATCCACGACAGAGAAAAAATTTTATTTTCTTTCCTTTCCTCCATCCACGAATAAATTCTTTTCTATTCTCTATCTATTATTTCACATTCGGGTTTACCCCATAGACGTAACCGGCGGCGTCGTCCTCTTAGAGGACTTAGACTAGCCACTTAGTTTACATCATTACGTTCATAGATAAAAAACGCGGAAAATTTAAAAAAATTTATTACTTTCACTTGAAGGTTTACATAGAGCTCTACATAAACACACACACACACACTGATATATATATATATATATATATATATATACCGAGTATACATACACCCTTCGTATAGGAAGATTAATTAGTCTTCTACATTTATTGCACACAAATATATAAAATCTAGAACATAGTCTTCAAGGATTATATCATCTCATAACCATCTAACAAGATTAGCAATTTGGGCATAGACCATATATCAATGTAAAAAGAGACACATATAGGCCTTATACAATACGTACTCAAATGAAAGGAGATAGAACATAATAGTCTTAAAACTAAAACAAGTCATAATCTTGATATTGACATCGCCCTTCAAAAGTGAGGACCTACCCACTTTTATGAATGAGAAACTCCAAGCCTTCTGTAAAGTCATCTCAAAGAAGCCTCAACGCCGAGAACCTAAAATGCTTGGAAAAAAAAGACTAAATGGGGTTACTACGCCACTTGTACTAAGTATGAGACCATATGCACATATAGTATAAACTCATGATAAAAGGAACATTTCATTAAAACAGGCTACTTTATTGTTTAAAAGACTTATGCACAATCAAGTAAAATATACCAATGTACAAGAGATAATCATCAAGTGAAATCAAGTATCATGTTTGTCAACATTCTTTAACCCATAGACCAATACAACCCTATTATAAAGTAGTTACATCAAAAGCATGGATAAGAGTTCACCAACCATAGTAAAGCAAAACTACTACTCATGAATCCTCATCCAGCCAAAAAGTGCAATGACCAAGCAAAGCCCCATAACCGTACTAAATCAAGTGACCCACCAAGAACCATGACTATTTATCAACTTGACATAATAGAACCTTTTAAGGATACACAACATCACACTTTTAGAAACATAGACAAACTACATTTTCATAAGCATATGAATCACCATATAATATTATTTACATGTAAAGTCAACATACTATAATCTTTTGCAATCATTATCTCATACATACATAATATCAACCTTGTAAAGTTTCCATCGAAGCACACTAGTACAAGGAATAGGTAGATCCTCCTACACCTACTTAGGCTAAGTCAAACCTTTCAAGTAACCTTAGTTAGTATATACTTCATTGTTACATCTTAGTTTATGGAACACTTGCCTTAATCAAAATTGACCATGATAGATTAGAGTGGAATCTGGTTTTTGATGACCTTATACCGATGGAAGGTGGTCTATCGGGAAAAGTAAAACGAAACATAAACATGCTTTCTAGGTGGATCCACTAGCTAGTCTTCCTATTGGGGAAACATAGTTCAAGATCTAAGAGGTAGGTATAATCCCTCTACATACCACCTGACAATTGGGGCCTCCTCTCATGGAAATCCCTTGGATGAGTATCCCTCATTGGGGAATTTACACCATATGTGGAACTATAAGGTGAACCTTCCTCTATGGAAAGTCATCACCTCTCATTGTTAATTCACTCGGTGCTAAGATAAGTCCATTTATTGTAATGTATTTAATGTATTTATTAATAATCATAGATTATTATAGGTCATAGGGTCTAGCCTTGTATAATCATCATCATCATCATAGCTCAATAATATTTGCATGAGTATTGTCCTTACATTATAATTCATATAAGTCACGTTAGCACGTTTTCATATTCATTCACAATAAGGAACATTGGCACTCATCACCATCCTTATAATATTTACATCATAATCAACCTCACAACCATACTTAAGACATTTCAATTCAACATCATACAAACCCTATCAATCCTAATACAAGGAATACTCCAATACAACATCATGATTTCATCACGCTTAATAATAATTTGAAGTAAAGAATAGGGATCATAAGACTTACCAAATCTCCTTCATAATTCATCACCAAGGTCTTACCATCAACCCTTACTTTAACACAATGAGGTCATAACATAATCATAATTAAATAATAAAAATGATATCAAGGCTGGAGGAATCACTACATCACAATTCAATACTAAATCGTAGCTGAAGACAAGAGTCTTAGGCCAATTCATAACATACTTTATAACCTAGATCTTCTTCTCAAGAAATTGCATAAAAGACTGAAATGACCCTTGTTAATTCATTATTAGTGTATCAAAATCACTTAATAGTAATTAAACAAATAATCTAGCCAATTGAAACAATACAACCTAATTAATATCATGATCATAACCTAGAGTTTAGGGTTAAGGGGAATCTATCACTAACTAGGCCAAACCATAAAGATAGATCATAATTATGTTATTATACATGTTCATGTATTCATATTATCCAAAAGAAAACATCAAGAAATAAATTCATAACATAAATTTCGAGAATGAGAGAGACTCACATGAAAACTCAACTTCTCAAAATACTTTGAGGCAACCCTTTGAGGAAATAGGTTTAAAAGGTGAAGTAGAACCCATTAATAAACATTTGATGAAGAATTGATGGTTAAAACGTCTATTTAAATCCCCCAAAACCATTCCTAGCTTGGTCATTAATGCTTATTCAAATAGAGAGAGAAAGCAGATAGAAGGAAGAGAGTTTGTTTTAGAGTTGTAATGGGAATAATAGGCTCGGGGTCTTTATATGGGGTGGTAATACAGTTAATAAAATTCGCATAACCATCTAATTAATCTCCTAAAAAAAATAAATAATTAAATAACCTGAGTGAAAACATGCACTAAATGTATAGTGTCACAGACGACACGCCGATCGACGGATCAAGGGTCAGCCTATAGACTTGCCCCCTCGCCATGCTACACATCCGTAGTGTAGGTCATACAGTGTGCACACAAGTCCCCCCACTTATATGGCTAAGTGTTGTTCGAAGGATTGCATCGACACCCCATCAATGAACACACGCCCCATTGTTTTCTTGTTGTGTGTCAACACTACACAAGCATTGTTTAACTCCACTTGAAAGGTTCCTCCTCAAGGGCCCTTGGTTGGACCAAAGGGAGTCATACGCAGACATTTCCATCATGCATCATCTTAAACACATGTTAGAAAACCTTGGATCAAGTTTCGTCACTTTTTGATTTTGAAAAACTCGTCAAATTTTCTATGGCACTCTAGTACCTTCCTTGAACTACTTTCTAAACATCATGGACGTTTTTGGACATTTTTGTTTCTAGACTCCCTTAATGACTTATATTCATTAAAATGGACCTTAAAAAGTGTCTATACCTTAGGACACTTATGTTAGGCTCCAGAACACGCCTTAGATTTTTGAAATGTTACATCATCCCCCCCCTAGAAACATTCGTCACCTAATGACACTAAAATCTTTATAAGAAAGGAATAGAATTAAGACTAGCTGTCGAACGAACAAAAATATATATAAACATAAACTATATCAGTTACACAAGGAAATTCAAAATATCAGTTACCACACATACGGATCAACATTAGATTATGAGGAATATGCTTCTCACTAAAACAAGAGCTCAACTTAAAATTTATGAGACAATTATGTAAATTTCAACTTCATAACATGCTACCTATAATTTCATAAAGACTCAACATATTAAAATGCAACATCACTCATAAAAAGCAAAATTGTAAATTTTTCAAGTTAAGATACTTATTTACTGTAAATTAGTGCAAAGATGTCAAAAATGCTTGTTTTTCAAAACTTTACAAAAAATGAAAGGAACTTCAATTTTTTAAATTATTTTTCATTATTAGTAAGAACTAATAACCTTAGTTTTCGAATAGAGGAGAGTAATTGGTCTTTATGTCAGTCTCGGCCTCCCATGTTACACCTTCAACTAGGTGATTCTTCCATAAAATTACGTAAACCACCTCTTTATTCCTTAATTTCTTTTACTAACCTTAGTTTTCGAATAGAGGAGGGTAATTGGTCTTTATGTCAAGCTCGGCCTCCCATGTTGCACCCTCAACTAGGTGATTCTTCCATAACATTATGTAAACCACCTCTTTATTCCTCTTGCCTATCATGAATTTTAATCGGGACTTCGTCATTAGTGAGATTATCCTTCACACAAAGACCCTCAATAGGAGGAATAGACTCTTGATAACCAATACACTTTTTAAGCAAGTAAACTTTGAAAACCGGATGAACCGAAGCCAAATCACAAGGTAGTTTCAATTCAAAGGAAACCTTACCAACCCTTTGTAAAAATTTCGTAGGGACCCATGTAACGAGGACTCAACTTTCTTTTATAAATCTAACCACTAGTTTCATAAGCAAAATTTTCAAATACACTTTATCGCCTTCTTCAAACTCCAAATCCCTTCTCTTATAATCAGCATAAGACTTTTGCCGGCTAAAGGTTGTTTGCAACCGATTCCTTATGATATGAACTTTCTCAAAAGTCTTACAAATGAAATTGGGACAAATAAGAGAAGGCTCACCCACTTCTTACAATCGAATATGAGACCGACATCTCCTACCATACAAGGCTTCATACAGAGCAATGTATATGGATGAATGAAAACTATTATTATAAGAAAACTCCACAAAAGGCAAATGCTTATCCACATTTCCCTTGAAATTAATGATAAAAGACCTACGAATATCTTCAAGAGTTTGAATAATATTCTCCATTTGACCATCCGTGTCACGACCCAAATCCGGGCCGCGACTGGCACCCACACTTACCCTCCTATGTGAGCGAACCAACCAATCTAAACCTTCACATTTCAATATAATATAAACAGAAAGTAATGCGGAAGACTTAAACTCATTAATAAAATCAATAACTATTATTATTCAACATCTATTATTCCCAAAACCTGGAAGTCATCATCACAAGAACATCTACTTTAAACTACTAATTCTAAGAGTTTCTAAGAAGCTAAAAATACATAAGAAGCTAGTCCATGCCGGAACTTCAAGGCATCAAGACATTAAGGAGAAGATCCAGTCCAAGCTAGAAGCGTTAGCTCACCCTAAAGATCCGGTGTGACGAAGACTGGCTAGAATTACTGTTGAGTTGAGGACGACGGCACGTTTGCTGCACTCCACAAATAACAAGAAGAAAAAAAACATAAAAGTAGGGGTCAGTACAAAACACGGGTACTGAGTAGATATCATCGGCCAACTCAAAATAGAAAACAGTATATATCAAGTAATATCATAAAATCAACTATGATACTCAACATGTAGCAACAACAAGCACAATATCATTAACAATTACCGTCAAGTTCACACATGAGGACTCAAGCCCCAATACCATACTCATTTGGGAATCATGTTCGTTAGATTGAGTATATTAACATCTTTCAAGATTCATTATCTTTAATTCTCTTGTGTCGGTACGTGACACTCCGATCCCTCATATTCATTATTCCTCTTGTGTTGGTACGTGACACTCCGATCCCCTAAATCTACGTGTCGGTTCGTGACACCCGATCCCCTAATTCTACATGTCGGTTCGTGACACCCGATCCCCTAATTCTACGTGTCGGTTCGTGACACCCGATCCCCTAATTCTATGTGTCGGTTCGTGACACCCGATCCCCTAATTCAATGTGTCGGTTCTTGACACCCGATCCCCTAATTCTACGTGTCGGTTCGTGACACCCGATCCCCTACATGTGTCGGTATGTGACACTCCGATCCACTAATATCATTCTGTAAATCATCAAGCCTTCTCTATACCAAGGCATCATCAATCCCATTACTTTAATTTATCAAGCCTTCTTCTATACCAAGGCATCATCAATCCCATTGCTTTAATTCATCAAGCCTTCTTCTATACCAAGGCATCCTCCTTAATAATGTATATTAAAGTTTCTTTTCAAGATTTGGGATTCAATATTTTCATCATGCTTATCTTATCACAATCACATAATCATATTCATGCAAGCATACAATTAAGCATATAGAAGGGTTTACAATATTATCAATACATATCATTCTCTATTAAGAGTTCACTACGAATATCGTAAGGGAAACCATAACCTACCTCCACCGAAGAATTGAAATCAAGAAAGTTAATCCTCAAAGCTTGGTGTGTTCCTCCTCTTCTCGATCGTTTCTCTCTCTCCCTTCTTGTTCTTTCTATTTTCTTATTCAAACCCTCTTTCTTTTACCCTAATTAGTATATAATTAAGAATAAAAGATGGCAATAATACCCCACTAATTAACTTAGGGTTACCTCTTTTAACCCCTAAGAATTTGAGTTATTAATATAAACCCACGAACTTTATAATTAAGGCAAGAATAGTCAAAAACGTCCCTTAAAACTTTACCAGAAATTCGACTCCAACTGGGATTTTGCAAACTCTGACGGGCCGTCGTTCCTGCGACGGTCCGTCCTGCAGGTCGTCGCAGAGTTCAGAGACCCAAATTTCCACCAAGGGTCTGTGACGGTCCGTCACACCTGTGACGGTCCGTCCTGCCATTCCGTTACAAAGTTCAGAGAGTCGATTTTTAGTACCCAATTTCAGATTTTCTAAGTGTTTGAAACGAGACCCTGCTACGGTCCGTCGTGCCTATGACGGTCCATCGTGGGGTCCGTCGTTTTTGCCAATTTTTCCAGAATTGAAGTGTGCTACTCAAAACGACTAAACAGGTCGTTATAATCCGTTTGGGGATGAAAACAGGTACTTATCCTCAACTTTGTACCCAACCCTTCTTGGAATGACCTCCAAAACCTAGATGTGAATTTTTCTTCCCGGTCCGATATTATTGATAACAAAATACCATGGTGACATTAGATCTCATTTATGAGAATCCTAGCATAATCCTCCACCGAATTAGTAGACTTGACCGGAATAAAATGAGCAGACTTGGTCAACCTATCAACCACAACCCATTTTGAGTAATATTGTTTTTGAGTCTTAGGAAAACCTAGCAGAAAATCCATATTGATGTCTTTTCACTTGCAAGAAGGAATTTGGATTTCTTGTAATAAACCACACAACTTTTGATGTTCGGCTTTCACTTGTTGGAAATTTGGACTTTTAGCAAAAAAAATTGTTATGTTCTTTGTGAAAGCTTCCTACAAAAATACTTTCCTAGGGTCATGCTACATCTTTGTTGACCCAAGATTAATAGAGTAACAGGACCCATTAGTTTCCTGAAGAATTCGGATCCTTAAATCATTTCATTAGGAACACATAACTTTTCTTGATATCTCAAAACACCATACCCCCTAAGGAGAATGACTCGTTCAACTTACCAAGAACCGATTCTTTCAACACGATAAATGGTTGATTAAGGTGTATTTTGGATTTCACCTTAACCACTAAACATGACTAGGAGTTATGATGGACCGTGAAACCACCTTTAGGAGAATCATCCAAGCTCACACCCAATCTAGAAAACCTATGAACATCATTCATTAGGTCATTTTTGGCTTTATCTATGTGAGACACACTACCCGTAGTCATTCCACTTAGAGCATCCAAAACAATATTTTCCTTGCCGAGGTGACAGAGGATACTCATGTCATTATATTTAACAATTCTAACCACCTTGTTTCTCGGAGATTCAACTCTTTTTGGATAAACACATATTGAACACTCTTATGGTCGGTATACACATCAACATGGACACCATACAAATAATGCATCCATATTCTAAAGGAAAATACCACGGCCACTAAATCAAGGTCATTAGTAGGATGGTTTCTCTCACGCAACTTAAGTTGCCTAGAAGTATAGGCCATCACCTTCCACTGTTGCATAAGAACACACCCCAAACCTAATCGGGATGCATCCCAGTTAACAATAAAATTGTTCGTACCCTCTGATAAAATCAACACCGGAGCGGAAGTAAGCCTATCTTTCAACATTTGGAAGCCACTCTAACATGCCTCCTACCACTCAAATTTCTTCCACTTTTAGGTCAAAGTAGTCAAGGGAGATGCAATGGACGCAAAACAATCTACGAACCTCCGACAATAACCTGCTAAACCTAAGAAACTCCAAATGTTGGTTTAAGTCAATGGTCTGGGCATATTTTTCACCACCACCATTTACCTTTGATTAACGTCAACTCCCTCACTAGAGATGATATGACCATGAAATGTCAGCGACCTCAACAAAAACTCGCATTTTCTATACTTGGAAAATAATTGATGTTCTTTAAGTACTTGCAACACCACACTTAAAAGGTTCATGTCATCACACTCATTTATTGAATATACCAACATGCATGTACGAACACAACAATAAATGTTTCGAGGTAACATTTAATATCAGTATTGATTAGGTCCACAAATGTTGTAGAGCATTACAGAGACAAAAAGACATTACAAAGAACTTATAATGACCATATCTAGTCTGAAATATCGTCTTTTGTACATCTGCACCTCTCACCCTAAGATGGTGATACCCCGATCTCAAGTCAATCTTAGAAAAGTATCTTTCCCCTTGGAGTTTATCAAACAAGTTGTCAATTCGAGGGAGAGAATACTAATTCTCAATAGTTACTTTATTAAGTTCACGATAATCAATGCACACTCTAAAGGAATCATCCTTATTCTTTACAAACATCACCGGAGAACCCAATACAGAAATACTAGATCTAATGAATCCTTTGTCTAGTAAATCTTTGAGTTGAGCCTTAACCTCTTTCAATTCGTCCAAAGCCATCCAATAAGGAGGAATAGAAATGGGATTTGTATTCGGTAACAAGTTGATACCAAAAATCATTTCCCATTCAGGAGGAATACTGGGAAGATCATTAGGTAAGACCTAAAGAAATTCACTCACTACGGGACCAAATCAATGGGAGGAATTTCGGAGTCTAAATCATTGATTCCTACAATATGGTATAGACATCCTTTAGAGATCATTTTGCATACTTTTTTACTAGAGATGGCACAACCTCTAGGAATTGAATTTCTGCCCTTCTAATCTACGACGGGCTCATTTGGAAAGTTAAACTTCACTACCCTTATTCTACAATCAATAGAGGTTAAGAAAGTATGTAACCAATCCAAACCCAAAATTATATGGAAGTCAAGAATATCAAGTTGTACAAGTTAAATATAAGAAACTCTATTGGGCAATATTATAGGACAATTTCTATACACCCTTTTTGCAACATCCAATCACCCACGGGAGTAGATACTATAAAAAGGTTTGTGCAAAATATCGGGCAAAAATCAATCATTTTAGCTACTAGAGGAGTAACAAATGATAGGGTAGCACTGGTATCAAGTAAGGCATACACATCAATAAAGAAGATGAGATTGACCACCCTTAGGTTGACACTTCATGTTAAGGCAAACCCCAACCTCGTGGACACTCTTGCCACAACCAAAACAATTTCGTGTTTCAATCAACAATTCACCAAGGTGACCCTTTCTACACTTGGAACATGTAGGCTTCTCATTTGCTGAGTTCCCACTCCTTACTTTTTGTTCTCTTGGTTTAGGCACCTTATCATCACGAGGCTTAGGGAATATGGATAGAACTTTATTGGAGAACGTCTTCTTAAATCTAGGCTTGTCTTTGATCTGAAGCCTACTCTTTGAAGAACAACTATCAAAAGATCTTACCCTCTTAGCATCTCTACTCTTTTCTCCTAACACTTGCCTCTTCCACTTACCGGGCATGCATCTTGAGACGAGAATGTTAATTTTGTCATGTAGCATAGACAAATGACACTCTTCTTGAAAATCATCCAGTACCCCGTCACAAAGCGGCTCATTTCATCTCTAGGATCGGAAATCAAAGGAGGATCATATTTTGAGGATTTAGTGAATTTCAAGGAGTATTGCACACTCATACCTCCTTGATGAATATTGATGAACTCCACCACTTTGGATTCCCTCATCAACCTAGCAAAGAACCGACAATGAAAAGCCTTCTTAAAGATCTCCCAAGTCACAGATCCACCCTTTAGATGCCTATTGTCTCTCTATTGGACATACCAAGTTTGAGACATATATTCGAGTTTGTAAGTGGCTAACTCAATCTTCTCACTAGTAGAATGACCTATAGCAAAAAAAGAGTATCTTGTAGACTATATCAATGACTTTTGGGGGTCTTCTTGAACCTTGGACCCGTAGAAAATATGAGGATTCATCCGAGTGAAATCCCTTAGACGAGAAACCATGGTAGGAACTTGTTGATTTGGACGAGGTACAACCTCTCGGTTAGCTTGGGACGTCATAGCTTGGTCTTAAGTAGTGATAACTTTGGCCAATTGGAAGAGGTCAGCCCTTATGTCACCATCATTCAAAGGTTGAGGATTTACCGGAGCTTTTTCAGCATTAGCATCTTCTACAAGAGGAGGTACTTGATCACCACGGGTAGGAGCTCCCACGTTGATAATATCTTCATCATGTCTTCATGTCGTATTCCTTCGAGTATTAATTTCCTATAAACACAACAAAAGTATTGGATGTAAAATCACACAATGAGTTCAATCTAATGGAACGATAATGGATTTTTAAGAAAGTGAGAGCTTGGTAAGCATCACATAGATTCATATTCATAAGTATCGCGTGCTTCAAAATTATGAGTACAAATCTACATAGACGTGGTTGAGAGAGACATCAACATCAAATATATTAAACCTCATTCTTAAATACAAAGTTTTTCATATCCGGGTTTACCCCCTAGACATAATTGGCATCGTCTTCTTCTTACAGGACTAAAACTAGCCGCTTAGTTTATATCATTACATTCATAGGTCAAAAATGTGGAAAATAAAAAACTGTTTATTACTTCCACTTGGAGGTGTACATAGACCACTACATACACACATATACATACACATACATATATATATCGAGTATACATAGACCCTTCGTATAGGAAGTTTACTTAGTCTTCTACTTTTATTGTACGCAAATATATAAAGGCTAGAACATAGTCTTTAAAGATTGTCTAGTCTCATAACCATCTAACAAGATTAGCAATTTGGTCATAGACCATATATCAATGTAAAGAGATCCACATGTATGTTTTATTCATTACGTCCTAAAATGAAAGTAGATAGGGTTTAGGGTTTAGGGTTTCGGCTCTAGGCTTTAGGCTTTAGGCTTTAGGCTTTAGGGTCCTACAACTAAAACAACTTCATTAGCTCGATATTGGCATCACCATTGCAAAGAGAGGACCTACACAGTTGGATGAATAAGAAACTCCAAGACTTCTTAAAAGTCGTCTCAAATTTCCCTCAACAACCGGAACCTAAAATGTTTGGAAAAAGGGAGAAAATTGAATTGGTATGCACTTGTACTAAGTATGAGACCATATGAACATATACTATTATCATGCTAAAATGGACATTTCATTAAAACATGCTACTTTATTCTTTAAAAGCCTTATACACAATTAAGAAAAACATACCAATGTAAAAAACATAATTATTAAGTCAAAGAAAGTATAATGTTTGTCAACGTTATTTATCCCATAACTTTATACGACCCTATCATCAAGTAATTACATCACAAGCATGGATTAGAGTTCAATATATCATAATAAAGAAAGACTACTACGCATGAATCCTCATCCAGTCAACAAGTGCAATGACCAAAAAAAGCCCTATAACCTTACTAAATCATGTGACCCAACAAGAACTTCGACTAATAATAAACTTCACATAAAATAACCTTTTAAGGACACACAACATCATGCTTGTAGCAACATTGACCAACTACATGTTAATAAGAATATCAATGACCATATAATATCATTTACTTGTAAAGTCATCATACTATCATCTTTTGCATTCATTATCTTATACATACATAATATCAACCTCTAAAGTTTCCATCAAAGCAATCTATTGCAAGATATAGGTAAAGTCTCATACCCCTATCTAGGATAAGTCAATGTTTTTAAGTCACCCTAGTTAGTTCATACTTCATTCCTTCATTTTAGTTTAGGGAACACTTGGCTTAACTAACATATAGCACAAGAGATAAATGTGGAATCCGATGTTGTAAAAATATACACCGATAGAAGGTGGTCTACCGGCCTAGGTAAAACAAACCATAAAAGTATTTTTCTAGGTGGCTACACTAGCTAGTCTTCGTATTGGGAAATCATAGTTGAAGGACTAAGAGATAGGTATAATCCCTCCACATACAACTTGAAAATTTGGGCCTCCTTTCATGTAAATCCATTTGATAATTATCCCTCAATGGGGAGTCAACACCACATGGAGAACTATAAGATGAATCTTCCTCTATGGAAAGTCATCACCTCCCATTGTCAATTTCACTCGTTTCTAAGCTATGTCCCTTAATTGAAATGTCTATAATATCTTTATTAATTATCATAGATATGTAACCCATATGGTCTAGATCTTGTGTAGTCATCATTTATCATATCTGAATAAGAATTGCATGATTATAGTCCTTTCATCACAATCCATATAAGTAAGGTTAGCACATTTTCATATTCATTCATAATAAGGCACATTGGTAGTCATCACCATCCTTATAACATTTACTTCTTAACAAACCTCACTAACATATTAAATACATTTCAATTCAACATCATACCAATCATATAAGTCCTAATACAACGCATATTCCAATGCAACATCAACATTTAATCACACTTAAATATAATCTGAAGTAAAGAATAGGGATCATAAGACTTACCAAGTCTCCTTTACAATTCATCACCAAGGTCTTACCTTCAACCCTTACATCAACCCAATTAGGTCATAACATAATTATAATTCAATAACCAACATTATTATAAGGCTAGTGGAATCACTACATCACAATTTAAAATTACATCATAGCTTAAGACAAGAGACTTAGGTCAATTCGTAACATACTTTATAACCTAGATCATATTCGAATGAAATTGAATGAAATACTACAAATCACCCTTATTAATTCATTATTATTGTATAGCATCACCTAATTGTAATTTAACCAATAACCTAGCAAACTAAACTAATATAACCTTATTCATATCAAGATCATAACCTAGGGTTAAGGTTTAAGGGTTAACGACATCTTCTACAAACTAGGACAAACAATAAAAATAGAAAATAATGAAGTTAGAATACATGTTAATATATTAATATTATTCAAAATAAAACATCAAAAAATATATTCATAATATAAATTTCGAGATTGAGATAGACCAACATGAAAACTCAACTTCTGAAAAATACATTGAAGGAACCCTTTGACGAAATAGTTCTCAAAGGTGAATTAGATTCAATAAATCAATGTTTGATGATGAATTTATGGTTAAATCATTCCTTTACCGCCCCCAAAACCCTCCTCTAGCTTGGTCTTTAATGGTGTCTTCCAATAGATAGAGAAAGAAGAGAGAAGGAAGACAATTTGTTTTGAGAGATGTAATTAGACAAATGGGGTTGGGGTCTTCATATAGTTGTATACATTTAATTAACCTTTACTAACCCCTAATTAAAATACTAACTAAGATAATAAAGTAAATAACCTAAGTGAAAACGTGCAACATTTTTTTAGTGTCAAAAATGACACCATGATCAACTGACCGTGGGTCAATCGACGGACCTTCCCCACTTTCGTGCTGCACATCATAGTCTTGGTAAGAGATTTTGAACACAAGTCCCCACAACTATTTGTCTAAGCGTTGGTTGACGGATGGCATCGGCGCCCTGTCGATCAACACACGCTCCGTCGTTTGCCTCTCGTGGGTGCACACTGCCCAGGCAGTGTTTAACTCCACGTGCAAGGGTCCTTCTCAAGGGCCCTTGGTTGTCCCTTGGGGAGTCATAACCGGAAGTTTAGATCATCAATCATCTTAAACATATGTTATACACCTTTGCACCAAGTTTTATCATTTTTGTTCTTCTAAAAGCTCGTCAAATAGGCTAAGGCATACTATTGCCTCCTTGAACTACTTTCTGAACGTCGTGGATGCTCTTGGATGTTTGGGTTTCTAGACCTCTTAACTGACTTATATTCATTAAAATTGATCTGATAACATATTCTAGACCTTAGGACACTTAGGTAAGGGTCTAGAACACGCCTTATATTTTTAAAAATTTCCTCCGTCCACAACAGAGAGAAAAAAAATTTACGGTCTACCAATAAAATATTAGCTTTGGTTGTTTTCCCAACGAAGAATTAAAAATATACGTTGTCATAATACTATGTTTAAGAATTGAACGTATGATTTTGAATTTACACTCAAATTCATTTTTTTAACATATGAATTTGACTTAACCATATATTTTTTCATTAAAAAAGACTTTTTCAATTGGTGTTCTCTTGATTGTTGCATCGGGATGGAATTCACGAATTAAATGATTTGCTCCAACTCTTTCATTAAATCACTAGGAAATAATGATAGTGTTTCAAAAACTAAATGTTTTTTATTGTGTGTCTTTAATCTATGTCTTTTGAGTTTTTGTTATTCTTCTTGTTTTTACTCATATAATGTCTTAAATAAAAATAACTTTATATAAAAAGGAGAGTATATAAACTCTGAAACAGTTACTTTGTAATTTTTCTCACCTCTTTCTAAAAATATTCTTTTCTTATTCTTTTTTTCTGAAAAAAAATAAACCATCTTGGGTTGGATTATGTTTGGTCTTTCCACATGGGCGACCCGAAACCCTTTCTAAAACATACATTATTGCAAAATTATATGTCATAGATGGTTCGTGATGTAAGAATATTGTGATACTGTCTTCAGAGGTTGATTAGCTTACATGTTGAGTACCCTTCTTGTAGTTATATATATATTACTCATATTCAGCATTTACATATTACTCATATTTAGCATTTGTGTTTTTAATCATGATAGTATTCTTAATTAATTACAAGATTCCTTTTAGAAAAACTGATTGGATGAAAAAACATATATTCATCATATCATCATTTTCAAGTTGATTTCAATTAGTAAATACTTGTAATTCATAATATTTTTTATATAACAAAAAAAGGAATGTGCTTAGTCAATTTCTTAATTCATGAATATTGAATGTCTAGAATTGTCGTGAGATAAAAGAGTTTATGGTATATTTTCAGTTTTAAGTTCTTATTGAAGACATATAATAATAGTTTCGTATGTACAAGTCCTACAATTCTCATGCTATGCATTTGATGTGTATCGATTATTTTATACTATATTGTGCTTAGAAACAAAGAGAGATCTCTAGATATATGTGAGTTATCTTATATGTTCTAATTTTTATTTGATTTGTTTATCTAAAAACAATCATTGTTAATGTTATGTTTGCAAAATCTCATAGGTAAATATTTGAAAATCTTGTAAGGTCTTTGTCCCATTATGATAGTATTATTTGCATGATTATGCTAGTCCACTTTTCATTTTCCGTTGCTAATATTATAAGTATAAACATTTTCTTTAGAAAAACTAAGAATATGCATAACAGAATAATCGTAATATTCAATATGAGACTTAATTATGTATAAGAGACAATTAAGTCTTGAACCATATAACATATATTTCCTATTTATATTTAGGAATAATTGATTTTATGTCAAATTTCTTTTGTTAAAAATTCATTTCTTCCATACTTAGAGTTTGAGGATAGAAAGGTCTCATCAAAAATATTATGGGCTTCATAGAAAACGTGTTTTTGTGTACACTCTATGCACATTAACGATAATATTATAATTGATGCATAATAAACATGTTGTTTGCCCGGTTAACACCTAATTGACAAAATGTGCGACTATATATTTATATTTTAGCATGACCACCTATCATAGGCTAATTTCTCATATGTTACACACCTTAGAAAATTTTTCGTTTACAGAATATATATCTTATAATTTATTTATTTACATAAATGTATATTTTTCAAAACACATATAGGTTTAGAGCATCTATTTTACATCACTTTTAAATACATTGATAAATATGTTGTAAGACATATGTATCTTTTTTAAGGAATATTAATGCATTTATTATCTTTGTGGTTTAAGATAGCATGTTGTGGTCTCTTATAAATTATTACCTATATTCAGTGTGCGTTGAAAATTGTCAATTCATAAGATACATGTCGTTTAAATGTTGTACGTACCAATGACCATTGGTGTAGCTTCATAAATTTTTTATGCATTTTTATTACATTTAAATAATTAATCCAGTGATTGTCCTCTTACAATATTCCCTGTGTCACATCTCGACCCTATACCTTGGTATGACTGGCACTCGAGGACTATTGCTTCTCCCAAGTGAATTGTTGGTATGGCCTACCTACTCAAAGGGAGATTTAAATCATTAATTCAAGGATTAAAATGCTAAATAAATTAACTGTATCACATGAACTCATAAGGTTTTTTTAAAATTAAATATTTAACTTAAAAAAAGTGGCAACTTGAATCTTAACATAAGACATTATCAAGATAATGGCGAATGAACTATCATCTGATTGACTATCTATGAAGCCTCTAAAAAAACTGAGACGGATGTTGGAAAATACCCACGACATCCTAATAAACGAATATATAACTAAAAATAAACAAAAAGGAGCCCTACAGATTGCAAGGAGGCTTACCAAATGAGTCTGCCGTGCTAACTGGATCAAGAATGCGCCGCTTCATAATTCTAATTACCTACATCTACATAATAAGATGTCACGACCCAAATCTGAGCCGCGACTGGCACCCACACTTACCCTCCTATGTGAGCGAACCAACCAATCTAACCTTAACATTTCAATGTAATAACAACAAAAAGTAATGCGGAAGACTTAAACTCATTAATAAAAATCAATAATCAACTTCTATAACTCAAAAACTTATCATTATCCCTAGAATATGGAAGTCATCACCACAAGAACATCTTCAATCAAATGACTAAACTAAGAGTATTCTAAAAGCTAAAAATACATAAGAAGCTAGTCCGTGCCGGAGGTTCAAGGCATCAAGGCGTGACGGAGGAGATCCAGTCCAAGCTAGAAGTGTTAGCTCACCCTGAAGATCCGATGTGACGAAGACTGGCTTGAATTACTGTTGAGTCGAAGATGACGGCACGTTTGCTGCATTGCACAATTAAACAAGAAGAAAACAATAAAAGTAGGGGTCAGTACAAACACGGGTACTGAGTAGATATCATCGGCCAACTCAAAATAGGGAACAGTATATATCAAGTATTATCATAAATCAACTATAAAACTCAACATGTAACAACAACAAGTACTATAATCATCAATAAGTACCATCAAATTCACACACGAGGACTCAAGTCCCAATACCATACTCATTTGGGAATCATGTTCGTTAGATTGAGTATATTAACATCTTTCAAGATTCATTATATTTCCTCCTCTTGTGTCGGTTCGTGACACTCCGATCCCCTAATTCTATGTGTCGGAACGTGACACTCCGATTCCCTACATGTGTCGGAACGTGACACTCCGATTCCCTACATGTGTCGAAATGTGACACTCTGATCCCCTACATGTGTCGGAACGTGACACTCGGATCCCCTACATGTGTCGGAACGTGACACTCCGATTCACTAAATCTATGTGTCGGAACGTGACACTCCGATCCACTAATATCATTGTGTAAATCATCAAGCCTTCTCTATACAAAGACATCCTCAATCCCATTATTTTAATTTATCAAGCCTTCTTCTATACCAAGGCATCATCATTAATAATGTATATTAAAGTTTCTTTTCAAGATTTGGGATTCAATATTTTTTATCATGCTTATCTTATCACAATCACATAATCATATTCATGCAAATATACAATTAAGCATATTGTAGGGTTTACAATACTACCAATACATATCATTCTCTATTAAGAGTTTACTATGAAAGCATGAAAACCATAACCTACCTCCACCGAAGAATTGCGATCAACAAGCTATCTTCTCAAAATCCTTGCTATCCTCTTCGTTTCTCTCTCTCTCTACTCGTTCTCTTTCTTTTTCTGTCTCTCTTCGTTCTTTCTATTTTTCTTATTCAAACCCTCTTTTTTTTACCCTAATTAGTATATAATTAAGAATAAAAGATGGCAATAATACCCCACTAATTAACTTAGGGTTACCTCTTTTAACCCCCAAGAATTTGAGTTATTAATATAAACTCACGAAGTCTATAGTTAAGGAAAGAATAGTCCAAAAACGTCCCTTAAAACTTCACCAGAAATCCGACTCTGCCTGGAATTTGCTCAACCTGTGACGGGCCGTCGTGCCTGTGACGGGCCGTCGTGCCTGCGACGGTCCGTCCTGCAGGTCATTGCAGAGTTCAGAGACATAAATTTCCACCAAGGGTGTGTGACGGTCCGTCACACCTGTGACGGTCCGTCCTCCATTCCGTCACAAGGTTCAGAGAGTTGATTTTCAGTACCCAATTTCAGAGTTTCTAAGTGTTTTGAAACGTTGGATCACGGCGGTCCGTCACACCTGTGACGGTCCGTCCTGCCATTCCGTCACAAAGTTCAGAGAGTTTATTTTCAGTACCGAATTTCAGATTTTCTAAGTGTTTTGGGATGAGACACCGTCGACGGTCCGTCGTGCCCATGACGTTCCGTCGTGGGGTCCGTCGCTTCTGCCAGTTTTTCCAGAATTGAAGTCTGTTGCTCAAAACGACCAAACGGGTCGTTACATTAGATACCAATTTACCCATCGTTCGTCCCCGAACGATCAAAAGAAGGAAAACAAGGGCGAAAAGGAGTACCTGAATCTCTAAACAGATGTGGGTATTTTTCTCGCATATCCGCCTCCTTCTCCCAAGTGGCTTCTTCAACCGGTCGATTCTTCCATTGCACCTTGATGGACGCAATCTCTCTTGACCTCAACTTGCGAACTTCTTTATCTAAAATAGCAACAGGCTCCTCCTCATAAGACAAGTTCTCATCAAGCAAAACTGAATCCCAACGGATAATGTAATTTCCATCCCCATGATATCTTTTCAACATCGACACATGGAATACCGGATGTACTCCGGACAACCCTGGGGGCAAGACTAACTCATAAGCCACTTCCCTTACTCGCTTGAGTACTTCAAATGGTCCAATGTACCTTGGACTTAGTTTACCCCTTTTTCCAAACCGCATCACCCCTCTCATGGGCGAAACTTTCAACAAGACTTGTTCACCCTCCATGAACTCTAAGTCTCTAACGTTTCGATCTGCATATTCTTTTTGCCTACTTTGCACCGCTAGAAGATTTTCTTGAATAGACTTCACTTTTTCCATCGAATCCCTCAAAAGGTTAGTACCCCAAGGTTTAACCTTGAACGAATCAAACCAACCAATGGGAGACCTACATCTCCTACCATACAAGGCTTCAAATGGGGCCATATCAATGCTTGACTGATAGCTATTATTGTATGAAAATTCCGCTAAGGGTAAGAAGCTATCCCAATGACCACCAAACTCTATCACACACTCACGAAGCATATCCTCCAACACTTGAATCGTTCGCTCAGACTGACCATCGGTCTGGGGATGGAACGCAGTACTAAGGTCCAACCTAGTACCCAATTCTGCATGCAATGTTTTCCAAAACATAGAAGTAAACTATGTACCTCTATCGGATATGATGGATAGTGGAACCCCATGCAATCGCACCACTTCCGAGATGTAAAGTTTGGCTAACTTTTCTGCATTGTAAGTCACCTTGACCGGAATGAAATGAGCAGATTTAGTTAACGTATCAACAATCACCCAAATGGAGTCATACTTACCCATTGTCTTCGGAAGACCAACCACAAAATCCATTGCAATTCTTTCCCACTTCCATTCTGGAATGGGCATTCTCTTAAGTGTTCCTCCGGGCCTTTGGTGTTCATACTTTACTTGTTGATAGTTTGGACACTTAGCAATAAAGTCAACAATATCATGCTTCATTCTACTCCACCAAAAGTGTTGTTTTAGGTCACGATACATCTTGGTTGCACCCGGATGTATAGAATACCTTGAACTATGAGCCTCTGTCAGAATAGTGTTGATCACATCATCGACGTGGGGTACGCATACCCTTCCCTTGATTCTCAAAACACCTTCCTCATCGATTTGTGCTTCCTTAGCCTCCCCTCGCAATACTTTATCTTGAATTCTTCTCAGTTTCTCATCATCAAACTGTTTTCCCTTAATTTTGTCAAGAAAAGAAGATCTTGACTCCACAGAAGCCAACAATCCTCCCTTCTCATTTACTTCTAATATCATCAAGTCGTTAGCTAGAGTCTGAACCTCTCTAGCTAATGGGCGTCTAGAGGCTTGCAAGTGAGCTAGACTTCCCATGCTTCCCGCTTTTCTACTTAAAACATCCGCCACAACATTCGCCTTCCCCGGATGATACAAAATGGTGATGTCGTAGTCCTTCAGTAGTTCCATCCATCTTCTCTGTCTCAAGTTCAAATCTTTGTGAGTAAAGACATACTGAAGGCTACGATGATCCGTGTAGACCTCACACTTAACCCCATATAAATAGTGTCTCCATTGCTTTAATGCAAACACTACCGCAGCCAATTCCAAATCATGAGTTGAGTAGTTACGTTCATGCACTTTTAATTGCCTCGAAGCATAAGCAATCACACTCTTCTCTTGTATTAGTACTGCACCCAAACCCGAATAGGATGCATCACAGTAAACAATGAAGTTCTTACCCTCTACTGGTAAGGTAAGGATAGGTGCGGTAGTCAACAAAGTCTTGAGCTTCTGAAAGCTTTCCTCACATTCGTCCGACCATACAAATGGAACATTCTGCTTAGTCAAGTTCGTCAATTGGGAAGCAATAGAAGAGAATCCCTTGACAAATCCACGGTAGTAACTAGCTAACCCAACAAAGCTCCTTATTTCTGACTCATTAGTGGGTCTTACCCAATTCTTCACTGTCTCAATCTTAGAAGGATCCACCATCACTCCATCCTTAGAAACCACGTGCCCCAAGAAGGACACCGCATCTAGCCAAAACTCACACTTACAGAACTTGGCATAAAGCTTTTTCTCCCTCAACATTTCCAATACCATTCTCAAATGCTCTTCATGTTCCTTCTTGCTCTTAGAGTATACCAATATATCATCAATAAATACGATCATGAAGAGGTCCAAATATGGCTTAAAAATCCCGTTCATCAAGCTCATGAATGCAGCAGGGGCATTCGTAAGACCAAAGGATATCACTACAAATTTGCAATGCCCATACCTCGTTCGAAAAGCAGTCTTTGGCACATCCGTTGCCCGTATTTTCAATTGATGATAACCGGATCTCAAGTCAATCTTAGAGAAGACACAAGCACCTTGTAACTGATCGAACAAATCATCAATGCGGGGAAGAGGATACTTGTTCTTTATGGTTACCTTTTTTAGTTGTCTGTAGTCTATACACATCTGAAAACTCCCATCCTTCTTCTTTACAAACAAAACAGGAGCACCCCAAGGAGATGCACTTGGTCTAATGAAGCCTTTGTTCAATAACTCTTGAAGTTGTGCTTTTAACTCTCTTAACTCCGCGGGAGCCATTCTATAAGGGGGTATAGAAATGGGGCGAGTACCGGGTTCAAGATCAATACCGAAGTCAATATCCCTATCCGGTGGCATACCAGGAAGTTCTGCAGGGAACACATCAAGAAACTCACGAACTATTGAAACCGACTCAATCGAAGGTACTTGGGTAGTGTCATCCTTGAGATGTGCCAAGAAAGCTAAACACCCTTTACTAATCATTTTCTTAGCACGAAGAAAGGAGACGATGCGAACCGGATTGGGAGTGTAGTCACCCTCCCACACTAACGGGTCTGTCCCAGGCTTGGCTAACGTCACCATTTTAGCATTACAATCCAAGATTGCAAATTGCGGAGAAAGCCAAGTCATACCCAGAATCACGTCAAAATCATCCATTTCTAAGATAACCAAATCTACATAAGTGTTGCTCCCCACAAAGTTTACCAAACAAGACCTATATACCTTTTCAACTACCACAGACTCACCCACCGGAGTAGAGACACAAATAGGCATATCAAGTAATTCACAATGTAAATTTAGACCATTAGCAAATGAGGAAGATACATAATAAAACGTGGATCCAGGATCAAAATGATACAGAAGCCATGCAATCACAAACCAAAAGATTACCTGTGATGACAGCATCAGATGCCTCCGCTTCAGACCGACCAGGGAAAGCGTAACAATGGGCCCTATCGTTCGTCTGTCCGTTGCCCCTACCATGTTGTGATGTAGTGGCCCCAGTTTTCCCATTACCTCTGCCGTTTTGGTGACCACTATTACCTCGACCACCACGCCCTCCAAAAAAACGGCCTCTACCATGACCACCTCTACCTCTAGCTATTGGGGGTCTGTAACTTGGTCTGGGACAATTTCTCCTAATATGTCCAATCTCTCCACATCCATAACATTCTTTGGAGTCGATCATATGCCCCTCGGAGAAGTGTTGACCGGTCTGAGGTGGTCCTCCAACTACAGTCTGTAGTGAAGACTGAATTGGTCGGACGGAGTAACTTCCCGAACCCTGTCCTCTAGTGTAAGAACCATTAAACTCGCCTCCCCTTTGAAGCCTTTTTGATGTCGAGGTGGTGGTGAAGTCGTCTGGCTTCACTCCTTCAACTTCTATCACAAAGTCTACCACCTCTTGGAAGGATTTTGCCGTTGCCTCTATCTGTAAGGCCGAAATCCGCAATTATGACCTCAACCCCTTCACAAACTGGCGAATCCGCTCTTGAGGACTGAAACAGAGTTGAGTGGCATATCTGGATAGTGCACGAAACTTAGCCTCATAAGCATTAACCGACATCCTACCTTGCTCTAGGTTCAAGAACTCATCCCTTTTCCGATCCCTCAAAGTCCGGGGGATATACTTCTCCATAAACAAACTAGAGAATGAGGCCCAAGTCATAGGTGGTGCCTCTATTGGTTGACACTCGACATGTGACCGCCACCACATTTTGGCGTTCCCTTGAAACTGATAAGTCACAAACTCAACACCAAACCGTTCTACTATACCCATCTTGTGTAGTAGCTCATGACAGTCAACTAGAAAATCATAAGCATCCTCCGATTCAGCACCCTTGAAGATCGGAGGTTTCAATTTCAAGAACTTACTGATAAGTTCATGCTGATCACTTGTCATTATAGGCCCAGTAGTCAGACGTGGAAACGTGCCTATTTCCAATGGAACATCCATGCAGGGAGCCACAGTAGCCGCATGTTGTACCTCCGGAGCCTGAGGTGCTGGTGCAGAGAACATTGGGGGTGTCTGGCCGTGATCAGACAACCCGCTAAGATAAGCCAGAACCTGATTGATCATCTCTGGGGTAGGTTGGGGTGGCATTTCCTCATTTTGCACTTGTTCAGTTTCCCCATCTTCTCCTTCTCTTATTACTTCCTCAGTCGGTGGAGGAGTCACTGCCCTAGTATCAGATGGGATAGGTGCTTGTCCTCTCCCTCTAGAGGACGTCCTCCCACGACCTCTTCCACGGCCCCTTGCCTCTGTTCTTCCTCGAGCCACAGCCCCAGTGGCTGGCTCAGTTGTTTCTTGTCTTGCCGACGTTGGTGTTGGCGTAGTCGTTGCTCTAGTTCTAACCATCTACGAAAGAGAGTGAAGATGGTCAGATACCAATTCGTATCGCCTAGATACCAATTGGACTTAAGTAATTGCACGAAAGAAAGAATGAAAGAGTGAAATTTTTCCTAAAGTCTTATAGGCTCTCAAGGAAAAGTAAAGGCGTCCCCCTACCGTTCCTTAAGACTCTACTAGACCTGTTCTTGTGTGATGAGACCAACAAACCTAATGCTCTGATACCAAGTTTTTCACGACCCAAATCCGAGCCGCGACTGGAACCCACACTTACCCTCCTATGTGAGCGAACCAACCAATCTAACCTTAACATTTCAATGTAATAACAACAAAAAGTAATGCGGAAGACTTAAACTCATTAATAAAAATCAATAATCAACTTCTATAACTCAAAAACTTATCATTATCCCCAGAATCTGGAAGTCATCACCACAAGAACATCTTCAATCAAATGACTAAACTAAGAGTATTCTAAAAGCTAAAAATACATAAGAAGCTAGTCCGTGCCGGAGGTTCAAGGCATCAAGACGTGACGGAGGAGATCCAGTCCAAGCTCGAAGTGTTAGCTCACCCTGAAGATCCGGTGTGACGAAGACTGGCTTGAATTACTGTTGAGTCGAAGATGACGGCACGTTTGCTGCATTGCACAATTAAACAAGAATAAAACAATAAAAGTAGGGGTCAGTACAATCCACGGGTACTGAGTAGATATCATCGGTCAACTCAAAATAGGGAACAGTATATATCAAGTATTATCATAAATCAACTATAAAACTCAACATGTAACAACAAAAAGTACTATAATCATCAATAAGTACCATCAAATTCACACACGAGGACTCAAGCCCCAATACCATACTCATTTGGGAATCATGTTCGTTAGATTGAGTATATTAACATCTTTCAAGATTCATTATCTTTCCTCCTCTTGTGTCGGTTCGTTACACTCCGATCCCCTAATTCTATGTGTCGGAACGTGACACTCCGATCCCCTACATGTGTCGGAACGTGACACTCCGATCCCCTACATGTGTCGGAACGTGACACTCCGATCCCCTACATGTGTCGGAACGTGACACTCCGATCCCCTACATGTGTCGGAACGTGACACTCCGATCCACTAAATCTATGTGTCGGAACGTGACACTCCGATCCACTAAATCTATATGTCGGAACGTGACACTCCGATCCACTAATATCAATCTGTAAATCATCAAGCCTTCTCTATACCAAGGCATCCTCAATCCCATTACTTTAATTTATCAAGCCTTCTTTTATACCAAGGCATCATCATTAATAATGTATATTAAAGTTTCTTTTCAAGATTTATGATTCAATATTTTTGATCATGCTTATCTTATCACAATCACATAATCATATTCATGCAAACATACAATTAAGCATATAGTAGGGTTTACAATACTACCAATACATATCATTCTCTATTAAGAGTTTACTATGAAAGCATGAAAACCATAACCTACCTCCACCGAAGAATTGCGATCACTAAGCTATCTTCTCAAAATCCTTGCTATCCTCTTCGTTTCTCTCTCTCTCTACTCGTTCTCTTTCTTTTTCTGTCTCTCTTCGTTCTTTCTATTTTTCTTATTTAAACCCTCTTTCTTTTACCCTAATTAGTATATAATTAAGAATAAAAGATGGCAATAATACCCCACTAATTAACTTAGGGTTACCTCTTTTAACCCCCAAGAATTTGAGTTATTAATATAAACTCACGAAGTCTATAGTTAAGGAAAGAATAGTCCAAAAAAGTCCCTTAAAACTTCACCAGAAATCCGACTCTGCCTGGGATTTGCGCAACCTGTGACGGGCCGTCGTGCCTGCGACGGTCCGTCCTGCAGGTCGTCGCAGAGTTCAGAGACCCAAATTTCCACCAAGGGTCTGTGACGGTCCGTCCTGCCATTCCGTCACAAGGTTCAGAGAGTTGATTTTCAGTACCCAATTTCAGATTTTCTAAGTGTTTTGAAACGTTGGATCACGACGGTCTTTCACACCTGTGACGGTCCGTCCTGCCATTCCGTCACAAAGTACAGAGAGTTGATTTTCAGTACCCAATTTCAGATTTTCTAAGTGTTTTGGGACGAGACACCCTCGACGGTCTGTCGTGCCCATGACGTTCGGTCGTGGGGTCCGTCGCTTCTGCCAGTTTTTCCAGAATTGAAGTCTGTTTCTCAAAACGACTAAACGGGTCGTTACATAAGACGATGTAGACCAAATCGAATAGGTAAATTGAATGTAATAGTATGCAAGTTTCAATGCTAAGCATAACATATGTTCGAAAAGTGTTTAAAAGCAACACTTACCTGGACTTTACGTAACTCAACTTAATTTATTATGAAAGCAGTGTGAATAAATGTAGTATAATGAAAATCTTTAAAATATGATTTTTCAACTTTGGGTATTTAGAAAATATAATTATAACTCTATATGTATGCAAAAATACAATATGAACTTAGTAATGTATATAACAATAGAAAGAATTTTTAAGTATATAAAATTACAAAATATTGTTGTTTGAGTTGTTCTAACCGAAGACAATCACTTAAGAGATATAATAATAATAAAAAATTTTACTTCATCCTTCCAAGGACAATCCTACACATTACAAGGTTATACGACCTACTTCACAAAGTGGATCCACTAGCATATGCGAAAAAAGGACTAAAGGAATCATCTAAAAAGTATGATCCTTTGCTACTCATGATGTCTACATTATTTACACGGGCTATGATTTATTTTAACTCTCACCTAGATTTGTGCAAAATCATACAATATAATATGATACTGCTTTGTTAAAAACATAACTTATTTAGGAGGTTTGAGATAATTCATTAAAACATAGCTCAAAGTCTATCATGAAATCTCAGTTTACTCTCTTGCTTATTTGTCAAAGCATTCACTTTTTAATAGAAAAAAAAACTCAAAGGCTCTTGAAAAACTAACCCAAAGGCTCTTTACTAAAAAAAACTAGCTCAAAGGCACTTTACTGAAAAACAAGATCAAAGACTCTTTTGAAAATCAAAGTTTCTTTAGTTGATTGAAATTGAAATTTTTTTAAACTCTTTGTTAATAAATAGTCCCCATATACTTCTGAAGAACTTAACTTTAACTTTACACTTGCTGCACACAAAAATCAAATTCTAAAACAAATTTAAAATGTTTGTAAAAGACTTTTGAAAAACTTCAAAAACTTATTTTGACTTCTTCACCTAACTTTTAACTTCTTGACTTGACTCTTAACTTTTTGACTTGACACTTTAATTTCCTTGATTTAAATTATGTATTCAAGGATCATGATATTTGAAAGGAAATATTGCATGATGTTGTGGCATAATTTTAGATAGGAACAGCAAGGTTCTTGAAGAATCTTGAGAACTTGAGTAAAAGTTTTCGAACCCTAGTTGGAAGGTTAATGATCAAAAAAACCTTATTTTAGATTCTTGAATAAGTTACTTGAATTGTCTATGGACAAGAATTATGAGTTTCGTTAGTAAAGATGACGTATGATTGTTTTGAATCTTTTATTAGTGAAGAAATTCGATTAGGGTTTTCTTGGAGATAAAATTTTTTTGCCATTCTTAATATTTTCCTTCGTCTAATTCGTAACAACACTTTATAAATTACTAAAATAGTCATAACTTTTTACTCAAAAATCGAATTCATGCAAATTGATAGAGCTAAAAGTTGATCCAGTTACCTATAAATTGATAGTTTATAGCTCACGCAACCATTTATAGTCTACGATATATTATCGTTTAAAGTCGACCAAATTAGAATCTGAACTTCAAAATTTAATTGATATGGAAAAGTAAAGAATATGTATCAAGAACTCATCAAAAACATAAATCCTTAAATTTGAAGAACTAATTTACTCTTAAAATAAAAATTTTCATGTGGATGAACAACCAAAACCCTTTTCATGATCACATTCTTTTTTGATCACACCTGAAAAAAACCAAAAGTTATTTCGACGATCTTGACGAATCTTGAATGCCTTTCGCCTTTCTCCACTTTTCTCCTCTTTTTTTCTTTTCTCTCAATACCCTTACTCTTTTGGTAATATTGTAAACTAATATAATTAATCTTATACACCTAATAGTAAAATTATTTTTTATTATTTGGGTACGGAAAAGAACAAACTAACCTTTCGAAATTCATATTGGCTAATTCCTTAACCGAACAACCCAACTTCCAAAATGCACAACTCAAACCTGAAATCGCGCAAACTTGGAAACTCTAGAAAGATCATTCAAAAAATAACTATTTAAAGTTCATAGCTTCATCCTAGCTTATTTGTAATTGTGAGATACTAATATCTCCCTCTTGGGCATATTCATCCTATTGAGAGTACTAAGGAGAAAACTAGTACATTGGTACAAAACTTTACTCCGAATTCAAAGAGATGTGGATATATCTTCTTCCTATCCTCTTTAGCTTCTCAAGTAGCTTACTTTGTTCTCAACATGTGAACTTGATGATCTAGATTCTAAGACAGGACCTCGTCATAAGTCAAACACTCATTGATTCTATTATCCTCAGTTCATATTATATGAGAAATATCTTTCATGCACTGCTTGAACATGGTGATGTGAAACACGAATAGATGACTGCTAACTCTTGTGGTATTTAAAATTTATAAACTACCTTGCCAAACCTTTAGGCAATATTTGTAAGGACGAATGCACTAGGTAATGAGCTTCTCCTTCAAACAATCTCTGATTACACCCTTCAGGAGTTAAGCTTTTCCAGTGACGTAGTCATCAACCCACTACCAAAAAAAAGTATTTAACGACTAATGAAATTTGTTACTAATCTATGGTATTTCGTTGTTAAATCGGATTCGCAACGGATTACTGGATGTTGCTATTTCGCTCGTAAGTAATCACTTATGGGCAGAAAATGAGTTTCATCGCAAGTTTAGCCACGTATTACAGACGAGTGATACCCATTGCCACTTGTTAGTGACGAACTGATCTGTACTTATATAGTTAGTTAATTATTTCATAATTTATTTCGTCATTTCAAATATATTCGTGACGGATTCGTGTCACAAATCCATAACAAAATATTTTATTATTTGAGCAACAATTTTTGGTACTAAAATATTTCGTTCCCAATCCGTCACCAACATTATTTTTTGCAACAACCAAATCATCATTAAATATTTTTTTAATTTTTTTGTACAAAAATTTCATTTATTTATTTTAAGTATACATTGCTGAAATAAATTTAATAACAATTAATAAATACCTTTAAACCAATAAATATTCTTATAGAATAATAT
This sequence comes from Solanum lycopersicum, assembly GCF_036512215.1. Taxonomy (NCBI): domain Eukaryota; kingdom Viridiplantae; phylum Streptophyta; class Magnoliopsida; order Solanales; family Solanaceae; genus Solanum; species Solanum lycopersicum. The sequence goes on from NC_090803.1 coordinate 37,476,954, forward strand.
TTAGATGGTTTAATATTTGTAGATAGCAAAATCAATATCACAAATTTTTGGAGCAAAAAATCAAAATCAATCTAACAATTATTCTTAAGAGAAACTATGCGCATCAACTTTGGATCATATTGATAAAAAAATTTCTGAGGTATTTCTTTATATTTTTCCTATAAATAAAGATAAAGATAAAACATTGAAGAGTAGGAACAAAATTATAATTATAGGAAAATTCATCAACATACATAACCTTTTCGATGAATTAAATGTATTATATTTTAGCTCAATTATATTACATTTAAGCTTAGATTTAAATCAAAGAGTTGATAATTATGAACAACAACACAATATTTTATAATACATGCTATAAGTCTATAACCCTACAAATATACATTAGTCCCCAACAAACACATGAGGACACAAGTTAGAAAGTATATATGTACCTAAACTAAAACTTGAACTGTGATCCAATAAGGGAAAATATTTTTTATAAGTCATTTATAATATGTTGAGGATAATTTTGACCCTTTTTCTTTGTGCAAAACCAGATAGGAAAAAATAAACACACTCTAATTGACACCTCAATGTTCAGAAAATCTTGGATGAGTTTCTAATGTTTCAGGACTAAAAAGAATAAGTTCATATAAATTTAATGAAAAAGAATAGCTACCTGATTAGTTTTATTGCTATGACCTATAAGAGGCACTTTATGCAACAATCCTTTAGAGATGATTCATAAACAATTCAACATAGCAACAATACAGGGCAAAAAATATCATCCTAATGTAAACTACATATTTTCATGTAACATTATTTTGTTATGTTTTGTTTTTGTTGCCCTTTCTCAAATTTGCTTAATGGTTACTAGCATCACCCTCTTGGCTAATCTAAATAAAAATATGAATTAGAAATGAGGGAAAGGGTTGCATTCTGTAGGAATGCAAGAGTTACTTTTAATAATACTACCATAGAGAAGGAGAAACATACCTCAGAACTCATTGGACTATGAGTTGATACATAGAGAGAATAGACCACCTAAATCATCAACGAAATACTATGTGGACCTATTAAAAAATTACTAAAAAGCAGTTGATGCTCACAAAGCTAGATAAAAGCTTTCATGTTCAATAGGATGATTGGAAATAACATGTTTGTTCTGCAAACTAGTACTCGAAAGTCCAGAAATTATATCATTGATAGCCTTATCAAAAATCTTTAGGTTTTGTTGTCATGTTATTGGTTACAATCACAAGGCCACATGAAAAGATGACTTATAGAGAGAATGGATGGAAAAGTATAGGTAAAAACAATGAGAGTGGAATGTTTTTTAATGTATATTCTAGGTGGTCTTGTCCCACCTTCTAAATTATGTTTCAAAAAAATCACCATCAACTTTCTTGTACTACTTTTTTAACTTAATGTTCTTCTGATAAAATTTTCTTTGGTCATACTTATTTTATTAATTACTTTTGCATCTTTTCTTAATTGTACAAACTCGAATTATATGATGGAAAACTCGTTATTAAAGATAGACAATTGTTATTCCTACTTACCGATGATTCAAGGATTAACTCAATGAGAAGGACTCAAATTGTGATTAAAACATTCCAGGTTATCAAGAAAATCAGTTGAGAGTCAACAAATCATATAAAGATCATGCACACAGCAGGTTCACAAATTAGTAAGCTAAGAAAAAAAAAAGAAGAAACCAAACAGGAATTAAAGAGATAGATTTTAGGGAGCAAAATTACCTTGGCAGCTTCACATTACTACCAATTAGGCAAAGTGATAACAAAAATCATCAATAGAAATCAATAAGCATTTCCAAAAATGAAACAAAAGAAAATAGTATAGGTAATAAGAGAAACAACAATAACTTAATATAAATTTGAAAGTAGAGATAAGTAAATCCATCAAGGATACATGTTGACACTACTAAAGTTTACTTGTATCTTGATGGACAACTTGTCTGATAGTGATTAATGAAACACAATAGTAGGTTCTTCTCTCTATGTTGCATTGTTATCCTAATTACTAGTTTGTGTGGATGATAAAATACAACCAATGGTTTATACTTCTAGTCACTTTCTAATTTGTTATCAAGCTTCTATGTCATAGTATGAACTAAAAAATTAATGGATGAAGAATCAATATCCCTTTTAGACTTCAATTTAAAATCTTTTACAAGTTTTGACAAAAGGAATGTACGAATGATGGCATCGGACATAGGAAGGAGAAATAGAACACTTACTGCATGTCCATGTCATTCTTAAAGTTTCACACACTAGATGGTATGCCTTAAAATGAAAGGAAAATCAAAGGCAAATTTATGAGATGAAGTCCGTAAAAAGGAAAATAACAAACTAAAATGAAGATTAGCTCACCAAACCAATCGACACTTGAATTCCTCAGAATATATTGCTATTTACTCATAGATGAAGGAGACAGAATCAATAGTTAGAGAACTACATCTTGGCCAAAATATTTTGGTGTTGGAAGGAGAGAAAGACATGAAACATCGTTGAGCACAACGACTTTTTGTAGGATGTTACTCCTAAACAAAGTTAGGGAACAAACAATATCTAAACTAGAGCAAAATACCTATTTAACTTGTACATTGGAGCACCTAAATAGTATATATCCCACAATAATAAACCCCAAACCGAGCAACCCGCTAAATCACAAAAAAGGGTGTACATTACAACTTCTCTATAGCTGAACTTGTAAATCAGTGGTCTATAGCTGGGTACCTCGCCTAACTGCTTAAGCCGATAATATTATAAGCATACTTAAAATTTTCATTGGACAAAAAGTTTCTCCCCAAAGCATACACAAATATGTACTGGTCTCACAGTTTACTGAATATAATAATGCAACTTCAAAATATGACATGTAAAACACGTTTTTCACCGCTAAATTCTCTTTGTGAATATTCAATACTACACGTGTTTCAAGATCTTTTATGCATTCAGTATTTTGAAAGAGTTCTGTAAAGAAACAAGAAAAATAAAAAAGGGAACTTTCATAGTAACACATTGTTGCTGATGCTGAATGCATTTATCTCTATGAAATATTAAATTCTAGAGCAAAATAGAATTTCCCAAGTGATTATATAGACATATTCTAGGCCACAAATAAGTAAATTAGTTAGAATAGAAGAAACAAATAGAAATCACCAATAAGACATTTCTTTTCAATTCTAATATACAAATTACATTCATATGGGTGTATTATTGCTAAACATCTCTAGAAAAGGGCCAAACGTATTGAATTACAACAATAAACTCCTATTTCCTCTAAACAACAATGAAGCCAAAAAATTCCACTCAATATAAAAGTGAAAGATGTTCAGACCTCACCAGTTGGGAGGTAAAATTGATCAATGTTTCATTTGCACTTGACACTGACTCCTTCCTTCCCAGCAATGATAATGACAGTGGGAATATCCAAGAACAATCCATGATCCACCACTCCTTTGAAAGACGCGATATCTTTACCAGGCGCAGCATAATCCCTAATAGGAGTTCTGATATATAAATCAATAATATAATTCGAGTAATAAGCCACATATGGCTTCCCATTACCATCCAATGTCAAATTTGCATCAACACCCTCTTCCTTAAATAATTCCTGTAACCTAAAAAATTTTACATCCTACAAAACTGGACCACCTCAATCAACATACCCAACCTTGATCCAGAAAGACCTGAAACAAGCTTCGAATCATCGACCACAATAAAGATATTATCATACGCCGCATCCACAATCTTCTCTCATAAAAGAGCTCCTCTTTGACCTCGAATATGTTGAGATTCGGGTCGACCTCATCAACAGCATGAATATCTAGATCAATATGTGGTGGTCATCAAGAGTAGATAATGGGATGTTAAGTGACGAAGCTTGTTCTTCAGTATACTTTGAAGTGGGAACTCATACAATGTTCATAAGTTTGCCAGATGACACCCAATTTAGCTAAAACAGAAGATGTTGTTGAGCCAGTTTCTATACCAAGGACCATTCAACAATTTACAAACTAAATGTCCCTATCAGATGCGAGTTTCTTGAGTTCATCTTGGGTTAAAGTTAAGGAACGGGTGTAGAGAAGGATTTAATTGTAGCGCTTTTGGAGCGAATGCTGATAGTGGGGTTGCGTAAGAAGACAGAACATCTTCGTTGAGACAAAAGCTTCGAAAGAGATAATTTTTTTAAGAAAAAGTTATTTTTTAGAAAGATTTTTTTAAAGAGATAGGTTTTATTTTTTTTTTGATGTGACTCACATTAAGACCAAAAAAATTAATAAAATTGTCCCTGGTCGAACACAGTGTTGAAAAAACTTGCAACAGCCTAAGTGACAGATTTTAATATCCGTCACTATAAAAAAATTATTTAGATTAAATTCTAGTAAAGTATTTTATATTGCTATATAATTGAAATTTAATGAAAATATATTCATAAATCTACCAAGTCTTTTCCGTCACAAATTTCGTCGCCGAATCTTAATCAAAATTTTCACCCCAATTTTGTTGCAAAATTTGTAGCAAAATTATGGCCCCAAAAATTAGCACTAATTTTTAACGACTATAAAAATATTATTTCACCAATCTATCGCTATATGATATCTTTTAAATTTATTTGCATTTTTGAAAAAAACTAAATATTCCGCTGCGAATCCAACATTATTTAGTGATGAAGTACAATTTGTCTATAATATCTGTCGCTAAACAAAATTTTTTAGTAATGACTTAAAACAATAATTTTATTCTCACAACATAATTGTAGGAATTCTGACGACTCTTTGTTGTTTCTAATCTCTTTAAAGACTTTCATTTTCTCCATATAATGATGCATTAACTCTGGTACTATCAACCCTTCTTTACCAACTTCTAACCGTCCAAAAGAAGTGTTCAATTCTTCCCTGAAGGGCATTAGAAGGATCCATTTGTATGCTATAACGTTAATTGTTGTTGTAAGAAACAAAATGTGATATAGGTGATCATCACAGTTACCCTTGAAATCATCACAGAATCTACCTCGTTACCTAAAACAATATCTCCCCCTTGTTCAAAAACCATCACTTTTTTCTTATTAACATCTGCCTTTGATTAAAGTGAGATAGAGTCTAGGTCTTTCTCTCCTTTTACCTCTGACACTAATGATGATTCATCCCCATTGGTCAACACTATTCCTCTTTTTGTGGAATCCATTAAAAAACTCCTACTCGAGAAAGTCTATACACCTCTTGTGCTAACTCTTTCTTACGTTCCTTAAAATAGGTTGTACTACCCATATACAACCTGTTGAGGGCATCAACAACAACATTAATCTTACCTAAATGGTAAATAATACTTATGTCATAATCTTTGAGTAACTATGGTCACTCTCTTTGTTTGAGACTCAACTTTTTCTAACTAAACAGAAAGTGAAGTCTCTTTTAATGGCTGAACACATCCTCATCAACACCATAAAGAAAATGACTACACATCTTTATGGCTAATACTACAACATCCAGTTCTAAGTTATGGGCTGGGTAGTTCTTCTCATGAACTTTCTATTATTTAGAAGAATAATCTATAACATTATCATTCTTAATTAACAAACAACCCAAACCAACTCTTGTTGCATCACTTTACACCCCAAATCCTTAAGTACCTTTCGCGAAAGTTAAAATTGGGTTGTAGTCAACTTCTTTTACAATTGCTATAATCTTTTTTTTACAAGTTTCAGACCATTGTAACTTAAATATCTTTGAAGAATATTTGGTCAAAGAAGACAAAATGGATGAGAACCCCTCAACAAACATTCTATAGTAGCCAGTCAATCATAAGAAACTCCTAATATCATTAGGAGATGTGATTCTTGTCCAATTCTGCACTACTTCAATTTTCTTATTATCAACTATAATTCCCTCTCCCAGTACAATGTGGTCTATGAATGTTACATATTCAAGGAAAAATTCACATTAAAAGAACTTGGCATAAAACTCTCATTCGTTAAATTTCTGGAGAACTATTATGAGATAACTTGTGTGATATTCTTCATTCCTTTAATAGATTAGTATGTCATCAATATAAAGAATACCAAAAATAACTAAAAAATATTTAAACTCTAAGGTCCATGAGAGTTGGTGGTGAATTATCTAAACCAAAGGACATGAAGAAAAATTCTAATTACCATATAGGGTTCTAAAAGTTTTCTTTGGAATATCACATTCCATCACTCTTAACTGATGGTAGAAAGAATTGATGTTTAATTTTGAAAAATATGTGGCACGAAAATGTTGATAGTGTAAATCATCCATTCTTGGAAGAGGATACTTATTCTTTATGGTAACCTTGTTCAACGGACGATAATCTATACACATCCTAAGGGAATCATCTTTATTCCTCACAAATAAGACTAGAGCGCCCCAAAGTGAGATATTTTATACAATAAAACCTTTCTTTAGGAGGTCTTTTAAGTACTCCTTAAGAGCTTTCAACTCTGCTAGTGCCATTCTATATGGTGGAATAAATATAGGACAAGAATTTGGAAGAATGTCTATACCAAAGTCTATATCTCTCTTATGAGAGACTTCGAGAAAATCATCTAGAAAGACTTCTGGAAACTCTTTTACTACTAAAACTTACTGAATGCTAGGTATCTACACATTAGATTCATTAACATGGACTAAGTGATACACACGACCCTTAGAACTTCGTTCCATAAGGTACGAAATTAAACAAATCTTAGGCACTCCTGAACTGCTTTCCCACTCAAAGTTTTGAAACCTATTGATGCATAATAGGCACGAAGACAGTCCATACCTAGAATGAAATCATCTCTACCATGTCTAACTAAATAAGATCAACCATTGTACTCTTGTGATTGACTTAAACGCAACAATCATGATAGACTCTCTCTGCTAGCATAAACTCACAAACATGTTGTATAAACAGTAGGGCTCAAGATGTTGGTCACGATAAACATAAAACTAATTACTTGGATCATACCACTAATAACATGTTGTGTATCCTATTTCTCTCTGAGAATAATGATAGCATAATGAGAGTTTCCTTATCTCTTAGTCCCAGAAATAGGTTATTCAGATACATATCTATTTTGTGAATCAACTAAAGAAAAATGTGCTCTATTTTCCTCTTTACCATTTCTCTGCCTATTTTTATGCTACTCTCTTATAATATGACAATTCTTGAAACACTTGAAGCTATAAGTGGAGCCATCACGAAAAACCCTTGATTGTCTTCTACCACACTTGTCACTTGAACGAGTCTTATTACCCCCTGGTGCCTTACGACCTTGTGAATGTGAAGGTCTAGCTCTAAATTTCTGAGAATTCAAACTATTATACGCACATTCCTTCTTTATGTAGGTTCACTTCTCCTTTGTTCTTATATTAGGAAGAATATCACTTGATATTACTCCTTTGCTGCATGGAATCATTCCCTATGACTTAACCATCTTATTTATGAACTCTTCTCGATGCCTCAACTTTTCCTCATCAAATTATTGCACATAACTCATCTATTAACTTTGAAACCTTATTTTACTTACTCAATAGAAGAAATAACCAAGCTACAAATAAGTTCATTCTACTTCTCATATCAAAAACTATTATTATCTTTTATTAGTTAACGAGAGAAACTTCATTGATCATTGCACAGCAAACTCGATGAAAATCCTAAACTACATTCTAGGTATAGCTGGTGTTTACACTACCTTATGAATATGAAGTGAAGTACGTATGAATGAATGACGCATACTCTGTGTTCGCTAAATATGGATCCCTAATAGAGGTCCCATATGTTGAGCCATCATTTTTGGAATGTCTTGATGTCATGTCAATGATTCCAATGTTTCATTGCATATGAATGAATGATATGTTTCGCATAAAATAAGAAAACAAAAATTTCAAATTTTCCGCGAAAAATTAACCGAGAAGAAGTAAGTATGACTTATGTAGGCTTGTGTACGACCTCTTTGACGTCAATGATGCCGATCTCGTATAGGGTATAGATTGTTATCGTGGCGATTCCCTAGTTGTTGGGCCAAGAAATTTGGGATACATAACTACCAATTTCCATGCAAGATACTAAGAAAGGATTGCTATAGCTAGAATAACCACGTTTTAAACCTGTGGGAAACACTTATGCCCTAGTTACTCTCATCACTTGATAAATCTCAAATATTCATACTTGCCACTTGTTTACTTAGAAATATTTAATTCTTTTTGTTATTTAGAACCCCCTCTTTTATGACCTATTTTCTGAAAGGACTTGATTAAATATATTTAATTGTAGTTTAAAATTATGTCTAAATCATTTTCCTCGTAGGATCGACCCCAACCTCATAGTTGGATTATTTACTTGATACGACGCTTATACTTTTTTGGAGAAGTAAATTTGAGTGCATCAAATTTTTGTGCCGTTTCCAGGGAAAATAGAGTTAAGATTAATTTTAAGCACATTACCGATGTTTGGTCAACACTTTCCTAATTTTACTTTTTCTCTTTGTTTTTGTCTCTCGCAGGTCTAGCTTTAGTGTATGCCAACTACACGGAGTCGAGGAGAACCCTTAACTTCCACTTGATCAAGAACTAAGACGCACACTTTGCAGAATGAATATTCAAATAATTCTCTTTATATCGATGATGACATCAACCGTCAATTTCCCACGACGGTTGATGCTCATAATCGACTGAGTGTTGATAACCTTGGCAAAAATTATCCGATGAGGCAACCTCCTACACCATGCCCTCAAGAGTACTATAAAGGAAATGTTAACAAAGCTGACTCTAATGGGAAACTTGTCCTACCTTTCTACAAAAGGGTCATAATTTAGTGGTAACTAGTAGTCTAATGCAAATTATACCAACTAGAGGTTTGTTTCCGGGACTATCTTCTGAGGACCCGCATGCTTAAATCACCAAAATTAGGTCGAGTTGTAAGAGTTGTGTGGGGAGGACTGATTTGAACATGGACGTCATTGGGTTAAGAGTGTTCCCTCACTCACTGTTGGGAGAGGCTGCTATATATTTTACTGAGCTCCCCTATAACTCAATCTATACTTGGAATCAATTGAGGGATGTGTTCTTAGCATATTACTACCTAGTTTCTAAGAAGTTAAACCACACAGATACAATCAACACTTTTGTGGTACTACCGGAAGAATCAATCATTAGTATTTGGGATAGTTTCACCTCGTTCTTGTAATGTGTCCCCATTCACCGCATCGATGATGAGTCACTGAAAGACTACTTCTATCGAGGATTATTTGATAACAATAAAGCTTCACTGGATATGATAGCGTGTGTTTCTTATGGGGAGTATCCTTATGATGAGATCACTAAGAAGGTAGAGAAAATCTCACGAAATAATAAAGCTTGGAGCACTACGAAGTTGTATACTAGGAGAAACACTTTTGCAGTGCAATTTGTACACAACCCATCCACAGATGAGACTCGTGACGAAATGACTCAAATGAGAACTGAGCTTGGGTTGGTGTTCAAACACATCACTGTGGGGAAGAAAAGGGTAATGCACTAAACTAGTTGTGTAAACCACCATTGCCAACTGATGAGTAGTACTATGAGGAGGACTCTTATGAGGTAAATGAGAAGACGGGGGATTTGACAAAACGCCCAAGGCTCTAATCAGGAGAATTGGAACCAAAGTCAAGGAAATAAAGGTCAGAACTATGGTAATTACAACTTAGAGGGTCATTATGTCCAATATAGGAATTACAACCGCGATAACAACTTCAATAGGGGTAACAATGGTAAAATAAATGATAGGAGTGGGCCCTATGTTCCACCTCTAAATCGTAAAGTAACTGCTAGGAATAGTTGAGGTAGTATGGCGCGAGTTGAGGATATGCTGCAGAAAATGATGACGAGGTTTGATGCTAGTGATGAGAACACTAATGTGTTGAGGAGTGACATAGCGTGTATTGGCCAAAAAGTTGATGCACATGCAATCTGGATCATGCATCTTGAGTTGCGAATAGCCCAATTGTCTTAGACTATGAACCCATGCAAACCGAGCACTCTTCCTAGAAATACTGTCCAAAATCTTAAAAAATGATGGACATTGTATGACAGTCACAAATGCCTGGTTATGCAATGTTCATGAATGATATGTTCACTAAGAAAAGATTGATTAGTTTTGAGGATGATGATAGAATGCAGTATTGTAGTGCTATTGTTACCAGGTCTGTAGTGCAAAAGAAATAATATCCGGGTTCCTTCACTATTGCATGTACAATCGGGTTATTACACTTTGCAAAAGAATTATGTGATCTCGGGGCAACAATAAATTTGAGTACTCCCTCAATTTACAAGAAGTTGAGTTTGGGTGACCCAAAGCCCACTTTGATGTTACTACTGATGGCCGATCGTTGATTAAGAGGCCTATCTGGATACTCCACGATGTTTTAGTAAAGGGGGAGTCATTCATATTCAAGCCAATTATGTTATTCTTGAATGTGAGGTTTATTTTGAGGTTCCTAATATTCATGGGACGCCATTCCTTGTTATGGGTAGAGACTTGGTTGATATGGACAAAGGGTAAATGAAATTTCAGTTAATAATAAAGAGGTTACTCTTAACATTTGTAGGTTTATAAAAAAGAGTTGTGAGAACCAATCGGTATATGTCATATCTTACAAGTTTTAAAAGTCAGCAAGGGTATGAATAGAAGAGCATCTGGGGGTAGAAGCACTAGCGGCAATGATCAATAAGTTTTATAGTGATTGCATTAAAGAGTATGGGTCATTGGCCTCAACACTTGATCTAGGTGATGTTCTGTTAAAACAAAGAAGTTGATGTTCGATATGAAGCATCGCGAGTCTCCACCATCAAAAACATATATGGAGGAGGCTCCAAAAATAGAACTTAAGCCTCTACCACCTCATCTGAGGTATGTATTCTTGGAAAAGAAGACACTTTGCTTATAATTATTGCATCATATTTGAATGTGCAACAAAATGAGAGTTCTGTGGAGGTGTTAAAAAGGTTCAAAAGATATATTAGGTGGACTATTGCGGATATTATTTGGATCCCTCAATTGATTTGTTCACATAAAATCCAACTCATGTCCGATCATAAGAAATTTATTGAGAACCAGAGATATTTAAATCCACTTATGGAAGAGTTGGTGAAGAAGGAAATTATCAAGTGGTTGGATGATGGTGTGATATATCCATTTGTCGATAGTAGTTGGGTATGCATTGTTTAGTGTGTACCTAAGATAAGGGGAATGACTTTGGTACCCAATTAGAATAATGCGCTTCTCCTGATTAGACGGTGACGGGATGGAGGCTGTGTATGGATTATAAGAAATTAAATGCATGGACCCAGAAGAACCATTTTCCTATGACCTTCATGGATTAGATGTTGGATAGACTGCAGGAAAGGGGTGGTACTGATTTCTTGATTGTTATTCAGGTTGTAATCATATTTCTATTGCAACAAAAGAACAAGAGAAAACCACTTTTACTTGTCCTTATGGAACCTTCTAATTCAAGAGAATGACAGTTGGGTTATATAATGCACTGGCTACGTTTCAAAGGTGTATGTATTGATATTCCCCGATATGGTGGACGACACTATTGAGGTGTTTATGGATGATTTTTCATTAGTTGGTGACTTCTTTGAGTGGTGTTTGAGTCATTTGTTCGGGGTTCTTAAGAGATGTGAAGATTAATCCTTGTGCTAAATTGGAAAAAATGTCACTTCATGGTAAAAGAAGGTATTGTATAGGGTCATCGGATTTCTGAAAAGGGTATGGCTGTTGATCGACCTAAAGTTGAGGTTATAGAGATACTTTGCCCACCCATATTTCTAAAATGTGTGAGAAATTTTCTTGGGCATGCAGGATTTTATCAGAGGTTCATCATCGATTTTTTAAAGATTGCACATTCTTTTTGCAAGTTGCTTGAGAAAGAGTGTAAGTTTCATTTTAATGAATCATGTCTTAAGGATTTTTTTGAGTTGAAGGAAAAGTTGCTGAAATTGATGATACTTTCCGTGATGAGCACGTACTAGCTTCCTCCCAACACCTGATTCCATAGTTCACAGACTTTGCAAATTATCTAGGTAGTGATATCGGCCCACCATATTTGTCCTTTCATCAAAGGAATAAGTTCATGCATGATGTAAAAAAGTTCTTTTGGGATGAGCCTTACTTCTAGAAGTTGTGCTGATGGGCTTATTCGGCATTGTGTCCTGAAGATGAGATGTTGAGTGCTTTGGAGGCATGCCATTCTTTTCCTTTAGGCGGGCATCAAAGTGGTACCCAGATTGCTCATAAGTTCTTGCAATGTAGCTACTATTTGCAAACCATCTACCAAGATGCCCAAAAGTTTGCCAAGGCATGTGACAGATGCAAAGGAGATGGTGGCATTTCGAGAAAGCAATATCTCCCTTTAAATCCGATTCTTGTGATCGAATTGTTTGATGTGCGGGACATTGACTTTATATGACCTTTTTTGACTTCTCGTGGGATCAAATACATTCTTGTGGGATTCGATTATGTGTCAAAATGGGTAGAAGCTATTGTGCTTGTGAATAATGAAGGGAAGAGTGTCACCGCGTTCTTGAAACAGAACATTTTTTCTAGATTTGACACCCTAAGGGATATAATCAATTATGGGAAATCCCACTTTTTCAACAAGATGTTGAAGGGATTATTGAAAAAATATGGGTTCTCCATAATATGGCCACACCTTACCATCCTCAAACAAGTGGGCAAGTTTAGGTGCCAAAAAAGGAGATTAAGAAGATTTTGGCAAAAACGTTGAATGCTCATAGAACGGATTGGTAAAGGAAGCTTGATGATACTCTTTTGTCCTACCAGACACTATATAAGACTCCCATAGGTATGTCCCCATACCAACTTGTATATGGTAAGGCTTGTCACTTAAAGGTTGAATTAGAGCATGAGGTCATCTATGCAATGAAGAAGGTGAAAATGGATTGAAATGAGGCTGTGGAACAGAGGTTATGGGTTGAATGAACTTGATGAATTTCTCTTGAAGGAATATGAAAGTTCAACCCTCTATAAAGAAAAGATGAAGAAGTACCATTACTAAAAGATTGAGAAGCGTGATTTTTTGGTTGGGGATTTGGTTCTTTAGTTCAATTCTAGGTTGTGCTTATTTTCGGGCAAAGTAAAGTCCAAATAGATTGGTCCCTATTTTATCACCAACTATTCCCTCATGGTGCGTTTGAGTTGAAGAACAAGGAGGGTGTGAGGTTAAAAGTGAATGGATAGCGAATAAAAATCTATATAGGCCTTGCTGAAATGGCGAATGAAGTGACCGAGGCATACCATCTTGATGAAATCTGAATAATAAGGAGTCCTCCGTCGTGCTGCGACGTTAGATCAAGCGTTTATTGGGAGGCAGCCCAATATGTATCCTATAGCAAAATATAGGATTTTCATGATTTTCTAGGCACAGTTGCATTATTTTTTGTTTTATTATTTATGTCACGTATAAATGTTCCTTCATTTTTCCTTAGAAGTGTTTGCTATAGCGTACAGTAGGGTCTGTGTCCAATGAGTATCCAAAAAACACAAAAATATTAGCTTAATGTGTGATTAATGTGCAAGGACCAAATCAGCAGAAATCTGCAGAAAATTGTTCTTGTGCACCCATCGACGAACACATTGACGGACCGTCGTCCCATAGACAGACCGTCGGTAGGTCCGTCGAGCCCATGTATGTTTGAAGTTTTCTATGTTAGGGAACTGTCGACGGACCATCAACAGACTTACGGTCCCTGGACAAGTATGTTTCAGTTACCCAGCCCTTCACAAAACCCGCATAACCATTTACCTCCCTACTTTCTCCCATTTTTCTCCTCTTCCTCATCTATTAACTCCCATTTAATCATAAGATTCACACACTTCCCCCACTTTCATAAAATCCATTCTCTTCCCAAATATTCCATCTTCTTCAATCTCCTTGCTGGTTTGTGTTGTGGTTGTTGTTGATGCTGTTCAATTACAAGTGTGCATACTCCTTTTCCTCCATTACAATTTCTTGATATGTTCTTTTGATCTCCTAGATTAACAACCATTAATTTTTATGTTAACTTGATGTCTTACTTGTGGGTTTCATATTTCGGACCCATTTGCATGCTAAAAGTTTAAACCTTAAGTCTTAAGTCGATTAGAACGCTGAATATGAAAAGTGATCGAGGTGTTTTGTTAAAAATGTGTTGTGTTTTCATGTTGTGTTTTCGACCTAGGATTTTTATAGACTACAGAATCAAATGGTCAAACTATTATAATTCATGCCCTAGGAATGATGAAATGTTGGGTTAAATGTAAGAGAAACTTAAGGTCTCTAAGAATACTCTGAATTCGTACATTGGTGGAAACAAGATGGCTTCATAATTCGTCCCAGAAGGAAAGAAGGAGACATCATCGATAGACTATCGAACCCTCAACGGACCATTGTTGGGGTCCATTAACCCTAAAATCCCTTCCTTATTCTAAGTGACCATTGACGGACCACCGTCCCTTCAACAGTCTGTCCTGCATAACCATCGACATTGTTATAACCCTTTTTACTGATTTTGTAGCAAAAAATATTCTAAGTGTCCGTCTACGGACCCTATTGACGGACGGGCGTCCCTTTGACGATCCGTCCAGCACAACCATCAACGTTCTTAGAACCTATATTTGTGATTTTCTATAAAAATATTCTATGTGTCCATCAACGGACCCTAATGACAAACCATAATCGTTTCGACGGTTCATCCTAAAAAACCGTCAACGCTGTTAGAACCTTTGTTTTATACTTGCTAAAAATATTCTTCTAATTGAACCTCGACAAACCCCATGACAAACCGTCGTCCCTTCGACAGAGCGTCGACGGGTTATTCGGCCAGTGCTGCACTTCTGTATTGTCATTCCATTTGGTGTTTTACTCTCGTGTTTGATGCTTTTGAATATGTTACAGTCTGTTACTGTTATTAATAACTTCTTTTTGCAGGTACATACGGCACCTAAACAACACAATGTCTACTCGAAATGGCGTTCCAAGTCTGTCGCATTTTCAAACAATATGCTCATATGCTCACAGGATGAGCTTGACCCAGAGTATGTGCCACCAAGAATACGCACCACTACCTGTGCTGCCCGCACTACCTAGCCACACCCACGAAGGTGGCGCCGAAAAGAGTCACTACCTCTAGTCTTAAGAGGAGATCCTACTGATCAGCACACCTTATGGTACGTATGAATGAATGAAGCAGACTCTGTGTTTTCAAAAGAAGACTCCCTAGTTGAGGTTCCCATATGTTTATCCCTCAATTTGGCAAAATTTTATTGTCAAGACGATTATTCCAAGGTCTCACGGCATATGAATGAATGTTATGAAAGTCTTTATGTGCTATATGCAATATGTTATGTGCTATTAGCTAGATGTTATGTGTAGTGTGCAATATAATAAGTATAATGATGTATGTTACACTCATGGCATGACTTTCCTAATCGAAATTTGGAAAGCTCAATAACTTCCCTAATCCCATTTTTGCAAGTCCACTAACTAGACTTTCTATATTCATGTTGTTAGGAAAGAGTTGGTCTTACTCATCCTTGTCCTTGGTGTGTGATTGGATATACCCATACTTAGTAAAGTGTCGACTAATCCCATACAATTCTTCAATTTTAGGTGCAGGCATAGGTGGAGGCTAGATCTATAGGTTGACGTTGCAGCTATCCGGACGTCGAGCTTTCATCCGTACTTGGTAAGACCTCGTGATATATAGGATGTCTACCGTAATTGTCTAGATTATATGTAGTCTATATCTAGTGGAGAATGTTCCACCATTATATCTTTCCAATTTTGTTCAAACTTTGTATTATTGATGTTTTTGCAAAAAAACGATTAATAAAGTTATGAACTGATTCTTTAATTTGATTATCTCTTTATTAGATGATTTATTTATTAACGCCTATGATGTGAAGTAATATGTATACATGTGTGTTAAGAAACCACATGTTTTAAAATTTTCTGTAAGAAAATTAACCTAGATGAATTAAGGAAGACGTATGCAGGCTTGGCTGCGACGTCTATGAGGTCAATGACGCTGTTCTCGTTTGGGGTCTAGACTCCGGTGGTAAAATTTCATGTTAGGACTTCTTTATCATAAATACTGGTAAAAAAATCATTTTTGAGGTTAGACACTTGGTTATTTTTCTAATTTTTAATATTGGTTGTTGAATATTAGGTTTTTGAAAATACTTCATTTTTTCGAAAACGTTTAATGCATTATTATCTCGAATTCAAGTGATTTTCAAGAATTTTTTCAATCTCATCAAACTAAGTAGATGAATTATTGTCTAATCAATAAGAATTGTGTAATTATAAACATGGGTAACTAAATCCATAACTAGTGTTGTGGGAACCTTGGGTAAATAAGAAGGAAAAAACTATCTAAAATAATAAATCTAGAATAGTGTCTTATATGTATTGATAATTCATTCGTTTAGAAGTCTTTTTAATGAGTGCACGTGTTAAAACATGCCTTGTTGCTACTTACCAGACCAAGGAATTTTATAATAAGAAAAGAATTATCAAAGTAGATTTAGTATACACTAACTAATAGGCCAGTGTCGACTGGTGAAGAGTAACAACTAAGCTATACATCGATTATGATTCTTAATATAAGGTTAATGTAAGATTAACTAAAGTATACACAAGTAGCCAGACCAAGTTGCGGAGTAAAATTCCCTAGTTGTCGGACCAAGGAATTCGGGATACGTTACTTACCATTTTGCATGCAAGATACTATGAAAGGATTGTTATAGCTAGAATTATCACGTTTTGAACCTGTGTGGAACACTTATACCATAGTTACTCTAATCACTTGATAAATCCCAAATATTCATACTTGCTACTTGTTTATTTACAAATATTTAATTGCTCTTGTTATTTGAAAACCCCCTTTTATTACATATTTTCGGACAGAACTTGATTGAATAGAAGTAATTCTAGGTTAAAGTTAATTCTAAATCATTTTCCTCGTGGGAATGACCCAAAACTCATAGTTAGGTTCTTTATTTGATACGAACGCTTGTACTTCTTTTTGAAAAGTAGATTTGAGTGTTTCACATCTGACCTTGAATGATGTTAAGAGGGTCTTTTTGTGAAATATTTAACCTAGCTGTAAGGTTGTGAACATTGAAGTCGAAAATTGAAATAGTATCCTTCTTGTAATAAATGATGAACTAAAGTTTGACAAGCTCGAACGACATCATATCTTACTTAGAAAAGTTACTATGAGTTATCTTGTAACCATTGTAAGGTAGCCCTAGAGGACCTCTTTTGGAGGGTAAATGTTATTAGTTTATGAATATTAGATGGAACCCTTTTGTATTAAACATTAATGTAAATGACTCTATGAGAATAAAGGATAACACCGATGAGTATGGTAAGAGAAGTAGCTCTATTAAAAGGATGATTGTAGAGTACAAAGTAAGCACTTTATATTCCCCAACTGTGTGCATGCATGGGATGTTTAAAAATTTTACATTGGCAAATGAACACCCTAATTGAAGTAGGTTACAATGGAAGATTCCATGTTTAGCTATTATGGTCTATGTCGGTTATTTCCTTTTTTCATCATCTGGGATACCTATAAGAATAACATAAATTGTATGAAGTTTAGGTGGTGGTATGTGACGCTATCTAGACATTGCACCATAGGCTTTGAAGTTGTTTTTGAGAGTTCAAAAGTCTTCTCTAAGACTATTATTTCAATGTCCTTTATGTGATTAATGAGTCTTAAATTAAATAATGAAAATAATTACTTATTTTAAAAAAATATGCTTAATGAATAAGTACTTAACTAGAGTAGTTAAGGGTTTTCTAGTTAAGGTGGGAAGGGGCACAAGAATGGTCACTTTGTATCTTACCTACATAAGTCTTAAGAATGACCCGAGTTAGGAAAGATGGTACATTACGTAGATATGATCCAAACATAGGTAGTCTATATGATTACTTAGGTTATGTTGAAGAGGTCAATCATCGAAAGTCATCTTCTTTATTTACTTAAGTAAGTCTTTTGATAACCTTTAGAAGGGATAATCTCATATTATATGTATGTTTTTGTATTAACTAAAAATGATCTTGTCTTAGGTAATCAATAGGATCTCTTAAGTGTGGGTTAAAGGGATTGTGTGGGCAGTTGCATCACAATTTAGTCAAGTGAATCTTAGAATCACCTTTGGTAGGAGAATTTCATGTTCATATATGTTGTGTATTGTAAGTGTATATATCTTATTATTCGTGGTCAAAAGGATTATATAGGTGTGCCTAGAGAGGGTTTATGTGCAGTCTCTCTTTTTCTTACTTAAGTGAGTCTTAGGATATCTTTTAGTGAGGGGATTGCATGCTAGGAAGAGTCCCTTATGAAGTTGAGAAACTTTACAGAAACAATTTATTAAGTAAAAGTAATGTGACACGACTTCCCTATAAGATTTCTTTAAGATGTCCTAAATTGCTTAAATAAATTAATATGTGTTTCTACGGTCTTAAAATTCATTCTTATGATTATATTATTATATTTAAATCAAAAGATGCATCTTTCCAATAAATGTCTGTTTTCCTTATTTTAATGAATCATGCCATAATTAGTACATGTGGTTATACTAATTTCATACTTTTATGTATATATAAAGTTATTCATAGTTGAAGGTGCTTTTGGAGAAATAAGTTTGGATAAGAGTATCATTGAAGCAAGTTGTGGGATGTCCTCATTTGACTCGAGGGATCAAATGTCTTGTATTTCTTATCACTAGAGTATTGTAAAATACTTTGTAGTATTACATTTCTATTGTTTATGGCCGTGTCCATAGTACTCTTGTTTCTATTATTTGATAAAATCATACTTATTATTTCCTGTGGATTTTATATGAAAGAGATTTTAAATACAATACAAATGTTTGTAAAAAATTTAAAATTTGCACTACTTTTTATATGTTTATATGCGATGAGCGATATAAAAGAGCTTGTTTAAGACCTCCGTAGGTCAAGTATGCCGGTTGAAATCCTAGATTGGCATTAACTTTTATGGTGTGGTCTCGGGATGTGTCAAGCTTCGTATCAGAGCATAGGTTAAGAAAGTTGTTGTAAGAATAAAAAAGTCTTATCAAGTCAAGTCTAGTATAGTATTGACCATTGGTGTAAGCGCAACACATCTATGAGCCAGAGGCTATAGGAGAGATAGAGTTTCCATTATTATCTACTCCTATGTAGTGCCGTAGATTGAAAGTTATGATTACTCTTTTGTTATGGTTTTCCTTATGTAAATAGGAGATGAATACGAGGAGACACCAGCTAGGAGAGTTGAGGAGAATGATGTGAATGAGAAAATTCTTCCTCTAGTTGAGAAAGTCGAGCAACGTTCTGAAGGTGCTCAAAATGATCACATCCCTATTGTGGGTGGAGGTAGTGATGTTTCGGCAGTTCCCCTGGAAATGACTAAGGGGGAGATTAGAGAGACTTTAGTTATATTAGCCTGAGTTGTGACCACCCATGTGAATATGGGTTATGCACCTATAGTGATTGTTGTGGAGAGCATTATGCCATCTTGATTGAGAGATTTTGTGAAGATGAATCCTCCTATCTTTCTTTGATCTAAGGTGGGAGAGGATCCCCAAGAGTTCCTAGATGGACTGTTCAAGGTGTTGAGTTTCATGGGAGTGGCTTCTAGGGAGAAGGAAATGTTGGATTAATATCAATTGAGGGAGGTTGATCAAATGTAGTACATGCAATGGAAATATAATAGGACGGTTGAGTCGGGTCCTTCTGAGTGGGAAGAATTTAATGAAGCTTTTCTAAGAAAGTACTTTCCCCGTGAAATGAGGGAGTTTAAGGTAAACGAGTTTATAAATTTCAAGCAAGGCAATATTAGTGTTGACGAGTAATCTATGAAGTTATCGAGTTTGTCTAGGTTTTCTCAATCCCTTGTCTCTAATCCTAGGGATGAGATGAGTAGATTTGTGACTAGGGTTGCCGATCTGCTTAAAGAAGAATGCCATACGGCCATGCTACATGATGATATGACTCTATCTAGACTCATGGTGTACGGTCAATCAATTGATGATTCTTAACTTTGAAGGATTGCTAGAAACATTAAAAGAAATGGTTCAAGTTATAAATTTTAACTTAGGTCCAAGAAGAAGGCTCAAACTCAAGATAGACCTAGTGCTCCTAAGGTCAAATATGTGAAAGGAGGTTGTTCTCAAAATGGCAAACCTACATTTGTCCTTGTGAAAAAAGTCACTATGCGGAATGTCCAAGGGGTACCGGGAGTTTTTTTATATGTGGTAAAGATGGACACAAAGTGAGGGATTGTCCTACTAGAGATGGTATGCAAGTTGCTACTAATGTTCCAAAAGATAATGCCTCAAATAAGAGGCATTTCAATGCACTCTGGGCTAGAGGAGAAAAGCCGAATAAGGATGATGATGATGATGGTAATTTCTTGTATCTCTTAAGTGATATGAGTTTCTTGTAAGTGTGGCAGTATCATTAATCGTTGGGCTAGAATGTTATGGAACTATGTTTCTTGTGCATGATATTTAGAAGTCTTGTTGATATTTAATTTCATTGTTTCGTTGCATTGTGTATTTATGAATTTATGTGTATGTTTTAAAGTGTTTATATGGGGTTTTTATCTTGCATATTAGCATGTATCGATCATGAATTGACTAAAAGTTGCATTTTAAAAAAAAATGCATAAATTACTATAAAGGATGATAGAGTACTGTGAAGATTTTCAAAAATTAGCTAATTCTTTCTTTGGTCGAAAATTATTGTGTGGTGGTTACAACTTATGTTTATGATCTTGATATTAAATATAAAATGTGATCTTGTTTTTTTTGTAATGAAAGATGTGTGTTTTATGGCATGAAAAGTTCTAAAAAAATTTGTAGTTTATTGTTGTGTCGTACTTCGCTTGATTACGTGAAATTGATATTTCCCTGGATGTTTTTATTGTATAATATTTTATATTGTATTGTAATGAGTTAATTAAATCTATATTCTTTCAAGAGTTCAGAGAGTGGCAAGTTTTATTCAAGGATGAATATTGTCAAAGTGGGAGAGATTATAATACGTCGAAAATGACATAGGTGAAGATAGAGACTAACATGTTTTACATGAGGGTGTAAGGTTCTAAAAAGTTATATAATGTAGTATTGAGTATGTTTATAAGTTTTAAGGTGCATTGGAAGTCAAACGTCAAGGGATGACTAAGACGTTTGACAACTATGACACCTATTTGCCTCGTATGTGGTTATGTGAATATATGTGTGTTTCATGGGTTAGTTAGGTCCTTATATGAGTTATATTTTTTTTATTGTCACTCTTTAAAGTTTCATGAAGATGCGAGGTAAAACGTCCAAGAACGTCAATGACGTTTGAAAGGTTTGCCTTGAAATTACCATGTGTGTCTTGGCATGTTTTATCGAGTTTTACTCTTTTGTTTAAGATAAAATTGATGTATAAAGTCCTAACTTATATAAAAACATATTTGGGTTGGAAACGTCCGGGCGAAAGTCCCCAAGGACCATCAAAGGGTCCTCGAGGAAGGACCCTTCATTTTATTCATGGTTGTCTAGACCAGGCCCGAATCGACTAAGGGAAACAACGGCTCGTGGGCCAGTAGACGCCCCGTCGATGTGTGACGTGGGTCAATATTTAGACTAGGTATCTTAGTATCCCAAAGGAATGTCTCTGAATCAAACGACAAGATACAAGGATTGTCCGTTTGTGGAAAAACAGTCAGTCGTTTAGCAACCTTATATGAGGGTTGGTTCCTGGGCAACTCACTGTTAAATTCTAGGAGTCAATTGGTAAATTCATTCAACGTCCTAATAAGAACTTGGGTGGTTGCTTAGGGGTAATTTGAGTATTTCAAACATGTTTATAAATAATAAACACTTAGGAGAATTCATTCTGCAAAATCAAAACCCAAAATCTCTTATAAATTCTCTACAACTCCATTGGTGCCAAAAGTCAAGGTAGACCTTTGATTGGAGAATTGAGTGGAGATTCTTCATCAAATTTTTGGATTAAAATAATTGAGGTATGATTTTAATCTTGAAACTAAATTCATCAAGGGGCCCGACATTCAAAGTGATTTCTAATGTTTCCAAAGATGAACTTATTCAATTTTATGATATATATATATATATATATCAATGTGATCTTGCATTAAAGGTTTTAAATCATAGTTTATCGATTGAATAGTTTTTAATTAGATTATTTTAACTCAATTAACGCATGAACGCATGAAATTGATGAACCCTTGTTTTTTACTACTTTCTCGCTACTTATTAACTTAATATTTATATATTCTAGTGTAGTTTTCTTTGGGCTATTGAATGATGTTGGAACTGTATTCAATTGATTTACAGGTTGTATTATATTTATAAATCTATATTTAATTGACCTAGATACATTGAGTACTATAGATTTTATATTGGATTGATGTTCATGTCCATGGGTAAGGGCCTTATGGCATTGAATTAAATGATTTAACTTTGGATTGAAATATAGAGAATGGATTGGTCGTACGCTTCCCTAATTCTCTTTATTATATTTAATGTTCTCTTGTATTATTCTACGATTGGTATGATCCACTTATGGTGGTGGTGTTATGTGAATGACATGGCCTTATCAGTGTTACATTATGTATTATGATAATTATAGCCTTGTCGGATAACAACTTTAAGTATTATGATGATGTATGTAGTTAATTATGTGAAGTATTATCAATGTTCTTATACTTATAACTCAGTGAAAGTATGTGTTCTTCTATTGATGTTGTTAGGTGATCATGTTAGAATATGACTATATGTTTATATGTGTAATCTAAGAGTTGATGCATGATTGTTCCTACTTGACTATATGAATCTATTATGGTTATATTGATGATGTTATAGTGGTGGATAGGATTACCTAAAAATGATATTGGTTGGGCCTACGTGTTTCTAGAATGACATGCTAAAGGTTACATATAATGTATGGTGTGTCGTGTGTGGTAGACTTGTGTCTCTTTGTTGATACATGTATGACTGTGAATATAAGATGCCTTGAAGTTCATTATAAATCCACATACACTTGAATCTATGAATGACATATGACCTTGAATTATGTTAAGAGGGTCTTTATGTTAAACCTTGAAAGTAGTGGTAAGGTTATGAACATTGAAGTTGATAGTCGTAATGGTTTTCTTCGTATAATGATGATAAGTAGATTGTTACTAGTAATTTACTTATTTCTAGAGAGGGAGCTTCCATATCAAGAGATTTCTTCTAAAAACCCGACCTTTCTAACGAAGAGCTTCCATCTCATAGTAAATATCCTCTTGATTCTACAAAATTATCCCACATAGTACTTATTAAGCTATATCGTGTTTCATAAGTATAGATGATTATATAATGCATTAGAATATTCTTTCGATGTCCATGTCTACATATAACATTATATTTAGTTATATTCGGATAGACTATCAACCTAGAATATCCATCATATTAGAGAACATTTAACATTATGTAAATTATTTGTTCTTGAGAATGGCCTTAAAATGCACACAAAAACATTATGATATGCATGTACACTTCAATCCCAAAGTGTTCTTAAAGAATATACATAAATCTCATAATCATCCGTAATTATTTTTGTTTGACCTTCAAGAACCATATATTATATTCAATCAATAAGTCTAGAATTACTGCATTAAACATGAATATAATCATAAATCAAGCAATCTAACTATCACAAGCATAATCTCGTAGCATCCTTCTATAATAAAACAAACAGACATCACAACATCCTAATTGAATAATATGGGAGTTTCATGGGTTCTTGGGGATTTGAAGATAAAAAGCATAATAAATTATCATTAAATAATAATATAAAGTAACTCTATCATTAGAATTGTATTCGTAAGGGAACCAAGACTTGGAGACAAACTCTAGCCTCTTGGAAATTTCTATCTTTCAAATTGGGGTTTTGAAGTAACTCCATGGATGAAGGATATCGATGAATGAAGAACTACCACAGCTTACCTATGGAATCAAATGAAATTGAGTATAAAAACTTTTCAATGAGATGTAGCTCCAACTTCTGCATTCTTCTTCTTTTTCTTCTTGTTCCTTGAACTTCTAGAGAGGATTTTTTAGAGAAGATGAACATTTTGAAATGAATTAGTGTATCTGAGTTTGACTTAAAGAATAACTTATATAGTGACCTTTATCTTACACAAAATTACTTTACTTTGATTTGACTTAAACCGTAATTTCAAAAATAACCCTCACTTATAGTGAGTTTCCAAGGACCTTGTGGTGCTGTACGAGGCATGGTCATGAACACGAGTCGTGATCCCATCCATGGTCTTGGTGCAGTAGCTCGAGAACTTGTGCCTTTAGTTCACAAGCCCAAGCAAATCTCTTGAGGATCTCCAAGAGTGGTGGTCAAGTCCATGAGCCTCCCCATGGCCTTAAAGCATTGCGCCCGCTGAATTAAAAGTAGCTACATCTTAATATCCTTGAAGATACTCGCGATCTTTAAAAGGAAAAAGAAATTATAACGGTCGAGGCTCAGAACTGACACAAGTGTAGAAACAAGGTTTACTACTATTAACAAGTATGCTACAAGAAACCTACAAAGAAAACTAATTAACTAGAAATTAAAGACCCTTTTCATTTC
The DNA here is from genome assembly GCF_036512215.1 of Solanum lycopersicum. NCBI lineage: Eukaryota > Viridiplantae > Streptophyta > Magnoliopsida > Solanales > Solanaceae > Solanum > Solanum lycopersicum. Next base: position 37,501,671 of record NC_090803.1, read on the forward strand.
AATCGAATCTCCTCAAACTATAACCTCCACAAAAAATAACATGACATAGCAATTCTACATTACATAGCTCACGAGCCAAATATTTTTATTTCAAGCTTCACAAATAAACTATTGAAGATGTCAAATAAGTCAATCTCAATTACATGAATTTAAGTCACATATTAAATGCACGTACATTACAATTCACAAGTATGTATAGCATAAACGTAAAGTGAATCAAGTCACAATCATCATTAATAGCAAGAAGAATTTCCCATCAGGCTTATAACCCTAACTGACAAAGATCTCCGCACAAAAACAGTCGCCAGTGTAGAACTCAAAATTACAAGACTCAACGACAAATACCTGGTATTTTAACAGTCATCGTAAAAGACATCGGTATCACAACATACATTAGCAAAGATCTTTGCAAGGTATCACTCGCTAATAAAGACTTTCATATTATAACATTGCCCGCAAATACCATGACATAATAACACACCACATGGTCTCATCACGATGATAAACAATCAATATGCAGAAGAAACATCACACAACAAAGAAGAGACAATAATATTCACAATTCAAGTTCACATTCATTCTTTTGAGAATTTCATATATAAAAAAAATAAGGACTACATTAAAGCAATTCACATTATAAAGTGCAACACATTAATTTTTCATTTGAAATATTTTATTATTCATTTAGATATATGCAGTTAACATGTCAAACCCTTAACACATCATTATCATTACTCAAATAACATAATCAATGATATAAGCATACAAGTCATACTAGAAACGAAGGCTTAGGAAGAAACTTGCCTCAAATAAATCAATAATAACTCCAAAGGTTGAGTATTCCCCTTCAAAAGCACTTCCCACGTTACACAATCTATAAATAAAAGTGTACTTATAATCACTTTTTGGGAAATAATAATACCTATAACAATTCCTCTTTAAGTTGGGTCAATCAACATAAAATGGACTTTAAAAATTAAGGTTTGAATCCAATATTTAATAGTTGAAAACATTATTCAAGGCCTTAGAAACCTACTAGGGATAATCCATTTTGATATAGGTATGGAAACCAGTTCACATGCTCTATTTTAGCTAAGAACTTGGGTTCTTAAAAATCTCACAATTTACCAATAAAAATTAAGGTTTAGGATCAACAACAGTTACCCAACTTATCTTGCACAAAAAATTCTGTTGTAATTTGCCACATAAGGTTTCCAAGTTCATTATGGGGCTTTTGCAAACCTTGCTTAAGTAAAGAGGCTCTCTCTTTAGTGAAGCTTGTTCAACTACAAGCCTTTGAAAAAGAGAGCTCTACTGACACCAAAATTACAACGACTCTAAAGAAAAAAAATCACAACTAACTGAATGGTTCCGCCAAAGAATGAATATGTTTTTCTTTACTAGACAATTGTGAAAATCACAACAAACTAACTTAGTACCAAAAAAATTGCTAAAAATACTTAGGAATTAAACTAGGGCTAAAATCATCCTTTAAATCCAAGGAATGTCTTTTCATCCTGATTCAGGAGTTTGAACCATAAATGATTACAAAATAAAACCGAGACGCTAAAATTCAACAATTCAACAACTTAGGATCTCAAATTCTCAAATAGACTAGAAAGCATAGACCAAAAACTCTCAGAGATAAATTTAACTTTTGAAAAATGGTGGAATAAATGGAATCGTATTTGAACACTCACAACTCCAAACGATACAAAAAAACACTTTCTTAACAATATATCTTTTAAATGTTAAAATACACAAAATTCTGTACTTCAAACTAAATGTTCAAAACCATATTTTCAAACTCAATCAAAAAATTGGCTTAGGGTAGACATAGAGAGGGGAAAAATAAAAAATAACCATTACTTCATTTCTTTATCCACCACAATGTTTGTCCTCAAACATAAGGCAAAAGAAAGTATCAGAAGCTTCAATAATATGAGGATGTCTGACATTGACTCCCTAGTCCACTTACCTATAGAACGATGCTTCCGCCCCATTTTCACTGAAGCAATCTCCTTTGTCCTTAGCTTGCAAATATGTCTATCAAAATTTACTATAAGGTCTTCCTCAAAAGATAAGTCATGACCTAAATTAAATGAATCAAGAAAAATTACATCGGACATATCCTAAGTGTATTTCAGAGGCTTGTAAACATGAACAAATAGGTGCAAGACTAGCAAACAAGGTGTAAGTACAACTTATTGGCAAGATCTCCCACACGACTAAAATCTCAATGTGTAGATTGAATATAGGGATAAGCTTAGGCTTACTTCACAACTTAATCCCTCCCTTCATGGATGAAATTCAGAGCGAAACATTATCACCCTCCATGAATATTAGGGCTCAAACTTTCCATAGCAGCCGTAAGTATGTCTATATCTAATGAGTCTTATCGGAATTTAATTAAACCATCATAATTGAGATCTACAATCCCTGCCATACAACACCTCAAAAGGGGTCATCTCAATGTTTTAATGATAAAACTTTTTGTAGACAAACAATTTTGAGGGAAAATGTTAATACCTCCTATATCACAACGTAGGGGTATACTCAATATGTAATATAACGTATATAATCTAGAAGGACACCGTACAATCCATGTAGATCACATAACTCAACAAACTTTAACAATTACAATAAAAAATTTGTCCATGTCCAATAAGTCTTTTTAAAAGAAAGGCATAAGTGTAAACAACATATCTAACTATATCCATCTTTTACAATAGAATTAAATTGGGTCTTTCCCATACATCATGTTTCATAGAGAAATAAGTGAAAGAAAGTCAACAATTGGACTCCATCCTCTAAGTACGAGGATTCACCAAAGCTTGGGAAATATATAATCAACCTCTAGCCATGAAATTGATGACCCTGAATGTCGGAGCCTATATTTGGAAATTTTTTTGCAAGAGTATGTATTAGTAAGAAACAAGATATAAGTGAGTTAGAAAACATACTTCATAGAAACATGGTCTATTAAACATAACATATTTAATATCATTGAACACATATGTGATACTCCTTGAGTAACATTAGTTTATAATTAATGTGTGGAATTACCATCAACAAACATAAAGACTATGTGATCTATAACGTGATCCCGTGGTGTCTACATCACATAAAAGGGTTATCCTACTTTGCAAGGTAAAATTATGAACTTCAAGCTTAGCTGGATCAACTAGCTAATTACCCTATGTGTTTACATAGTTAAGGCATAAGTAGGTTTCTACTAGAGCATGTCTCTTCTTATGAGATAGCTTATATATCAAGAGAAAACATCTAAAAACCCAACCTCTGCTAATGGAAGAACTTCCATCTCAATATCATTAACCTCTCCGTGCTAAGCATAAATTCAAGACAATAGTCTTTTATTACTTATTCTAACTATACATGGAAAGTTATCCTTGGAAAAACTATTCAATCTAAATTCATTAAGATAACACTTATTCTTTGATTGAATTAAGGGAGAATTTTTTTCATTCTATGAATCATTTCTATATGACAAAACCATTCACATCATTCAAATATATGTTTATCAAATTATCCTTTCAAAAATAGAAAAAAAATACTATTATTGGTAGTTTACTCTCAGAGCATCATAAAACATATGTGTAGATTTGAAAAGAAAATTCATAAGTCCATAATTTACCTTTTTGATGTTTAAAAACCAATCTCAACAATCAACACTTAGAAAACATGGGCTAGATAAGGATTTCATCATAAATACATGCAAGGCTAGCAATACATGCTTAATTTCACAAAACTCTCACTTTAAGATAAAAATCCCATGTAATATGATTCATAACTAGAAAACAAAGGTATTACAAGGGTTCATAGGGGATGATATTATAAAATTATTGTATTGAATTAGTTAATGGATAGAAAATCATAATTCTACTAAAGAAACCCCTATCCCTATTGGAAATTATACCTTTTTAAATAGGGAATTGGTGAACTTAGTGGATCGAAGAAATCCAAGGATGAAAAATGTCATACCTTGAATCCAAATGATAGACTTAAATGGATTAACATAGATCTTGGGTTAAATACTTTTTCTTCTTTATATTTCTACATAGATAAATTTTTGCAGAGGAGAATTAATCTTCTTTTGTGATTTTTTGGAGAATAATGTTATCGGGCTAATATGGGAGTTTAAAATATTTATATAGGGAAACTAATGACGGGATAAATTACGTAGTATAGAATCAAATTAATTTAGGAAAACACCCAACTACCCCTGAAACATAACTGCTAGCTCCAACCCACGTCCATGACCAACCGACTGTGGTCAGGATGAGTGGTCATCCTGGATGAATGTCATTCTTATTAACTTACTCAATTATCGTAATTTGAAGCACAGGCCCCAAACACATAATGTTGTATGACCCCAACCCACTGTCCATGCCGTGGTTTCCTACTTTCATATCCTAGTCAAGGGTCCATCCATGGGCCATACCTACGGTTTGTAGTCTTCCTTACATGATATGGTTGGACACCATGTTTGTCACTTGCATTTTTTTTAAAAATTGCCACTTATCCCTAGCTCGAAACTCGGGTTTTACAATATCTCCTCCTTTGGACAATTCATCCTAGAATTATATTCAAACTAGTTGTAAAAGTTTAATAGAGGAGTTAACAACCAACCCTACCATGCAACTCCACCTAAATGCATATAACAAAGGAGGAAATATCGACTCCAAGTTAAGACGTTCTCAAAACATCATAAGAGGGGTGAAACTAAGTCTGAATTGCCCATAATGCATGCAATGCACAAAACAAAGAGAAAACATTAAATCTAATCTAAACATAGTCAATGCATCCTAGCCAATTAGGAAGTAGATATCGCAACCTAACATGCATGAAATTTCAAAATTACTCATGATAAATGAGGAAATACCTTCTATAAGCAAAAATAACGTGCAACATAATATCTTGGAGCCTATAGATAATTCATTCTATAAAAAGCATAGATAATAAACGTCCAACAACTCCTCTCATGAAGACTATATGCAACATATACTCAATACATGACAGCATGAGGAATATAAATTACATAAGTTATTTGTTTCAAAAAATATGATTTTTCTTGAACAAGCATATTTTTAAGAAAATTATTGAATCACATAAAACACATGACTCCAAAATAATGACAAGCAAAGATAAATTCATAACCTCAAGCCAGTGTATGGGTAAAAGAAAACAATTGAGGATATCTCGACATCGAATCTCCTTCAGCCTCCCAAGTACTGGTGTTCACTAATTGATTCCACTATAAAACGTTGAAAGAAGCATCATCCGTATTTCTCAACTTCTTGACTTGCCGGTCAAAAATCTCAACCATAACTTCTTCATATGAAAGATTCTGTAAACTCCAAATTTTTCTAAGGTAACTATAGAAGTCAAATATCCATCACATTTTTTGTCCAGATATCAAGCTAGGTTATCATTTTGTACATGATTTTCTCTCACTTTTGATCCTCATCGATCAGATCTTTCATCATCATAAATGTTAGAGGAGGAACTTGGTCTTTAAGAGTATACAATTCTATAATTATATTGGTCATTTCATCAATAATTAGAGAATCACTATCATACAGTTTTTCCATTTTTCCTATGGGAACAAGTTGATCAAGTAATACTTTGTTCATTGAGTCAATAGTCATATACAAGTATTGTAATAATATATGGTTTAGCGATCCGGTGAGTCGGAAATTGAGGTACAAACATATTAAATTACTACCACATCTGCTGGATCGGTTCACCTTCCAAGATTTTGAAACCCTGAAATCTACCTCAGAGCATCATAATCTTTTACGGGAGGCGGGGGGTGGGAGGGAGAAATCTTTCCATTTAACATTACGGTATGGTTATTCCAGTTGGTGATGGAGTTCATTTGTAAATCAATTATCAATTTTGTAGCTTAAAACATAAAAGAGAATGGAAACAACGTCAATGAGACTGATTATTGTGATATGTTCTCGAATGAGAGTGTACCACAAATATCCACAAAGTCTCAAATATGCTCGTGGGGTCTTCATGGTCCAGCCCTTCATTTTAACCATTCATTTGGAAGAGCTATAGTATCGTACCAACAACATGGAGACCACATCCCCTTTAAGAGAAGGTAGACGATGGCATCAACACAACACAAATGAAATGGGTCATTCACATCGTTTAGTTCCCAATATTGTCTTCTTAACTAACTTGGACACCATTACACCCTTTATAGGCTCATCTCTTCCTCTGTTAAACCCCAACAAACATAAAAACAAACCAAAGTAAGTATCTTTAACTATAACAGAGAAACATTATAATTTAACTTCAGTAATAAAATTCTTAAAATACCACTCTCGGACAGAGACACCATTTATGATACGCTCAGCCACACATCATCCAATTTTAGGTGTTGGAGATTGAAATCTAGTATAAAAACATATGAAATGGATAGGTCCCAGCGTGAACGGTTCGTGTTCAAAGTCAATTTTGAAGTGAAATCATGGTATAACAAGTTATAGGAATAGAAATTATCGAAAACATTTAGTCACATTGGAAGGGGTAACAACAAATATCAGATGAGGGGATATGTTTGTCGATTAACAATTTAAACAAATGAGAAAACGTGGATTACAACATTATTAATATGAATATACGGTTTGTGATCTTTTATATAATAAATATTCTATATGGGTAATTGAGATTTAATAATAACTTATTGAAACATCGTCGGTTATCTTGACTTCAAGCGCAATACTTTTCTCTTGAACAACTGTTATAATAAGGAAATTTTTCTGGAACATCAATAACCTGGAAAAGATAAACAACCCACAACCTTTATGCATCCACTCTCTTGATATATATAAGTAAAATTGCATTAGGATTCTCTCTTGTGTGCTGAACTCATATTAACCGAATACCTACAATCATTAATCAAAAGGTTTCGTTTTGAAACCTTTATCTTAATAAATCAATGAACTATATGCTAGAATTGCATTAGAAACTACAATATATAGAATAAAACATATTTAATTATTAAACCCTCATTAAAACATCAATTTCATCATTACACAACAATACCCATAAGATAATTAGGCAAAAAACACATGATAAGATAATATGAATTGAGGTTTTATCTACACATCATAAAAATCGACAAACAATTACAAAATATCTTATACATGATGGTTTTAAATATTCCAAAGTCATTACAATGGTCCTATTGCTTAAATTCAAATATCCACTTAAAATACTCAAGTTTACCCTCAAAAGCATACAATGGAAGCTCAAAAACTAAGAGAAAAGCTCAAATATTAAACCTCCAAGAATGAGAACAGGAAGAAGCTCCTAAAATTTCATTTTAAATTCCAATTCATATTTGCCCAATTTTAATCCCTATAGGTCATTCAATTGAAAAATTTGGCCTTACCAACTAAGTCAGATATCCTCCCTCAGCTCGAATCACTCGACTATTAGCATTGGACATTTCTCTACATGGTTTTGTTACATTAGGCAATAAAGGTTGACATTTCTCAGTCATTGGGAAAACTTCACCTTTTTAGTGCCATGTTTGGTCTTCCGCAGGGTTTGAATGTTGGAACCTGGAGGGTCAAAGAGACACTCAGTGGTTTGTCAAGTAACCATGGTGATCACAAGAACTAATTTTCATCATTTCTCACTTTTTCGCTCCGTTTTACCTGGTAATGTCATCTCCTTTATCGTTATTCAACATACTGGTAAGTGAATGCTTAAATATCCATATATAGAATAAATGAGGTATTTTGAGGGAAAAATACTATCTAAACAAAGACCTAAATTTTTAGAAATGTAAAACTAATCAATTAACCCAAATGATATTGCTAAAAACTCATAATGATCATATCGAGTTATAAAATTCATTATGGGAGTATTATCATCTCACATCCACGATTTTTGATAACCCTATCGAAGATCAATCTTAAAGAAGTACCTTGTTGTTAAAGTTGGTCTAACATATCATCTATCCTTGGAAAAGGGTACTTATAATTAATTGTCACTTTTTTCAACCCTACACATACGATGAGAGTCATCTCTAAGTATATTAAACAAAACTCAAGAAACCCATTATCAGATATTCTGTCAGATGAATTACTTATCAAATAAATCTTTCAATAATTCACTGCTTAGCCTGAGACTTTTAATTATTTATAAATTTGTTTTATTAGTAAAAGCTACCTCATATGACTAATTTATGCTTTAGAATTACGTTAAAGCATGTATTTACTAGTATGTAGATTAATGAGCAAGGCGAGGACACAATCGAGACAAAAGGAGCACACAAGCTAAAAGAAATGATGAAATATTATCCTGTGATTGCCAAGAACACTCCGTGAACAACCGATTGTCTCATTAAACGACATAAAAATTCAGTATTCCAGGCATGGGGATGAACCACCATGGCAATACGAATGGATAGTGTATGTATTATTGACCGACTCCGCGCTTGAAACCTTGATCTCTTAAAATCACAAAACCCTCAAGACAAATAAACAATACAAATCAAAACAGGATCCGAGCAAAGAGAGGATCACCGACCTTGTTGGACAGGCACTACTTATTCGTCTAGTGACCTTTTAAGCCACAAATTTGGCAACAATAAATTGAAACTTAAAATGAAATTAAAGAAACATCTTCCGGTTCTAAGTTCTAGAGTTCTATTTTTTGATTTTTTCTCAAATTCTTTGAGCTTCTATTGTATACTTTTGAGGTTTAACTTGTGTATTTTCAAGTGCGTTTTTTAATTTCAGCAATATTTACCATTTCAAAGACTTTGGAACATTTACCTGTATCATGTCTATTGTATTCTATAATTATATTATATTTTTATGATGTGAATCTAAATACCACAATTCTTGGTGTGTGATCATGTCTTCATGTATCTAATTATCTTATGTGTACTTTTGTTTAATGATTAAATTGGTTTTTTTAATGTTGGTTTAATTAAGAATTGTGTATTAGTCATAGATTTTTTTTGCCAATGAAATTCTAGCATAGAGTTACTGGCTTGCTTGAGAGAGAGGTTTTAGAACTAAAGATTTTGATTAATGATTGTAGGTATTGGGTTGATATGGGTTCAACTCGGGAGAGTGAATCCGAAACCCAATTATACCTATCTAGCTCAAGGAAACTATTGTAACTGAAAGATTACCCAACCTATCTATGTTTTTCTTATTTTTTAAGAAAACATGTGTATCCCTATTTTATATTAGTATCAACTCCCACACACCTATATTATCCTTTATTTAATTAAATACCTATTTTTAGTTTAATTGTTATAACTGATCCAAAAATCTTTATATTAAATTTTGTGAAATTATCCACAAACATGTCATAAATTCTACAATGAATTGGTTTTCACTGTTAATTTTTTCATTGAATTCGTACATTTCCATCACTCCTTATGGCATTCGACCATGACTCTTTTGTTGGGCATTTAATTTTCTGGGTTTTACTTACACATTCAATTGTTTTAGTTAGTAATTTGAGTGTTATAAAAATGACACTTCTGGTAGGAGTAGTAGCTTGGAATTCAATTTGTCAAATTCTTTGTTTGCAGCAGAAATGATTGTTGTTTGGTGTTGTCCTTGTGCCGCTTTTTTAACATGGAGATATGATGGAGATATTAAGTGACAATGCGAGTCACTATGGGTAGCATAATAACACGGGAGATATTAATGATATGCATCTAAATGTGGTCAAAAGTACATGAGAAATCTGGTTACTTCCGACTACAAGGAGAATTATGTTTTATGTAACAAGACAAATGTTGAAATTGTTGGATATGAAAGGAATGTTTAGAGGTCATTCTCTGTAATACCCTCATGAATATATAAGAAATTTGCAGCACATTCGTAGGCCTTTCATCATTAAGAGCATCTATTCATCTGGTATTTAGTGTGTACCGAATGTTGATGATTAAAGGGGAATTATTTTATAAGAAGCTCATGGTTCCCGATATTCTATTCATCTGGGTGGTACAAAAATGTATCGTGATCTTAGAGAGGTATATTGGTGGGATGGTTTTAAAAGGGACATAGGAGAGTTCGTATCCAAGTGTTCAAATTTGAAACAAGTTAAACCCGAGTATCTAAAGCATAGTTTATTATTCAAACAAATGGGTGTTCCTACTTGGTAGTGAGATGAAATTAATGTGGACTTTTTTGTTTCGTTTCCTTAATGACCGAGGCAAAATGACTCAATTTGGATTATCCAAGGATATACATTAATGAGATTGTGAGTCTTCATGGGATCCCTTTGTCCATCATATTTGATTTAGGTTCCCAATTCACTTCTCATTTTAGGAGTTTTATTCAAAAAGGGTTGGTTATTCATGTGAAGCTTGACAACGCTTTTCATCCCCAAGCGGATTGTCAAGCAAAGCGAACAATTCAAACCCTAGAAGACATGATAAGAGCATATGTGATAGATTTTTAAGGTAATTTGCACAATTATAAACTTTTGATTAAGTTCTATAATAATAGCTACTATTGAAGTATTTCCGTGACACCTTTTGAGGTACTCTATGGTAGGTTATGTAGGTCGTTGATTGGGTTGTTCCAAGTTTTTCAGTCTTCACTCCCTTGTACTAAAATATTCTATGAAGCTTTGGAGAAGTTTTGGGTTAAAAGGGATAGGTTGAAAACAACCGATAGTGGGCGAAAATCGTATGTCGACAATAGAAGACGAGATCTTTATTTGAAGGAGGTTATATGGTGTATTTTAATATTTCACCTATTAAAGGGGTGATTAGATTTGGAAAAAAGCGAAAGTTAAGTCTCCAGTATGTGTGTCCCTATTATGTTTTGCAACGGGTCAGAAAGGATACATATGAGTTAGGAATACTGACACACCCTGAGAGAACACCCTAGAAGATATGGCACTCTCACAGTGCAAAAAGGTGTAATAAACCTCTCTGAGGTCTTGTATAAGCCCTTTGACATCATTCATTGCATACATGTATTTAAAAGTAGTGCACCATTTATTTCAACTAAACTAAGATATAATTAAGTTAACACTATGCTTCAAAATACTTCAGTAAGATGATTATAAACCATGGTACATACCCAAAACTCATAATGATGATACCAGGTTGTACTATCAATTGAAAATAACAATATTGCAGCCCATTTATACAAAAGACAACATCAAACTATAGAATCCCAACTTAATCAAGCGACATAACACAAGCTATATTGGAATCTAAAAAAAATAAAACACATACCGGAACCATTTGGAGGAGCATTCTTACCTTATTTTCTCAGTCTTTGCCTTTGAACAATCCCTAAGTTTTTGAATATTTTAACCACAAATAAAACAACCCTTTTTACAGAATAAAGATCTATCCTCATGTATCTTTCCACACCTAGAACAAGAAAGTCATAGCGGTTCTCTACTAATTCCTTGTGGTTTAGGGTTAGACACATTATCATCAATGTCACTACTTGAGACCATCCCCTAGAGGTTAGGGCCAATCTCGTATTGCAACTTGCATACTTGACCTCTCAGAGATATTGTACAAACCCTTCCGTATCGTTCATCGCATATAAACATATGAAAAATATTGTGGAATTAAAACTTATCATAAAAATTCCGTAAGTCATTAAAAACTCTTTCATATAAAAGTCATAGGATATACTAAGTCTCATTTTATCAAATCTTAGACATGAGAATACTTGGAATACAACCCATACATCAAAATATAGAAATACTTAGTCTATTACAATGCTTTGAAAAAAAATACAAAAACGACATCTATATATGCCCTAGAGTCAACTGAGGACATAATTCAACTTTGCTTGAATGACTCCAGAATCCAAGATCCTTCACTATATTTCTCACGTTTCACCTACACCTTTATCGATAACAAAATATATGGAATTAGTACAAACACTTGTACTAAGTATGTCATTATGCATTAAATCATCGACATGACCTCACCTATGGGGCGTCGACTAACCCACTGGTGTCTATTGCCATCCGTAGGTGGGGCTATCTTTGGAAGTCTTAGCCACCAACAATTGTCCTTCCTAGAGGACCCTTAGATGGTCCTTCAGGATATTTGTCTGGACATTTCAAACTGAAAGAAGCTTTTATACGAGTTTAGGACCTACAATGTCAATTTCTTCCAAAATGAACAGGTAATACTCAATGAAACATACATAGACATACAAGGTCGTTTCAAGGCAAACCTTTCAAACATCATTGACGTTGTTGGACGGTTTACCTCAAAATTTCACGAAACCTGAAACACTGCCTATATACACCTTAATAATCCATTTATTGAAGCACATTGGTGACTTAGTGGTCGAATATGTTTGTTGTCCCTTGATGTTTCACTTCCACATCACCTAATACTGTAACCACTGCCTCAATTCAATGTTATAGACCATTATAGGACAATAGACAATCATGAAAACAATGTTAGGCTCTAGTTCACCTAAGTTATTTTTGAGACCTTACATTCTCCCCCACAAGGACAACTTTCATCCTCGAATGAAATTTCGCCACTCTCCAAACATTTCCAAGAAAAAAAATTCAACTTAAAAGCTCATTACCATAACGTATAATACCTTATACATTTCAAACTTTAAGAGAACATCATTTTCACAAAATCAAAGCATCACAACATGAACAAAAAAGTAGAAGAAATTTTATAACTCATCATGTTATAGAACTCATATACTTCACTCCAAATAGTAAAAAATCATTTTATATTCAATATCATGCTCATATAAATCAGTTCAAACCACATTAAATCAATTTTAGACCAAAAATGAATTACTCAAAAACTTAAAACTCTTATAGTAAGCAGGCATGCATTACAGTGAGTTTTTCAACTTTCATCATCAATGATATTTTTAGGTAATTCATGATGGAAATATGCCAATATTCAATGTAACACAATATAAACTCATGTTACAACATAATCATAACATAATAAAATGTACAATGCAAGGAATCAATGAAATTTATTTTGAACAAGACCCCTAAATGTAATGCAACATATAACATATTTCTATAAATTTCTACTCTCAATCTTTAGTTGAATCGAAAACATGAAACAATCAAAGCTCCTATACTCACCATACTCTCCCACTTAAATGGAACTCATAAAACTAAAGAAACACAAGAACATACCATCATTCCTCATATTCATCCGGGTTTGATCCTATAGTCCAGAGTTTATAGAAACACCTCTTATTTGGAGCATCGTCGTTTGAAAATTAGTTACAAATTGTTTAACCTCTGTTCCTCTAGACCCAATGGTAGAACAATATCTCTCCTTGTAACTTTACGAAAACCAAAAAACTCCCGGTACCCTTTAGGCATTTCCTATAGTGTCTCTTTCAAAAAATTACACATTTAGGTTGTCTATTTTGAGAACCACATCCTTTCTCCAATTTCACCATAGCACTTCTACGTTCTTCTTCTCCGTGATCCCTCTTCTTTATCCTAGGTTGACCTTGGTCACTAGATTAACTAATTTCAACTTCCTATCAATCTTTCCAAGTTTATACTCCTCTACTGATTGCACATACTCCATGAGTGTAGGTAAGGTTGTATATCATAATGTAACATGGCCAAACGACATTCCTCCCTCCTTAGATCGTTGACATCCGTTACATATCTACTTATCTCATCTCTAGGATTAGACACAAGGGATTGGGCATATCTATAAAATATTGATAATTTCAAAGGGTATTCCTCAACACTCATATTGCTTTGCTTGAGATTGATAAACTCCTCTACCTTAACTTCCCTCCTCTCACGGGAAATTTAATTTCCAAGAAAAGCTTCCTTAGATTCATTCCACTCAATAGGGACCCACTACACCAGCATATTATCCTTCCATTGAGTGTATCACAGTTGAGAAACATCCCTCACAAAAAACAAAGCTAACTATGCCTCTGCGTAGATGCAACCCCCAAAGCACTAAACACCATACATACACCATGTAGAACCTCTTTGGATCGTCTCCGACATACGAGCCAAAAAATATAGAAGGATTTATCCTCAAAAAAGATCGCATATCATGCTTGTCACGACCCGAGACCACACCCTAGAAGTTAGGGCCAATTTTAGATTGCAAGTTGTGTACTTGACCTCTTGGAGGTCTTGTACAAGCCCTTATGCAACGTTCATCGCATATAAACATATGAAAACTAAGTTTCATTTCTTCAAATCATTAACACGAGAATACTTGGGACATAGCCCATGCATCAAAATATAGAAATACTTAGTTTATTACAATTCATTTAAATAAAATACGGAAAAGACATATGTATATGCCCTCTAGTCAATTGAAGACATACTTCAACTTTACTTGAATGAATTTAAAATCCAAGCTCTTCTTCACGATCCTTCTCACCTTTCACCTACACCATTAGAGATAACAAAATATGTGGAATTAGTACAATCACTTGTACTATGTATGGCATTGTGAATAAAATCATGAAAACGGACATATATTATAAATATTAATCTTTTCATTTAAATATTAGATCATAATCATACGAATAACATTTAACACCTTCGAAACACAAAAGATAACATTTTAACAGTTTATTACAATTTAAGTTTATCTTATAGTGAACTATATCACCATGTAGTGACTAGTTCTCATTGTTACAATGAAGGTCACAGTGAAGTTCTCAACTTATCCTTAGACACTTCCTATCATGCAATTCTTTCACTTAAAGCTATTCCTAAGTCTCATTAAATAATACAAAGAAAGACCACCAATACAACCTCTCAAGGCACACCTAAATGATCTTTAAGACCACCTATAATGAGTTACACACACATAGAAATCCATCAAATTTAGATAATAGGACATTCTTTTTCCAAAGGCTATCAAAAGACTTTTTTAAGAAAATCAAGAAGATCAAGTACATGATTGTCCTCTTCAAGACTACCTATAATATCCTTAAGACTACCTAAGACTTAGATGATGTCCAGTAATCAATATCTTCCTTTACAAGAGTCATTCTTAAGACCTATCTAGGTAAGATACGAAGTAACCATTCCTATGGCCCCATCACACCATAACTAGAAAACCCTTATCTAATCTAGGTAAGTATTTATTCATTAAACATACTTTCTAAGACTTAAGTCATTACATTAATTAGTTCGTGTAAGACTAATTCATCACATAAGGTGATTTAAGTAATTATCTTGGACAAGATCTACGGACTATAAACAACACCTTTAAAGACTATTGTGCAATCTCTAGATAGCGTCCCATACCACCACCTAAACTTCATAGAACTCCTTTAATGCTAGGACGTATTCCATATGATGAGTATAAGAAATAACCAACATATAATATGGTACCAAATGATTGAATCCAGATTTTAAACCTACTCCGATAAGGGTGTTCTACTTGAAAATGGTAAAACCTAGACACATACCTTGTAGTTACATAGTTCAGAAAAATCAAGGGCATGATTTGTATCCTTTTCACATATTTTAACTAGAGATACTTCCCTTATCATACTCACTTGGTTCTAGCCTGTGTTCTCATAGAGCAATTTAACTTCAAGGTTTGTATAAAGGGTTCCATATTTATTTTATAACCAAACAACATTTACCCTAAAAAACAGGTCCACTAGGGCAACCTTACAATTGAGAAAAAAAGCTCTTAATAACTTTCATAATGATTGATATGTTGACGTTCCATACAACGAACCTTAGTTCTATCAATCCTTTACTTGTAGGATACCATTACGACTTTCACCTTTAACATTAATAACCTTACCACTAGGTTAAAAGTGTCACAATAAAGGACTCTCTTAACTTCATTTAAGGTCTCATGTCATTCATACATAAAAGACTAAGAAGCTTTAGCATACTAACTCAAGACATCTAATATTCACATTCATACATGCATCAAGTAAGGGACACAAGTCAACAAAGACAAGACATAACATACATCACTTTAACACGTATCACATTTTTATTGAGTTAATTTTATTTTAAAGTGAGTTAAGTTAGTGTTCTTAGGAACTTTACACATTGTGGTTATGTTTAGAGGTAAAACGCCAGGAACGTCCATGGCGTTTAGAAGATATGCCTTCGAAAGTGTTCTTTCACCTTGTTGTGTTTTAATGAGTTTTACATTTTCATTTTTTCTTGAAATTGATGTGGGATGTTCCTCAGACATAAAAGACTTAATTTAGGGGTTTAAAATTGGTAAATACCCCCCCAGGACAAGGGTCCCTAGATGAAGGGCTCAACACTTGGGCATGACTGCCAGGAACACTACCGAATCGACGAAGCAGCCTACTGAGCATAGGCCCATCGATGCCCCGTATACTGGGAGATGTCATACCATACTTATAGGAAAGTCAATACCCTTCATTGATATAGTCTATGAAGCCATCAACGCCCAGCATGATGGGACGTTGACTGGCTCATTCAAAACGCTGCTGGACAATGCTGCCTACTTGGGTTATAATGTGTAGAATCACCCCAAGTATTTTAAATCCATAGGTCAATATTTTTATTGTTTTTAAGTTATATTAAGTTAGTTTTAATCCCTAAACCTAGAAAAGACCACTCACTTCAAATATTCAAACTCCCTCTCTAACAAAACTCTATCAAAGTCACCATTTGAGCTAAGTCTCAAGGTTGTAATGAAGGGATCGTTTGGATGTGTGTCTTAAAAAAACAATTAGTTGGTTTACTTGTCTTTGAGTTATTGTATCCATCCTTGAACCCTCTACCATTAAAGATTCAAAAAAGGGTTTCCAAACTCTATTTTCTTCTATATTTGATTTAAAACATGTTATTCTTTTAAAAGTGTTCTAATGATTAAATATGTTTATTCATGTATTAATTGATGATTTTCATGTTAAAAACCTAATGAACTTATGTACATGAATATTGTAAGCTTTTAGCTTAAGAAATGGGTTAAATGAGCATGTTTGGGTGAGGTATGAACTTCGGTTTTATTATGTTTATGATATGATTTAGATACTTCCATAAAGGTCTTATTATAATGAAATATGGAGAAATCTATTATAATTGATAATATCTTAGTTAAATGGTGAGTTTCTTATATTGCATAGTTCTTATTATAAATTGCTCTTATGTTGTATGGTCGACCTTTTTAGTGACGGTTTTTATTTGATGAATTGTTATTAATTAGTATATTTTGTGAGTGTCGTTTTCATGTTCTATTATATGAAATGAAGTGATATTCGAGATGAGCCTTGTCTTGTCTTAGGTGAAGTTATATAGAATGTTTGGCATAGGTTATGGCTATGTAAAATATATGACTTTGTGAAGAATGTCAAGCGTACAAGTTGATGAATGTGGGTCTAAAGCATGCATAGAAATTAATATTATGAAATGATGTTTACATGAAAGATGTGCTCAGAAGTAGTCACTCATACTTAAATGAATGTATGAAGTTAAGTTGAGTAAATAAAGGAGTTGGTGAAAACTCTTTGTGAGTTGAGATGAAGTGTTTAATAACAATCTCACTATATCAAGTAGAGTAGGGTAATTACTAAAGTATCCTTAAGTTTTTAGGACCATAACAAACCTTTTGGACCATCCTAGGTTAGGTACTAGATGGTATCTTTAACAAGTTACTAGGTTAGGTCCACCCGGTTAACTCATTGGTTGTCGGGTGCACTAATTAGTTTATTTCGTTTTGTCCTGGGTAAGTTCGATATTTAGGACAGTAGGTTAGAGTATAAAATTATTCATTGAGCTATGCCCCACATGGAGCGGCCCATCTGCAGATGCTTCCCCTTAACTACCCTAACTAAATTCGGTTAGGGTGGTCCGCTCCTATGGCCGATTCCCATATTTTTTTCCCATGTGCTTGCACATGTTGGTTGTAATTTCTTAACTAACTATTTTTGATGTCATATTTGGATATTTGCTTAGTGTCCCAAGGATTTTCACTATGTCATGGGCATTGTTTAATTTACATGATCATGTGCAATGGTACCTAGGCTTGACACTTCGATGCCTAGTACATAATCTGTGAGTTAGGGAATTAAATATTTATTTAGCTTAGGGTCTTCATTACAAGTGGATTTCTTTAACAAGTTCATTAATACTTAGCCAATATTTTCTAATATGCCCAAAATTTATCTTATTTGGGTATCCCCAATATTCATTCTTACAGACTTACTAGGCTCTTCTATGGGCATGTAATTTTTTTGGAATGTAACGTCATCCCCTCCTTACGAACATTTATCCTCAAATGACACCAAACACCATTTAAAATAAAGAGGGTGATTTTTGAATCTTAATTTTACACACTTATACTTTTCTCTTTTTTAAGTATCTGATTCACTCTTAGGGCCCGTTTGGATGGGCTTAATAAAAGCAGCTTTAAAAAAGTACTTTTAAAAGTGCTGAAACTTATTTTAAAAATAAGCAGTTATGTGTTTGGATAAAAGTGCTAAAGTTGTTATGTCAGACGTGAAAAGGGATAAATGGAAGAAAGAAATGTTAGGGTTATATGGGTAATTTGGAGATTGTATAAAAATATTAAGCACAAAAAGATAAAAATGTGGTCAACTTAAAAGAGCTTATAAGCTAAAAATAAAAAAGCACCCATACCCCAGCTTTTAACTTTTGGTTTAAAATAAGTTTTTTTTAACTTAAATTAAGTTGTTTAGAGTATTGCCAAACAGCTAAATAAGTCAAAAACCAGCTTTTAAGTCAGTTTGACCAGCTTTTAAGCTGAGCCAAACAGGCTCTTAGTTGGATGATGCATAATATTCAAGCTTACCTGAAGCTCATATTTGATATCGAGGAGCTTCCTTCTCAATCACACTTAAATTGATGCACATCACAACTCTCTCAACACATAAAACTATATCTATGCTCAGCAAAAATAGCAACATAACGCACACATGAAGTAATTTTAACTCTTTTAATGCAAGTATAAAACACACAATTATGGATTTATAATATCAAATCTACTAATGCACTAAAATTTCAAAGTTTATTAAAATAAATCAGATCGAGGAATAGTATATCTTATACCATGAACTGAACAAGTGAGGGTAACGAGATATCATATCATCCTCGGCCACCCATCTTGTCCCCTCAACAAGAATGTTCCTCCATAACACCTTCATGGTAAAAACCTCCCTTTCTTCAGTATCTTCTCCACCATAGATACGTGAAACACTGGATGAACATAACACAAGTCATTTGGTAATTTTACGTGGATATATGATCTCATAATGACCTATATACCTCAAAATCAACTTCCCTTTCCTACCGAATCTCATATTACTGTTGACATAGAGTCTATGGAAGGGACTTCTTGTTATAACTCGTTGACTCTAACTAAGTGTCATAAGTATCCCTTAGATAACATGTTATTGACTTTAAGATTTGATATTATTTGGACTGTTGGAAATGGAAGCCTTACTACCCTATTTCGACAGTCTATGGTAGAAAACATTTATGAAGCCAATCCATACTTGAGCCATATATTTGATGTTATATGGAGTAAACTCAACCTCCTCCTCTTCATTAACACCAGTGGCATGCATTTATAATCTACCATGTACTCACCTCTATGAAAACGACCAGACTTACTACACTTTTTTCGGTCACGCTAGCAATTTTAATCATTGGCCCTTTAAAGGAAGGCCAGATATTGAGTGTGGCGCCTTATACAACTTGAACATACTAATTCTTTTGTGTATTCTTCTACGCCTTCAAACAAGACAAAATTTAGATATTTATAATGACACAAAGCGTTAAAACTCTAGATAGAACGATAAATAGTAAAAGAAGGGAAGATTTTCCTATCATCGCGTAGTCTTTAAGTCATGATTGTGGTGCGCTTCAAAGCCATAAGTCAGAAACTATTTTATGTTGTTGTGTTGAGCTTTAGTTCGTAGGTAATTTAACCTAACGCTCTGATACCATGTTTTTCACGACCCGGATTCTAGAATCCCGACCACCACCAGCGTTGTTGATCTCTTAGAGGTCGTAGACAAGAGTCATCTTGCATTCACCAAATTCATCTTGTTAAATTTGTGGATTATTTAAAAAATTTCAAATGCATGAAATTTACATAGACTTCATATAGTTATTACGTATTAAAAATTATATACTTAGCTCAACATCAATAGACAACAATGTAATATCAAGAAGATGTAAAAACAAATGATGAATAGTATATATTAAATTGCAAAACGGGCCTTACATTAAAAGGTTCAAAATAAAATGTGAAAGAAACTCTAGGGATAACAGCCAGTAGCTATGTCTATATCTTAAGTTATACGAATAATGTAGAATCCTCGAAATTAAGGGAATCTGTCAAATTGTTAAGAGAAATGCTGAAATTCAAGCCTTTGCAAGTATCATCAATCTGTCCTCTGATCTTCACCTATAAAAATAGTAAATAGTAGGAGGTTAGTACACCAATTTTACTAAGTATGGGTGTATGCACACGTACACAGAAAGCTATGCATGATCAATGAAAGATCTTCTAATGAAACATGCCATTTTTGGAAAGTCTATTCATTAGAATTTCACAATTCGTTAGTCGTGAATTGTGGTATGAATATGATGTATTTTAATGTATTCAAAGAACAAAATTCATTTTCTATTTGATTACAAGACATTAGTATCATCGACATTATTCTAGAACAACTCAGGTGAAAATTGGAAATTCCAGTCCTCCAAATCCGAGAGCTCTTTCCTTGGGACATAGTTTATTTTCAGTCTTTTTCTACTTTTTGTTGTGTAGTTCAATTATTCCTTTGGTCCTATATTTTTAATTACAAGTACAATAATTTATCGTAGTCCCATACCAACAATGAATCAATATAGGTAATCCCAAGACTAAGGAATGATTTCCCTACCTTATAGTAAATCATTCTTTACACTATATATTCATTACATTTCATAAACCATTCTGTTTTGATCATGCTATTGATTTCATTACTTTTGAGTTAGTGAAATTATGGGTATTTTAGTTAACATTATATTTCTACATCCATTTATTGGCATCAGATAAGAACTCATTATAAGCCATGACTCTTCCAAATCAACATATTTTTTTAAGAGGTTAAGTCTTTAGATTGTCCAAACTCATAATATGAAAGTCGTATCATGAATATGTTACACACCATACACACATAGGTTCCATAACATACATTTATTGTTTTTTATATTATACATTTCATATCCACGAGACCTTGGAATTGTGGACGTAGCATTAAGACATCTCAAGTAAAGTCCCAACATATGTAACCTTAACCCGAGGGCCTTCATTAGGAAACATAGAGTCTGCTTCATTTGTTAATTTGTAATTCACATTATTCATTTCATTAATTCTTAGTAGGATGTAAACACCAGCTATACCTTAGATGAAGTTTAAGACTCTCATCATGATCCTTAAGTGCAATGACCAAGAATGACCTAATGTCATTACATGATTCTTGTATCACCTCGTGGTTGTCTTGCACAAAACCTTCAGTATCATTAATTTTATTATCTTTCATACTTTTAGGAACTGCACCCTCAATCGCGATAAATCATTTGACCATCATGAAATTCTGTGTCCCCCCTACACCGAAAAGCGATGGTGTCACTGGCCAAACAGAAAATTATAATGTAGTTCCCTATGGTAGAAACATAGTTCAAAGACTAGGAGATTTAGGGAGACCGATACCCACCTTTGTAAAAAGTCTCATCTCATGAGAATTACATGAACCTCCACCCTTCCCGAAACAAGGCATCACCACTCATAACTAGCCTATGGGTGCTCAGTTTAGAGTTCCAATTTACATTCAACACATACATCATCGAAGCTTGATTCTAGCATGAGGTAGTCATAACTCATTAGATTATTTATCATCTCTTTTGTACGTATTAAGTGTTAATTGTCCTTATACTTACATATAGAATGTGACTGAGACTTGTATCTTGATATTCAACACTCTCTTAGGTGATTACATTTAGTAACCTTTACTTAGGCTTGGTTGAGAGTTGTCTCGCCATTCATCTTGTCCACTTATCATGTTTTCACCATTTTAATAATTATTTTAGTTTAATATACTTAGTCACCTCATTACGTGAATGTTCATTTCTTCATCTTGTCGGAAGCATAGATCATATGCCATGCACATGGCCTTTACTGTAATTTACACTCATAGTACCCCTTTTTGGTTGCTCATATTTTGCCAAGTGTTTTATTATCATGTAAGTGTATATTGTGAAAGACTTCTACACCTTTCACATTAGGTCAATGGATCCATGTTCGAATCCCTTAGGCAGCCTATAATTTTCGATTATGTGAGAGACTTATGTATCTCACACACTTGGCCTTGAGGCTGGATTCGATTACCCTCTTTCACAAGATTGGCATATGATCAGTATTCTCCTAAACAAAACATTCATTCAAATATAATTTCATTGAATTATTATCCAATTTAAATACATACCTTGGAGAAAATGTTGTAATACAATTTATTGGCTTGAGACACACCTTCATATATTAACTTACAAGAACAATTTATTGTTTTTACGGTCATAAGTTCGTGTGGATAGGGTATGTTGGGACCTGTCCCATTGATTGACATACCCTATGTTATGAGTTCATTAATGTATATGAATTTTCATTGTTTGGAAGTAATATTATTAAACATATGTTTTACTAGCCAATTTGTTGGCACAAATAATAATTCCACTATGCACTGGTCATTAAAATATCAGTGGACAATTCAATTAATTTCATGTAGGTACCATAGCTTATCTCATTATTTTAGTAAGTCAATCTTCCCATAATTTCTTGTAAGCAATGTTGTAGCCAATTCTATCAAACAACAGATTTACTGCCAAAATTATTGGCATTAGCTAAACAATTCATTCAAATGTTGATTTCATAAAGATCTTTTAAGACAACATTATAACATAAATTTAGGAATAAAAGTTTTAAACATGTTGAACAGAATAATATGATCATGTAGAGAATAAAAAATAATCAACAAGTCAGATTTAAAGTAGGTATGCACAACAAACCATAATCATCTTCAAATATAACATTTTTGGACACATTTTACCATGTTATCATTCTCTTAACCAATCTTAGTTCATAACCTCAGGGTAACGTTTTTAAGAAAAATTGGAAAGAATCATATTAATATTTGATGACTTTAGCATCTTCATAATCTCATAATAACAGAAAGTCAACCTTTGGACACACACATCAACACTTGACATTTAGAGACATAACAAACCTATCATCAGTTCTTAATTTACATTGTAAACATTAGATTCATACAATTATAATTAAATAGATTGATTAGACATTCATCATTCAAGGACAATACATTTTAAGATCATCCAGAACCACATACAAATAACATGATCTCTATCCTTGTCACGACCCAAATCCGGGCCGCGACTGGCACCCACACTTACCCTCCTATGTGAGCGAACCAACCAATCTAAACCTTAACATTTCAATGTAATACCAACAGAAAGTAATGCGGAAGACTTAAACTGAGTAATAAAACCCAATTCAATAACTATCAATATTCAACATCTATTATTCCCAAAACCTGGAAGTCATTATCACAAGAACATCTACTAATTCTAAGAGTTTCTAAGAAGCTAAAAATACATAAGAAGCTAGTCCGTGCCGGAGGTTCAAGGCATCAAGACACGAAGGAGAACATCCAGTCCAAGCTAGAAGCGTTAGCTCACCCTAAAGATCCGATGTGACGAAGACTGTCTTGAGTTACTGTTGAGTTGAAGATGATGGCACGTTTGCTGCACTCCACAAATGAACAAGAAGAAAACATAAAAGTAGGGGTCAGTACAAAACACAGGTACTGAGTAGATATCATCGGCCAACTCAAAATAGAAATCAACATATACCGAGTAATATCATAAAATAAACTATGATACTCGACATGTAGCAACAACAAATACTATATCATTAACAATTACCGTCAAGTTCACACATGAGGACTCAAGCCTCGATACCATACTCATTTGGGAATCATGTTCATTAGATTGAGTAGATTAACATCTTTCAAGATTCATTATCTTTATTTCTCTTGTGTCAGTACGTGACACTCCGCTCTCTCAATATTAATTAATCCTCTTGTGTCGGTACGTGACACTCCGATCCCCTAAATCTATGTGTCGGTTCGTGACACCCGATCCCCTAATTCTACTTGTCGGTTCGTGACACTCGATCCTCTAATTCTACGTGTCGGTTCGTGACACCCGATCCCCTAATTCTACGTGTTGGTTCGTGACACCCGATCCCATAATTCTACGTGTCGGTTCATGACACCCGATCCCCTAATTCTACGTGTCGGTTCGTGACACCTGATCCCCAACATGTGTCGGTACGTGACACTCCGATCCACTAATATCATTCTGTAAATCATCAAGCCTTCTCTATACCAAGGCATCATCAATCCCATTACTTTAATTCATCAAGCCTTCTTCTATACCAAGGCATCATCATTAATAATGTATATTAAAGTTTTCTTTTCAAGATTTGAGATTCAATATTTTCATCATGCTTATCTTATCACAATCACATAATCATATTCGTGCAAACATACCATTAAGCATATAGTAGGGTTTACAATACTACCAATACATATCATTCACTATTGAGAGTTTACTTATGAAAGCATGAAAACCATAACCTACCTCCACCGAAGAATTGAAATCAAGCAAGTTAATCCTCAAAGCTTGGTGTTTTCCTCTTTTTCTCGATCGTTTCTCTCTCTCCCTTCTTGTTCTTTCTATTTTCTTATTCAAACCCTCTTTCTTTTACCCTAATTATTATATAATTAAGAATAAAAGATGGCAATAATACCCCACTAATTAACTTAGGGTTACCTTATTTAACCCCCAAGAATTTGAGTTATTAATATAAACCCACGAAATCTAAAATTAAGGAAAGAATAGTCCAAAAATGTCCCTTAAAACGTGTAAGGAAATCCGATTCTGCCTGGGATTTGCGCAACCTTTGACGGGCCGTCATGCCTGTGACGGTCCGTCCTGCAGGTCGTCGCAAGGGTCAGAGAGTCAACTTCCACTGAAAAATCTGTGACGGTCCGTCACGCCTGTGACGGTCCGTCCTGCCATTCCGTCACAAAGTTCAGAGAGTCGATTTTTAGTACCCAATTTCAGATTTTCTAAGTGTTTTGAAACGAGGCCCTGAGACGGTCCGTCGTGCCCATGACGGATCGTCATTTGGTCCGTTGCCTCAGCCTGTTTTTCCAGAAATAAAATCTGTTGCGCAAAACGACTAAACAGGTTGTTACAATAGATACCAATTTACCCATCGTTCGTCCCCGAATGATCACAAGAAGGAAAACAAGGGCGAAAAGGAGTACCTGAATCTGTAAACAGATATGGGTATTTTTCTCGCATATCCGCCTCCTTTTCCCAAGTGGCTTCTTCAACGGGTCGATTCTTCCATTTAACTTTGATGGATGCAATCTCCCTTGATCTCAACTTGCGAATTTCTCTATCTAGAATGGCAACAGGTTCCTCCTCATAAGACATCTTATCAAGCAAAACTGAATCCCAACGGATAATGTAGTTTCCATCCCCATGGTATCTTTTCAACATCGACACATGGAATACCGGATGTACTCCGGACAGCCCTGGAGGCAAGGCTAACTCATAAGCCACCTCTCCTACTCGCTTAAGTACTTCAAATGGTCCAATGTACCTTGGACTTAGTTTACCCCTTTTACCAAACCGCATCACCTCTTTCATTGGTGAAACTTTCAACAAGACTTGTTCACCCTCCATGAACTCTAAGTCTCTAACCTTTCGATCTGCATATTTTTTTGTCTACTTTGCGCCGCTAGAAGCTTTTCTTGAATAGACTTCACCTTTTCCATCGAATCCCTCAAGAGATCAGTACCCCAAGGTTTAACCTCGAACTCATCAAACCAACTGATGTGAGATCTACATCTCCTACCATACAATGCTTCAAATGGAGCAATATCAATGCTTGAGTGATAGCTATTATTGTATGAAAACTCCGATAAGGGTAAAAAGCTATCCCAATGACCACCAAACTCTATCACACATGCACGAAGCATATCCTCCAACACTTCAATCGTTCACTCAGACTGACCATCCGTCTGAGGATGGAACGCAGTACTAAGGTCCAACCTAGTACCTAATTCCGCATGCAATGTTTTCCAAAACATAGAAGTAAACTGCGTACCTCTATCTGATATGATGGATAGTGGAACCCCATGCAATCAAACGATTTCTGAGATATAGATCTTGGCTAGTTTCTCGGCATTGTAAGTCACCTTGACCGCAATAAAATGAGCAGATTTAGTTAACCTATCAACAATCACCCAAATAGAATCAAACTTTCCCAATGTCTTGGGAAGACCAACCACGAAGTCCATTGCGATTCTTTCCCACTTCCATTCCGGAATGGGTATTCTCTGAAGCGTTCCTCCGGGCCTTTGGTGTTCATACTTTACTTGTTGACAGTTTGGACATTTGGCAATAAAATCCACAATGTCACGCTTCATTCTACTCCAACAAAAGTGTTGTTTTAGGTCACGATACATCTTGGTTGCACCCGGATGTATAGAATACCTTGAACTATGAGCCTCTATCAGAATAGTGTTGATCAAACCATCGACGCGGGGTACACATACCCTTCCCTTGATTCTCAAAACACCTTCCTCATTGATTTGTGCTTCCTTAGCCTCCCCTCGCAATACTTTATCTTAGATTCACCTTAGTTTCTCATCATCAAACTGTTTTCCCTTAATTTTGTCAAGAAAAGAAGATCTTGACTCCACACAAGCCAACAATCCTCCCTTCTCATTTACTTCTAATCTCATCAAGTCGTTAGCTAGAGTCTGAACCTCTCTAGCCAATGGGCGTCTAGAAGCTTGCAAGTGAGCTAGACTTCCCATGCTTCCCGCCTTCCTACTTAAAGCATCCGCTACAACATTCGCCTTCCCCGGATGATACAAGATAGTGATATCGTAGTCCTTTAGTAACTCCATCCATCTCTTTTGTCTTAAGTTCAAATCTTTCTGAGTAAAGACATACAGAAGGCTATGATTATCCGTATAGATCTCACACTTAACCCCATATGAATAGTGTCGCCATTGCTTTAATGCAAACACTACCGCGGCCAATTCCAAATCATGAGTGGGATAGTTACGTTCATGCACTTTTAATTGTCTTGAAGCATAAGCAATC
Source organism: Solanum lycopersicum (assembly GCF_036512215.1). Lineage (NCBI taxonomy): Eukaryota > Viridiplantae > Streptophyta > Magnoliopsida > Solanales > Solanaceae > Solanum > Solanum lycopersicum. The sequence continues at coordinate 37,528,923 of NC_090803.1, forward strand.
ACACTCTTCTCTTGCATTAGTACTGCACCCAAACCAGAATAGGATGCATCACAATAAACAATGAAGTTCTTACCCTCTACTGGCAAGGTAAGGATAGGTGCGGTAGTCAACAAAGTCTTGAGCTTCTGAAAGCTTTCCTCACATTTGTCCGTCCATACAAATGGAACATTCTGCTTACTCAAGTTCGTCAATTGGGAAGCAATAGAAGAGAATCCCTTGACAAATCGGCGGTATTAGCTAGCTAACCCAACAAAGCTCCTTATTTCTGACACATTAGTAGGTCTTACCCAATTCTACACCGTCTCAATCTTAGAAGGATCCACCATCACTCCATCCTTAGAAACCACGTGCCCCAAGAAGGACACTGCGTCTAGCCAAAACTCACACTTAGAGAACTTGGCATAAAGCTTTTTCTCCCTTAACATTTCCAATACCATTCTCAAATGCTATTCATGTTCCTTCTTGCTCTTTGAGTATACCAATATATCATCAATAAATACGATCATGAAGAGGTCCAAATATGGCTTAAAAATCCCGTTCATCAAGCTCATGAATGCAGCAGGGGCATTCGTAAGACCAAAGGACATCACTACAAATTCGTAATGCCCATACCTCATTCGAAAAGTAGTCTTTGGCACATCCGTTGCCCGTATTTTCAATTGATGATAACCGGATCTCAAGTAAATCTTAGAGAAGACACAAGCACCTTGTAACTGATCGAACAAGTCATCAATGCGGGGAAGAGGATACTTGTTCTTTATGGTTACCTTGTTTAGTTGTCTGTAGTCTATACACATTCGAAAACTCCCATCCTTCTTCTTTACAAACAAAACCGGAGCAACCCAAGGGGATGCACTTGGTCTAATGAAGCCTTTGTTCAATAACTCTTGAAGTTGTGCCTTTAACTCTCTTAACTCCGCGGGAGCTATTCTATAAGGGGGTATAGAAATGGGGCAAGTACCGGGTTCAAGATCAATACAGAAGTCAATATCCCTATCCGGTGGCATACCAGGAAGATCTGCAGGGAACACATCCAGAAACTCACGAACTACTGAAACCGACTCAATCGAAGGTACTTGGGTAGTGTCATCCTTGAGATGTGCCAGAAAAGCTAAACACCCTTTACTAATCATTTTCCTAGCACAAAGAAAGGAGACGATGCGGACCGGATTGGGAGTGTAGTCACCCTCCCACACTAACGGGTCTGTCCCAGGCTTGGCTAACGTCACCGTTTTAGCATTACAATCCAAGATTGCAAATTGCGGAGAAAGCCAAGTCATACCCAGAATCACATCAAAATCGTCCATTTCTAAGATAACCATATCGACGTAGGTGTTGCTCCCCACAAAGTTCACCAAACAAGACCTATACACCTTTTCAACTACTACAGACTTACCCACCGTAGTAGAAACACGAATAGGCATATCAAGTAATTCACAATGTAAATTTAGACCATTAGCAAATGAGGAAGATACATAAAAAAACGTGGATCCGGGATCAAACAATACAGAAGCCATGCAATCACAAACCAGAAGATTACCTATGATGACAGCATCAGATGCCTCCGCTTCAGACCGCCCAGGGAAAGCGTAACAATGGGCCCTATCGTTCGTCTGTCCGTTGCCCCTACCATGTTGTGATGTAGTGGCTCCAGTTTGCCCATTACCTCTGCCGTTTTGGTGACCACTATTTCCTCGACCACCACGTCCTCCAGAATAACGGCCTTTGCCATGACCACCTCTACCTCTAACATTTGGAGGTCTGTAACTCTGTTTTGGACAATATCTCTTAATATGTCAAATCTCCCCGCATCCATAGCTTTCTCTGGGTTCATGCATAGGTCTCTCAAAGAACTGTTGACCGGTCGGAGGTGGACCCCCAACTACAGTCTGTAGTGATGACTGAATGGGTCGAACTGCGTAACTTCCCGAACCCTGTCCTTTAGTGTAAGAACCACTAAACTCACCTCCCTTTCGAAACCTTTTTGTTGTCGATGTTGTGGTGAAGTCGTCTGGCTTCACAGCTTCCACTTCTATCACAAAGTCTACCACTTCATGGAAGGATTTTGCCGTTGCCGCTATCTGTAAGGCCGAAATCCGCAGTTCTGACCTCAACCCCTTCACAAACCGGCGAATCCTCTCTTGAGGACTGAAACATAATTGAGTAGCATATCTGGATAGTGCACGGAACATAGCCTCATAAGCATTAACCGACATCCTACCTTGCTCTAGGCTCAGGAACAAGCTAGAGAATGAGGCCCAAGTCATAGGTGGTGCCTCTGTTGGTTGACACTCAATATGTGACCGCCACCACATTTTGGCGTTCCCTTGAAATTGATAAGTCACGAACTCAACACCGAACCGTTCTACTATACCCATCTTGTGTAGTAGCTCGTGACAGTCAACCAGAAAATCATAAGCATCCTCCGATTCAGCACCCTTGAAGACTGGAGGTTTCAATTTCAAGAACTTACTGAAAAGTTCATGCTGATCATCTGTCATTATAGGCCCAGTAGTTAGGCGTGGAAACGTGCCTATTTCCAATGGAACATCCATGCGGGGAGCCATAGTAGCCGCATGTTGTACCTCCAGAGCCTGAGGTGCTGGTGCAGAAAACATTGGGGGTGTCTGGCCCTGATCAGATAACCCGCTAAGATAAGCAAGAACCTGATTTATCATCTCTGGGGTAGGTTGGGGTGGCATTTCCTCATTTTGCACTTGTTCATTCACCCCATCCTCCCCCTCTCTTATCACTTCCTCAGTCGGTGGAGGAGTCACCGCCCTAGTACCAGATGGGCTAGGTGCTCGTCCTCTTCCCCTAGAGGACGTCCTCCCACGACCTCTACCACGGCCCCTCGCCGCTGTTCTTCCTCGAGCCACAGCCCTAGTGGCTGGCTCCGTTGTTTCTTGTCTGGCCGGTGTTGGTGTTGACGTAGTCGTTGCTCTAGTTCTAACCATCTGCGAAAGAGAGTGAAGATTGTCAGATACTAATTCGTATCGCCTTGATACCAATTGGTCTCAAGTAGTAGCACGAAAGAAAGAATGAAAGAGTGAAATTTTCCTAAAGTCTTATAGCCTCTCAAGGAAAAGTAAAGGCGTCCCCCTACCGTTCCTTAAGACTCTACTAGATCTGTTCTTGTGTGATGAGACCAACGAACCTAATGCTATAATACCAAGTTTGTCACGACCCAAATCGGATCGCGACTGGCACCCACACTTACCCTCCTATGTATGCGAACCAACCAATCTAAACCTTAACATTTCAATGTAATAACAATAGAAAGTAATGCGGAAGACTTAAACTCATTAATAAAAACCAATTCAATAACTATCAAAATTTCAACATCTTTTATTCCCAAAACCTGGAAGTCATCATCACAAGAACATCTACTTTAAACTACTAATTCTAAGAGTTTCTAAGAAGCTAAAAATACATAAGAAGCTAGTCCATGCCGGAAGTTCAAGGCATCAAGACATAAAGGAGAAGATCAAGTCCAAGCTAGAAGCGTTAGCTCACCCTGAAGATCCGGTGTGACGAAGACTGGCTTGAGTTACTGTTGAGTCGAAGATGGCGGCACGTTTGCTGCACTCCACAAATAACAAGAAGAAAAACATAAAAGTAGGGGTCAGTACAAAACACGGGTACTGAGTAGATATCATCGGCCAACTCAAAATAGGGAACAATATATATCAATATTATCGTAAATCAACTATAAAACTCAACATGTAGCAACAACAAGTATTATAATCATCAATAAGTACCATCAAGTTCATCCATGAGGGCTCAAGCCTTAACACCATACTCATTTGGGAATTAAGTTTTATTAAATTGAGTATATTATCATCTTCCAAGATTCGTTCTCTTTCTTCCTCTTGTGTCGGTACGTGACACTCCGATCCCCTACTACTATGTGTCGGTACGTGACACTCCGATCCCCTAATTCTATGTGTCGGAACGTGACACTCCGATCCCCTACATGTGTCGGTACGTGACACTCCGATCCCCTACATGTGTCGGAACGTGACACTCCGATCCCCTACATGTGCCGGTACGTGACACTCCGATCCACTAATACTATGTGTCGGTACGTGCCAGTCCGATCCACTAATACTATGTGTCGGAACGTGACACTCCGATCCACTAATACTATGTGTCAGAACGTGACACTCCGATCCACTAATATCATTCTGTAAATCATCAAGCCTTCTCTATACCAAGGCATCATCAATCCCATTACTTTAATTCATCAAGACTTCTTCTATACCAAGGCATCATCATTAATAATGTATATTAAAGTTTTCTTTTCAAGATTTGGGATTCAATATTTTCATCATGCTTATCTTATCACAATCACATAATCATATTCGTGCAAACATACCATTAAGCATATAGTAGGGTTTACAATACTACCAATACATATCATTCACTATTGAGAGTTTACTTATTAAAGCATGAAAATCATAACCTACCTCCACCGAAGAATTGAAATCAACAAGCAATTTCCCAAGCTTTGATATTCCCTCTGCCTCTTGATCGATCAATTTCTCTCTCTCCTAGTTGTTCTTTCTATTTTCTAATTCAAACCCTCTTTCTTTTACCCTAATTAGAATATAATTAAGAATAAAAGATGGCAATAATACCCCACTAATTAACTTAGGGTTACCTTTTTTAACCCCCAAGAATTTGAGTTATTAATATAAACCCACGAAACCTAAAATTAAGGAAAGAATAGTCAAAAAATGTCCCTTAAAACGTGTAAGGAAATTTGATTCTGCCTGGGATTTGCGCAACCTATGACGGGCCGTCATGCCTGCGACGTTCCGTCCTGCTGGTCGTCGCAAGGGTTAGAGAGTCAACTTCCACTGAACAATCTGTGACGGTCCGTCACGCCTGTGACGGTCCGTCACGCCTGTGACGGTCCGTCCTGCCATTCCGTCACGAAGTTCAGAGAGTCGATTTTTAGTACCCAATTTCAGATTTTCTAAGTGTTTTGAAATGAGGCCCTGAGACGGTCCATCGTGCCCATGACGGATCGTCGTTTCGTCCGTCGCCTCAGCCAGTTTTTCCAGAATTGAAGGTCGTTTTGAGCAACAAACTTCAATTCTAGAAAAACTGGCTGAGACGACGGACCAAACGACGATCCGTCATGGGCACGACAGACCGTCGCAGGTCCTTGTTTCAAAACACTTAGAAAATCTGAAATTGGGTACTAAAAATCGACTCTCTGAACTTCGTGACGGAATGGCAGGACGGACCGTCACAGGCGTGACGGACCGTCACAGATTGTTCAGTGGAAGTTGACTCTCTGACCCTTGCGACGACCTGCAGGACGGACCGTCGCAGGAACGACGGCCCGTCACAGGTTGCGCAAATCCCAGGCAGAATCGGATTTCCTTACACGTTTTAAGGGACGTTTTTGGACTATTCTTTCCTTAATTTTAGATTTCGTGGGTTTATATTAACAACTCAAATTCTTGGGGGTTAAAAGAGGTAACCCTAAGTTAATTAGTGGGGTATTATTTCCATCTTTTATTCTTAATTATATACTAATTAGGGTAAAAGAAAGAGGGTTTGAATAAGAAAATAGAAAGAACAACAAGGAGAGAGAGAAATTGATCGATCAAGAGGCAGAGGGAATATCGAAGCTTGGGAAATTGCTTGTTGATTTTAATTCTTCGGTGGAGGTAGGTTATGGTTTTCATGCTTTCATATGTAAACTCTCAATAGTGAATGAAATGTATTGGTAGTATTGTAAACCCTACTATATGCTTAATGGTATGTTTGCACGAATATGATTATGTGATTGTGATAAGATAAGCATGATGAAAATATTGAATCTCAAATCATGAAAATAAAACTTTAATATACATTATTAATTATGATGCCTTGGTATAGAAGAAGGCTTGATGAATTAAAGTAATGGGATTGATGATGCCTTGGTATAGAGAAGGCTTGATGATTTACAGAATGATATTAGTGGATCGGAGTGTCACGTTCCGACACATAGTATTAGTGGATTGGAGTGTCACCTTCCGACACATAGTATTAGTGGATCGGAGTGTCACGTACCGACACATAGTATTAGTGGATTGGAGTGTCACGTACCGGAACATGTAGGGGATCGGAGTGTCACGTTCCGACACATGTAGGGGATCGGAGTGTCACGTACCGACACATGTAGGGGATCGGAGTGTCACGTTCCGACACATAGAATTAGGGGATCGGAGTGTCACGTACCGACACATAGTTGTAAGGGATTGGAGTGTCACATACCGACACAAGAGGAAGAAAGATAATGAATCTTGGAAGATGATAATATGCTCAATTTAATAAAACTTAATTCCCAAATGAGTATGGTGTTAAGTCTTGAGCCCTCATGGATGAACTTGATGGTACTTATTGATGATTATAATGCTTGTTGTTGCTACATGTTGAGTTTTATAGTTGATTTACGATAATATTGATATATATTGTTCCCTATTTTGAGTTGGCCGATGATATCTACTCAGTACCCGTGTTTTGTACTGACCCCTACTTTTATGTTTTTCTTCTTGTTATTTGTGGAGTGCAGAAAACGTGCCGTCATCTTCGAATCAACAGTAACTCAAGCCAGTCTTCGTCACACCGGATCTTCAGGGTGAGCTAACGCTTCTAGCTTGGACTGGATCTTCTCCTTCATGTCTTGATGCCTTGAACTTCCGGCATGGACTAGCTTCTTATGTATTTTTAGCTTCTTAGAAACTCTTAGAATTAGTAGTTTAAAGTAGATGTTCTTGTGATGATGACTTCCAGGTTTTGGGAATAAAAGATGTTGAAATTTTGATAGTTATTGAATTGGTTTTTATTAATGAGTTTAAGTCTTCCGCATTACTTTCTGTTGTTATTACATTGAAATGTTGAGGTTTAGATTGGTTGGTTCGCTCACATAGGAGGGTAAGTGTGGGTGCCAGTCGCGATCCGATTTAGGTCGTGACAATGCTATTCAACGTTAAATCATAAAAGGATATTAGGGACAAGGAGTTCGATGAGAAAGGGAACAACCCTAGCTTAAAGTTAGTTGAATTCATGAGAATGAAAATTCTCTTGGAGAAAGGATTCCAGGAGAAAACCCCATACCTAAAATATAAATTAATCTACGAAGACCACCTTGAACGAAAACTTGGAGAAACCTTGATATCGCATAGGAGTATCATTGGAATTTTCTTATATTCTTTCGCTCCCTTGCTTATTTTTTTGAGTCATGTATTTGTTGGAGTTTGAACGTGAGTCTAAGTTTTAGGAACTGATCTTGAATCATTAAACTTAGGGTTTAATAAGTTAATTTAATAAAATAATTAATCAATTACAAAAATGCCCCTCCTAAGTTGATTAAAAATACGAGAATGTTGACTAGTTCGAAAATCTGGACATTGGTGTTTACTATGGTTTCGGTCAATAATTTGACTTAATAAATCTTTACTTAAATAATTTAGGGACCCGTGCTAAGTACTAAAGTACCCCTATTTATTTGTAACCAAAATCAACCCCTTAGGACCATTCTATTTATAAGTACAAAAAATTTTCCTTGAGGTATATTATGTTAGTGTAAGGACATTTTTTGGACCATTTAAACTAATTAATAAATTTTCTAAATAAATTAATTACATGAACTAATGTAATAACTAAAGTAACCTTAAGTTTTTATAACCATAACTAATCCTTTTGACCATCCTAGGTTAAGTACGAGGTTGTCTTTTTCTTGTCTTAACCGATATCTCGAAATTGCTTTTTTATTTTTGTTTTGACATTTTAAATGAATAAATTAATCTTATAAAAAAATAAATTAAGTAGACTAGGGTTATTTCTAAAGTATCCCTATGTTTTTAGGACCAGAACAAACCTTTTGGACCATCCTAGGTTAAATACTAGGTGGTCTCTTTACCTAGCTGCTAGATTAGTGCCACCCCGTTAAGTCTTAGGTTTTTCGGTACACCAATTATTTTATTTCGTTTCGTCCTAGATTATATAGGTATTTTGGGCAGTAGGTTAGAGTCTAGAATTAGTTAGAGAGCTAGGCCCCACATTGAGGGACCCATCTGCACATGCTGCCAATTACCTACCCTAACCGAATTCGGTTAGAATGGTCCCCTCCTATGGCAGATTCCCACATGCTTTTCCCATGTTCTTGAACATGGGTTTGTTGTACCTCCCTAACTAACTATTCTTGATATCCTATTTGGAATATTTGCTTATTTTGCCAAGGATCCCCACTATGTCCTTGGACTCTTTTTAATCTACATGATCATTATAAATGATCATGTGTATGGTGACTATGCTTGACACTTGTATTCCTTGTACCTAATTTGTGCGTAAAGGAATTAAATTTGAATTTTTCTTAGGGTATTCATTGCAGGTACATTTCTTTAACAAGCTCATTAGTATTTAGAAAAATCGGCTAACTCCCTTTAATCCTATATGTTATAATTGTACTATATTTTTCTTATTTGGGTATTTTATAGAAATTGGTTGATGCCCCTTAGCCAATTTTCTATACTATGCCAAATATTTCTTAGTGTTGGGCATGGGAATACCTATGTTTCCTCAGTATCCATTCTTACAGACTTACTAGGTTCTTCATTAGATATGTAATTTTTCAAGACTGTTACAGAGTTGCTAAGTAAAAATATTCTTATCCCTTAACTATGCGCCCGCATAGGTGTAGCCACTAGGAAAGCCATTTATAAGGTAAAAATAATTACCTTACTCTAGGCAGAGGATCCCTTATCTGATAGGGGTTAATGTTGGGGTACATTTCTAGCTCTAACGGTCTATATTGGTTAAGATAATCCCCCATAAAAGAATAGATTAAACTATGTCTTCTAAAAGAACATACTACTTAGGGTAGGTGGTGGTATGAGACGCTATCTACTCATTGCACTAGGTAGGACTTTCCAAAAGGGAAGACTTGGTGACAAACCATCTAAAAGAATGTACTACTTAGGTTGGTGGTTCTATGGGATACTATCTACTCATTGCACTAAGTAGGCTTCCGAAAAGGAAGAGTTTCGTGGGTTCTTGTGTGTCTTTTAATTTCTTTCCATTGATTAAGGGGATTGTTTCTACAAGTTGAGTATCCCGGAAGGGGTAGTCTTTAGGATTTCTTTGTTGTGTATTGAAGGAGGCATATGCATACTTCCTTCATGTCTTAACTTAGTGAGTCTTATGATAATCCCCAGGTAGGGTAACTCTACAAAAAATAAGTTCACTTTCTCTTTTGCTTAGCCTTCCAAGCTTACTCATTTAGAATAAGATAGTTCATTCAATTGCTCAAGTTTAATTCATTGTAAATACTTGAAATGCTTCACTAAAATGGCTTAAATCTGTTCATTGTAAATGGGCATCTAATTATTTTAATGTTTTTGAAGTCACAGTAAAATGTCTCTTTTGGTTAAAAATTATGGGAACTCTTATCTAAGTGTTAAATGATTATTTTTTGATGTTTTGCTTTTATATCCTTGAATTTCTTACTTAAATTGTATGAAATTTTAGTTTACTAAAATGTCTCTTTTCACATATTTTTGCGTATGCCATACTTAGTACATTAATGTACTAACCCTATACTTTTCTATACCATTTATACATAGTTTGAAGGCTTTTTGAAATATTCCAATTTGAAGCTTGGGAAATTCACTCTCTCAAGAATTGGTATGGTCTCATATATTCGAGGACATATTCTTTTTTTTCAATGTAAAGGTCGTGTCCCTATGATATTAAATGTCGTGTCTTATGTTTTTCTTGTGACTTTGAGATTTATTAATTATTTATGAAACATTTTTTTATATTAAATTTTTCATAAAGATTTTAAATATCGCACTACTTTTCATGTCTTATGAAATGAATGCTAGTTAAAGGGCTTGTACAAGATCCCAAAGAGTCAAGTATGTTCGGTTACAAAACAAGGGTTCCCCCTAACTTCTATGGTTTTCATTTTTGGTCATAATAGACTTCGTATAAGAGCATAAGGTTATGGGAAATATCTTAGTGTCTAGAAAGTCTCACATGCCATATCTAGTATCGTCTTGGTCATTGGTGTGAGTCGCGACACATCTATGCACAAGAGGCTATAGGATGATAGAAGTTTCACTTTCTTCTCTATTCTATTGTCTTGCCTTAGAGTTAAGTCATATAAGGTGTCTTTTCTCAACCACTTCTCTGTGTTTATTGGACATGAATACGAGAACATCAAATTCTAGAAGGAAGGAGGGAGGTGTAGATAATGAGAGGATCCATCCCTACGTTGACCAAGTTCCTCTTGTTGGTCTATATGAAGAGAATGAGGAGGATCCCCTTCAAGAACCTCAAGTGCCTCCAGAACCTCAAGAGCCTCAAGTTATAAGTGTCTCCTATGCCTCAAGCTCCTTTTGTTGAAGGAGATATGACTAATGCAGAGTTGAGGGCTTCTCTTATGGACTTGACCCAACTCATGACGGCTGAATCTCATTTCATCAACAATAACTTTGTGGCCTAAGATGACAAAGGAGATGGACCCGACCAGATGCTAGTACTCCTGCTTCTAGAAATTGGTATTTCATGAGGATGAACCCTCCCACTATCCATGGTACTAAGGTTGATGCATATCCACAAGGTTTCATGTAGAGGTTTTAAAAGTGGTAGATTCTATGGGTGTGACCCCTAGGGAGAAAGCAGAATTAGCCTCTTACAAACTCAATGATGTGGCTCAAGTGTTATTTGAGCAATGGAGGGTTGACAGACCCTTCAAGACAGGTCTGGTTAATTGGAATGAATTCAAAGAGGAATTCCTAGATAGGTTCTTTCCTCTAGAGAGAAGGGAGAAGAAGATGGTTGAATTCATGAACCTTCATCAAGGTTGAATGAGTGTGCAAGAGTACTCTCTCAAATTCACCCACACTCTCTATGTATGCCCCATGCATGGAAGCCAACCCTAGGGCTAGGATGAGCAAGTTTGTGATGGGAGTGTCTAGCTCGGTGGAGAAAGAGTGTTGTACAACAATGATTTTTAGTGACATGGATATATCTAGGCTCATGGTCTATGCATAACAAATTGGGGAGCCCAATATTAAGGAGATAAGGCAAGAGGGTAAGAGGTCTAGGTCAAATGATTCTAGTCAACAAATGTGTAAGAAGTGGTTCTATCACCAAGATTCTTTCATGGGAAACAAAGAGAGTTCTCCAAACTAAAATTCCCAAGGTGGTGGCTATTCTTATTAAAGGACTAGGTGCCCTACTTGTGGGAAGCAAGAGTTGGGTAGATATCATGCCGGAAAGTATGGTTATTTTGCATGTGATAGTAAGGGCCACAAGATGAGGGATTTTCCTAACCTCAAAACAAGAGAAAACAGGTCAATCAAGATTTCCTAGATCCTAATGCTCTAAAGAAGAACCTTTCCTATGGGAAGGGAGCGAGGAAGGATAAATCCGGAGTTGATCATCTTCGTAAGTCTTAACTCTTTATGATTGTTGTTTTATGATACGAATTGATTTTATGTCGTTTTATACTTAATATGATCATGTCATCTTGATGAATTACATACAGAATGGAATTTTGAAAATTTTGAGTATGTTGGGCAATATTACAATGAACCTCAATGTGATTTTATTTTTCATTTTTAAAAAAACAAAGAATTTGCTTGTCTTAAATTTGAGTTTCATTGTGCGGAAAAGTTTTGTATATGAGCATGTTTAATTTTATAGATGATATTCCTCCATAGGAAAAGGTTAAGTGTGAGTTTTGAAAATTTTAAAGTTTGCAAGAGTTGTGTATGTTGCTATGTGTTTGAAAGTGTGAAATGATGCTCCTTGTTATTTGATGCTTTGATTTTGATTATTTTTATAATTATATTAATGTGTTATGTGATTCTAAGTGAGTCCTTGTTGTCCTTGAAGTTTTAGTGTCATTTGAGGATGAATGTTATTCTAAGTGGGGGAGAATGTAACGCCCCAAAATGAACTAAAATGAAGTAGAGACTCATGAGTGTTTCTTGGGTTAATTTTGTTGTAAATTGATTTACTTAAGTGTTCTTAGTCAGTTTACATTGCTTGGTGAGGTATAGAGGTCAAACGTCCAGGAACATCAATGACGTTCGGAAGATATGCGTTATAAAGTGTTCTTTTGTCTTGATATGTTTGAGTGAGTTTTACATGACCGTTTTGCTTGAAATTTACGTGGAATGTTTATCAGACCTATCGAAATAGATTAGGGGCTTAACGTACATGAACTACCCCACCTAGGACCCATAAGGGGCTCTAGATGAAGGGCCTATAACCTAGATAGGACTGCCAAGAACAGTGCTCAATTGATGAGGCAGTCCATCCACTGGGGGGAGTCGTCCCATACTTAGAGGGATTTCAAGAAACCCTTGATGCACGCTCTGAATCCATCAACGTCGAGCAGGAAGAGACGTCGGGCCATCAACACCCAGTAGCTTGGGTCGTCAATTAGCTCCTTCAAAAAGCTGTCGGAGCTTGCTTCCTACTTGGGGTGTTTTATATTAATTCGCCCCAACTCATTTATAACCTTATGTCAATAGTGTTAATTTTTCTAAGTTATAAATAGTTTAGTTGTAATCCTTATACCTAGATAATACCCCTCACTTCAAATATTCAAAACTCACTCTTTAAAGAAAACTCTCTCAAAGTCACCATTGGAGATAAGACTCAATGAGGGGAAGAATGGATAGTATATACATGTGTATTAATAAAAAATAAGTGGGTTTCTATATCTTTGAGGTATGATATCCATCCTTTAACCCTCTTCAATTCAAAGAGTCATTCCCAAAAGATTCAAAAAAGGATTTTCGAACTCTATTTCCTTCTATCTTTAATTTTAAGGGTGGTTCTTATTATATAAATGTTCCAATGATTTAAATATGTTTATTTTTTGTATGAATTGATTGTTTTCATGTTAAAAACCAAATTAACTTATGTATATGCATATTACAACTTTCCGCTAAAGAAATAGGTTAAATGAGCATGTTTGGGTATGGTATGAACATGGGTTTTCTTATGTTGATTATTTGCTTTAGCTACTTCCCTAAGGGCCTTACAATGATGAAATGTTGAGAAATTGATTAAAGTTTTTGATGTCTTGGTTAAATGGTGAGTTTTTTATATTGCATAGTTCTCATTGTACATTTCTCTTGAGTGGTATAATCCACCTTCTTGGTCACGGTGTTTGTTTTATGAATTGATATTACTTCATATTTTGTGAGTGTAATTTTTAATTTTGAATATATGTAATAAAGTAATATTGAAGATTAGCCTTGTCTTGTGTTTTGTGAATTTTAATATTCACTTAGATTATGCCTAAGTAAAATATATGATTTTGTGAAGCATGTTAGGTGATTAAGTTCATTAATATAGGTCTAAAGCATGTATAGGAATTAATATTAATGGAATGATGTTTATATGCAAGTTGTGCTCACAAGTATAGGGGTTTTAAGGTGAACACTCGTCGTCACTTGAGATGAAGTGTTTAATAGTAACCTCACTATATCCTAAGAGCTTTCTATGATAGGTCGGAGGATGAATGCCCTTCGTGAGTTAAGATGTGGTGTTAGCTAGCTATCCTTTAAAGTGTTTAGAATACATGGGGGTTATGTCTATCCCTGAGAGGATATGAAGAAGAGGTGATATGAAGAAAAGGTGGTTACATTTCTTAAGTTGAGATGTTGTATTCCAATGTACCTCTTGAGATGAGTACTCCTCTTGAGTAGAGAATGAGTTACTTAGTATCAATCTCCTTATTCCTTAACTACGCACTCGCATAGGTGTAGCTATTGAGAAAGCCAAGTAAAATCTTACAAGAATGAACTTAGTCTAGGAATGTGAGGATCCCTCATCTGATAGGGTTTAATCTCGAGATTCTATATCTGCCAGTCATAGACTATGTCGGTTAAGATAACCCCACACAAAATTATTGATTCAACTATGTCTTTTAATATAACGTACTAGTAAGGGAAGGTTTTGTATGGGACACTATCCACTCATTCCACTAGGTAGGACCTTCCAAAAAGGATGACTTGGTGCCAAACCTTCTAAAATAATGTAATACTTAGGGTAGGTTGTGGTATGGGACTCTATCTACTCATTGCACTAAGTAGGCATTAGGAAAGGGGAGACTTAGGTGGGTTGTTCGGTTTCTTTTAATATCTTGTCACTGATTGAGGAATTTGTTTCTCCCGAGTTGAGTAATATGAATGAGGTATTATTGAGGATTGGTTTGGTGTGTATTGAAGGATGCAAATGTATACTTCCGTCATACCTTACCTTAATGAGTCCTAGGATAATCCCGAGATAGGGAAACTCTTATGAAAAATCAGTTCACTTTCTCCTTTGCTTGGCCTTGGAAGTTCAGTACTTAAGAAAAGGGTAGTTTATTTAATCGCTCAAGTTGAATCCATTGTGAATTCTTGAAATGCTTCATTATAATGGCTTAAATTTGTTCACCGTAAATGGGCATCTACTTGCTGTAAATTATGGAATTTATTGTAAGTGGTCTCATTTGGTTTAAAATTATGGGAACTCTTATCTAAGTGGTAAATGATGATTTTTATGTTGTTTTCTTTTAAATCCTTGAATGCTTTACTTAAATTGCATGAAATGTTATTTTACTAAAATGTCCCTTTTTTCATGTTCTTACATATGTCATACTTTTCAATACCCTATAAGAATAGGTTGAAGGCTTTTTTGAAAGATTTGAAGGCGAAGATTTGGAAATTCACTCTCTCAGGAGTAGGTAAGTCCTCATATATTAGAGGACATAGTCTATTGTTTCCTAGTTTTATTTTTAAGACATAATATGTATTTGATTTCAATGTAAAGGATTGTGTCGCTAAGATATTATATGTCATGTCTTATGTTAGGCTTGTGATGACGAGATTTCTTATGTTTTTATAAAAGATTTCCTTTTTTTAATTTATTTGTGAAAAGTTCTAATTCCGCACTACTTTTCATGTCTTATGATATTAATGCTCGTTAAAAGGCTTATACAAGTCCCCAAAGGGTCAAGTACACCAGGTCACAAAACGAGGGTTCCCCTTAATTTGTAGTGGGTGGTTTCTATTCATGATAGGAAAACAATTATAATCTTTAAGTCATCCTATACAGTACTATATATTCATAAATATGATCATCATAGAATCGTATAGTCAAGTAAGAATAATTATGCATCAACCTTAACACTATACACATAAATACATCGTTATAGTCTAACGTGATCACCTAAATATCATCAATAGAAGAACACATATACTTTCAAATTTCTTATCATAAATATATATATATATATATATATATTATCCAAATTTACCTAATAAACTACACAAATAATTATAATTATTAAAGAAGTGCCGACAAGGCCATGATATAATATTATATAAAAATAACACCGACAAGGCCACACCAATTGGAGGTAAAGCACATAAAACCACCCCATCAGTTGACCATACGAATAACAACATAATTTAAGTCTAATAAACTTATAATTAAGGGAAATAGGGTAGTGTACAAGCACTCCAACCTCAACACATCAATCCAATGCTAAATCAT
This sequence comes from Solanum lycopersicum, assembly GCF_036512215.1. NCBI lineage: Eukaryota > Viridiplantae > Streptophyta > Magnoliopsida > Solanales > Solanaceae > Solanum > Solanum lycopersicum. Next base: position 37,544,490 of record NC_090803.1, read on the forward strand.
CAAATTTAATACAATAATGCCCTTACCCATGGCCATGAACATCAATTCAATATAAAAATGATGATACCTAATGAAAATAGGTCAATTCAATACACCTTAAACAATGTAAGACAAACTAAATATCAATTCAATACAATTATTATATTTATAAATAGTACATAGAATACTAGACTAGAATTCATAAGCATTAAGACCAAATCACTTAGCCCATAAAGTAGTCAAGAACTATGGTTCATCAGTTACATGGGTTCATAGGTAAATTTAGTTAAAATTATATAATTAATAGCAATTCAATCAATATACAATGCTTTAAAACCTTTGATGCAAGAACCCAAGGATAGATCATAAAATTTGAAACTTCATCTTTTAAAACTCTTTGAAACTTCTCGGAAAGTTTTGCTCCTTGATGAATAAAGTTTCAAGGATAAAAACCCATAACTCAATAAAGACAATCCTTTAATTTAGTGAATAATCTCCACTCAAATCTTCATTCAATGTCTTTCCTTGCGTTTTTTTTCCAATGGAGTTCTAGAGAATTTCTAAGGGAATTTGAGTTTTGATTTTGAAGAATGAAATCTTCTAAATGTTTAAGGCTTGTAAACATATTTAAAATACCCAAAAAACCCCAATGTTACAGCCTTTTCTCTTATTTAGACGTCGGGTGAAATTACCACTTCACCCCTCAACTGACATTGAAGCTATAGGAACAACCTCATAGTAGGAAGGACCATCAATGGCCCGTCCCTTAACCAAGGGACCGCACTTTTGATCCACATTCTAGGACTGAGGCTGGTCTTTGGCCTATCCTTCCCTACTCCTAAGTTTCCATCGACAATACCTCACCTACGGGGCGTCGACTGACCCAATGGGCGTCTATTGCCATTTGTAGGGTTGCTGTCTTTGGCGATCTTATCCACCAATATAGGTTCTTCATCAAGGACCCTTAGATTGTCCTTGGGGATGTTTTCCCAGATGTTATAGACCCAAACATGCTTATATACGAGTTTAGGACTTTCCACATCAATTTCATGAAAAACAAACACATAAAACTCAATGAAACATGCCTAGACACACAGTCGTTGCAAGGCAAACCTTTCGAACGTCTTAGACGTTCTAGGACATTTGACCTCCAAACATCACGAAACTTGAGGAACTTCCTATATACATTATATTAACTCATTTAATGACCTTATAATCTTATAAAAAATACATTTTAGGCATAGAACCACATATAAGGAACATAGGTGACTTAGTCGTCAAACTTTTTGGTCGTCCCTAGAAATTTCACTTTTAAATAGAATAATACCTTAACCAATGCCTCAATACCACATTATACACGATGTTAGGACCTTAGAACATCATGAAAATCATTTAAGGTTCTAGGTTAACCTATGTTATATATCGACATCTTAGATCCTCCCCCACTTGGACAATATTCGTCCTCAAATGACACTTTGCCACTCGCTGAACATTTCTATGAAAAGAGATTCAACTTAACAGATCATGACCATACCATATAAAAACATAGACAATTTAAAAATCAATAGAACATAAAATTTTACAAACTCAAGAATATCAGAACACCAACAAGAAACTAGAAGAAACTGTATAACTCATCATGCTATAAAACTGATATCCTTCATTCCAAATTGTAAAAACACATAATATATTCAATGTGATGCTCATAAACATCCCTTATAACCACACTAAAATAATTTTAGACTAATAAATAAATTAGATAAATTGTAAAAATTCTTACAGTTAGCAGGCATGTGTTACAATAGGTTTTTCAACATTCTTTAACAATGCAACTTTTAGGCAATGCATGATGGAAACATGCTAAAATTTAGAGAAACACCATATAAACTAATGTTACAGCATAATCATAACTTCATTAAATACACAAGGGAAGAAATCAATGAAATTAAATTTCAACAAGACCCATAAACTCAAAGCAACATGCAACATACTTCTATAACTATCTACTTTCAATCATTAGTTAAATATAAAATATGAAACAATCAAAGATACTTTACTAACTATAATATGCCACTTAGAAGGAACTCATAACACTAAAGTAAAAAAATAACATGCCATCGTTCCTCATCCTCATCCGGCTTTGATCATTTAGACTAGAGTGCATAGAAACACCTCTTATTTGGATTATCATCCTTTGGAACATTATGATAAACTTGATTACCCTTTCTTCCTCTTGCCCTAATGGTAGGACAATCTCTCATCTTGTGTCCTTATTTACCACAACCAATGAAACCCCTGCTATGCCTTAGGCATTCCCCATAGAGCCTCTTTCCAAAACTGACACATGTAAGTTTTTCATTTAAAGTACCACATGTTTTCTCCAATTTCACCGTAGCACTCCTATGTTTTCTTGAACTTGATCCCTCTTCTTGAACCTACGTTGAACTTTATCTATAGGACCAATTAATTTAATGTTCTTATCAACCCTTTTAAGTTTAGACTCCTCTATAGATTGCACATACACCATCAGTATAGCTATGGTTATCATCATGCAACATGGCCTTAAGACATTCATCCCTACAAACATCAGTGAAACTCATCATGAATATACTCATCTTATCCTTTGGATTAGACACAAGGTAATGTGCTTATCTATATAACATTGAGAACTACAAAATGTATTCCTCAACACTCATATTGCCTTGCTTTATATTGATAAACCCATCTACCTTATCTTCCATCCTCGAAAGGGGAAAGTACATTCCCAGAAAAGCTTCCTTGAATTCTTCCCACTCACTAGGACCCAACTCCACCGACTTATTATCCTTCCATTGAGTGTACTACAATAGAGAAACATCCCTCAATTTATTAGAAGCTATCTTCTCCTTCTCCCTAGATGAAACCCCCATAAAACTCAACACATTGTATACACCATCTAGAAGCTCGTGGGGATTAACTCCTACCTTAGAGCCAAGAGAGATAGAAGGATTCATCCTCACAAAAACTCTAAATCGGGACGTATATGTGATCTCCATAACATTAACCCTACGCACCACACTCAAATTCACTTTGTAGTCACGGCTCATGCTAATGAAACCAAAGACCCTCTAATATATCTATTACTTAAATCTGGGGGAGACACACGAACATCATTACCTCCTTACAAAATAGGAACTTGATAATCTTGGGGAGGAAATTTAGAACCTTGAGCACCTTGAGGAACTTGCTCAACATTAGGAGGAATCTCCTCATGCACATCATTCTTTTCAACTCTCCTAGTCGATTTCCTCCTCGTATTCATCATCGTAGAAACACAAGGCATGAGGAAAGACTACTCATAACTTTTACTCTATGGCACGAGATATGAGTATAAATAAAGGGAAATTTTATCATCCTATAGCTTCTCGCCCGTAGTTGTGTCACGACTCACACCGATGGTCAAAACTCTACTAGTCATGACTTGATGAGACTTATTTATTTCTGATATTACATTCATAAACTATTCCCTGATACAAAGCTTGTCTCGACCTGAGACCACACTCTAGAAGTTAGGGTATATATCGGATTGCAATTGGCGTACTTGACCACTTGGAGTTCTTGTACAAGCCCTTCCATATCGTTCATCGCACATAAATATATTATAATTAGTGCAGATTTAAAACTTTCCTTAAAAATTCTATAAGTCTTTAAAAAACTCTTTCATATAAATGTCATATGAAATACTAACTCTCATTTCATCAAATCTTAGACAAAGAATACTAAGGACACGACCCCTTCACACCTTAAATAGACAACCCTTAACTACTCTAGTTAAGTTCATATTTATTTAACATACTTTCTTAGACTTAAGTCATTACATTAATTAGTTCATTTAAGACTCATTCATCACATAAGGACATTCTAGTAATGGTCTTGTACAAGACCTAGGGACTCTAATAAACATTAAAGCATGTGCAATCTTTACATAGCATCCCATACAACAACCTAAACTTCATAGAACTCCACTAATAATAGTAGGTATCCCATATGATAGAATAGGTAATAACTAACAAAGGCCATGGTAGTATAGCATGGACTCTGGAGTTCTAACCTACTACAATGAGGGTGTTCTACTTGCCAACGGTAAAACATGGACTCATCCCATGTGGGCACATGGTTAAGGAATATGAAGGGCGTGCTTTGTACTCTTGTCTTATTCTTTGTAAACGTCTACTTCCCTTACCATACTCACTTAGTGCTAGCCTTTGTTCTCATAGAGTAATTTACATTAAAGGTTCATATAAGGGGGTTTCATATCTAGTTTATAACCCAATCACAGTTACCCTACCAAAAGCTTCACTAGGGCTACCTTACAATGGAGAGAAAAAGCATATAATGATATTCCTTAGTATTGATATGATGCTATAACAGCCAACCAACCTCAATTCTATCATTCCTTTACTTGAAGGATACCATTACTGCTTTTAACTTCAACGCTTATAGGCTTACCACTAAGTTTAAGGTTTCAAAATAAAGGACTCTCTTAACTTCTTTTAATCTCTCATATCATTGATACATAAACTACTAAGTCGATTTAGTATCCTAAGTAAAGACATCTCATATTCAGATTCATACATGCATCAAGTAAGGGACACAACGCAATTAACAGCAAAGACAACATACTTCACTTTAACACGTATCACATGTCCTTCTAAAACCACATATAAGTAACCATTTTTTATCATTGAGTCATCCTATGCACTACCAATATAATCATTAATATGATCATCATAGACTTATATATTGAAGTAAGAATAACCATGCATCAACCTTAACACTATACACATAAAGAGATAGTCATAGTCTAATATGATTACCTAAATAGCATCAATAGAAGAACACATATACTTTAACATTACTTATAATGTAGATATATATTATTCAACTTCACATAATCAAATACAAAAATCATCATAATACTTTAAGTAGTATGGACAAGGCCATGATAATAATATTACATAAAATAATGCCGACAAGGTCACTTCAATCGCAAGTAGAGCAAAAAATACCGCCACCATTAGTGGACCATACGAATGAAAAAATAATTGAAGTATAATTAACACAAAATAAAGTGAATTAGGGAAGTGTACCACCACTTCATCCTCAACACATCAATCCAATGCTAAATCATCCAATTCAATACAATAACACCCTAACCCATTGCCATAGAAATAAATTCAATATAAAAACGATGATAGATAATGAAAAAAGGTCAATTCAATAATGTATGAAAACCGAGATATCAATTCAATACAATTATTACATTAATAAATAGCCCATAGAAAACTACACTACAATTCATAAGCATTAAGTCCAAATCACTTAACCCATAAAGTAGTCAAAAATTAGGTTTCATAAATTACATGGGTTCATAGGTTAATTGAGTTAAATATTCTAATTAATAACCATTAAATCAATATACAATGTTTTATAACCTTTAATGGAAGAACCCATGGATAGATCATGAAAATTAATGTGTGAAAACATTTGAAAACTTCATCGAAATCTGGACATTGTGATTAATAGAGTTTAAAGGATAAAAAGCCATACCTAAATAAATCTAATACTCCATATTGTTGTATATTATCCATTAAAATCTCCAATTTAAGCCTTTCTTTGAGTTTTGGCTCTAGTGGAGTTCTAGAGAATTTTTAATGGAATTTGGGTTTTGATTTTTAAGAATGAAATCTTCTAAGTGTTTCAGGCTTATAAATATATTTACAATACCCAAAAATACCCTACATTACCTCAATTTATCTTATTTGGACGTGGATTGAATTTAAAACTTTACCCCTCAACTTATAGTGAAGATGCAGGAACAACCTTAGAGATAGAATGACCATCGACGGCCCGTCCTTGACAAAGGGATCATCCTGCTGGTACGTAGTCTAGGAATGAGGCTGGTATTTTTCCTCTCATTCCACATAAAAATTTTCCATCGACCAGACGTCATCTACGGGGCGTTTACGGACCCAATGGGTGTCAATTTCTATAAATAGGTGGGTTGTCTTGGGAAGTCTTGGGAGCCAACATGGGTCCTTTGTAAAGGACTCTTAGATTATCCATGGTGATGTTTTCCCTCACATTTCTAACACACACATGCTCGTATACAAGTTTAGGACCAACCACATCAATTTCATCAAAAAAGAATATGTAAAAGTACACGAAAGATGCATTGACACACAAGTTTATTTCAAGGTAAACCTTTCGAACGTACTGGACATTATTGGATGTTTGACCTCCAAACTTCACGAAACATGACATACTGACTATATAAACCATAAAAAATCCTTTAATGACCTTGTAATATTATTAATAACAATTAAGCTCATAACCACATATGAGGCACATAGGTGACTTTATCATCGAACGTCTTTGTCGTTCCTTGACATTTCACTTCCAAATCACATAATACCCTAACCATTGCCTTTATTCCACATTATTGAATAATTTAGGACCTTAGAGCATTATCAGAACCATGATAGGCTCTGTGTTCACGTAATCTATTTTTGAGATCTTACAATCATTATACTCAGGATACTTCGAGAAACCTTGTTTGGAAAACATTTATATATTCATAGGAATACCATGTCCATAGGAACTTATGTTGATGGAATCATCATCCTATATTCAAGACTTATATTTCACCATAGATATCCTTTTAGTTTCCCATATTATATTTGATCGCAATAAGTCATAAGACGAAAATTATCCATGTCATTAATGAGCATAGACGTCAAAAATTCTTTCACTTCTATGTCGATCACATCAAACATAAACTTAATCCCTCTTGTGATAGGGTTAGAAATTAAAGATGGAGCATACTTAGGCAATTGAGTGAACTTAAGTACATACTCTTTCTCACACATATTTCGTTGATGAAGGTTAAGAAACTCGTGCTCCTTGGTTCCTTCACTATAAGGGGGAAAAGTCTATCTAGAAACACTAATTTTAACACTTCCCTCTCTATTGGACCTACTCCTATCGAACTAGTCTCTTTCCATTTATCTTACCACACTTGAGTGCCAACATTCAATAAGTAAGTGAATGATTCCACTTTCTGTAACAAAGCCACTCCCATAATAGAAATTACCTTATAGACCTCATATTTAAATTGTCAGCGTCTTCTTCATATTTTGATCCATAGAAGTCTGCACGGTCCATCCTAATAAAATCCCCCACACTTGAAATTTCCATACTATAAATCGGTTTTATATGGGCTAGAACTTCTCAATTGGATTGAGCCATCATGACTTAAGAAAATTTTTGAAATATTGACCTAATCTCCATTATTTTTATGTTCTCTTCGAAAGGATCAATCGTAGAAAGAGTACAAGCTTGGGGTTGATTTTCTTGATCCACATTGTTGTCCTTACCTTCTATAATAAACCCTTATAATAGTCAGATCCTTAAAAACCATAAACACTGAGTAGGATAAAGACTTAATTTACTCAAACTCTGTTGCATGACTTGTCGGATATAAGAAGTGAAATGTCCTAATCATTTAATATCTTCCCATGCATAAATGTGGCGCGCTTCACACTTACAAAAAAGAATCTATTAGAAGTTGTTTTGAGAAATACTAGAATCATTCTAATCATCAGGCTTTAATTATCAAGTTTTTCATGAACTAACTGTACCCCATAGATGGAAAAGGATGTACTCAACCTCGAAGGGTTACTATACAAGCCTCTCTACATATCATATCATAAGATAGTGGAAATGAGCGGAAATTTACAATATTTTTCATATCATCAAAATTTTATAAAGGGAAAAAGAAGTATTTTACTAGTCTTGAACCATCAAAACATGAATAGTTGATCAGTCAAACATTTTAATGTATTCCGACCTATTTTTATGGATTTAGTGTCCTCAATTCATACTTTGTACCAATAATTATGTAAAACCCTTGATTTGTAGGTGTATTTATTAAGGAACAAAGCAAGGACACTAATTTGAAATAGGAAACAAAGAGAATTGAAAGAATGAATAAATACAATATTGGTGATCTTCAAGTCTACTTGGCAAATTAAAAAATAGTTACTTTAAAGCCTAAAGTTCGTGTTTCCCAATATTTTAAGAAACGAATTCATTCGAAAGATAATGGAGTAATCAGTGGATCATCGAGTAGCTCCGTCATGCATTATTGGATCTCCGAAAGAGTTGAAGACCATTGTAAAGACGAAACTAATTGTATTTTTAATTCGATCTTTGAGATTCTTATAATTGGACCATTGTAAAAACAAAATAAATTTACTAATTTGATTGAAACTCCATTTGGTTATGATTTTTATCTTTTTATGCTATCTAGATAAAACACCAATTCATCAGTGTGATTAAATGGTTATTGTATGATTTAGTTTCTGGGTATTGCTATTTGTAAGTTTAAATGATATTTAAAAGTGACTTCAATCATTAAATATTGTTTGATTTAAGAATTGTAGTTGTAAATACAAATCTACCTGTATGGTTTTTGGTAACTTGAGAGAGAGGTTTAAAACTAAAATGATTAATTTATGGCATGTGGGTATTGGGTTGACATGAATTTGCTTTGAGAGTGAATCCTAAACCCAATCCTATACATTAAGCTTGAGAGAGTGAATGGACTAAGGTGTGGGTTATTCTTATTTTGAATGTTGGTATATGTTGAAGAAAAATAAATTAATTCGGGATAAATGGTTTGAAAGAAATTTTATGTCTTGTATAGTCTTATCTTACTCACTAATAGTTAGCTAATTTTCTAATAGTTACCAATTTCTCTATATTTGCCTATAATTGAATCACATCACAAGAACCCTTCTCATTACTGTTACATCGTATTGATTTATGTTGTTTGTCATTGATAATGATAACAAAAACCTGCATCTAACATTTGTGTCATCCTGTTATTTGAAATATGTTTTCATTCGATAAATATTATTCGTATGACTGATTTAATCATGTTCACACTTCCTAATTGATTCTCCAACAAGTATCGCTCCCTGTGGGATTCCACCCCATCTCATTTGGGTGGGAGCTATACTCATTAACAACTGTTAGCACTTAGAATTTTATGAATTGCCTCTGAAACATCATTAATAAAAATGGCATCGCTGCCGAAAAGTTGTGTTGTTTGCGATTTTTTGTGAAGTCAGTTTTTGCTCTTTTTAGTAATAGTTGAATCTACTAAGTTATAGTTTTTTATTGTGTTTTGTTATTTTAAAATAGAGAAAATATGTTTCAACAGAATAAATGGTAGCCATGGGGCCACAAAGATGACTTCGGCAATCTCAATGATTTTAATGAGCCTAATGGCAATAACCCTATCTTGTGGGTGGAGTTTAGGACATTTCCTCATCTCCAGCTGAAGGGAATTTTATGTTCTACATTACAAGAACCATCTTGAAGCTGTTGCAACTGAAAGGGTTGTGTGGTGGATTTTCTAGTGAGGAACCCCATGAGCATATAAGGAACTTTGTAGATATTTTTGGGTCGTTCTCCTTCAGAATATATTTCTAGAGTTGGTCCAGTTGAGGTTGTTGCCATTTTCTTTAACGGAAGAAGCACGTAAGTTGTCATATGAACTTCAAAAAGACTCCAACACTTCATGGGAAAATCTTGTCACCATATTTAACGCGCATTTTTCCCAGTTTTGAATATTATTAAACTTAGGCACATCATCCAGAGTTTGAAACGATCGAAAGGAGAGACAATCCATAATACTTGGCTAAATTTAAGAAGTTGTTGCTACAATGCCCGACTTATGGTTTGCCTGACAATGTTATGCTTCAATACTGATACCAAAGCCTTAATTATTTGAACAAGGGAGCAGCTGACAAATTGTCTCGGGGAGGTTTTATGCAACAACCTTAAATTATAGCAGCCCATCTCTTGGATGGTATGGACAAAATAAATAGGTCATGGTACACCCGCTATTATAAGGTCTCCCCTATGTTTTATATGTTTACAAAGGAGTAGCTTGAGAAAGATTAAGAGAGGGACCAAAATATGGCAAATATCATAACCCAAAAACACATTTTGTCATAAAATGTTGTGGAAGATAGATCTTGGAGTGTCAATGATGCAGGTGTTGAGTGTGCAAACCTCAATGAGGCTAAGATTGAAATATTGTACAAAGAGGAAGCTAACTTCCTAAACAACAATCGGAGGAGTTTATCGTGTAAACTACACAAGGTAGGTTGGTTTGAAATTTTAGAAGTGGGATGATGGTCAGAGAGTTCGTTACAGAAAGTGGAGGGATTGTAACACCACTTGGAAGGAAATAGATTTGGAGAAGGATAGGTATGTTCCTACCCACGAGTGTCAAAATCCCTAAGATTTTGAGGCTGGCTGATCTGAAGATATGCGTAGTTGTTGTTTGGTCTAGTCGGTTGAAGTCTAAGGATTTTCTTTATTGGGTATGAGGGTAGAATACGATATATCTAACCCCTACACTAGTAGAAAATGTATATATATGGGTTAGCACAAAAATGTACCAAGTGTGGAAGTCATGCATAATATCCTTACAACATGCATAAAAGGTACAATTTATTTGAAACCATGCTTTATGTAACTTTTGAACATCATCTTGGAAATAGCTGGAGAATGTTCTTCTTAACTCAAACTATACACAATACATAATAACATGAAGGATATCATCACAATCACAAGCATAGTATCAAACACAACATAATGCATACTCCAATCTTCATAAGAAAAATTTTAAGTTACATACAAAGGTCATATTATTATATTAGAACTATCACATAATAATCCCTAAGAAATACTTGAGAAATACATAGGTAGAATCCCATAACCCTATTAACACTAAGTATAACTTTTAGACAACCATGATCATGCATATCATAACTACACCTTATCTATATCCAACCCTCACAAAAAAAAGGGGAAATTCATGTTCATATATTATATAAAATATGTCACCCATACAAACAATTTATATAATGGATACATAGGTTCATATATATTCATAGAAAAAAGAAACCACACCACATCCCCCTTATAACTCTACTTTTGCAATGTACAGTGAAGTCCCATACAAAAAATCAAACTATATAAATGTTCATTAAGAACTCATAAGTTCAGTTCTAGGTCATATTTATAGTAAAACATACATTCATAATCATCATGTATTAAGAGAAATCGACCATGCCACTCTCAGAGCCTACATGTGCAATGCATCAATGAAGTCCCATACCCCACTCATACTAAGTAGAACGTCTTGAGTAACCATGACATAGAACTCTCAATCTTATCATACAAGGAAATATAGTGGTAGACACATAGACCATGAGAGACACATAAAATGGATTGTTCTACCCCAAACCTACCTACTTACCAAAGGTAAAGCTTTCATTTTATCATTAAGGTAGATCTACTAGCTAAACAGTGGGCACATAGTTATGGGATAAGAAGATTTCTTGTAGATACCCTAACTGATAACGTTGGGGCTTCTATCGCATGAGATAACTTTATTTTGAACCCAAATACTCCTATGAAAGAAACTCATCTAATTTTTATATCCACCCGCTGCTAAGAATATTTCCCTTTAAAACTCATATATTAGTCTTTACATAAGTTCATTTTAATCAAAGAATGCCCTAGGTACCCAAAAATATATCATCGTAATAGCTCATTGATTCATTAGGTTAGAATATTCTACCAACCTTAGGATAGTTAATAGGTGAGTAAAACCTTCACAACATATTCATTGTGTGGTCATTGGAATAGCGTTTCATTAAACACAACAAATATCATCCTAACCATAAACATATTTTAATTAGTCATGTTCAGGGTGCATATTTGAATTAGCGTTTCAACAACACATTAATACATAATAGTCGTATTCATACATGATGTATGTATGGATGTGGTTACCCTCTAAGTCATATGACAATAATATTATCAGCATAGAAAAATCATTCTCAAATTATTCATAAATGCGGAATGACCTAAGAGACCCTTGTACTTGGCTCCGTTTGTAAGTTGGATCATTATACTTATGACTTTGTCAAGTAAACTCTTAAACTCACTTAAACACAATATTTTAAGCATTTTCTCATCTAATGAGTGTGCGGGTAGAACTCCTGTTTTACACATGGAATCCATGTCATTTTTAATAAAACATCATAATTATTTAATTTATTTAAAAGACATATAAGAAAATTAAGTACTAAAAATAAATAACATGTGAAAAAAAAAACAATTTTGTCTCTTTATTTCCACATTTCACCTTCTTCTTTTCCACCCCCGCCCCCATTTTCATCCCTACTACAAAAATGAAAAAGATAATGTGTACTTTTAATATTTCCTTTCTTTGAACTCACAATCATTGATATGTTTTAAAGGAGGGTTTTATTAATTTTATTTGGTAAAGTGGGATATTAAGAAAACTTTATGTTGGGAATTCAAGCATATAAGATTTTAAAAATTGTGAATGAGTATATTTTCTAGCAAAACTTTGTTAACTTTTTTTTATGATAGTATTGTTGAGGTGTCCGTTAAAAAAGAAATTAGAAAGTAGAAGAGAGTGAGTTATGTAACAGAAGAGTTAGTGATGAACAACGAAAATTGTTGAAGAAGAAAAGTGAAAGGTAGGTGTACGGGTAGGGGCACAGGCGGGGTCGAATCTTTTTGGTAGAGGCTAGGGCTGAAGAAGATGAAGAAGGGGTAGGTGTGTGTGTTTGGGGTTGAAGAAGATGATGCATTTTATCTTTGTAATATTTTTAATTTATTATTACTTCTATATATAATTTTGAGTTTTTTTTTAAAATAATATACTAAATTTACTCGCTTCTAAACGCGTGTAGTCATGCATATAATAATGATGTATACTTGGTTCTCAAGGTAACCCATCAAATACTGTCACGACTCGAGAGCACCCCCAAGTCGTGACGCGGTGTACTTGACCTCTAGGATCTCTTGTATGAGCCTTTTAGATTTCATTAATCACATAAATATGAAATTTGTGTGGGATAAAAAAATATCACAATATTTACAATAAGAAATTCTTTCATAAAATGTAAGAAAGTAAGTCTCATCATCACAAGCCATCTAAGACTCATCCTAATATTATAGGTCAATGAATATTACATAGATAAGAAACTCAAAGTTTAATACATGTCTTTAATAGAAAGAAAACTAAGCATAATTTCCTCGTCATCAAACATATGAGGAAGTACCAAGAGACATAAGAGAACAACGTACTTCGTAACCTTCAAGCCAAAGAAATCTTCACTTGCCTGGATCCTATACCTTTAGGAATAGGAAAGAATATGGAATTAATACAAGTAATATACTCAGTATAGAAGCATCACGACCATGGAGCACCTTCTAGAATCAAAAGGTTGTACTAGACCTCTCATAGGTCTTGTACAAATCCCTTAGGCATCTATTATTGCATATTTGTGTAAAGTAGCACATAATTTAAACTTTTCTTCAAAAACACAATGTCTAATAAATTATAAGACTTCTAATAAATGTCTCACAAACCATTTATGACAACATGAGTACAAATGTCATACGTCTGAGCCCATTAATGTCTAAACAAATAAAGAACATAAAATGCAACAAAGTGGTGGTGTCCTCGAATGCTATGAGGACTCATCTATCATCACTTCTTTAAAGCCGTAGAAACTCTATCCTTCAAAGAAAATCAATCTTCTCAAAACACTACATAGGATTACAATGTAGGCAAAATATGTGTTATTAAGAAATGTACAATGTATGAAAACTATCATAGCAAACATAAGATATTTCAAAGGGTTAGTCAACAATACACTTAATCATAAGATATGAAGTCATAAGAACAACACGAATATCATAAGCATAATAGAGCATCATAAAGCATATAAGTTTTCATACTTTAATCTTTTTCCTTATTACTCAAATGAATTATTTTACAAGCCACCTCCAAGTATTTTTGTGCAAGGCTAAGGTAGCATCCCATACTACTACCGAAGCTAAGTACATCTCTTTAGTCATTCTTGATGATAATCGGCTATCATAATTAAGACTTAGGATGTTCATCATAAAATATGAGAACTACACCCCTAGGCATTCTACCTCAGACACTAAGCATATATTGAAGTCACCCTATTCCCTTTAATTTCATTTTAAAAGTATCTAGTAGACCTACTTCATATTGACAATAAACTATCATACTAAGTAAATCACGTTTTAAAATATCATAACTTTAATTAACTAAGAATAAGCTAAGAAACTAAAAGGAATTTATTTTTGTAAAAAGTAGCGAAATCTGGAAAATTTCCAGCCTTCAAAAGTAAGTTTTTGTCATTATCAAATGGAAATAACTCCAGATAAGGAAGACTTTGAATGAGTTCTATATATGGTTTCAAGTCCCTTGGAAATATCTTTCCAACACCATCAATTTTTCCAAAATCCTATTTAGTATGAGGGCGATATGTCCCTCAGATGTTGGGTTTTTTTTGAGTTGAGGAAAAACCCAATTATGATTTTAGCAGGCGCAAATTTATCATGTCATCCTAGTATTGCCTAATTTGTTTTTAAGGTTATCTAGCGGTAAAGACAATATCCCAAATATGTTTTTCAAAATTAAGAACGCTTAGGTAATGGTTTAAAACAGAAAAGAAGCGGATGATCAAGAATTATCCAAGAAGGTCAAGATCATTGCGTGGATTTCATCGAGGGTGTAACATATCGAGGTATGTGGGATTAATAGGTGTTATTTCCTTTAAAACAAACTCCAACTTGATTAAATACAACAAATTATTGATAATCTTAATGAAAATGTTTAAGTTCTTGAAAAAGTGTTGAAGTTCTTATTTTTTGAATTGTGGTTGATCTCTAGTAGTTATGGTTCATGTTTCTGTACTATTTTTGAGTCTAATATTTTGGGTAATGAGGTATTGGGGGATCCTAATTGTTTGGTGTGGTATGCATGTAAGTTTATGAGGCTTAGAGATGAAAAACTAAGAAGAAATTCAGAGGTCCCATCATATAACCCTCAGGGCGCCACTCCTGTCAGAATGCCTAAGGGCAGGCTCTATCCGACAAGCCCTTGCGTCCCCCGCGTCTTAGAGTGCAAATACCTAATGAGACACTATTTGTTCCCTATCTTTTTGTTCTAGTACCTAAGTAATGTGCCTATCATTCCTAGAATATTTCAGCACTCCAAAGTACATCTAAACATCATGACCTCATCCATAAAAGTGAGATCATGATCCTTGAATCCATAATCCAATTCAAGGGAATCTAAGATCTAAGTCGAAGAAGTGAAGAGTCAAGTTTAAAACTTAAACACCAACACAAAGTTATTTGTTAAAGTTTTCAAAGAGTCTTAAACAATCATTTTAACTTTTATTCAAGGCTGAAGCTACAGGACGAACCATGAGAAAAGAGTTGAGTTAAATTCACAAAGGCAATAAAGGAACTAAATATTCTCTAAGATTTAAACTTCAAGTGATGTAAAGAGCAAGAATTCAACTAATTTTTATAAAGATATAAAGGGGAAAAAGTATTCCTCAAAGGTTGATAAATGTTTCACATTTATGTTTAAAGGGAACTAGGAAGTTCCAAAAGTTTTTGAACTAAAGAGGAGAACATTGATTCCGAAAAGGAGATTTTAAAGCAAAATGGTTCAATAAATTATGTCAACATAAACGAAGGAAGTTTAACTAAATGTATGACATAAAATATGTTTTTTTAGTAGTATTGAGCATCGATGTGGCTATGAGAGTTCATATAATTCATTTCCTAGGTAAACCATATAGCTATCATGTGTATTAAACTATCATACTTTTTAGATGAGCACATGAGTTTAGTCACTTGATCCAGAAGGTTGAAGATGTTCTATGCAACGACAAAGCAAAAGAATGCTATGACAGCGCGGATGTGACGTTGTATCATTACATAGGCTCATATTTGTGGTTAGAGAAACTCCTAATGAACTATATCACTTTCCTATATAAGTAAATTTGAGTTTATAATTATTTTTGTTTATTGAACGATGTGTTTACATTGTTTTTTTCTAGTTTTACATATATTTCTTATGTTTTATTTTATCATGTTAGTCAAGCGGAGCAAATTTAAGCACATCCTTAATCCATTTCAAGTTTTATAGTTGTGTTAAGCACTCTAACTCGCATAAAAAGAAATTTAATGTACTGATGTCAATTGGCCTGAATCATTTTATGATGCGGACACATGTAACTATCATAATCACGCAGCACTTCATTGATCCCGTTCGAGCTCCAAAGTTAGTGGGGAGCCTGCTTGCCTTACTAGTTCATGTTCTTCGGATATGTTGGGGCTGTCCTAACATCCATATCAGACACTTTAGAGGCATCAAAGACAATGTAATAGTTAAGTTTTGGAGTCCCCTTTATGTTATACTTCATATGTTATAGTATCGAGACTTCAGTGTTGTTTTTTCCAAGAAAAGTTATTAAGTTATGTTCTTAGAATGCCTTTAATTCTATATTCTAGTTTGGCATAGTTCTCCACTGACCTAGGCAAACCATGCCAAGGGTTCGCTCATGGCTAAAAATAGTTGTTGGGTGCCGGCCATGTCCAGGGTGTAGGCTCTGGACGTGACAAACATGATATGAGAGCATAGAGTTAAAGAGTACTAAGGAGTCTCAAAAATAATGTCTTTAGAGTCTTAGTCATCATGTAAAACGCATCACATCGATTATTAGAATGATACAACATTTACAAATGTTTTAATTATTTTATTTTCTTTTCATGCGTAGAGTTTATCTATAAAAGTCTCTATCTAATTCATTCTTACGCGTACATTCAGATTCATCATGCCTCCACGAAGAGTAGTCAAAGGTCGACAAACCCGAAGAAATATTGCGGAACTAGGGGTACCAAATGCGCATGATGTGCAACACTAAAGAGGGGTTACAAATTCTAAATTTTTAGAAGCTATCCAGATGTAATGTCAAGTAGAACTAACCATGTCGGGCAACAGAAATAAGCTCGACATGAAAGGGTTGACACCTCGAGTGTTGTTGAGTTTCTGAGAAGGAATACTCCTACTCTAACTGGATCAAGCACTAATGAGGATCCATACAAAATTGTGGAAGAGTTGAAGAAAGTTTTTGAGGCAATACATGTGGTTAATGTTGAGAGGCTTGAGTTGGAAGCATACCAACTTAACAGTGTGGCTATAATCTGGTTCGGCCATCGAAAGGAAGGCAAAGCTGAGGATGCACCACAACCAAGTTGGGCTTGCTTTGAAAAATCATTCTTGGGGGAGGTTCTTTCCTTAAGAAGTGAAGGAAGCGAAGGAACAAGAGTTTATAACTTTGAAACAAGACTCCATGAGTATTTATGAGTATGGGTTGAAGTTTGCCGAATCATCTTGCCATTCTCCTAAAATGATGAAGGATATGAGGATCAAAATGAGCTTGTTTGTTGCTGGTTTGGGTTGTGCTTCAAGTAAAAAAGCATGGGTTGTCATGTCGATAGGTGACATGGAAATATCAAGACTTATTGTATATGGGAAACAATTTGAATAGGAAAAATTGAGGGAAAGAGAGGAATCTCAATACAAGAAAGAGAAGGTCTAGGTATGAGTCTTGTCAATAGAAGGGTGGTTAAAGTCGACGACAATTTATGAAATCAAAAGGGCGTGCACCATCATCTGCTACAATACATTTGCCCAAAAAGTATGGTGAGTGTATTTACCACAATTTGCAGCATTGTAAGGAGAGACCATCTCAATCTCAAGGTAGTGTGGCAAACGGTGAAAGTAGGGATCCTACATTAAGTAAGTGTGGTATAAAGGACCCAGGAGATTTTCGTAATGGCAAAAGAGGTTGTTTAAGTGTGGAGAAGAGGGTAACTTTATGAGAGAGTGCCCCAAGAATAGGAAAGGTGGTGGAAATTCAGAAAATAGGGCCTAGTCTTCATTAGTTGCTACACCAACAGAACTGCACCTAGAGGAGCCAATTCTAGTACTGGCGGAGGGGCAAACCGTCTCCCTTAAATTACTAGCCTCGAAGAGCAGGAGAACTCTCCAGATGTTACGGTTTTGATCAAACTCTTTAATTTTTATTTTTATGGTTTGTTAGACCTAGTAGAAAATTTATCTTTTTTAACTCTTTATGTTTCAAATATGTTTGACATTCTTCCTAAAAAACATAGTGAACAGTTCTATCTTTCTACACCTATTGGGGAGTCTGTTCTAGAGAAAAGAGTCTATCTCGATTGTCCGTTTTCAATGAATCACAAGTGTCACAACCCGAAAATTTACTTTTGAAGTTAGGGTACAATCTTGGATTGCGATTGGCGTCGTCTAACTCTCAAAGTTCTTAGACAAGACACTTTCATATCATTCATTGGATAAAAATAGTGAAAAGTAGTGCAGACTTAAAACATTTCACAAAACTTAATATAATCTTCAAAATCTCTGTCATATAAAAGTAATAGGAAATACTTTATCTTAATATAATCATCTAGAGACACAAGAATACTTGGGACACGCCATACTTCAATATATGAATATAGAAATACTTAGTTTATTACAATACATTGAATGAAAACATAAAAGACATATATGCCCTCGAGTTAAGTAAGGAAATACTTTAACTTCTCTTGAACAATGTTCTAAGTCCAAATCTTCACTTCTCCCAGCTCCTCACCTACCAAGAACTATATAGATAGATAAAAGCAGGGAGTTAGTACAACCAGATCTACAATGGCTATATGCATAAAAATCATGAAAACGGACTTTATTGGAAATATACATCTTTTCATTTAAAAATATAATAATAATAACATAAATCGTTAGTTCATAAATTTATTAAGACTCATAATTCACAAAAAGGACATTCAAATAATGTTCTTCGATAAGACCTAGGAACTCTACATAACATCTTCAAAGTCTATTGTGCAATGTCTAGATTCGTCCATACCAACCACCTAAACTCCATAAATTCCTCAAATGCTAATAGGTATTCCATATGATGAGAATAGACAAAACCAATATAGACTATGATATCAAGACATGGAATCCAGAGTTCTATCCTATTACGACGAGGTTGTTCTACTTGCCAATTGTAGAACTTAGACACATCCCATGTAGGCACATGGTTAAGGAATAAGAAGGGCATACTTTGTATTCTATTTTCATAGTTAACTAGAACAACTTTACCATACCATACTCACTCGGTGCGTTACTTCGTTCTCATTGAGTAATTCATACGTTAGGTTCACATAAAAATGTTCCTTAACAAGTTCATAACCCATTCGCATATACCCTACCAATGAAGGTCCGAAAGGGCTTCCGCACAATGGTGACAAGAAGCTCATAATTACTTTCCTAAGGTTTAATATGATTCCGTGTCAGACAACTAAAGTCAAGTCCATCATCCTTTACCTATAAGGATACTATGCGGCTTACAATTCAATTAATCTTAACCTTAAACTTAAGTCAAGGTTTTAACATAAGAGACTCTCATAACATGAGTTAAAGTCACATGTAATTCATAAATTAAAGAATAAGAGCTCTAAAACCCTATATCAAGGCATCACATTGTCAAAACCATATATATAAATTAAGAAAGATATACAAGTCAATTAAGACAAGACACCACATACTTCACTTTCAACTCATAATGCAACTCATTCTAGAGGCACCTCTTAAAAAACCTAATATATTCAAGTCATCATATATGCCCTCATAACATAATTAATATACTCCACATAGACTCATAAATTCAATTAGGAATAATTAAGACTGAACTTAACACTATAATCATAATGTCAAAGTCGTAGTCTTACATGATCACTTAACGAAACATAACTAGAAGAATACATATATGACTATATACTTAACATGTAAATAGATAATGTCACGCTTTACATAATCAAACTCCAAAAATATACACATAACTTTAAGTAGTTGGCAATAAGGCCATGCTCATAATATTTCATAAAAAACACCAACAAAGCCATGTAAATTACAAGTAAAACACATAATAATTGAAGTATAAATAATAAAAATTAAAGAATTCCCGGAAGCATACCTTCATTTCCTTTTTCACTCTTCAATTTAATGCTAAATCGTCCAATTCAACATCATAAGGTCATTACCCAATTCCATAACCAACAATTTAAGCAATAATCTTAAAATCCAATTAAATATTTATTATTTTAATTTAGGTTTAAAAATATAGGATCAATTATATTAAAATTGAACATACTTCCTATATCATTAGAATTCCCATAAGAAAATACATAACAATTCATCAATATTATCTTAATATCAAATAACCTACATTATAGTCAAAAACTAGGGTTCATTTCAATTCAGGGGTTCATAGGTAATTAAGATATAAATCTTGAATAAAATATCAATTACATAGTAATTCAATTTTTAAAAATCATTTATGCAAGAACCCATGGTAGAATCATGAAATTTGACAATTTGCTTTAGAGAAGTTTGAAAAACATTTTTACAATTTGGGTTCCTTGATGAAACGAGTTTCATGGATCAAAACTCATACCTCAAGCATTATAATTCTTCACTATGATGAAGAATTTAGACAAAAAAACCCTCACCATTATGCCACTTCAAGTTGGACTTCAATGTAGGTTTTGGGATATTTTCCAAGAGTTCTGGGTTTATTATTTTGAAGAAAAAAGTGTTCCTTGTGATCACCTTTTATATATTTAATTAAAATACGCAAATAAACCTTAAATAAACTTCATTAAATTAACTAATAGGTGGGGTGAATTTACCAATTCACCCTTAATTTGGCAGCAACACTTGCGCAGGAACACGTTGTGCGATGCCTATTGTTGACGGGGTGTCACAGCCACGACGGGCCGTAACAGGCCTTTGTCATTGGAAACAGTGGATTGCCAAGGATTGTTTTATCGTCCATGGTTAAGTACCTCATGACGGGACCCTTTCATGGGGTGTCACTACCAAGACTGGTCGTTGACTACTACGGAGCTAGGGTCTGGATGGGACAGCCTACACACTGATTTTTTGGTCCTTCCTCAAGGAGCCTTTGATGGTCCTTGGGGATAATTTCCCGGATGTTTGTCACTCCAAATTCAATCGTATATAAGTTTAGCACCTATCACACGAATTTCATCCAAAAAGAACTCGTAAAACTAGACGGAATATGCCTAGACATATAAGGTCGACTCAAGGCATATCTTTTGAACGCCTTGGACTTTCTTGGTTGTTTAACCTCCAACCTTCATGAAACTTCAAATAGTTCACATATTTGTTATATTAGCTCTAATAAGAACCTTAGAAGATGATGAATAACACATAAACACATAGAACCACATTTTAGACATTTAGGTGACTTAGTGGTCAAACCTCTAAGTCGTCCCTTGACGTTTGACGCACAACACACCTAATACTTTAGATAATGCCTCTACAACACAAATAAAAAATATTTATAACCTTAGACAATAAATACCAACATGTTAAGTTCTAGTTAACCTAGGTCATTTTCGCCGTTTTAAAATCTCCCCCACCTGGACAACTTTCGTTTTTCAATGACACTTGCCACTCTCCAAACACTTCAGAGATTAGAGACTCAACTAGCAGATAATAAACATTCCATACAACATATAATCACAACAAAATAACAATTTTGCATAGTCAATAGATTCACAACACAAGAAGAAACTAGAAAATAATTCTATAACTCATTATATTACGAAACTCACATTCTTCATTTCAAATAGTAAAAACTCAGTTTATACTTAATACCGTACTCATATACATTAGTTCTAACCATGTTATAATATTTTTAGGAAAACCAATCAATTAGTCATATTCTCTAAAATATGGCAGAATGCAGTTTTTAAGGAAACAATGACTTTTTAAGAAAATTTTCGATAATCGACATTTTAAGAAATTCATGATATAAACATTCAAATAAGCAAAGCAATATCATATAAAAACATCTTAAAACGTAATTATTACTTCATAAAATACATACTGAACGAAGCAAATGAAATTCAATTTCAACAAAACTCTTAAACATCATGCACAAGCAACAATTTTAAGGACTTCTATGCCATCTACAAACCATACTCCCCCTCTTAGAAGAAACTCATATCTTAACAAAATAAAGAGAAATTACCAACATCATCATCACTCTCCTTCTCATCCGACTTCTCCACTCTAGAATGGAGTGCATAGAAATGCCTCTTTGTTGAAGCATCATCTTTTTGAACACTAGTAGAAACTTGCTTACCCTCTCTACCTCTAGAAGCAATCATAGGATAATCTTTCATTTTGTCCCCATGTTTACCACAACTAAAAAAACGTCTGGTACCCAATAGACACTCAACATAATGTTTCTTGCCATATTTTGCACAAGTAGGCTTTCCATCCTTGGAACCACCTGCTTTCTCAATCTTGACCTTGCCACTCATAGATTCTCCTTGGGATTAAACCTTTTTCTTAAAACTAGTTAGCTCTTGATTACTAGAACCACTCCTTTTCAAACTTCTAGTAATCCTCCTATGTTTACACTCTTTATTTGATTGTGCATAGACCATGAGTCTAGCAAGGATCATATCATTATGCAACATACAAGTACGGAACTTTTCCACCCCTGAGTAGGCTACCCCGTCACAAAATAACTTATTTAATATCTTAGATTGGACACTAGAGAAGGTCCATACCTAGATAAACTTGAGAATTTCAAAGAGTACTCCACAAGACTCATATTTCCTTGCTTGAGATTGATAAGCTCCATCAACATTTCTCTCCACTCTCAGGGACGGTAGGTACAAAGAAAAGCTTCCTTAAATTCTTCTTATTTAATAGGACCTGATCATTCCGGCCTATAATCCATCCATTCAGTGGACCAAATTTGAGAAACATCCCTAAAATTGTATGGAGCCAATTCCACCTTCCCTCTAGATGTAACCCCCATAGCACTCAAAACATTGTACATTCAATGAAGAAACTCTTGGGGATCCTAATTGACCTTAGAGCCAAGAAAGGTAGGAGGGTTCACCCTCAAGAAATCTCTTAACATAGATCTCATAGTGCTCTGCACAACCTTAGGCATCATATTCAAATTATCTTGCATAGTCACGGCTCGGTCTATAACAATAAAAGTTTGTCTAATCTCCCTATTATACATCTCTTGAACCTCTATACCTGCTTCCATATTAAGAATAAGATCACCTTGTGGAGGCACTTGGGCATCTTGAGCACCTTGAAGTCCTTTCCCACTTTGAAAAGCTTTCTCAATTTAAGGGGGAGACTCCTCATTCACCCTCTCTTCTTCCAACCTTCTAGAGGTCATCCTTCTAGTACTCATCTCCTAGAAAACACAATCTAACTCATAAGAAGAATAATTATAACATTTACTCTACAATACGATATAGGAGTATAAAGGAATGGAAAATCTATCATCCTATAGACTCTCTACCATAGATGTGTTGCGACTTATATCGATTGTCAAGACTCTACCAGACGTGACTTGATGAGACTTATTGATTCTTAATACTATTTTCACCATCCTATGCTCTGATACAATGCTTTGTTATAACCCAAAACCATACCTTGGAAGTTAGGGTACAATATTGGATTGCGAGCGGCGTCATCGAACTCTCAGAGTTATTAGAAATACCTTTTTCATATCATATATTGCATATACATAGTGAAAAGTAGTAAAGAATTAAAACTTTTCACAAAACATAATATAGTCTTCAAAATCTGTTTCATTTAAAAGTACTAGGAAATACTATGTCTCAACATCATCATCTTAAGACACAAGAATACTTGGTACATGACCCATACTTCAAAATATAAATATATAAATAATAAGTCTATAACAATACTTTGGATGAAAACATAAAATACATATGTGCCTTCGAATCAAGTGAGGACATAATTCAACTTCTCTTGAACTATACTATAAGTCCAATTCTTCACTTCTCAAATCACCTCCCTTACCAACAACTCTATCAAAATATAAAAGCATCGAGTTAGTAGAACCACATTTACTAAGTATGGCTATATGCATAAAAATCATGAAAATGGACTTTATTGGAAATATGTATCTTTTCATTTTAAAATAATATTATAATCATAATAACATCATTAATCAATTAAGAAACACAAAGATACTTCTACCATGTTATTTTCTCACTTAAATTCATACTAATATTCACTTAAGTCACACAAAGAGAGACCGACCATACACCCTCTCTAGATGTGCCTAAACGACCCTTATGATTGCCTATAATGAGTCACATATATACTTACAAAGCAATCATAAACATCAAGGTAAGATTCTTTTACCGAAGGTAAACTCTAAGTCTCACTTGAATGAGTTGTGAAGCGACCTCCCATACAATCCCTTACGCACAAACTTAAGAGATCCTATAGACCCACTAAGATAGAATCATGCTAACTAAGTCACTAACACATAGATTACATGCCATTCTCTTCCCAAAGTCCAACAGAAGACCTACTTTAGTAAATAAATAGATAACGTCCATAGTCTCTTCAACATTACCTAAACAATATTAAGACTACCTAAGGCTTAGATCATGTCCATAAAATCAACAAACTTCCCTAACTATAGTCATCCTCAAGGCTTCCAATGATAAGACATGAAGTGATCATCCCTTATGCCCTCGCCACAATTTAGCTAAGGAATCCTAAGGTCACTTTAAATTAGATACTAATTTATTTACATACTCCTTAACAAAAGTCATTAGTTCATTAAGAATCATACATAAACATAACGGACACTTAAATAATAGTCTTGGCCATGACCTAGGAACTCTACAGAACATCTTCAATGTTGATTGTGCATTGTCTAGATAGCGTTCCATACCACCACCTAAACTCCATATACTCCTCAAATTATAATAGGTATTCTACATGATGAGAATATGCAATAACTGATATATACAATGATAGGAAGACATGGAATACGGAAATATATCCTACTCCGATGAGGTTGTTCTACCTTCCAATGGTAGAACTTATACACATCCCTTGTAGGCAAATGGTTAAGGAATATGAAGGGCATAATTTGTATTCCAGTCTCATACTGAGCTTGAACTACTTTTCCTTACCATAGTCACTCGGTTCTAGCCTTCGTTCTCACAGAATAATTGATACAATTAAATTCACAAAAAAGGGTTCTATGAAAAGTTCATAACCCAATCATATTTACCCCACAAAGGAAGGTCCACTAGGGCTACCTCAAAATGGCGACAATAAGCTCATTATGACATTCCAAAGGATTAATATGATGTTGTTCCAGTCAACTAACCTTATGTTCATCAATCCTTTACTTTGAAGGATACCGTTACGGCAAACACTTCAATCAATCATATTCTTATCCTTAAGTCATGGTTTTCACGTAAAAGATTGTCATAACATCATATAAAGTTATATGTCATTCATACATTCAAGACTAAGAGCTCCAACACCCAAAATCAAGATATTCATAACCATATACATATGAAGCAACAAATACAAGTCAATCAAGACAAGACATCTCATACTTCACTTTTAACTCATAATGCAAGTCATTATAGAAACACCTCTAAAAAAACCAAACATCTTGAAGCCATAATATATGTAATCATAACATCATTACTATACTCCACATAGACTCATAAAGTCAATTAGGAATAACCAAAACTTACCCTAACATATTAATCATAATGTCAAAGTCATAGTCTAACATGATCACTTAAGAAAACATAAGTAGAAGAATACATATATGGCTATATAAATCTACATGTAGATAGATAATGTCATGATTTACATAATCAAACTATAAAAATAAAAACATAACTTCAAGTAGTTTCCAATAAGGCTACGCTCATAATATTGCATAAATTTACGCCGACAAGGCCACATCAATTGCAAGTAAAACACCTAACACCGCCACCATAAGTAGACCATACCAATCACAATAGAATTGAAGTACAATTATTATCGAATTAATGAAATCCCCATCGCATACCTTCGTTTCCTTATTTACACTTCAATTGAATGCTAAATCGTTGAATTCAACATCATAATGCCCTTACCCAAGGCCATGACCAATAATTCAAGCAATAATCATAAAATAAAATTAAATCTCTATCAATTAAATCTATGTATAATAATATAGGATCAATTAGATAATAATTGAATGCAATTCTTATAACATTTGAAAACCCATAAGAAAATACATGACAATTCATCAATATTAGCTTGATATCAAGTAACCCACATTATAGTCGAAAGCTAGGGTTCATCCAAATTCATGAGTTCATAGGTAATTTAGATTGAAATCATCAATACAATATAAAGTAGATCATAATTCAATGTTTATAACTCATTTATGCAAGAACCCATGGTAGAATCATGAAAATGGACAATTCAATTTAGAAATCTTTGAAGAACATGTTGAGAATTTGGGTTCCTTGATGAAAAGAGTGAAAAGGATCAAAAGACATGCCTCGAGGACGATAATTCTTCTCTTTAATAAAGACTTTCGAAAAAGAAACCCCTCACAAGGCTGCCTCATAGAGTTGGACTTCAATGGAGGTTTTTTTGATATTTTGTAAGAGTTTTGGGTTTATGATTTTGAAGAATGAAGTTTTCAATGTGATTACCCTCTATATACTTAATTAAAATACCCAAATAACCCTTAAATAACCGTCCATGAATTAATTTTTGAAGTGGGGTGAATTTACCAATTCACTCCTAATTTGGCAGCAGCACCTGCGTAGGAATAGGCCGTGCGACACCTATCTTTGACGGGGCATCACAACCACGACAGGCCGTCACAGGGCTCAGATGGTGGGAAAAGTTGATTTAAAAGGTTCCTCTCCTTGAAAATGTTCAATTCCCCCACAACGGGACCCTTTGACGGGGCGTTAGAGCCATGACTAGTCGTTGGCTACTCCAACACAAGGGGCTGCCTGGGACAGCCTAAGCACTGATTTTTGGGTCCTTCCTCAAGGACCCTTAGATGGTCTTTGGGGATAATTTCCTAGACTTTTCCAATTCAAATACGATTGTATATAATTTAAAGACCTCTCACGTGAATTTGATACAGAATGAATACTTAATATTTGATGAAACATGCCTGGACAGACAAGGTTGACTCAAGGCATATCTTTCGAACACCTTTGACGTTCTTTGTAGTTTGACCTCCAAACATCACAAAAACTTAAAAAATGACTATAAATTTTATATTAACTCTAGTAACAACCTTAAAACATCATTAAAGACACATAAACACATATAACTACACTTTAGACATTTAGGTGACCTAGTTGTCAAACGTCATAGTTGACCCTTGACATTTGACTTCCAACACACCTAATACTTCAAGTTGTGACTCTACACCACAAATTAGACATATTTAGAACCTGAGAACATCAATACCAATATGTTATGCTCTAGTTAACCTAGGTAATTTTTGGGGTCGTACAACAAGAGCACCATGTCTGATCTAGTAGAGTTAGAGATGGTAGATTTTAGTGTCTTTCTAGGTATGGACTAGATCAATGCCTGTTATGCGTCAATATACTATAGAACTTGACTTTTCATGTTTTAATTTCCAAATGAGCCAATCATAGAGTTGCTAGTAGTTCAACATTGTATAAGGAATGTTTTATTTCGTACCTTAAGGCAAGGAAATTAGCATCAAAAGGTTGTATATATATCTTATTCCGAGCTAATGACTCAATTGTTTAGGTACCTTCCCTTAAGGTAGTTCGTATAGGCAGTGAATTTCCAGATGTTTTTTCTAATGATGTAATTAGAGTTCCTCTCAAAAGAGAGACAGACTTTGGCATAAACATTATCCCAGATACTCATCCTATCTCTATTAACCCATACAGAATTGCACCAACAGAGTTAAAAGAGTTTAAGGAACAATTGACACATATGTTACATAAAGACATCATTTGACCAAGTGTAACACCTTGAGACGTTCCCGTCTTGTTGGTATGGAAGAAAAATAGGTTAGTTAGGATGTGTATGGACTACCGTCAGTTAAATAAGATTACCATCAAGAATAGATATATTTTTCCAAGTATAGATGATCTTTGTTATCAACTTCAGGGTACTTTTTTTTTATAAAGATTTACCTCAGATTAAACAATTATCAGTTCAATGTTAGAGAATGTGATATTCTAAACAAGTTTTAGGACAAGGTATGGGTATTATGAATTTTTGGTTTCTTTCATTTGGTTTGGCAAATATACTTGCATTATTCATGGATCTTATGAATAGGTTTTCAAACATTATTTAGATTTGTTTGTCATCATCTTCATTTATGACATACTGATTTATTCAAGGAATAAATCATGCTAGTCGCCTTATGATTGTTCTTCCGACTTTGAGCTACAAAGAGTTATATGCCATGTTCTCCAAGTGTGAGTTTTATGTTAAGTCTATGGCATTTTTAGGCCACTTTAATTCTGGTGAAGGGAATTGAGTTGACACTTAGAAGATTGACGCAGATCAGAGTTGTCCTAGATCCACATCTCCAACAGATGGAAGGAATTTATTAATCTTGGATGGATATTATAATAGATTATTTGAAGGATTCTCATCTATATATTCTCTTTTGAACAAGATAACTCAGAAGACGGTCAAGTTTCAAAAGTTTGAAGTTTGTGAGAAAAGCTTTTAGGAATGGAAAAATAGATTGACTACTACTCGGGTTTTGATCTTACCAGAGGGTACTCGAGTCTTTTTAGTATATTATGATGTATCAATAGTTGGCTTAGTTTGTTTGTTGATGCAAAATGGCAATGTTATACCTTATACCTCTAGAAAGTTGATGATTTATGAGAAGAATTATCCAACTCGTGATTTAGAATTTGTTGCAGTGGTGTTTGCTTTGAAGATATGGTGTCACTACTTTTTTGTGTTCATGTTGATATATTCACTAATAAAAAGATCCTCTGGTATCTGTTCACTCAGAATGAGCTCAAATTTAGAAAAAGAAGGTGGTTGGAATTTATCAAGGATTATGACATGAGTCTTTTTTACCATCCAGTTAAGGATTTTGTGGTTACTAATGCCTAGAGCAGGTTTTCCGTGGGAAGTACTTCCTATGTAAAAGAAAGGAAGAGCGAGTTAGCTAAATATATGCACAGACTAGAACGTGTGGGTGTTAGGCTTATGGATTCCATAGAAGGAGGAATAA
Source organism: Solanum lycopersicum (assembly GCF_036512215.1). Taxonomy (NCBI): domain Eukaryota; kingdom Viridiplantae; phylum Streptophyta; class Magnoliopsida; order Solanales; family Solanaceae; genus Solanum; species Solanum lycopersicum. The sequence goes on from NC_090803.1 coordinate 37,573,667, forward strand.
TGGTGACCAATGAGGCCGAATCATCATTAGTGTAAGAGGTGAAAGACAAGCAAGACCAAGACCCTAGTTTACATGATTTGAAGGCAAGTGTCAATAAGAAAAGAGTATTCCCTTTTGAACAAGGGGGAGATGGTGTAGTGAACTACTAACGCAGATTATGTGTACCTCAGGTGGATGGACTCCAAGAGAGGATCTAGGTGGAGGCTCATAGCTCCAGATATTCCATTCAACCGGGTTTCACCATGATGTACCATGACTTGAGAGAGGTATATTGGTTAGAAGGTATGAAGAAGGATATTGTTGAATTTGTTGCAAAGTTTTAAAATTAAAAACAAGTGAAAGTCAAACACCAACAGTCATGAGGATTGGGTAAGACTATAGAACTTATAGAAAGGAGGTCGAAGATTATTAAATTGACTTCATCATAGGTTTTTCAAGGTCTCAAAGGTAGCATGATTCCATTTGGGTGATTGTCCATAGAATGACAAAGTCAGCCATTTTATTACAAGCAATACCACCTATTCAGCCAAGGATTGTGCTATGTTGTACCTTCAAGATGTTGTAAGACTTAATGGAGTTTCGGTCACTATTATTTCATATAGAGGTACACAATTTAATGCATAATTTTTGAAATCTTTCCAGAATTGTTTGGGTTAAAATTTAAACTTAAGCAATCTTTTTCATCCTCATACAAATGGATAAGCATAGCGTATTATTCGAACCATAGAAAATATTTTGAAAAAGTGTGTGAATGTGATTCAAGAAAGATTGAAGATGACATAGAGTTGCCAAAATTCCTACACATATGTTAGGAGAAGACCATTGGAGTTTGAGGTGGAAGATAGGGTGTATCTTAAGGTTTCACCAATAAAATACGTTATGAGGTTTTGTAAAAAAGAAAAACTTAGTCCCCGGTATATTGGACCTTATATAATCTCTTAGAGAATGGGAAACGTTGCTTATGAGTTCGAATTACTTCTATAGTTAGCAGCAGTTAATCCAGTATTCCATATTTCAAAGTTTAAGTGCATGGGTGATCGTTCATTAATAGGATAAATAGAGAATGTTGGGATTGAGGATAACCTATCCTATGAAGAAGTTCCGGTTTAAATTTTTGATAGTCAAGTTCGCATGGTAAAGACACAGGAAGTTGTGCAATCAAGGTTCATTGGAGGAACCAATTCGTTGAACAAACAACTTTGGAAGATTAGGAGGATATAAAGAAATGATATCCACACCTCTTTGAATCCATAGATAATGCAAATTAAGGTACTACATTCTCTTCTTATCGCTTTATAATAATATGTATAAGCATGTTATAACTTGCTTTTGTCTGGTAATTTTTTTAAGGATGTACTACCCTTAGCTTAGTGAAAGAGTTTTCATTCAATGACGAATGTTCCGAAGGGATAGATATTGAAATCTCATAATTTGAATTCAATAATAATAAGATAACAAAACAAGATAAATTAAACTCACGAAAAAGTAAGGAAATAAGAAAAATTTCCAGCCTTCAAAATTGAGTTTTGGTCATTTTCAAACGTCCATAACTCCCAGATAAATGAGACTTCAGATGATTTATTTATATGGTCTTAAATCCTTTTGTAATATTTTTCCAACACCGCAAAGTTTTTTGATATCCGAAGTCGTATGAGGGAGATATGCCCCTTGAAAGTTTATCTATTCAGTTGCAGAAAAATCCAATCCAGATTTTTACAAGGGCAAGTTCTCTTTTAAATCTAGTATTTCCTCTCTTTTTAAGGGTTATTCAGTGGTAAATACCAAGTCCCAAATAATGTTTTCACAATTATAAATGCATAGGGCTTGGGAGAAAAGAGAAAAAGAAGAGGAAGATCAGAATTGCCTAAGAATGCTAAGTTCATTGCATGAATTTAGTCAGGGGTGATCCTTAATAAGGTATGTGAGATCATTAAGTGTATGGTTCTTTCACCCACACTCCAACTTGATTCAAAACAGCAAATTAGAGTTTATTTGAATGAAAATCATGAAGTTCTTGATGTAGAGTTGTGAAGTTCTTGTTGGTTTAACCGTAGTTTAACTTTAGTAGTTTTGATCCATGTTGCAGGACTGTTTTTGGGCATAATATATTGGTTAATGAGGTATTTAGGGATCTTAAGTGTTCGTTGTGGGATCCAAGGATGTTACAGGGAAGAAAAGCCGGAGGTCCCATCAGATATTTCTTGTGGCGCCACGCCTGCCAGAGCGCCTCAGGGAAGGCTTGTGTGACAGGACCTGGAGCATCGCACCTCTCAGAGCGCCACAAAACCTGGTTTATTCGACAGACCATGGCGCCCCACGCCTCTCAAAGCTCCAATACCCCCATGAGACCTCGTTCTTTCCCTATCTTTTCCTATAAGTACTAAAGTGAGACAATTATCATTCCTAGGTTATTTCAACACTCAAATTTTTATCTAAACATCATGAAATCATCCATAAACATGAAATCGTAATCCTTAAATCCATAATCTTATTTAAGGGAAGCTAAGATCAATGTCAAAGAAGCTAAGATTCAAGTTTAAAAGTTAAAAAACAAGTCAAGTGAGTTCTTAAAATTTTCAATGAGTCTTAAACAATAATTTTAAATTTTATTTAAGGAACTAGTGACAAGTGGAGCAAATATAAAATAGTTGTGCTCAATTTTGAAAATCTATCGAGGAACTATGTATTCTTTAAGTGTTAAAGTTCAAGGTAACTAAAGAGCAGGAGTTGAATCCATTTCTCCAAAGTTATAAGGGGGACTAAGTATTCCTGAAAGGTTGATAAATGTTTCACATTTACGGTTATAGGGAACTAAGAAGATCCAAAAGAGTGCTGAACTAAAGAGGGGAACATTGATTCCGAAAAGGATGTTTTAAAGCTAAAGGGTTCAGTAAATTGTGTCAACCAAATGGAAGGAAATATTAATAAAAGTATGAGCTAAACCCTGTTTTGGGAGTAGTATTTATCACTGTTGTGGGAATGAAAGTTCAAATAACTTAACTTCCCATGTTAACCATGTAGACATCACGGGTATCAAGGTGTAATACTTTTTAGGTGATCACGTTAGTTTAGCCATTGGATAGACTATGTCGGGGATTTTTTATGCGACGTCAAAGTATAGGATAATTATGGTAGCATGGAAAAGATGTTGTATCATCACTTAGGATCATAGTGGTGGTTATCGGTAAGAGAAACTTACGCAGAACTATATAACATTCATATATAAATAATTTAAGTTTGTTTTTGTTTTTTCTTTAATGAACTGAGGATTTACACTTGTTTTTCTAGTATTACATATATTGCTTATGTTGTTACTGATTTATATTTAGTTCGTCTCTTTTAAGTGAAGTAGAGCAGAGGTAAGTTTCATACCACAAAAGTGAGTTAGGTGAAAATAGAGCCAAACATTTTGACAAGAGGTCCTAAGGTCCTTAAATTGTTTATAATGTGGTTATTAGGAAGTGTCTAAAGTATTAAGTAAATTAGAAGTAAAAATTAAGGGATGACCAAGATATTCGACGACTAGTCACCTGTGTTCTGCATATGTATTTTGTGTGCTTTTGAGAAATAACCCACGACTATATTGGAAGACATGCAATTTCGTCACAATTTATCTTTGACAAGCTTTCAAGGAGCTCTCTATATGAATAAATATCTAAATATGAAGAACCACCTTACAATAATATGCAAGAGAACCACAAAAACACGATGAAAAATCCATGATTTTATCTCCAAATGTAGGTTTCTGTCAAGGATATTTTGCAGAGGGAAGTCTAATTTTGGAATCATGTATTGGCAATGGTGTTTTCATGCTTTTAACTAAATTAATATACCATAAAATAACAAAAATAAACCGTGTAGCGTCAGGTTAGGACGTGGATAATTTTTCAATTCACCCCTTAATGGGAGAGCATGAAGGCTGCAGATTTCATGCTAAAATGATAGGCCACGATCGATTCATAATAGGTCGAACGACGAACCGTACTGCTGCCTGTTTTTTATGTCTGAGGGTTGTGCTTTGGCATGAGACTTTACTAGGATATGTCGTGTATGACGCCTCTCCATCGACGGGGCATTGGTCAGCTTACTCGCAAACATTTTGAAGTGTTGGCAATGTCTAGGCAGTCTTTAGGTCCTCCTCGAGGGCCTTTTTGTTGGCCTTTGGAAAGTCGTGCCCAGATGTTTCTAATGTTACTATAAAACTTAACATTCAAGTACCATATATGCTATTTTGATCGTAAAAAGTCACTCACAACACATCCAAACATGCTAGGCACTCTCAAGTCACATTTGCACGTCTAAAGGGCTATCTTTCGAACGTCTTGGACGTTCTTGATCATTTGACTTCAAAATGACTAGAAGTCAATCATACTTTATCTAAAACACTTCATCAATTTTTTGACAATATTATATGCACATGTGATGCTATAGACACCTTAACTCATTTTGGGGGTCTTAAAATATCCCCACTTGAAAAAATTAGTCTTGGAATGACACTTGGAACATTCTATAGACAACAAGGACTCTAATGGCCCATAGTACAACTCACAACATTCCTAATATGATCTCATATAAGTCAATGCACAAAATTTAGATGGAACACAAACTTCAAACCATTTAGCACTTAATGAAACACAAGCAAGCAATGCATTTATTCACTCAATCTTATATGCATTATACACATAGACACTAGTCATGTTCATAAGAGGAACATCTTTCTAATAATCATAACATGGTCTTTACCTTTCAATTTATTATTATCTCACTATGAACCCACATTCAAGTCACACATAGGAAGATTCAACAACACTCAAGAAACAAATAAACAATCATACTTCAATTCACATATACTTGAGTCAAGTGAAATAATGGATTTTTATTAGTTAGGCATGATTCAACGAGGGACATACTCAGCAATAACATGCATAGTTATGTTTAGGGAGGAATTCTCTTCTCCTAACACACCTACATGTCTCGTGAGTTTAGGCCAACCAAGTCACAAAGGTCAATTTCTTTTAGATTAGGAATTCTCAACTTTTAACCAAAGCATGATCCGTCTTTGTTCCTAATATAGTAAAAATGGTAAATTTTACAACACAACGTACAACAACAATAAGTCATTTCACAATATTTCTATTTCTAGCATAATACAAGCTTTCAGAACCATGCATTATTTAGGGAAAATCTTACAATTTATAGGTACACACAAGGAAAATGGATGAGCATGCCTTCACTTTTCCAGAGTTAGCCAAATTCATAGTTCCAAAATCGTAAAAGTCACATAACTTTCAAGAAACCCATCATCTTTTATTCTAAGGAGACTCAACATTTGCATTAATGGCTTAAAACACCCCACATTATAAGTGACATCAAGATGCTTCTAACATAACTCATTATGTTAAGTGAAAAACTAACTTATCAAGATGAACACTCAACATGGAAAACAATAATTTGATCAAAAGTCCTTTTTCATGAAAATTAGAACTTTCAAAACATGAATAACATAGTGTAATTTAAGATATACTTAATAAATGGAGAACATACAACATATATATTCATGTAAGACTCCTAGCATGGAAAAGATTCTAGGAACTCTTTAGTTTTAAGGTCAAGTAAGAAAAGAAGGACAAGCTGGAAATATCAACAACCTAACTACTTACATCACCATCCCCCACTAAGGGTAATCTCATTAAAGAGAAACTTAATTCAACCATCATCATCCTCTAGGCCTAACACTGAAAGGAATTCCATAACATTCTTTATTGCTCATACTACCCAACCACATAAGGTCTCAACTACATCATGAACATCAAGAGTTATAATATATTAGGGAAACAATATAAGACATAACCATAAGGTTTCTTTCTTTTTTTCTAAATACTAATAAAAGGTAAAATCTAGGTCATTTCAATCCACATTATTACCCTACAAAGAGAAGCATGTTACTCACACTTCTAAGATCAACCTTGTCACATCTGGGGATCACCCCCCGATACATAACATGCATCGTCATCCTTTTTGAGGATTAAGCCAAGCCTCTTAGCTTATATCATTACATTCATAGGTAAAAAACATGGAAAATTTAAAACTATTCATTACTTTTTCATTGAGGTTTACATAGACCTCTACATACTCATAATATTTATATCGAGTATATATAGACCTTTTCTATAGGAAGATTACATAATTTTTTACTTTTATTACACAGATATATATGAATTACATAGTCTCTAATGGATGTCTCATCTGATAATCACATAACAAGAGTATATAAAATATGGCCTACCCCATAGAACAATGAACTAGATCCACATTTAAGCATTACAATGTTATGTATGTAAATGAAAAGGAAAGAAAATAAGATTCTTAAAACTAAAATAAATTCATAGATTGATATTGTCATTACCCTAAAAAAGTGAGGACTTGACCAATGTGGATGCATACGAATTACAAGCCTTCCTTCAATGTCGTCTCAAAGCCCTTCACCGAGAAAAACCTAAAATGTTAGGGAAAAGGGAGAAAATGGGTTAGTACACCACTTGTACTATGTATGAGAAAAAATCCACATATAGTATTAAATCATGCTAAAAAGGGGCCTTTGATGAAAATATGTGATTTTACCTTTAGAAAGCCTTATGCATATTCAACAAGACCATACCAATCAATAAGACATAATCATTAAGTCTAATGCTTTTTCATCACAAGACCAACAATAATATGTCTAGTTAAGTCAACATGCATATCACATAATTGGACACATAATCATAGCAACTTTATCATTATGTTATAATAGCAACAAGAATATACAATAGTCCAATACAATATAACTAAATCAAGACAATTTCCCGTGCACCCTTATGAAGTAAACAAGTGCAATGCCCAAGAAGAGCCCCATAACCATACTCAATAAAGTAACCTAACAAGATTCATAACCAACATACCACTTCTCATACCATGTCATTAAGAGAACATATCATAATCCTTTAATAATGAAGACCAACACATATTCATAAGTAAAACTAATCATCATTTGGTATCAAATATGCAAGACAATCATATACAATCATGTACCATTATAAACATATACATATATAATAACAACTTTCTAAAGTTTCTTTCAAGGAAAACTTGTGCAAGGAATAGGTTCTCTCATGCCGCTACCTATTCTTAGTCAAACATCATAGGTCAACCTATTTGATTTGTACCTCATTACTTTATTTTAGTTGAGAAAGCACTTGCCTTAACGGTCATAGACCACAAGAACAAAATTAGGAATTCGGTGTTGTAAAACATTACACTAATAGAAGGTGGTCTACCGGGCAATGTAAAACTAAACATAAACATAGCTATCTAGGTGGATCAACTAGCTAGTCTTCCTATAGGTCCAACATAGTTCAAGAACTAATAGATATATATGAACCCTTTATATGCCACTTGGCAATTAGAGCTGCATATCATGGAAATCCATAGGATGAGTATACCTCATTGCTTTATAGTGAACTTATATCATTTTACAGTGAACCCTTTCTATTCTTAATTCTTTAACTTTTTAAATGTCCAAGTAACCCTCTAGTAATACTTGGTGCAATGCATCACCTTAAGTCCACAAAGTACTCATACATACATTAATAGAAATATAGTACAACATAGACACATTTAAGTCAATACCCTAATTACATTATAGTACGCTCTAGTTAATTTACATACATACTAACTTTACTCCACAAAGAACATTATAAGATGTTACTAACAAACCCAATCTATGTCTTCTAGTGCAATGTTAATGTGAAGCCCCATAATTTCACACATACGAAGTAAACCATAATGAGACCACATGCTTTGATATATATTCCATACATGAAAAAGACAAGTATATACACTTCATACATGCCCAATTAGAATTTCATCAAATAGTCGATAAGACCAATAGTATGCACATAAGGAGAGACTTCATAAGATAGACCAATTTGGACTCATACAATGCATATCCCCACATCAAGTAGAGAACACTACAATGTCATGCGTCAGAAACATGTCATTTACATTAGAACACCTTCATATAACTTCCTTCAAGAGATACTTGTGAAATGCATAGGTGAAGTCCTATACCTAACCTACATAAAGAAACTTTTCTTAAGTTATCCTAGTTAGGGTCCAACTTTATTACATTGTCCTTTTTACTTTAGGGAAACTATAGCCATATACGACATTAATACCATAGGTGCTAAACATGGAATTTGGTGTTGTAGAGCCTTACACTAGTGGAGGGTGCTATACCTAGACAAGCTATAACATTAACACATGCTATCACAATATGTGATATCTCTTGCTAGATCCTATGTGGCAAACACAGTTAATGGAACTTGGAGGTATATGTGGAAACCCTCTTTATTCCATATGAGCATTGTAGTTGTCCACTAATTGAAACCCTCTTTATTCCCATTGAGTTATTGTGGTTATCCACCTCGTGAGGACTATTGTGAACAAGCATTCCCACATTCGGAAAGGGAGCTCCTCGTCTACGTTCACTTGGTTCTATGAAAAGTTCCCATTATTGAAAAACCTTTATTAAAAATACTTTATAAAATTAGGCTTTAGGAGATAGACTCCTCATATTCATAGATCATAGGTCGTATATAAGAATTCATCAACTTAAATAATGTTATAAACCCTTTGACATAGACATTGGTACACACTCGGGTCCTAGAACCTAGATGAGAGTGGCGTTTTTAACCTCCCAGAGGTCGCAAAAATGCCTCTTCTCAGTTAATATAACAATCATACATGAAAAATTTAGTGGAAATTTTATTAATTTTTAACTTTACATAAGTGTACTTAGACTTCATATAATTCTTGCATAAGAGTGATATACTAACAGCTCAAAATAAACAACCCATCAATTAACAGATTCAACAATTGAAATGAAGAATTCATGATATCATTAATAGTTGCCAAACCGGCCTTAATAGAAAAGCTTGAACTAATGTTCGAAAGGTAATTCTACGGAAAACATCCACTAGCTATGTCTAATCTACAAAAGCCAGAGAATAAAGAATAGGCATCCACAAAATGAAAAGGACCTACCAAAGTATGAAGGTACTAGTCCAAATGGCTTTAACTGATCTTCAATCCTCAAGGACCCGGACTTATAAAAATAGTTACTGTATATGGGTTAGCACACACTTGTACTAAGTGTGGGTGTGTTCACATAAACACATAAGGACTATGCATGATCAAGGAAATCTCTTCCTATAGAAACATATCATTTTTTGAAAGTGAAGTCAATTCACTTTCCTAATTCGTTATTGATGAATCATGCTAAGAATATGACATATTTTCATGCATTTAAAGAACTCAAAAAGTTTTCTATTTGAACATAAGACCTTGTTATCATGAACATAATTCTAGAACAACTCAAAAAAAATTTAAAAATTTTGCTCCTGTTAGGCCGAGAGCTCCCTCTCCCAACCTTTGTTTACTTATTAGCCTTTTCACCTTTTGTGGTGTGTAGATTAATAATATCCTTTGATCTTATGTTTTAGTAACGAGTGCAATAATTTATTTTAGTCTCATTCCAAAAATGTGTCAATTGAGTAATCCAAAAGACTAAGGAAATGATTTAACAACCCTACTCAAAAGTTTTTCTTTTTGTTATGGTTAAATTGTGCATGAAGTCTTTAGAAGCCAATTTTTATTGGCTATGCCCATTATTTGATAATTTCCATAATATAAAGATGATGTGGAATATATTCACAATCCAATTCAAAAGACATAATGTTTTGCTCACTTAATTGGCATAAGCAAATGACTGTTAAAATATAATTCTTAACAAACACTAATGATTTGATACATACCAACTCTATATACCTCAACTATCCGACTTCCTCATCAATAAGCGAGGCTATCCTCGCAGCCTCCAACTCATGGCGCTCCTTCTTCTGCGCCCTAGACTCCTCCTCATCTCTAACGGTTTGCCTTTTAACATGATCTCGTAGGGGAGGTGATTGCACCGTGGCAGTGGTGAACAGGAAAACTAACACTGTGTCTTCAGCGGGCTCATGAGAAGGGCCTCAGACTTTGGCACCCGAGCCTCTAGTATAGTATCTAAGTCTACTCTAAGTCTCTGCACAGTAGCCTGGAAATTCGTCGCATCCACTGTAGGGGCTGATAGGGAAATAACCCGTAGCTTAAAAGCGTCCAAGCATTGGTGGACCTCCATGACCTTCAGCTAAGTGTGCTGGCTATCTTGCTCTCTAAGCGCTCCTCTGCCTCAGCAGTAGACCTCTGCATTCAAGGCTGGATGTGGTGCAGAAGTGTGGCCAATTGTGCCTCAAGTTTGTAGACCCTAGCAAGCGGGACATGAGTAGTAGATACAGTCGAGAAAGAGGAGCTCAAAGAGGTGCTACCACCCGGGATATCCGCTTGGGCTCATATGTAGCCGGGTTAGCCGCTTGGGATTGCTCTAATGTGGCCACTATGTTCTTCCAAAGCCTATACACATTCGGACGGGGCCGTCTTTGGTTAGCCAACTCATTGGTCTCATCACGAATGAGTCCAATATCTACTATGTCAGGCGGGTTCTTGAGCACATCAACGTGTCACACACCCACTCCTTCTAACCTGCATAAAGAAAAAAACATTCACCATAAGGGGTAAGTAGTAGTGTCCTTGAAGTCCCTCTCGTGCATCACCGCCTGTAGTAGACATCAGAAGTAAACATTGAACCCCGAAATCATCGCCGCCATAAGTACTGCACGATCCCAATTGACAAGGTTGTCAGCTGCAGTAGGGGAAAGGTAGTGTCAGACTAGTAACCATAAAACCTTGGTTGTGAAGGTGAGGTTAGCATTCTTGATACTCCCCTTGGGCTCCACCATAATCAAGAACCTCACCATTGACGAAAAGGTACTGTGCAATCCACCGCTTTATGGTCTCTCTAACCTATGTTTCACGCTGGAACCAACAATTTTTAATCAACTTCAACTGATAGTCGAACTCGGCGATGAGAGGTATTCGGGCGGCATAAATATCTGCATAATAGAGATACCAGCGGATAGCGGGCAAGGAAATGTAAACCCGCTTTTAGTTGTCTTGGACGTAGTCCAAAAGGGCATGTTTGGCGGGTGATGCCCGCCTATCTAGGTGAGATTAGAGACTCGCCACCTTGTAGGCGTATAACTCTCGGACGATCTCCTCACTGTTGTGGCCTACATCCCGAGTCAACCACTAAAGCCTATGCCTTCTGAATATTTCATGAATAGTGGGCATGGTGCAGAGACTCCCCATAAGAACCCTCCTCTTTAGTATCAGGGTCCGGGTTATGAGCCCCTTATCGTTCGGCAGCTTGCATTTGTGTATACTTCATACTGCCCCTCAACACCCCACCAGTGTTGTTGATTAGCAACCTGGGCAGGGATGCCGGTCTAGCGTGCTGGGGTAGAGTCATAACTATCAGCCTCATCAGATGAGGTAGACTGGGATGCGTTGGCGTGTGCAGAGGCCTCTTCAGATCCGGAGATCTCCTCAAAATCGGACACTTCCTCATAGCCGGAAGAATCCTCGGATACATATACTCTCTTAGACTTTGTAGCAAACCCAAAAGGTGTGCCGGTCAGTAGGCGCTCCTCTTCAGACTGGGAGGTCGTTACTCCGTCGAGCCCAATCTTCGTGGGCATGGATCAGGTTGTGCGTGCAGTATGGGTGGGAGTGAGAGTGACTGGTGGCACGTACTCCAGGTCACACTCATCGTCTAAGCCTATGACAATCCGGATGGACGAGCATCGGACTAGGAACGCATTCGTGTGTAGAAGCAATATTTTTTGGTGCCATTAGTACGTGTAGAGAAAAGCAATTAGAACTAGTACATGCAACAGATGATAGAAACAATGTATAAACATAAATGGAATGGCAGTGCAACAGTTGCAGCACTCCATGACAAACCTATAGATGGTCCGTCAGAGGCACGATGGTCCGTCCAGGAACACTTAATCTAAAATTCGAAAACATCAGAAATAAAGGTTTTGACAGTATCAACGGTTGTGCAGGACGGACAGTCGAAGGCACGACAGTCCGTCTCAGGAGTCCCTCGAGGGACACTTAGAATATAATTTTTAAACATCACAAACAACAGTTCTTACATTATCGACGGTTGGGTAGGACGGACCGTGGAAGGAACGGCTGTCCATCAGAGGGGTCTGTTGAGGGACACATAGCCTAAGATTGAGACGTGGGGAGTGACCGACCCCTACGACGGTCAATTGAGGGAATGACGGTCCGTTGACGGGGTCTCTTATTGTCCTCTAGGTATATAATTTTCTATTTTATTTCAGCCAAATTAGTTCCCCTAACATAGAAATGTGGAGTATCTTTACAACCCAATATTCCCAAGCAACTACCCAATATCCCATCATCCCTAGGAAAAGAACTTTTTCGAGTTTTAGCATTTAATTTCGACAGCCTATCAACCATATGTTACAAATAGAATCAGGAAAAACACTCTATTTTTTAACAAAACACCCTCTTTTTTTTCAATGTCAGTGTTCTACGGGAACTTAGGATTATGGGGGTGAGTTCAAACATGCAATAAGGGTCAAAAATTTGACAGCCACACAATAAGACAACAAGTTTATTTTGAAAATTAAAAAATTAACGATAGTTTATTCATGGATTGGAAGAACATACCTAATAACTGGAATAGAGGAAAAAGAAGTAAGATATTGGTTCTTGAACAGCAGCACAAACACCACGAACACCGACCGGCAATGGAGTAAAGAAACATGAGTAGAGAAAGGGACGATGGGAATTTTGGGAAAATATGGGAAATCAGAAGATGGAGATGGAATGTGAGTTAATGGTGATGAAGTGGGGAGAAATGGTAGGAAATGAGGAGAGAAACGGTTATGAAGGGTTATGAGAGGAGGTTGGAACATTAAAATTTTAAAACTTTTAATATTCAACAAGATGGGTCGGGTCAGGTTTGTGGGTAAAGACGCGATGATTTCCCGTCGACGGACCGTAAAGGGGTTGACAGTCTGTCATGGGGGTCTGTCGAGGGTGCCCTTACTTGGAAAATCTGAATTACATACCTGGGAATGACGGATCCCACCGACGGTCCATCGATGATTCCGTGGATGGGTGCAAAAGAACAATTTTTTGCAGATTTCTTGTGATTTTATAGCTGCACATTTAACACCAATTAAGATAATATTTTTGTTTTTTCTTGACACTTCTGGGCCACGGACCCTAATCTATGCTCTAGCCAACACTATTATTGAAAAAGAAACGAGCAGTCTTACAGAACATTAAATAAATAAAAGAAAAATAATGCAACTATACCTATAAAGTCATGAAAAACCTAACGTTGGCTAGAGGATACATATTGGGTTGCCTCCCAATCAACGCTTAATTTAATGTCGCTGCATGATAGAGGACTCTTGATTACTCAGACTTCATCAAGATGCTATGACTCAATCACTTCCTTTGCCATTTTAGCATTCCCTACAAAGATTTTATTCGCTGCTCGTTCACCTTGAACCTCACACCCTTCTGCTCTCAAACTAAACCGCACCCTGAGGGAATAGTTGGGTGATAAAATAGTGACAATTCCATTTGGACTTGAGTTTTCCCGGAAACCAACGCAACCTAAAATTGAACAAAAATACAAGCAAGAAAAGAAAAGAGCCACTTACACAAAAAAAGAAAGAAGGGAGAATAGCAAGGTTAAAGAATTCAAGAAAATTAAGAAATCCGAAGGAATAAAATAATGAAAAAGTAGGACGCTTAGCCGTTATGTCATGGAGGGAAATAAGTAACTAAAATACATCCAAATGTATCCAACCTGACCGTGACCCTAAGTTACAAGCTAAGAAAGTCCTATCGTGTTGGTAAGAGTATATTATGGTGAACGTAAATTAGTGAAAATAAGAGCAAACCTGTGGAAATATGTGTAAATGAGGTGTGAAATTGTTCGGAGAATGAGTGTTAAAAATCTTACCCACCACAAAATCTCAAAACAAATTCACAACTCATTTATACTTATTTCCATCGGTTTGCCCTTATTTTCACTAATTTAGGTTCACCATAATAGAATCTTAGGACCACGATAGGACTATCTTAGCTTGTAACTTAGGATCAGGGTCATGTTGGATACATTTGGATGTATTTGAGTGACTTATTTCCCTCCTTTACATAATAGCTAAGCGTCCTACCTTTTCATAATATTTTTTCGTCCTATTTCTTAATTTTCTTGTATTCTTTCACCTTGCTATTCTCCTTTCTTTCTTGTATTGTGTAAGTGGCTCTTTTCTTTTCTTGCTTGTATTTTTACATTTTCAAATTTACATTTTTTTTAATACTTTAAACTTTTGTTGAGTCACTTTTCTATAATTCTTTCTCTCTCTTTGTTCTTTGAACTCAACTTTATGGAGCATTCCTCATAATAGCTACCCTCAAATCATGGATTTGCCATGATTAAAAGGTAAAAAAATACCCAATGTTAGGTCAGGGCCATGATAGGTTATTTTCTACATTAGCCATCCTCAGTTACTGCGCCTAGTCATGCAACATTTTCTTTGAATAAGGATATCATTTTTATTTAACCATCATTTTTCAGAGTCAATTTCTATACTATGTACAAAAAATAGTCCATTGTACGCTCAAAATATTTGGATCTAAAAGGGATCAATTTCATTTGGTTTTCTTTTATTTTAACTAAAGATTAGATAATTTGGACAAGGGCCTATGATCCTTTCCTAATTGTCTGACACAAATTTCTTTTTGCTGGACTAACCGAGTAAGTTCTTTGCTAGGTACCAAAAATGGAACAATCAACATTCCTTACACTTTCTTAACATCTCATTACTTTACCAGATTATCGAACACCTCGTACAAGTGTTAGATTGAGTTTCATGAAATGCTGCATCTCTATATCATGCTTAGAGCCTAAACATTCAACATTCACTATAACTCACTTTAGAACGAAATATCATTCATATTTAGCCATCATGCTTTAGATTTCACACTTATACTTTATACAAGATACTAAACATGCCAGTTAAACAGTAAAATAATCAGTCTCTTGGGTCAAATGAACACAGGAAAAAACACCACAAAGAGAGGATTCTGAGTTTGGCTGCTCAGACTTCAACATAGCAATCACTTTCCATTTACCCCACCCCTAACAACAAAGAATGCAATTGTCCCCAATGAATAAGAAATATAAAAAAAACAAGGTTGTAGGTGAAGCAAACCACAGGATCATAACGCCGAACATATACAAGTAGGCAGGTTAGGTTTCCCGGAACCTGCTCCATAAGTAGTTGGGACACATCAGTAGTGTCAAAAGTAATGTCGGCACCCTCAAATGTTTACTTCATTACATAGTCCAACCCCAACCTTTGTTCATCCTATACAAACACCCTTCAATTTTCTAGTTCTTTCTTTCTTTGTTTATTATTTCTTAACGAAATCTTTATCATTAAACGACATAGATCATGTGAGATAACATGACATCCAGTGTCTTCTCCAAACCTAAAAGAGGTGGTTCACCATCCACAGTAAAACTGAATACTTCCTAGCATTCATAAGTGGATCCACTAGCTAGTTACATATACTTGCGATATAGTTCAAACACTAGGAGAATTTGAAGACCCTTATCCACTATGGTTGTAGTCTTAACTCATGATTTTTATTTGTGCTTGAACAAGCTCATTACTAGTCTATCAGTTCTTTGCTCAATTTATCATACATTACAAATATTTGAGGTGACTCATTTATTCTTGAAGATTGCTTCTAGTATAAGGTATGTTTAACTCAATGGATGAATTGTCATACCTTACTATACTTGATGAATTTGAACTGATATCTAACATTATAATTATGGTGTGAATGAGAGTTGTCTCACGATTTCTAACACCATCTTATGTGAGTATCTTTAACATAATTGATTAGGTGCAAGTGAGACTTGTCTCACTTCCTTTAAAACCCCATTCTATGTCAGCTTAATAACTAATAAGCTTTTAGTAATTTCATTACTCACCTTATCTTGTTCAATGTTATTTGGTAGTCTTGTACCAATCTTTATGAGATTGATATGGACTTATTTAATGTGCTAGTATGTTCACAAGTTTATTTTAATAAGGTATGTTGGGACTTGTCCCAATTATTGACATACCCTATGGTATGAGTTCTTTGAGTTACATCTTGTCAATTCAATCTTGAAAATGTATTTGTCCTTACATGAAATATCATAATTTACGTTGACCATATAAGATGTGTATGACTTAGTCATTGGCCTATTCTATTACATATTTTGGAAAAAAATTGTTGGTCAATTTATTGGCATAAACAAAACTTTCACTAAATACTTGTCATGATATTATAACTAGCCAAGTCAATTAACTTCATGTATATACTATATTAATCTCATCATTTTATGCAAGTCAAATTTTGATTAGCTCATAGGAATATTTCATTTCTCAGTTTTGCCAAGCTATAAAGTTGATTTGGCATTGATGATTAATTAACTAGCTTAGATGATCATTCTTATTTAATCTTGGAACATATAATTCAAAACACTTACAAACATATATACTCTACACACACAAAGTAATCGAATTGTTCATTCCTTTCAACAATAAACTGAATTTCAAAAATGACTTATTAAAATTTAATCTTGTCGAACACAATTGGGAATTATAACATTCTTATATCATGTAAATGATACTCTAATCATACGGATCTAACCTACAAGTCTCATTCAACATTATCAAATCACACAAACCTGAACATAATTATTAGTTATCACCACATACCAACAACATGCTCAAGATTTGCATTATACATACTACAAAAAATGCAAATAGGAAGAACTAGGGAGATGAACATTGAACAATCTCATTGGGAATAACCCTAGTTTAAGTGTTCTTGAATTCAAAATTATTGAAACCCTCAAGTGTAAAGGAATACAAGAGACAAAACACATACCTTACTATATAATTTAATCTACAAAGATCACCCTATACTTTTCATGAAAATAATGAATAATTTTCCTTGAAATCGCCTAAGGACACACGAGAGTATTTTTTTCTTATATTTGTTCACAGATTTTCAATCGATAGTTTCTTACCTAGTTAAACGTGAGACTATGTCTTAGGATTTGAATATTGGCTAATTCAACTTAAGCTAATTAACTTAATTTAATAATCGATTATCTAATTACCAAAATACCCCTAATAAATTGACTAAAAATAGGAGAGCTTTTGACATAGCAAAATTCTGAAAATTTTCTAAGGGTTTCTGTTTGACCATCAATTTACATCAATTAATTAAGTTGATAAGTTAATTAATTTAGTGACCTAGGGTAATTACAGTACCCCTAATTCACTAGTACCATAAATAAACCCTTTGTAGCATCCTAGGTGAGGTACTAGCATGTTTCTTTAGTTAGTTGCTTTGCTATGTTTACCTTATTAGGTCTTAGGATTTTTGACACACTAGTTAGTTTATTTTTGTTAGTCGTCGGTTATTTATATAGTTAGGTATGTTATTTAGAGACTAGGATTTGTTAGTAAGCTAGGCCCAACATGGCTTGACCCGACGCAGGCCTTTCCCCTGACAGCTTAACTTACTTTGGTTGGGCTTGGTCATTTGGTCTCTTGGACAGTAGCACATGTGTTGCACTGGAAATGTTCACTTTTTGTCTCAAGGATCATTACTATGTCCTTGTGCACTTCATAATATACATGATCATTTTAAATGATTATGTGCTATGGTACCTAGGATTGAAACATAGATGCCTCGTACCTAATGTGTGTTAGCTATAGAATTAAAACTTTTAGCTTAGTGTATTCGTTGAAGGTACAATTCCTAAAAAAGCTTGGACTGTAGAATATGAACAACAAAGTAGATCTTAAGTTACTTGTTAATACATACAAATTGGCTACCACCCATAAGCCAATATCCTCTACCATGTCCAATATTACTTAATATTGGCCATTGTGATGAATATGTACCCAAATACATATTCTTAATACCTGATGGACTATTCACTAGACCAGTACATTTTCTGGAATATTAAATTATCCCCCCTTAGGAACATTCTTCCATTAATTACACATCACATCATTTTAAATCAAAGAGGATATTTTCTATAAACGCATCAACATACTTGAAATTTTATTCTTTGTTAATATCTCATTCACAAATTACTTATGATGATGCACATCACTTAAATCTTATCTGAAGCTTCATATATGCGATTGAGGAAATTTCTTCTTAATCTCAGTTTAACTCAATCCACATTCAGAAGTCATGCGAAAAAAAATCACGTCAACTCTACACAAAAATGACAACATTAATGGAAGCATGAACTAATATTAACTCATATAGTGCTAGTATAAAAAACACAATTATAGACTTAAAACTCCAAAAACAAGTAATGCACTAAAAGTTAGAGTTTCCTAAACAAAATTAGACTTAGGAAGAGTATGTCAAACCTCACTGAACAGTTGAGGATAACGGGATCTCATGTATGCCTAGGCCTCCTATGTTGCTCCTCAACAAAGTGGTTCCTCCATAATACCTTTGCGGTGGCTACCTCCTTGTTCCTCAATTTCTGCACTTGGAGATCTAATCTTTTAAATTGAACCTTTTCATAAGAAAGGTTATCATCGACTCCTAACCGCTCAAAAGGCAGGATGAATGCTAGATCAAATAGACTCTTTTTAAGAATCGAAACATGAACATTACATGAATAGAAGACAAGTCATTTGGTAATTTCTGTTCTTAGGAAACATTCCCTACTCGCTGTAAGACCTCATAAGGAACTATATATCTCGGACTCAACTACCCTTTCTTACCATAGGTCATCAACCCCTTCATGGGTGATATCTTCAAGTAGGCCTAATCACCGACCTTTAATTAAAGAGCCATTTTCTTATTATTAGCTTATGATTTTTTAAGACTGTAGCTAGTAGCCAATCTATCCCTGTTCATTCTCACTTTTACATAGACTCATGTATGATCTCCTGGCCATGAATGGAAGACACTCCTACCTCAAAGTACCCAACTGAAGACCTAGATCTCCAACCATACAGTTCTTTAAAAGGTTTCATCCCAATAATGGAATTATAGATATTCCTATAAGAGAAATCAATGAGTGGAAATTGATCATTCCAACTCCCCTTAATGTCAATAAGACAAACTCTCAGCATGTCTTCAAGGGTCTGAATTGATACACTCTTCTTTTCCATCCGACAAAAGATGAAAAGTAGTACTGAGATTTACCTGTGTACCCAAGATCTTTTGGAAAAATCTCCAAAAGTGAGAAATAAACTGGGCTCCCGTATCCAAAATGATATACAATGAGATCCAATGCCACCTCACTATTTCATCAATATAAGGTTTGGCATAATCTTCGCCCTAGTAAGTAGACTTCACATGAATGAAGTGAGCAGACCTATTCATCTTGTCAACAATGACCCTAATAGATTGATGTAGTCTCCCGATCCTGGGCATACCGAATACAAAGTACATAGTAATAACCTCCCACTTCAATGTTGGGATATCGTTTGACTGGGTAATACATCCAGGCTTAGGGTGTTACGCCTTAACTTTTTGGCAATTGGAACACTCCTCCACAAACTTACAAATATATGGCTTCATTCCTTCCAACCAATAGATCTTATTGAGTCAATGATGCATCTTGGTGCAACAAGGATAAATTGAATATCTAAATCCATGAGTCTCTGCAATAATATTATGTCTGAAATTATCAATATTGGCACCCCTACTCTTCCCTTGTATCTAAGCATACCATCCCCCCAGGGAGAATGATATATAAACTTACTCTACACTTAGTCTTTCAAGTCCAGGAGCATTGGGTCAAGATTCTTCTTAGCACTAACATCTACAACATATGAGGATTCAAAAACTGTATAAACTGAAATACCCCCACTCGGTCTATTCAGCAGTCGTATACCTAACCTAGCCAATTGGTACCTCTTTAACCAAATTCTTTTTCTCATCATCAATATGAGACACACTGCCCATGCTCAATCGTCTCAAAGCATCGATCATTACGTTGGCCTTGACTGGGTTATAGTGGACACTCATGTTATTATCCTGGAGCTGCTCTAGCCATCTTCTCTGATGGAGATTCAATTCTCTCTGTGGAAAAAAATACGGAAGACTTTCATAATTAGTAAATACAATAACATGTAAACCATATAATTAATGTCTCAAAAATTTTAACGCAAATACCACATTTTCAAACTCAGGATCATGGGAATGGTAATTCTTCTCATGGATTTTCAACAGTCCATATGCATATGCAATCACCTTGCCATCCGACGTAAGAATACATCCCAAACCTACTGCGTACGAATCACAGTACACTACATAGCCTTCACCACTCTTTTGCAATGTGAGAACTGAGTCTAAAGTGAGTCGGTCTTTGAGCTCTGGGAAGATCATTTCACATGTTTCAGATCACTCCAACTTAGCCTTCTTCTTTCCTAAAGCAGTCAATGGAACATCAACAGCGGAAAATCCCTCAACAAACCTGCAAGAGTAATTAGCATAACCAAAAAGACTTTGGATGTCTGTAGGAGTGAGGGGTCTCGTCCAGTTCCTTACTAAGTCAATCTTTTTTGGATCAACATCAACACACTGCTTAGACACAACATGACCAAGGAAGGTCACTGATCTCAGTTAAAACTAACATTTGCTTAATATTCATACAAATGATGTTCCCTGAGTACTTGCAATGTCATTCTCAAATATTGTTCAAGTTTTTCTCTAGTCTTAGAATGTATGAAGATGTCATATGTGAATACTAAACCAAAGATAAAGGATCCCAGGACAAGGAAACACCTTTTTAATTGTCTTAATAACTGGATCAGACTGAAGAATCTGATTTTGAACGAGACAAACAAAAGAAACTACCTTGACCATCTTTCGAAGTTCCAAAAAATTTACAGATCAAAGGCTGTAAGGGCGGATGAAAATAATCAAGGTATTCATGGAAAACCCTATTCATAAGGTCCATAAACGCGGATGGTGCATTAGGGAGACCAAATGACAAGACAAGAACCTCTGAATGACCATACCTATGACGGAAGGTATTCTTAGGAAAATCCTCTTGTCTCACTCTAAGCTAGTGATACCCTGTCTAGAGATCTATTTTAGCAAAGAAACTTAAACCTTGGAGACGATCAAATATATTATCAATTCTAGAAAGAGTGTATTTGTTCTTTGCAGTGACTTTTTTCAGTTGCCGATAATCGAGACACATTCGAGTGGTTCATCCTTTTTATTAACGAACAACACTAGAGCACCCCATGGGGTTATGCTCGGCTGGATGAAGCCTTTATCAAGTAGATCATTTAAATGCAACTTCAATTCTTTGACTACTGGTGGAGCCATTCTATATGGAGGAATGGAAATTGATTAGGTGTTATGATCTAAGTCAACACCAAAGTCAATTTCTTGTTATGGAGGGATTCCTTGTAATTCCTCCAAATAGACATCTTTATACTCAATCACTATGGACACATAGTTTATGGAAGGAACTTCATGTTCTATGTCATTGACTCTGACTAAGTGGTACAAATACCCTATAGATAACATCTTATTGGCTTTATGATGGGAAACTATTTGGCCTGTTGGATTTGAACTACGCCCTTCCAATTCAAATTCTAACTCCTTAGGAAACTGAAACCTTACTACTCTGTTTCGATAGTTTATGAAATCATAGAACTTATGGAGTCAATCTATACCAAAAATTATATCATAGACTAGCACTGTTAATTTGATTAGGTCAGTATAAGTAAATCTATCATGAAAAGTTATTGGGCAATCTCTATATGCTCTGTATGCTCTAATATTATCTCAGGGGTACTAACTAGAAAAGGTTCATGCATGATCTATGGAAGCAAGTAAAATTTATTAGTACTAAGGGTGTGACAAAAGACAAGGTGTATCCTTGATCTAACAATGCATACTGAGGAAAAGAAAAGACATGCAACTTACTAATGACCATATTAGCTGACATATCCTACTTCTCTATACCTTTCAAAGCATAGAACCTATTCATCTTTGGAGGATTGACTGCAAAAGAAGGATTAGGCCGAGGCTAAGTATCTGCCTTTGCCTGATTCTTCACATATGGGAAGTCCGTGATCATATGCCCTCTCTTGTTGCACCCATAGAAGGAATTAGAATCTACCATGTACTAAGCTTCATGCAAAAGGCCACACTTACCACATGACTTTCTGTCAGGGTGGGCATTTCCATTATTGCCTTCTTGAGGCCTGACTAGCCCCATACGAAATTAGTGCTCCTGGAAAGTGTAGGATTACCATAGAGCTGGTGCCCCTTCTTTAACTTTGTCATATCCTGGACTCTAAACGAACTCCTACTAGTGCTAGAACAAGCCTGATCTGAGGGCCTAGACTTATTTCCCTCGTGGTGATTCATCATTTGAAGACTTCTTCACCTATTGTTCATGTACAATAAACCTAGCAAGGTACATGTTATCATGCAACATGGCTACCCGACTTTCCTCTTCCAGATCCTCTGATACACCAACCCTTCTATTGGACACTAGAGAAGAAGCATATTTTGAAAGTTTAACAAACTTCAAGGAGTATTCCTTCACTGACGTACCTCCCTAACGTACGTTGATGAACTCGTCAACCTTAGCCTCTCTCTGATCTATAGGAAAAAACCTCTCCTGGAATGACGTCTTGAGAATGTCCCAAGTTATGGGGACTTCTCCATGTGCTCGGCCATCTACCCACATCTTGTACCATACATACGCCATATACTTGAGTTGTTATGCAGCCAACTCAGACTTCCCTTTTAATTAACACCCATAGAAGAGATAATCTTCTGCACCTCCTCGACAAACTCTTGGGGATCCTCATTGGTTCTGGACCCGAAGCAGACGGTAGGATTTATCTTGGTAAATATCTAAGTCAGGTAGGCATAGTGCTAGAATGTTGGTTCTCCCTCGGAGCAACCTCTCTTGTGGATTGGATTATGATAGATTGTGAATGAGAAGTAATTCATGGGACATCTGAACCAGTGTTGCTTAAACTTCAACATCCCTCAACGCAGCTGGGTTGACAGGCACTCGCACTTCAGCATCTGGGGTTGGTAGAGGAGCTTGGTTTCCCCCAGAAACTGCTTCTCAAACTCTCCTACTTGCATTTCTTCTTATTTTCATTTTTATACACGTACAGACAAGAAAGAAGTTAGACACTAGGATTACACAAAGTGTCAAAGCTACACACATAATAATATAGATTAGATGAAGGGATGATTCTTAACATCGCTAAGTCTCTAATTAATGGTTGTAGTGCACTTCCGAATCATAAGATGAAAACAATACAACTTGGTTGTTTTGATGCTTTGTTCCTAGGTAATTTAACCTCATTCTGATACCAAGTTTGTCACACACGGGTCCTAGACCTTAGATGAGACCGACGTCGTTAACCTGTCAGAAGTCGCAGACAAGCCTCTTCTTAGCTTTCTTTTGAATCATACAATTAAATTTAGTGGAAAATTTTAAACTTTTTAACTTTACTGAAGTAAACTCAAACATGATTTAATTGTTGCATAAGACTGATATACTAACAGCTAAAAATAAACAACCATCTATTAAGAGAGAACAATTGAAATTAAGAAATCTTTGCCAACCCGGCCTTAATGCTGAAGCTTGAAAAATTGTTTGAAAGGAAACGTTGTGGACAACATCCACTAGCTATGTCTAATCTACTAAGGCTGGAGAATAAAGCGTAGGCATCCTCAAACTCAATAGGACCTATCAAAGTTTGGAGGTACTAGTCTAAACGACTTCAACTTATTTTCAATCTTCTTCAAGGACCTGTACCTTAAAAATAGTAATTCTATATGGGTTAGTACACAAATGTACTACATATGGGTGTATGACCATAAACAAATAAGGACTATGCATGATCAAGGAATGCTCTTCCTATAGCAACATGCCATTTTTGGAAAGTGAAGCAACTACACTTTCCTAATTCGTTATATATTAATCATTCTATGAATGTAATATCTTTATGCATTAACTTATTTTCTATATGAAAATATGACACTGGAATCATGAATATAATTTTAAAACAACTGAAGCAAAAATTTAATATTTTGTTGCCCTTAGGACGAGAGTTCCCTCTCGCAGCCTTAGTTTATTTTTGAGTTTGTTATTACTTTTGTTGTATATTTCAATGTTCTCATTTGATACAATTTTTTACATAAAAGTGCAATTATTTATTGTAATCCCATTCCTACAATTAATCAAGTAAGTAATCCAAAAAATTAAGGAAATGAATTGACTACCCTACCCGCAAGTTTTTCTTTCCATTCTTGATAAATTAGGCATGAAGTCTTTATAAGCCAATCTTTATTAGGTATGCCAATTATTTGATAATGTGCATAATATAAATATGTTGGGGCATATGTTCATACACATATTTATGAGCCATTATGTTTTTCTCCCTTTATTGAAATAAGCAAAAACTGTTACATTCTTATCAAACACGGATGATTTAATATACTTATGCTTTTACTTACTTAGTTTACTTTGAACATATATTTATTCTTCTTTGATCTCATGTTACCTTTGAACATGCTAGGTCGACATAGGATATTTTTTTAAGATTTCGATTGGGATCTTTATATGCAATGACTAAGAATAACTTACATCATTACTTAGTCTAACCCCACCTTTTTGTCATCCAATCTGAACACCCCTTATCTTCCTAGTTTATTCTTTCTTTCTTTCTTAATTTATTAAAGAAATCTTAAGCATTAAATGACATAGATCATGTGATCTTACATGAAATCCAACGTATTCCCCACACTGAAAAGAGATGGTTCACCGGCCAAAGTGAAACCGAATACTTCCTAGCCTTCTTAGGTAGATACACTAGCTAGTAACCTATGCTGGTGACGTAGTAGAAAGACTAGGAGAATTTTTAGACCTTTACATGTGCTTGCACAAGCTCATTACTAGATGATCAATGCTTAGCTCAATTTACAATACTTTAAAACTTTTAGAGTTGACTCATACATTCTGGAAGTATGTTTCTAGTATGAGGTGTGCTTATCTCAGTGGATGAATTGTAATTACTTTTTATACGTTATGAATGTGAACTTAAATCTTACATTATCATTATGGTGTGAATGGGACTTTTCTTACGTTTCATAACACCCTCTTATGTGAGTGTCTTTAACATAATTGATTAGGTGCAAGTGATACTTGTCTCACTTCCTTTAACACCCTATTCTATGTCAATTTCATAACTCGTAATCTTTTATTTATTGCATTACTCACCTTATCTTGTTCAATGTTATTTTATCGTCTTCTACCATTCTTTATGAAAGTTAGAAGGACTTATTCGATGTGCTACTATGTTCACAAGTTCATTTAGATAGGGTATGTTGGGACTTGTCCCAAACATTAAAATACCCTAGGTTATGATTTCATTGACTTACTTCTTGTCTATTCAATCTTTAATATGCATTTAGATTTACAAGAAACATCATAACTTACATTGTCCATATAAGTTGGGTATGACTTAGTCATTAGGCAATTCTATTACATATTTTTGAAATATTATTGCTGGCCAATTTATTGGCATAAACCAAACTTTCAGAAAACACTTGTTATGATATTAGCACTATCCAAGTCAATTAACCACATGCATATACTATAGTAGTCTCATCATTTTAAGCCAGCCAACTTTTAAAATTTAATTATCTCATAAGAACAATTTAGTTCTTAGTTTGGCCAAACTATAAAGTATATTTGGCATTGAAGAATCATTAACTAACTTTTATTCTGATCTTATTTGTTTTGGGAAACATTTTATTCCAAACACTTCTACTGTAAAAACACACAGTAATTGAAACCTTCATTTCTTTCATTAGTAAACTTAATTTCATAAACGACTTATAATAAATTCATCATCTCGATCTTAATTGGGCATTACAACAATTTTATCTCCTGTAAATGATACTTTAATTATACGAATTTAACCTATAGGTCTCATTCAACATTATCAAATAACAGAAACCTACACATAATGATAAGTTAGCACCACATACGAACAACATGCATGATATTTGCGTTATACATACTACTAGATTCAGAAATAGGGAGAACTAGCATGATGAACATTCAGTAATCTCATTGGGAACAACCCTAGTTTCGGTTTACTTGAATTCAAAATGTTAGAAAAGCCTCTTGGGTAAAGGAATCCAAGATAGAAAACCAATACCTTACTTTAGAATTGATCTATGAAGATAATCCTGTACTTTGAACGAACATCTTGACGATTTTTCCTTTAAATTTCCTAATGAGAACAGAGAGTATTTGTTTTTTTTCTTATGTTTGTTCTCTATTTTTCAGTCGAGAGTCTCTCACCTAGTTGAACGTTAGTCTATGTTTGAATTAATGAATATTGACTGATAAAACTTAGGCTAATAACTTAATTAAATAAATCAATTATCTAACTACCAAAGCGCTCATACTAAATTGACTTAAAAATAGGAGAGCATTTGACTTAGCCAAATTCTAAAAATTTACTAATGGTTTCGGTTTGATCAATAATTTACATTAAGTAATTATGTTGATAATTTTTCTAATTATGTGACCTAGGATAATAACTAAAGTACCCCTAAGTGACTAGGACCATAACTAACACCTTTGGACCATCCTAGGTTGGGTACTAGAATGTTTCTTTAGTTAGTTACTCGGCTAGTCTAACCTTGTTAGGTCTTAGGATTTTTCGAACAATAGTTAGTTTATTTTAGTTAGTGCGAGGTTTGTTAGGCATTAAAGTTATTTAGTTGGAGCCTGGAATTCGTTAGGAAGCTAGGCCCCATGTGACTTGAAACAACGTGCGGATATCCGGTAACCGCCCTTACCACATTCGGTTGGGCTTGGTCGTTTGGTCTCTTTGCTGGAAGCACATGTGTTGCTGTTGGAAAGCTCACTTCCTGTCCTAAGGATCCTCATTATGTCCGTTGGCCCTACTTAATATATATGATAATTGTAAAAGATCATGTACTATGGTACCTAGTCTTGACACTTGGATGCCTCGTACTTATTGTGTGTTAGCTATGAAATCAAAAATATTATCTTAGGATCTTCATTAAAGGTATAATTCCTAAACAATCTTGGATTGGAGTATTTGAACATCAAAGTATATCTGAAGTTACTTGTTAATAAATGGAAATTGACTAACACCCTTAATCCAATATTCTCTAGCATGCCAATATTACTCATTATTGGGCAATCAGATGCCTATGTACCCCAATACATATTCTTATAGCCTAATAGACTCTTCACTAGGCAAGTATATTTTCTGGAATGTTACACATAGGATATTCAGGAACCCTGTTGTTTAGGGTAGACTTGAGAACACCTTTAAGTCCCCTCCATTGACTAGATCATCGTAAATGTGTGTCTATACATACATGTGAGCAAACATTTCACATAACACCTTCAGACCAAATGTATGCATACTTCATTTTATACATGCATAAGAGTCTAAGCGTAACTATACGAGCAATCCTTTCATACAAACACATTTAGACACTACCATATTCATACTTCAAGATATCATACACTTGATATCATAGCATAAAACTCATATTCATTACATTCTCATACATTCATATTCATGTACATAAATCACCAACCTATGAACTATCCTATTAAGGCACACATGTTCAATGCATACAAAAGGTGACATACCCTTTCTCACACTAGTACACCCCTATAAAGTTGTCCTTGTTGAGGGATACATAACATACTTCATAAACATATACTTTACACGCATAGTAGTTAATATTAGCGCATATCAGAATACCTTTTATTACACACTATGAGTATAGACTAATTTGTAAGTATACATGGAGTGTGAGTGTGTGCACATTGGTAAACATGATCACCTAATGGATATCAACCATACATTGAGGCAGACATCTTCTTAGGAACACAATGAACCTTCAAAGCATAGACCACACATCACAATTTAGCATAGGGATAACATTACTTCAAAACTTGCATTCAAGACTCCTAGCATTAGCTAATAACACATTTATATAGGGTTACATAGGTTACAACTCATTAACCATTATAACTCATCAACGGAAACTCCTAAACCTTACCCTAACAAGTTCATTCAATCACAAAAGACATCATCAATACGTAGAACATGCTACTACATTGAGAACTAGGCATAGATTTCACATAGTGTAATCATCATAACCACACAGTCATTTATCATCAATTTGCCTTCAAGGACATTATCCACAAATATTTAGATTTACATGAATTAAACACCGCCAACATAAGTGGACCGTACCACACAATGTGATACAGCGCCAATTCAACTAAAATTTTCATAGAGACGTAGAGGAGTAGAACATTCTTACCTATATCATTATTGATAAATACTAATATCTCATCAACAATAAAAATATAGGGAATTAGTTAAATGAAAAAAAAAGATGGATGAGATCATGCATAAACCACAACAAGATCATGATACTAACGTTTACAGTACATCACCAATTAAATAGAGAATAGAGAGACATAGATCACTCACCAATTTTCCTTGATTTTATCATAAATAATCAATAAAAAAAATTCATCAAAAATAAAATGTAGGCTAGTATCTAAATAGATTATAACCTAAATGAAAGCAAGCTTCACCTACACTAGAATCGAGATCATACAAGTGTTGTACATTATCAATCAATAGAAGATAGAAGAACATAAGTCAATACTACCTAATCTTCAAGCCTTTATCCACATTGGATCCATTACATATAATTCAAAATAAATTACACTATAGGAAGTAGCTAAAAATCAGTTCGACATAATTGAATCACAATATAATCCTTCTAACATCAAGATCAGATTGACCAACACAGACGCTAAATCAAGAGTTTCATGGGAGAATGGGTTCATCATGAAATTTGATTGTTTAAACATGAAAAAATTATGTAATTATCAAATTTTCATAAGTATTCTTTTTAAAATATTTTTAGAAAGAACTCATGGCTAGATTGGAAGATAGGCAGTGTTACCAAAATTTCTCTATGAAAAGAATTGAAGAAGATCTCTAGATGAATGGATATCTAAAGATGAAGAATCACCATACCTTAATGTACAATAGAACCACAAAAACATGATTAATAATCCATAAGAATCAAAGGTCTAAGTTGTTCTTGAGCTCAATCTCCCATGGAGGTTGCTAGAGAGGATATTTTGGAGAGGGAAGTCAAGTTTTTAAATCATGGATTATGGTTGGGGTTTTAATATTTTTAACTAACTTAATCAACCAAAAAATAACCAAATAAACTTTCTAGGGTCAGTTTAAAACGTGTGGTGAATTTCACATTCACTCCTTAATGAAATAGCACGAAGGGTGCAAAATGCAGGATCAAACTACGGCAGCCATCGACATCCAGTAGATCAAAAGACGGGGCATACATCTTGCCATCATTTAGGTCTGAGGCTTTTCCACTATCTTGATCCTTCATGATGATAAATCTTGGATGATTCCTCCCCATCTATGGCACGTAGTTCAGCCTATTGACCGTCGTTTTCAAGCATTGGTAGACACTGCCTAGGAATTTTCTAGGCAGTGTCTTGGTCATCCTCGAGGACCTTTTTATGTAGCCCATGGGGAGTCATGCCCAAATGTTTCCAATGTAAATACACACCTTATAATATCAAGGAACTTTCATACCAATTTGATAGTCATACAACACTAACAACACATCCAAACATGATACGCACATTCAAGTCACACATGCACATCTCAAGGGCTAACTTTCGAACGTCTTGCACATTCTTGAACGTTTAACTTCCAAATCCCTTCAAATAAATCATACTTGATCAAAAAAACATAATCGAAATGGTAAAATCTTATAGGCACTTGTGAGACTTTAGGCACCCTAACTCATTTTGGGGGTCTTGAACCACCATAAGTGGATCATACCATACATCAGCAATTCAAGAAGACAAGAACAATTAAGATCAACTTACCCTTAATCCAATACTTTAACAACTCAATTATCCAACCATTCATCATAATTAAGCACATACAGCAGTACATAAGCATAATACATCATAGTATCCAATAAAATTTATCAAACCCAATTTATATGTAAACATTAGAGAATTATAAGAATCATGGGTTTATGGCGTTTTTTAATCATAATTCATCAATTAATATTGAAACCTTTTGAAAAAACCTTTGGATTGGATCCTTCAATACGAGAAGAACAAGTATGAATTATCATACCTCATTAGAATAAAGCACGAAATTTGATGAACAAGCCATTGAAAAAAATCTCCAATCCTAGATTCAGTTTTATTTCAAGCACTAGCGGAGTCTTGAAAGAGTATTGTTTAGGAGAGGGGTTTTGATTTAGAAAAGTGAAGTCTAATATAGGTAATCGGTGTATCAACTAACTTAAAATACTTAAAACACCTAAAATAGCCGTCAATGACTTAATTAGGACGTTGGGGTAAATTTACCAATTCACCCCTAAGTGGGCCATCACTCAACAATATTTGCAGGTTCCCAAACACGACCAAAGTCTATGGGGTGTCCTTTGGATCACAGCCCATCCTGCTAGTCATGGTTTGGATTATAGACTCTCCATCATGGAGGCTATGCTGATGCATCGATGTTTTGAGTCACGCCTCCTATTGACGCGACGTTGTTTTATCAAAGGGGCATCATTATGGTCGATGATTGGAGCTGCTTTGGCAGCTTCATGCCCATTGTTCGGGTCCTCCTCAAGGACCCTTAGGGTGTTCATTGTGTAGTTTGGATCAAGATGTTTCGACCCTAAACATGATAAAATAGAATATAGGTCCCTTCCACTTATTTAAGACTTAAAACGACACATTAGTACACATGAAGCATGAAAAGGCACACTAGCACACACAAGAGTAGTTTCGTAATGTCTTGATCGTTCTTTGACGTTCAACTTTTATACTCTTTTAAACTGACTTATACAGATATTATTCATAATTTTAACACATTGTTATATCATGAAAAACATGTGAAGTTAGATCTTGATGACCTTGGGGAACGTGAGGGGAACCTCCTCACTTACATTTGTTTTATGAGCTATAGGGACTCGTTCACCCCATAGAGGAACACCCTCATTCCCTTCTTCATGATCCACTCATCTTGAAGTATTCCTTCTTGCATTCATACCCTATAAATACTAGAGAAGAGATGTTGAAAATAACATATTGAACTCAACTCTATGGCATGACACAAGAGTAAAGAGGAAAGTGAAACTTCTTTTATTCAATAGCCTCATGCCCATAGATGTGTCATAACGCAAAAAGATGAATGAGAGTCTACTAGACTTGAATTGTGAGACATTGGACCCTAACACTATCTTTCTAACCTTATCCTCTAATACAATATTTTCACGATCAGAGAGCACCCCCATGTCGTGACACGACATACATGACCTCTCGGAGGTCTTCTACAAGCCTCTGAGTTTTCTTTCATCACAAAAGTATGAAAAGTACCTCAAAATTATAATTTTTCAAAATATAGTCAATAAGAAACTCTTTCATAAAATGTAAGAAACTAAGTCTCACAATCACAAGCAATCTTAGCCACGTCTTAATAACATAGAGTCATGACCCTTACATTTCAGAAGAACTCATAGTCTAATAGAAGTCATTAATATGAAAAAAACTAAACATAATATCTTTGTCCTCGAAAACATGATGACATACCAAGAAACTTGTGAGAACAATCCACTTCTCATGTTTCACCTCTAAGGAACCTTTACTTGCCTTCCACATATACCTTTATGAATAGCCAAAAAGATGGAGTAAGTACAAATAATGTACTAAGTGTGGCAACATGTTAAACCATGCTTTAAAAAGGATATATTAGTTCATACATTGTTTTTTTGCTATTTCTATAAACAACATGAATGAAGTGTACAAAATATCATATAAGTTACATTAACATAGAAGATAATACTTTCAAATTCTCAACATATAGTAATTTTTATAAATAAAACCCATTAGTCATTTAGACTATAACAACCCTAAAATAGTCTACGCTAAGTAATGTCTAACGTATCTAGAATTCCTAGTTTTTACTGGGTTTACACGGATTGATTCTCGTAGAACTAGACCGCTGAACCCAAATATGATTATTTACCCGGATAAGTCTTTACCAGATTTAAAAAGGGGAAATCTTAAGTTTGGAGAGTCTAGGGATAAAATGGTATTTTTCCAATTTAAGAGTAGTATTGTAATTACCCGAATATAAAATAAATTATTTAATTAATAAAATTGAGGAGCATTTTGTGTAGAAACAACTAAAATTGCCCATTGAGAAGAATCATGCTCTATCTAGTTCGAACCTAGGTGGGAGAAATGACATTACCTAATTAACCGTATTGGTGAATTAATTTAAATAATTAATATTTAAATGCTGATATAACAAAAAAGAAAATAAGATTATTATTATTAATTAATTAATTAAGTAAGCGGTTTGGGTCGGGTCGACCTAAAGGGACTTATTTTCGCATTGGGCACGTCATCGGTTAGAACTTCGACGGAAGACACATTTAAGAGGATTAAATTTAGGTTTATAATCAGATTTTGTAAGGGCATTTTGGTCAATTCACTAAACTAATTAAATAAGATTTTCAAAGTTTGAAAGAGTCCTAGTTATCTAAGTCTAAACTACTTCACGTAATTCTAAGCCACTCACCTCTTTAACGTTTATCTCTCTTCTTCACGTCTATTATTCTATCATTTCACAATAACTATATGGCTACCATACATTAGAAAAAAGTAAGAAAACAGAACTTCTTCACACTTGAAGAACTTGCACCAAAACACAAACATTAAAGCAATCCGAAAAAGTTTAGCAAAACGTAATACGCTAGTCTTGTAAGGTTTGAGTTTCTTTATTTGACGTGAATTTGGAGATGTTTGGGGAAGCAATTTCAAATGTAAAACAACGTTAAAATCAGGTATGGGTTTTTTTACTCTTGTTCCCTTTCCCCAGAGACCCTTAAGACTTAGATAATTCTATTCCGAAACTACAATTGTTCCCCATTACATGTTACCTGCCACTATCTCATATCATTGATCTTAAGTTATTATGTTAGTTGGTAGATTAGGTATGAAGTGTGATTTTCGTGGTATTTTGTTCATGATTATTTGTTCGGAATTGTATGAACGATGAATTATGTCTGCCAAATTTTCATGAAAAATTAATGGGTATGCCATGACATGATTTTCTGTTTTAACACTTAAAATTATATGTTTTTATTGTTGAATTTTATTTTTGAATGTTTGTGTAAATTATAAGGTGAAAAAGTTGTGTAATGTTGCTGCATTTAATGGTTATTCGTGGCTGAATATAATCATAAAAATATTACACTTAAAGATGCACCAAATGATCAATGCAATGCCTTAAGAATTAACATATGAATGATGATAAAAAGAATGTGAAAATAGTTAACAAATTTCCAACATTTTGTTGGATGGGTTCGGCCAAACAAATTGTTAGAAAATGCAATGAAAAATGAATGTCAAATAATTGATATCACATAGGTTGAACCCAATACATCATTACATGAAAACTAAAAAAAATCAACAAAAGATTGAGAGGAATATGGATTGGAAGAGAAAAAATTTCTGGCTTGTCTTTGACAAGGATTAGGAAAATTAGCTATGTTATTAATTTTTTAAAAAAATGCAAGGTCATTGGGTATTGAACCAATGACT
Organism: Solanum lycopersicum; assembly: GCF_036512215.1. NCBI lineage: Eukaryota > Viridiplantae > Streptophyta > Magnoliopsida > Solanales > Solanaceae > Solanum > Solanum lycopersicum. Next base: position 37,607,499 of record NC_090803.1, read on the forward strand.
TCACCATATCAATATTAGATGAAATTTTCATGAGAAAAATGAAAGGAAAAATAGATATGGTGAGTGGAGATTGAACCCAAAACCTGTTCAATGGATGAGAGAGTTAGGAGAAAAATAAAAGAGAAAATAATATGTGGAGAGTGGGGATTGAACCCACAACCTATTGAATGGATGAGAGAGTTTGGAGAAAAATAAAGGAGAAATTAAATGTGGAGAGTGGGGATTGAACCCACAACCTCTTAGATAGGTGAGAAAGTTAAAAGATAAATTAAAAGAAAAATAATGAGCTTGAGGGGGATTGAACCCAAAACCTCCTTGCCTTAGAACGAAAAAGGAGAGGAGAACAAGAAAAAAATATTATAGGGTTGATGGGAATCAAACTAGGGTCCCCCAAATCTAAAAAATGCAATTATCAAGTTTAAAATAAGATTAAATATTGTCCAAGGGATTCAAAGTCGGGTTCCCTTGACCAATTTCGTATTGGCACATAATTCATACATAAGTAAATATGTAATGAAGCAGACATCATATTGATCTCTCTAGTGCTCCCGCAAACGGTGATGTCTCGATTCCCATTGGTCGGTCTGCTATCCGGAACAAACATTTTTCCAAGTAATCTTGAATCAGATTCCTGCAAATTACACAATTATTTGTAGAGTGAGTCCATTTCTCATTCCATTTACAATAACGTTTTCCTTTTCTTTCTTCTTTTTAGGTATCTTATGTCCAGGCGGCTTATAAAGTCTTCTCTTGTACCTGGACCGTCGGCTTATATGTTCGGCTTAGTTGGAAAACCCTCCTATCGCTAAAAAGCGCGAAATCAATATCTTGTCATATCTACAAGATGCATAAATCTTGTACCCCATAATCTTGGGTAAACATGAATCACTTAGACAAATATGAATCAAGCCTCATGACTTGTATATTTGGACTCATAAGTCTACCATACGGTTAAAAGTAAGTGATCCTAAGACGTATGTGATAAAGTGATGTAACCCTAGAATGGTTAATTAAGTGTGCGAAACACTTTAAATGGCAATATTCATTGGCATATGATGAAATGAACATTACTGTGAAGGGGTAAGTAATTATGAAAAGAAAAAGAGTTTAAGTTAATGAATTATGTGACTATATGCTAAGAGGCTAATCTGAAATATGAGATCAATTTCAAATAAGCCTAAGAAAATGTTACAAAAATGTACTCGCCAATGAGAGTGTAAAGTTAATGAAGAGACAACTCTCTATGAACAATCTAATGAATGTATTGAAGTTAATGCATACTTAATACTAATGCTGAGATGAGAAATTATCTAATGAGCTATGATGTCCTCATGCTAGAAGCCAACTTCAATGATGTATGAGTTAATGTAATGGAACTTTATACTGAGCATCGATAGGTTAGTTGTGGACGGTGATACCTTCCTTCAAGAAGGGTGGAGGTTCATATAACTCTCATGAAATGAGATTGTCCGACATGCCGAGTATAGGTGTCCTTATATCTCTTAGTCATTGAACATAGTCTGCCAATATAGGGATCTAGTAGAGTTAAATTTCCTAGATACGCTAGCATGTTTTGGTTCACATAGGCCGGTGATTCAACCTATTTTCGGTATGGGGATTACACATTGGATTTCATTATGCTCACATGATCCATTGCGGCTATGTTTAAAGTTCTCAAAGAGCGAATGAGACTTGCCTCAATGAATGCACATAATGAAATGAATTGTAGAAAATTTATCAAGATATGACAATCAGGAGGTGAGCTAGACTTAAGTAATAACAGTAGATTGTTCTTAATCATTGCACAGCGAAACCGATGAGAGTATTAAAATACATCCTAGGTATAACTTGTGTCTGTACTAGTATATGAAAGAATTAAAATGAAGTACGTATGAATGAATAATGTAGATTATGTGTTTGTAAAAGAAGGCTCCTTAGTTGAGGTCCCATATGTTGAGCCCTCATTTTGGAATGTCCTAATGTCATGTGCATGATTCCGAGGTCTCATGGCATATGAAAGAATTAATATGTTATGTGTTGTTTGCAAAATGATAAGGATGATCATGCATGTTATTCTCATGACATGACTTTCCTAATCCGAAATTTGCATGTCTACTGACTTGACATTCCATAGTTCATATTGATTGGAAAGATGCTTAATCATCCATGTCCGTGGTGTGTTATTTCATATAAACATACATAGTACAAGTGCGTAGTAATCCCATACAACTCTACATTTTTAGGTGCAGGGACAGGTGGACATTAGAGCTTACAGGTCAACGTTTAAGCTATTTGGACATGGAGCATTAATACGGATTTGGTAGGCCCTCATGACTTCAAGTATGCTCGTGCATTATATTCTAGCTCTGATATAGGTTTGAGTTCATTAATTATGTTCCACTAGCATTTCTTTCTCATCTTATAATAGACATTGTGTTGGTGCCATTTTCGCAAGTATACACTTAATGTAGTATGGAACTATTTCTTTCATTTGATGATCTTAATATTTCACAGTTGATGTAAATGTTTATGAGTTTAAGTAGAATATCTTATATGAATGTTAACTAACGGAAAGTTCAAATTTTCTGCTAATATTAGCCTAGATGAAGTAACGATGACGTATGTAGGCTTGTTTGCGACCTCTAAGAGGTCAAGGATGTCTGTCTTGTCTGGGTTCTAGACTCCGATCGTGGCATAGTTTGTATCCAAACATTAGGTTAAATTTCAAGGATAATGCATTAACATTAACCACATCATGTAGTTTCTATGTCATGATAGTGAAATGCCCCACTATCCTTATTTAGAGACTACATGATGCGGAGGAAAATTTCCTTCTTTTAATTTTATTGTGCCTTCTCTAATGTATGATTTTTTGGTATTAAGAGCTTATCTAACATCAAATTTTGAGAATCAAAAAGATGAATCCAAGGAGAAACATCGGCGGAAAGATAGTAGGAGCAACTGTTAGGTTAAATCAAGATCCTCCCCAGGATCCATCTACTTGTAGGGATATTCATGTTAACCAAACTGGTTTGACAAATGGAGAAGTGAGGAAAACCTTGATATAGATGTCCCAAGCCATCACTTCAAGATGATGCTATGACAGCCCAGGCGGTGCAACAGAGTGTTCCCTAGGAGAACCTACGTTTCAGCACCATGGCTAATAGGCTAAGTGACTTTACGAGAATGAATCCTCCCGTTTACACTGGATATACGATTGCTGAGGATCTTGAGGAGGAGTGTAGGGAAGCTATGCTGCATAATAGCATGTACCTTTCCAGGCTTGTGGTATATGTTAATCAAGTGGAAAAAGAAGCATACTACGACAGGGAACGGGTCAAGGAAAGTTGATGAGAAGTTTCCAAAGAAGAGTAGAACTGAAATTAGAGATAAGCCCAGGTTTATAAACGGAATCTCCCACAAAGGGGAGTCAAGTTCATTCATGTGTCACTATGATAGGGATTCCGAGACCACAGTTAAGAGAAATAATGAAGTAGATACACATCAGTAGATTCCAGCTTGTAGGAGGTGTTGCAAACTTCATGGAGGAGAATGGAGGATCGGCTAAAACGCTTGTAACAATACTGGAAAACCGGTTCTCATTATGAAGGATAGTACATATATGAGAGGTCGAGTAAAAGGGAAGGAGAAAGTTCAGCCGAATGGTCCAAGTGATGAGGTTCCAAGGAGGCAACGATTTTTCGCACTCAAGTCTAGGGGTCTAGGGGAAGACACCTCTGCTGATGTCTCGGTTGCGTAGCCTAAATTATTTTTTCATGTGTATGGTTTTATGCTCTAGTATGAATTTATTAATTTTAATTCATATTATTTTGGTTTCTAACTTGTGTGACTTATGCGTTTATATGTTGTATGCTAGACTAGTTTAGGGAGGAGTTCCTTAGTTGATTAATGCGAAGCTACTAGTAGGTTTCAAGGATGTGAACCAAAATACTATTATGTAAATCATATATTCACCAATAAAATGCATTGAATAACTTAGGTATTGATTTTCTCCATTGGTGTTATGCTACCATAGACTATCAAACAAGGGTAGTGAGGTTTCAATTTCAAAATGATATATGGTATAAATTGCCAGGGCGTGGACCAATACCACAAAGCCATATAATTTTAAATCGTAATGTCAACAAGATGTTATATATGGGGTTAGATATACTCCTCCTAACGCTTGTTTTGTTCAAGAAACACTATATTTTAGTGAAATAGTCAACTCGGTGTTGTATATCTAAAACTTTTTGGGTAATAATTGCACTATTGAGTTAAAATGATTTCATGTTGCATGTCATGTTTTTTTTTGTATAGCGTGGAAATTTTTCTTTGTTGCATGAGTGTGACGTACATCAAGTTAAGTCCAATTTTAAAGGATGTTCCTCAATCTCCAATATGAATCTTTAGATAAGCTTGAGTGATATGCACTATCCGGAATAACTGTGAAACTGAAATTCAGAAAGAGTTAAGTGTCAAATATTGTAACATATTTTCAAAAATTACCCTCTATATTTTAAAATGATGTGTAGGTTCACACGGATTGATGCGCATAGACCAAACCTCTGAACCTCTGCAACAGCTAAGCCAACTAACTTGGTGAGTTAGTCGAGCTAGGAAAAGTTGAGTCCAGCCATGTAGGTCACCCGAACATGAATATCTATTCAGATTAGTCTTTGTCGGACTTAAAAGGGGGAAATCTTAAGTTTGGAGGGTCTAGGGGTAAAATGGTCTTTTTCCAAGATAAGGCTAGTATCGTAATAACCATAAGTATGTAATTAAATATTAAATTAATAAGCTTGAGGGGCATTTATGGTATAAAGGGATGAAATTGGCCATTGTGCAAAATTTTGCTCCACTTGGGTTCGAACCTAGGTGGGAGCAATTATTTAACCTGATTATTTATATTGGTGAATTAATTTTTTTAAATAATTAATATTAAAATTCTTAATTAATTAATGATGCGGTTTGGGTTGGGTCGACCCGGAGGGTCCGTTTTCGCCATGGGGACGTCATGGGTTCGTACCTCGAAAGAAGCAACATTTAAGTGGATTAGATTGAGGTTTATAATCTGATATTGTAAGGGCATTATGGTCATTTCACTAAAATAGTTAAATCAGATTTTTAAAGTTTGAAAGAGTCCTAGTTGACTAAGTCTAAACTACTTTACCAAATCCTAAGCCACTCACCTCTTTCACGTTTATCTCTCTCTCCTTCACATCTATCTCTCTCTCATTTCACACATTATTTATGGCTGCCACACGTTATGAAATAAATCATAAACCAAATTTATTAACTCTTAAAGAACTTGTACTCAAAACACAAACGAGAAAGCAATCCGAAAATGTTAAGCAAAATGTAATACGCTTGTCGGGTAAGGTGTGAGTTTCGGGATTGAACTTAAATTTAGAGATTTTTCGGGAAGAATTTTCAAGTGTTTAAAAATGTTAAAATGCGGTATGGGTTATCTTACTCTTGGTCCCTTTTCCAAGAGACCCTTAAGACTTAGATAATTCTATTTCGAAACAAGGATTGTCCCCCATTACATTTTCTCTGTCACTAGCTCCTATCACTTATCTTAGGTTGGTATGTTTGCTGGGAGATTAGGTATGCAGTGTGATTTTTGTGATAATGTGTTCATTATTATCTGTTCTTAATTGTATGAACGAGGAAGTATGGCTTCCGAAATTTCGTGAAAAATGAATCTGTATGTCATGACATAATTTTATCTTTTAAGCCTTAAAAATGATATGTTTTTATGGTTGAATTTTATTTGCGAATGTTTGTGTAAATCATGAGATGTAAAAGTTGAGTAATGTTGCTGGATTTAATGGTAATTCTTCGCTTAATATAATCATAAAATGATTACACTTAGTTATGCAACAAATGATCCACGAAATGACTTAAGAATTAACGTATGAATGATGATAAAAAGAAGCTAAAAATAGTGAAAACATTTCCAACATTTGGTAGTTTGGGTTCAGTCAAACAAAGTGGTAAAAAATTCAATGAGCAATGAATGTAAAGTAAGTGAGATCAATAAGGACTGAACCTAAGACATCATTACATGAAATCTACAAAAAAAAAATCAACAAAAGATTAAGAGGTAAATGGATTGGAAGAGATCAAATTTCCAGTTAATGCGGATTGAACCCATGACCTTACCAAGTTAAAATTACAAAAAAATTTCATGAGAAAAATTAAAAGAAAAATTAGATGTGGTGAGTGGGGATTGAATCCACAACCTCCTTATCTTAAAACAAAAAACGAGAGGAGAACAAAAAGATATATTATGGGGTTCATAAGAATCAAACTAAGGTCTCCCAAATATGAAAAATGCAATTATCAAGTTTAATAAAAGATTAAGTGTTGTCCAAGTGATTCAAAATCGGGTTCCCTTGCCCAACTCCATATTGACACGTAAGTCATACGTAAGTAAATATTTAATGAATGCTACCTATAAAGATCAAAATAAATATCTTGGCATATTTACAAGATGAATAAGTCTTGTATCACATAATCTTTGGTAAACATGAATCACTTAGACAAACAATGAATGAAGCCTCATGGCATGTATGTGTGGATTCATAAGTCTAGCATATGTTTATAAATCAGTCAGCCTATGATGTATGTGATAAAATTATGTAACCATAGAATGGTTAAGTAAGAGTGTGAAACACACTAAATGGCCAAGTGCATTGGCATATGATGAAATGAACATTAACTTTAAGGGGTAAGTTATTATGAAAAGCAAATCTATTAAAATTAATGACTAATGTTAAAATATGTTAAGAGTCTAAGATGAAAGATGTGATCAATCTCAAATGAGCCTTAGTAAATGTTACCAAATCGTACTCACATATGAGAGTGTAAAGTTAATGAACACACCAGTCTCTATGAGAACTTTAATTAAAGTAATAAAGTTAGTAAATACTTAATTCAAATGATGAGATTATAAATAATCTAATGAGATATGATATGCGCATGATAGAAGACATCTTTCGTGATATATGAGTTTAATGTAATGGAGATTCATACTGAACACCGATAGAATAGCTATGAGCGGTGATACCTTCTTTTGGAAGGGCGGAGGTTCACCTAAACCTTATGAGATGAGACTGCTTGGCATGCCTCTTATGGGTCTCCTTAAATCTCAAAGTCGTGGAACTTATACATCCAATATAGGGATCTAGCAGGGTTCAATTTCTTATATACGCTATCATGTGTTGGTTCACTTTGGCCGGTGATTCCAGCTCTTTTCAAAGTGAGGATTACGAACTGGTTTTGTTGATGCTCACGTGATCTATGTCGGTTATGGTTAAAGTTCCCAAAGAAAGAATGAGTCCAGCCTCAACGAATGCACATAATGAAATGAACAATACCAAAGGTGTTAGGATAGAATAATCAAGAGGTGAGCCAGACTTAAGTATTAACACTTGGTTATTCTTGGTCATTGCACATCGAACCCGATGAGAGTCTTCTTAAGCATGCATGTCCTTGGTGTTTGCTTGCATATACCCATACTTAGTACAAGTGCGTACTTATCCCATAAAACTTTACATTTTTAGGTGCAGGCACAAGTGGACGTTAGAGCTTACAGGTCGATGCTGAAGCTATCCGGATGTGGAGCATTCATCCGTATTTGGTAGGCCCTCATGCTTTGAAGGACGCTTCTTATTAAATTCTAGCTTAGATATAGGTCTGATTTAGTGGAGTATGTTCCACTAGCGTTTCTTTCTCATCTTATTACAAAAATTGCATTGGTGCCATTTTGGCATGTATACACTTAATGTAGTATGGAACTATTTCTTTCATTTGATGATCTTAATATTAGATGGTTGATAGTTAACGTTTATGATTTTAAGTATAATGTGTTATATGAATGTTATGTAACAAGAATTCAAAATTTTCCGCTAAAATTGACCTAGACTAATTAATGATGACTTATGTAGGCTTATCTCGACCTCTAAGAGCTCAACAAGCCCGATCTTGTTGGGTCTAGACTCTGGTCGTGACATAGACCTTCATCTAATGTTATATGAAGACCCACCTAGGTAAGAAATGAGGAGAACACCGATACAATCAATTTAGTAAACACCTATATGATCCTTATGACTACATAAGACAAGGATACTTCATCACCTTTCGCCAATTTCACATTCATTACTTAGATAAAAGATTCATTCATTAAAGAACATTACATAAAGACTATTTTCTAAGACAACCCTCAAGTTACACTAGTGCAATGTGAAATTAGTTCCCATTCTACTACCACCATATAGTTCTCCTTAGGAATCACCATAGACTAGGGACAACACATACAATCACTTATATATCCTTTTTCAACATTAGAGATAAGATTAAGATCCTTCATTAACATTACACATATAATTAACACGTATCATTAACATAATATAGTAACCCAATCATTAATTTTCATTACAAGGATTCACCAAGACTACTTTTAAATGTCTACTTGTGCAATGACTATATGGTGTCTCATTCCACCACCTATCCTAAGTAGTACACACTTAGGAAGCCATAGTTCATTAAGTTCATTCAGTTGTTGGGGCTACCTTTAACCGACATAGACCATGAGAGCTTGGCATAGAATGCCTTAATTCACACCTATTGTATGAGGGATATTGTAACGACCTGTTTAGTCGTTTTGAGCAACAGACTTCAATTCTGGAAAAACAGGCAGAAGCGACGGACCCCACGATGGACAGTCAAGGGCACGACGGACCGTCGCAGGGTCTCGTTTCAAAACACTTAGAAAATCTGAAATTGGGTACTGATAATCGACTCTCTGAACTTCGTGACGGAATGGCAGGACGGACCGTCACAGGCGTGACGGACCGTCACAGGTTGTTCACTGGAAGTTGACTCTCTGGCCCTTGCGATGACCTGTAGGACAGACCGTCGCAGGCACGACGGCCCGTCACAGCTTGCGCAAATCCCAGGCAGAATCAGATTTCCTTACACATTTTAAGGGACGTTTTTGGACTATTCTTTGCTTAATTATAGATTTCGTGGGTTTATATTAATAACTCAAATTCTTGGGGGTTAAAAGAGGTAACCCTAAGTTAATTAGTGGGGTATTATTGCCATCTTTTATTCTTAATTGTATACTAATTAGGGTAAAAGAAAGAGGGTTTGAATAAAGAAAATAGAAAGAACAAGAGAAAGAGAGAGAATCGAACGAGAAGGGAGAAACAAAGCTTTGGGAAAATTCTTGCTTGATTCAACTCTTCGGTGGAGGTAGGTTATGGTTATTTTTATGCTATCTTATAGAAAACTCTTAATAGCGAATGATATGTGTTGGTAGTATTGTAAACCCTTCTATATGCTTAATTGTATGCTTGCATGAATATGATTATGCGATTGTGATAAAATAAGCATAATGAAGTTATTGAATCCAAAATTTTGAAAAAACCCTAATTCACATGTTAATGATAATGCCTTGGTATAAAAGAAGGTTTGATAAATTATATAATGAGATTGATGATGCCTTGGTATAAAATAAGGCTTGATAAATTATATAATGAGATTGATGATGCGTTGATATAAAAGAAGGCTTGATGAATTAGGGGATCGCGTGCCACGTTCCGGTACCAGGATAGAAATAGAGGATCGGGTGCCACGTTCCGGTACCAGGATAGAATATGAGAATCAGAGTGTTACGTTCCGACACCAGGATAGTATATGGATCGGGTGCCACGTTCTGGTACCAGGATAGAAATAGAGGATCGGGTGCCACGTTCCGGTACCAGGATAGAATATCAGAATCAGAGTGTTACGTTCCGACACCAGGATAGTATATGGATCGGGTGCCACGTTCCGGTACAAGGATAGAATATAAGGATCGGAGTGTCACGTTCCGACACCAGGATAGTATATGGATCGGGTGCCACGTTCTGGTACCAGGATAGAATATGGATCGGGTGTCACGTTCTGACACCAGGATAGAATGAGGATCGGAGTGTCATGTTCCGACACTAGGATAGTATATGAGGAGCGGAGTGTCACGTACCGACACGAGAGGAATAAAGTTAATGAATATTGAAAGATGTTAATATACGCAATCTAATGAACCTATTTCCCAAATGAGTATGATGAGGAGGCGTGAGTCCTCATTGATGTGCTTGGTGCTGTAACCAAGGGTTATGGTAACTGTAAATGCTGCATGCTAAGGATATTAGTTGATTTTATGATATTGCTTAATACATACTGTTTTCTATTTTGAGTTGACCGATGATATCTACTCATTACCCGTGGTTTGTACTGACCCCTACTGTTATGTTTTTCTTCTTGTTATTTGTGGAGTGCAGCAAACGTGCCGTCATCTTCGACTCAACAGTAACTCGAGCCAGTCTTCGTCACACCGGATCTTCAGGGTGAGCTAACGCTTCTAGCTTGGACTGGATCTTCTCGTTCATGTCTTGATGCCTTGAACTTCCGGCATGTACTAGATTCTTATGTATTTTTAGCTTCTTAGGAACTCTTAGAATTAGTAGTTTAAAGTAGATGTTCTTGTGATGATGACTTCAAGGTTTTGGGAATAATAGATGTTGAATATTGATAGTTATTGAATTGGTTTTTATTAATGAGTTTAAGTCTTCCGCATTACTTTCTGTTTATATTATATTGAAATGTTAAGGTTTAGATTCGTTGGTTCGCTCACATAGGAGGGTAAGTGTGGGTGCCAGTCGCGGCCCGAATTTGGGTCATGACAGATATCCACTTTCCTAAGGTACGGTTATTCTTTTAGCATTTACATGGATAAGGAGATTTCATTTAATTACTAATTCTCAACTCACGTATAGAACTCATCTCAAGAGGTAATTTGGCTACAACATCTCTACTCATGAAAGTATACTCCCTTTTTCAAATCCTCTCGGTGCTAAGCCTAAATCACCATAGAGTTTTAGTCATTCATTATATTCATTAAAATTATATTAAGTGATTTCTACTTAGTACTACATCTCAACCTATCATTTTTTCATTAGAAACCTCTTTGGAGTAGTTAGGTTTCTAGTGGAGACTACATCTCAACTCACGAAGAGTGTCCACCCCACTAATCCCTTTTTTCATTCGTTAGTGTTCTAACGAGAAAACCTTTCGGTAGACTCTCATTCATTACATTTTTATCAGTTTCGTTCATTCATCCACGTGTGATTACATGTGATAAAGCCTTCAATGTATTTACCATCGTTCATAGCATTGTCTATTAATCATGATCATCTATATTCATCATAACTCACACACAATCATACTTCACATTAACATCTTACTTCAATTAGGCATAGTGTCTTTAAGTCACACATTCATAACTTCATAAAGCATCTCTATACATGTACATCATAAGATTACTTTACTTCGCATTCAATCCCTACAAGGACATAATCGCATTTGACATATACATTCATATACATCCAGTAAACACGCCATCATAAATGGACCATACCACACAAGATCTATACAAGAAGAATACAACAATTGAGGTCAACTTATCCTTCATCCAAGCTTTGATAACCATTACTCTTTCTCAAAAAAACGTTATAATTAGGCATAAGTGGCAGTAGACAATCATAAAAAAACATAGTATAAACACAATTCTAATAAAATCCAATCACATATATCTATCACACTACATATGCCAAGATAAGATAATAAGGATAATTATGAGTTCATTGAAGTAAAAGTTCAAGATCACAAAGTCGTACAAATTCTCCTTCGAAATTCATCATCCATGATCTTACCACCAACAAAAATATTTAATCCACAATAGGTGGAATAACATAATTAAACATTAATTAACACAAGAACTATGTCAATTACATCAACACTAATCAATTAAACATGAGTTCATAACCTAGGGTTAGGGAATTGGGGTCAATTCATCAACTCTTCCACGTACTGGGTTTAAATTAAACAACTGCCATAATTGAGTAATAATACATCATAATATAAAAATAATAATCTTTATAAATTAAGAACAATACAATTTGAAAGATCAATTTCGGATGAGAACGAAACCCATGTTCATATCATCTTTTGGAAATTAATTTTGCAAGAACCCTTTGTGGAAAGGAGTCCCAAAGTTGAAAGGTTCCCATACCTCATTGATCCTTGAATATTGATGGAAAAATAATTTTATTTCTTCCCTAGAACCCCTTAACCTTGTTTTCTATGGAGTCTTCTTTGGGATTGAGAAAGTGGAGAGAAGGTAGAGTGATTTGAGTTTTGAAATTATGGGGTGATAAATTGTGTTTAGACGTAGGGTAGCATATATGTCACTTATCTAACAAAATAAACAACCCCTTTACCCCTAATAAACCCTTAACTAATTAAATAATTGATTTGACCATATTAAAAAGTTAACGGTGAAAATTAAGGCTTGACCTACGAAACCTCGACCTAGGGTCCGTATGTGAGTCGACGCTTCTCCTCCAACCATAATGTACGATCGTCGTTATTATCATAGGATTATATTTTTGGCCACTTGTAATGTGTAGAACTTTGGGACTATGAATCCATCGACACCCTGTCTCCTTGGCCACGCTTCGTCAATTGCTAGCGTAGGTGGCTAGTATCAATACTGCCAAATTTTGCACATTAGGGTAAAATGTAAGGGTCCTCTCCAAGGACCGTTAGAGTGATCCTCGGGGAGTCGTACCCAAATGTTTAAACCCTAAGAAAAATATACCACAAAAACCATTTGTACCATCCAGTTCAGTCAACAACGGAGTGGTGGTAAGCCTATCCTTCAAAATTTGGAAGCTTCTTTCACAAGCCTCTGATAAATAAAATTTCACATTCTTCTGAGTCAAATTTCGTAATCTTTTGACAAATAAAATTTCACAATAATGAATAAGAATCTACATAGACTTGGTTTATTGAGACAACGATCTTGAATATATTCAACTTCATGCGAAGTTTTTCACATCCATGGAGTAACACCTAAATGTAAACGGCATCGTCATCCTCCGAGACGACTAAGACTAGTCTCTTAGCTTTCAACATAACATATCATAGGTTAAAATGCATAAAAATTAAAACATTTTGTATACATATATATAGTGAAGTCAACATGCACCTCTCTCTTACACCTCATATATTCATAGGGAGTTTGAGAGACTCCTCAAATAAGAAGATTACATAGGCTTCTACTTTTAGTTCACATACACCATACACAAATATAGTCCATTAGGATTGTCTCACATTAAAACAATCTAGGATGAGTATAACATTCGATCATAGTGGATACTTTATTACAACAAAATCCACATATAGTCAAATACAACAATAGTTTTCAAATGAACGGGAATGAACTAAATGTCATTAGAGTAGAAAAACATCAAGTAGCTATATAGTGGTATTTTCCTCAGAAGGTGAGGACCTACCAAACTTGGAGAACGAGAGTCCAAGTTATCTTCAAATGGACTCCTAGAATCTGAACGGCCAAAACCTACATAATGTTTAAAACATAGAAATATAGCTTAGTACACCAGTTGTACGAAGTATGGAAACATGCACACAAAACATTTGAAATCACGCTAAAGGTTACATTGATTCAAATCCATGCTAAGTTACTTTAAAAAGCCTTATGCACAACCAAGAACCCATATAATTCAATAATTACATATTCCTGAAGACAAGACCATATGAAACACAAGAACAACATCATCAAGTATAACCAAGTAAACATGTGTAATAGTATCTTTGAGTACATAATCAAAACAACTCCAACATCATGTTATAAGAAAAATATCATGTATAAGAGTTCATAATATTATAACATATGCACGATCCTTACTCATAACCCACCATCAAGTCTACAAATGCAATGACCAAGTAAAGCGCCATAACATTACACAACAAAGTAAACAAAAAAAAGGAACCACAAGCAATAGATAACCTCACACAACATAGCATCACAAGTAGTCATAATCATTTTTAGCAATATAGACCTATAACATGTTCATACATGAATCTATAATCATATATGATAATCACACATGTAGAGTCTGTATATTCATAACATTTTCTTCATAAGAACACAAGAACAACCTTCTAGGACTTCCCTCAAGAAGATCTAATACAATGTATAGGTAGAGTCCCACACCACTACCTAGACTAAGTCAAACCCTTTAAGTCACCCTCGTTGGTGTCCACTTTATTAGTTTATATTTCTTCGAGAACCATTGCCTTAACCGACATAGACCACAATAATTAATGTTGAATCTGGTGTCATGAAACCCTACACCAAAAGAAGGTGGTCTACTAACAAAGGTAGTACAAAATATGAACATAGCATCTAGGTGGATCTACTACCTAGTGTTCGTATTGTGGAACCATAGTTCAAGAACAACAAGCTATGCTTGGGACCCTATTTATGCACATTGCATTATATTCTCCATCTCATTGGTACAATAGTGAACCTACCTTCCTACACTTAGAAGTGACACTCCTCACCACTAGTTCACTCAATGCTAAGCTAGAGTCCCTTTTAACGTGTCATTCGATTATATTTTGACAATCATAACTTAGAATAGGTCGTAGTAGACTATACCTTTTATAGTCATAGTCATTATCGCATTAGTAATTACATGAGAACATGCTTTTAATACAACCCGCTTATGTAATATTAACACATTATCATCATCATTTCATAATAAGGTATATAGGTAATTCAAAACTAACCTTATGTCATTACATATTAAACATAATCTAAAACATCACATAATCAAGACATTTCAATTGCATCATCATTCCAAAAACTGTTTAATCAAATCACAAGATACACTTCAATTGGAGTTCATCACCATGTACAAGCCATCATAATTGAAGTAAAGGTTCAAGATCACAGAGTCTTTCCTATTCTTCTTCAAAAGACATAATTCATAATTTTACCACAAACCAACAAATTTATTACAACAATAGGTGTAATAACATCATTAAATAGTAAGTAACACAAGAAATAAGTCAATTTCATCAACACTAACAAATTCAAAAAATGAGTTCATAACCTAGGGTTATGGAATTGTAGTCAATTCATCACCTCTTCAACATACTAGGTTAAACATCAATAACTAACATAATTAAGTTATAATACATCATAATATAAGAATAATAATCATTACAAATCAATAACAATACAATTTCAAAGATCAATTTTTGATTACAAAGAAACTCGTGTACATATCATCTTTTGTAAATAAATATTGAAAGAACCCTTTGGGGAAAGGATCTTAAAAGGTGAAAGGTTAACGTACCTTGTTTTTCCTTCAAGATTGATGGAGAAAAATTAAGTTTTTTATGCCCTAGAAACCTTTTACCGTGATCTCTATGGAGTCTTCTTTGGGAGACAGAAAGTATAGGGAAGATAGAGTGGTTTGAGTTTGGGAATTGTGGGGTTTTAAATTGGGTTTAGACTTATGGTATCTTATATAGTCATTTAACTAAATTAATTAACCCCCCATTAACCCATAATAAAACCCCTAAATAATTAACTCATTATGTTGACTTTATTAAAATCATAACAGTGAAAATAGGCTAGACCTACGAGAACTCGACCTATTGTCCGTAGGTTAGTCTACGCCTCTACCCCCAACCATATTGTACAATCATTATTGTTGTCAGAGACTTGTATTTTTGGAAATGTTTTGAATGTGTCTAAGTATGGTACTACAACGCCATTGACTCTTCACCCTGGTTACCTATATCGATTGCAAGTGTAGCTGGCTAATATTAGTACATCCTAATTTTGGTAGATTTAGGTCAAATTCAAGGTCCTCTCCAAGGACCCATAGGATGGTCCTTGAGGAGTCGTACCCATATATTTCAACCCTAAACACACTCTAATTAAAACCTTTCCACAAATTTCATCAAATTCTGACTCCTAAAATCCAATCAAACAAGCTAAGGCGGACTAGTACCTTTTTCACTAGGCTGTAGACGTCATATTTTTTTCTTGACGTCTTGACTCTAAAACTTAATAAGTGACTTATAAACATTATTTTATGTCTTAAAACAGTATTACAAACCTTATACCAACATGTGAGGATTCATATAGTGCTTGTCATTTCGGAGTGTTACAAGGACTTAATTAGGATATGGGGTGAATATACAGATTCACCACTATGTTTGCTACACTTCTGAAAAACTTGATGGTGCAAAACGATGGCCATAATCTACTAGGCGTCGCATGGACCATGTGGTGTCCTACTGGTATGGTTTGGATCTGAGACTCCCCAAAGGGGGCTAATCTCCCACAACTAAGTGCGGATCCATGTCCCCTGTTAACGAGGAACTTTTGATCAAAGGAGTGTCTTTAGGGTCGTCTATTGGGGCTGATTTGGCAGCTTTATTTTTAATGATTGGGTCCACCTCAATGACACTTTGGGTGGTCCTTGGGCAGTCGTGCCTAGAGGTTTTGACACTAAACATGTCCAAAAATAATCTAGGGTCCCTTCCAATAATTTTAAACTTCAAACGACACATTAAAACGCAGAAAACGTGTATAGACACACAAGCACACACAAGACTAGTTTATGAACATCTTGGTCATTTTTAGACGTTCGACTAATAAACTCTTTGAAACTGACTTGTAAAGCTACTCTTCATCATTTTAACACATTATTAACTCATGAAAAACATGCGAACATTTTGAAGGTTGTAACACATACCATATTCTTCTTCATTTAAAGTCATATAAGAGACATGCAACTGAATGCCTACACTTCCCAACCATGATCACTTAGATATGACATAATCATGTTGGTTCATAACATCAAGATTCACTTATAAGGAATTAATATCTAGATTATCTAGTCTAAGGCATTCTATTAGGAAGTTCATCAATCTTATAAGGTCACATGTAAACTAACAACTTACCTCTTTCATGACATAACCCTATTGTATATCAATTTCACCATATTATCTTAGGTTAATAATGATAACACGTTTGATTACACTAGAGTTATGTAATTACACTGAGAACAACCATAAATAAAAAAACTTGACAGATATTCACCAATCCTCACGTCATGAAGTAAATTTTGTAAAGTAAGGGATGATCATGGGTCTAAGGTGAATTTTAATCATAAAAAATAATAATACATCACTAATATCATAATTTATCATAATCAACAAAAATAAACCATAAGTAATCACTTGAATTTTTTTTGAAAGAAGACCTATGATGTAGATTGAAAAACCCTAGGTTTAAGGGATTTGACATACTTGAAAAGTAAATTTAAAGGGTTTTTTTGGGTTATATCTTCCCAAAGATGAATAAAATACATACATTATATTCATATACTCAAAAAATTGGATAAGAAATATAGTTTATTTAACCTCTAGCTTGACCTTGACCTTACTCTTCAATAGAGTCGTAAAGAGAGAATATTTTGAGGTTGTAGGATTCTAATTTGAGGATTTTTATACTAATGAATCATAAATGGGAATTTAATACATAAAAAACCCATTAAAAAATAATTAACCAATAATAACCATCCCTTAACTTAACTAAACTTAAAGGCAATTTAACAAATTACCACTAATTATGCCGAGACATTACAACTTTTAGAGCTATGACCTATGCCCCAAAACATACAAACCATAGGTTGGGTGATGCATCCTCCTTCTAATCCTTTTTTTTGGGATGCAACATTACTATGTTGAGGTCTTACCCCTGACCACCACTTATGAAGCGTGGGGTCCATTAATTAGCCGTAGATAGCCATTTGTAGGTCATATGAACTTGACAGATTTTTGGTTTCATTGGGTATGGCTTTAGAGACCTCCTTAAAGACCTGATGGTTGTTCATTAGGGAGTCGTACGTTGATGTCAAACTCCTAAACCCCTAAAACTATTCCGTGGAACTTATTTTACTGCCTACAACGCAAGATCAAACCCTAAATTTCTTACTTAAGGCTCCAAATTAACCTACAAATATCCGAGGTGTTACAGCGGATAGTCCGATCTAGATTGCAAAAGTGATTCAACGACTTGACAATTTCTTCGGTGAGTCTTTCTGCAAGATATCTTTAGAATTTATCTTCAAATGTTTCTAAAAATTTCTAAATTTGTTTGCATATATGACTAGACAAAAAGTAGTAGTTTGAGAGATGCCATAAATTGAAAGTTCAAATTGGATCATTCTCAATAAAGACGTAGTTGTATCCCGATTAATGGTGACAAAATTCCTCATTAATAGTTAAAAAGGAAAAGGAAAAGACAAGGCACAGGCAGCACATCCCCGAAGGCCAACTCCAAAAGAGATGGGATGTATGCCACTCAGCTCACCATCTCTAAGAATAACTGTGAGAACCTGAACAACCCGAATATTATGTCTGATACAGAAGATGAATAAATAATATTGGTCTGGCAAGTTAAGCTTTCATCCAAAAGGATGCATTATCTATCTTGGATTAGGGTTCTTGAGACACATATATCTCCTCCCTCTCCTGCATAGGTTGTGGTCCCATCCCCACATGAAAACGTCTTCCTCCTCTATATATGAATATACTTAATACTGAGGATTTATTAAAAGTATAATTATGGTTAATTTTAGTTTTTTTATCAATATTCGATAGGATCCATGATCTTCCCTAAATTACAGAAAATATATTATCTTGTTTGATTAATTGCTTGAAGATGATGAGTATATGAGTTATTATATTGGTGATTAATTGTATTATTTCTTCATGGACTGCAACATATCATGTATTTATTGGGTTTTGATCAAGTTGTCAAAGATCCCATGAATGTCCCTTTTCTCCTAAGCCTAGCTTATGAATTAGGTGATTGATGATTAGTCATGATGTAATTGAATGTGTTACTTCTTAGTTTACTATTATACAATGATGATGATTGAAATGTTTTTTAAAGATCATACAATTGAGGGTGACATCTTTGATGATATTCTTGGAGGATATTCGTAACAACTTCAAGATCATAAATACTTTACTTCAACTATGCTGGTCTGTTCATGATGATCATGTTCAACTTAAGTATGAATATGGGAATAGAATAGAAAGATGATAGATTTTCAATATGATATCATGTTATGAATGTGATAAAGGTGAGATGACGAGATAATGATAGGGGTATGATTATGCAAAATTGAAATTGATTATGTTGCTCCTTATTATTATGACTACAATGTGATGATCTCATTTAATGTTGGGTTGTGATAAATAGAAGTTCTTATTCTAACCTAAGAGATATGATCACGATTATAGAATGGTAAGTCTCCTAAGTCCTATACTATAAACTTATGTTATGGAAGCTGCAAAGACATTTCAAAAAGGAAATTTAGCTTAGCACCGAGTGAACTAAATATGAGAGGTGTCCTTTCCCAATATGGAAGGTAGGTTGACCAATATTTTCATGATATGGGGACTACACCACGATTATGATAAAAAGGGTTCCAATACTATTTTGCTAGTCCCATAACTATGTTCCCCAATAGAAAGACTAGCTAGTGGGTCCACCTAGATGCTACAATGATGTATGGTTCTACCTTGTACTCCTATGTTAGATTGTTTTGTGTGAGAAAACTATGTATAAAATTCAAATAAATGAGAAGTCTAAGTAAACATCACATGTATGTTTTAGTTTTTCAGCATATTCTGTACCAATGATGTATGCTAAGTGTCACATCCGAGGAGCACCCTCTAGACGTAACCGACGTTGTCATCCTATTTGAGGACTAATACTAGCCTCTTATCTTACTTTCATTATATAAATAGGTCAAAAATACGTAAAATCTAAAAAAAAATTATTACTTCTACATTGAGTTTTACATAGACCTCTACATACACATATTATTTATATCGAGTTAACATAGACCATTCGTATATGAAGATTACATAGTCTTATATTTTTATTGCTCATATATGTATAAAATATAACATAATCTCACATGGATGTATCATGTCATAAACATCTAACAATATTATAACTATTTGGGCCTAGCCGATACATCAACGAAGCTAAACCACATATATTCTATACAATGTTTTGTACTCAAAGGAAAAAAGCAATAACATAAGAGTCTTTAAACTAAAACAACGTCATAAGCTTTATATTGGCATTTCCCTCGGAAAGTTAGGACCCACCCAAATTGGATGATTGAAAATTCCAAGTACTCTTTAATGTCATCTCAAAAGACCTTCAACAACCAGAACCTAAAATGTTTGGAAAAAATGAAGGAAATGGGGTTAGTACACTACTTGTACTATGTATGAAACCATATACACATTTATCATGAAATCATACTAAAAAGGGACATTTCATTAAAACATGTTATTTTACATTTAGTATAACACTCAATTCTGGAATTCAAATGCAACCGAGGTTGTTAACCTCTTAGAGGTCTCATACAAGCATCTTTTTAGCTTTCATAACATTCATATAGTTTAATTTGTGAAAAATTTAAAACTCTTAAAACATAATGAAGTATACATACACTTCATTTATTTTCTACATAAATTAATATTCTACTAAGGTCAAATTAAAACAACCATCTACAACTTATTAATCAATTGAAATCAAAAGATCAATATATAATGTAATAGTTTGCCAAAACGACCTTAATGTAAAGCTTTGAAATAAACGTCTGAAAAGAAACTCTATGGACAATATCCACTATGTATGTCCAAAGTACTAAGCTAGATAAATACCTGTAGCATCCTCGAACATCAAGAGAACCTACAAATGTTTGGAGATCCACAATCCAACCAGCTTCGATGAGTCTTCAACCTTCTCTCTCACTTGAACCTATAAAGATAAAAATAGTATAGGGTTAGTGCATACTTGTACGAACAGTGGTGGTATGGACACATACACATAAGGACTATTCATTATAAAGGAAAACTCTTCCAATAACAACATGTGATTTCCTGAAAGTGACTTCACTACACTTTCCTAATTCGTTATTTGTGAATTTTTTTATGAATATAACCTATTTTGATACATTAAAACCATACAACTAATTTTCTATATGAACACAATACACTAGAATCAGGAACATAATTTTAGAACAACTCGAGCGAAATTTTTTAAATTTGATACCCCAAACCCGAGATCTTCTCTTTTTGTACTCAATTTATTTTATAGTCTTTTTCTTATTGTTATTGTGTATTTCAACGATCTCCCTAAAGCCTATGTCTTACTTATAAGTTCCATGATTTGTTGTAGTCTCATACCTTAATTGAATCAATGATGTTATACGAAGGACTAAGGAACCAACTAGAAATTGGCATAAGACCTTACTAAGGCAATATTTATTCGATGTGCCTATTATGTCTTTCTTTGCATAATATAAGAGATTATTATAAGCCAATCTAATTTGGCTATGATTATTTTCATAATAATAAAAGTCATTATACGCCAATCTTATTCGGCTTTAATCATTTTGATAATTAAAGAATTCATTATTGTCTATTCCCATTATTTGCTGAAAACTTTTTCTTTTGAAATACTGACGATTGATATTCTTAAGCTCTTTCTTTGTTAGCTCTTTGAACATACATCTTTTTCATTCCTTCTTTATTTCTTAAAGACATCTTTATAATTAAGACCATGCGAGATACCATGAAATCCAATGTCTACCAAAAACGTAAGAGGGGTTATTTACCTATCAAAGTGAATCTAGATCATGTGAGCTAACATAAAATACAATATCTTCCCCACACCGAAAGGGGTGGTTCACCGGCTAAAGTGAAACAAAGTTTAGTGTTCTACCGACACAAATAAGTGGTTCACGGCTGAAGTGAACTGAATACTTTCTTTGAGCATTTAACCTACTTAGATCATGTGAGCTAAGCATGAAATCCAGTGTCCGCCCCACACAGAAAAGAGGTGGTTTCATAGGCCATTGTGAAACCGCATAATACCTAGATCTCTTAGGTAGAATCCGTTTGCTAGTTCCTATTCTTGAAACATAGTTCAAAGACTAGAAGATATGGAGAGATTAGTTATCCACCTAGGTGGTAGTCTCATCTCATGAGGCTTACATGTTCTGATACAAGCTCATTGCTAGTCTATCGGTGCTTTGCTCAACTTCTTTTTCTTTACATCTTTTAGAGTTCACTCAAACCTTACAGTAGCTTGCTTCTAGCTATAAGGTTTACTTAACTCTTTGGATAACTTGTCATCCCTTTCTTTACTTGATAAAATGTGAATTAAACCATACACTATCGTCTTGGTGCTAATGAGACTTGTCTCACGATTATTAACACCATCAAATGTCAGTGTCTTTAACATAGTTGTCTTAGGTGTAAGTGAGACTTATTACTCTTCCTTTAACACCCTATTGTTGTCACATTCATAATTCAAAGACTTTTATTTATGTTATTAATTATTTTAACTCACTTCATGTCATATTCTAACTTTATACCATTCTTTATAAATGTTAAGAACTTTGTTCAATGTAGTTACTATGTTTATAGTTTATGTTGAAAGTGTATGTTGGGACTTGTACCAATGATCGGAATACCCTTGGTTATGAATTCAAAGTTACATTAGTCATGATTAATTTTGTATACATTAGTCATTATCCATTCTTTTCATTATTTTAAAATAACATTATCATCCAATTTCATTAACCTTTTTGGGCAAAACATTCTTAACCAATTTATTGGCATGAACTAAACATTACTTCAACTATTTTCATTATTTTTTCACTAACCAAATCAATTAGTTTCATTTATGTAATATAGTGATTCCTCAACGTGAACAAGTCAAAACTTTAACATTTTAACAGTAAGTAAACTTCATAGCCGATTTATAGTAACTTCATATTCTCGTAACACCAGTAAACATTATATCATTCCTTAATTTGTGTAACTAGCACAAAAATATTTGAACCCAATCCACAGGCCTCATTAGTCATTAAAAATCAAGAGTCTTACACATAAAAATCATTAAGAACCACATACAAACAACATGTTCGAAATTTACATCTACATCCTTAGTGGAATAGAAAACAAGGATAACTAGAGAGATGGACGTTCAATAATGTCACTTGGAACAACCCTAGTTTAAAAATTCATGAGTTTGAAGGGTTTGAAATTCGAGGAATGAGACACATACCTTATGTAGAATAGAATCTACGAAGATCACCTTGCACGGAACCTACAAGAAAACCTTGAAATTGACTAAAAGAGTCGAGAAAAACTTTTCTGCTTTTCTTTTCATTTGCAAAATCTTTTTCATCGTGAATCTTCTAGTATTTGGACGTAATTTTATGTCTTAGGAACTGATCTTAACTAATTCAACATAGTCTAATTAATTAACTTAAATAAATTAATTATTTAAATACTAAAACTCCCCTCCTAGATACAGTAAAAATTTAAAATACATTTAATATGTAAAATCTGAAATTTTTCCTAAGAGTTTCGGCCTTGCTTTGGAGCTTTCCTTAATTAATTGACTCCTTAATTTAATTAATTACGGGAGCTAGGGTCTTTATTGCAGGTACATTTCTTGGAAAAGATTGTTAATACATAGAAAATTAGATAACACCTTTTAAGCCAATTTGATCCAACATGCCCAATATTTCTAAATATTGGGCATTGCGATTCCTATGTACCCCCAATACCTTTTATTAAGACTTTATTAGCGTTTCACTAGACGAATACATTTTCTAGAATTTTACAATTAGAAAGCCTTATGCACATTCAAGAAGACCATACAAATATATAAGACATATTCATAAAGTCTAAAGAATTTATATTAGAAGACCAACAATGTCAACATGCATATCATATAATTGAACACATAGTCAAGCAACACTATCTTCATGTTAGAATAGTCTCAAGCATGAATAAGATTTCGTTATAACATAACCAAAGAAAGACAATTACCCATGAACCCTCATTAAGTCAACAAGTTCAATAACCAAGCAAATCCCCATAATCTTACTCAATCAAGTGAACTGAACAAGACTCATAACCAATGTCCAACTTTACATAGTATTTCATTAAAATTACTCATAATCATACTTTAGAAATAGAGATCAACACATATTGATATGTGAAACCAATCATCAAGTAGTATCATCAATGTGCAAGATAATCATGTAAATAACATGTACAATCATAACCATATTAGTATATAAGAACATCCTCTTAAGACTTCCCTCAAGGATAACTATTGCAATGTTTAGGGAGAGTCCCATACCCCTACCTATACTAAGCTAACCCAGTATTTTATCTTTGTTAGAATTCATTCCTTTAGTTCTTTTTATCTTTTCGGTACATCATTCTTTAACCGACATAGACCACATGAGCTAATGTGGGATCCGGTGTCATGGAACCCTACATCGAAGGATGGCGGACTACTTGCCAAGGTAGTACAAAACATGAACATAAATACTATGTACATCCACAAGCTAGTATTCCTATAGGGAAAACATTTTCAAGAACAAGAAAATAAAGTTAGGACATTCTTTATTCTATATGCATTATAGTCTCCAATCTGAAGACTACATTAGTGATCCTACCTTCCCTCTGTATGAAGCGACACTCCTCACTCTAGTCCACTTGGTGATAAGCTAGAGTTCGTTTTTGAAATATCTACAATGTCTTTATTAATCATCATTGCTTAATATAGATCATAGGTTCCATCCCTTTTATAATCATCATCATTATAGCTCAATAATAATTGCATGAGTATAGTCCTTTCATAACAATTCATATATGTACGGTTAACATAGTTACATAATCACATCATGATAAGGCACATTGGCATGTACCACCATCCTAATAAAATTTACATCTTAGCCAACACCTTAGAAACTATAGTCAATACATTTGAATTCAATATCATACAAACCCTATGAATCCTAATACAAGATATACTTCAATGCAACATAATCACTCAATCTCAAGTAACAACCATTGAAGTAAAAAATAGGCATCAGAAGGCTTACCATCTCTCTTTAATAATCCACCATCAAGGTATTAACATCAACCCTTAAATCAACCCAATAAGGGTATAATATAATCAATAAAAAAACAAATCATGATAAAAAAGCCAATAGAACCACTACATTATAATTCATCAGTAGTTTGCTTAACATAAGAGACTTAGGTAAAGGTAATAATTTAGAACAATTACTTAAGAACTAGCCTGAAAGGACTTTATTTAATACTAATCTATTCATAATTGATACTATAACATCATATAGTATTAATTCAACCAATAACCAATTCAATTGAACTAACATTACACAATTCATATAAAGATCCCAACCTAGGGTTAAGGGGAATAGGTCATCTTCTATAAACTAGATCAATCCATCAAGAAATAACGTAATAGAATTATAATACATGTTAATATATTAATAGTACCTATAGTAAATCATTAAAAGAGCATTTTACAACATCAATTTCGAGATTGGATAAGACCCACTTGAATTTCATACTTTTGAAATCAATTTGATGGACCCCTTTGAGGAAAGAAGGCCAAAAGGTTAAAGGAATCCCATACCTTTTTATTTGATGAATATTGATGAACAAACATTTGTGATTTATTCCTTTAACCCACCTTGAACTTGATTTCAATAGATTTCATTTACTTGAAAGAGAAAGAAGAGAGAAGGAAGAGAGTTTGGGTTTTGAGAATTTAGGAGAGGTTAGGATAGTCTAATTAGATTAGATTCTCTACATAGTTTTTAATTAACTTAATAAGAACCCACCTAACCGCTAATAGAACTCCTAACTAATCAAACTAGTAATGTACTATATAATAACATGTAGCAAAACAATGGCTCCACAGACGAGACCATGCTCAATGGATTCTGTGTCCATCAATAAGCAATGTTCCCTCTGTGCTGCACACTCTACTATCTGTTCTGATCCTTTTTAAAACAGGCCCTTCGAAAAATATTCTAAGTGTCCATCGATAGAGGCAATCGACTTCCTATTGATTTCACCACGAATCGTCTGTGGCATTCGTTGTTGACAATGTCTATTGAAAGCTTTTAGTCACAATTGCAAGAGTCCTCCAAAATGGTCCTTGGTTGTCATTGGGGAGTCGTGCCCAAGATTTTTGGCTATGAAATAACGCTAATATTTTTTAGGAACCCTTCCACGCAAATTCATCAACTTCTGACTCCGAAAAGCTAGTCAAATAGGCTAAGGTATGCTACTACCTCATTGAACTAGTTTCCGGACATCATGGACGTTCTTTGATATTTTGATTTGTAAACCTCCTTAATGAATTATATTAATTAAAATAGACCTTAAAAAGAATCTAAACCTTTTGACACTTATGTTACGCTCTACAACACCTCTCTTAGACTTTCAAAGTGTTACACAAAAGGCTAGGCTAAGACCTCTTTGAGAACTAGCACACCAGTTACATATAAGGGGTGCTCCCTGGTCATGAAATAATTTTGTATCACATTATGTGGTGGAAAAATCTAAGGTATGATGTGTCAAAAAACCACATCTATGTGGAGTCTTGTTCATGATTATGAAGCACGCCACACTTATGTATGAGTGGCTATGTGATGCTTAGGAACTCTCACATCTTTGACATTCTTGAAGTCGTGCTTCAAGATTCTTAACTCTATGTGTTCATTTATTCTAATCCGTTTCTTATGGTTATAGGCTATGATTACTAGAAGGGCAGACACAAGAAAAGTTGAAGAGGAGATTGTTAATGTCGGAGTTCCTCCCCAAGACAACCAAGCTCCTTCTCAAGAACAAGGTCCACTAGGTGACCAAGCTCAATCCATCTTCCTTCTATGACAGATGAAAAGATAAGGATGACTTTCATCAATTTGACTCAAGACATGACTACTCAATCTCAAGTCGTAGATACTCAAACTCAAACTACGGCGCTGTCTATATCAAAATGTTAGTAGCATGGCTTATTTCATGAGGGTCTTCACTAGGATACACCCTCCAATCTTCTTTGGGTATAAGGTGAATGAATACACCCAAGACTTTCTATATAAATTCTATAAGATATTGTATGCTATGGGTGTGAGTTAAATTGAGAAGGCCTAGCTAGCCGCTTATTAATTAAAGGGCGTGGCTCAAACAAGGTACACTCAATGGAAGGACAATAGGGATTTAAGAGCGGGTTCCATACCAGAATACTCTTTGAATTTAACTAAGTTTTGTAGATATGCCTCGTCTCTATTGTCCAGCCCTAGAGAAATAATGAGCCATTTTTAACGTGTGTGTCCGATGATCATGTGGAACAATGTCATCCGGCTATGCTTCATGACAACATGGACATTATTCGTTTAATGGTGCATGCTCAACAAGTTGAGGAGAGTAGTTTCAAGAGGAAGAATAGGTATGAGGGACATGTCCTATGATGGAGGTACTTGTAAGGGTATGTTAGAAATTCAATACAACCCCATGTTGAAGAAGAGGTTATCGAAACAAGTTCCTTCTAATTTCCCCATGGTTCATAATGATAGGGTCAAACCCTAAGTCCTAAAGGGTAAGGAGTTGTGATTCACCATGAGAGAAACCTACTTATTCCAATTGTTGTAAGAAACACATGTGTGATTGTCTAGTTTTAACGGATAATTTCATTGGTTGTTGAAAGGACACTAACCAAGTACAAGAAAGTTGTCCTACACCCAATGCTCCTACTAAGAACCTCTTTTGTGCTCTCCACAATAGGGGTGATCAAGAATATTCTCCGGATGTTGTCACCGACATATACAAGAACTTTCCATTAATGTCTATGCTTTATTAGATCCTGGTGCCAGTTTATCATTCGTAACACCTTTCGTGAAAATAAAGTTTGATATATTACATGATATCATTGTTGAACTTTTTTCGGTTTTTAGCCAAGTGGGTGACTCCATTGTTTCTGTAAGAGTCTAGGAGTTGTCCCATATTATTGTCCAATCGAGTTAGATTGGTCGATTTGGTTGAATTTTATATGTTCGACTTTCATGTCATAATGTGGATGGATTTGTGACATATTTTTTTTCTATCAGTTGTGTCCTTTCGTACATTAAACCTTGTAAGATGATTTCTAAGGTATATCTCTACAATATTGTGACTGCAAGGATCTTGTGTCTGAAGCTCCTCCTTTATAGTCGGTACCCGTAGTGAAGGAATTTTTTCAAGTCTTTCTTGATGAGTTTCCCAGAATTCCTCCCGAAAGGGAAATAGATTATTGTATATATTTGTTTAAGGATAAGAAACCCATAAAAATTACTCCATATCGAAAGTGTTCGGCCAAGTTTGAAGAATTAAAGTCTCAACTAAAGGATTTGCTAGATAACTGTTTATTACAACCATAAATTTCCTCATGGACGTTCTAGTCTTATTTGTGACCAATAAAGATGAATATCTTTAAATTTTCATCCGCTACGACAATTGGGTCACTATAAAGAATTAGTATCCTCTTCTTAGGATTGATGATTTATTTGATCAACTCCAAGGTGCGAGTAACTTTTCGAAGATTGATTTGAGGTTGGGGCATAATCAACTTAGGGTGAGAGGTGTTGACATACCTAAAATGGATTTCTTAACTAGGTATGGTCTTTATGAGTTCCTACTCATGTCTTTTTATCTAACTTATGCCCCGACAAATTTTAATGACCTTATGAATATGGTGTTTGAAAATTATGTCAATTTGTTTGTGAGTGTCACCATTGATGATATTTTTGTGTATTATAAGAGTGAGCATGAACACGTGGGTAATTTGAGGATACTTTTCCAAGTCTTTAAGTAACATCAATTCTTCTCTAAATAGAGTAAATGTTAAATTTTACATAGATCGGTTGCTTTTCTTGGTCTTTTCAAGTTAGGGTAGAGAGGTCGATATGAAGAAAAAGAGTTTGTAAAGAATTGTTCCAGACCGTTGACTCCAACAAATATTTGAGGTTTTTTGGGTTTAGTTGTGGATTATAGGATATGTATTGATGGGTTTGCATACATTGCTTCTCATTTTACAACCTTAACCCACAATAATGTTATGTTTGAATGGTCGAAGGTTTGTGAAAGAGGCTCTATAGAGTTGAAAGATAAGCTTACCTCTGCTCTGGCGTTGACCTCGCTGGAGGGTACCAAAGGGTATGTAGTGTATTGTTATGCTTCTCGAGTATGTTTGGCTTGTGTCCTTATGAAAATTTATAAGGTGATAGCATATGCCTCTAGACAACTCAAGGTTTATGAGAAGAACTATCCAAACCATGATATTGAACTAGTGGACATACTATTTGCTTTGAAAATATGGGGTCATTATATATATGTACATGGATGTGTTTATCGACCACAACATCCTCAATATGTGTTCACTCAAAAGGAGTTGAATTTCAAACAAAGAAGGTGGTTGGAACTTTTAAAGGACTACGACTTGAGTATTCTTTACCATCCCCCGCAAGGAAAATATAGTTGTGGACGCTTTGAATCTAATGTCTATGGGTAGTGTAGCATATGTTCTAAATGATACGAAAGAGTTCGTGAAAGAAGTACATAGATTGGCTCGGTTGGGTGTTAAGTTTGAAGATTCTCCAAAAGGAGGTTCTATGATTTATCATTACTCCAAATCATATTTAGTGGTGGGGATGAAATCTAAGAAACACCTTAAAACTCTATTAATGTATTTGAATAAATCACCCTTTAGTAGGTTCAATGAAGATTTTCCCAGGGGAGGATGGGGTACATATGTAACAATGTAAGTTCTGTGTACCGGATATGGATGAACTATGGAATTTTTTTTTGATGAGGCTCATAGTTCCTGATAGTTTATTCATCCAAGTGTCACAAAAATGTATCCTGATCTACAAAAGGTCTATTAGTGAAATGGGTTGAAGAAAGATATAGTAAAAATAGTGGCCAAATGTCCTAATTGTCAACAAGTCAAGACCGAGCATCAAAGACTGGGAGGGTTAACTCAAGAGATAGTTATTCCTACTTAGAAGTTGTAGATGTCAACATTGATTTCGTAGTGGGTTTGCCTCAAACACGTAATGAAAATGATTCCATATGTGTTATTGTGGAAAGATTCACAAAATCTGCCCATTTTCTCCTAGTCAAAACTACTTATTTAGCGGAGCAATATTCTAGGTTCTATTTTAATGAGTTTGTGAGTTTGCTTGGGATTTATTTGTCCATCATCACGTATAGAGGTGCCCAATTCACTTCTCACTGTTGGAGGTCTTTCAAAATGGGGCTAGGTGTTGAAGGGAAACTTATTACTTCTTTTTCACCCTCAAACAGATATCCAAGCGCAACGCACAATCCAAACTATACAAAATATGTTGAGAGTGTGTGCCATTGACTTCAAGGGTAATTCAGATTACTATCTATCTTTGATAGAGTTCTCTTTGTACAATAGCAACCATTCCAGTATCTCTATGGAACCATTTGAAGCACTCTATGGTAGAGGTTTTGGTCTCTGATTGGACTGTTTGGAGTTGGTGAGTTTAAATTCCTTTGTCCCAGAGATAGTCTATGAGTGCATGGAAAATGATCAAATGATAAGGGATATGTGGAAAACAACCTATAATAAGAAAAAGTCATATGCCGACAATAGAAAGAGAGACCTTGAGTTTCAAATAGATGATTGGGTCGACTTAAATATTTCACATATCAAAGGGGTGATGAGGTCTGGTAAAATGGGGAAACATAGTCCCCCGTATGTAGGCCCTTATTAGATTTTAATGATGGTAGAGAAAGTTGCTTATAAGTTGAAATTACAATGTTTATTAGCCCCGGTTCACCCAATGTTTCATGTCTATATCCTTATTAAATGAATAGGCGACCAAGTGTCTATTCGCTCGATAGAATTTTAATGAAGAGGTTACAGTCGAGATCTTAGATAATCAAGTCAAGATATTGAGGAACAACGAGGTTGCCTCCATAAAAGTTCTAACAAGAAACAATTAGTAGAGGGTGCAACATAGGAGGCCGAGGACGAAATGAAGTCCCGCTAACCTCATCTCTTTCATACTACTCCAATTCAAAGTTGAGCTTAGTAGTTCCTCTTAAACAAATTGTAAATAATGTTGCACATACCTTGTCTTTTTTTTCTATTATGTTCATATCATTGTAAAGGTTCATGCTTAAATAATGTTTTTTTTGAAATATGTTCTCATCATTAACTTGTAATTCTGTGTAATATGTGCTATGTTGCCTTTACAATAACTTAAGTGAGAATGTTGATGTGTGTTGAGAAGAATTACATTTTAACTCTTTGATATTCATTTTGAGCTCATACTGAAATTGAAAAGTTAGTTCATCATTACGTGATATGAGATGGTGAGCTCTTATATGTGGTGAATTATGAATTGAGTTTCTATGTGTAATGACAGGATTATGTGTTGAATAAAGTTGATAATTCCTCCCATGAGCTGTGAGTAATGATGATTTTTTGTTGTTGGGCTGTTAGTATTTGAGTAATTTCTTTCATATAAAAAGTTTAAGGTGTCATTCTGGGACGAATGATTCTAGGGGGGGTAATATAACTCCCCGGAAGTTCTATGACTTAGATTATAGCCTAACATATTATATAATTATTAAAATGGTGTTTTAAAACCTATATTAATGTAATAAACTTGATGTAGAAGTATTAGAGCCTAAATGGCAAAGGATGGACATGATGTTCAGAAACTAGTGAATTGAACTAGTAGACGTCCTTAGGTTTTCAGAAGGTTTTTTAGTGTCATATAAAGTCTAAGACTTGTAAAAATACTTTAAATAGGAAAAATAATATATATAGGGTCAAAATGTCCAGTCACGACTTTCCAAGGACCACCGAAAGGGTCGTTGAGGAGGACCCAAGCTTTGGCAAAAAGGCCGCCAATGCAGCCTACAGAACAACCTATTTTTGTTGTTGGGGGAACGTCATGCATCCAACACTGTCTAGGCAACAAGATAATCATGGGGCCTTCACGAAGGTCACATCCTCAAGTTGGATTCCAAAAAAAAGATATGCATATGCCTCCGCGATGCGGAGACGTGTAAATAATTTGATCACATCATTTTTAAGTAAATTCGACTTCACAAAAATATCAAATTAAGTGAGGGACCTTTTGGTTAATTTAGGAGATGTATATATATTGAATTAGGGCCAATCAGTGGAAGAGCATTGGAATCTTTATGAAAAAGACATAGTTCCCAAATTTATTAATCAAATTTGTGGATAAAGTTCTCATTAAGGTATGGATTCTTCATTCAAACTCAGCGAGTACACCCAGATGGGATAGGCATCGTTTTCCTCTCATAGGACTCAGACAAGCCTCTTAGCTTTTGCCTGACCATGTCATTAGTTAAAATTAGTAGAATATCAAAAACTTTTACATTCTTATGTGAAGTGTAGTTGGACTTCATACTTAACATTCATAATAGCATACGATTCTAAAGCTCTGTCTCACTTGTATAAAACCATTTGCAGTGTGCAAATCTACACTTAGCCAATAAATCAGGACTTAGACAATAAATATTCATTATGCGATAAAGGCCTAAATAAAAAAGAATCCAAAGAACATAAAGTAAATACGAGTATTCTGGAAATTTACCAAAAGTCTTGGTAAGATAGAATATGAAAATATATCATCCCCGAGCATGAGAACCTACCAACACTTGGAGAAAGAGTTCCAAGCATCTTCAATCGACATTCTTAATTTGTAGTAACATGATGTAGTGGGTTTAATACACCACATATACTAAGTATAGGTATATGCACATAACATTTAAGGATATTCCTGCAAAGGATCATATATCATTTCTTTGGAGAGAATGATAAGTCATATAATGTCTTCAGCGCACATACCATTGAACATGTACAAGCTAAGGATTCCATCAACATAAAGCATGATAATAATTAAAGACATATTATCATAGAGACATGATAAAGATTCATATTCAAAATATCATATACACATAACATACAAAACAATTAACAAATTATCCCATCCCAATCCTACAAGTGCAATGATGATATGAAGACCCACAGCCCTACATAACCATGTAGATAAGATAGGAGACCATATGTAAACCTCTGCTTCATATAATTGTAACATAAGAAGTCATCACCTCATAAAGAAATACACACCAATAACATGTTCGTTAACGTAACAAACTTCATATAAGAGAAACACGTCGTACCATAAACATCATAACTTTCATATTATCATATTACATAAGAACCATATCCTAGGACTTCCCTTCAAGTCACCCTAGTGAACGTCTATTTAGTTGTCTTTAACTGTAAATGTAGGGAACATTATCCTTAATCGTTATAAATCATGTGAGCTAAACATGGAATCAGGTGTCATAAAATACCACACCGAAAGAAGGTGGTCTACCAGCCAAATTAAAACCAAACATGACATAGCTTTCTAGGTGGATCCACTACCTAGAATACGAGGTTGCAACAAAGTTCAAGAACTAGGAGATGTATTATAGACTCATAGTTCAACATTACATGGCAACCTCGATCACATAAGAGTCTTTGTGAACCTACCTTCCAACTAGGAAAGGGACCCCTCTTATATCTAGTCCATCGGTGCTTAGCTTAAGTTCCTTTCTTGAATAACCTTTAACTTGTCTTTTATCATAAACTTTTCATAGGTCATAGGATATTAAATCATTTTATAAACACGATTATGAGCACTTTAGATTTAAATTATAATTTCCTTTCATAATAACCCTTCATATCACTACACCATTTTTGGCCTACAACAACACCACGTAAGTGTAGCCTAAACTAGCAAAAAGTGTGGCCTTTGATAAAAGGCTACACTTTTGGACATTCAACAACACTTTTTAGGGGCTACCCAAAAAAGCGTAACCTTTGACATTAGGCAACACTTTTTAAATTGTGCCATCTTTGGCAACACTTATAAAGCAAAGCCAAACAGGTATAAGGGCACGCTTTGAAGGCGTGCTTTAGCAACACCTATTTTTTGTTAGACTACACTTAAGAGTGTTGCCTTTTAAGACTTATTGGTCACACTTAAAAAGTGTTGCCTTTTATTGGTCATCTATTGCAACACTTTTCAAAGTGTAACTTTTTATCTACCTAGAGCAACACTTACAAAGTGTAACTTCAACATTTATAAGCCTACATGTAGTACAAATATATATAATATATTTACATACATACAAGTGACCTAAAACACAAAATGAACTAAGTAATCATTAATTAAGCTATATATTTCAATTTATATAGCTATATATGAATATACATCAATAGTTCAAAAACTTTTACATCAATAGTACATACCTATACTTATACATCAATATTCTAAATGTGTACACAATAAATCAAATATGTATTTAAACTTTTACAATAGTTCAAAACTCTTCATCATCCACTTCAAGTTTGATCACCTCCATTTCCCTACACAAATAAGATATTTGCAGTTATATAGAGAGGTAAGAAATTTAGATTGCAACAATATAGAGCGGCAAGAAATCCAGCAGTTACAGAAAATTAGATTGCATCTTTTGATGTCCAAAGTAGATGCCTACTTGTCTTTTGATGTTCAAAGTAGATGATCTTCCCTTAGGTGTCGAGAATTCCAAACGTTTACTACTTCAATATAAATTCCTCTAGTAAACAAATCCGTTCCATCTAGAAAGAAAACAAAATTAAGAAATTTAACAATTAATCAAATTGAAATTTAAGTTGTAACAGAAAGAGTGACGGACCGTCTTAGCCATGAAGGTCGGTCTTGTATGTTCGTCATGAAGATCAGAGAAGTAAAAGAAGAAACATGCAAGTATGGGACGACAGAGTCCACGACGGCTCGTCATGACCACAACGGCCAGTCATGACCACTGCCCGTCATGACCACGAAGGCCTCTCATGACTACGACGGCTCGTCGCGAGGTCCACGGCGGTCCGTTGCAAGGTCCACGATGGCTCGTCGTGACCACAACATCCCGTCGCGAAGTCCGTCGACCCAACCGCGTTTTTACTGATTGCAAGTAAAAGTTGAAGCTATAGTGCAACTGTAAGTTTATAGCACAATATGTTTGGTCACACAGAGAAAATTAATTTTCTAGAAGTACAATACTTTAGATTTGAAGTCTGAACATAGAGATATATCTACGACATAAATAACATATCAGTTGAATCTTAATGAAAGAACTATGGAATTTTTCAATTTTTATGCAATACGTAATTAAGAATATTTCCTTGAGTAGTGATTCCTACTGTGTCTCCATGGAAAATTTCAAAACATCCCATGTCATTAAGTTTATTTTTAACAGATGTCTCTTTTGAAGGTGAAATCAGTCAATCAACTGGGCACCCAATAGCACAGGATACATATCTACCAAGAAATACGCCAAACCACAAAAAATGCATGTCCAATCTGTAGAACCTTCTTCAGTATTAAAGGAAAAACCGAACTAACTTAGCTTTGTGCTCAAGTATCAGATAACTCATTATCCACAAATTCATATTGCTAGAGTTTGGAAAAAGATGGAATACCACGTTATCGTCTACACTTTCTGTATAAAGCCAAACATACTTCACATATGGAATAAAAGAGAAACTAAAACCTGTAAAAAAATTATTATGTTTTGAATAACTGAGATGAACAACAAAATCTTGAAACCTGAAAAAAATTATAGTTTTGCATCATGAAAATTTCAGATTTGGAGCTTCAATGTCTTGAGTTGAGTGAAAAAATTTTCATCAAAGAAATTGGGGGTATCTTCAATGAGTTGGGCAGAGCGTTTTTTCTCCCGAAAAAATTCATGTTTGGACCTTGAACTTTTATGTTTTATTAGTAAAGTGAAGTGAAAAAGTTAAGGTTTATTATTTATTAATGTTTATTTTTTTGGACAATATAAATGGGAGGGAGTGTTAAAATATTGGAGCAAATATAAAAAATTTTGAAAATTTTTAAGGCAACACTTCTAAGGTGTTGTTTTTTAAATTATAAAAATAGGACATTTTAAAAGTGTAGCCATATTTGTAAATAAGTGTTGCCAATTATATCATATTGTAACAACACTTATAAAGTGTATCTTATACCATTAAAGAGTACACTTTCAATGTGTTGCCAAAATTGTTGTAGCAAAAAGTAAAAAATTTCAGCTACGCTTTAAAAGCGTTCACAAAATTACTTTAGGCAAGACTTTACAAGTGTAGTCAAGAATTAGTGTGGCCGTAGGCCTATGATGGTGTATTCTATGTAATATTAGAATAACATAATAACCTTGTGTAAAGCATTCAAGAGAATATGTTAAACTTACATTTTCGTATTCTTATCATGATCTCACATTTAGTTTTTTCATAAACCAGCATATATTCATAGATACATCATGCATACTTCATTATAATATTTTCATTATTCATAGACAAACATAAAAATTATAGAGTTATCAATACTTTAGAAGAATCACCTATTTCTTTCATGTACCTTGTTAAAGAACTTACGTTCAATTTTAAATAATCATAACAATAACATAGAGAAATACTCAATGCCATAGTCAATATCAACTCTTTGATTAATATACGAGACGAATTCACAATGTAGGATAAGGGAAGGGTCATTAAAGTGTTCTTTCAAGTATTAGTTCCAACCGTAATGTTTACACATTATGAAGAAGTAAACACAACCAATTTGAAACCATCAATTAGAGAACGATCATGCAACACAAAATTCAAACATAATTAATCAATAATTCATGTGAAACAAACCATAGAAAACTATTATTTTTCATCGAAAGTCATAAATCTAGAAATACGAAGAAAAATCATTTTGTATAGTAAAAACCTAAATGTTTGAATCCTTCCAAATCATCTTTGACAGGACCTCTGTGGATAGGAAACCCAATAGTTAAAAACCCATACCTACTAGACAATAATCCATGAAATTTCATTGGAAACGTAAAGCCTTTGTCTTCTTCCTTAATCTATTCTTGTTTTTTAATGGAGTTTGGAAAGAGAGCATTCTTGTGAGAGATGAGAGAAAACTTTTCTGATCTTATTTGAACGTGTAAAAAGTGGTCTATAACTGACCTAGAATCCATATATAGTGGTTCTTTAAAATACCCAATAGACCCTCAACTTATTTTTTTCTTTTCATGAAGTTTAATTGCCAAAAATACGATTTTACAGATTCTAGGAAGTGGCTGCACATCGTCGGGCCAAATCCTATCTTTTTTCTGAAATTTTGGGTTGAGGAATTGAGGTGCGTGTTAGCCTCGCATCGATAGTATTCCCATAACATCTTCAGGTAGTACACCTCGTGATGACCACGCTTCGCGCACTTGTTCCTCCTATTTTGCCTATTCGCAGGCTGCTAGGCAACCTGCTCACCAAAGTTTGGGTCCTCCCCAAGGACCCTTCGGGTGGTCCTTGGGTCGTCGTTGCCGGACATTTTTACCCTTTGTGTACATATTACCGATAAAAGGTCTCATTAAAAGTTTTGTACTCAATAATACACCTCAAACCCTTAACCAAACATAGGCAAATCAACTAGTTAAAATTAGCTAGTTTATGGACGTCAAGGTCCTTCTATGTCGTTTTCGCTCTAATATTTTCAAAATGAACTTATTACATTAATATAGGTCTATAAATATAATTCTAAACATTATTCAATAGATTCACAACCAGTCTAAGTCATGCTTTTCCGGAGTGTTACATTTTCCCCCCTTAGGAATATTCGTCCCTGAATGACATTAAAATGTTTTGGAGGGTAGGAATCGACTCAATAATAGCATTCCAGGAAAAAACAACATAAAATCATTATGAGTATCAGATTAAAGGATTACTTCACAACTCCTTTCAACATATACCATGATTTACACATATCACTCGATTCATGATGCACACGTAAGAGAGCCTAACATTTCATAACACATAGTGAGAATTTTTCTTCTCCACATAAACATGAGCTCAAAATCAATCAAGATTTACCATATGATGTATACCATTCTTTCATACTTCTCAATACAACAACAATACAACAAAATCTCAAGAAGAAACATGCATGAGTATATCATATACGTGCGCGAACAGATCATGAAAGCTTTTATAAAAACTCAAGTTTGTTAAACGTTTAAAAAAACATGCACATCTTTAGTAGAAAGTCAATTTCATGATTATTCATTAATTTTATTATTTATATGAATGAATAACCTTAATAAGTAAATAGATGAGGGTAGCGGGACCTCATGTCGGCTTTAGCCTCCCACATTGCACCGTCAACAAGATTGTTCCACTATAGAATTTTTTAATAGGTAACCTTTTTGTTTCTTATCTTCTTGACATGGAAATATTGGCTCTTAACAAGAACCTCTTCATATTAGAGGTTCTCATCCACCCCTAAACCTTCAATAGGCAGAATGGATACCGGGTTGCCTATGCATTTCTTGGGCATAGAAACATGAAACACAGGATGAACTGAAGCTAGCTCACTACGTAGTTTAAACTCATATGCAACCTTCTCCTTCTTAACAAATTTCATCACCCCTTTTATAGGTTAAATCTCCAAGTAGATATGATCAACTATTTCAAACTCAAGGTCTCTTCTTCTATTTCGGTATAAGACTTTTGCCGACTATAGGCTTTCTTCAATCTCTCTCTTCTGATTTGAACTTTATATATAGACTCATAAATAATATTTGGACCAAGGAGTGAGGAATCACAAACATCAAACCATCCAATTGGAGACCTACATATTCTACCATAAATAGCTTTAAAAGGTTCCATGGATATGCTCGAATGATAGTTATTGTTGTAAGAGAACTCAATCAAAGGTAGATGATCATCCCAACTTCCTTTAAAGTCCATAACACTGGATCATAACATGTCTTCAAGGGTTTGAAGGCTACGTTCGAATGAACATTCTTCTGAGGATGAAATTCGATGCTGACTTTCACTTCAGTTCTTGAACACTTTTGAAAAGCTTTGCAAAAATTAGAAGTGAATTGGGCACATATATTTGAAATGATGGACAATGGATCTGCATAAAGACTTACAATTTCATTAATATAGATCTTTGCAGTATTCTTCAAAAATGTATGTACACTTAATAGGAATAAAATGGGCAGAATTGGTCAACCTATCCATTATAACCCACATTTAATCATTTTGTGTTCGAGTTCGAGATAACCCACGTACGAAGTTCATATATATGGATTCTTATTACAAACTAGGAACATCCATAATTTGGGTTAAGCCGGTTTAAGATGCTCAACTTTAAGCTATTGTCAATTTGGACATTTAGAAATAAACTCTTCTATGTCCCTTTTAAACCATCCAATCAATAGACCTCTCTATAGTAATGATACATTTTTGTGGCACCCGGATGTATGGAATAACGATAACAATGAGCTTCTTATAGAATTTGATTTATCAAATCCTCAACATCGGCTACACATAATCTCTCTTGTTACCTAAGAACACTATCCCCCCTTGGGAGAATGACTCATTGATCTTACCAAACACCGATTCCTTCAACTCCATCAATAATGGATGAAGATGCTTCTTAGATTTCACCTCCACCACTATTGATGAGTCAAAATTATGATGGACCATGAAACAACCAGTTGGAGAATGTTCTAACCAAACCCTTAATCAAGCTGACCTATGAACATCTTTCACAAGTTCTTTCTTCTCTTCTTCCACATGAGACACACTACCCATGGTCGTACGACTTAAAGCTTCAACAACCACATTTACCTTGCCAGAGTGGCAAAGGAAACTCATGTCGTAATTCTTTAAGAATTTTAACCATCTTCTCTGTCATAGATTTAACTCCTTTTGTATTAACATATATTGAAAACTTTTATATTTAGTAAACACATCAACATGCACACCATACAAATAATGTGACCATATTTTCAAGGCAAAAACTGCAACGTCTAATAAAAGATCATGAGTTGGAAAACTCGTCACATGAACTTTAAGTGCCTAGAATGATAAGCCATAACCTTACAATGATGCATAAAAACACATCCCAAGCAACCTTGAGAAGCATCACAATACACTACAAATTCTTCATTTCCCTCTAGTAAGGTCAACACCAGAGCAGAGGTAAGCTTATATTTAAATTCTTGAAAACCTTTTTCACAAGCTTCCGACAACTCAAACTTCATCTTCTTTTGGGTCATAAATTTCAAAGGAGAAGCAATGGACGAATATACATCAACAAAAATTCTATAATACTTGTATAGACATAACAAAATACTTATGTCAGTCAGAATCAATGGTCTAGGCCAATTTCTGACCGCATCTGTCTTCTTGGGATCAACCTTTACATAATCACCAGATATAATATTTCCATGAAAAGCAACTAAACTCAATTGAAATATACACTTACTAAATTTGGAATAGAATTGGTGTTCTTTGAGAACATGCAAGGCCAAAATAAAGTGACTCTAATTCTGATTTTCATTCTTCGAGTATATCAAAATATCATCAATGAACACAATCACAAATGAGTCAAGTTAATCTCGGAAAACTCTATTCATTACGTCCATAAATACCGCTGGGGCATTTGTTAACCCAAAAGACATAACTAGAAATTCATAGTGATCATATTTAGTTAGAAAAGCTATTTTGGGAACATGTTTACCTCTCACCCTAAGTTTGTGGTATCCCGACCTTAAGTCAATCTTATTATAGTAGTTAGCACCTTCGAGTGTATAAAATAGATCATCAATCCGAGAGACATTATACTTGTTCTTAATGGTGACCTTATTAATTTGGCGATAATCAATTCACATTCTAAGAGATCCATCCTTCTTCTTATCAAAAGAATAGGAGCACCCCATGGAGAAATATTAGGCTGACTAAAGCCTTTCTCTAGTAAATCATTGAGTTGGAGCTTTCAACTCTTTCAATTCAACCAGTGACATCCTATATGGAGGAATTTAATCGTATCGAGTTATAAATCAATGCCGAAGTCTATTTCCCGTTCGGGAGGAATTCCATGAAGGTCATTGGGAAATACTTCTATTGAATTCTCTCACTATTGGGACTTATTTATAGAAGAAGTTTCACATTCTAGGTCCTTAACCCTTACAGCTTGGTATAGACAACCCTTGGTTATCATCTTACAAGCCTTCAAACAACAAATAATCTTACCCTTTGGCATAGAATTTCCCTATTCCATTCTAAAATGGGTTCATTAATGATTTAAAACTTCACTACCCTTGTTCTAACATCTACGGAAGCAAAGCATGCATGAACTCAATCCATACCCAAGATGATATCAAAATCAAATATGTTAAGTTCTACAAAATCACCAAGAGTAACTCTATTGAGCAGCATTACAGGAAATTTCCTATAGACTCTTTTTGCAACCACAAAGTCACCATAAGGGTAAAAACTGAAAAGTGTTAAACCAAAACGTCAAGAAGTACATAAAACTTCCTAAATACCAAAGGCGTAAAAAAATAAAGAGTATCTCCTGCATCAAGCAAGTCATAAACAATGACAGGGAAAACTTGTAACTGCATGTCACAACGTCGCGACAGCTTTCTTGTTCATCTTTATTATTGAGTGCATAGAAACAATTCTTTTTCGAGCTTCAGAACAAGCACCGCTTGGTTGAGCTTTGACATTCCCCTTGCCTTGGCTTCACACATTAGGACTGTCTTTCACTATATGGCAACCCTTGGAAAAACCATAGCAACTATTAGTCCCAACAAGAGATTCACCCGCATGTTTCTTACCAAACTTAGCACAAGTTGGTCTCTCCTTTGGTGGATCAATATTCCTTCCCTTTTGAAGTTTATGATTAGAACCTCTATCATTGTAATTCATTGAGAAATTAGAAACAAAATGATTTGAAAGCGTCTTCTTGAACTAAGGCTTTTCTTGTACATCGAGCCTACTCTTAGGTGAACTATTTTAAAATACCTTGTCTTCTTAGCTTCCCTATTCTTATTCGTTAGACGATTATCCTCAACCTGTTGAGCATGAACCATCAACCTAGGAACATCAATATTTTCATGAATCATCGATGTATGAAATTGTTCTTCAAGCTCTTCCGACACATCCGTTACAAAATAGCTCATCTCATCACTATAATTTGAAACCAAATAGGAAGCATATTTGGACAACATAATAAATATCAAGGAGTGTTCCTTGACACTAATACCTCTTTGAACAAGGTTTAAAAACTCTTATACCTTATCTTCCTTTTACTCCCTATGAAAAAAAACTATCAAGAAGTCCCTTTTTGAAGATCTCCCAGGCCACGGGTCTACCACCTAAAGACCTACTATCCCTCCACTGATTGAACCATGTCTGAGCCACGTCCTTGAGTTTATATTAATCAAGTTCAGCCTTGTCAGTATTACTCACCCACAGAGCAACCAAGAACTTGTAGACCTTATCAAGGAAGTCTTGGAGGTCTTCTTAACCTTTTGATCCAAATAACATAGGAGGGTTCATCCTCGTAAAATCTCTCAGACGGCTAGCCATAGTACTAGCATATTGGTTATCTCGATGAATAACCTTCATGTTATCTTGAGACATAATGTCCTGAGCTTGGGTGGTGATTGCATGGACCATTTGAATCAGGGATTCCCTCACCTCACCATTCATCATTGCCAAAGGATTGTCAAGAATTTGTTTGTTTGAAGCAGCTTTCACTTGAAGAGGAGCTTGATTGCCTTGGAGATTAGCTCCCGCATTCGAAACCTGATCTCCTACTCTTGTAGTGGTTGTCCTTCTTGTGTTTATTATCCTATATCACAAAAAAAGTATTAGATGCTAAAAGACACATAGTGTCAAAACTCTAAAGGCACAAAAAAAGATTATTAAGAAAAGAAAAGTTTTCTAGTCATCACATAGCCTCGCATCCATAATTGTGGCGCGTTTCACAACTTTGAACAAGACACTGTATAACGTGGTTTAGAAATGATATGAGAATGACTGGACTTCATATCGCCCTCGGACTCTTATGTTCCACTCTCAACTAGGTGGTTCCTCCAGAACACTTTTACTGAGGCCACCTCTTCTTCCACAACATCTTCACTTGCCGATCAAGGATTTCCACCAGAATCTCTTAATAAGAGAGGTTCTCATAAATACCTAGACCTTCTATATAAAGAATGTACTCGAGGTCAACAATGAAATTCTTAAACATGGAGACATAGAATACCAAGTGAATCGAAGCTATCACACTAGGTAATGTCAACTCGTATTCAAATTTTCCAACCCTTTGCAAAATTTCATTGGGACCCACATAGAGAAGACTAAGTTTCCCTTTCTTGCCATACCTCATCACCAATTTCATGGGCGTAATTTCAAATATACCTTCTTAAAATTCTATGTCTCGTCTCCTGTTATCGGCATAAGACTTTTGTTGGTTATAGGGTGTTTTCAATTGGTTCCTTATCATATAAACTTTGTCTAATGTTTTATAGATTAAATTCGGGAACAATGAGTGAAGACTCCAAAACTTTAAACAACCTAAACAGAGATCTACATCTCCTACCATACAAAGCCTCAAAACGAGTCAGGCATATATTCAAATGCTAACTATTGATAGAAGAGAACTCAACCAAAGTCATTTTTTCATCCCAACTTTCTTTGAAATCTATAACACAAGATCTATGAATAATCTCATGGGTTTAAATATTATTATACGCTTGACCATCCATTTGGGGATGAAAAGTGATGCTTAACTTCACTTATGTACCAAACCCATTTTGGAACGACCTCCAATATTAAGAAGTAAATTGAGCACCTCTATATGAAATGATGGATCAAGGGATCTCATGAAT
This sequence comes from Solanum lycopersicum, assembly GCF_036512215.1. Taxonomy (NCBI): domain Eukaryota; kingdom Viridiplantae; phylum Streptophyta; class Magnoliopsida; order Solanales; family Solanaceae; genus Solanum; species Solanum lycopersicum. The sequence continues at coordinate 37,651,209 of NC_090803.1, forward strand.
ACTCACAATCTCATTAACATAAATACATTCATACTCTTACACCAAATAAGAAGAATTAACGGGGATAAAATCAGAAAACAATTTCAACCTATCCATAACCACCCAAATAAAGTCATTTTGCTTTTGTGTCCGAGGAAAACCCACTACGAAGTCCATATTAATGTCTTCCCACTACCAAGTTAAAACATGTATTTCATGGAGTAAACCACTCGACTTTCACTTATTCGAAATTTTGACACATTGCAATAAATTCCGCTATGTCCCTTTTGAGGCCACCCCACTAAAATACTTCTATAAGGTTATGAAAACTCTTAGTAGAACCCGAATGAATCAAATAACGGGAAAAAAGAGCCTCCTCTAGGATCTGCTTTCTCAAATTTATCCAAATTTGGCACACAACCAATATTTCAACCTCAATACACCTTCCCCCTTAAAGAGAATGACTCATCAAGCTTGCCAAGAACCGATTCTTTTAACTCAATCAATTATGGATCATGGTGTTTCTTAGACTTTACCTAAATCACAAAGGATGATTCAGATTTACGATGTACTATAAACCCACCATTAGGATAATATTCCAATCTACCACCCAAACAAGCCAAACTATGAACATCATTCACTAGGTCTTTCCTGTCATCTTTCCGATAAGACCTACTACCCATGGACATAAGACCTAGAGCATCTAGGACCATATTGGCCTGGTCGGGGTGGTCGAGAACACTCATGTTGTAATCTTTTAACAACTCCAAACACATTCATTGTCAGAGATTTAACTCCCTTTGATTAAACACATATTGAAGACTCTTGTGGTCGGTATACACATGAACATGAACAATATATATGAAATGCCTCGATATTTTCAAGTCAAACACCACGGCTGCTAACTCAATATCATGACTCTGGTAGTTCTTCTCATGAACTTTGAGTTTCTAGAGGCATACACTATGTCCTTCCTATGTTTCATATGGACATAACCTAATCCTACTTGGGATGCATCACAATATACCAAAAACCCTTTGTACCATCCAGTTAAGTCAACAACGGAGTGGTGGTAAGACTATCTTTCAAAATTTGGAAGATTCTTTCACAGGCCTTTGACAACTCAAATTTCACATTCTTTCGAGTCAATGTAGTCAAGGAAGATGAAATGGACACAAAATAATTCACGGATACACCCCAAAAACTTCTTTTATAGGTTGAATCCAAAGGTCTAGGCCAATTTCTAGCCGTCTTGGTTTTGTTTGGATGAAATACTGCACACTCGCTATAGATGACATGACAAAGAAACGCCACCGATCTAAACAAAAACTCACATTTGTTGTACTTGGAAATAGTTGGTGTTCCTTTAACACTTATAACACCACTCTCAAATGGTCCATATGCTCACCCTTATTCTTCGAATATACCAACATGTCACGTATGAAGTAATCACAAAGTCATCCAGGAAATTCTTGAACACCCTATTCATTAGATCTATAAATACCGTCGGAGCATTAGTCAACCCAAAATACATCACCTTAAAATCATAGTGACCATATCTTGTTCAAAAGGCCGTTTTGGTAATATCTTCATCTCTCACCCTAAGTTTGTGATATCCCGAGCTCAAGTCCATTTTGGAAAAGAAGCTTACCCTTAGAGTTGATTAAACAAGTCGTTAATTTGAGGGAGAGGATACATATTCTTAACGGTAACTTTATTGAGTTTTCCTTAGTCAATACACATCCTAGGTTACTTATCCTTCTTCTTAAAAAATAGATCAAGAGCACCGCATAGGAAAATATTAGGTTTAATGAACCATTTGTCTAGTAAATCCTTTTGTTGAGCCTTCAACTATTTCAATTTGTTCTGATCCATCCAAAAAGGAGGAATTAAAAAGGGATTTGTATCCGATAGAAAATCAATACCAAAATTAATTTCCCATTCGAGAGGAATTCAAGGAAAATTGTTAGGAAAGAACACTGAAAATTCCCTCACGACGGGGAGTTACTCAATGGAAGGTGTTTCGAGGTCTATATCATTGACTCTTACAATATTGTATAAGAACCCTTTAGAGATCATCGTACAAGCTTTAGACAAGAAATTATACGACCTCTATTAATATAAGTTTCCCCCTTCAACCCAAAAATAGGTTCATAAAGAAAATTAAACTTGACTACTCTATTACTATAATCAATGAAAGCAAAACAAGTATGAAACCTATCCATTCCCAAAATGATATGGAAATCAACCATATGAAGTTCCACTAATTCAAAATAGGTAACTGTATTACGTAACACAATAGGACAAATTCTATATACCCCTTTTGTAACAACCGAATCACCTACCAGGGTACTCACTATAAAAGGTTCAATTAAAATATCAGGCAAAATATCAAAAATTCTAGCTACCAAAGGAGTAAAAAACGACAAAGTACAACCCAGATAAGGTAATGTATAAATATTTAAAGAGAAGACCCATAAAATACTGGTCACCACATCGGGAGAACTCTCTTGTTCACCTCTAGAGCGGAGAGAATAAAAGAAATTCTTTCTTGGAGCATTAAAATTAGAACCACTTGATTCCCCCACCCCTACTCATTCCTAAAAGGAAGATATACTAGTTCACCAAGCAAGAAGCCTACTTGTGTTAAAAGTAGGTTTCTTTCTTGGTGAACTAGTATATCTTCCTCTTAACACATAGGGATAGACACCCTATAATCACAATTCTTGGGATATTTGGAAAGGACTTGATTGGAGAACCTCTTCTTAAATCTAGGCTTTTCTAGAATTTCCGACCTCCCCTTTTAAGAACTACCTTTATAAGACTTTGCCCTCTTGGACTCTATTATTCCTTCTTAGTCTACATTCTTACACTTGTTTATCATGAATCTTTAGGTGAGAGATATTCATATTATGATGTAGCATAGCCGAACGATATTCTTCTACCAAATCATTTGACACTCCCGTGAGAAAATGACTCATCTCATCCCTTGGGTTAGACACCAAGGATTGACGAAACATAAATAATTATGTAAACTTCAAGGACTAATAATGTACACTAAAAACCTCCTTGATGAAGGTTAACGAATTATCCAACCTTGACTTCCCTAAAATCATAAGGAAAGAACCTGTCAAGGAATTCCGTCTTGAAGATATACCATATCATTTGGCAAGCTCTTAGCGCCCTATTATCCCTCAATTGAGTATACAAAGTTTTCTCCACATAGTTGAGTTGATAGGTTGATAACATGACCTTATTACGTGTAGTGACACCCATTTCAAATAAGATCTTGTAGACTTCATCTAGAAAGTATTAAGGGTCTTCATCTTCTTTAGATTCAAAGAAAATAAGAGAATGCATCCTAGTAAAATCTCTCAAACAAGAAGCCATAGATCTATAATGTTGAGGGATACAGTATCCAACTTCCATATTCACTTGAGTCATCAAAGCTTGGCTTCCATATTCACTTGAGTCATCAAAGCTCTGACTTCAAAAGTGATAATATTAGCTTTGGAAGTCATGGCTTAGGCCAAATTGAGAAAATCCTCCCTTATCTCTCAATTAACCAAAGGTGGAGGAATGACCAGAACTTGATCACCCATAGGAACTTGCTCAAGTGGAGGAACTTGATTTTCTTGTGAAGGAGCTTGGTTGTCATGAACTCTAGCATTAGCAATCCCTTCATCAGCTCTTCTTGTGGCTGCTCGTCTAATGATCATGCGTATAACCACAAAAAAACGATTAGGTGCAAAGGACGTATAAATTAAGTCTCTAGAGGCACCACACTGGGATACAAGAAAATTAGAGTTTCCTAAGCATCACATAGTCTATCATTCAAAAGTTTGGCGGGCTAACAATAATGAATAAGAATCTACATAGACTTGGTTTAGTGAGACATCGATCCTAATTATATTCAACCTCATGCTCTATTATGAAGGTTGTCACATCCGGTAAGCACCCCCTAGACATAACTGGCATCTTCATCCTCAAAGACGACTAAGAATAGCCTTTTAGCTTTCACCATAACATGTCATACGTTAAAATGTGGAAAAATTAAAACTTCGCATATACATCTATATAGTGAGGTTAACATACACCTCTCGCTTAAACATCATATATACATAGGGAGTCTAGTGAGAGTACTCACATAGGAAGATTAAAAGGACTTTTTGTTCACATATACCATATATAAAGACAGTCTATTAGAAATGTCAGCCAACTTTTAATTCACATACACCATATATAATAATAGTCTGTTATAAATGTCTCATATTTAAACGATTTAGAATGTGTATAACATTCGGTCATAACTGATTCTTCATCAAAACAAAAGCCAAATATACGCAAATACAACAATAATCTTTGAATGAACGACAATGAAATAAATGTCATTAGAGTAGAACAACATCATGTAGCTAGATAGTGGTATCTTCCTCGGAAGTTAAGGACCTACCAAACTTGGAGAATGAAAGTAAAAATTATCTTCAAATTTTACTCTAGAAGATCAACGACAAGAACCAACATAATTATAGAAACATAGAAATATGGGTTAGCACACCACTTATACTAAGTATGGAAACGTGCACATAAAATATTTGAAATCATGCTGAAGGTTATATTAGTTCAAAACCATGATATGTTACTTTGAAAATCCTTATGCACAAACAACAACCCACATATTCCTTAAGACAAGACCATATACAACACAAGATCAACATAATCAAGTGTAAGCAAGTCAACATGTTAATAGCATCTTTGAGTACATAATCAAAACAACTCCAACAACATGTTATACCAACAAAGCGTGTATAAGAGTTCAAAGTATTACAAAATATGCACGAAACTTACTCATAACCTACCATCAAGTCTATAAAATCAATGACAAAGTAAATCCCCATACACATAGTCCATGAAGTAAACCAATCAAACAATCACAAAAAATGCCTAACCTCACACAACATAGTATCACGAGTAGTAATCATCATATTTAACAATTTAGACCAATAATATGTCCATACATGAAATTAACATCATATATGATAATCATCATGTAGATTAAACATATTCACAACCTTTACTTCATAAGAACACAAGAACAACCTTCTAGGACTTCTCTCAAGAACAACTAGTGCAATTTATTGGTAGAGTTCCATACCACTACCTACACTAAGTAAAATCCCTTAAGTCACCCTATTTAGTGTCCATTTTATTACTTTATTTTAATTTCGGGAACCATTGTTTTAACAAACATATATAAGAAGAGCTAAATGTGGAATCTTATGTATTGAAACCATACACCGAAAGAAGTTGGTCTACTAACCAAGGTAGTACTAAATATGGCCATAGCATCTAGGTGGACCTACTACCTAGTGTTCCTATAGGGTCACAATAGTTCATGAACTATGAGATATGCTTGGTACCCTCTTTATGTACATTGCATCATAGTTTCCATCTCATTAGTACAACAACGAACCTACCTTCCCACACTAGGTTGGGACAATCTTCACCACTACTTCACTCCATGCTAAGCTAGAGTCCCTTTTGAAATGTCTTTAGATTATATTTTAACAATAATAACTTAGAGTAGGTCATAAGAGACTATACCTTGTGTAGTCATAGTCATTAGCGCATTAAGAATTGCATGATACCATCCTTTCAATAAAACCCTTGTATGTGAGATTAACACATTATAACCATCATGTCATAATTAGGTACATAGATAATTCACAACCAACCTTACATCAATACATATTAAACATAATTTCACACTTCACATAATCAAGACATTTCAATTGCATCATCAAACCAACACCCACTTAATCCAATCACAAGATACACTTGAATTGAACTTCATCACCAGTTACAAGCCATCACAATTTAAGTAAAGGTTCAACATCACAAAGTCTTACGAATTCTTCTTCAAAAGCCAAGCCATCATTCATAATCTTACCACAAACCAACAAATTTCTTCCAACAGTAGGTGTAATGACATAATTCAATAGTAATTAACACAAGAACAAGTCAATTGCATCAACACTAACCAATTCAAAATAAGTTTATAACCTAGGGTTAGGGAATTGTGGTCAATTCATCACCCCTTCCACATACTAGGTTAAACATAAATAACTACTATAAAATTGAGTAATAATATATCATAACATAACAGTAATAATCATTACAAAAAAGAATAATACAATTTGAAAGATCAATTTTGGATTAGAAAGGAACTCGTGTTCATATCATCTTTTTGAAATAAATATTGAAAGAACCCTTTGGGTAAAGTAGTCTCAAAGGTGAACGGTCACCATACCTTGTTTATCCTTCAAAACTGATGGACAAAAGTTACGTTGTTTATGCAATAGAACCCTTTTACCTTGGTCTTCTATGGAGTCCTCTTTGGGAGAGAGAAAGTAGATTGAACTTAGAGTGATTTGAGTTTGGGAATTGTGGGGTTTTTATTTGGGTTTAGACTTATGGTATCTTATATAGTCCACTTAACTAAATTAATTAACAACCCATTAACCCCTAATTGAACCCCTAACTAGTTAACTAATTATGTTGACCTTATTAAAATCATAATATTGAAAATAGGCTATACCTACGAGAACTCAACTTACGTTCCGTAGGTTAGTCTACGCCTCTACCCCCAACCATATTGTACAATCATTGTTGTTGTCAGAGACTTTTCTTTTTGGAAAAGTTTGAAAAGTGTCTAAGTATGGTACTACAATTCCATCGACTCCCTGTCACCTTGACTACCTCGAGTGATCACAAGATATCCAAAAATATTGAATAAGAAAGATAGTTTCTTTAACCTATAGTTTGACCTTTACCAAACTATTCAATAGAGTCCTAAAGAGAGAATATTTTGAGGTGTCGGGTTTCAAATTTAAGGTTTTTTGAACTAATGAATTCTAAATGGGAATTTAATACATTAAAACCCGTTAAAATTAATTAATTAATAAATAAAAACCATCCCTTATCTTAACTAACCTTAAAAGCAATTTAACAAGTTACCTCTAGCGAAGCCGAGACTTGACAACTTTTAGAGATGTGATCTACCACCCAAGACGTACGAACCTTTCACGACCCAAACTGGGTTGCGACTGGCACCCACACTTACCCTCCTATGTGAGTGAACCAACCAATCTAAACCTTAACATTTCAATATATTATAAACAGAAAGTAATGCGGAAGACTTAAACTCATAAATAATCAACTTCTATAACTCAAAAACTTATCATTATCCCCAGAATCTGGAAGTCATCATCACAAGAACATCTACCTTTAAATTACTAACTAAGAGTGTCTAAAAAGCTAAAAATACATAAGAAGCTAGTCCATGCCGGAAGTTCAAGGCATCAAGACATGAAGGAGAAGATCAAGTCCAAGCTAGAAGCGTTTGCTCACCCTGAAGATCCGGTGTGGCGAAGACTGGCTTGACTTACTGTTGAGTCGAAGATGACGGCACGTTTGCTGCACTCCACAAATAACAAGAAGAAAAACATAAAAATAGGGGTCAGTACTAAACACGGGTACTGAGTAGATATCATCGGCCAACTCCAAATAGGGAACAGTATATATCAATATTATCGTAAATCAACTATAAAACTCAACATGTAGCAACAACAAGTATTATAATCATCAATAAGTACCATCAAGTTCATCCTTGAGGACTCAAGCCTCAACACCATACTCATTTGGGAATTAAGTATATTAAGTTGAGTATATTATCATCTTTAAAGATTCATTATCTTTCCTCCTCTTGTGTCGGTACGTGACACTCCGATCCCCTACTACTATGTGTCGGTACCTGACACTCCGATCCCCTAATTCTATGTGTCGGAATGTGACACTCCGATCCCCTACATGTGTCGGAACATGACACTCCGATCCCCTACATGTGTCGGAACGTGACACTCCGATCCCCTAATTCTATGTGTCGGAACGTGACACTCTGATCCACTAATACTATGTGTTGGAACGTGACACTTCGATCCACTAATACTATGTGTCGGAACGTGACACTCCGATCCCCTAATTCTATGTGTCGGAACGTGACACTCCGATCCACTAATATAATTCTGTAAATCATCAAGCCTTCTCTATTCCAAGGCATCATCAATCCCATTACTTTAATTCATCAAGCCTTCTTCTATACAAAGGCATCATCATTAATAATGTATATTAAAGTTTCTTTTCAAGATTTGGTATTCAATATTTTCATCATGCTTATCTTATGAAGCATGAAAACCATAACCTACCTCCACCGAAGAATTGTAATCAACAAGCAATTTTCCAAGCTTTGATATTCCCTCTGCCTCTTAATCGATCAATTTCTCTCTCTCCTTGTTCTCTCTATTTTTTTTATTTAAACCCTCTTTCTTTTACCCTAGTTAGAATATAATTAAGTGTAAAAGGTGGCAATAATACCCCACTAATTAACTTAGGGTTACCTCTTTTAACCCCCAAGAATTTGAGTTATTAATATAAACCCACAAAATCAATAATTAAGGAAGGAGTAGTCCAAAAACGTCCCTTAAAACGTGTAAGGAAATCCGATTCTGCCTGGGATTTGTGCAACCTGTGACGGGCCGTCGTGCCTGCGACGGTCCGTCCTACAGGTCATCGCAAGAGTTAGAGAGTCAATTTCCACTGAACAATCTATGACGGTCCGTCACGCCTTTGATGGTCCGTCCTGCCATTCCGTCACGAAGTTCAGAGAGTCGATTTTCAGTACCCAATTTTAGATTTTCTAAGTGTTTTGAAACGAGACCCTGTGATGGTCCATCGTGCCCATGACGGATCATCTTTTGGTCCGTCGCCTCAGCCTGTTTTTCCAGAATTGAAGTTTGTTGCTCAAAACGACTAAACAGGTCGTTACAATAGATACCAATTTACCCATCGTTCGTCCCCGAACGATCAAAAGAAGGAAAACAAGGGCGAAAAGGAGTACCTGAATCTGTAAACAGATGTGGGTATTTTTCTCGCATACCCGCCTCCATCTCCCAAGTGGCTTCTTCAACGGGTCGATTCTTCCAATGCACCTTGATGGATGCAATCTCTCTTGACCTCAACTTGCGAACTTCTCTATCTAAAATAGCAACAGGCTCCTCCTCATAAGAAAAGTTCTCATCAAGCAAATCTGAATCCCAAAAGATAATGTAGTTCCCATCCCCATGGTATCTTTTCAAGATCGACACATGGACTAGCGGGTGTACTCCGGACAGCCCTGGAGGCAAGGATAACTCATAAGCCACCTCCCCTACTCGCTTAAGTACTTCAAATGGTCTAATGTACCTTGGACTTAGTTTACCCCTTTTACCAAACCGCATCACCCCTTTCATGGGTGAAACTTTCAACAAGACTTGTTCACCCTCCATGAACTCTAAGTCTCTAACCTTTCGATCTGCATATTCTTTTTGTCTACTTTGTGCCGCTAGAAGCTTTTCTTCAATAGACTTCACTTTTTCCATCGAATCCCTCAAGAGATCAGTACCCCAAGGTCTAACCTCGAACGCATCAAACCAACCGATGGAAGACCTACATCTCCTACCATACAATGCTTCAAATGGAGCCATATCAATGCTTGAGTGATAGCTATTATTGTATGAAAACTCCGCTAAGGGTAAGAAGCTATCCCAATGGCCACCAAATTCTATCACACACGCACGAAGCATATCCTCCAACACTTGAATCGTTCGCTAAGACTGACCATCGGTCTGGGGATGGAACGCAGTACTAAGGTCCAACCTAGTACCCAATTCTGCATGCAATGTTTTCCAAAACATAGAAGTAAACTGCGTACCTCTATCTGATATGATGGATAGTGGAACCCCATGCAATCGCACCACATCCGAGATGTAAAGTTTGGCTAACTTTTCTGCATTGTAAGTCACCTTGACCGGAATGAAATGAGCAGATTTAGTTAACCTATCAACAATCACCCAAATGGAGTAATACTTACCTATTGTCTTCTGAAGACCAACCACAAAATCCATTGCAATTCTTTCCCACTTCCATTCCGGAATGGGCATTCTCTGAAGTGTTCCTCCGGGCCTCTGGTGTTCACACTTTACTTGTTGACAGTTCGGACACTTGGCAATAAAGTCAACAATATCACGCTTCATTCTACTCCACCAAAAGTATTGCTTTAGGTCACGATACATCTTGGTTGCACCCGGATGTATAGAATTCCTTTAACTATGAGCCTCTGTCAGAATAGTATTGATCAAATCATCGACGCGGGGTACACATACCCTTCCCTTGATTCTCAAAACACCTTCCTCATCGATTTGTGCTTCCTTAGCCTCTCCTCGCAATACCTTATCCTTCATTCTGCGCAGTTTCTCATCATCGAACTGCCTTCCCTTAATCTTGTCAAGAAAGGAAGATCTTGCCTCCACATAAGCCAACAATCCTCCCTTCTCATTTACTTCTAATCTCATCAAGTCATTAGCTAGAGTCTGAACCTCTCTAGCCAATGGGCGTCTAGAATCTTGCAAGTGAGCTAGACTTCCCATGCTTCCCGCCTTCCAACATAAAGCATCCTCTACAACATTCGCCTTCCCCGGATGATACAAGATAGTGATATCGTAGTCCTTTAGTAACTCCATCCATCTCCCCTGTCTTAAGTTCAAATCTTTCTGAGTAAAGACATACTGAAGTCTACGATGATTCGTGTAGACCTCACACTTAACCCCATATAAATAGTGTCTCCATTGCTTTAATGCAAACACTACGCAGCCAATTCAAAATCATGAGTTGGATAGTTACGTTCATGCACTTTTAATTATCTTGAAGCATAAGCAATCACACTCTTCTCTTGCATTAGTACTGCACCCAACCCAGAATAAGATGCATCACAATAAACAATGAAGTTCTTACCCTCTACTGGCAAGGCAAGGATAGGTGCGGTAGTCAACAAAGTCTTGAGCTTCTGAAAGCTTTCCTCACATTCGCCCGACCATACAAATGGAACATTCTGCTTAGTCAAGTTCGTCAATTGGGAAGCAATAGAAGAGAATCCCTTGACAAATCGGCGGTAGTAGCTAGCTAACCCAACAAAGCTCCTTATTTCTGACACATTAGTAGGTCTTACCCAATTCTTCACTGTCTCAATCTTAGAAGGATCCACCATCACTCCATCCTTAGAAACCACATGTCCCAAGAAGGACACTGCATCTAGCCAAAACTCACACTTAGAGAACTTGGCATAAAGCTTTTTCTCCCTTAACATTTCCAATACCATTCTCAAATGCTCTACATGTTCCTTCTTGCTCTTTGAGTATACCAATATATCATCAATAAATACGATTACGAAGAAGTCCAAATATGGCTTAAAAATCCCGTTCATCAAGCTCATGAACGCAGCAGGGGCATTCGTAAGACCAAAGGACATCACTAAAAATTCGTAATGCCCATACCTCGTTCGAAACACAGTCTTTGTCACATCCATTGCCCGTATTTTCAATTGATGATAACCGGATCTCAAGTAAATCTTAGAGAAGACACAATCACCTTGTAACTAATTGAACAAGTCATCAATGCGAGGAAGAGGGTACTTGTTCTTTATGGTTACCTTATTCAGTTGTCTGTAGTCTATGCATATTCGAAAACTGCCATCCTTTTTCTTTACAAACAAAACCAGAGCACCCCAAGGAGATGCATTTGGTCTAATGAAGCCTTTGTTCAATAACTCTTGAAGTTGTGCTTTTAACTCTCTTAACTCCGCGGGAGACATTCTATAAGGGGGTATAGAAATGGGGCGAGTACTGGGTTCAAGATCAATACAGAAGTCAATATCCCTATCCGGTGGCGTACCAGGAAGATCTGCAGGGAACACATCCAGAAACTCACGAACTACTGAAACCGACTCAATCGAAGGTACGTGGGTAGTGTCATCCTTGAGATGTGCCAAGAAAGCTAAACACCCTTTACTAATCATTTTCTTAGCACGAAGAAAGGAGACGATGCGGACCGGATTGGAAGTGTAGTCACCCTCCCACACTAACTGGTCTATCTCAGGCTTGGCTAACGTCACCGTTTTAGCATTACAATCCAAGATTGCAAATTGCGGAGAAAGCCAAGTCATACCCAAAATCATATCAAAATCATCCATTGCCAAGATAACCAAATCTACATAAGTGTTGCTCCCCACAAAGTTTACCACACAAGATCTATATACCTTTTCAACTACCAAAGACTCACCCACCAAAGTAGAAACACGAATAGGCATATCAAGAAATTCACAATGTAAATTTAGACCATTAGCAAATGAGGAAGATACATAAGAAAACATGGATCCAGGATCAAACAATACAGAAGCCATGCAATCACAAACCAGAAGATTACCTGTGATGACAGCATCAGATGCCTCCGCTTCAGACCGCCCAGGGAAAGCGTAACAATGGGCCCTATCGTTCGTCTGTCCGTTGCCCCTACCATGTTGTGATGTAGTGGCCCCAGTTTGCCCATTACCTCTGCCGTTTTGGTGACCACCATTACCTCGACCACCACGTCCTCCAGAATAACGACCTCTACCATGACCACCTCTACCTATAGCTATTGGGGGTCTATAACTTTGTCTGGGACAATTTTTCCTAATATGTCCAATCTCCCCACATCCATAACATTCTCTGGAGTCAATCATAGGCCCCTCGGAGAAGTGTTGACCGGTCTGAGGTGGTCCCCCATCTACAGTCTGTAGTGAAGACTGAATTGGTCGGACTGAGTAACTTCCCGAACCCTGTCCTCTAGTGTAAGAACCATTAAACTAACCTCCCTTTCGAAGCCTTTTTGATGTCGATGTTGTGGTGAAGTCGTCTGGCTTCACTCCTTCCACTTCTATCACAAAGTCTACCACTTCTTGGATGGATTTTGCCGTTGCCGCGACCTGTAAGGCCGAAATCCACAATTCTGACCTCAACCCCTTCACAAACCGGCGAATCTGCTCTTGAGGATTGAAACAGAGTTGAGTGGCATATCTGGATAGTGCACGGAACTTAGCCTCATAAGCATTAACCGACATCCTACCTTGCTCTACGCTCAATAACTCATCCCTTTTCCTATCCCTCAAAGTCCGGGGGATATACTTCTCCATAAACAAGCTAGAGAGCGAGGCCCAATTCATAGGTGGTGCCTCTATTGGTTGACACTTAATATGTGACCGCCACCATATTTTGTCATTCCCTTGAAACTGATAAGTCACAAACTCCACACCAAACCGTTCTACTATACCCATCTTGTGTAGTAGCTCGTGACAGTCAACCAGAAAATCATAAGCATCCTCCGATTCAGCACCCTTGAAGACTGGAGGTTTCAATTTCAAGAACTTACTTAAAAGTTCATGCTGATCACTTGTCATTAATGGCCCTGTAGTCAGACGAGGAAATGTGCTTATTTCCAATGGAACATCCATGCGGGGAGCCATAGTAGCCGCATGTTGCACCCCCGGAGCCTGAGGTGCTGGTGCAGAAAACACTGGGGGTGTCTGGCCCTGATCAGATAACCCTCTAAGATAAGCCAGAACCTGATTGATCATCTCTGGGGTAGGTTGGGGTGGCAATCCCTCATTCTGCACTTGTTCAGTTTCCCCATCCTCCCATTCTCTTATTACTTCCTCAGTCGGTGGAGGAGTCACTGCCCTAGTATCAGATGGGCTAGGTGCTCGTCCTCTTCCCCTAGAGGACGTCCTCCCACGACCTCTACCACGGCCCCTTGCCGCTGTTCTTCCTCGAGCCACAGCCCCAGTGGCTGGCTCAGTTGTTTCTTGTCTGTCCGGTGTTGGTGTTGGCGTAGTCGTTGCTCTAGTTCTAACCATCTGCGAAAGAGAGTGAAGATGGTAAGTTACCAATTCGTATCGCCTAGATACCAATTGGACTCATGTAGTAGCACGAAAGAAAGAATGAAAGAGTGAAATTTTCCTAAAGTCTTATAGCCTCTCAAAGAAAAGTAAAGGTGTCCCCATACCGTTCCTTAAGACTCTACTAGACCTGTTCTTGTGTGATGAGACCAACGAACCTAAGGCTCTGATACAAAGTTTGTCACGACCCAAATAGGGTTGCGACTGCACCCACACTTACCCTCCTATGTGAGCGAACCAACAAATTTTTAACCTTAACATTTCAATATAATATAAAAATAATGTAATGCGGAAGACTTAAACTAATAAATAATCAACTTCTATAACTCAAAAACTTATCATTATCCCCAGAATCTGGAAGTCATCATCACAAGAACATCTACCTTTAAATTACTAACTAAGAGTGTCTAAAAAGCTAAAAATACATAAAAAGCTAGTCCATGCCGGAAGTTCAAGGCATCAAGACATGAAGGAGAAGATCCAGTCCAAGCTAGAAGCGTTAGCTCACCCTGAAGATCCGGTGTGGCGAAGACTGGCTTGAGTTATTGTTGAGTCGAAGATGACGGCACGTTTGCTGCACTCCACAAATAACAAGAAGAAAAACATAAAAGTAGGGGTCAGTACAAAACACGGGTAATGAGTAGATATCATCGGCCAACTTAAAATAGGGAACAATATATATCTATATTATCGTAAATCAACTATAAAACTCAACATGTAGCAACAACAAGTATTATAATCATCAATAAGTACCATCAAGTTCATCCATGAGGGCTCAAGCCTCAACACCATACTCATTTGGGAATTAAGTATATTAAGTTGAGTATATTATCATCTTTCAAGATTCATTATCTTTCCTCCTCTTGTGTCGGTACGTGACACTCCGATCCCCTACTACTATGTGTCGGTACGTGACACTCCGATCCCCTAATCCTATGTGTCGGAACGTGACACTCCGATCCCCTACATGTGTCGGAACGTGACACTCCGATCCCCTAACTCTATGTGTTGGAACGTGACACTCCGATCCACTAATACTATGTGTCGGAATGTGACACTCTGATCTACTAATACTATGTGTCGGAACGTGACACTCCGATCCCCTAATTCTATGTGTCGGAACGTGACACTCCGATCTACTAATATCATTCTGTAAATCATCAAGCCTTCTCTATTCCAAGGCATCATCAATCCCATTACTTTAAATTATCAAGCCTTCTTCTATACCAAGGCATCATCATTAATACTGTATATTAAAGTTTCTTTTCAAGATTTGGGATTCAATATTTTCATCATGCTTATCTTATCACAATCACATAATCATATTCATGCAAGCATACCATTAAGCATATAGTAGGGTTTACAATACTACCAATACATATCATTCACTATTAAGAGTTTACTTATGAAGTATGAAAACCATAACCTACCTCCACCGAAGAATTGGAATCAACAAGAAATTTCCCAAGCTTTGATATTCCCTCTGCCTCTTGATCGATCAATTTCTCTCTCTCCTTGTTCTCTCTATTTTCTTTATTCAGACCCTCTTTCTTTTACCCTAGTTAACATATAATTAAGTGTAAAAGATGGCAATAACACCCCACTAATTAACTTAGGGTTACCTCTTTTAACCCCCAAGAATTTGAGTTATTAATATAAACCCACAAAATCTATAATTAAGGAAGGAGTAGTCCAAAAACGTCCTTTAAAACGTGTAAGGAAATCTGATTCTGCCTGGGATTTGCGCAACCTGTGACGGGCCATCGTGCCAGCGATGGTCCGTCCTGCAGGTCGTCGCAAGAGTCAGAGAGTCAATTTCCACTGAACAATCTATGACGGTCCGTCACGCCTGTGACGGTCCGTCCTGCCATTCCATCACGAAGTTCAGATAGTCGATTTTCAGTACCCAATTTCAGATTTTCTAAGTGTTTTGAAACGAGACCCTGCGACGGTCCATCGTGCCCATGACGGATCGTCGTTTGGTCCATCGCCTCAGCCTGTTTTTCTTGAATTGAAGTTTGTTGCTCAAAATAACTAAACAGGTCGTTACAATAGATACCAATTTACCCATCGTTCGTCCCCAAACAATCAAAAGAAGGAAAACAAGGGCGAAAAGGAGTACCTGAATCTGTAAACAGATGTGGGTATTTTTCTCGCATATCCGCCTCCTTCTCCCAAGTGGCTTATTCAACGGGTCGATTCTTCCATTGCACCTTGATGGATGCAATCTCTCTTGACCTCAACTTGCGAACTTCTCTATCTAAAATTGCAACAGGCTCCTCCTAATAAGACAAGTTCTCATCAAGCAAAACTGAATCCCAACGGATAATGTAGTTCCCATCCCCATGGTATCTTTTCAACATTGACAGATCGAATACCGGGTGTACTCCGGACAGCCCAGGAGGCAAGACTAACTCATAAGCCACCTCCCCTACTCGCTTATGTACTTCAAATGGTCCAATGTACCTTGGACTTAGTTTACCCCTTTTACCAAACCGCATCACCCCTTTCATGGATGAAACATTCAACAAGACTTGTTCACCCTCCATGAACTCTAAGTCTCTAACCTTTCGATCAACATATTCTTTTTGTCTAGTTTGCACCGCTAGAAGCTTTTCTTGAATAGACTTCACTTTTTCCATCGAATCCCTCAAGAGATCAGTACCCCAAGGTCTAACCTCGAACGCATCAAACCAACCGATGGAGACCTACATCTCCTACCATACAATGCTTCAAATGGAGCCATATCAATGCTTGAGTGATAGCTATTATTGTATGAAAACTCCACTAAGGGTAAGAAGCTATACCAATGGCCACCAAATTCTTTCACACACGCACGAAGCATATCCTCCAACACCTGAATTGTTCGCTCAGACTGACCATTGGTCTGGGGATGGAACGCAGTACTAAGGTCCAACCTAGTACCCAATTCTGCATGCAATGTTTTCCAAAACATAGAAGTAAACTGCGTACCTCTATCTGATATGATGGATAGTGGAACCCCATGCAATCGCACCACTTCCGAGATGTAAAGTTTGGCTAACTTTTCTGCATTGTAAGTCACCTTGACCAGAATGAAATGAGCAGATTTAGTTAACCTATCAACAATCACCCAAATGGAGTCATACTTACCCATTGTCTTCGGAAGACCAACCACAAAATCCATTGCAATTCTTTCCCACTTCCATTCCGGAATGGGCATTCTCTGAAGTGTTCCTCCGGGCCTTTGGTGTTCACACTTTACTTGTTGACAGTTCGGACACTTGGTAATAAAGTCAACAATATGACGCTTGATTCTACTCCACCAAAAGTGTTGCTTTAGGTCACGATACATCTTGGTTGCACCCGGATGTATAGAATACCTTGAACTATGAGCCTCTGTCAGAATAGTGTTGATCAAATCATCGACGCGGGGTACACATACCCTTCCCTTGATTCTCAAAACACCTTCCTCATTGATTTGTGCTTCCTTAGCCTCTCCTCGCAATACCTTATCCTGGATTCTGCGCAGTTTCTCATCATCGAACTGCCTTCCCTTAATCTTGTCAAGAAAGGAAGATCTTGCCTCCACAGAAGCCAACAATCCTCCCTTCTCATTTACTTCTAATCTCATCAAGTCATTAGCTAGAGTCTGAACCTCTCTAGCCAATGGGCGTCTAGAAGCCTGCAAGTGAGCTAGACTTCCCATGCTTCCCGCCTTCCTACTAAAAGCATCCGCTACAACATTTGCCTTCCCCGGATGATACAAGATAGTGATATCGTAGTCCTTTAGTAACTCCATCCATATCCTCTGTCTTAAGTTCAAATCATTCTGAGTAAAGACATACTGAAGGCTACAATGATCCGTGTAGACCTCACACTTAACCTTATATAAATAGTGTCTCCATTGCCTTAATGCAAACACTATCGCAGCCAATTACAAATCATGAGTTGGATAGTTAAGTTCATGCACTTTTAATTGTCTTGAAGCATAAGCAATCACACTCTTCTCTTTCATTAGTACTGCACCCAACCCAGAATAGGATGCATCACAATAAACAATGAAGTTCTTACCCTCTACTGGCAAGGTAAGGATAGGTGCGGTAGTCAACAAAGTCTTGAGCTTCTGAAAGCTTTCCTCACATTCATCTGACCATACAAATGGAACATTCTACTTAGTCAAGTTCGTCAATTGGGAAGCAATAGAAGAGAATCCCTTAACAAATCGGCGGTAGTAGCTAGCTCACCCAAAAAAGCTCCTTATTTCTGACACATTAGTAGGTCTTACCCAATTCTTCACTGTCTCAATCTTAGAAGGATCCACCATCACTCCATCCTTAGAAACCACGTGTCCCAAGAAGGACACTGCATCTAGCCAAAACTCACACTTAGAGAACTTGGCATAAAGCTTTTTCTCCCTTAAAATTTCCTATACCATTCTCAAATGCTCTTCATGTTCCTTCTTGCTCTTTGAGTATACCAATATATCATCAATAAATACGATTACGAAGAGGTCCAAATATGGCTTAAAAATCCCGTTCATCAAGCTCATGAACGCAGCAGGGGCATTCGTAAGACCAAAGGACATCACTACAAATTCGTAATGCCCATACCTCGTTTGAAAAACAGTCTTTGGCACATACGTTGCCCGTATTTTCAATTGATAATAACCGGATCTCAAGTCAATGTTAGAGAAGACACAAGCACCTTGTAACTGATCGAACAAGTCATCAATGCGAGGAAGAGGGTACTTGTTCTTTATGGTTACCTTATTCAGTTGTCTGTAGTCTATGCACATTCGAAAACTGCCATCCTTTTTCTTTACAAACAAAACCGGAGCACCCCAAGGAGATGCACTTGGTTTAATGAAGCCTTTGCTCAATAACTCTTAAAGTTGTGCTTTTAAAACTCTTAACTCCGCGGGAGCCATTCTATAAGGGAGTATAGAAATGGGGCGAGTACCGGGTTCAAGATCAATACAAAATTCAATATCCCTATCCGGTGGCATACCAGGAAGATCTTCAGGGAATACATCCAGAAACTCACGAACTACTGAAACCGACTCAATCGAAGGTACTTGGGTAGTGTCATCCTTGATATGTGCCAAGAAAGCTAAACACCCTTTACTAATCATTTTCTTAGCACGAAGAAAGGAGACGATGCGGACCGGATTGGAAGTGTAGTCACCCTCCCACACTAACTGGTCTATCCCAGGCTTGGCTAACGTCACCGTTTTAGCATTACAATCCAAGATTGCAAATTGCGGAGAAAGCCAAGTCATACCCAGAATCACATCAAAATCATCCATTGCCAAGATAACCAAATCTACATAAGTGTTGCTCCCCACAAAGTTTACCACACAAGACCTATATACCTTTTCAACTACCACAGACCCACCCACCGGAGTAGAAGCACGAATAGGCATATCAAGAAATTCACAATGTAAATTTAGAACATTAGCAAATAAAGAAGATACATAAGAAAACGTGGATCCAGGATCAAACAATACAGAAGCCATGCAATCACAAACTAGAAGATTACCTGTGACGACAGCATCAGATGCCTCCGCTTCAGACCGCCCAGAGAAAGCATAACAATGGGCCCTATCGTTCGTCTGTCCGTTTCCCCTACCATGTTGTGATGTAGTGGCCCCAGTTTGCCCATTACCTCTGCCGTTTTGGTGACCACCATTACCTCGACCACCACGTCCTCCAAAATAACGGCCTCTACCATGACCACCTCTACCTCTAGCTATTGGGGGTCTATAACTTTGTCTGGGACAATTTTTCCTAATATGTCCAATCTCCCCACATCCATAACATTCTATGGAGTCAATCATAGGCCCATCGGAGAAGTGTTGACCGGTCTGAGGTGGTCCCCCAACTACAGTCTGTAGTGAAGACTGAATTGGTCGGACTGAGTAACTTCCCAAACCTTGTCCTCTAGTGTAAGAACCATTAAACTCACCTCCCTTTCGAAGCCTTTTTGATGTCGATGTTGTGGTGAAGTCGTCTGGCTTCACTCCTTCCACTTCTATCACAATGTCTACCACTTCTTGGAAGGATTTTGCCGTTGCCGCGACCTGTAAGGCCGAAATCCGCAATTCTGACCTCAACCCCTTCACAAACCGGCGAATCCGCTCTTGAGGACTGAAACAGAGTTGAGTGGCATATCTGGATAGTGCACGGAACTTAGCCTCATAAGCATTAACCGACATCATACCTTACTCTAGGCTCAGGAACTCATCCCTTTTCCTATCCCTCAAAGTCCGGGGGATATATTTCTCCATAAACAAGCTAGAGAACGAGGCCCAAGTCATAGGTGGTGCCTCTATTGGTTGACACTCAATATGTGACTGCCACAACATTTTGGCGTTCCCTTGAAACTTATAAGTCACAAACTCTACACCAAACCGTTCTACTATACCCATCTTGTGTAGTAGCTCGTGACATTCAACCAGAAAATCATAAGCATCCTCCGATTCAGCACCCTTGAAGACTCGAGGTTTCAATTTCAAGAACTTACTGAAAAGTTTATGCTGATCACTTGTCATTAAAGGCCCTGTAGTAAGACGAGGAAATGTGCTTATTTCCAATGGAACATCCATGCGGGGAGCCATAGTAGCCGCATCTTGTACCTCCGGAGCCTGAGGTGCTGGTGCAGAAAACACTGGGGGTGTCTTGCCCTGATCAGATAACCCGCTAAGATAAGCAAGAACCTGATTGATCATCTCTGGGGTAGGTTGGGGTGGCAATCCCTCATTCTGCACTTGTTCAGTATCCCCATCCTCCCCTTCTCTTATTACTTCCTCAGTCGGTGGAGGAGTCACTGCACTAGTATCAGATGGGCTAGGGGCTCGTCCTCTTCCCCTAGAGGACGTCCTCCCACGACCTCTACCACGGCCCCTTGCCGCTGTTCTTCCTCGAGCCACAGCCCCAGTGGCTGGCTCAGTTGTTTCTTGTCTGTCCGGTGTTGGTGTTGGCGTAGTCGTTGCTCTAGTTCTAACCATCTGCGAAAGAGAGTGAAGATGGTCAGATACCAATTCGTATCGCCTAGATACCAATTGGACTCAAGTAGTAGCACGAAAGAAAGAATGAAAGAGTGAAATTTTCCTAAAGTCTTATAGCCTCTCAAAGAAAAGTAAAGGCGTCCCCCTACCGTTC
Source organism: Solanum lycopersicum (assembly GCF_036512215.1). NCBI lineage: Eukaryota > Viridiplantae > Streptophyta > Magnoliopsida > Solanales > Solanaceae > Solanum > Solanum lycopersicum. Next base: position 37,672,194 of record NC_090803.1, read on the forward strand.
CTTAAGACTCTACTAGACCTGTTCTTGTTTGATGAGACCAACGAACCTTAAGGCTCTGATACAAAGTTTGTCACGACCCAAACCGGGTTGCGACTGGCACCCACACTTACCCTCCTATGTGAGCGAACCAACCAATCTAAACCTTAACATTTCAATATAATATAAACAGAAAGTAATGCGGAAGACTTAAACTCATAAATAATCAACTTCTATAACTCAAAAACTTATCATTATCCCCAGAATCTGGAAGTCATCATCACAAGAACATCTACCTTTAAAATACTAACTAAGAGTGTCTAAAAAGCTAAAAATACATAAGAAGCTAGTCCATGCCGGAAGTTCAAGGCATCAAGACATGAAGGAGAAGATCCAGTCCAAGCTAGAAGCGTTAGCTCACCCTGAAGATCCGGTGTGGCGAAGACTGGCTTGAGTTATTGTTGAGTCAAAGATGACGGCACGTTTGCTGCACTCCACAAATAACAAGAAGAAAAACATAAAAGTAGGGGTCAGTACAAGACACGGGTACTGAGTAGATATCATCGGCCAACTCAAAATAGAGAACAATATATATCAATATTATCGTAAATAAACTATAAAACTCAACATGTAGCAACAACAAGTATTATAATCATCAATAAGTACCATCAAGTTCATCCATGAGGGCTCAAGCCTCAACACCATACTCATTTGGGAATTAAGTATATTAAGTTGAGTATATTATCATCTTTCAAGATTCATTATCTTTCCTCCTCTTGTGTCGGTACGAGACACTCCGATCCCCTACTACTATGTGTCGGTACGTGACACTCCGATCCCCTAATTCTATGTGTCGAAACGTGACACTCCGATCCCCTACATGTGTCGGAACGTGACACTCCGATCCCCTACATGTGTCGGAACGTGACACTCCGATCCCCTAATTCTATGTGTCGGAACGTCACACTCCGATCCACTAATATCATTCTGTAAATCATCAAGCCTTCTCTATTCCAAGGCATCATCAATCGCATTACTTTAACTCATCAAGCCTTCTTCTATACCAAGGCATCATCATTAATAATGTATATTAAAGTTTCTTTTCAAGATTCGGGATTCAATATTTTCATCATGTTTATCTTATCACAATCACATAATCATATTCATGCAAACATACCATTAAGCATATAGTAGGGTTTACAATACTACCAATACATATCATTCACTATTAAGAGTTTACTTATGAAGCATGAAAACCATAACCTACCTCCACCGAAGAATTGGAATCAACAAGCAATTTCCCAAGCTTTGATATTCCCTCTGCCTCTTGATCGATCAATTTCTCTCTCTCCTTGTTCTCTCTATTTTCTTTATTCAAACCCTCTTTCTTTTACCCTAGTTAACAAATAATTAAGTGTAAAAGATGGAAATAATACCCCACTAATTAACTTAGGGTTACCTCTTTTAACCCCCAAGAATTTGAGTTATTAATATAAACCCACAAAATCTATAATTAAGGAAGGAGTAGTCCAAAAACGTCCCTTAAAACGTGTAAGGAAATCCGATTCTGCCTGGGATTTGCGCAACCTGTGACGGGCCGTCGTGCCTGCGATGGTCTGTCCTGCAGGTCGTCGCAAGAGTCAGAGAGTTAATTTCCACTGAACAATCTATGACGGTTCGTCACGCCTGTGACGGTCCGTCCTGCCATTCCGTCACGAAGTTCAGAGAGTCGATTTTCAGTACCCAATTTCAGATTTTCTAAGTGTTTTGAAACGAGACCCTGCGACGGTCCATCGTGCCCATGACGGATCGTCGTTTGGTCCGTCGCCTCAGCCTGTTTTTCCAGAATTGAAGTTTGTTGCTCAAAACGACTAAACAGGTCGTTACAGAACCATAGGTTGGGATACGCCTCCTCCTTCTACTCCTTTGTTTTGGACTGCAACATGAATATTTTGGGGTCTAACCCAAGACCCCAACTTATGAAGAATGGGTCCATCTATTTTTCGTAGATGGCCATCTGTAGGTCATATCAACTTGATAGATTTTTTGTTTCTTGGTGTTAGGCTTTAGAGTCCTCCATAAAGACCACTTTGTTGGTCCTTAGGGAGTCGTACCTTGATGTCTAACACCTAAACCCCTAAGCCTAAGCTGTAGAACTTATTTTACTGCCTACAACCCAAGGTACTATTTGTCTGGCAATGTGAGCTGTCATTCAAAAGGATTCATCATCAGTATAGGATTAGGGTTCTTGAGACACATATTCTTCCTCCTTCTCTTTCATAGGTTGTGGTCCCATGACCACATGAAAACATATTACACCCCTACATATAAATATATTGAATACTAAGGATTTTTTATGAGTATTATAATTGTTAATTGTAGTTTTTTATCCATATTCGATAGTGTCCATGTTCTTCCCTAAATTCCATAAATATATTATCTTGTTTGATTAATTGCTTGAATATTATGAGTATATGAATTGTTATATTGGTGATTAATTGTATTATTTATTTATAGACTGGCAGATATAATGTATTGGGTTTTGATATAGTTGTTGAAGATCCCATCAATGACCCTTTTCTCCTAACCCAATCTTATCAATTAGGTTGATTTATGATTAGCGATGATGTAATTTAATGTTTTATTTCTTAATTTAATATTATACAATGATGGTAATTGAACTGTTGGTTAAAGATCATTCAATTGAGGGTTATATCTATGATGAGATTCTTTACTTCAACTATGTTGATATATCGTTGATGATGATTTCAACCGAAGGATGAATACGTGAATAGAATAGGAAGCTGATGAGATGCTCAATATGATAGCATGTTATGAATGTGATGAAGGTTAGATGAGGAGATGATTATAGGGGTATGATTATGCAACATTAAAAGTGATTATCTTTTATGCCTTATTATTATGACTAAGATGTGATGATCTCACTTAATGTAGGGTTGCGATGAAAGGAAGTTATTATTCTATAGCTAATCGATATAATCATGATTATGTAAGGGGTTAGTCTCATAAGGCCTATACTATAAACAAAGGTTAAGGAATATGCAAAGACATTTCAAAAAGGGAATTGAGTTTGGAACCGAGTGAACTTGATATGAGAAGTGTCCTTTCCCAAGATGGAAGGTAGGTTTACCAATGTTCTCATGAGATGAGGACTACAATATGATTATCATAAAGAGGGTTTGTAATACTAATTTCCTAGTTCCATTATTATGTTCCCCAATAGGAAGACTAGCTAGTGGGTCCACCTAGATTCTACCATGATGTATGGTTCTACCTTGTACTCCTATGTTAGATTTTGTTTGCGTGAGACAACTATGTAGACTTTTTCTGATAAATGAAAAGCTTATTTAAACTTCATATCTGAGTTTTAGTTTTCCGCATTTTCTCTACCTATGGTATGCAATGATGTATGCTAAGTGTAAAATACGGGGAGAACCCCCTAAACGTAACCTACGTTCTCATCCTCTTTGAGGTGTAATACTAGTCTGTTATCTTACATTATTCTATTCATAGGTCAAAAATGGAAAATCTAAAAACTATTTATTACTTCTACATTGAGGTTTACATAGACCACTACATACACACAATATTTATATCAAGTATAAATAGACCATCTGTATAGGAAGATTATATAGTCTTCTACTTTTATTGCACATAGATATAAAATATAGCATAATCTCAAATGGATGTATCATCTTATAAGAATCTAACAGGATTATAACAATTTGAGCCTAGCCCATACATCAATGGAACAAACCCACATATAGGCTATACAATGTTTAGTACTCAAAAGAAATAAGGAAATAACATCATAAGATTGATATTGGCATTTTTCTTCTGAAGGTGAGGACCTACCCATCTTTGATGATTAAGAATTCCAAGTGCTCTCCAAAGTCGTATCAAAAGCCCTTTAATGACTAGAACCTAAAAATATTTGGAAAAGGGGAGAAAATGGGGTTAGTACACCACTTGTACTAAGTATGAGACCATATACACACATATCATGAAACCATACTAAAAAGAGACATTTCATTAAGCGTGCTATTTCACAATTAGTGTCACACCCGAATTCTGGAATCCAAATGTAAGCGGCGTCATTAACCTCTAAGAGGTCGCAGACAAGCCTCTTCTTACATAATGAAGTATACAAACACTTCGTACATGTTCGACATAGATTAATATTCTACTAAGATCAAATTAAAACAACCATCTACAATTAATGAATCAATCCAAATCAAAAGATAAATATATAAAGTAATAGTTTACCAAAACGGCCTTAATACAAAGCTTCAAAATTAACGTCAGAAAATAAATGATATGGAAAATATCCACAAGGTATGTCTTAAGTACTAAGCTAGATAGATAAGTGTAGCATCCTCGAACATCCAGAGGACTTACAAAATTTTTGAAATAGACAATCCAAATAGCTTCGATGAGTGTTCAACCTTCTCTGTTACCTGCAGCTATAAAGGTAATAATTCTATACGGTTACTACACACTTGTACTATGTATGTGTGTATGCAAACATACACATAAGGACTATGCATGATCAAGAAAAGTTTTTCCTATAACAACAAGCCATTTATGGAATGTGACATCACTAGAATTTCCCGATACGTTATTTGTGAATTGTGGTATGAATATGATGTAATTTAATGCATTCAAAGCATACAAATCATTTTTGTATGAACATAAGACATTAGAATCATAAACATAATATTAGAACAACTCCAGCGAAAATTTTTAAATTTGATACCCCAAACCACAGAATTCCTATTTTTGTACTTAATTTATTTTTAATCTTTTGTTCTTGTTGTTGTGTAGTTCAACGATCTCCCTTAAGCCTATGTTTCACTTAAAAGTGCAATGACTTGTTGTTGTACCATTCCAAGAATGAATCAATTAATTAATTTAAAGGATTAAATAAATGATTTAACCACAAATTGGCATGAGATTTTATTAAGCCACTCTCTATTTGTTATGCTTATTATGTGTTTCTTTGTATAGCATAAGAAATAATTCTAAGCCAATATTGTTTGGCTATGATCATTTTCATAATAATAGAAGTCATGATAAGCAAATCATATTTGACTTTGATCATTTTCATAATAAAACAATTCATTTTTTTCTATGAATGTTATTTTCTTAAAACTTCTTCTTATCAAACACTTACGATTGATAATCTTAAGATCGTACTTTCTTAACTCACTTTTAACATACATCTCTTTTTCAATCATTATTGCTTTCCTAAGAACATATTTATAATTAAAATCATACGAGATAACATGAAATCATCTGTCTGCCCCACGACGAAAAGGGGTGATTCAACGATGAGAGTGAATCTAAATTATGCGAGTGAACCCTAAATTCAGTGTCTTCCCCACACCGAAAAGAAGTGGTTCACCTGCTAAATTAAAACAAATTTAATTGTTCTTCCCACAAAAAGAAGTGGTTCATGGCTATAGTGATCCAAATATTTTCATTGAAAATTTAACGGACATAGATAATGTGAGATAAGCATGAAATCATGTGTCTTCCCCACACCGAAAGGAGGTGGTTTCATAGACCAAAGTGAAACTGCATCATACCCAACTCTCTTAGGTGGAATCCACTGGCTAATTCCTATTCTAACAACGTATTTCAAAGGCTAGGAGATATACGGAGACTACTTATCCACCTATATGGTAGCCTCATCTCATCAGGCATACATGTGTTGACACAAGCTCATTACTAGTCTATCGATACTTTACTCAACTTGTTTTTTTTACATCTTTTAGAGCTGATTCAAATATTATGGAAGGTTGCTTCTAGTTAATGATTACTTAACTCTTTGGATAACCGGTAATCCCTTGACTTGATGAAATGTGAATTTAACCTTACATTATCATATTGGTGTTAATGAGACTTGTCTCATGATTAATAACACCATCATATGTGAGTATCTTTAACATAGTAGTTTTAGGTGTAAGTGAGACTTGTCACACTTCTTTTAACACCCAACTCTAGTAACTTTAATAATTCAAGGACTTTTATTTTTGTTATTACTCATCTTAACTCGTTTCTTGTCTTCTGGTAATTTTGTACTATTCATCATAAACGTTAAGAACTTTGTTCAATATGGTTACTATGTTCATAGTTTATTTGGAAAGGGTATGTTGGGACTTGTCCCAATGATTTGCATACCCTCGGTTACGAATTAAAAGTTACATTGGTTGTGATTAATTTGGTATACATTAGTCATTAGTCAATCTTTTCATTATTTTAAAATAACCTTATAAGCCAATTCCATTAAACTTTTTGGGCAAACCATTCTTAGCCAATATATTGGTATGAAGAAAACTTTACCTAAACGATTTTCATTATATCATCACAAAACAAATCAATTAGTTTCATGAATGTAATATAGTTATTCGTCAAGATTAACAAGTCGAAACTTTAACATTTTAACAAGAAATATACATCATGGCCAATTCATTGTAATTTTATATTCTGGTAACACAAGTAAACATTATATCATTCCTTAATACGTGTAAATAACACTAAAATTCGAATCGAATCCATAGGCCTCATTCGTCATTAATAAATCAAGAAACATACATAGAAAAATTCTTAAGCACCACATAACAACAACATGTTTGATATTTACTTCCACATAGTTATTAGAATCGAAAACAAGGATAAGAAGGAAGATGGATGTTCAAAAATGTCATTGGGAACAACCTTAGTTTAAAAATTCATGAGTTTGAAGCATTTCAAAAGACTGTTGGAGGAATAATTCTAGGAGAGAAACACATACCTTATGTAGAATTGAATCTACGAACATCATTTTGCACAAAATCTTTAAGAATACCTTCAAATCTCCTACAAGAATCAAGAGAAACTTTTCTCTTTTTCTTTCCGTTTGCTCGATGTTTTACGTCGTGAATCTTCTGGTGTTTGAATGTGATTCTAAGTCATTCGAACTGATATTAAATCATTCAACATAGCCTAACTAATTAAATTAATCAAATAAATTAGTTATATACTAAAAAATAACGCCCCTCGTAGACTCAATAAAAATAGGAAAACATTTAATTTGTCAAATCTAAAATATTTCCCAAGAGATTCGGCATTTCTTGGGAATTTTACTTAAAAAATTAATTCCTTAATTTAATTATTTAAGAGAACTAGGCTAATTAATAAAGTACCCCTAAGTCATTGGGACAATAACTAACCCTTTTGGACCATCCTACTTAGGTACTAGGATGTTTCTTAGATAGTTTTGTGTAGTGTGAGGATTCTAATTTGACAACTTAAATTAATTATTTAAGTTTCTAATTTAATTAATTAGCTGACATGGGGTGATTAAAAAAGAACCCTTAAGTTGTTTTAACCATAATTAACCTTTTGGACCATCCTCGGTTAGGTACTAGGATGTTTCTTGAACCAGTTACTAGTTCAATGTCACATAATTAAGTTTTAGGTTGTCTGGTGCACTAGATAATTTATTTTGGTTGGCACTAGGTTATTTATCTTGTTGTGTCAGTTAATAAGAGTCTAAATTTTGTTAGAGAGGTAGGCCCCAAATGGTTGGACCCTTGTGTACGCCTGCCCCCTAACTACCCTAACTGAATTCGGTTAGGGTGGTCCCCTCCCTTGGCCGTTTCTTCACATGTGCTTGCACATGTGCTGCTTGTACTCTCCTAACTAACTATTGTTGATGGTTCATTTGGAATTTTTACTTACTATCCCAAGGATCCTTACTATGTCCTTGGGTAGTGCTTAATCTACATGGCCATTTTAATTGGTCATGTGCTATGGTGCCTAGGCTTTACACATGGATGCCACATATTTATTATGAAACGACTATGAAACATATGCTTTTATCATAGGGTCTTTATTGAAGGTACATTTATTTTACAAGCTTGTTAATACATGGAAAATTGGCTAACACCATTTAAGCCAATATTTTTCAATATGCCCAATATTTCAAAAATTGGGCATTGGGATTCCTATGAACCCCCAACACCTATTCTTAAAACTTAATAGGCTTTTAACTAGAAATGTATATTTTCATGAATTTTACATTTAGAAAGTCTTATGCACATTCAAGAAGACCATACCAATCAATAGGACAAATTCATTAAGTCTAAAACATTTACATCACAAGACCAACAACGCTAAGTCAATTAAAGTCAACATGCATATCATATAATAGAACAGATAGTCAAGCAACTCTATCATCAAGTTAGAATAGTTACAAGCATGAATAAGAGTTCATTATAACATAACAAAAGTAAGACAATTACCCATGAACCCTCCTTAAGTCAACAAGTAGAATAACCAAGCAAATCCCCATTACCTTACTTAATCAAGTACACTCAACAAGACTCATAACCAATGTCCAACTTTATGTAGTATATCATTAAGAGTACACATAATCATTCTTTAGCAATGGAGGTGAACACATGTTCATAAGTGAAACCAACCATCATGTAGTATCATCAATGTGCAAGATAATCATATAATTAACATGTTCAATCATAAGAATATTAATATATAAGAACATCCTCCTAATACTTCCCTCAAGGCGTACTAGTGCAATGTTTAGGAAGAGTCACATACCCCTACTTATGCTAAGATAAACTCCTTAGGGTATACTAGTTAGAGTTCATTCCTATATTTCATTTTATCTTTTGGGAACATCTTTCCTTAACCGACATAGACCACATGAGCTAATGTTTGGATTTTGTGTCATCGTACCCTACATCGAATGAAAGCGGACTACATGCCAAGGTACTATAAAAACATGAACATAGAAACTACGGGCATCCACTAACTAGTATTCCTATGGGTAAAACATAGTTCAAGAACTAAGAAAATTGGTTGGGACTTTCTTTATGCTACAAGCATTATAGTCTCCAATCTTAAGAGTACATTAGTGATGCTACATTCCCTATATATGAAGGGATACTCCTCACTCTAGTCCAATCGTTGCTAAGCTAGAGTCCCTTTTTGAAATTTCTTTAATTTCTTTTTTAATCATCATTGCTTAAAGTAGCTCATAGGTTCTATCCCTTGTATAATCATCATCATCATCATAGCTCAATATGAATTTCATGAGTATAGTCCATTAATTACAATTCATATAAGTGAGGTTAGCACATTTACATAATCACATCATGATAAGGCACATTGGCAAGTACCACAATCCTAATAAAATTTAAATCTTATCCAAAACCTAACAAACCATAGTCAAGGAATTTTAATTCAACATCATACCAACCCTATCGATCCGAATACAAGATATACTTAAATGCAACATAATCACTCAATCTCAAGTAACCACAATTGAAGTAAAGAATAGGTATCAGAAGATTTACCAAGTCTCCTTCATAATCCACCATCAAGTTCTTAACATCAAACCTTAACTAAACCCAATAAGGTTATAATATCATCTCTCAAAAAAAACAATCATGATAACAAAGCAAATTGAGCTACTATATCACAATTCATCACTAGTTCATAGCTTAAGATAAGAGACTTAGGTCAAAATCATAATCTAGATCAATTACTCAAGAAATAGCATGATAGGACTATAATAAATTATAATCTATTTATAATTGATATAATAACATCATCTATTAGTAATTCAATCAATAACCAATTCAATTGATCCAACATTTCACAATTCATATTAAGATCACAACCTAGGGTTAAGGGGAATATGTCATATTCTACAAACTCTATCAATCCATTAAAAAATAAAGTAATTGAATTATAAAACATATTAATCTATTCATAATAACTAAAATTAAATCATAAAAAATAAGTTTACACCATCAATTTCGAGATCGGAAAAAGACCCACATGAATTTCATACTTTTGAAATCCATTTGATGGAACCCTTTGGGGAAAGAATTCCCAAAGGTTAAAGGAATCCCCCACCTTTATTTTTTTATGAACATTTATGAAGAAATATTTGATATTTATCCCTTTAACCCACCTCGACCTTGACTTGTATGGAGTTCTTCAACTTGTGAGAGAAAGAAGAAAGAAGGAAGAGAGTTTGGGTTTCGGGAATTTAAGAGATCTTAGATTAGTCTAATTAGCTTAGGGTCTATATATAGTTTGTTAATTAAATTACCTATCCCATAATTAACCTCCTAACTAATCCATCTAATAATTTAGTAATTAAAATCATAAAGCAAAATAGTGGCTCCACAGACGAGACTACGATCGACGGATCGTGTGTCCATAGACGGGTAATGTTCCCTATGTGATACACACACTTCTATGAGTTCACATACTTTTTAAAACAGGACCTTGGACAAATTTTTTAAGTGTCCATCGATTGAGGAAATCGACTCCCAATTGATTGGACCACGAATAATCTATGGCATTCGTTGGTAACAATGTCTATTGATAGCTTTTACTCACTATTTCAAGGTTCCTCTAAAAGGTCCCTTGGTTGTCCTTGGGGATTTGTGCCCAAGAGTTTTGACAATAAAACAACCCTAATATGTATTAGTCAGCCTTCTACAAAAATTCATCAATTTTTGACTCCAAAATGCTAGTTAAATAGGCTAAGGCACGCTAGTACCTCATTGAACTATTTTCCGTACGTAATGGATGTTCGTTGATATTTTGATATGCAAACATTTTAAATGAATTAAACTCATTAAAATACAACCTAAAAAAGAGTCTAAATCTTTTTACACTTATGTTAGGCTCTAGAACACCTTTTAGACTCTCAAAGTGTTACACTAAGGGCTAGTCTAAGACCTCTTCGAGATCAAAGACATCGATTATATCAAATTTATACTCCCCGTTGATGACAAATTTTGTATCAGATAATGTGGTTGAAAAATCATAGGAATGATGTCAAAACACCTAGTCTACGTAGAGTATTATTCGTGATTGTGAAGCGCGCCAAACTTATGAATGAGAGTCTATGTGATGCTTAGGAAACTCTCAGTTCATTTGCATTCTTGAAGTCGTCCTTCAAGAGTCTTAACTCTATGTGTCCATTTCTTTGAATTGTTTTCTTGTGGTTATAGGCTATGATTACTAGTAGGGCAGGCCCAAAAAAATTTGAAGAGGAGATCGCTAATCTGGGAGTTTTCCCTAAGCCAACCAAGCTCCTGCTCAAGAACAAGATCGACTAGGTGACGAAGCTCCAATCAATCTTCCTGCTATGACAGATGTAGAGATAAGGTTGACTTTCATGAACTTGACTCAATACATGACTACTAATGCTCAAGTCATAGCTACTCAATCAGAATCTATGGCGGCTAAATCAAACCAAGATTTTTCACCCCATCTATTTCAAAATACTAGTAGCATGTATTTTTGCTTGAGGTATTTCACTATGATAAACCCTCAATATTTTTTGGGTCTAAGAAGAATTAACTTCCCCAAGACTTTCTAGATGAGGTCTATAATATTTTGTATGCTATAGGGGTGGGTTTAAACGAGAAGGCCGAGGTAGACGCGTATTAACTCAAGGATGTGGCTCAAACTAAGTACACTCAATGAATGAAATAGGGATTTCAGAGAGGGTGCCCTAAGTTGGGAAGTCTTTTGTAGTGCCTTTCTTGATAGGTTCCTCCCAAGGGATAAACAAAGAGGCAAAAGTTGAAGAATTCATTAATCTGCATTAAAGAGGTATTAGTGTGCAAGAATACTCTTCAAAATTAACTAGGTTGTCTACATAGGCTCGTTGTTAGAGTCTAGTACTAGAGATATAACGATCCATTTTTTATTGGGTGTGTCCGATTATCATGTGGAATAGTGTCATTCGGCTATGCTCCATGACAACATGGAAATTTTTTGTTTGATGGTGCATGTTCAACAAAATGAGGAGAGAATTCTTAAGAGGACGAATAGGGATGCTTATAGGGCAAGGTCCAATGATGGAGGTACTTCTATGGGTAAGTTTGAAATTCAAGAAAACCCAAAGTTTAAGAAAAGGATCTCCAAACAAGTTCCTTCTAATTTGCCCATGGCTTGTAATGATAAAGCGTCCAACCCTAAATCCTAAAAGGGAAGGAGTGGTGATTCACAAAGTGAGAAACCTAGTTATACCATATGTGGTAAGAAACACATAGGTGATTGTCTAGTTGGAATGGATAATTGCTTTGGTTGTGCAAAGAGTTGCCATAAGGTGAGAGATCATCCCATGCTTAAAAATCGAGGAAGGAGACTGATGATCCTAAGAAGAACTGATTTTATTCTCTCCGCTCTAGGGGTGATCAATAATATTCTCCCGATGTTGTTACTGACACATTAGAAGAACTTTCCATTAATGTCTATGCTTTATTAGATCCCGGTGCCACTTTATCCTTCTTAAAACCATTAGTAGACATGGAGTTTTATATATTACCTAACATTTTAGTTGAACCTTTTTTAGTTTCTAACCCTGTGGGTGACTCCATTATTGATAGAAGAGTGTAGGAGTTGTCCCATATTATTGTCCAATCAACTTAGAATGGTTGATTTTGTATAACTTTCTATGTTGAACTTTGATGTCATATTGTGGATGGATTGGTTACATGTTTGTTTTGTGTCTATAGATTATATCATTTCGTGTCTTAAAGAATTTAAGATTATTTCTAAGGTATATCTCTACCATATTATGAGTGTCAAGGACCTTGGGTCCGAAGCTCCTCATTTATACTAGGTACCCGTAGTGAAGGAATTTTTGCAAGTCTTTCTGGATGATTTTCCTGGAATTCCTCCCGAATGGGAAATAGATTTTGGCATATATTTGTTTGAGGATAAGAAAGCCATATCAATTTCTCCTTATCAAATGGTTAAGGCCTAGTTGAAACAATTAAAGGCTAAACTCAAGGATTTCCTATATAAGGGTTTTATATAACCAAGCATTTCCCCATGGGATTCTCCAGTCTTATTTGGGAAAAATAAAGATGCATCTCATTGAATTTGCATCAGTAACCGACAATTGAACAAGTTCCCTATAAATATTGGGTATCTTTTCTTATGATTGATTATATATTTTATCAACTTCAAGGTGTGAGTTACTTTTTGTAGATTGATTTGATGTTGGGGTATAATAAACTTAGTGTGAAGGGTGTTGACATATCTAAAATGTATTTCCGAACAAAATGTTGTCATTATGAGTGCCTAGTCATGTCTTTTTGTCTAACAAATGTCTCTACAACATTTATGACCATATGGATATGTTGTCTCAGTATTATGTCGATTAATTTTTTATTGTCTTCATTGATGATATCTTCGTGTATTCTAAGAGTCAGGATGAACACGTGGGTCATTTGAGGATAGTTTTGCAAGTCCTCAAGTAACATCAATTCTTTGCTAAATATAGTATGTGTTAATTTTGGTTTAGATCGGTTTCTTCTCATAATCACATTGTTTCAAGTTAGGGTATAGAGGTCGATCCAAAGAAAAAACCGGCAGTTAAGAATTGGCCTAGACCTTTGACTCTTAATTATATTTGATGTTTCACGCATTTAGCTAACTATTATAGGACATTTTTATGGTTTTGCATCCGTTGCTACTACTTTTACAACCTTAATCCATATGTGTTACTATGGATAGGTTGACAAAATCTACCTACTTTCTCGTGGTCAAAACATCTTATTCGGCAGAGGAATATGCTAGGTTGTACCATAATGAGATTGTTAGTTTGCATGGGATTTCTTTGTCCATCATAACGGATAGAGGTGCCCAATTCACTTTTCACTATTGGATGTCTTTCAAAAGGGACGAGGTATTCAAGTGTAACTTAGTACCGCTTTATGACCCTCAAAGGGATTACCAAGCGCAATGAACTAACAAAACTCTATAAGATATGTTTAGTGTGAGCGCCATCGACTTCAAGGGTAATTACGATGATCATCTACCTTTCATAGATTCCTATTATTACAATAGCTACCATTCGAGTATATTTATGGCACTATATTAAGAACTCTATGGTAGGAGGTGCTTGTCTCTGGTTGGGTGGTTTGGGGTTAGTGAAATGGAACTCGTTGGTCCCAGAGATAGTCTATGAGTCCATGGGAAAAATTGAATGATAAGGTATAAGTTGAAAACAACCGATAGTTAGCAAAAGCCATACGCCGACAATCAAAGGAGAGACCTTGAGTTTGAAATAGGTGATTGGGTCTACTTTAATGTTTCACCCATGATAGGGGTGATGAGGTTTGGTAGTATGGGGAAACATAGATCCCTGTATGTAGGCCCTTATGAGATATTGAAGCCGGTCGAGAAAGTTGCTTATAAGATAAAATTACAAAGTGATTTAGCCCCAGTTCACCCAGTATTTCATGTCTATATGCTTAAGATATGTATAGGAGACTAGGTTTCTATTCTCCCGATAGAATGTTTTGGAAGAGGTTTTAGTCTAGATCTTAGATCGAAAAGGCAAGAGATTAAGGAAGAAATAGGTTGCCTCCGTAAAAGTTCTATGGAGAAACCAAATATTTAAGGATGCAACATAGGAGGCCTAGGCCGACATGAAGTCCCTCTAACCTCATCTCTTTCCTCTTACTCCTAGTCAAAGTTGACGTTAGTAGTTTCTCTTTAAAAGAAAATTTTGAATAATGTTGCCCTTACCTTTTATTTCTAGTATGTTCATATCTTTGTAAAGATTTATGCTTAAATTAAGTTTTTATGAAATATGTTCTCATAGTTAACTTGTACTTTTGTGTAATATTTGTTATGTTGATTTTATGATAATTGTAGTGAGAATGTTGATGTGTGTTAATAAGAATTACATGTTAACTCTTTGATATTTATTTTGAGCTCATACTAAAATTGCGAAGGTAGTTCATCATTATGTGAAATAAAATACTGAGCTCATACATATGATGAATTATGAATTGAGCTTGTATGTGTAATGCAATGATTATTTATTGAATAGAGTTGAGAATTCCTGTCATGATATTTCACTGATGATGATGTTGTTGTTGTTCGGCTGCTAGTATTTGAGCCATTTCTTTCCTATAAAAAGGATAAGGTGACATTCGTGGACGAATTTTCCTGGGGGGGGGAATGTAAGACCCTAGAAGTTCTATGAATTATATTAGAGTCTCACATATTATATAATGATTAAATGGTGATTTCAAACCTACATTAATGTAATAAACTTTATTTGAAGTATTAGATCCTAAACGTCAAAGCACAACCATGTTCGAAAACAAGCAAAATAAACTGGTAGATGTTCTTATGTCTTGAGAAGGTTTGTGAGTGTCTTATGATGTCTAAGACCTGTAAAAATACTTTAAATAGGTCAAATAATATATATAGAGTAAAAATGCCCAGTCACGACTTTCCAAGGACCACGCATAGAGTCCTTGGGCGGACCCAAACGTTGGCAAGGAGGCTGTCATGCAGCCAACAAATCACGAGGCAAAAATTGACTCGCTGGACCTTCACGAAGATCACAGGCTCAAGTTGGATTCAAGAAAAAAGATATGCAGGTGACCCCGCGACGCGCAGCCATGTCCATAATTTGATCGCATCGTATTTATGCAATTTGATCTCACAAAAAGAATCAATTAAGTGAGGGAACATTAGGGTAATTAACGAGATGTCTATATATTGATTTAGGGCCAGTTTTAAGTCATTTTTACCGAACCAAATAAATTCCCCAAATCACTCACTTCTCTCTAAATTGTATATCCACTCAACATCAAGTGAAGAGCATTAGAATCTTGAAGAAAAAGACCAAGTTGTCAATTTTTTACTCAAATTCGTGGATAAAGTCTATATTGAGGTATGGATTGTTCTGTCAGACCTGACGAGTACACCTTAAAGGCGGCCGACATCATAGTTGTCTCAGAGGACTTATAAAATCCTCTTAGCTTTCGTCTTGCCATGTAATAATTTAAAATTTGCAGAAAATTAAAAACTTTTACATACTTATGTGAAGTGTAGTTAGACTTCATACTTAACCTTCATAATAGCATACGATATTTTAAAATTTTGTCTTGTGTGTATAAAACCATCTAAAGCGTGCAAATCTGGACTTAGCCAATAAATCTGGACTGACCCAATAAATAGTCAATATGCAATATAAGCCTTAATACAAACGAATCCAAAGATCATAATTGAAATTCGAGTATTCTAAAAATCTACCAAAGTCTTCGTAAGCTAGGATATGAAAAGATATCATCCCTGAACATGAAGACCTACCAACACTTGGAGAAAGAGTTTCAAGTTTTTTCAATAAACCTTCTTCATCTTCAATGAATAGACCCTATATTTGTAGTAATATAAAGTAATGGGTTTTGTACGCCACATGTACTACGTATAGGTATATGCACATAACAGTTAAAACACATGCATGAAAAGGATCATTTATCATTTCTTTGGAAAACATGATGTCATATAATGTCTTCAGTTCATATACCATAGGACATGTACAAGTTAAGGAATCCATAAACATAAAGCATGATCATAATCAAAGACATATTATCAAAAATTCATGATAACTATTCATATTCAAAATAACATATACACAAAACATATAAAACACTTACCGATGGTCCAATCCCTACACTACAAGTCCAAAGGTCATGTGAAGCTTCATAACCCCACACATCCAAGTAGATAAGATAGGAGACCATAAGTAAAGTTTTGCTTCGTATAACTTGTAACATAAGTAGTCATCACCTCATTAAAAATATTGACCAATAACATGTTCATGAACGTAACATATAAGAGAACCAACATGTATGTTAATCAACATAACTTTCATATTATCTTATTACATAAAAACCATCCCCTAGGACATCCCTTAGAGTAAATTTGTGCAATGTATAGGTAGACTACTATACTCCTACCTATACTAGGTAGACTCTTCAAGTCACCCTAGTAAATGTCCATTTACTTGTCTTTCATTATAAATAAGGGAACATTTACCTTAACCAGCATTGACCATGTAGCCAACACATCGAATGTGGTGTCATAAAATCCCACACCGAAAGAAGGTGGTCTACCAGGCAAAGTAAAACGAAACACGATATAGCTTTCTTGGTGGATCCACTAGCTAGTATCCTATGGTTGAAACATAATTCAAGAACTATAAGACATATTAAAGACTCATAGTTCCAAATTACAAGGCAACATCTATCTCATGAGAGACATTGTGAACGTACCTTCCAATTAGGGAAAGGACCCCTCTCATATCGAGCCAAACGGTGCTTATCTTAGGTTTCTTTCTTGAATAACCTTTGAGTTTTCTTTTATCATAAGCATATCATAGGTCAAATAACTACTTGTATAAACATGGTCATGAGCACTTTACAATTAGATTAGAATTTTTTTTTCATAATAACCCTTCATATGTGAGAATAGCATAACATAATCACCTTGTGTAAAGCAGTCAACAGGATATCTCACATTTAGCTTTTTCATATCCCACCATATAATCATAGAAACATTATACATACTTCATTAGCAAATTTACATCATTCATAGGCTAACATAAAAATTATAGATTTATCACTACTTTAGAAGACTTACCTTTTTCTTTCAAGTACCTTAATCAAGAAGTAAAGTTTAATTTTAAATAGTCATAACAAAAACATAGTAAAAATACTCTATAGAATAGTCAATATCAACTCTTTGACTCATACAGAAGATCAATTCACAATGTAGGATAAGGGAATGGTCATCAAAGAGTTTTTTCAAGTATTAGTTCCAATCCTAACATTTACACATTATAAAGTAGTCGAAAAAACCCTTTTGAAATTATTAATTAGAGAAAGATCATGCAACACATTGAATTAAAACAACGTTAATCAAATACTCCACAATTCGTATGAGACCAACCATAGGAATTTATTATTTTTCATCGAAAGTCATAAATCTAGAGTTAGGAAGAAAACCCATTTTGTAGAGTAAAAACCCTAGAAGTTTGAATTCTTCAAAACCATCTTTAAGAGGACCTTTTTTGGGAAAGGAATACGAAGAGTGAAAAAGCCATACCTTATAGATGAATAATCCACGAAATTTAGTTGAAAACTTTAAAGAATTCGTTTTCCTCTAGAATCTCTTCTTGTTCTTTAATGGAGTTTTGAAAATAGAGCATTCTTAAGAGAGATGAGAGAAATACGTTTGATCTGATTTGGACGTGTAAAAAGTGGTCTAAAACTGAGCTAGAATTCATATATATACTTCCTATAATATACCAAAAATACACTCCACTTAATGGGTCTTTTTATGAAATTAAATTACCAAATATACGAATTTAAGGATTCTTGAAAGTGGTTGGGCGTCGTGGGGCCAATTCCCATCATTTTTCTGCATTTTCGGTTGAGGATGTGAGGTGTCTGTCAGCCTTGCTTCAGGAGTGTTCCCCTTACATATTGAGGTAGTACACCTCAAGAAGACTGCGCGTCTCGCACTTGTTCCTGTAATTTTTCCTATTTGCAGGCTGCTAAGAAGCATGTTCACCTAAGTTTGGGTCCTCCCCAAAGAACCTTCGGGTGTCCTCGGGGTGTCGTTACCAGACGGTTGGTACCTTTGTACTACATGATACCTATCCATGGCAACTTTATATGTTTTGGACTCTATTTGACACCTGGAAACCATCAGCAAACCTAGAGACATCAACTTTTTAAAATTAGCTAGTTTCCGGACGTCAAGGTCTTTCTTTATCTTTTTGTCTCTAACCTTTTCAAAATGAACTTATTACATTAATAAAGGTATGGAAATATCATTTTAAACAAAAAAATTATGATTATTTATGATTACATATGAATTTTTATGAGTATATTGATGGTTAATTGCTGCTTTGTTATCCAAATTATATAGGATCCATGTTCTTCCCAAAAATCTACAAATATTAAATCTTTTTTGATAAATTGCATGAAGATTTAAAATATATGAGTTGTTATATTTGTGATTAATTGTATTATTTTTTCATAGACTGAAATATATCATATAATGATTGGGTTTGATTTATCCCTAAGTTATGAATTAAGTTAACTTATGATTAGGGATTACGTACCGAATGTGTTATTTATTAATTTACTATTATACGATGATGGTGATTAAATTGTTGGTTAAGGATCACTGAATTGCGGATGAGATCATTGATAAGATTCTTGGAGGCTATTTGTAAGACTTTCAAGATTTTGAATACTTCACTTCAATTATGTTGATCTATTTTTGA
This sequence comes from Solanum lycopersicum, assembly GCF_036512215.1. Taxonomy (NCBI): domain Eukaryota; kingdom Viridiplantae; phylum Streptophyta; class Magnoliopsida; order Solanales; family Solanaceae; genus Solanum; species Solanum lycopersicum. The sequence continues at coordinate 37,691,335 of NC_090803.1, forward strand.
TGACGATGTTTAATTGATGTTTGAATATGTGAATAGATAGGAAGATGAAGATGATCAACATGATAGCATGTTATGAATGTGATGAAGGTGAGATAATGATAAAAGTATGATTATGAAAGATTGAAAGTGATTCTCTGTGTTCCTTATTATTATTACTATGATGTGATGATATCACTAAATGTTGGGTTATGATCAGAAGAAGTTCTCATTCTACGCCTAATGGGTATGATAAAGATTGAACAAGGTGTCACGACCGGTGAGCATATACAAGATAAGGATCACCTAAACATAAATCTTTATCATAACAAAAGACATAACGTCATAACATCATATTCACATTTCATGTTCGATAGTGCATATCAAATTAACATAAAAAATAATTACCATTGATCCCATCCCAATCATTCAAGTGCAATGATCATAGGAAGCCCCATAACACCAAATAATCAACTAAACAAGATACGAGACCATAAGTATATCTTTTTTCATGTCATCTATACCATAAGTAGTTATCATCACATATACCAACATGGACTATTACATGTTCATTAAAATAATCAAGATCACATCAGAGCAACATCATATATCATAAGCATTTCATGTTCATATCACATGAAAAAAATATCGTAGGATTTTCCTTAGAGTAAACATGTGAAAACTAGGAAGAGTTACATACCCCTACCTATACTAAGTAAACTCCATAAGTCATCCTCGTCAATGTCTATTTACTTGTCTTTCATATTAATTGAGGGAACAATTGCCTTAATCGATATTACACCATGTGAGATAAAATGGAATCCAGTGTCATCAAAACACCACACTGAAAGAAGGTAGTGTATCGGCCAAAGTAGAACCAAACATGAACGTAGCATTCTAGGTGGATCTACTAGCTAGTATTCCTATGAGGGAAACATATTTCAAGAACAAGGAGATATATTAGAGACCCATAACCACAATACATGTCTCCCTCTATCTCATGAGATTCATTGTGAGCCTACCTTCCAACTACGGAAGGGACACCTGTCATATCTAATCCATCCTATGCTAATCCAAACATTAGATAAGAATTTCCTTTCATCACAAACCTACATTTGTGAGATATATATATATATCAAAAACGTACTTTGTAAGACATACAAGATAAACATCAACATCTTGCATTGTCATATCCTTATTATGATCCTGCATTTATCATATTCATAGCCAAAAACATATACATAGAAACATCATGCATACTTCATTGCATAGCAACATGATTTATAGGCTAACATAAATGCAATAGAGAAATCACGACTTTAGAAGAATGATCTATTGCTTCCAAGAACCTTCATCAAGAACTTATGTTAAATTTTAGACAATCATCCAACAACATAGTAAAATACTCAACATCAAGAAAAATACCAACCCTTCAAGTAATATAAAAACCAATTTGTAGTTAAGGATAAGGGAAAAGGGTCATTAAGGAGTTCATTCAAGCTATGGTTCCAATCCTAAAATTTACATGTAATCAACTGATAGATATGACCCAATAAAAACCATTAATTTTAGAAGGAACATGGTTCACACAAGAATCAAACATTACATATAAATTAGCCAACAATACATACTTATTTAACAATAGAAATTCATTATTTTTCTTCATTAGTCATAAATCTTGAGATAGGAAGAAAACCCATTTTGTAGTCTAAAAACCCTAGAAGTTGAATTGTTGGAAATCATCTTTGAAAGGAACTATTGATACAAAGAATCCCAAGTGTGAAGAACACATACCTTATTGACGAATATTCCATGAATTTTGAAAGAAAATCTTGAAGTCTTTGTCTTCTTCCTTTAGCTTTGTTGTTCTTCACTATAGTTTGAAAAGAAAGAGTTCTTGAGAGAGATGACAAGGATTTGCTTAATCTGATTTGAAGTGCATGAAAATTGTCTGAACCTTACCTAAAATCATTATAAACTTATCCCCTAAAATACCCAAACGACCCCACGCTAAAATGAGTCTTTTTCGTGAAGTTAAACTGATTTAAAAACGATGCAAACGAATCTGTTAAGTGGTTCAACGCGTGGGGTAAATTTCAAATTTTATTTTTGAAATCCGGGTTGAGGCAGTGAGACTTGTCGATTCGCCGCATCGCGCGGGACCTTTTACAACAGCCCTTTAAAATTCTGGTTGCGCGCAGGCTGCTTTGGCAGTCTGGTCACCCATGTTTGGGTCCTTTTAAAGGATCCTTCAGACGATTCTTTTGGGAGTTGTTATCCGACGTTTGTACCCTTGTAATAAATACAACCTATGTAATGTATTTACTAGTTTTTTCACTTAATTTAACACTCCCAAACATTGACGAAACATAGGAACGTCTACTAGTTCAAATTATCTATTTTCCAAAAGTTAAGGGCATTGTTTATCATTTTGGATATAACCTTTTCTAATTTAGTTTACGTAACAACCCTGAAAATTGCTATGCTATATAATGTTTAATGTGCCTAGAATGCCTACGACTAGACCGGGTTCACACGGATTGATGCGCGTAGAACTAGATCTCTTAACCCTTACGACATCCAAGCCAACTAACTTTTGGAGTTAGTTTAGCTAGGAAAGGTTGGATCCAACCATGCAAAGCTCCCAAATCTTAATATTTACTCAGATGAGTCTTTACCTGACTTAAAAAGGATAAATCTTAACTTTGGAGGGTCTAGGGGTAAAATATTTTTTTGCAGGCTAATGGTAGTATCATAATTACCCTAAATATAAAATTAATTATTTAACTAATAAGGTGGTGTTTAATTTTGGGGAGAGATGGTCGAAAATTTGTTCTTAGAGTGAAGACTTGCTCAACCTGGGTTTGGTAAATTAATGTAATTAATTAATATTTATTTGACTAAGTCCTAAACTAGACTTCTAAGCCTAATAAAACTCTCACTATCTCACGTATATCTCCTAAACATTCAAAATCATTGTCTGTTCCCATTAACGTTTCTCTCTGCCAACTAACATTCAAGAACAGAAAATTTACCAAGGTTTTTCACACTTGAAGAACTCACACGAAAATATAAGAAAAACAAACGTCAATGAATCACGTAGGCAAAGAGAATGTTTTCTGTCAAGTTGGGTGTTGAAATTTTTGTGTTGAACATGTGTTTGGAGATGATTTTGTTTTGTTTAGCAAGTCGAGGTTTGAACGTCAAAAAGGTATGGGTTCTCTTATCTTTTGGTCCCTTTCCCAAGAGACCCCTAATGTTCAGTATATTAAATCTAAAACTAGGGTTGTTCCTTGTTGCATGTCCATGTCACTAGCTCCCAGTGATTTGTAGGTTGGATATGTTTGCTAGTAGATATTAGGCATGTCTTGTGTTTATGTCATCAATACGTTCATGTATGTGCATTTGAAATCATATGAAGGATCACCTATGTGATCCGAAACTATGTTAATGTGTGTGCAATGTGAACCATGATTATATGCCTCAGGTTTAAGGCTCTAAAATGTGATGTTAGTTCTATGTATTTCATCTACAGATGATTATGTAAATTGTGATATTCATAAGTTATGTAAAGATGGTGATTTTAGTGCAATTCTTTATCGAATGAAATCTTGAAAATGCACCTAAAGAACTCACTAAAAACTACTTAAGACTTCTAAACATTTAATGTTTAAAAAGTGAGAAAATAGGCTACAAAAGTTTCCAGCATCTTGTTAATGAGTTAAAGCCAAACTAAGGACATTTTCATGATATGAAAAAAAGAATTAAAATATGTGAGATCACTGGAGATTTAACCCATGATCTCCCCATGTTAAAAATTAATGAAATAAAATGAGAAAAAGTAAATGTGACATGTGGGATTCGAACCCATGACCTAGGCAAGAATATGAATTATGAAAATATAAAATGAGAGGAGTGGGATTCGAACCCACCACCACTTAGTCAACTTAAAAAAATTAAAACAAAAATAAAGGGTAAGGCGCGTGGGAATCGAATACACGACCTCTAGGCAGAATCACGGGAAATTAAGAAGAAGAAATTAAAATGAGGCTGTAGGAGTTCGACCCATACCCCTAGGCCAATGGAGAGAAATTTAGAAAATTGGAAACTAATAGAGAATGAGGTTGTGGGGGTTCGATCCCACATCCTCTCAGTCCCATTTAGTGAAAAATGAAGAGATAAATTAAGGGAAAATAAAATGAAGGCGTTGTGGCTCGATCATCATTGATCCCCAAGCCGCATGGATCAAATCAAAATGAATAATAAAATGTACGTGTTGTCGAAGGGGTTCGAAAACGGTTTCCCTTCTCCAAATTTCGTATTGATATATAACACATACGTGAATTAAATATTCAAGAATAATGTTGTCTACTTAGATCGAAAATGAAAGCTTGGCATACATAAAAGATGCATAAGCCTTGTACCACATAATCTATGGAATATATGAATGACTTAAACAAAATAATAATGAAGCCTCATGACTTGTATGTATAGACCCATAAATCTAGCTTATGTTTAAAAATAAGTGAATCTATGATGTATGTAATGAAATGATGAAATGAACGGTGAAATTATGAAATGAACAATAAAATAATGAAATGAACGATGAAATGTAAAATGAAATGATAAAATGAAGAGTGTAAAGTTAATGAAGAGATCAGTCTTAATGAATTCTCTAATGAAACTATTGAGATAAATATACACTTAATACTAATGATGAGATGAGAAATCATCTATTTAGATATGATGTCCTCATACTTAAAGCCAACTTCCATGACGTATGACTTGAATCTAATAGAACATTATACGAAGACTAATAGACTAGCTTTGAACGTTGATTCCTTCTTTTAGGAAGAGCGTAGGTTCATGTAACTCTCATAAGATGAGATTGTCCGGCATGCCGGGTATATGTTCCTTATTTCTCCTAGTCTTTGAACCTATACTGCCAATATAAGGATCTTGCAGGGTTCAATTTTCTATGTATGCTAGCATGTTTTGGGTCACTTTGGCAGGTGATTCCACCTCTTTTTGGTTTAGGAGAGACACTGGATTTCATGATGCTCACATGATCTATGTCGGTTAAAGTTCAAGTTCCAAAATTAATGAATGAGGCCAACTTCAAATGATCCACATAATGATATTAATGATACTAAACGTGTTAGGATAAGATAATCAACAGGTGAGCTAGACTCAAGTAATGACACTAGGTCATTCTTGATAATTGCACAACAAAATCGATGAGAGTCTTAAAATACATTCTAGGTATGGCTAGTGTTTACAATAGCCTATGAATGAATGAGATAAAGTACATATAAGTTAATGAAAAAGACTCTATGTTTGCTAAAGAAGGCTCCCTAGTCTAGGTCCCATATGTTGAACCCTTATTTTGGGAAGTTGTAATGTAAATTCCATGATTCCAAGGTCTCATGACATATGAACGAATGATATGAAATATGTCATGTGTTATATAAAATATGTTATGTTCTATATGCAATATGTTATGTGTTGTGTGCAATATCATAAGTATGATGATGCATGATACTCTCTTGGCATGAATTTATTAATCCAAATTTTGAAATCTCACTCACTTTGCTAATCAAAATTCGGAAAGCTCACTAACATTCCTAATCCCACTTTGTCAAGTCCACTCACTTGACTTTCCATAATCATGTTGTTAGGAGAGAGCTATTGATACTCATGCATGTCCTTGCTGTGTGCTTGCATATACAAATACTTGGTACAAGTGTCTACTAATCCCATACAACTCTATATTTTTAGGTTCAGGAACTGGTGGACGCTAGAACTTACAGGTTGAAGTGGCAGCTATCCGGACGTGGAGCTTTCATCCGGACTTGATAGACTCTTATGCTTTCAAGGATGACTACTATTATTATATAGTTTAGATGTATGCCTTAGCTAGTGGAGAATGTTCCACTAGTGTATTTTTCAACTTTCATTTGAGACTTTTTATTGTTGTCATTTTTGCAAGAATAAGTTTAATGCAATTATGAACTGTTTTTTTTTTCGTTTGATCATCTCTATATTAGATGATTTATTTGTGAACGCATGTCATGTTAAGTTTAAAATGTTTAACATGAAATAAGAAAACAAAAAGTTTAAAATTAACCTAAATGAAGTAAGAATAACGTATGTAGGCTTGTCTGTGACATGTTAGAGGTCAACGACGTTGGTCTCGTCTGGGTCTAGATTCCTGTCGTTATAGATTAATACGTTATTATATGTCTTGAAACATTATTTTAATGAATATTTAATAGTCTAAGCTCTAGTCTAAGTCATGCAACTTCTAGTGTGTTACTTTATCCCCCCATTAGGAACATCCGTCCCCGAATGACACTAAAATCTTTTGGAGGAATAAGGATAGATTCAATACTATCAGCCCAACAAATTGACAACATATAATTATAGTGAGTCACAGATCATAGATGTACTTCACAACTACTTCAATACATACCATAACATTACACATAGAAATTTAATTCATGATGCATAACATATAAGAGCTTCAACATTTCATAACACATAATGATGAACTACCTTCTTGTCAATAACATGAGCTGAAAATACACTAAAGTGTTACCATTCAATCACTATTTAAAAAAAACCAACAAAACAACAACAAATAAATAAGACAACATTCATACGTGCAAGATTAAAACATGAAGGTATTTTTCTTAAAACTCAAGTTGGTACATTTTTTTACCATAATAGGCACCTATTTAAGAAAAAAAGTCAATTTCATATTATTAATTATTTGCCTATTAATAGGAATGTCTAACCTAAAGTAGTAAAAAGATAAGGGTAGCGTAACTTCATGTCGGCTTCAACCTCCCATGTTGAACCCTCAACAACATGGTTCCTCCATAGACCTTTTAAGGAGACAACCTCTTTGTTCCTCAACATCTTGACTTGGCGATCTGGGATCTTAAAAGAAACCTGGTCATATGAGAGGATCTCATACACCCCCTTACCTTCAACAAGAAGAATAGACACCGGGTATCATATGCATTTCTTGAGCATAGAAACATGAAATACCAGATGAACCAAAGCTAGTTCACAAGGTAGTTTCAGCTCATAGGGAACCTTTCCAACCCGTAGTAAAACCTCATAAGGACTAAAATGTTAGGTACATAATTTCCCCTTCTTATAGAAACTCATCACTTCCTTCATAGGTGAAATCTTCAAATAGACATGATTGCCTATTTCAAATTCAAGGTCTCTTTTATTGTTGGCATAACACATTTTTGACTATAGGTTGTCTTCAATCTATCACTTATGACTCAAACTTTCTCAACAAACTTATAGATAATCTCAGGACCAAGGAGTGAAGACTCACCAACCTCGAACCATCCAACCATAGACCTACATCATCTACCATAAATATCTCCAATAGATGCCATAGAGATGCTTAAATGGTAACTATTCTTGTAGGAGAACTCATTCAATGGTAGGTAATCATCCCAACTTCCTTCGAAATCCATAAAACAGGCTCTTAACATATCTTGAAGGGTTTGAACGGTAAATTCTTCATGAACATCTACTTAGGATAAAAAATGGTTCTAATTTTCACTTGTGTACCTAAAACCTTTTGAAAAAGATTTCCTAAAATGAGAAGTGAATTGGGAACCTCTATAAAAAATGATGGACAAAGGAATCCTAAGAATACTCAAAATTTATTTAATGTAGATCCTTGGATATTCTTCGGCCGTATATATAGACTTAAAGGGAATAAAGTGGATAGATTTAGTCAACCTATCCATAATAAGATATATTGAGTCATTTTACCTCCTGGTTCGAAGCAACCTAACAACAATGTCAATATTGATTGCTTCCCATATGCAAGTACGAACTTCCATGATTTTTGTTATACTACCAAGTTTCAAATGCTCTCCTTTAACTTTGATGCAGTTTTAACATCTTGCAACAATCCCACCAACAGACCTCTCTAAGGTCATGTTACATTTTAGTGTCACTCAGATGAATAGAATAACGGGTACCGTGAGCATCTTCTAGAATTTAATTTCACAAATCTTCAACATACAGTACACATAATGCCCCTTGATACCTAATAATACCATCCCCTCTTGGGAGAATGATTCATTGAGCTTTAAAAATACTGATTCATTCCACTCCATTAATAGACGATCAAGGTGTTTCTTAAACTTCACCTCAACTACTAACGATGAGTCGGAGTTATAATGGACCATGAAACCACCATTTGGTGAATCTTGCAACCACATACCTAAATGAACCAACCTATTAAAATCTTTCACAATTTCTTTCTTTCTTCTTCCACGTGCGATTCACTACCTATAGTCATACGACTCAATGCATCCACAACCATGTTGACCTTGCCGGGGTGGTAAATGACACTTATGTCGTAATCGTTCAAGGGTTCTAACCATATTCTCCATGGGAGATTCAATTCATTTTGTGTGAACACATATTGAAGACATTTATGGTCAGCATAAATATCAATATGCACAACATACAAATAATGTATATATATTTTCAAGTCAAAAACTACAGCAGCTAACTCAAGGTAATGAGTTAGATAATTCTTCTCATGAACTTTGAGTTGCCCTTTGGTAAGGTCGACACCAAAGCCGTGGAAGGCTTATATTTCGACTCTTGAAAAACTTTTTCACAAGGTTCTAACCACCCAATCATTACCTTCTTTTGGGTCAAAGCTTTTAAAGGATAAGAAATTGACAAGAATTCATCAATAAAACTTCTATAGTACCCGGTTAGATCCAAGAAGCTTCTTATGTTGGTTGGAGTCAAAAATCTAGGAAAATTTCAACCCCATCCGTCTTCTTATGATAATCCTCTACACTCTCACACGAGATAATATGGCCAAAAAACCACCAACCTCAACCAAAATTCACACTTACTAAATTTTGTATAAAGTTTGTGTTCTTTGAGGAGTTGCATGGCCAACATAAAGTGACACTCACGTTCATTTTCATTCATTGAGTATATCAATATATAATGAATGAATACAATCACAAATGAGTCGAGGAAATCTCGGAAAACTCTATTCATTAGGTCCATAAACACTGCCGGGATATTTGTTATCCTGAAAAATATTACTAGGAATTTATATTGACCATATCTTGTTCATAAAGTTGTTTGGGGACATCTTCACCTCTCACCTTAAGTTGGTGATATCCTGACCTTAATTCAATCTTGGAAAAGTAGATATTACCTTGAAGTTGTTCAAAAAGATTTTCAATACGAGGGGAAAGAAATTTGTTCTTTATTGGGACTTTATTCAGTTGCTGATAATCAATGGACATCCTAAGGGAACAATCCTTATTCTTCACAAACATGACCCGAGCACCCATGGAGATATATTAGGTTAAATGAAACCATTGTCTAGTAAATCATTAAGTAGGAGCTTCAACTCTATCAATTCAATTGGAGCCATCCGATACGGAGGAATTGAAATGGGATTCTATCCAGTAATAAGTCAATGCTAAAGTCAATATCATGTTCAGGTGGAACTCTGGAAGTTCATTACAGAAAACCTGTGGGAATTTCCTCACTACATAGTATAGACAACCCTTGGGTATCGTCTTACAAGCCTTCAAGTATGAAATGATTTTTCCCTTTGGCATTGAATTTTCCTCCTTCCATTCTAAAATGGGTTTATTTGGGAATTCAAATATTACTACACTCATTCTAAAATCTATGGAAGAAAATCTAGATTGAAATCAATTTATATCCAAAATGATATAAAAATCAAACATTGAAAGTTCTATCAAATAAAAAATCATAACTATGTTAAGCAGTACAAGACAATCACTATAGACTCTCTTTGCAACCACAGAGTCACCCATTGGGGTACAAACCAAAAAGTGTTCAATCAAAACATCCGGAAGCACATCAAACTTCCTAAATATAAAGGAGTAACAAAATAAAGGGTATCACCTAGATCAAGCAAATCATAAACGTCAATTGATATGACTTGTAACATACCATTCACAACACGGGAAGAGCTCTATTGTTTACCCCTAGCCTTGACTTCATAAAAATTGATCCTTTTTAGAGCTTCAAGGGTAGGACCGCTTGATTGAGCTTTGCTATTTACCCTTCATTGACTCTTCACATGAGGACAATGTTTCACCATATGGCGACCATTGCCACAATCAAAGCAACTATTAGTTCCAACAAGGCATTCACCCACATGTTTCATAACACACTTACCATAAATTGGTCTCTTTCATGGTGGGTCAACGTTTATCCCTTTTTGATATTTACGAGTAGACTCCCTATCAATATGAGTCTTCGACAATTCTTGAATGTCAAGACAATTCTTGGAAGAACCACTTTCAAAAGATCATGCCTTCTTTGCTTCCCTACTATCCTCTACTTGTTGAGCATGGACCATCTACCTAAAAAGATCTATATTTTCATGAAGCATAGCTGCACGACATTCTTCTTCAAGATCTTTGGACACACCCATTACATAAAAACACATTTCATCCCTAGCATCAGAAACCGAAAAGGAAACATATTTGGATTGTTTAATGAACTTTAAGGAGTATTCCTTAACATTCATACCTCCTCGAGAAATTGATGAACTCTTCTACCTTAGCTTCTCTTTGCTCCCTTGGGAAGAATCTATTAAGAAAGACTTTTTGAAGATATCCCAAGTCACACGACCACCTCCAAAAGCGCTACTATCCTTCTAGTAATTGAACCATGTTTCAGCCACGTCCTTGAGTTGATAGGCTGAAATATCAGCCTTTTCTATAGCGCTCACCCCCATAGAAAACAAGATCTTGTAGACCTCATAAAGGAAATCTTTGGGGGTCTTCATAAAATTTTGATCGAAACAAAATAAGAGGATGCATCCTCGTGAAATGCCTCAAACGGCTAGCTATAATAAAGGCATGTGGCTTCTCTTGAGGAACAACCTCACTGTTAGCTTCTCCTGTAAAGACATGATCTTGAGTGGTAATTGATTGCGCCATTTGTAATAGGGATGCCCTAACCTCATCATTTGTCATGGCTGGAGGATTGACCAAAACTTCATCATTAGTAGTACCTTGCACTTGAGAGGAACTTGATTGCCTTGGGGAGTAGCTCCACTATTGCAATCTCTTCTCGTGGATGTCTATCTTTTGATCATCGCCTATAACAACAAGAAAGGTAGTAGATGCTAAAAGACACATAGTAATAGAAACTCTAGAGGCACGACATAGGATAAGCAACAAAGCAGAACTTCTCTAATTATCACATAGCATCTCATTCATATTTGTGTTGCACTTCACAGCCATGAATAAAACACTATATAATGTGTATTAGTCAGATAATGATCATATGGATATTCAACCTCATGCCCTGGTACCATGTTTATCACGACCTGAAAGCACACCCCAATCACAGTTAGTGTCGTCGTCATCTCAAAGGCATCAGACAAGCCCTCACTGTGCGTCATAACATGTCATCAGTTAGAAATGCAAAAAAATTTAAAACTTTTAGACATATACCAAGTGAGGTATACTTAGACCTCTTATATAGAATCTTACTTAGGATTTACTTATAGCATCATGATAACATACAAATAATTTTCTAAAACTTGTCTCACATGAAAAACACCTAAAGAGTATAAGTTGGACTCAACCTATAAATGTCAATTTGCCATATAGGCCTTACTATAATAGAATCCAAAGAACATAAAATTGAATAAAGAGTATTCTTAAAAATAATGTCTTCATAAGCTAGACTAACAAAAAGATAGTATCCCGAAACATGAGGACCTACCAACACTTGGAGAAAGAGTTCGAAAATTCTTCAATTGACCTTCCAAATCATCAAACGTTCGGACCTTAAAGTTGTATTAAAATAAAGTATGGGTTTAGTATGCCACGTGTACTAAGTATGGGTATATGCACATAACATTTGAGGACATGCCTTAAAAAATACCATTTCTTTAGAAATAATACTAAGTAATCTTAAAACCTTTAATGCACATACAATACAGACTACACAAGATAAGGATCAGACAACATAAAGAATAATCATAACCAAATACATAACATCATATTAACATTTCATGTTAGATAGTGCATATCAACTTAACATACAAAACACCTACAAGTGCAATGATCATATGAAGCTTCATAACCACATAAAATCAAGTAAACAAGATAGGAAACCATAATTTACTTTTTGCATCATGTCATTTATATCATATGTATTTATCATCAAATATACAAAACAAAGACCATTTCATATTCATTAACAAAGTTTAACATCATATAAGAACAACTTCATATGTAATAAGCATTACACATTTCATATTTATATTCCATGAGAAAATTTTTCTAGGACTTCCCCAAGAGTAAACTTGTGCAATGTCTAGGTAGAGTCCCATACGCCTACCCATACTATGTAAACTCCTAAAGCCATCCTGGTCTATGTCAATTTAATAGAGCCAAAACATGAACATAGCAGTCTAGGTGTATCCACTATCTAGCAATCCTATGGTGGAAGTATAGCTCAAGAACTAGGAGATATATTAGAGACCAATAATTTCACATTACATGGCAGCCTCTATATCGTGAGAGTCATTGTGAGCGTACCTTCCAATTGGGGAAGGGACACCTCTCAATATATTACGTTGCTGCTATGCTAAAGCACCTTGTTGAAAAACTTTTAGGTTATCATTTATTCATAAATCTTATCATATTTAAAAGGAGATTAACTCCTTGTATCAACATGATCATAATCCTTTAGGTTTAGTTGAGAATTTCCTTTCACCACAACCTTTCATTTGTGAGATCAACATATCAATAACATAGTGTTTAAGACATACAAGTAACATCATCAACTTGCATTATAATAGCCTTACCATGATCCCGCATTTAACATATTCATATCCCAACATATATAAATAGCTACATCATACATACTTCAATTGCATACAAACATCATTTATAGGTTAACATAAACGTAATAGAGAAATCATGACTTTAAAAGACTTAGCTATTGCTTCCAAGCACCTTCATCAAGAATTTACATAAAATTTACAACAATAATTCAACAACATAGTGAAATACTCAATAACATAACCAATTCAAACCCTTCAACTCAAATACAAGACAAATTCGTAGTTAAGGATAAGGGAATAGGGTCATTCAGGAGTTCATTCAAACTATAGTTCTAATCCAAACATTTATATGTTATCAAGTGATGATATAACCCAATAAAAACATTTATTTAGAGAAGTAACATGCTTCACACGAAAATAAAACATATAAAACAATTACCCAACAATACATACTTAATAAATCATAGTAAATCGTTATTTTACATCATTAGTCATAAATCATTATTTAGGCAGAAAACCCATTTCGTAGAGTAAAAATCCTAGAAGTTGAATTGTTGGAAATCATCTCTAAAACGAACTCTTAGGGAAAGGAATTCCAAGAGTGAAGAACTCATATCCTATTGACGAATATTCCACAAATTTTGAATGAAAATCTTGAAGCATTCGTGTTTTTCCTTAAGCTTTTCTTGTTCTTCAATGGAGTTTGAAAAGAGACAGTTCTTGAGAGAGATGAGAGAGAGTTGTTTAATATGATTTGATGTGCGGGAAAGTTCTCTAAAATTGACCTAAAATAATTTTAAACTCTTCTCCAAAAATAACCAAAATAACCCTCACTTAAATGGGTGTTTATTGTAAAGTTAAATTGTCTTAAAAATGACACAGATGAATCTGGGAAGTGGTTGCGTGTCAGGGAGTGAATTTCATGTTTTTTTTGAAAGAAATGTTAAGGAAGTGAGACACGTTGAGGCCCCACATTGAGAGGAAAATTTTGTGCCTCCACGTGTTGGTTGCGCGTCGCGCAGCGGCCCTCAAATTCCTGGCTGTGCGCAGACTGCTTTGGCAGCCTGCTACCACATGTTCAGGTCCTCCTCAAGAACCCTTTGGAAGATCCTTGGGGATTCATTATCATAAATTTGGACCCTTTGTACCACATACTACCTTTTTAAAGTCATTTTACAAGTTTTGAACTGCATTTGACACTCCCACACCTTTACCAAACATCGGAACGTCTACTAGTTGAAATTAGCTAGTTTCTGAATGTCAAGATGTTTATTTATCATTTTGTATCTAACCTTTAATACATGTGCTTAATACATTAATATAGGTATGGAATCATCACTTAAGTAAATATTTATTAGTTTAAGGTCTAGTTTAAGTCATGGAACATCTGGATTGTTACACGAGGGGTTAGTATCCTAAGGCCTATACTATAAACTAATGATAAAGAAGATGTAGAGACATTTAAAAAAGGCATTATAGCTTATCAACGAGAAAACTATATATGATAGGTTTCCCTTCCCATGATGAAAGGTAGGTTCACCAATGTTCTCTTGATATGGAGACAACAATGTGATTTACATAAAGGGGGTTTCCGGTACTACTCTCTTCATTTCATAATTATGTTTTCCCATAGGAAGACTAGTGTAAGGACCCCAAAATGAATTTAGTCCAATAGAGCTTAGAATGTGGTTCGTTGAGCTTATAAGGTCCTTAAATGGTCAAATATTGTGTTTAGATGCAGTATGTAAAGTTTGAAAGAGTTTGGAGGTGAAATGTCCAAGAACGTTCGTTGAAATTTGAAAGTTAGTCTTGAGACGTGCTAGCGTGCCTTAGTATGTTTTATTTGGTTTTAAGTTGAGTTTGGGTTTCAAATAAATAGGGATGGTTTCAATATCTATAGGATGTATTTATAGTGGAAGCATCAATGAACGACTCCCCAAGGGACCCACATAAGGCCCTAAAAGAGGACCCCAACCATGGTCTAGACACTGCATGAGTAGTGTCAATCGACACCTCATGTGTTGATCAATGATCCGTCGATTGAGAGGCGTATTTTGATACTTAAACTCTTGATAAAAAGACCCTTTGATTATCCTCTGACCAATACAATAGCACGCCAGTATGGCCCATCGTATGGTCACTCCCTATACGTTGCTTCCGTCGATGAGCTTGCAACTTTCACACAGTTCACTGTCATGTAAAGGGGTGAAGAGGAAAATTCACCCCACGTCCAAATAAATTCATGGGAGATTAAATTTAGTTTTTTTGAATATTATTTAGACAATAAAAGACCCTCCTAGACTCTATAATACAACTCAAAAAATCTTTCTCACATTAGAACTCTCAAGAAAACGATTAGAGAAGAAGAAGAATTGGGAGCAGCATCTTAGGACGATCAGTTAAAGGATTCAATAAGATTAAGCCTATAATCTAAGGTATCTGAATCGTATTAATTAATGGATTGTTCCATCCATTAAGCCCCTTTGTTGCCCTTCAATTATGAATCCAAAGAACCCAATTCAAGATAGGGTTGTGATTCCATTGTGGGTAAGGCTTAATTATGATCCCAATCATATTGGTAGCATTCAATGATGTTTATATTATGATTTTATACTATTTTTATTTACCTCTGATCGTGAATTGTGATAGTTGATTTTAAGGGTGATTAGAGTGAACTTAGTCCATTAAAGAATTGATTAAGGTTTGGTGTTGATTCTTCTTTATTTGATTAAATTCTATATTAATTAATCATCTAACCATGAATTTAAATAGGTTTGATCTACCTATGAATGAATATATAATGAATTGATGAATGATGAACCTTAAGATGGTTATGTTGGCTGCAGATGCTTGATGATTGATTGATAGTGATATAATTCACTTGATCATGGAGAGATTGTCTATTACATCCCTCCATGATTGAAGGTTGAGCAAGGCTTGACAATTAAACCTTGGAGTACATGCTTTACTCAATGTGGAGATGCAAAGTGAGACAAATAGTCTACCAAGGATTAGGACTCCAAGTAGAAAGGTAAACCACACCTAGTAGTTGTGATGACTATTCCATTAAGTCTCATGAGGCGGGAGTCCTTCACATAGTAGCGTGAAGGTATCCAAGTAGAGATTTAAATATCCTATGCACTTACACATTCTTGATAATCATCTCATAGTGTTCATAAAGAATGAATGAACTTAGACATGCCCAAGAAGTATCTCGTAGTTTTCATAGTGTGTGAATGAACTTAGACATGCCCAACGGGTATATCATATAGTTCCTGATTATGGGATAAAGACATACATTAAGTATTATCTTGTAGGATCCATATGATTAAGGAACATAGAGATACTTATAGAAGTAACTCATAATGTTCAAATATAAAGAGAGGCGCTAGAATCCAAACTAAGAAGTAATAAAGAAAGGTTCCAAAAGTAGTACCTTGAATGAATGGTGGTATGGTACATAATGAGTGCATTTCACAAGGTATAACATCGGGTCAATGAAGATGAAGATTGAAAAAACAATTGCACTAGAGTTTCCTTTCCTAGTGAATTACACTAAAGATGAGATAATCTTATAAAATGAAGTTAAGTAATGATAAGGCTATGAAAGGTGGACATGTTAAGGATAACTTCAAGATAGGCTAGTATGTGAGGTAGTATAGGATGCCTCATGTACATTGCACAAGTATGTTTTGAGGGAATAATAAGAGAGTAGTAATCTTTAGTATGAAGTAAGTCTACTAGAGACTTAATGGAACAAGACAGGGTTACTTAAATATATGCATAGTGTGTGAGGTAGTATGGGATGCTCCACATGCATTTCGAAAGAATGGTTTGAGTTAGCTTAGGGAATAGTACTCATATGACATGATGAAATTGGGTCTTAGTTAACGAAGTGAACTATTATCAAATATGATCAAAGGGAGGTACTTAGCTTTGGTAGTACTATAGGATGCTA
The DNA here is from genome assembly GCF_036512215.1 of Solanum lycopersicum. Taxonomy (NCBI): domain Eukaryota; kingdom Viridiplantae; phylum Streptophyta; class Magnoliopsida; order Solanales; family Solanaceae; genus Solanum; species Solanum lycopersicum. The sequence continues at coordinate 37,708,128 of NC_090803.1, forward strand.
TCTAAGCCTTGCACAAGGACAGTTAAAGGTGGCTTGTGAGATATTTCATAATAGTAAGAAATACAATGAGTAAAGAATTGACTCTTATATCACTTTATAATTTTTTAATGCTTATGTTAGTCATGCTATGTTTATATCTTTATCTCTTGTGATTATGTCTATTATTGACTAACCCTTTGAGATATCATATGTTGGTGTGATCTTTCCATACATTACACATATCGTACTAATACATATTGCTTACATGTTGTCCATGTAGGGTCTTGAGGATATTATTGGCTTGCAGGGGTAGAGTTTCCACGGTTTTCAAGTAGATAAGATTTGTGATTTCTCATAGGATCCGAGGACTACAACTTCTATGTTGTCATTATGTTTTACTTTATGTTAGACCTGTATGATTATGAGACATATGTTAGACGTTTACGAAATGACTTCCACATTAAGTTTTGAAAAAAAGTTTTAATTCCGCACTACTTTACATATATATGCAAGGAATGATGATCAAGGTCTTGTACAAGACCTCAGAGAGATCAAGTACGCCATGTTGGAATTAAGAATGTCCTAACTTCCGGGGTATACACGTGGGTTGTGACAACTAGCTAGTGGGTCCACCTAAAACCTATGAATATGTATAGTTCAACCTTTTCAAGTAGAGCATCTTCTTTTGGTGTACAGTTTAATTACATCACATTCCATGTTTAGCTCACATGGTCTATTTTTGGTTATGGCGAATGTTCCTTAATGTAAAATGAATGAATATGAGAAATAAGATGGACACTAACTACTGTGACCTAAGGGGTGCTACCTAGTGTACGTAAGGGTATGGGGCTTTACCTATGCGTTGCACTAGTGGATCTTGAGAAGAGTCCTCAAAGGAGTTCTTATCTTCTTATGTTCGTCTACTCTATATGTAAGGTTGATCTTATATAATATTGGTTTCATTTGATTAACATGATTTTAATGAGCTTGGTATGTATGATAATAACTACAAATGATATGATGTTATATTAAGTAAAGGCATTTCTTGTGGTCTCTTTTCTAATTTACTTAGTTTATGAGGGGTTATAAGGCTACACATGAGAAATTAACTAGTAGGATTGTATGGAGATTGTGAGTAAGGTTCTTGTAATGCTTTGATGAAATGTTGATATTGCTTTGCCATGATGTTGTTCTTGTATTAGGATAAGTATATGTCTTTATGATATTGTTACTATGAACTTGTATATGCAATTTGAAGTTCCATTAAATTATTTAAAGTGAACTTTGCATGTCTTTACTAAAATTTCCTTTTGTGCATGTTTTCCAAACCTTTTACTGGCATATATCCATACACACGTTTTATACTAATCCATATCTCTTATATTGCTACAATAATGTATGTTCAGCCATTGAAGGGTTTCAAGTTCATTTCAAGGAACCTTTGATAGTTCCCAAGTTATTTGTGAGTCCTCAATTCCAAGGATGTTTCCACTATTTTTGATTTACTATTTTATTAGTCTAATAATATTTTTTTTATTTTCTATATTGTAATGACTATGTTGTTTTCTATTATGAGACTTTATTATTATACTGTAAGGGCTATGTCCCAAATTTTGTACTCCTATATTAGATTGTTTTGTGTGAGACAACTGTGAAGACTTTTTCCGATAAATGAGAAGTCTAAGTAAACTTCGTACATAAGTTTTAATTATTTTTTTCATTTTGTCTATATATGATATGCAATAATGTATGCTAAGGTCTAGTATAAGATCTCTTCAAGGAAGAAGACGCTAGTTACATCTAGGGGTTGCTCCCCGGTCGTGACACTTTACAAGAGAGAATAGAGAGGCAAAACTTTAATAATTCATCAACCTTCATCAAGGGAGTATGAGTGTTCAAGAATACTCTTTGAAATTCATCAAGTTTTCCAAGTATGCTTCGCCCTTGGTGTCTAATCCTAGATATGAAATGAATCGTTTTATTATGGATGTAGTAGAGTATGTCATGCGGTGAAGCTTCATTACAACATGGAAATTTCTCATTTGATGGTTCATGCTCAACATGTTAAGAAGACTAGACTTATCAAGAAGAACAGGGATGCCAAGAGGGCAATTCCCTACGATGGAGGTAAATCTAAAGGATAATATGAGATCCAAGAAAAACAAAGGACTAAATAGCTATTCTCTAACAATGTTCCTCCTAATTTCCCAATGGCTAACAAGGATAAGGTGACTAACCCTAAGACTCGAGGGGGGAAAGTTAGTGGTTCATCAAGTGAGAGCCCTAATTGTATAAAAAATTGAAAGAGGCAGTTGGTTAAATGTTGAATGGGTTCGGGTAAATTTTTTTGTTATGAAAAGATGACAACATAGTGAATATTGTCCCATGGACAAGAATCAAATGAGGGAGAGTAATCAAACACAAGAATGAGGTCTTGATTATAATGCTCCTCAGAAATATTTCTATGCTCTCAAATCTAGGGGTGATCAAGAACATTTTCCTGATGTTATTCACAGTATGTTGCAAGTATTTTCAATTGACGTTTATGCATTGCTAGATCTGGGTTCAACTTTATCTTTTGTGACTTCTTTCTTTCTATGAAGTTTCATGTGATCCCCGATGTAATAGTAGAACCTTTTTCAGTTTCTACCTGATGGGTTACTATGTTGTTTCTAAAATAGTCCAAAGGATTTGTACCATATTATTGTCCAATATAGATACATTGGTTAATTTGGCAGAACTTGATATGTTGTACTAAAATGTCATACACTGAATGGAAAGGTTACATGCTTGTTTTACGTCAATTGATTGTAGATATAGGGTAGTTAAATTCCAAATTCCTAATGAACCTGTTGTAGAATGAAGGGGGAGGGGGGAAACTCAATTCCAAGAGGTCAATGTATTTCATGTCCAAAAGCTTGTAAGACTAATTCTAAAGGATGTCTCTATCATATTGTGATGTTTAAGGATCTATGTTCCAAGGCTCCTTATTTAGAGTCAGTCCCCGTTGTGATGGACTTTCCTAAAGTCTTCCTCGATGACTTACCCTGAATTCCTCCCGAACAGCAAATAGATATTTGCATAGATATGATGTTGAATACTAAATCCATATCAATTCCTCTTTTCCCGATAGCTCCAGCCGATTTGAAAGAAATAAAAGCTCAACTCTAGGATTTGCTAGACAAGGGTTTTACACAACCAAACATATCTCCATGGGGAGCTCCAATCTTATTTGTGAAAAGAAAGATGGGTCTGTTAGAATATGTATTGACTACCGATAACTAAACTAGGTCACATTAAAGAATACCTATCCTCTCTCTAGAACAGATGATTTGTTTTACCAACTCCAAGGGGCGATTTATATTTCGAAGATTGATTTGAGGTCGGCGTATCACCAACTTAGAGTTAGAAGAGTTGAGATTTCTATATTGGCTTCGTGAATAAGATATGGTCATTACATGTTCCTAGTCGTGTATTTTAGAATAACCAATGCCACGACGACTTTTATCGACCTTATAAATACGGTGTTATAGAATTATCTTTATTCATTTGTAATTGTCTTTATTGTTTTTATCTTGGTATATTCCAATAGTGAGGATGAACACATAAGTCATTCGAGGATATTATTGCAAGTCCTCAAGAAGAAAAAACTCTTCATTAAATATAGTAACTGCGAATTTTTTCTAAGATCAGTGGATTTGTGTGGTTACATTGATCCGAAGAAGATTTATGCAGTTAGGGATTGACATCTAACACCTATCGATATTTGTGTTTCTTAGGTTAATTTGAGTATTATTGTAACATCCCAAGAGCATACCCTAGGAGATATGGTACTCTCAAAGTAAAACCATCTTACTTGACCTCTCAGAGGTCTGATACAAGCTCTTCCATATCGTTCTTGGCATCTAAACATATAAAAAGTAGTATGGAATTAAAACCTTTTACAAGCATTTGCATAGTCTTTAAAATTTCTTTCATATAAAATTGATAGGAAATACTAAGTCTCATTTTATCAAATCATAGACATAAGAATACTTAGGACACGACCTATACCATACAGAAATATAGAGTACTACTTAGTCTATTACAATACTTCAAAATTGAAATAAAAGACATTTATGCGCTTGAGTCGAATGAGGACATACTTCAACATGCTTGAATGTTCCCCTGATGCAAGCGTATCTCACCAAAAGAACCTTCACCTATAAATCACTTTAGAGATAGATAAAAGCATGGAATTAGTACAACCACACATACTAAGTATGACATAATGCATAAAAATCATGAAAATGGACATTTAATGGAAATATGCATATTTTTATTTAAATATCATAATATAAGAATAAGAAAAACGTTAAACACATTCGAAACGCATATGAAATCATTTAGAGAATTATTCACATTTTTATAAACATTACAGTAAGCTCATTTCAAGTTAAAGGGAACTTTCTCAACTTCAAAAAGGATACTTTCTAGCATGCAATCCTCTCCCTAAAAGCTATCCAAAGGCTCACTTAAGTAACACAAATAGAGACCTCCCATAACCCTCTCTAGTCACACCTAAATGATCCTTAAGACCACCTATAATGAGATACACACACTTACAACACACCAACTCCTTGAACATATCGTCCTCCTACCAAAGGTGATTCTAAGGTTCAGTTAAGAGAGTGTTGAAGCGACCTCCTATACAATCCCTTAAACACACACTTAAGAGATCCTATCCAATATAGAATCAATCTGACTTATTACAACAACATACATATAATATGACATGCTTCCTTTTAAGGGTTACCAAAACACTTACTTTAGTAAATAAAGAAGATAACGTCCATGATTGACCTCCACAAGATTGCCTAAATAATCCTTAAAACTACCTAAGTTTGGATCATGTCTACATAATAAATAAACTTTCCTACATAGAGTCATTCTTAAGACTTATCTAGGTGAGATACGAAGTGAACATTCTTATGTCTCTTGACACTGTAACTAGACAACACTTAGCTACTCTACATAAATACTTTTTCGTTTAACATGCTTTCCTAACATAAATCACTATATTCCTTAGTTAATTTAAGAGTCATTCATCACATAAAGACATTCAAGTAATGGTATTGGAGAAGACCTAGGGACTCTCACTAACACCTTAAAAGTCTATAGTTCAATGTCTAGATAGGTCTCATACAACAACCTAAACTCCATAGAACTTCTCTAATTCTAGTAGGTATCCCATATGATGAGCATAGTCAAAAACTTGCATAGACAATGATAGATAGACATGTAATCTGGAGTTCTAATCCACTTCAATGACGGTGTTCTACTTGCCAAGGGTAGAACTAGGACACATTTCATGTAGGCATATGGTTAATGAATATAAAGGGATTTTACTTATTCTAGTATCATTTTAAAGTAGGGATACATTGTACTCTAGTATCCTTCTCAAGTAGAGATGATTCCCATAACATTTTCACTCGGTGCAAACCTTTGTTCTCATAGTACAATTCCGATTAAAGGATCATATAATGAGGTGCCATATATATTTCATAACCCAATCACAGTCACCCTACCAAAGAGGTCAACTAGGGCTACCTTACAATGAGAAGAAAGATAGCTCATCATGACTTTCCTAATGATATATGATAGCAACAAAGATATCTCATCATGAAGAAGCACAAAGAGATAACACTCTAGAGGCACGATATTGGACTTCCAAAAAAGTGAGAGTTTCTTAAGCATCATATAGAATCCTATCCATATGTGTGGAACGCTTCACAATTATGAATATGAATCTACATAGACGTGGTTGAGAGAGACATCGACTAAAAGATATTTAACATCATGCTCTGATACCAAAATTTTCACATCCCTGGAGTACCATCTAGACGTAACTGGCGTTGTCATCCTCTTTGAGGACTAATACTAGCCTCTTAGCTAACATTATTGCATTCATTTAACACTTCGAAAATCCAAGACGTGTTCAAGAGCCTAACAGAAGTTTCATATGATATACATATTGTTTGAAGTTCCAACTTCATGAATATAAGTCATTTAGGAATTCTATAAACAAAAATTTCCAAGGACGTCCATGACGTCAAAAACCAAGTTCAAGAGCATTTTAGAGTTGGAAAATGATGAAAATTGATGTAGGGTATATAAAATGTATTTAAGGTTATTCATGGTTGAAATGTCCGGGTATGAACCCTCAAGGACCAAGCAAGGGAAATTGAGGAGGACCCTTGCATTTTATGGTCAAGGTTGCCTGGGCAGTTATCACTCACGAAGGGGAACAACGGGACATTGGTGAATAAATGGGGCATCGATGCCATCGTCGATGGTCACTTATCCAAATTATTGAAGGGACTCAATTGAAATGTCTCTGACCAAAACCATGGATGTGCAGCATGGAGGAAGGGATTGGTCGTCGATGGACCAAAGGTCCGTCGATCATTGTCTCATCGATGGGGCGTATAGTTTCTGCATGTTTTTCTTATGTTCTAAGTAAATAATTAACTAAGGGTTTAGGTAACTAGTTAGGGGATTAATTAAGCCTAATTAAGTCAGGTAACCCCCCATATAAAGATCCCAACACTATTAGACTAATCAAAACTCACAAAACCCAAATTCTCTTCCTTCTCTGTTCTTTCTCCCTATAGGGAAGACTCCATTGAAGACAAAGCTACGGGAGATTTTAAGGGATGAAAATGGTAAATTTACTCCATTAATATTCATTAATTAACAAGTTATGGGATCTAATTCACCTTTCAGACCTCTTCTCTTAAAGGGTTCCATCAAAAATTGATTTCGAAGGTTGAGTTTTATGTTGGTTTTCGTCCAATACGAAATTGATGTTATCAATTGATTTTTTATCATTTACATTAGATATTATGAATATATTAACATATATTTTAACTCAATTATGACATATCTTTATGGTTTAGTCTACTTTGTAGAAGATGACCTTTACCGCTTAACCCAAGGTGATGTTGATATGATTTAGGGCATATTGGTTCAATTGACTTAGTTATTTGTTTAATTAATAGTATATGATGTTTTTATACTAATTATGAAATCATTTGGGTGATTTATTGTTTATTCATTCTAGTTCTTTAGAATTGTTCTACGTTAAAAAGTATGTTGTGAATTGACCTAAGTATCTTATCTTAAGCTATGATCTTGTATTAAATTGTGATGTAGTAATTCCTAAAACCTTACTATAATGTTGGTTGTTGATTTATGATCATAAATACCCAAATTGGGTTGAATTGAGGGTTTGTGGTAAGACCTGATGATAAACTATGAAGGAGACTTGGTATGTCTTATGATACCTATCATTTACTTACAATTGTAGTTAATTGTGATTACGTCATGAGGTTGTATTGGAGTATTCCTTGTATTAGGATTGATAGGATGGTCTGATGTTGAATAGAAATGTATGCACTATGATTTATGATACGTTTGCTGATCATGTAAATGTTATAAGGATGGGGAATTATTTACCAACGTCCTTTATCATGATATGAGAATGTTAATGTGTTAACCTCACATATGTGAATAAGGACAATACTCATGCAATTATTATTGAGGTATGATGATGATGATTTTAGATAATGGTTAGACCCTACAACCTACAATAAGCTATGATGACTAATAATGATATTAAAGACATTTCAAAAAAGGACTCTAGCTTCGTATCGAGTGAAATAGTGTGAGGAGTTTCCCTTCCCACATAGAGAAGTAAGGATCACTAATGTACTCTTGAGATTTGAGAATATTATTCATTTAGCAAAAAATGTGTCCCAACTATATCTCATAGTGCTTAAATTATGTTTCCCCCATAGGAATGCTAGCTAGGGTATTCACGTAGTTGCTATGTTCATGTTTTGGTTCTACATTGGCAAGTAGTCCGCATTATTTTGGTGTAGGGTTCCATGACACTTGATTCCTCGTTATATAATACTGTCTATGTTTGTTAGGGCAAGATGTTCCCAAAAGGTAAAATTAATTAAAGGAATGAACTGTAATTATGATGACCTAAGGGGTTTTAGCAAAGTCTAGATAGGGGTTTGGCACAATACCTAAACATTGCACTACTTAGCCTTGAAGGGAGTCTTAGAAGGATGTTATCATTTATGAATATGCGTATAATGCTATATTTTATGTATATGATGAACTTGTGCATTGTTGATACTATGTTGATTGGTGTCACTTATGAGTATGTGTTTGTCAGTATTTTTAAATTATGATGTTTGGTACTCTCAAATATTATTTTATGTGAAGTAGGATGTTAATCGTGATTCTTGTTAGAATACTTTATTGAGTAAGGTTGTGGTTCTTTGCTTAGTCATTGCACTTTTTGACTTTATAGGACTTAATAGGGGATTGTGTTGCTTTGGTTATGTTGAAATGTACTCTTTTTCATGCTTGTAGGTATTAAAACTTGATGATACAGTTAGTTAACTATGTCTTCAATTATAGTATATGTATATTGACTTGAGTAGTTTTGAAGTTGTTTGTCTTGTGTTGTACATGTTTATGGCTTAATGAACATGTTCTATTGATTGGGATGGTATTGTTAAATATGCATAAAGGTTTGTAATGAAAAGTGCATACTTTACTAAATGTACCTCTCTCTTAGGATGTTTTCGAAGTATGTGTGCATATGGTCTCATAATTAGTAAAAGTGGTGTACTAACCCCATTTCTTCCTTATCCCCAAAATTGTAGTTTCAATCGTTGAAGTGCCTTGAAGACAACTTGAATAACACGTGGATCCCTTATTCATCCAAGTAGGGTAGGTGCTCACTTTCCGTGAGTAATGTCACAATCTACCTAATGGAGTTGTTATGAGTTTCAGACTCTTATGTTACATTCTTTTCCATTGAGTATTAAACATTTGTATGACCTATATGTTGTCTTATTGAATCGACGTATAGGCGAGGCCTAATTTGATATACTCTTATTACATGGTTATGAGATGAGACAACTATCATGGCTACGATATATTTTATATGCTTATGTGCAATAAAAGTAGACTAAATAATATTGTTATATGAAGGTTCTATAAATACTAAATTTATATATTCTATGTGTATGTGAAAGTCTATGTAAACCACCAAGTAAAAGTAATGAAAATTTTTAAATTTTTTGCTAAATTTGACCTATGAATTTAATAATGTAAGCTAAGAGGCTAGTTGTAGTCCTCAAAGAGGACGCCGACGCCGGTTACTTCAAGGGGCTATTCCCAAATGTGAAATACTTTGTATCAGAGAATGAGGTTAAATATCTTTGAGTCAATTTTCTCTCTCAACCATGTCTATGTAGGTTCGTATTCATAATTTAAAGCGCGCCACACCTATCTATAGGAATCTATGAGATTCTTAGAAAACATTCACTTTCTTAGAAGTCCAATATCATGTATATAGAGTGTTTACTCTATGTGCTTTTGCATCTAATATTGTTATTGTTATGATAGGCAATGAATACTTGAAGGAATGTGAGAATAAGAATTGAAGAAGAGATTTCCAATGCAAGAGTTCCACACAGTGGTGATCAATTTCATCCTGTTGAGGATTATGTAAATGATGACCAAGCCCCGGTGAATCCTCCTCCTTTGATGGATGAGAACATAAGGGCCGCTCTCTTCCAAATGGCCAAAGCCATTACTACCCAACCATAAGCTGCCACTACTCAAGCCTAAGCCATGAGGCCAAAGCTAATCTTTAGGTTATACCTCGAGCTCATCAACAAGTTGCTACCATGGCCTCCCATTTAAGGGACTTCACTAGGATGAACCTTCCTACTTTATGGGTCCAAGGTTGAAGAAGACACCCAAGAGTTCATCGATGAAATCTACAAGATCCTCTATGCATGAGGTTGTCTACCAGTGATAAGGCCGAGTTAGACACCTATCAATTCAAGGATGTGGCTCAAGCAGGGTACATCAAATGGAGGGACAATAGGCTTATAAGAGGTTGACCGATAACTTAGGAGGTGTTCAAGAAGGCTTTTCTTGATAGGTTCTTTCCTAAGGAGAAGAGGGAAGCTAAACTTGTGGATTTCATTAACCTTGGCCAAGGAGATATGACTGTTCATGAATACTCTTTGAAATTCATTAAATTGTAAAAATATGCTCCTTCTTTGGTTCATGCCCAATATGTATAATATAAATCTCTAAGAGGAAGAGTAAAGATACTAAGAGGTTAAGATCTTTTTATGGTGGTTCTTCAAAGAGTAAGCTTGATATACAACACAAGCCTACCTTTAAGAAGCCATTTTCTAATCAAGTTACTTCTATGTTTCCTAAGGCTAGGGATGATAGGTTGTCTAACCCTAAGCCTGAAAAAGGAAAGGGTATTAGTTCACCAACTAAAAAAGCCAACTTGTCAAAAGTGTTTCAATAAAAAATATTGTGATAGTTTTAATGGAACATATAATTATTTTGGTTGTGGTAGAAGTGGGCATAAGATAAGCGACTTCCCTAATGTGAGGGGTCAAGACAAGGGTAGTGGTCAAGATCAATCAAGTAGTTGAAATGAGGCTCCAAAGAAGAATAACTTTTCTTAACGTGGTGACCGGTATGTTGAAAGTCTTCTCTATTGATGTATATGCCTTACTTCATCCGGGTGCTACTTTATCATTTTTTACCCATCTAGCAGGTTAAAAGTTTATCATTTTAACCGATATCTTGCATAAACTTTTTAAAGTGTCTACCCTACTGGGTGAGTCAGTTGTTGAAAAAAGGGTGTGTAGAAATTGTCCGATGATGTTTCCCAATAAGGTTTCTTTTGTTGAGCTAGTAGAACTTCATATGCTTGATTTTGATGTCATTTATGGTATGGATAGGTTGCATAATTTCTTTGCCTCTATTAATTGTAGAACAAGGGTGGTGAATTTTAACTTTCCAAATGAGCCCATATTATAGTTAAAGGGGGATATTCTATTCCTAGAGGTCTTATTATCTCTTGTTTGAAATCATGCAAAATGATCTAAAGAGGGTTTTATACCACACAGTAAGAGCTAAACGTTAAGACTCTAAAATTCCTCACATTGAGTCAGTCTCGTAGAGAGGGAGTTTCCAAAGGTTCGAAATGATCTTCCCGGTATTCCTCCGGAATAGGAAATTGATTTTAGTATCTACTTGTTACCGGACAAAAATCCCATTTCAATTCTTTCTTATCGGATGTCTCCTTTTGAATTGAAAGAGTTGAAGGCTCAACTCAAAGATTTACTAGACAAGGGTTTCATTAGACGTCTCCATGAGGTTCCCCATTTTAGTTTGTGAAGAAGTAGGATGGGTCCCTTAGGATGTGCTTTGATAACCGCCAACTCAATAAAGTCATAATTAAGAACAAGTATCCTCTCCCTCCGATTGGCAACTTATTTCATCAACTCTAAGGATAAAGCTACTTTTCTAAGATTGACTTGAGATTGGGTTATCACCAACTTAGGGTGAGAGGTTAGGATATAACAAACACCCCCATTTAGGACTACATATGGCCACTATGCTTCTTAGTAATTTCTGTTGATCTCACAAAATCCCCGGCAGCGTTTATGGACCTCATGTTGGAGTTAAAGGAATCGGTTCTTAGAAATCTTAAAGAGTCATTCTCTTTAAGGGGGATGGTGTTTTGAGGTATCAAGAAATATTGTGAGTTCCCAATGTAGATGGGTTGAGGAACCCAAGTCTGGAGGAAGCCCATGGGTCTCGTTACTCCATTCATCCGGGTTTGACAAAAATGTTCCATGATCTAACGGATATAGTTTGATAGGAAGGTTTGACAAAGGACGTAGAGGAGTTTGTTGCTAAATGTCAAAATTTCCAAAAAGTTATGGCTCGAACAACAAAATATCGGTGGATTACTACAAGAAATCCAAGTTCCTACATTGATGTGGGAAGACATAGATGTGGGTTTTGTAGTAAGGTTTCCTCGGACTCAAAGGCAATATGACTCTATATGGGTTGTTGTGGATAAGTTGAGCAAGTCTACTAACTTTATTCATGTTAGGTTTACTTATTCGTTATAACATTAAGGAAGGATATTCATACATGATATTATGTGGCACCATGGTGTTCTGTTATCCACCGTATCAGATTGGGGTGCACAATTCACATCTAGGTTTTGGAGTTCATTTCAAAAAGGGTTGGTAACAATGGTGAAGTTAAGTACCTCTTTTTATCCCCAAATGGATGGTCAAGCGGAGCGTACTATTCATAACCTTGAAGATACATTTACGGATTGTATTATTGATTTCAAGGGGAATTAGGATAAGCATTTGCCTTTGGAGGAGTTTGCTTACAATAAAAGTTTTCATTCATCTATATTTATGGGTCCGTATGAAGCTTTCTATGGCAGGAGGTGTAAGTCTCCTATTTTATTGGTTTGAAGTGGCTGAGGCTTTGATTTTTTGTTCCAATTTGATTTATAAGACTTTGGAGAAATTTCATATTATAAGGAATAGCTTGCAAATGGCCTATAGTCGGCAAAAGTCTTATGTCGATCATAGGAGAAGAGATTTGGAGTTTGAAGAAGGTGATAAAGTGTATTTGAAAATTTTGCCTATAAAAGGGGTGGTTAGATTTTGAAAGAAAAGGAAGTTGATCCCTTGTTATGTGTGTCCCTATGAAAAAAGATGGTAAGGTTTCCTATGCATTGAAACTTCTTTGTGAATTGGCATCGGTTCATCCAGTTTTCCTTGTTTCCATGCTTAAGAAATGTATCGGTGATCCCGAGTGTATTCTTCCTGTTGAGGGTCTTTGTGTGAAGTATAACATCTTTAATAAGAATGTTCTGGTTCAATTTCCTTATAGGCAAGTAAGGAAGTTGAGGAATAAAGAAGTGGCTTCCGTAAAGGTGTTATGAAAGAATCACCTAGTTGATGGTGCAACATGGGAGGCCGAGGCCGACATGAAGTCCCGTTACCCTTATCTATTTGATAAATAAGATTAGTAGTTTTTACTAATAATGAAAATATAATGAATGAAATTGAAATTTCTTGATTTTTGGTGATGTTTTGCAAAAACATGCATTTTTATAGTGTTACAGTGAAATGTACCTAATTAAAATGAAATCATCAATTTTTTTCTTTGTCTTGTTTTGAGTTATGTTGTGCATTTTTATATGGTGAGTCTTTAAGAAACTATATGTAGCATTTTGAAAAGATTCAACTTATAATTGACTCATAAACGCTATGTTGAGCTCTTGTTTTTTTAGAAGGAATTTTCCTCATAATATAATGTTGATCCTTATGTATGGTAATTTAAGTCTTTAATTGCCTTGTGTAATTGATATGGTCGATGTTTATATTTATTGTGGAATTGTTGGGATGCTAGTCTTGAGTCTATTCCTTCCTTCTAAAGATTTTTCCTGTCATTCAAGGAAGAATGTTCCTAAGGGGGGATAATATAACACTTCGAAAATCCAAGACTTGTTCTAGATCTTAGCATAAGTTGCATAAGGTCTAGATATTTTTAAAGTTCCATATTAATAAATATAAGTCATTTAGGAAGTCTACAAACAAAAACATCCACGGATGTCCATGATGTACGGAAACTAGTTGAAGGAGGTACTAGCGTGCGTTAGTATATTTTGACTAGCATTTCGATATCTTAAAATAATGAAAATTCGTAGAAGGGTGTCTTACATGTTAATAAGTTGATTCATGGTCGAAAAGTGTGTGTAAGACTCCCCAAGGACAAACCAAGGGCCCCTCAGGAGGACCTTCCATTTTGGGGTCAACACTGCCTGGCAGTGTTAACCCAAGAAGGGAAACGATGGGTTGTTGGTTAATCGACGGTGAATAGATGCCACCATCTAGGACGCAATAAATTGCAAAGTCTCTAACCAAAACCACAGATAAGCAGCATGTTGGGAGGGACTAGTCGTCGATGGACCAACGATCTGTCAATCGTGGTCTTGTCGGTGGGGCCTGTAATTTCTACATGTTTTGACTAATTCCTAATTGATTAATTAAGATGTTAGGTCATTACTTCGTCGATTAGGGAAGACTTATTAATTTATTTAACCCCCCATATAAAGACCCCATCCCCATTAGACTAATCACAAATCACAAAATCCAAACTCTCTTCATTCTCTCTTCTTTATCTCTCTAGTGAAGACTCCATTGAAGATCAAGCTAGAGGATAGTTTAACGGTTGCAAAGGGTCAATATCCTCCATCAATCATCATAAATTAATAAGCTGTGGGATATAATTCACCTTTGATACCTCTTTCCTCAAAGGGTTCCATCAAAAATTTATTTCCCAAGTTCAGTTTTTACGTGGGTTTTCATCAAATACGAAAGTGATGTTATGAATTGATTTTTTTATGATTTATTTTGTATATTATGAATATATTAACATGTATTTTAACTCAATTATGATATATGTTGATGGTTTAGTCTAGCTTGCAGAAGATGACCTTTACCCCTTAACCCTAGGTTATGATCTTGATATAATTTAGGCTATATTGGTTCAAATGATTTAGTTATTTGTTGAATTAATACTAGATGATGTGGTTATACAAATCATAAAAGAATTTGGTTCATTTATGGTTTCTTCATTATATTTCTGAAGAATTGATCTAGGTTATGAAGAATGTTGTGAATTGACCCTTGTCTTAAGCTATTATCGAGTACTGAATTGTGATGTAGTGATTCTTCTAGCTTTGCGATCATGTTGGTTATTGATTTATGATGATAAATACACCAATTAGGTGGACTTGACGATTTATGGTAAGACCCTTTATTATGAACTATTAAGGATACTTGGTAAGTCTTATGATACTTTTCTTTACTTCAAATTATGGTTAATTGTGATTAAGTCATTATGTTGCATTTGTGTAAGCCTTGAATTAGGATTGATACGATGGTATGATGTTGAATTGAAATATCTTGGTTATGATTTGTGAGATATTGGCTTAAGATGTAAATGTTAAAAGGATGGCGAATGATTTACAAATGTGCCTTATCATGGTATGACAATGTGAATGTGTTAACTTCGCCTATATGAATTATAATGAAAGGACAATTCTCATCAAATTCTTATTGAGATATGACGATGATTATTTTTACAAGGGTTATACCCTATGACCTACAATAAACTATGATTATTAATAAATACATTAAGACATTTCAAAAAGGGACTCTATCTTAGCACCGAGTGAACTAGTGCGAGGAGTGTCCCTTTCCACATAGGTAAGGTTGGATCACTAATGTACTCTAGATATAGCAGACTACAATGCATATATCATAAAGAGGGTGCCAACTATATCTCCTATTTCTTGAACTATGTTGCCCCTATTTGAATACTAGCTAGTGGATTCACGCAGTAGCTATGTTCATGTTTTGGTACTACCTAGGGATGTAGTCTTCCTTTTTTCGGTGTAGGGTTCCGTGACACCAGATTCCACATTATGTCAGGTGGTCTATATGGGTTAGGGCTAGATGTTCCTAAAAGATAAAATGAATTATAGAAATGAATTCTAATTAATATTACTTAAGGCGTTTAGATTACTCTTGGTAAGGTATGGGACTCTACGTAAACATTTACTAGTTAGCCTTGAAGGTAGTCTTAAAAGGATGTTCTTATGTATGAATATTCTTATAATGCTATATGACATGTATATGATGAATTTGAACATTGTTGATAATATATATTGATTGGTATCGCTTTTGAGTATGTTTTGGTATATATTGTTAGTGTATGATGTTAGGTACTTTTAAATGCTATGTTATGTGATGTAGTATGCTAGTCATGATTCTTGTTAGGTTAGTTGATTGAATAAGGGTATGGGGATTTGCTTACTCATTGTACTTGTTGACTTGATAGGGGTTCATGGGTAATTGTCTTGCTTTGGTTATGTTGAAATGTACTCTTTTCATGCTTGGTACTGTTATGACTTGATGATAGAGTTACATGACTATGTGTTCAATTGTAGTATAGGTATGTTGATTGGACTTGTTTTGATGTTGTAGGTATTGTGATGTGTATTTTTATGGCTTAATGAACATGTTCTATAGGTTTGTATGGCCTTGTTAAATATGCATAATGGTTTTCAATGAAAAGTGCATATTTTATGAAATATACCTTCTTCTTAGCATGTTTTAATGAACATGTGCATATGGTCTCATACTTAGTACAAGTGGTGTACTAACCCACTTCTTTCTTTTCCCCAACATTTTATGTTCCGGTCGTTGAAGTGCCTTGAAGACGACTTAAAGAAGACTGGCATCCCTTATTTTTCAAAGTAGGGTAGGTCCTCCCTTTCCTAGGGTGATGCCACTATCTAGCTAATGGAGTTGTTATAAGTTTAAGACTCTTTTGTTTCTTTCCTTTAAATTGAGTACTTAGTATTTGTATGACCTACATGTGGTCTTGTTGAATTGATATATGGGCTAGGCCAAATTTATGTACACTGATTAGATGGTTATGAGATGAAATAACTATTATGACTATATTATATTTTATATATACTTGTATGCAATAAAAGTAGAAGACTATGTAATCTTCCAATACGAAGGGTCTATGTATACTCGATATATATATATTTTGTGTATGTAAGGGTCGATGTAAACCTCCGAGTAGAAGTAATCAAAAGTTTTAATTTTTCTGCGTAATTTGACCTATCAATGTAAAGATTTAAGGTAAGAGGCTAGTCTTAGTAATCAAATAGGACGACGCCGGTGTTGTCTAGGGGATATTCCTATATGTGACAATTCATAGGTAAAAATTGCAGAAATTTAAAACCTTTTACTACGTCTACATTTAGGTTTACATGTACTACTACGCACACATAATAAATATATATCGTGTCTACATAAACCCTACGTGTAGGAAGATTACTTATTCTTCTACTTTTGTTGCACATAGATATATATAATGTAACATAGTCTTAAATATTAATATCATCTCATAACAATCTAATAAGAGTATCTCAAATTGGGCCTAGTCCATACATCAATACAATAAGACCAAATATAGGTCATACAATGCTTAGTATCCAAATGAAAAATAAAGAAACATAAGTGTCTTAAAACTAAATCAACATCATAAGCTTGATATTGGCCTTGCCTCGGAAAGTGAGGACCTACCCAACTTAGATAATTAAGAACTCAAAGTCTTCTTCAAAGTCGTCTCTAAAATCCCTTCAACGAAATTAACCTAAAATGTTGGGGAATTGATGAAATGGCGTTAGTACACAACTTGGAATATGTATAAGACCATATGCACACATATCATGATAACATGATAAAAAGGTACCTTTGATGAAAACATGTTATTTTACCCTTTGAAAACCTTATGCACCCTCAAGAATACCATACTAGTCAAAAGACATTTTCCTTAAGTCATAAGCATGTTCACCAAAAGATCAATAATATAAAGCATAGTCAAGTAACCTATCATCAAGTCATCATAGCAACAAGTAAGAGAATAATTCAACAAAATTGTAAGACCCCAAATATGAGATAGGGTATCTAGAGACTGACTTGTGCCTATAAGCTTGTTAAAATATTAATACAATGCTTTAAAGTATGTTTAGGTGATTTGGAAGTCAGACATCAAGGGACGACTAAGTCACCTATGTGGATTATATTTGTTTATGTGTTAAGGTGTGTTTCATTAGATCATGAGGTCCTTATATGAGTTATTATAGTGTTTATAGAAAGTTTGTCCAGTTTAGTGAAGTTTTGAGGTCTAACGTCTAATAACGTCCATGAATTTCAAAAGGTTTTCCATGAATGTTTTAGAATATCAAGAAATATGTGTCCATTACCTATGAAATATAAGGCATTTTAATCCACTCTTTAACGTCGCAAACTTCACATCAATCTAGTTTTCACATAAAAAGTTATGACCATTTCAGTGAATGGTATAGTGCAGTACCATTTTGGCCGCGGGAAAGTAGTAATTAAGGTAATTTTACTCACCTTTTCAACTAAGAAAACCTAAATAAAAAGGATTTCACAATTCCTAGAAAGCCCTAAAAATTCCAAATTCCATCTTTAAATTCATCATTCTCTTCTCTCTCAAACCCTAGGAAAAAACCTCAAGAAAAAAAACAAAGTAGAACACTCCATTCAAGAAATTTGAAGAATTGTCAAGATTCATTAAATAAGGGTATGTTTTAAGCTAGGGTTGAAGTTATTCGGTGATTTATTCACCAAATTTTAGTGTATTATTCATCTAATAAAGGTATGGTGATGCTTCATCTCTAAGTAACCTTTCACTTGGAGAGTTAATATAAAAAATTCCAAAGAGTTTCATGATCAACCTTTCTATCTAACCATGGGTTCCTTCAAAAAATGTTTTCAAAGGCTTAACCATGATAAATTGATGATAATTCATTGATTTTATCTTTAAAAACAATCCGATTGCATTGTAAACCATGTGCCTTCCCAAACTCGATTTAGCCTTGCATGAACATTGTGATCATGGCTTGTTGTTAGTTAAATTGTGATTCTGTAATGTTGAATTGCTTATGCCTACTGTTATTTACGTATATTAATGATGATTTGATGATGAAGGATCCATGTGTATCAATGTATAAAGATTTCAACATGCCTAGCTTAGGTCTCCATGTATTCATTGTAACGTTGGTTCTATAATGTATAATATTTGAATTCAATTATGATAGGATGCTGTTAGATACTGCCTTATGATAATACCATGGTTGAATTGTTGATATAAATACTGTATAATAAAAGCAAAGAAGTATTGGTTTGAATTAATCTAGGTTCTTCTAGTCTATCAAGTGGCAACTTGTGATCTTGACGTTAGGTTAGTTGTCATGTGACTCGATTATGGTGAATTTGCCTAAGCTACTTCCTATATGTATAATGTGATGATAATTGGGTATAATTTATCTAATATTAATGGATAACCATTGAATTGTTAAAGATTGATTTAGGTTCTTATAGCCTATAGACTTGGTAGAGTAATGTATATGTTGTGATCTATATCTTACGGTGGATAAAGCATGATTAAGTTATGATGTTCTATCTTTAAGATACATCCCCAAAAGCATATTATTGATAAAATATGATTGATGAACAAGACTAGGGAAATTGTTGATGATCTATAACTCTCTACTTTCTAGTATATATGTGATGTATTATATTAGATTGTAGTATGATCTTGTAGCAACTTGTACATTGTTTCTTTCACGATTATGGTACTTTAGCTACTTCCTTATATTCGAATTGTTGATGAAATAATAGTAACGGTTAATTATGAGCAACGGGTAAAGGATTGTTAAGAATTGCTATACTCTTCTACTTCTCTATTTTTCTATAGTATTGTTAAATGATGAAGCCTTGTATAAAATTGTGTGGAATGGTTCACTTATGGTGGAGTTGTTTGGTTTATTTTGATTATATATGTGTTGACTATAGCCTTGAAGTCAAATTGATAAATTTACGAGTGTGTCATTACGATAATCACACTATGTGGAGCTTATGTCTACTTTCACTAAAACAAAAAAATTAATTAGTGGCATTTAACTTTTAATTGCCCCTTAATATGTATTTTTAGCGGCGATTGTCACTCTTTGTATATGTGCCTAAAGCCTTTAGCGGCATTGGTTCTAATGGCACTTAGTTAATGTCGACCCCTACCCATGTACCCCTATATAAATGTGTGAATAGTTAATGTTAGAATTCTTAAAGTGTAATATGTAGTTAGCTTTCCTCCTATGCAAAATTGTGTTGTGTGGTCTATGCTTGAAAGTGTAATTTGGTATTAAGAGAGTGTATGCGTCAATATGTTGTTGATAGTCAATATGTGATCATTTTGAATAATTTACACACATACTCACATATTATGCATGATTACTAGTAGTATAGGATCATACTATCTAATGAAAGATTGTGCTCATATTCACTAGTATATATTACTATGCATGTTGAGTTTATGTTTATGGAAGTATGACATGTGTGTAACTAGGATAATTTGATAGGTGTATTAGAATGTTCAAGGGTATGGTATGTCATGCCATGATGGAATCCAAACGCAGTCGGCGTCGTTAACCTCACAGAGGACACATAAAAGTCTTCTTTTAGCTTTCATCACATTCATACAGTTAAATTTGCCGAAATATTTAAAACTTTTAATATACTAATGAAATATACTTAGACTTCGTACTTATGTTTTATAAAAACATACATTGTTTCACATACATAAAAACCATCTAAAGAGTTCAAATCAGAACTTAGCCTATAATAGTTAATATGCCATATAGGTCTTATTACAAAAGAATTAGAAGAACACAATGGAAAAAGCATATTCTTAAAACTACTAAAATGAAATAAGGTAGATTATGAAAGATAGCATCCCCGAACATGAGGACCTACCAAGACATTGAGAAAGAGTTCCAAGCTTCTTTAAATCGACCTTCTTATGTTTCAATGGTCGGAACCTGTAGTTACAGTAATGTAAACTAATGGGGTTAGTATGCCACATGTACTAAGTATGGGTATATTCATATTACACATAGGGACATGCATGAAAATGAATCATTTATCATATCTTTAGAAAACATGCCAAGCCATATAAACATACCACATAACATATACAAGAAAAGGATTTGGTTGACATCAAACACGATTATAATGACAAGCATCTTATCATAAAGTCACATTAACAATTAATATTCAATACATCCTATAAACGAAACACTTATAATTATCCCATCCCCAACCTAAAAGTGCAATGGTCATGTCAAGCCCCATTAACCACACATAACCAAGTAGACAAGATAGGAGACCTTAAGTAAGGCTTTGCTTCATATAACTTTATAACTCAATAACTTATTCATTTTAAAGATCAAAATTCACGTAATAGTACATAATATAACTCAAACATATATATTTCACATCATCATATTACTTAAGAACAATCTCCTAGGACATCCCATAGAGTCAACTTGTGCAATGTCTAGGTAGTTCCATACCACTACCTATACTAAGCCAACTCCTCAAGTCACCCTAGTCTAAGTTAGTTTACTTGTATTTCGTTTTACATGAGGGAACATACGCATTAACCAACATAGACCACGTGATATAAACATGGAATCCGGTGTCATGAAACCCCACACCGAAAAAGGTGGTCTACTTACCAAAGTAGAACCTACATGACATAGCTTTCTATGTGGATCCCCTAGCTGGTATCATATGGTGGAAATAAAGTTCTACAACACAGAGATGTATTATAGACACATAGTTCCACATTACATAGTAGCCTAAATCTCATGAGAATCATTGTATACCTACCTTCCCCTAGGGAATAGACACAAACCATATCTAGTTCATCGTTACTTATCTTAAATCCCTTTTATTTCAATAACATTTAGTTTGTTTTTCATAACAAACTTATCATAGGTGATAGAAGATTATCTCCTTGTATAACATGATCATGATCTCTTTTTGATTAGATAAGAATCGTCCTTTCATCGTAACCTTTCATACGTGAAATTAACATGTTATAATCATCTTTGTTAAAGCATACAAGAGAGTATCAAAACATTCATATATCATAATCTCACGATTTACATATTCATATCCAGCATATTCACATAACAACATCATAAAAACTTTCATAATATAGCATCAAGACTTATAGGCTAACATAAACATCATAGAGTAATCACAATTTTAGAAGACTTACGTCTTACTTCCAAGAATCTTATTAATCATTGGATATTCATAATAAAACATAGTAAAATACACAATAAAATAATAAATAACAACCCATAAAATCATGTACAATATCAGTACATAGCATAGGAGAAGGAAAATGGGTCATTAAAGGATTCATACAAACCTTAAATTCTAACCCTAAAGTTTACATGTGATCACGTCATAAAAAAAATCATACGAAACCATCATATAGGTAAGAACGTGCTTCACACTAAATTCAAGCATAATTTGCAGCATATAATTCACTCGAATATAGATGTAGAAAACATTTAAATTTCATTAAAAAACATAAATCTAGGGAGAAAATCTGTTTTGTAGAGTATAAACCCTAGAATTTAAGGTCTTGATAACTTATCTTGATTTGAACTCTCGTGGAAAGGAATACCAAGAGTGAAAACCATACCTTTTATAAGAATAATACACGAAATATTGATTGGAAAATTCGAAACCTTCGTCTTCTTCCTTAAGCTTTTCTTGTTCTTCAATGGAGTTTAGAAAAAGAGAGAGTTGTTGAGAGAATAAGAGAATTTAGTTTGATCCTTTTTTGTGACGTGTAATTGTGGTCTAAAACTGACCTAAAATCATTATATAGACGTCCCAAGACTTACCCTAAAGATCTTCCACTTATGTTTCCTAAAACACCCCTCCTAGATTGACTAGAATTAGAAGAACACTTTTATTTAACTGAAATCTGGAAATTGGTTAGTGGTTTTAGTTTTGACAAATTAATTTAATTAATTAAGTTGATAAAGTAATTAATTATGTAACCTACATTTATTACTAAAATACCCCTAAATGGTTAGGACCATAACGAACCCTTTGGACCATTCTAGGTTAGGTACTAGGATGTTTCTTAGTTAGTTACTTGTCTAGTGTAAGGATTTCGGGTTTACCATTTAAATTAATTAACTAGGTATAATTTAATTAATTTAGGTAACCTAGATTAATTACTAAAGTAACCCTAATTTTTTAGGACCATAACCAACCGTTTGGACTATCCTAGGTTAGGTACTAGGTTGTCCTCTTAGTTAGTTTATTGTCTTAATGTCACCCGGTTAGGTCTTAGGTTGTAGAGTCCCTTAGTTCGTTATTTATGGATGGTAATTGGTTTGTTAGTTAGTTAGTTAGTTAGGGACGTTATTTAGAACCTAGACTAAGTTAGGAAGCTTTGCCTCACGTGATCCTACACGCCTGCCCCCTAACCACCCTAACCAATTCGGTTGGGGCTTGTCTCTTGGCAATTTAGCACGTGTGTTGCTTATCATTTCTTGTCAAAGAATAATCAATATGTCCTTGGGCACTGCTTAATCTATATAATCATTTTAAATGGTTTTGTGCTATGGTATGTAGTGTTGCACTTGGATGCGTCGTACCTAATGTGTATAGGCGAAGAAAATAAAAGTTACATGATTTTAGCTTAGGGTCTTCATTGCATGTACAAAACCTAAACAATCTTGTATTGGGAAATTCAGCCATTAAAGTATATCTTAATACCTAGAAATTGGCTAACACCCTTTAAGTCAATATTCTCTAATATTCCCAATATTTTCCTATACCATTTTTTAAAACCGAATAGGCTCTTCACTGGATATATACATTTCTGGGAACATTATTTTAAGCATTATTAAATATATTAATCTCTTTTCTAAGTCATGTAATTTCCGGAGGGTTATATTATCCCCCCTTAGGAACACTAGTCCCCGAATGACACTAAAATCTTTTGGAGGGTAGGAAAAAAACCCAATACTAGAAGCACAACCAGAACATAACATATCATTACACTTGCACTCAATTCATGATGCACAAACATATAAGAGCAACATATTCATAATAGATAGTGCGGAACTTCCTTCTCAACGTTATCCTAAGCTCAAAAAGCATCAAAGAGTTACCATTCTATAAATTTTCTCAAGATAACAAAAAACAAAAAAATCTCAAGAAAACATATGCATAGAAGTTTCACATAAGTGCAAGAATAGAGTATGAAAACATCTCTTTAAAACACTAGTTAGTACCATCTTTTACTAAAACTTGCACCTATTTAGTAAACAAGTTAAATTTCCTATTCTTGTTAAATTGCGCATGAAGTCTTTATATGCCAACCTTTATTATTTATGACCATTCTTCGAATTTATCACTAGCCTGAGTCAATTCAGTTATTGTATTTCCTAGAGTAATCACATAATATTAAGAAAGCAATTTTTTTACCGTTTGATTAGCCTATTATAACAATTCAATGCTTAGTTTGGGCAAGCTATAATGTCAATTTTTCATAGGATATTTATTACTAGCTTTGATTCTCATTTTTATTTCTTCTTGGAAACATTGCATTCCCAACACTCATAACATACCTGTCATGACGTCGGGAGAGCTTTCTTCTTCACCCCAAACCTTGAGTGTATAAAAACGGTTCCTCTTTGGAGCTTCAGAATAGGGATCGCTTGGTTGAGGTTGGCTATTACCCTTACCTTTACTTCATACGTAAGGACAATTCTTCACTATATAAACACCATTGACACAACCATAGAAACTATTAGTCCCAAAAATATATTTGCCCTCATGTCTCTTACCAGACTTACCACAAGTTGGTCTTTCTCTTGGTGGATAAATGTTCGCCCTTCTTCAGGTTTAAGATTAGAACCCTATCATTCCTATTCTTGGAGAAATTTGAGGGAACTTGTTTTGAAAACCTCTTCTTAAACTTAGGCTTTCCTTGCACATCAAGCTTACTTTTGAAGAACAACTTTCAAATGACTTTGCCTTCTTAACTTCCCTATTTCTCTTCTGTATATGACTTTCCTCAACATATTGGGCATGAACAATTAACCTAGAAAGATTATTCTTCTCATGAAGCATGACTGCACGACATTCTTCTTCAAGCTCTTCGAAAACACCGGTTACATAATGGGTCATCTCATCCTTAGCATTAGAGATCAAAGAAGAAGCATATTTGGACAACTTAATGAACTTCAAGGAGTATTCATTAACACACATGCCTCCTTAATAATGGTTGATGAAATCCTCTACCTTAGAATCTGTTTGTTCCCTTGGAATGAATCTTTCAAGAAAGGCCTTTTTTAAGATCTCCCAGGTCACGGGACCATCTCCTAAAACCCTACTATCCTTCCACATATTGTACCATGTCTGAGCCACGTCCTTAAGTTTATAGGCAGCAAGCTCAGCTTTTTCCATAGAACTCACCCCCATAGAAAACAAAATCTTATAGACTTCATCAAGGTAGTCTTGGGGGCTTCATCCATTTTCTATCCAAAGTACTTTGGAGGATCCATTCTCGTAAACTCTCTCAAGCAACTAGGCGCAGTACTAACATGTTGATCCTCTCAAGGTGCAAACTCCCTGTTATCTTGAGCCGTAGTGTCTTGATCTTGGGTGGTGATGTCTTTGGCCATTTGGGACAAGGCTGACCTCACCTTAAAATCTATCATAGCCGGAGGATTTACAGGAACTTGATCATTTGCAGCAGCTTGCACTTCCGGAGCATTTTGGTTACCTTGGGGAATATCTCTGGCATTTTCAATCTTTCACCTACTCTTCTCGCGGTTGTCCTTCTTGTGTTCATCGCCTATATACGCAAGAAATGGATAAGATTCTAAAAGACACATAGTTTCAAACTTCTAGAGGTACGATATAAAAGTGTCAAGAAAAGAGAAGATTCCTAACCATCACATAGCCTATCTTCAATCATTGTTGCGCGTTTCACAACCATAAACAAGACACGAGGTAATGTGGTTTTGTGAGACATTGATAATAAGGATTTTAACCTCATGCTCTGATACCAAGTTTGTCATGCTTGGATTCTGGAATCCAAACGTGACCGGCATCGTTAACCTTCAGAGGTCACAAACAAGCCTCTTCTTAGCTTACATCAGAATTAACAGTTAAATTTGTAGAATATTTAAAAAGTTTAATATACTAAGAAGTATACTTAGACTTGATACTTAAGGTTTATAAAACATACGATATCCTAAAACTACTGTGTCGCATATATAGAAACCATTTAAAGAGTGCAAATCTGAACTTAGTGAATAATTGTTCATATGCCATATAGATCTTATTACAAAAGAATCCAAAGAACAAATGGAAATACTGTATTCTTAAAACTACTCAAAATCTACGTAAGATAGAATACGAAAGATAGCATCTCTGAACATGAGGACCTACCAAGACATGGAGAAAGAGTTCCAATCTTCTTCTTATCGACCTTCTTAAGCTTCAATGGTCAGAACCTACATTTGTAGTAATGTAATGTTATGGGGTTAGTACGCCACATGTACTAAGTATGAGTATATGCACATAACACATAGGGACATGAATGAAAAAGAATCATTTATTATATCTTTAGAAAACATGCCAAGCCATATAAAAATCATCAATGCACATATCATATAACATATATAATATAAGGATTTCGTTGACATCAAATATGATTATAATTATAGGTATCTTATGATAAAGTCACATTAACAAGTCATATTTAATATATCATATAAACATAAAATAAAAAACACTTACCAATGATCCCACCCTCAACCTACAAGTCCAATGGTCATTTGAATCCCCACAACCCCACATAACCAAGTAGACAAGATAGGAGACCATAAGTAAATCTTTGCTTCATATAACAATGTAAGTCAATAACATATTCATTTTAAGGATCAACATTCATGTAATAGTAACATCATATATCATAAACATATATATTTCAAATCATCATATTACTTATGAACAATCTCCTAGGACTTCCCTTAGAGTCAACTTATTTAATGTCTAGGTATTGTCCGATACCACTACCTATACTAAGACAACTCCTCAAATCACCCTAGTCAACGTTCGTTTACTTGCATTTCATTTTACATGAGGCAACATACACATTAACCTACATAGACCACGTGCTCTAAACATTAAATACGGTGTCATGAAACACCACACTAAAAATATATGGTCTACTAGACGAAGTAGCACCTAGATTACATAGCTTTCTAGGTGGATCCACTAGCTAATATAATGTGGTGGCAACATAGTTCAAGAACTTGGAGATGTATTAGAGACCCATAGTTCAACCTTACATGGAAGCCTCAATCCCATGAAAATCATTGTGAACCTATCTTCCCCTATGTAAGGTAAACTTCCCATATCTAGTTCATATGTGCTTACCTTAAGTCCTTTTTCTTGAAATAACCTTTAATTTGTTTTTCATAATAAACTTGTCATAGGTTATAGAAGATTATCTCCTTGTATAACATGATCATTAGCTCCTTTTGATTAGATGAGAACTGTTCTTTCATCGTAACCCTTAATACGTGAGATTTACTTGGCATAATAATCTTTAGTAAAGCATACAAGAGAATATCATAACTTGAATATTCATATTCTTATCATAATCTCACGATTTGCATATTCACCGAAAGCATATTAAAATTTCAACATCACACATACTTTCATAACATAGCATCATGACTTATACGCTAACATAAACATCCTAGAGTAATCACAATTTTAGAAGACTTACCTCTTGCTTCCAAGAATCTTATTCATCGTGCGATATTAATAATAATACTTAGTGAAATACTCAATGAAATAATCAATAAAAACCCATAAAAATCATGTACAAGATCAATACGTACCATAGGAGAAGGTAACAGGTCATTAAATGGTTCATTCAAACCTTAAATTCTAACCATACTGTTTACATGTTATCACATCACAGAAAAAATAATAAGTAACCATCATATAGGTAAGAACGTGTTTCCCACTAAATTCAATCATAATTAGAAGCATATAACCAACAATTTCATGAGAATTTATGTATATAAAACATTTACTTTTCATTGAAAAACATAAATCTAAGGTTAGGAAGAAATTCCGTTTTGTAGAGTAAAAACCCAAGAATTGAAGTTCTTGAAAACTTATCTTCAAATGAACTCTTGGGGAAAGGAATTCCAATAGTGAAAACCAATTCTTTATGTATGAATAATACACGAAATCTTTATTGGACACTTTGAAATCTCTGTCTTCTTCCTTAAGCTTTTTTTGTTCTTCAATGGAGTTTGGAAAAAGAGAGCGTTCTTCAGAGATTAAAATAATTTCGCTTGATTCTTATTTGGGACGTTAAATTTTGGTATAATACTTACCTAAAATCATTATACGTCCCAAGACTTACCCTAAAGACCCTTCAATTAAATTTCCAAAAATGCCCCTCCTATATTGACTTGAATTAGAAAAACACTTTTATCTACTCGAAATCTAGAAATATCCTAGTAGATTCTGTTTTGAACAATTAAAATAATTAATTCTGCTGATAATTTAAATAATTAGGTAACCTAGGGTAATTACTAAAGTACCCCTAAGTTGTTAGGACCATAACCAACCCTTTGGACCATCCTAGGATATGTACTAGGTTATCTCTTAGTTTCTTGTCTTAATGTCTCTCGGTTAGTTCTTAGGTTGTTGGGTCCCTGAGTTAGTTATTTTTGGTTGGTACTAGGTTATTTACCTATTTAGAAACGTTATTTAGGACATACAATCAGTTAGGAAGTTTGGCCCCACATTATCCTATACACCTTCCCCCTAACCACCCCAAACGATTCAGTTGGATTTGTGTCTTGGCCATTTAGCACATGTGCTTGCACATGTGTTGCTGCTCATTTATTGTCGAAGGACACTCTCTATTTCCTTGGGCACTGCTTAATATATATGATTACTTTAAATGGTTATGTTCTATGGTACCTAGGCTTGACACTTGGATGCCTTGTACGTAATGTGTGTAGGCAAAAAAAATAAGAGTTACATAATTTTAGCTTAGGGTATTTATTGTAGGTACAACACCTCAAAAATCATTATGCGAAATTTTTTCATTAAAGTATATCTTAATACCTAGAAATTGGCTAACACCCTTTAAGCCAACATTCTCTAACATGCCCAATATTTCTCAATATTGGGCATTAGAATGGCTATGTACCCCAAAAGAAATTTATAATATCTAGTAGTCTCTTCACTAGACAAATACATATTCTGGGAACGTGATTTTAAGCATTATAAAATAGAGTAATCCCTAGTCTATGTAATGGAATTTTCGGAGTGTTACTTGTGACCTTGTCTATGCATTGCAAATGTGTAACGACCTGTTTAGTCGTTTTGAGTAGCAGACTTCAATTCTGGAAAAACTGGCAGAAGCGACGGACCCCACGACGGACCGTCATAGGCACGACGGATCGTCGCAGGGTCTCATTTCAAAACACTTAGAAAATCTGAAATTGGGTACTAAAAATCGACTCTTTGAACTTTGTGACGGAATGGCAGGACGGACCGTCACAGGTGTGACGGACCGTCACAAACCCTTGGTGGAAATTTGGGTCTCTGAACTCTGCGACGACCTGCAGGACGGACCATCGCAGGCACGACGGCCCGTCACAGTTTGCATAATCCCAGTTGGAGTCGGATTTCTGGGTAAGTTTTAAGGGACGTTTTTGACTATTCTTGCCTTAATTATAAAGTTCGTGGGTTTATATTAATAACTAAAATTCTTGGGGGTTAAACGAGGTAACCCTAAGTTAATTAGTGGGGTATTATTGCCATCTTTTATTCTTAATTATATACTAATTAGGGTAAAAGAAAGAGGGTTTGAATAAGAAAATAGAAAGAACAAGAAGGGAGAGAGAGAGAAACGATCGAGAAGACGAGGAAAACACCAAGCTTTGAGGATTAACTTGCTTGATTTCAATTCTTCGGTGGAGGTAGGTTATGGTTTCACTTACGATATTCGTAGTAAACTCTTAATAGAGAATGATACGTATTAATAATATTGTAAACCTTGCTATATGCTTAATTGTATGCTTGCATGAATATGATTATGTGATTGTGATAAGATAAGCATGATGAAAATATTGAATCCCATATCTTGAAAAGAAACTTTAATATACATTATTAAGGAGGATGCCATGGTATAGAAGAAGGCTTGATGAATTAAAGCAATGGGATTGATGATGCCTTGGTATAGAAGAAGGCTTGATGAATTAAAGTAACGGGATTGATGATGCCTTGGTATAGAGAAGGCTTGATGATTTACAGAATGATATTAGTGGATCAGAGTGTCACGTACCGACACATGTAGGGGATCGGGTGTCACGAACCGACACATAGAATTAGGGGATCGGGTGTCACAAACCGACACGTAGAATTAGGGGATCGGGTGTCACGAACCGACACGTAGAATTAGGCGATCGGGTGTCACGAACCGACACGTAGAATTAGGGGATCGGGTGTCACGAACCGGCACGTAGAATTAGGGGATCGGGTGTCACGAACCGACACATAGAATTAGGGAATCGGGTGTCACGAACCGACACGTAGATTTAGGGGATCGGAGTGTCACGTACCGACACAAGAGGAATAATGAATATGAGGGATCGGAGTGTCACGTACCGACACAAGAGAATTAAAGATAATGAATCTTGAAAGATGTTAATATACTCAATCTAACGAACATGATTCCCAAATGAGTATGGTATTGGGGCTTGAGTTCTCATGTGTGAACTTGACGGTAATTGTTAATGATATAGTGCTTGTTGTTGCTACATGTTGAGTATCATAGTTGATTTTATGATATTACTTGATATATACTGTTTTCTATTTTGAGTTGGCCGATGATATCTACTCAGTACCCGTGTTTTGTACTGACCCCTACTTTTATGTTTTTCTTCTTGTTTTTTGTGGAGTGCAGCAAACGTGCCGTCGTCCTCAACTCAACAGTAATTCTAGCCAGTCTTCGTCACACCGGATCTTCAGGGTGAGCTAACGCTTCTAGCTTGGACTGGATCTTCTCCTTCATGTCTTGATGCCTTGAAGTTCCGGCATGGACTAGCTTCTTATGTATTTTTAGCTTCTTAGAAACTCTTAGAATTAGTAGTTTAAAGTAGATGTTCTTGTGATGATGACTTCCAGGTTTTGGGAATAATAGATGTTGAATAATAATAGTTATTGATTTTATTAATGAGTTTAAGTCTTCCGCATTACTTTCTGTTTATATTATATTGAAATGTTAAGGTTTAGATTGGTTGGTTCGCTCACATAGGAGGGTAAGTGTGGGTGCCAGTCGCGGCCCGGATTTGGGTCGTGACAAAACTTGGTATCAGAGCATTAGGTTCGTTGGTCTCATCACACAAGAACAGGCCTAGTAGAGTCCTAAGGAACGGTAGGGGGACGCCTTTACTTTTCCTTGAGAGGCTATAAGACTTTAGGAAAACATCACTCTTTCATTGTTTCTTTCATGCTACTACTTGAGTCCAATTGGTATCTAGGCGATACGAATTGGTATCTGACCACCTTCACTCTCTTTCGCGGATGGTTAGAACTAGAGCAACGACTGCGCCAACACCAAAATCGGCAAGACAAGAAGCGTCTGAGCCAGCCACTGGGGCTGTAGCTCGAGGAAGAGTAGCAGCAAGAGGTCGTGGTGGAGGTCGTGGAAGGACGTCCTCTAGAGGAAGAGGACGAACACCTAGTCCATCTGATACTAGGGCAGTGACTCCTCCACCGACTGAGGAGGTAATAAGAGAAGGGGAGGGTGGGGAAACTGAACAAGTGCAGAATGAGGGATTGCCACCCCAACCTACCCCAGAGATGATCAATCAGGTTCTGGCTTATCTTAGTGGGTTGTCTGATCAAGGTCAGGCACCTCCAGTGTTTTCTACGCCAGCACCTCCGCTTTCAGAAGTACAACATACAGCCATTAGGGATCCTCGTATGGATGCCTCATTGGACATAGGCACATTTCCACGTCTGACTACTGGGCCTATAATGACAAATGATCAGCATGGACTTTTGAGTAAGTTCTTGAAATTGAAACCTCTGGTCTTCAAGGGTGCTGAATCGGAGGATGCTTATGATTTTATGGTTGACTGTCACGAGCTACTACACAAGATGGGTATAGTAGAACGGTTTGGTGTGGAGTTTGTGACTTATCAGTTTCAAGGGAACGCCAAAATGTGGTGGCGGTCACATATTGAGTGTCAGCCAACAGAGGCACCACCTATGACTTGGGCCTCATTCTCTAGCTTGTTTATGGAGAAGTATATCCCCCGAACTTTGAGGAATTGGAAAAGGGATGAGTTCTTGATATGCCTATTTGTGTTTCTACTTCGGTGGGTGAGTCTGTGGTAGTTGAAAAGGTATATAGGTCTTGGTTGGTGAACTTTGTGGGGAGCAACACTTATGTAGATTTTGTTATCTTAGAAATGGATGATTTTGATTTAATTCTGGGTATGACTTGGCTTTCTCCGCAATTTGCGATCTTGGATTGTAATGCTAAAATGGTGGCGTTAGCCAAGCCTGGGACAGATCCGTTAGTGTGGGAGGGTGACTACACTTCCAATCCGGTGCGTATCATCTCTTTTCTTTGTGCTAAGAAAATGGTTAGTAAAGGGTGTTTAGCTTTCTTGGCACATCTCAAGGATGACACTACCCAAGTACCTTTGATTGAGTCGGTTTCGGTAGTCCGCGAGTTTCTGGATGTGTTCCCTGCAGATCTTCCTTGTATGCCACCGGATAGGGATATTGACTTCTGTATTGATCTTGAACCCGGTACTCGCCCCATTTGTATACCCCCTTATAGAATGGCTCCCGCGGAGTTAAGAGAGTTAAAGGCACAACTTCAAGAGTTATTGAACAAAGGCTTTATTAGACCAAGTGCATCTCCTTGGGGTGCTCCGGTTTTGTTTGTAAAGAAGAAGGATGGGATTTTTCGAATGTGCATAGACTACAGACAACTGAATAAAGTAACTATTAAGAACAAGTACCCTCTTCCTCGCATTGATGACTTGTTCGATCAGTTACAAGGTGCTTGTGTCTTCTCTAAGATTGACTTGAGATCCGGTTATCATCAATTAAAAATACGGGCAACGGATGTGCCAAAGACTGCTTTTCGAACGAGGTATGGGCATTACGAATTTGTAGTGATGTCTTTTGGTCTTACGAATGCCCCTGATGCGTTCATGAGCTTGATGAACGGGATTTTTAAGCCATATTTGGACCTCTTCGTGATCGTATTTATTGATGATATATTGGTATACTCAAAGAGCAAGAAGGAACATGAAGAGCATTTGAGAATGGTATTGGAAATGTTAA
This sequence comes from Solanum lycopersicum, assembly GCF_036512215.1. Classification (NCBI taxonomy): domain Eukaryota; kingdom Viridiplantae; phylum Streptophyta; class Magnoliopsida; order Solanales; family Solanaceae; genus Solanum; species Solanum lycopersicum. The sequence goes on from NC_090803.1 coordinate 37,740,938, forward strand.
GGGAGAAAAAGCTTTATGCCAAGTTCTCTAAGTGTGAGTTTTGGCTAGATGCAGTGTCCTTCTTGGGGCACGTGGTTTTTAAGGAAGGAGTGATGGTGGATCCTTCTAAGATTGAAACAGTGAAGAATTGGGTAAGACCCACTAATGTGTCAGAAATAAGGAGCTTTGTTGGGTTAGCTAGCTACTACCGCCGATTTTTCAAGGGATTCTCTTCTATTGCTTCCCAATTGACGAACTTGACTAAGCAGAATGTTCCATTTGTATGGTCGGACGAATGTGAGGAAAGCTTTCAGAAGCTCAAGACCTTGTTGACTACCGCACCTATCCTTACCTTGCCAGTAGAGGGTAAGAACTTCATTGTTTATTGTGATGCATCCTATTCTGGTTTGGGTGCAGTACTAATCCAAGAGAAGAGTGTGATTGCTTATGCTTCAAGGCAATTAAAGGTGCATGAACGTAACTATCCGACCCACGATTTGGAATTGGCTGCGGTAGTGGTTGCATTAAAACAATGGAGACACTATTTATATGGGGTTAAGTGTGAGGTCTACACGGATCACCGTAGCCTTCAGTATGTCTTTACTCAGAAGGATTTGAACTTGAGACAGAGGAGATGGATGGAACTACTGAAGGACTACGACATCACTATTCTGTATCATCCGGGGAAGGCGAATGTTGTGGCGGATGCTTTAAGTAGAAAAGCGGGAAGCATGGGAAGTCTAGCTCACTTGCAAGTTTCTAGACGTCCATTGGCTAGAGAGGTTCAGACTCTGGCTAACGGCTTGATGAGGCTAGAAGTAAATGAGAAGGGAGGATTGTTGGCTAGTGTGGAGTCAAGATCTTCTTTTCTTGACAAAATTAAGGGAAAACAGTTTGATGATGAGAAACTAAGGCGAATCCAAGATAAGGTATTGCGAGGAGAGGCTAAGGAAGCAAAAATTGATGAGGAAGGTGTTTTGAGGATCAAGGGAAGGGTATGTGTACCCCGCGTCGATGGTTTGATCAACACTATTCTGACTGAGGCTCATAGTTCAAGGTATTCTATACATCCGGGTGCAACCAAGATGTATCGTGACCTAAAGCAACACTTTTGGTGTAGTAGAATGAAGCGTGATATTGTTGACTTTATTGCCAAGTGTCCAAACTGTCAACAAGTAAAGTGTGAACACCAAAGGCCCGGAGGAACACTTCAGAGAATGCCCATTCCGGAATGGAAGTGGGAAAGAATTGCAATGGATTTTGTGGTTGGTCTTCCGAAGACAATGGGTAAGTATGATTCTATTTGGGTAACTGTTGATAGGTTAACTAAGTCTGCTCACTTCATTCCGGTCAAGGTGACTTACAATGCAGAGAAGTTAGCCAAACATTATATCTCCGACGTGGTGCGATTGCATGGGGTTCCACTATCCATCATATCAGATAGAGGTACGCAGTTTACTTCTAAGTTTTGGAAAACATTGCATGCAGAATTGGGTACTAGGTTGGACCTTAGTACTGCGTTCCATCCCCTGACCGATGGTCAGTCTGAGCGAACGATTCAAGTGTTGGAAGATATGCTTCGTGCATGTGTGATAGAGTTTGGTGGCCATTGGGATAGCTTCTTACCCTTAGCGGAGTGTCCATACAATAATAGCTATCACTTAAGCATTGATATGGCTCCATTTAAAGCATTGTATGGTAGGAGATGTAGGTCTCCCATTTGTTGGTTTGATGCGTTCGAGGTTAGACCTTGGGGTACTGATCTCTTGAGGGATTCGATGGAAAAAGTGAAGTCTATTCAAGAAAAGCTTCTAGCGGCGCAAAGTAGACAAAAAGAATATGCAGATCGAAAGGTTAGAGACTTAGAGTTCATGGAGGGTGAACAAGTCTTGTTGAAAGTTTCACCAATGAAAGGGGTGATGCGGTTTGGTAAAAGGGGTAAACTAAGTCCAAGGTACATTGGACCATTTGAAGTACTTAAGCGAGTAGGAGAGGTGGCTTATGAGTTAGCCTTGCCTCCAGGGCTGTCCGGAGTACATCCGGTATTCCATGTGTCGATGTTGAAAAGATACCATGGGGATGGAAACTACATTATCCGTTGGGATTCCGTTTTGCTTGATGAGAGCTTGTCTTATGAGGAGGAGCCTGTTGCTATTTTAGATAGAGAAGTTCGCAAGTTGAGGTCAAGAGAGATTGCATCCATCAAGGTGCAATGGAAGAATCGACCGGTTGAAGAAGCCACTTGGGAGAAGGAGGTGTATATGCGAGAAAAATACCCACATCTGTTTACAGATTCAGGTACTCCTTTTTACCCTTGTTTTCCTTCTTTTGATCGTTCGGGGACGAATGATGGGTAAATTGGTATCTATTGTAACGACCTGTTTATTCGTTTTGAGTAGCAGACTTCAATTCTAGAAAAACTGGCAGAAGCGACGGACCCCACGACGGACCGTCATAGGCACGACGGACCGTCGCAGGGTCTCGTTTCAAAACACTTAGAAAATCTGAAATTGGGTACTAAAAATCGACTCTCTGAACTTTGTGACGGAATGGCAGGAGGGACCGTCACAGACCCTTGGTGGAAATTTGGGTCTCTGAACTCTGCGACGACCTGCAGGACGGACCGTCGTAGGCACGATGGCCCGTCACAGTTTGCATAATCCTAGTTGGAGTCGAGTTTCTGGTTAAGTTTTAAGGGACGTTTTTGACTATTCTTGCCTTAATTATAAAGTTCGTGGGTTTATATTAATAACTCAAATTCTTGGGGGTTAAAAGAGGTAACCCTAAGTTAATTAGTGGGGTATTATTGCTATCTTTTATTCTTAATTATATACTAATTAGGGTAAAAAAAAAGAGGGTTTGAATAAGAAAATAGAAAGAACAAGAAGGGAGAGAGAGAAACGATCGAGAAGAGGAGGAAAACACCAAGCTTTGAGGATTAACTTGCTTGATTTCAATTCTTCGGTGGAGGTAGGTTATGGTTTCCCTTACGATATTTGTAGTAAACTCTTAATAGAGAATGATATGTATTGATAATATTGTAAACCCTGCTATATGCTTAATTGTATGCTTGCATGAATATGATAATGTGATTGTGATAAGATAAGCATGATGAAAATATTGAATCCCAAATCTTGAAAAGAAACTTTAATATACATTATTAAGGAGGATGCCTTGGTATAGAAGAAGGCTTGATGAATTAAAGCAATGGGATTGATGATGCCTTGGTATAGAAGAAGGCTTGATGAATTAAAGTAATGGGATTGATGATGCCTTGGTATAGAGAAGGCTTGATGATTTACAGAATGATATTAGTGGATCGGAGTGTCACGTAACGACACATGTAGGGGATCGGGTGTCACGAACTGACACATAGAATTAGGGGATCGGGTGTCACAAACCGACACGTAGAATTAGGGGATCGAGTCTCACGAACCGACACGTAGAATTAGGGGATCGGGTCTCACGAACCGACAAGTAGAATTAGGGGATCGGGTGTCACGAACCGACACGTAGAATTAGGGGATCGGGTGTCACGAACCGACACGTAGATTTAGGGGATCGGAGTGTCACGTACCGACACAAGAGGAATAATGAATATGAGAGATCGGAGTGTCACGTACCGACACAAGAGAATTAAAGATAATGAATCTTGAAAGATGTTAATATACTCAATCTAACGAACATGATTCCCAAATGAGTATGGTATTGGGGCTTGAGTCCTCATGTGTGAACTTGACGGTAATTGTTAATGATATAGTGCTTGTTGTTGCTACATGTTGAGTATCATAGTTGATTTTATGATATTACTTGATATATACTGTTTTCTATTTTGAGTTGGCCGATGATATCTACTCAGTACCCGTGTTTTGTACTGACCCCTACTTTTATGTTTTTCTTCTTGTTATTTGTGGAGTGCAGCAAACGTGCCGTCGTCCTCAACTCAACAGTAATTCTAGCCAGTCTTCGTCACACCGGATCTTCAGGGTGAGCTAACGCTTCTAGCTTGGACTGGATCTTCTCCTTCTTGTGTTTATGCCTTGAAGTTCCGGCATGAACTAGCTTCTTATGTATTTTTAGCTTCTTAGAAACTCTTAGAATTAGTAGTTTAAAGTAGATGTTCTTGTGATGATGACTTCCAGGTTTTGGGAATAATAGATGTTGAATAATAATAGTTATTGATTTTATTAATGAGTTTAAGTCTTCCGCATTACTTTCTGTTTATATTATATTGAAATGTTAAGGTTTAGATTGGTTGGTTCGCTCACATAGGAGGGTAACTGTGGGTGCCAGTCGCGGCCCGGATTTGGGTCGTGACAAAATGTGTACATTGATAGGATAGTTCCTAGGTTTGGTCTCTTATGTACATGGATATGTATGCATGAGTATGTTATGAACATGTTTTACATGCTATTGTGTGAAGTATGTGGTATGATGAAGTATGATTATACCTACTATCTAAATGTGTTAATATGAAAGCGTGGCTCATATAGTTACACTTGTACAATTATGCATGAACGAAATAACGTATGAACATGTGTGGTCAAAAGCTATTATGTGAAAGGTTTGCTCACATGTATGTACACACACATGTATGATGATCTACTCAATAGAGGGGATCTTTCAAGGTTTTTCAATAGTATCCTAACATATATAGATGCTTACTTATGCTATGTCTATGTGAAAGGTATTCTCACATAATATAGGTTGATGGAAGGACTTCTCATATATAACCTATGAGCTAAACATATGGGGAGTGATTTTCCAAAAGCTTTTGCTTTATAAAGTAATGTAATAAGGACTTTTAGTAAAGGGAATTTAGCTTAGCACTAAGTGAACTTGAGGTGAGGGGTGTCCCTTCCGATTGGAGGAAGGCAGGTCACCATAATCCTCATGATGTGGATATCCTCATGACCCAAAAAGGGTGTTAGAGTGATATTTCCATGATTTGTCCAAGTTCCATAACTATGTTGTTCTATTAGTGCTTCTTACCACATTTTCCAAAAGTTGGCTTATTGGTTGGTTAACTAGTATCCCTTCCCTTTTAGGCTTAGGATTAGACACCCTATCATTCCTAGACTTAGGATTTTGGAAGGAACTTGATTAGAAACGCTCTTCATAAACCTAGGCTTGTCTTGAATGTCAAGCCTACCCATGGAAGAACCACAATTAAAAAGATTTTGCCCTCTTGGCATCTCTACTATTTCTCTTAACCCTTGCCTCTTCAAGTTGTTGACCATGAACCATGATATGAGAAATTTTCATATTGTCATATAGCATAACCGAATGATATTCCTCTTGCAATTCATCCGATACTCCCATCACATAGCGGTTCATTTCATATCTAGGATCAGAAACCAAAGAAGTAGCATATTTTGACAATTTAGTGGCTAACTCGGCCTTTTCACTAACTCGGCCTTTGAGTTCGTAAGTGGCTAACTCGGCCTTTTCACTAGTAGTCAACCCCATGACATAGAGGATCTTGTAAATTTCATCAATGAATTATGGGGATCGTCTTAAACCTTGAACCCGTAGAAAGTAGGGGAATTTATTCAAGTAAAATCCCTTAAACGGGAGGCCATGGTAGAAACTTGTTGGTTTTCTCGGGGTATAACCTCCCGATTAGCTTTGACCAACATGGCTCTAGTTTGAGTAGTGGAGGCTTTTGTTTTTGTAGTAGTGGCTTGGACCATTTGTAGAAACGTATCCCTTATGTCACCATCCATTAAAAATGGAGGATCAACCGAGGCTTGGTCATCATTAACCTCTTCCTCAAGAGGAGGAACTTGATCACCACAGGTAGGAACTCCCGAATTGGAAATCACTTCTTCAAGTGTTCCTGTAACGTTCCTTTGAGTATTTATTGCCAATAATCACAATGAGATGATTATATGCAAAAGCACAAAGAGATAACACTCTAGAGGCACAATATTTGACATCTAACAAGGTGAGAGTTTCCTAAGCATCATATTGATTAATATCTATAAGTTTGGCGCGCTTCACAATTAAAGATACAAATCTATATAGATATTGTTGAGAGAGACATAGACTTAAAGATATTTAACCTCGTGCTCTGATACCATGTTTCTTGCATACGAGGAGAACCTCCTAGATGTAGCTGGCATCGTCGTCCTCTTTGAGAACTAACACTAGCCTCTTACCTTACATAATAACATTAGTATGTCAAAAACATAAAAATTTAATATTTTGTACTACTTCTACATTGAGGTTTACATAGACCTCTACACACACATAAGAAATATATGTCAAGTATACATTGACCCTTCGTGTAAGAAAATTATTTAGTCTTCTACTTTTCTTGAACACACACACACACACACACACACACACATATATATACGTATATAATATAACATAGTCTCAAATAGTCGTTCATCTCATAACCATCTAACAAAATTATACCAAATTGGTCCTAGCCCATACATCAATACAGTAAGACCAAATATAGGTCATATAATGTTTAGTATCCAAATGAAAAGGGAAGAAACATAAGAGTCTTAAAATTAAAGCAGCATCAGAAGTTTCATAGTGGCATTTCCCTAAAAAACTGAGGACCTAAACAATTTGGATGATTAAGAACTCCAAGTCTTGTTTAAAGTTGTTTCCCAAAGCCCTTTAACGACCGAAACGTAAAATGTTATGGAAAAGGAAGAAATGGGGTTAGTACACCACTTGTACTAAGTATGAGACCATATGCTCACATATAATGAAAACATGATAAAAAGTTACCATTCATGAAAAATGCTATTTTACCCTTTTAAAACCTCATGCACACTCTAGAAGACCATACCAATCAAAAGGCATATTCCTTAAGACATAGGCATGTACATATAACATTTCGAAAATCCAAGACGATTCATAAAGCCTAAGATAATAACCATGAGGTCTAAAAACTTTTTAAAGACATATTTTAATGAATATAGGTCATTAAGGAACTTTAGCAACCAAAATGTCTAAGGATGCCCATGACCTCCAGAAACTAGTTCTAGGAGGTACTTGTGTGCCTAAGCCTATTTGACAAGCTTTTAGACGTAGTAAATCTATGAAAATTGGTGTAAGGATAATTAATAGGTGTTTAACATGAATGTGGTGGAAACATACAAGTATGATCCCCAAGGACCAACCAAGGGCTATTGAGGAGGACCCTAACATGTAGGAGACAACACTGCCTGGGCACTATGCAACCATGAGATTCAAAGGACGGCACATGTGTGGATCGACGGGGCTGTAGGGGTTTGATCCCACAACCTCTTGGTCTAGATGAATTGGACAATACAAATTTTAAATGAAAAATAAAAAGGTGTTGTGGGGGTTCTATCCCACAACACTTTGGTCAAATAAGAGGAAAATCCAAGTAGAAAAATAAAGATAGAATATTGATGTTAAGGATCGATTTACGGTCCCAATGTCATTAAAACTAAAAATAAAGTCAAGGAAAAATGAATGTATTTTCCAAGGGGTTTGAACTTGGGTTCCTTGCCCAAATTACGTATGGACAAATAAGTCATACGTGAATTAAATGTTAGAGAATAATGGCACCTACTTGGATCAAAATCGAGATCTTAACATACATACAAGATGCATAAGTTTTGTACTACATAATCTTCGGTAGATATGAGTCACTTAACAAACTATGAATTAAGCCTCGTGGCTTGTATGTATAGACCCATAAGTCTAGAATATAAGTAAAAATAAGTGAACCTAAGATGTATATAATGAAATTATGAAACTCTTGTAACATATACTAAATTTCCAAGTTCATTAGAATATGACGAAATGAACAACGAAATGATGAAACAATAGAAGGTTTAAGTAAGAGTGTGAAACACACTAAATGACGAAGTGCATTGGCATATGATGAAATTAACATTACTGTAAAAAGGGGTAAGTAATTATGAAGAGAAAATGTGCTAATGTTAATGAATGTGGTGACAACATGATATGAGGATAATTTTAAATATGGGAGCAATCTCAAATGAGCCTAAGTAATGTTACAAAAACATACTCACCTATGATAGTTTAAAGTTAATGAAAAGATCAGTCTCTATGAACACTCTAATGAAAGTATAGAGATTAAAAAACTTATTATTAATGATGAGATGAGAAATAATATATTGAGATATGACATCCTCACACTAAAAGTCATCTTCTATGATGTATGATTTGAATGAAATAGAACTTTATACTTAGCACCAATAGACTTTCTATGTGCACTGAGGCTTTCTTTAAGTAAGAGCGAAGGTTCACGTAACTCTCATTAGATGAGACTGTCGGGAATGCCGGGTATGGGTCTCCTTATATCTCCAATTCTTTGAACCTATACTGCCAATATAGGGATCTAGCAGGGTTTGATCCCCTATATACACTTGCATGTTTTGGGTCACTTTGTCTGGTGATTCCACCTCCTTTCCGTATGGGGAAGATACTGGATTTCATGATTCTCCTATGATCTATGTTGGTGAAAGTTAAAGTTCCCAAAGAATGAATGATGCCAGCCTCAAATGATGCACATAATAAAATGAAAGATACCAAAGGTGTAAGTATAGGATAATCAAGAGGTGATCTAGACTTAAAGTAATGACACTAGGTTATTCTTGGTCAACGCACAACAAACCCGATGAGATTCTTAAACTACAATCCAGGTATGATTGGTATTGGAATAGTATATAACAGAATGAAAAATGAAGTACGTATGAATGAATTAAGCAGACTCTATGTTTCCTAAATAAGGATCCCTAGTTTAGGTACCATATGTGGAGCCCTGATTTTGGGAAGTCCTAACGTCAAGTCCATAATCCCATATCCTCATGGCATATGAAAGAATTGAACTAGGTGATATGATATGTGAAATATATTATGTGTTGTTTGCAAAATGATAAGTTTGATGATGCATGTTACACTCATGGCATGACTTTCCAAATCCAAATTTGGCAGGTCCATTGACTTCCGTGGTCCAAATTTGGCAAGTCCACTAACTTGACTTTCCATAAATCATGTTATTAGGAAAGAACTATTCTTTCTCAGGTATATCCTTTGTGTATGCTTTCATATACCCATACTTATACCAATTATGTACTAATTCCATACAAATATCTATTTTTAGGTGCAGGCACAGGTGGACGTTAGATCTTATAGTATGACATTGCAGCTATCAAGACGTGAAGATGTCATCTGGACTTGCTAGGCCATCATGCTTTCGAGCTTGTCTATTGTTATTATCTAGCTTAGATGTAGGCTTTAGATAGTAGATCATGTTCCAATAGTGTTTTTTTCCACTTTTATTTCACACTTTGTATTGGTGTCGTTTTGAAAAAAAATACTTTTAATGCAATTATGAATTGTTTCTTTCATTTGATTATCTCTATATTAGATTGTTAAGTTGTGAACGCCTATGATGTTACGTTCCAAATGTTTATCATGAAATAATAAAATAAAAATTTCAAATTTACCGCTAAAATTAACCTAGAAGGAGTAAGAATGGTGCATGAAGGCTTGTCTATGACCTCTTAGAGGTCAACGATGTTGGTCCCGTGTAGGGTGTATATTCTGGTTGTGACAAAGTTGGTATTATAGCACTAGGTTAAATTTCGAGTATAATAGGTTCACATCAACCAGATTTAGTAGTTTCTAACTCATGGTAGTGAAGTGCACCACTATCCTAAATTAGAAACTGCATGATACGTAGAAAATTTCCCTTCTTCTGATCTTATTGTGCCTTTCCTAATGTTTGACTTTCATGATGTTATTAGTGTATCTAACATCAATTCTTGTTTATTACTGAGAATGAACACTAGGAGAACTATTGGTCAGAGGAGAGGAGTAGCAGCTACTGGGAACAATCAGGTTCCACCCCAGGTTCCACATGAAGGAGTTGTTATGCCGATTAAACCAGCTGGGTTGGCTGATGAGGATATGTGGGCATCTCTGGACAAGATGGCACAGGCCATCACTATGCAGGCGAAGGCCATGATTGCCTAGGTCAAGTGGGAGAATGTTGAGAGGGACAACCCTCCAGTACGTAGCATGGCTGACAGGCTGAGAGACTTCATGAGGATGAACCCTCCTATTTTCACAGGGTCTAAGAAATCATAGGAACCCCAGGAGTGTTTGGATGAGGTGCATAATATTTTTGTAGCTATAGGGGCCATTGATATTTAGAATGTAGAGTTGGCTTCCTATCAGCTAAAGGATGTTGCATAGACTTGGTGCAGGATGTGGTAGGATAGCCGAGCTTTGAGCAGAGTTCCAGCCACTTGGGATCTATTTAAGACCGCTTTCCTGGGGACATTATTTCCCAGGTAGATGAGGGAGGCAAAAGTTGAGAACTTTATCAACCTTAAGCAATGATCAATGACAGTCAGAGAGTATTCCATGAACTTTTCAAATTATCCAAGTATACTATTTTCGTTAGAATCTAACAACACGGATGAGATAAGTACTGAAGTTTGTAAAATTATCAAGGTATTCTACATCCCTTGTATCTAACAACAGATGAGATGAGCATCTTCCTCACAGGAATCAACAGAGATCTGGAGGAAGAGTGTCACTCTACGATGCTCCATGATAACATTGACCTCTCGAGGTTCATACGGCTTGTCCAGATGGTATAGAAATGTCACAAAAAGAGGGGCATTCGTGATGCTAGGACGCTGAAGCCTCAAGATCACGCAGGTCCTAGCCATGTTGGCTAGAGAAACAAATTTGGCGTCCGGGAGCAGTCCAGGTTCACGAAGGGGAAGTAGAGTTCTGGGAATTCTAATTACCATAGGAGTAAAAAAATTAAAGGAGGCAGACCTGAGCCCAAGAAGGGAAATGGAGGTAAGATACAGCGTCCAAAAAAGCACTATTATAAGTGTGGTCGTGCTCACAATGGAGAGTGCAGAAATAGCACTAATTCCTGCTTTGGTTGCGGTAAGAGTGGGCATATGGTTAGATAGTGCCCACATAACAGAGGTAAGGCTGGAGGTAATGCTTAGCCTAGGCCTAAACCACAGGGTGCAGAAGCAGCCGAGCCTCATAAGAGGAACAAGTTCTATTCTTTAAATGGCAAGGAGGAGCGGGAGAAGTCTTTTGATATTGTGACAAGTATGCTTCAAGTATTCTAAACTTCTGTTTATGCTTTACTTGATCCAGGGTCGACGCTTTCCTTTCTAACTCTTTTGCTTGCTCTCAGTTTTAAAATATTTCCTAATGTTCTGCATGATCCTATAATAGTTAGTACACCTTTTGGAGAAAATGTAAAAACTGATAGAGTATACATGGATTTCCCAATAGTTGTAAGTGGTAAGACGATATGCGCAGACTTGGTAGAGTTACATGCATGATTTTGATGTTATCCTTGGCGTAGATTGTTTTCATAATTGTTATGCTTGTTTGGACTATCGTAGTAGGGAGGTGAGATTTCGTTTCCCTAATGAAGAGGAACTAGTTTGGGAGGGTACAATATACTGATGTCCAAGGGGTTATTATGTCATATTGTGAGTGTTAATGATATATATCTTGACATTCCTTTCATAGGCTCAGCTCATGTTGTGAATAAGTTCCTAGATGTATTTCCTGATGATTTGCCTTGATTCCCTCCTCCTCGAGAGATTGACTTTTGTATCGACTTAGAACCTAATACTAAGCCAATTTCATTTCCTCCCTTCAGAATGGCTCCAGCTTAACTCAAAGAGTTGAAGTTGTAGTTAAAAGATCTCACTGATAACGGTTTCATTCAGCCGAGCATATCCCTTTGGGGCGCTCAAGTGTTGTTTGTGAAAAAAATGATGGAACCCTTAAAATGTGTATCGATTATCGGAAGCTCAAAAAATTAACTATAAAGAATAAGTATCCACCTCCCGGAATAGATGTTCTTTTTATCAGCTCCAAGGGTCTAGTTTCTTATCTAAGATTGATCTTCGTTGAGGGTATCATCATCTTAGGGTTAAGGGTTGAGATATCCGAAAGACAACTTTTCATACCCGTTATGGAAATTATGGGTTCTTAGTTATGTCATTTGGTCTTACGAATGCACTTGCTTGATTTATGGATCTCATGAACAGGGTCTTCCGTGAATACCTTGACACTTTCGTCGTATTATTCATTGATGACATTATCATCACCTCTAGGACAAAGGAAGAGCATGAAAAACATTTTAGACTAGCGTTGCAGGTACTTAGACAACATCAGTTGTACGCTAAATTAAGCAAGTGTGAATTTTGGCTTACATCACTGACCTTTCCTGGGTCATGTTTTGTCCTATTAAGGTGTAGTGGTTGACCCCTAGAAGACTGAGGCTGTTAAGAACTGGTCAAAACCTCTTACTCCCACAGATATTCGTAGCTTCTTGGGATTGGCTGATTACTACTGCAAGTTCATGGAGGGCTTCTTCCATTGCTGCCCCACTAACAACTCTGATTAAGAAGAAGGACAAGTTTGAATGTACGGAGACTTGTGAGGAGAGTTTTCAGGAGCTCAAGGACAGACTCACTTCAGCCCCGGTGCTTACTTTGCCTAAGTATGGTGTGAATTACACTGTTTATTATGATGCATCTAGGGTTGGTTTGGGTTTTTTTTGTTAAGCAGGGTGGTAAGGTTATAGCCTATGAATCCAGACATCTCAAGGTTCATGAGAAGAGTTATCCCATTCATGACCTTGAGTTAGATGATGTGGTGTTTGTAATGAAGTTGTGGAGGCACAACTTGTATGGAGTTCATGTGAATATGTTCATATGCCACAAGAGTCTTCAGTACGTGTTCACACAAAGAGAGTTAAATCTACGTCAACGGAGATGGTTGGAGCTATTAAAGGATTATTACATTAATGTTCACTACCATCCAAATAAGCCTAATATTGTAGTTGATTCTTTTACAAGTATGAGTATGGGATGTACAACCCACATTGAGGAAGAAAAGAAAGAGTTAGCGAAAGATGTACACAAACTAGTCAGACTAGGTGTGTTATTGGTTAACTCTACTAGTTGGGGTGTTTCAGTTCATCTTTGTTCTGAATCATTCTTGGTAGTTGAAACCAAGCAAGGTCAGCAACTCTATCCTGTGTTTATGGAGCTGAAGGACTCAGTGTTAATAACGATGAATGATTCTTTCGCTTTGGAAGGTGATGGCAAACTTAAATATCAAGACAGGTTATGTGTACTAGATGTGGATGATTTGCGGACAAGGATTGTTGTAGAGGCCCATGGTTCCAGATATTCCATACATCAAGGTTCCACCAAGATGTATCGTGATCTTAAGCAAATTTATTGCTGTGATGACATGAAGAAGGACATTGCATATGTGGACAAGTGTCCTAATTGTCCGCCGGTTAAGGCAGAACATCTTAAACCTGGCGGTCTTACTCTGATTATTGAGGTTCTAATTTTGAAGTGGGAGGCCATTAATATGGAATTTGTGGTTGGTCTTTCGAGGACTAGGAGATTGCATGACTCCATATGGGTTATTGTGGACAGATTGGCTAAGTCTACCCACTTTATCCCTATGAAGTCTACTTACAAAGTCGTGGACTATGCGAGACTCTGCATATATGAGATTGTGAGATGGCATGGGATTCCTCTGCCTATCATTTCAGATAGAGAAGCTCAGTTTACTTCATATTTCTGGAGATCTCTTCAGAAAATCTTGGGCACGCAGGTAACGCTTAGTACAACCTTTCATCCTCAAACTGATGGGCAGGCAGAGTTCACTATTCATACATTGAAAGGACATGTTTATAGGGTGTGTGATTGACTCAGGGGTAGATGGGATAACCATTTCCCTTTGATAGAGTTTTCATATAATATTAGGTAGCACTCCATGTCTCGACCCAAATCCGGGCCGCGACTGGCACCCACACTTACCCTCCTATGTGAGCGAACCAACCAATCTAAACCTTAACATTTCAATATAATATAAACAGAAAGTAATGCGGGAGACTTAAACTCATTTATAAAAACCAATTCAATAACTATCAATATTCAACATCTATTATTCTTAAAACCTGGAAGTCATCATCACAAGAACATCTACTTTAAACTACTAATTCTAAGAGTTTCTAAGAAGCTAAAAATACATAAGAAGCTAGTCCATGCCGGAAGTTCAAGGCATCAAGACATGAAGGAGAAGATCCTGTCCAAGCTAGAAGCGTTAGCTCACCCTGAAGATCCGGTGTGACGAAGACTGGCTTGAGTTACTGTTGAGTCGAAGATGACGACACGTTTGCTGCACTCCACAAATAACAAGAAGAAAAACATAACAGTAGGGGTCAGTACAAACCACGGGTACTGAGTAGATATCATCGGTCAACTCAATATAGAGAATAGTATATATCAAGTAATATCATAAATCAACAATAAAACTCAACATGTAGCAACAACAAGTATTATAATCATCAATAAGTACCATCAAGTTCATCCATGAGGGCTCAAGCCTCAACACCATACTCATTTGGGAATTAAGTATATTAAGTTGAGTATATTATCATCTTTCAAGATTCATTATCTTTCCTCCTCTTGTGTCGGTACGTGACACTCCGATCCCCTACTACTATGTGTCGGTACGTGACACTCCGATCCCCTAATTCTATGTGTCGGAACGTGACACTCCGATCCCCTACATGTGTCGGAACGTGACACTCCGATCCACTAATACTATGTGTCGGAACGTGACACTCGGATCCACTAATATCATTCTGTAAATCATCAAGCCTTCTCTATTCCAAAGCATCATCAATCCCATTACTTTAATTCATCAAGCCTTCTTCTATACCAAGGCGTCATCATTAATAATGTATATTAAAGTTTCTTTTCAAGGTTTGGGATTCAATATTTTCATCATGCTTATCTTATCACAATCACATAATCATATTCGTGCAAGCATACCATTAAGACTATAGTAGGGTTTACAATACTACCAATACATATCATTCACTATTAAGAGTTTACTTATGAAGCATGAAAACCATAACCTACCTCCACCGAAGAATGGGAATCAACAAGCAATTTCCCATGCTTTGATATTCCCTCTGCCTCTTGATCGATCAATTTCTCTCTCTCCTTGTTCTCTCTATTTTCTTTATTCAAAACCTCTTTCTTTTACCCTAGTTAACATATAATTAAGTGTAAAAGATGGCAATAATACCCCACTAATTAACTTAGGGTTACCTCTTTTAACCCGCAAGAATTTGAGTTATTAATATAAACCCACAAAATCTATAATTAAGGAATGAATAGTCCAAAAACGTCCCTTAAAACGTGTAAGGAAATCCGATTCTGCCTGGGATTTGTGCAACCTGTGACGGGCCGTCGTGCCTGCGACGGTCCGTCCTGCAGGTCGTCGCAAAGTTCAGAGACCCAAATTTCCGCCAAGGGTCTGTGACGGTCCGTCACACCTTTGACGGTCCGTCCTGCCATTCCGTCACGAAGTTCAGAGAATCTATTTTCAGTACCCAATTTCAGATTTTCTAAGTGTTTTGAAACGAGACCCTACGACGGTCCGTCGTGCCCTTGACGATCCGTCGTGGGGTCCGTCACTTCTGCCAGTTTTTTCCAGAATTGAAGTCTGTTGCTCAAAACGACTAAACAGGTCGTTACAATAGATACCAATTTACCCATCGTTCATCCCCAAACGATCAAAAGAAGGAATACAAGGGCGAAAAGAAGTACCTGAATCTGTAAACAGATGTGGGTATTTTTCTCGCATATCCGCCTCCTACTCCCAAGTGGCTTCTTCAACAGGTCAATTCTTCCATTGAACCTTGAACGATGCAATCTCTCTTGACCCCAACTTGCGAACTTCTCTATCTAAAATAGCAACAGGCTCCTCCTCAAAAGACAAGTTCTCATCAAGTAAAACTGAATCCCAACGGATGATATAGTTTCCATCCCGATGGTATCTTTTAAACATCGACACATGGAATACCAGGTGTACTCCGGACAGCCTTGGAGGCAAGGCTAACTCATAAGCCACCTCCCCTACTCGCTTAAGTACTTCAAATGGTCCAATGTACCTTGGACTTAGTTTACCCCTTTTACCAAACCGCATCACCCCTTTCATGGGTGAAACATTCAACAAGGCTTGTTCACCCTCCATGAACTCTAAGTCTCTAACCTTTCGATCTGCATATTCTTTTTGTCTACTTTGCGCCGCTAGAAGCTTTTCTTGAATAGACTTCACTTTTTCCATCGAATCCCTCAAGAGATCAGTACCCCAAGGTCTGACCTCGAACGCATCAAACCAACCAATGGGAGACCTACATCTCCTACCATACAATGCTTCAAATGGAGCCATATCAATGCTTGAGTGATAGCTATTATTGTATGAAAACTCCGCTAAGGGTAAGAAGTTATCCCAATGGCCACCAAATTCTATCACACACGCACGAAGCATATCCTCCAACACTTGAATCGTTCGCTCAGACTGACCATCGGTCTGAGGATGGAACGCAGTACTAAGGTCCAACATAGTACCCAATTCCGCATGCAATGTTTTCCAAAACATAGAAGTAAACTGCGTACCTCTATCTGATATGATGGATAGTGGAACCCCATGCAATCGCACCACTTCCGAGATGTAAAGTTTGGCTAACTTTTCTGCATTGTAAGTCACCTTGACCGGAATGAAATGAGCAGATTTAGTTAACCTATCAACAATCACCCAAATGGAGTGATACTTACCCATTGTTTTCGGAAGACCAACCACAAGATCCATTGCAATTCTTTCCCACTTCCATTCTGGTATGGGCATTCTCTGTAGTGTTCCTCCGGGCCTTTGGTGTTCATACTTTACTTGTTGACAGTTTGGACATTTAGCAATAAAATCCACAATGTCACGCTTCATTCTACTCCACCAAAAGTGTTGCTTTAGGTCACGATACATCTTGGTTGCGCCCGGATGTATAGAATACCTTGAACTATGAGCCTCTGTCAGAATAGTGTTGATCAAACCATCGACGCGGGGTACACATACCCTTCCCTTGATCCTCAAAACACCTTCCTCATCAATTTGTGCTTCCTTAGCCTATCCTTGCAATACCTTATCTTGAATTCTGCGCAGTTTCTCATCATCAGACTGTCTTCCCTTGACCTTGTCAAGAAAGGAAGATCTTGCTTCCACAAAAGCCAACAACCCTCCCTTCTCATTTACTTCTAATCTCATCAAGTCATTAGCTAGAGTCTGAACCTCTCTAGCCAATGGGCGTCTAGAAGCTTGCAAGTGAGCTAGACTTCCCATGCTTCCCGCCTTCCTACTTAAAGCATCCGCTACAACATTCGCCTTCCCCGGATGATACAAGATAGTGATATCGTAGTCCTTTAGTAACTCCATCCATCTCCTCTATCTTAAGTTCAAATCTTTCTGCGTAAAGACATACTGAAGGCTACGATGATCCGTATAGATCTCACACTTAACCCCATATAAATAGTGCCTCCATTGCTTGAATGCAAACACTACCGCAGCCAATTCAAAATCATGAGTTGGATAGTTACGTTCATGCACTTTTAATTGTTTTGAAGCATAAGCAATCACACTCTTCTCTTGCATTAGTACTGCACCCAACCCAGAATAGGATGCATCACAATAAACAATGAAGTTCTTACCCTCTACTAGCAAGGTAAGGATAGGTGCGGTAGTCAACAAAGTCTTGAGCTTCTGAAAGCTTTCCTCACATTCGTCCGACCATACAAATGGAACATTCTGCTTAGTCAAGTTCATCAATTGGGAAGCAATAGAAGAGAATCCCTTGACAAATCGGTGGTAGTAGCTAGCTAACCCAACAAAGCTCCTTATTTCTGACACATTAGTAGGTCTTACCCAATTCTTCACTGTCTCAATCTTAGAAGGATCCACCATCACTCCATCCTTAGAAACCACGTGCCCCAAGAAGGACACTGCATCTAGCAAAAACTCACACTTAGAGAACTTAGCATAAAGCTTTTTCTCCCTCAACATTTCCAATACCATTCTCAAATGCTCTTCATGTTCCTTCTTGCTCTTTGAGTATACCAGTATATCATCAATAAATACGATCACGAAGAGGTCCAAATATGGCTTAAAAATCCCGTTCATCAAGCTCATGAACGCAGCAGGGGCATTCGTAAGACCAAAGGACATCACTACAAATTCGTAATGCCCATACCTCGTTCGAAAAGCAGTCTTTGGCACATCCGTTGCCCGTATTTTCAATTGATGATAACCGGATCTCAAGTCAATCTTAGAGAAGACACAAGCACCTTGTAACTGATCGAACAAGTCATCAATGCGGGGAAGAGGATACTTGTTCTTTATGGTTACCTTGTTTAGTTGTCTGTAGTCTATACACATTCGAAAACTCCCATCCTTCTTCTTTACAAACAAAACCGGAGCACCCCAAGGGGATGCACTTGGTCTAATGAAGCCTTTGTTCAATAACTCTTGAAGTTGTGCCTTTAACTCTCTTAACTCCGCGGGAGCCATTCTATAAGGGGGTATAGAAATGGGGCGAGTACCGGGTTCAAGATCAATACAGAAGTCAATATCCCTATCCGGTGGCATACTAGGAAGATCTGCAGGGAACACATCTAGAAACTCACGAACTACTGAAACCGACTCAATCGAAGGTACTTGAGTAGTGTCATCCTTGAGATGTGCCAAGAAAGCTAAACACCCTTTACTAAAGATTTTCTTAGCACGAAGAAAGGAGATGATACACACCGGATTGGAAGTGTAGTCACCCTCCCATACTAACGGGTCTGTCCCAGGCTTGGCTAACGTCATCGTTTTAGCATTATAATCCAAGATTGCAAATTGCGGAGAAAGCCAAGTCATACCCAGAATCACATCAAAATCATCCATTTCTAAGATAACCAAATCTACATAGGTGTTGCTCCCCACAAAGTTTACCACACAAGACCTATATACCTTTTCAACTACCACAGACTCACCCACCGGAGTAGAAACACAAATAGGCATATCAAGAAATTCACAATGTAAATTTAGACCATAAGCAAATGAGGAAGATACATAAGAAAACGTGGATCCAGGATCAAACAATACAGAAGCCATGCAATCACAAACCAGAAGATTACCTGTGATGACAGCATCAGATGCCTCCGCTTCAGACCGCCCAGGGAAAGCGTAACAATGGGCCCTATCGTTCGTCTGTCCATTGCCCCTACCATATTGTGATGTAGTGGCTCCAGTGTGCCCATCACCTCGGCCGTTTTGGTGACCACCATTACCTCGACCACCACGTCCTCCAGAATAATGGCCTCTACCATGACCACCTCTACCTCTAGCTATTGGGGGTCTATAACTTTGTCTGGGACAATTTTTCCTAATATGTCCAATATCCCCACATCCATAACATTCTCTGGAGTCAATCCTAGGCCCCTCGGAGAAGTGTTGACCGGTCTGAGGTGGTCCCCCAACTACAGTCTGTAGTGAAGACTGAATTGGTCGGACTGAGTAACTTACCGAACCCTGTCCTCTAGTGTAAGAACCATTAAACTCACCTCCCTTTCAAAGACTTTTTGATGTTGATGTTGGGGTGAAGTCGTCTGGCTTCACTCTTTCCACTTCTATCACAAAGTCTACCACTTCTTGGAAGGATTTTGCCGTTGCCGCTACCTGTAAGGCTGAAATCCGCAATTCTGACCTCTACCCCTTCACAAACCGGTGAATCCGCTCTTGAGGACTGAAACAGAGTTGAGTGGCATATCTGGATAGTGCACAAAACTTAGCCTCATAAGCATTAACCGACATCCTACCTTGCTCTAGGCTCAAGAACTCATCCCTTTTCCTATCCCTCAAAGTCCGGGGGATATACTTCTCCATAAACAAACTAGAGAATAAGGCCCAAGTCATAGGTGGTGCCTCTATTGGTTGACACTCGATATGTGACCGCCACCACATTTTGGCGTTCCCTTGAAACTGATAACTCACGAACTCAACACAAAACCATTCTACTATATCCATCTTGTGTAGTAGCTCATGACAGTCAACCAGAAAATCGTAAGCATCCTCAGATTCTGCACCCTTGAAGACTGGAGGTTTAAATTTCAAGAACTTACTGAAAAGTTCATGCTGATCATTTGTCATTATAGGCCCAGTAGTCAGACGTGGAAACGTGCCTATTTCCAATGGAACATCCATGCGGGGAGCCATAGTAGCCGCATGTTGTACTTCTGAAATAGGAGGTGTTGGCGCAGAAAACACTGGAGGTGCCTAACCTTGATCAGATCACCCGCTAAGATAAGCCAGAACCTGATTGATCATCTCTGGGGCAGGTTGGGGTGGCATTTCCTCATTTTGCACTTGTTCAGTTTCCCCATCCTCCCCTTCTCTTATTACTTCCTTAGTCGGTGGAGGAGTCACTGCCCTAGTATCAGATGGGCTAGGTTTTCGTCCTCTTCCCGTAGAGGACGTCCTCCCATGACCTCTTCCACGGCCCCTCGCCGCTGTTCTTCCTCGAGCCACAGCCCCAGTGGCTGGCTCCGTTGTTTTTTGTCTGGCCGGTGTTGGTGTTGACGTAGTCGTTGCTCTAGTTCTAACCATCTGCTAAAGAGAGTGAAGATGTTCAGATACCAATTCGTATCGCCTAGATACCAATTGGACTCAAGTAGTAGCACGAAAGAAGGAATGAAAGAGTGAAATTTTCCTAAAGTCTTATAGCCTCTCAAGGAAAAGTAAAGGCGTCCCCCTACCGTTCCTTAAGGCTCTACTAGACCTGTTCTTATGTGATGAGACCAACGAACCTAATGCTCTGATACCAAGTTTTTCACGACCCAAATCCGGGCCGCGACTAGCACTCACACTTACCCTCCTATGTGAGCGAACCAACCAATCTAAACCTTAACATTTCAATATAATATAAACAGAAAGTAATGTGGGAGACTTAAACTCATTAATAAAAACCAATTGAATAACTATCAATATTCAACATCTATTATTCCCAAAACCTGGAAGTCATCATCACAAGAACATCTACTTTAAACTACTAATTCTAAGAGTTTCTAAGTTGCTAAAAATACATAAGAAGCTAGTCCATGCCGGAAGTTCAAGGCATCAAGACATGAAGGAGAAGATCCAGTCCAAGCTAGAAGCGTTAGCTCACCCTGATGATCCGGTGTGATGAAGACTGGCTTGAGTTACTGTTGAGTCGAAGATGACGGCACGTTTGCTGCACTCCACAAATAACAAGAAGAAAAACATAACAGTAGGGGTCAGTACAAACCACGGGTACTGAGTAGATATCATCGGTCAACTCAAAATAGAGAACAGTATATATAGAGTAATATCATAAATCAACTATAAAACTTAACATGTAGCAACAACAAGTATTATAATCATCAATAAGTACCATCAAGTTCATCCATGAGGGATCAAGCCTTAACACCATACTCATTTGGGAATTAAGTATATTAAGTTGAGTATATTATCATCTTTCAAGATTCATTATCTTTCCTCCTCTTGTGTCGGTACGTGACACTCCGATCCCCTACTACTATGTGTCGGTACGTGACACTCCGATCCCCTAATTCTATGTGTCGGAATGTGACACTCCGATCCCCTAATTTTATGTGTCGGAACGTGACACTCCGATCCCCTACATGTGTCGGAACGTGACACTCCGATCCATTAATACTATGTGTCGGAACGTGACACTCCGATCCACTAATATCATTCTGTAAATCATCAAGCCTTCTCTATTCCAAGGCATCATCAATCCCATTACTTTAATTCATCAAGCCTTCTTCTATACAAAGGCATCATCATTAATAATGTATATTAAAGTTTCTTTTCAAGGTTTGGGATTCAATATTTTCATCATGCTTATCTTATCACAATCACATAATCATATTCATGCAAGCATACCATTAAGCATAAAGTAGGGTTTACAATACTACCAATACATATCATTCACTATTAAGAGTTTACTTATGAAGCATGAAAACCATAACCTACCTCCACCGAAGAATTGGAATCAACAAGCAATTTCCCAAGCTTTGATATTCCCTCTGCCTCTTGATCGATCAATTTCTCTCTCTCCTTGTTCTCTCTATTTTCTTTATTCAAACCCTCTTTCTTTTACCCTAGTTAACATATAATTAAGTGTAAAAGATGGCAATAATACCCCACTAATTAACTTAGGGTTACCTTTTTTAACCCGCAAGAATTTGAGTTATTAATATAAACCCACAAAATATATAATTAAGGAAGGAATAGTCCAAAAAAGTCCCTTAAAACGTGTAAGGAAATCCGATTCTGCCTGGGATTTGCGCAACCTGTGACGGGCCGTCGTGCCTGCGACGGTCCGTCCTGCAGGTCATCGCAGAGTTCAGAGACCCAAATTTCCTCCAAGGGTCTGTGACGGTCCGTCCTGCCATTCCGTCACGAAGTTCAGAGAGTCTATTTTCAGTACCCAATTTCAGATTTTCTAAGTGTTTTGAAATGAGCCCCTATGACGGTCGGTCGTGCCCTTGACGGTCCGTCGTGGGGTCCGTCGCTTCTGCCAGTTTTTTCCAGAATTGAAGTCTGTTGCTCAAAACGACTAAACAGGTCGTTACACTCCAGCATTGTGATATTACCGTTTGAGGAACTATATGGTACGAGGTGTAGATTTCAAGTTTGGGTGGTTTGAGGTTGGAGTGTCATCCATTTTGGGTTGAAAGATCATTCATGAGGCCTTAGAGAAGGTCCGAGTGATTAGGGACAGGTTTACTACTACTTACCATCGAAGAATTCATATGAAGATAACAGAAAACGACCCTTAGAGTTTGAAGTTGGTACCACGTCTATCTGAAGATATCACCTATGAATGGTGTAATGAGGGTTGACAAGAAGGGGAAATTAAGTCTGAGGTATGTTGGGCCTTAAGAGATCCTCAAGCGTGTTTGTGAGGTGGCCTATGAGTGTGTATTGCTTGTGGATCTAGCTTTTGTCCATACAGTATTTCATGTATCAATGCTAAAGAAGTGCCTAGGTGATCTAGCATCGATTCTACCTTTGGAAGGTTTGGGGATTGATTAAGACTTATCCTATGAGGAGGTACGTGTAGAGATCTTAGACAGACAGGCCAAGCAGCTTACAAACAAGGAGATTACCACAGTGAAGGTGTTGGGTAGAAATAATCTTTTTGTGGGTGCTACGTGGGAGGCTGAGGCCGACATCATATCATGTTACCCTCATATTTTCAGCTCTTGATGTTAGACTTCCTACTCTTAAGTCTAAATTTCCTTATCTCTCCATATTTTGTTGTCATTGCTTGGTTGTGCGTGGTAATTATATTATGATCTGAGTAGCATTATGTTAGATAGTGATAGTTTCATTGTTAGAGGAATGTTCCTAAGGGGGGATAATGTAACAAACCTAAAAACGAATAAGAAAAGAAATGCTTAACGAATCAAGAATTCCAATGATTAGACCAGGGTCACATGGATTGATGCGCCTAGAACAGGAACTCGGAACCCTTACTACTTCCAAGCCAGCTAACTTGGGGGTTATTTAAGCTTTAAATGTCTAGGTCCAACAATGTAGGGATCTCGAATACGAAGATTTACTCGAAGCAGTCTTTACTGGACTTAAAAATAGGAAATCTTAGGTTTGGAGGGACTAGGGGTAAAATGGTATTTTTCCAAGATAAGGGTAATATCAAAATTACCCTAACTATATAAATAATTTTTTATTTAATAGGGTGGAGGGGCGAATTTGGTAGAGAGAGACGAAATGGAGCTCTTGAAGTTAAGTCTTGCTCCACCCGGGTTCAAACCTAGGTGGAAGCAATGATTCAATGTTATTTTTTTTAATTTTTTAATTAATTTAATAAATTATTAGTTATTGACTCATTTAAAAAGGAAAAATCAGATTTTAATTACTAAATATTATTTATTTATTAATTAATATGTTTTTCTGACTAAGTCTCCTAGTTGACCAAGTCTAAACTACTTCACCTCTTTTAACTCTCTCTCAAGGTCATCTCTCTCATGTTTTCTTAACTATTTCACGTTCTCTCTGCTCGAAAAATACAAGAACTGATCAGAAAATAATCTTTCTTAACACTTGGAAGAACTTTCACGTTACAAATCTTATTCAAACATAACAAAAAACGTTAGGCAAAGGGAGGAGTCCTTCCGTCAAAAACATTGTCTTTAATACTTGGCTTGGGCGTGAGTTTAAGAGGGTGATTCTGAGCAGCAACTTGAGTGTTGAACAACACCATGAACAGGTAAGGGATTTCTCTCTTGAAATCCTTTGTCCAAGAGGAATTTATTTATACAAAAAGTCCACGTATAAAACTAGGGTGGTCCCCTTGAATGTTGAACTCCTTGTCCCTAGTCTCCTTCCGATTTCAATCTAAATTATGTTTGAAATCATGTTTTTGATAATATTACTGGTATTTCAGTGAGAAAATATGATGTTCATTGCAATTTTGTGTTTAAAAATAGGAAGCATGTTCAATGATGTCAACCGAGAATGATGTGGTGCAATATGTAAATGTTTGTTGTTGTTTCTATCCGTTTTGAAGTCTTAAAGTTGTTAGTTTGATGGATGAAATTTGCGTACATAAAATGTGTAATTCGTAATGTTCATATGAGGTGTATGTGACTGCTTTTAAGTGGAATGTGCATATAAAAAAATAATGAATCTACACATAACAACAATGTGTAAACAAATGCATGAAATACACCCCAAAAAGGTGTTAAATGATCCATGAACTTTCCTAAGTTTTCAAGTGTAAATATTTGTGAAGATAAGCTAATAAAATGACTAATTTTCCAGCAACAACTACAAGGTTCGTTTAGGGTAATGTGTAGAAGGGAAATCTGGAAACTTAATTGAGTATGGTTATGGGGCTTTGCGTGATCATTGCACTTGTTGACTTGATTGGGGTTCATTGGTAATTGTCTTGCTTTGTTATAATGAAATGTACTCTTATTCATGCTTATCGTTAATATGAATTGAATGTAGAGTTACTTGAGTATGTATCTACTAATATGGCATGAATGGTTGATTTGACTTTACTTGATATTTAAGTATTGTGAGGAACATGTCCGTGACTTAAATAATGTGAAGTATTGATTAGTATGGTCTTGTTGAAGATGCATTAAGGTTTTTAATGAAAAATGCATACTTATTGAAATGTCCTTTTCTTAGCATATTTTACAAGTATATGTGCATATAGTCTCATACTTATTACAAGTGCGTACTAACCCCATCTCTTCTTTTTTTTGCAACATTTTAGGTTTCGACCGTTGAAGGCTAATTTGAGATGACTTGAAGAAGACTTGGATATTATCTATCATCGAAGTGGGTAGGTCCTCACTTTTCGAGGGCAATGCCAATATCTAGCTTATGGAGCTGCTTTGTTTCCTAAGACTGTTTTGTTTACTCTATTTTCATTTGAGTACGATTTGTATAAGCCTATATATGGCTTCTTTACATTGATGTAGGGCTATGCCAAAATTGCTATGATCATTTAGATGATATGATATGAAGCAATCTTTAAGACTATGTTCTATTTTATATATATATATGTGTGTGTGTGTGTGTGTTTGTGTGTGTGTGTGTGTGTGTGTGTAATGACCCTTATTGTTATTTTTAGTGTTTTATCTTTTGTAAATCATTTAGAGCGTTCCTATAGCGATTCCAAGTCATTTATGACTTGCTGGGAATGACAGATCGGTTACCTGGTCATTCGTTTGGTTATTGTGTGAGTTTTAGTATTTTTGGAGCTTATGAACCTTGAACGATCATTTTTTATCAAAAGTTCAAGAAGATGACATCACAATCCAATTCTGACGATTCCATCAGTTCCGGAAGGGTCATTTTAGTCTAGTAGCATTGTCGACATGACTCCCAAAGTTTTCAGTGTAAGTTGGTGGGATTAGGCGTTGTAACTTTAAGTTTAAAGGCTAAGTTTGACTTTAGTCAACATTCTGAGTAAACGCGCTCGGATGAGAATTCCGTCAGCGCGGTTAGCTCCGGAATGTCGAGTTTGGTCTAGTTTGACCCTTCTTTCAGGTTTTGAGATTTTTGATATTTTTCCGAGCCCTTTTGTGGTTTTTGACTTAAAATGGCCAATGGAAGTGGGACCCACATTTTATCGAGATGACCTCTGATGAAAATTTCGACTGCGCCTTCGAGTCCAGAATGTCGAATTTTGTAGGGTAGCATATCTATTTTATTTTCATCAGGTTCTGAACGGATTCCGAGCACCCGTCGGAAACTTTAAAGAAAGTAGGCAAAGCTGAATCTGGTGCAGCCCCTATAAAAACCCAACTTTCAGCTTTGTGTCTTACTTTGGAATCTTGATATCTTGAGCTATACAACTCCAAATTGGGCGATTCAAAAGGCTAAGTTGTGAGATTTTTCGAGGGCAACACATTGGTGAGCTTGGAATATGATTTGGGGACCCGATTTGAGGTAAATTTTGGGTTTTAACTGCTGTCATAGCTCATTTTCGAGCACAAGTTTTGAGAAATTTTAGAAGGTGATTTCTTGGCCATTTTAGGTCCAAATCAAGTGATTCAGGAGCCTATATTGTGGGGTTTTTCGTGAGGATCGTCGTGGTGTGGTTGGTTTTGGCTGCTGGAGTTTCATTTTTGGTAAAATCTTGTAAGTAGCTGCTGCCATAGTTGCTGATTTTTAGCTTAGAATTTGGGTTCTTTTGTTGCATGTTCATGGTGGGACTGTTTTGAGTCCTGAATTGTGCTCCATTCTGGTATACAAGTTTCAAGAGTTATTTAGGAATTTTATTTGGGGTTAATTCGAGATTTGTCAACGCGGATCACACTTTTTCCATTTTGACCGTGAAATTGACCCGTCTCCGTTTCGTGCGACTTTATTGTTTAAATTACTGTAATAACTTTGTGACTCTATTTCTGATAGTGTATCAACGTTTCGTGGCCTTTTAGAAAGTAAAAGATCCGGGAGTGAATTTTGGAGCGCGCGTTATCTGCGTTCAGGTAGGCTATGGTTTCTCTTCTTAGATTGAACTCGAACATGTGAATGCATGTTGATTAGTTGGAATTTGGGTTGGGTAGTTATTGGATCATGCATAGGTTTTAAGAATTATATTTTTTCCCTTTTTCTGAGAATTATCGGGTAACTGTGAGCATGTTTATTGTTATTAATTGACCTTCTTTGCTATATGAATTATTTGTATGTTTGAATACTGGTTGTCAGAAGTATGTTAGGCCTTAGTTTAGGTTTGACTAGGGTTTTCCTTAGAAATGCATGATTCAAAGTCGGTAGGACTTAGTTTAGCCCCGACGTCACTCGGCCGGCTTAAATCCTTGTAGACTGATGTAGCAGACTTGAGTCTGATAGTTGGGTATTTAGAAAGACGATGAGCTTGCTCTAGCGATAGTTACTCTTATTTCTTCGATGTTACGGCTTCTTGAGTTACGTCAGTGACAATGATTTCCGCTCCGTGATTCAAAGTTGAGTTCGATTCAGCTTTAAGGACTTACATTGATTATCTAAGTCTGGATGGTGTTCCACAGGTTTATATGATTATGGATAGATAAAGACTCTTTCAGCAGCTATATCGACATCTTTGTCTTGTATCCGGATTTAAGGTCCGGCCTCGAACATCCACATACTTATGTAGAGCATCCGGTTAGAGGTCCGGCCTCAAGTATGTAGAGCATCCGGTTAGAGGTCCGGCCTCAGTTACTTATATTTTGCAATTGGCTACTTGTGTAATTCTGGTGAGTGTCCGGTTCAAGGCCCGACCTCCGTACCGTCAGATTTTACTTTTTGGTTCGGTGTTCTTTGGTCTCGAGTTTTATTCTCCTTAAGTTATAGTTATTTTGTGTACTCGTCGGGCTTATGGGGGTCCGTTCGGGTTTTTATTTAAACTTGTGCACGAGTGTACCTTCTGGGCTTATGGTGGGTCCACTTATGTGTAATTAGGTTATTTATATTAATTTAGTTAGATTTTTATACACTCGTGTGCATTATTGTGTTACTTAGCCTTTTGTTCTTGACCTCTAGTTTTGTGATTCCGTCATTTCATAGTGCTTTACTTTTCTAGTTCAGTCGGCCTATGATGCCTACTGGGTACCTATTTTTTTTGGTACTCATGCTACGCTCTGCATCTATTTTCGTGATTCAGGTCCGAGCACCGGTAGTCAGCGTTGATCGAGTTTGGGGAATTTCTGGTCCGGAGACAGGGGTGAGCACACAGCGTTTTGTTCTATTTCAGTCTCCATCTGTTTATATAAAGACTTGTTTTTTACTTTTCGAGACAGTCTAGTTTCGGTGGTCCACTATTGGGACTTATACTCGTTTTGTTGGTAGCTCTGTATTAGTGACTTCCAGGTTCTGGGAGGGATCCTTTATTGTATTTATGTTTTGGTTTACTTATGTTGTTATAGTAATTTTTCTTAGTCTTGTTTAGTTTCTTCTACCCTCACACCCAGTATGTGTGGTTCTGGGTTGTGGTTTGGCTTCCCTACTGATGGGTTATAGTAGGTGCCTTCATGGCTCGAGAAATTGGGTCGTGACAGTGTGTGTGTGTGTGTGTACGTGTGTTTATGTGTGTGTGTGTGTATGTGTGCAATAAAAGTAGAAGGCTATGTAACCTTCCTATAAGAAGGGTCTATGTATACTAGATATATAGATTATTTATATGTAACGGTCTATGTAAACCTCCTCGTAGAAGTAATGAGATGTTCTAAAATTTCTGCTAAA
The DNA here is from genome assembly GCF_036512215.1 of Solanum lycopersicum. Classification (NCBI taxonomy): domain Eukaryota; kingdom Viridiplantae; phylum Streptophyta; class Magnoliopsida; order Solanales; family Solanaceae; genus Solanum; species Solanum lycopersicum. Next base: position 37,769,588 of record NC_090803.1, read on the forward strand.
TTAGACTTATGAATGTGATGATGTAAGCTAATAGTCTAGTCTTAGTCCTCAAAGAGGACGACAAAGTCGGTTACGTCTAGGGGTAAATCCGGATGTGACAGTACATCACAAGACAAATAATATAACACATAGTCAAGTAACTCTATGATCAAGTCATTATAGCTACAAGCATGAATAAGAGCACATTTCAACATAACCAAAGCAAGACATTTACCCATGAACCCTTATCAAGTCAACAAGAGCAATGGCCAAGCAAAGCCCCATAACATTAATCTATCAACTAACCCAACAAGAATCATGACCAACATCCCACTTCGCATAACATGGAATTTGAGAGAACATATCATCATACTTTAACAATGTAGACCAACACATATTCATAAGTGAAACCAATCCACATATAGTATACAAAATGTGCAAGTTCATCATATACATATCATGTACCATCATAATCATATACATAGATAAGAACATCCATCTAAAAATTTCCTCAAGGCTAGATAGTGCAATGTTTAGGTAGAGTCCCATACCCCTACCTCGACTAAGTTAAATCCCCTAGGTTGTTTTTATTAGATTCCATTCCTTTAATTCATTTAACTTTTGGGAACATCTTTCCCTAACCTACATAGAACACATGAGCTAATATGGAATTCGGGATCATGGTACCCTACACTGAAAGAAGGGGGACTACTTGTCAAGGTGGTACCAAAACACGAACATAGCAACTACATGGATCTACTAGATAGTATTCCTATGGGGGAAACATTTTTCAAGAACTAGGAGATATAGTTGGGACCGTGTTTATGCTACATGCATTATAGTCTCCAATCTCAAGAGTACATTGGCGATTCCGACCTTTCTTATGTAGGAAGGGACACTCCTCACTCTAGTTCACTCGATACTAAGCTAGAGTCTCTTTTGAAATGTCTTTAATGTCTTTATTAATCATCATAGGTTAATGTAGGTCATATAATCAAACCCTTGTATAAACATCATCATCATAGTTGAATAAGAATTACATGAGTATAAATTTTCATTACAATTCATACAAGTGAGGTTATCACATATACATATCACTTCATAATAAGGCACATTGGTAAATCATCACCATCTTTATAACATTACATCTTAACCAAGACCTCACATAATATAGTCAAGACATTCCAATTCAACATCACATCAACCCTATAAATCTTAATACAAGACATACTCCAATACGATATCATGACTTAATCACAATTAGTTAATCATTTAGGAGATTTAGGGTCCATAAATTACATGGGTTCATTAAATAAAAATCATCTAACTAAACAAAATTCAATCAATATACAACACTTGAAAACCTTTAACGCAAGATTCAATGGATAGATCATAAAATTGGACAAGTTCATCTTTGAAAACTTTGGAAAAATATTTGAATGTCGATTTCCTTGATGAATAGATTTTCAAGGATAAAAAACCATAACTCAATGATTTTAATCCAAAAATATTATGAATAATCACCACTAAATGTTCCAATCTAAGCTCTTCCTTGAGGTTTGGCTTTAATGGAGTTCTAGAGAATTTTTAAGAGAATTTGGGTCTTGATTTTTGAAGAATGAAATCTCCTAAATGTTTAAGGCTTCTAAAAATGTTTAAAATACCCAAATTACGCCTCAGTAACCGCCCAAAGTCTTATTTGGACGTGGGGTGAAATTACCACTTCACTACTGGTATTACAGTAAACCTGCGAAATTGATAACACCATCGACGACTGGCCAGTCGACGGACCTTTTGTCAAGAAATTGACCATCCTTGCATCTCGTCGTTTGGTTCATAGACTTTAATTTGGTATATGTATCTCCCTAGGCTATTTCTTGACCCACAACACCCATTCGACGATGCCTCGACTAGCCCACATGTCGTCGTTCGCCTCAGTCGATTGGGGCCTCGTGTAGGAAGCCTTGGCCTAAGGAAAGGTTCCTTCCTCAAGGGCCCTTGGTTGGTCCTTGGGGATATTTTTCCGTACGTTTCTAACCCTAATATGTTCGTATATGATCTTAGGACCTCCCATGTCAATTTCATCCCAAATTACAATAAACTCATGCCAAGTTAGAGTGAACTAACTTCACCGTTACAGTGAAGTTTCTCAACTTCATAAGGGATACATTCTACTATGCAATCCTCTCACTAAAATATGTCTAAGACTCATTTAAGTAAAACAAAGAGAGACCACCCATACACCCTCTGTAGGAACACCTAAATAATCCTTAAGACCACCTATAATGAGATACACACACTTAAAACACACCAACCACATGAACATGAGATCCTCCGACCAAATGTGATTTTAAGGTTCACTTGTGTAAGTTGTGAAGCGACCGCCCATACAATCCCTTACACGCACTTAAGAAAGACTATAGACTACCCAAGATATATTCATCCTCACTTAATACAACAACATACATATAATATGATATTCACCCTTCCAAAGGTTATAAAAAGCTTACTTAAGTAAATCAAGAAGATAACGTCCATGATTGACCTGTTCAAGATTACCTAAATAATCCTCTACACTACCTATGTTTGAATCCTGTCTACATAATTAACCAACTTTCCTAACTAGAGTCATTCTTAAGACATATCTAGGTAAGATACGAAGTGACCATTCCTATGCCTCCTTCAAACCTTAACTAGAAAACCCTTGACTACTCTTAATAAGTACTTATTCATTTAACATACTTTCTTAACTAAAATTATTACATTCCTTAGTTCATTGAAGACTCATTAATCAAATAAGGACATTCAAGCAATGATCTTGGAGAAAACCTAGGGACTCTAACTAACACCTTCAAAGCTTATTGTGAAATGTCTATATAGCATCCACATACCACCACCTAGACTTCATATTACTTCTCTAATTCTAGTTGGTATCCCATATGATAAGAATAGGCAATACCCGACGTAGACCATGATATCTAAACATGGAATCAAGAATTATAACCTACTTCGATGAGGGTGTTCTACTTGGCATGGGTAGATTTAGGACACATCCCATGTAGGGACATGGTTAAGGCATATGTAGGCCTTTTATGTAATCTAGTCTCATTCTCAAGTAGAGATACATTGTACTCTAGTCTAATTATCAAGTAGAGCTACTTCCCATAACATACTCACTTGGTACTAGCCTTTGTTCTCATAGAGTAATTCAAATTAAATGATCACATGATGATGTTCCATATCTATTTCATAACCCAATCACATTCACCCTACCAAAGATGTCCACTAGAGCTACCTTACAATGTCAAAAAAGATAGCTCATCATGACTTTTCTATGGATGATATGATGTTGTTCTATCTTATCAACCCTAAGTCTATCATTCATTAAATAAGGGATACCATTACATCTCTCGACTTCAAAGTTCATAACTTTACACTAGGTTTGAGGTTCCACGTACATGGCCTTCTTAACATCATTTAAGGTCTCATATATCAATCATTCATACATTAAGAAGGGTGCACTAACCATACATATTCAATACATCTCATATTCACATTTCTTTCATACATGTATCAAGTAAGGGAAACAAGTCTACCAAAAGAAGACACAACATATTGTACTTTATTGTATATAACATATCATTTTTTGAAGCATTTAGGAATGACCCTTATCATCTTTACGTCATCCTATAAATTAATATAAAATCATTAATATAACCATCATAGACTCATATAGTTAAGTAGGAATAACCATCCATCAACTCTAAGACTACTCAAGTAAAACAGATAATCATAGTCTAACATGATCACCTAACAACATCAATAGAACACATACATTCACATTGCTAACATGTAAGTAGATATCATCATACTTCACATAATAAATACAAAAATCATCATAATATTTCAAGTAATGCTGACAAGGCCATGATCATCATTATATAAAAGGTAACGCCGAAAATGCCATATCATTTGCAAGTAAAGCACATTTAACCGCCATCATTAGGGAGCCATACAAATCACAATATAATTCAAGTCTAATTAACCTTAAATAAATATAATTGTATAAGCGTACCACCTATCCATTCTTAGTACTTAAATCCATAGGTAAATCATCTAATTCAATATCATAAAGCCCGTACCCATGGCCATGAACATCAATTCAACACAACAACTCAACTACTCAATGAATATAAGTCAATTCAATAATATTTATCAATCTAATATATACTATACATAAATTGATTAAAATTATTAATTCAATCAATAGACCATAGAAAAAAACATTAGAACTTATAGGCATTAAGTCAACATTAAGTACCCATAAAGTAGTTAAAAACTAGGGTTCATACACTACATGAGTTTATAGGTCAATTATTTTAAAATCATCTAATTAACAACAATTCAATCAATATACAATTCTTTAAAACCTTTCATGCAAGAACACATGGATAGATCATAAAATTGGACAAGTTCCACTTTGAAGACTATAGAGAACTCTTTGAATATTGGTCTCCTTGATGAATAGAGTTTCAAGGATAAAAACATCAATGATGTTTATCCACCAATTTGATAAATAATCACCACTCAATTCTCCAATACAATCTCTTCCTTGCGTTTTGGCTTTGATGGAGTTCCAAAGAATTTCTAAGAGAATTGCGTTTTGATTTTTGAAGAAGGAATTCTCATAAGTGTTTAAAGCTTATAAACATGTTTAAAATACCCATAGTACCCCTCAGTAAACTCCCAAATTCTTATTTGTACATGGGGTGAAATTACCACTTCACCCGTAGAATTATAGTAAAACTTCAAAATTGACAACACCATCAACGACTAGCCTGTCGACGGACCATTTTTCCATAAACGGACTGTCCTAGCATCTCGTCGTTTCGTTCAAAGACTTGCCTTTGGGATATTGAGCTCCCTAGGATAGTATTGACCCATGACAACGATTGATGTGGCATTAGTTGGCCCAAGAGCCATCATTTCCCTCAGTCGATTGGGGCCTAGTCTAGGCAGCCTTGGCTCAAGAAAAGGGTCCTTCCTCAAGAGCCCTTGGTTGGTCCTTGGGGATATTTTCCCAGACTTTTCTAACCCAAATATGTTATTATGAAAGTTTAGTACCTTCCATATCAATTTATCAAAAACAAACACGTAAAACTCGATGAAACATGCTAAGATACACAGAGTCGTTTCAAGGCAAACCTTTCAAATGTCATGGACGTTCTTGGAAATTTGACCTTCAAACATCATGAAACTTGCTACACTTCATATAAAAACTATAATAACTCATAAAAAGACATCATAAACTCATGAAAAAACATATAGTCATATAACCACACATGAGGCACATAGGTGATTTAGTCATTGAACGTCTTGGTCATCCCTTGACGTTTGACTTCCAATTATAGACAAATTTAGGAACATAGACCCTAATAACAACCATGTTAGGTTCTAGATTAACCTATGTCATTTTCAAGGTACTACAGTTATAGGAGGTTTTTTTATGAATTTGCAGTATCGGTTCTCCATTGTCTACCCTAACTTAAAAGAAAGTTAAGTTTGAATGGAGAGAAGCTTGTGAGAAAGGCTTCCAAAATTTGAAAGATAATCTTACCGCTGCTTCATTTTAAATTTACCGGAGGGTATAGAAGGGTTTGTTATGCATTGTGACACTTCTCGAGCATGTTTAGGTTGTGTCCTAATGCAACATGATAAGGTGATAGAATATGCCACTAGGCAACTCAAGGTACACGAGAAGAACTATCCGACCCATGATCTTCAACTAGCGGCCGTAGTATTTGATTTGAAAAAATAGAGACATATATATATATATATATATATATAGTGCATTTATATGTTTTCTCTGATCATAAGAATCTCGAATATGTGTTCACCCAAAAAGAGTTAAATCACCAACCAAAAAGTTGGTTCGAGCTTTTGAAAGATTATTATATCAGTGTCATTTACCACCAGGGGAATGCCAATGTGGTTGAGGATGCTTTGAGTTTTATATATATGGGTGGTGTAGCCCATGTTGTTGATAGTAAGAAAGAGTTAGTAAAAGAGATGCGTAGATTGGACCGGTTGGGTGTTCGACTTGAAGATTCTCAAAAAGGGGGTGTCATGGTTCATCATAAATCTGAATCATCTTTAGTGGTTGAGGTGAAATATAAGCTACATGTTTATCCTCTATTGATGGACCTGAAGGAATCGATTATTAGGAAAGCAAATGAGTCCTTCTCACAGGGGGTATAGGGTACTCAGATACAAAGGTAGGTTGTGCTGCCAGAACTGGAAGACTTAAGAAGAAAATTTTTTGAAGAGGCACATGGTTCTCGATATTCCATCCATCCGGGTTCCACCAAAATGTATTGTGATCTAAAAGAGATCTTATGGTGGAATAGTTTCAAGAGGGACATAGTGGAATAATCTTTAGTGGATGAGGTGAAATATAAGCTATATCTTTATCGTCTATTGATGGATCTGAAGAAATCAATTATTAGGAAAGCAAATGAGTCCTTTCTCACAGGGGATATGGGGTACTGAGATACAAAGGTAGGTTGTACTACCGAAACTGGAAGACATAAGAAGACAAATTTTTGAAGAGGCACATGGTTCTCGATATTCCATCCATTCGGGTGCCACCAAAATGTATCGTGATCTTCAAGTGATCTAATGGTGGAGTAGTTTGAAAAGGGACATAGAGGAATCATCTGTAGTGGTTGAGGTGAAATATAAGCTACATCTTTATTCTCTATTTATGGATCTGAAGGAATCGGTTAGTAGGAAAGAAAATGAGTCCTTCTCACGGGGGTATGGGGTACTCAAATACAAAGGTAGGTAGTGCTGCCGGCAGTGGAAGACTTAAGAAGACAAATTTGTGAAGAGGGACATAGCGGAGTTTGTGGATAAATGTCAAAATTGTCAACAAGTCAAGGACGAAAACCAAAGATCGTGAGGGTTGACTAAAGATATAGTTATTCCTATTTGTAAGTGGAAAAACGTCAATATGGATTTATTTGGGGGGTTTCCTCGTACACGAAGGCAAAATGATTCGATTTGAGTTATTACTGATAGGTTGACCAAATCAGCCCATTTTTTTTCTCGCCAAAGCTACTTATTCAATAGAGGAGTATGTTAAATTGTATATTAAGGAGATTGTGAGAATGCATGGAGTTCCTTTATCTATCATCAAGGATATGGGTACTCAATTTACTTGTCATTATTTGAAAGCATTCCAAAGTGGACTTGGTACCAAGTTGAAACATATTATTCAATTTCATCCACAAAAAGATGGTTTGGTGTAACAAACCATCCAAAGCTTGGAATATATGTTTAGCGCATTTTCAATGACTTCAAGAATAATTGGGATTACCATCTACCATTGGTTTAATTTCCTAAAATAATAGCTATACTCAAGTAACGCCATGACACCTTTTAAGGACCTTTATGGGAGCAGATGTAGATATCCAATTGGGTGGTTTGAGGTAGGTAAGTTTGCTCTAATACGTCTCGGATCAGTTTAAATTAGGCATTGTAGAAGGTATGACTCATGAGGTATAGATTGAAGACGACCCAAAGTAGGCAAAAATCTTATGCCAACAATAGAAGGAGGGACCTTGAGTTTATGGTAGATGACTTTGTATATTTGAAGATATCACCCATGAATGGGGTGATAAGGTTTGGGAAAAAAGGGGAAACATAGCCTCAGTATGTCGGACCATATAAGATTTCTGAATGCGTCGAAAGTGTTGCCTATGAAATGAAATTACCTATTGAGTTTGATCTGGTTCATCCGGTGTTCCATGTATCAATACTCAAAAAGTTCATAGATGATTTAATGTTTATCATGCCTCTAAAAACAATAGAAGTTGATTCTAACCTTTCCTATGAAGAGGTCCCGATTGAGATTTTAGACCGACAAGTGAAGAAGTTGAGGAATAAGGAATTAGCTTCTGCAAAAGTTTCTTTGGAAAAATAATCTTGTGGAAAATATTACTTGGGAGGTCAAGGCCGATATACGTCCCAATATTCTCATGTTTTTCCTTCCTCTTCTCGTAAAGGTTGAGATTATTAATCCCTCCTCATTTTGGTCATAAAGGGTCATAAGTGTATGTGAACTTCCATGATTTTCCTTTATGTATGTATGTTTTTATGAAAAAGTCATGTTTCATATATATCTTGAATTATATGTTCTTCATACTTGATGACACTTGATTATATGGTTGGTATAGTTGAGTTATATTATATCTTGTTGTGAAATTGCTTAAGCATAAAGTTATGAAATGATGTATTGGTTCCTCGTTGAATATGTTAAGCAATATGAGAAGGAGAAGGAAATTCCTCCTTGCATAATGTGAAATGATGAAATGTGTGCATAATTGGTACTTTATAAATTTCTATCTCACAATGATGCATTATTGTGCTTGAGAATGGAATTAATATTTCCTTCTTTGTTATTGAATTATTATGATGTACCATTTGTTTGTTGGGCTTCTTGTCTTGAGTTCTAAATTTTTAAAAAAGATGTTAAAGTGTCACTCGGGGACGAATGTTCCCCGAGCGGGGATATTGTTACGCCCAAGAAATCCAATGACTAAAGCTAGAGCTTTGAATGAAGTATTATAAGTTAAAAAGGATTAAAATAGTGTTTATATACGTAAACTAATGTAATTAACGTGGTAAGGAGGTATTAGAGTCTATACGTCAAAAAAGACCATAATGTCTGAATGATTTGTAAAATTGAACTAGTAATTTTTTAGGTGTTGTAAGGGGATTTGAAGTGTTGTATGAGAATGAAATATTATAAAATTCTTTAAATATATAAAAAACATAAGTGTTAAGGGTATAAATGTCTGGGTACGACCACAACCCCCCCCCCCACAAAGGACCACCCTAAGGGTCCTTGAGGAGGATCTAGCCACTTAACCCAAAAAGTTGTCAAATGGCAGCTTGACTTATGGTGGGAAGTGACTAGCCGTCACTGCGATTATACCCCATAAGTGAGGCTCGTTGGTTGAGACTTAGTCTCCTCACCAAGAATGATCCTTTCCCCCTTCTTTGACCAGACTTAATACAAACATAACGAGTAGTAACACCACTTACTGTCCGTAAATTGTGGTCATAGGTTACTGCCACGTAACTGAGTTTCATTTTAAGTCAAGTGTCTTATTAGAAGTTAGTTATTTAACTAGGGGTTAGAAGGGGTGGTTAGTGAGTTTATTACCCAACTAAACCTAACTATAATACCCCAAACCCAAGACTCCAAGTCATTCTAACTAAACTCACAAAAAATAACTCAAAAACTTAACTTCTCTCCGAAAACTTTCTCAACTAAAGACTCCATTGAAGAAGACCATCAAGATTTTTCTAGGGATTTAAGAAAAATACCTTTATCCATTAATAATTATGGATTGATAAGGTATGGGAACTATTCACTCTTTGGACTCCTTTCGCCAAGAGGTTCCTTCAAATTGAATTTCAATGTTCTTCCAAATTTCTAGATTTCACTCAATTACATGGGTAACCTTTAAACATAACTTATTTAATTTACAATTGATTAATAATAATTGATTATAAATGGATTTATGAATTACCTTAGAATTTTGACCTAATTCCTTAAAGACCCATGAATGTTCCTCTTCCCCTAACCCTAACACTTATATTATGTTGATTAATGAATAAAGGTGATGAAATGGAGTATGTTCTTGCATAATTGACTATTGTATGATGATGACTGATTTATTTCATTGGTAAATATAATTTATTTGGTGATGAATTCTTGAAAGGATTCTTGGGGTCCATTGGTGAGATCCAAAATTATGAATATTCTATTGTGGTATTGTGGGCTTACCTTGGAGAATGTTGATCAATTAAAATATGAATAGTTAGGTTATGAATGTATGATCATTCTATGAATATGATGTTTGTGAGATGATCATTGGTCTGCTAATGTGAGGTATTTAAGGTAATTACCATGTACTTATTATAATTATAATTAAGAAGTAATGTTCTCGCTTGATGTTGGGTTGTGATGAAAGGACTTTCTCATTCAAAACCTAAGACCTATTTCATGATTGATTTTTAATAAAGACATTAAGATATATTTAATTTTCATTTGCTAGTTTTGTTTTGTTATGTTAGGTCTTATCATTGCTTTATTTGAGGTAGTGTTTGTTCTCTAGTCAAAATTGAGGACAATGTTGAATGCTTTTTGTGGGGATGACAATTAGTCAGTGAACCCCCTCATCTTTGTTCCACCTCCTTATAGTTTGAATATGTATGTTCTTTTGCAAATTTGAGTCTATTTATTGATTAATAGTGATGACTTGATTAGTCTCATAATTATACAATAATGAATACACAGCTACAATGAGGCCAAATGAAGTTGCATTGACCATATGTGAACTTGTGGCATCTCGTTGTGACAAGCTAATTTTTTAATCAAGTCTCTTGTGATGAATTTGCACCACGTGTGATCTTACTATGAACCATGTGTGATGAAACCTAGAATTTTCCTTGTTGGTCCAGTTGACTATGTGAAGCAATATCTTGATATGATCTTAGGGAAGTTTGACGTTCGTGTCTATACCTATGTTATGATGTTACTATAAACCATGTATGATGACACCTAGAATTTTCCCTGCTGGTCCAGTTGACTATGCGAAGCAATATCTTGATATTATCTTAGGAAATTTTGAACATTTTGAAACCATTTGACATTATACCTTTTTATGTGGCCTACCTTGTGAGTGTATGAACCCGTTTTGAACACCTTTTTAGCCTTAAACTTTTATCGGAAGAAACTTAATGACATTTTGACCTTTTTATTAATACCTTACAAAAAAATCCTCATGATTTGTGGTTTGTTTAAATAGCAAACTTAGGCCAAAAACCTACATTGGGGGTGTAGTAAAAAGAGAAGGTACATCAAGGAGTTCAAGAAAGTTCCCTTTTCCCCCATTTTTGTGAGAAAAATGGAACACCTCCATAAAAAAGATGAAGAAGAAGAAGAAAGAAATGAAAAAGAAATAGCAAAAAAAAGTTGTGGAATAAAGTTGTGAAAATGCAAAAACAAATGGGGTTTCCAACGGTTCATGGAAAGTTAGTAATGGGATAATTTGTGAGCACGAATGAAAATAATGAAATAAAGGAAAATAAGTGGTATTCATACCACATTTCATGAAGAATATGGACATTGAGCCTAAATGACCGAACCTTTTCACACATCCCCATAACATGCCTTAAAAGGACCTTTTTATCCTAAGTGGTGTGAAACAAAAATTGATTGGAAAATTCAGGCAATCCTATGGGAGAAGTTATGCACCCTGTTCATCTTTTTGAGTGTGAGAGTTGCATCAGATTTCGGAACTTTAAATTGTGAACCATTGTGTGTGAATATGGAATTATTCTTTGTGTCAGGACATTTGTATACCTTTGTTGAACATGAACTTGCGTTTGAAGCAAGTATTGTGAACTTGAGATTCTTTGATAATGGTGAGTCACAACATGAGTCTTTGATTGTACAATTGATCCTTGCATGATTAAGTTAAGTCCTGTTGTGCATTAATGATTGAGTTGTGTGTAGATTTTTTTCAGACATCCTTTTTGAAGTGATTAACTTGAGTTTCACTTGAGGACAAACAAAAGTTTAAGTTGGGGGTGTTGATGATTCCAAGATTTAGAATTATTTAAGGATTTATTTAAATAGAATTAGTGTCCTCTAATGCATATTTTGTGTCAATAATGATGTAACATCCTTGATTTTTAGGTATTGGGATACATGAATGAAGTATGGATACTAATGTGCAAAAAGAACAAATCAAGCCAAAGGAATGAAGAAATGAAGTCATTATGATAGACGATGGCGCTCAACGATTCACCAAATCTCAACGATACTACCAAAAGTTACAGAAGGCTGAAGCCAAATATGAGGTAATATTGGCGAATAGAAGTTCCTCTCGGCGCATCACCAATCCACTTGGAAAAAGATGACCAGGTCGCTAATAATGCCGATGAAAATTTAAACAAATGTATATCAGTGAGATAGACGAAGAAAAGGTTACTCACCGACCTATTCGGCGATCCCGGTCTGAATCACCTAAGGTTATAGTAACTAGATTAAGAAGAAGTGAAACATAAGAGAGAGATGAAGAACGATCAATGAGTCGCCGATCTATCGACGAAGATCAACTAACCACACCGAGTGGTCTCCAGAAATTACACGTCAGACTTGTTTAAATTAATTTGAGGACAGCGAAAAAAGGTGAGGAGAAAAGATTGAGTGAAAGAACCATTGCTAGAGATTTCTCAACGATTTCAACAAGATTTTCTTGGAGATTTTGCAATAAAAGACATTCTTAGTTGAATGTAACATCGAATTTTCATTAGAGCCAAATATGGATGCATAATGAATGTTAATTTTCATCTTTTTTCTATGATTCTCTAAAAACCCTTTTCTTCAATTTTTGACTATGAGACTAAATGTTGAGTTTTACTAGGTGATTGTCATTGATTTGTGGTCAATGGTGTTAACTTAAAGTTGGCCTAATTTGCTCTTGTGTTTTGATGTATCTTATATGATTATTGTCATTAATTCGTGTCTTTTTCTTTCTTGCGAGAGAAAAACAAAGACAACATAGCAAGTTGGCATCCTTAGTAGTGGGTCTCCATGATTTCAGCATGAGAAAGTGAAACATGGAAGCTATCCTTTGTATCTTGCTCGAGAGAGAGTGGATTTGATTAGGACAAGGGGTTTGCATCTTCCATGTAGTGTTGATATTTGAGGAAATTCAACAATGATAAGGTAATTGTTCGAGAGATAACTAACTGCTAAAACCCATAACCTTTCCAGTCCCTCTGTTTCTCTTGAATTCAAAATCATCTCTCAAGTCTACTTCATTATGAAATCTAGGGTTTGAAGGATCTACAGTCGCCATTAAATATTTCACCTAGTGTTCTCATCAAGGTATATGGTAACTCATTAATGGGTTTTCCTTTGTCCATTAAGTCCTAAAGAAACCTCTATTTCTCATTTACAATAAAAACTAGCAAAATTACCCACCCTCCGCACATGAATTAAATATCTTTTATATAACAATATTTAAAATATATCAATCATGAAAACTAAAATACTAAATTATCGTACAATAAGATTATGTAGTAACAAACATTAAGAATATAAAGGAAAATTAAAATGATTACATCTTATAATTTATCCTTTATAAAATAAGAATAAATTAATAACGGTAAGAATACACATCGAGATTTATAACATATGCAATGCTATCAATGAGCAATTCGACAAGGGCAAAGTACACAAATATTTAATTGTGAAGATGAAGAAGAAAAAGAACAGGTTTAGAATTTGCATTGTTAGAAAATAAGAGAAAATCTCTCTATTTATATACAACAAAGGAAAGTGTGAACAACGATTTATTGTGCCTTATCAGAAAAGTTACAACTATTTGGAAAAGTTGCAATCCTTCCAACCTTTAATAAAAGTAACAACTTTTCATAACAGAAACAAGACTTCGCACTTTAGCTAGTGTGCAATATTCATCACAAGACACTCAATTTCATAATTGTCTAGACACAACGAGATGAAAAAAGTTAACATATTGAATATGCAACTTTGCTTGGCCTCATCATAACCGCTCATTTATTTATTCAAGTTTCGGTATTGATCAAGACCGCAACTCAAATTATCAAGAGAACATCCATATTCAAACATAATCAAGAGGTGGCATAAAATTTTTTTAAAGGGGTCACAAATCATTTCGCAACTGAAACAAGGAGGCACAAACTCAAGCATCCAAAAAAATAGTATTCAACACAATTTATAGTTCAAAAACAAAAAAATATACACACAAAATCATCACAAAAGGTGGGCCTCACTCCACCACAAAACAAAAGCCATTTGTACTCAAATGCAAGAAAAATAAATTGAAAAGTCAAATAAAGATAAGATAGAGAGGGAGGTAAAAAAAACCTATCTAAACAGTCACTCCATCGGTCTGGGCATTAGTGCCCGGTGAAAATCTCTAAATCTGAATCATCTTTAGTGGTTGAGGTGAAATATAAGCTACATGTTTATCCTCTATTGATGGACCTGAAGGAATCGATTATTAGGAAAGCAAATGAGTCCTTCTCACAGGGGGTATAGGGTACTCAGATACAAAGGTAGGTTGTGCTGCCAGAACTGGAAGACTTAAGAAGAAATTTTTTTGAAGAGGCACATGGTTCTCGATATTCCATCCATCCGGGTTCCACCAAAATGTATTGTGATCTAAAAGAGATCTTATGGTGGAATAGTTTCAAGAGGGACATAGTGGAATAATCTTTAGTGGATGAGGTGAAATATAAGCTATATCTTTATCGTCTATTGATGGATCTGAAGAAATCAATTATTAGGAAAGCAAATGAGTCCTTTCTCACAGGGGATATGGGGTACTGAGATACAAAGGTAGGTTGTACTACCGAAACTGGAAGACATAAGAAGACAAATTTTTGAAGAGGCACATGGTTCTCGATATTCCATCCATTCGGGTGCCACCAAAATGTATCGTGATCTTCAAGTGATCTAATGGTGGAGTAGTTTGAAGAGGGACATAGAGGAATCATCTGTAGTGGTTGAGGTGAAATATAAGCTACATCTTTATTCTCTATTTATGGATCTGAAGGAATCGGTTAGTAGGAAAGCAAATGAGTCCTTCTCACGGGGGTATGGGGTACTCAAATACAAAGGTAGGTAGTGCTGCCGGCAGTGGAAGACTTAAGAAGACAAATTTGTGAAGAGGGACATAGCGGAGTTTGTGGATAAATGTCAAAATTGTCAACAAGTCAAGGACGAAAACCAAAGATCGTGAGGGTTGACTAAAGATATAGTTATTCCTATTTGTAAGTGGAAAAACGTCAATATGGATTTATTTGGGGGGTTTCCTCGTACACGAAGGCAAAATGATTCGATTTGAGTTATTACTGATAGGTTGACCAAATCAGCCCATTTTTTTTCTCGCCAAAGCTACTTATTCAATAGAGGAGTATGTTAAATTGTATATTAAGGAGATTGTGAGAATGCATGGAGTTCCTTTATCTATCATCAAGGATATGGGTACTCAATTTACTTGTCATTATTTGAAAGCATTCCAAAGTGGACTTGGTACCAAGTTGAAACATATTATTCAATTTCATCCACAAAAAGATGGTTTGGTGTAACAAACCATCCAAAGCTTGGAATATATGTTTAGCGCATTTTCAATGACTTCAAGAATAATTGGGATTACCATCTACCATTGGTTTAATTTCCTAAAATAATAGCTATACTCAAGTAACGCCATGACACCTTTTAAGGACCTTTATGGGAGCAGATGTAGATATCCAATTGGGTGGTTTGAGGTAGGTAAGTTTGCTCTAATACGTCTCGGATCAGTTTAAATTAGGCATTGTAGAAGGTATGACTCATGAGGTATAGATTGAAGACGACCCAAAGTAGGCAAAAATCTTATGCCAACAATAGAAGGAGGGACCTTGAGTTTATGGTAGATGACTTTGTATATTTGAAGATATCACCCATGAATGGGGTGATAAGGTTTGGGAAAAAAGGGGAAACATAGCCTCAGTATGTCGGACCATATAAGATTTCTGAATGCGTCGAAAGTGTTGCCTATGAAATGAAATTACCTATTGAGTTTGATCTGGTTCATCCGGTGTTCCATGTATCAATACTCAAAAAGTTCATAGGTGATCTAATGTTTATCATGCCTCTAAAAACAATAGAAGTTGATTCTAACCTTTCCTATGAAGAGGTCCCGATTGAGATTTTAGACCGACAAGTGAAGAAGTTGAGGAATAAGGAATTAGCTTCTGCAAAAGTTTCTTTGGAAAAATAATCTTGTGGAAAATATTAATTGGAGGTCAAGGCCGATATACGTCCCAATATTCTCATGTTTTTCCTTCCTCTTCTCGTAAAGGTTGAGATTATTAATCCCTCCTCATTTTGGTCATAAAGGGTCATAAGTGTATGTGAACTTCCATGATTTTCCTTTATGTATGCATGTTTTTATGAAAAAGTCATGTTTCATATATATCTTGAATTATATGTTCTTCATACTTGATGACACTTGATTATATGGTTGGTATAGTTGAGTTATATTATATCTTGTTGTGAAATTGCTTAAGCATAAAGTTATGAAATGATGTATTGGTTCCTCGTTGAATATGTTAAGCAATATGAGAAGGAGAAGGAAATTCCTCCTTGCATAATGTGAAATGATGAAATGTGTGCATAATTGGTACTTTATAAATTTCTATCTCACAATGATGCATTATTGTGCTTGAGAATGGAATTAATATTTCCTCCTTTGTTATTGAATTATTATGATGTACCATTTGTTTGTTGGGCTTCTTGTCTTGAGTTCTAAATTTTTAAAAAAGATGTTAAAGTGTCACTCGGGGACGAATGTTCCCCGAGCGGGGATATTGTTACGCCCAAGAAATCCAATGACTAAAGCTAGAGCTTTGAATGAAGTATTATAAGTTAAAAAGGATTAAAATAGTGTTTATATACGTAAACTAATGTAATTAACGTGGTAAGGAGGTATTAGAGTCTATACGTCAAAAAAGACCATAATGTCTGAATGATTTGTAAAATTGAACTAGTAATTTTTTAGGTGTTGTAAGGGGATTTGAAGTGTTGTATGAGAATGAAATATTATAAAATTCTTTAAATATATAAAAAACATAAGTGTTAAGGGTATAAATGTCTGGGTACGACAACAACCCCCCCCCACAAAGGACCACCCTAAGGGTCCTTGAGGAGGATCTAGCCACTTAACCCAAAAAGTTGTCAAATGGCAGCTTGACTTATGGTGGGAAGTGACTAGCCGTCACTGCGATTATACCCCATAAGTGAGGCTCGTTGGTGGAGACTTAGTCTCCTCACCAAGAATGATCCTTTCCCCCTTCTTTGACCAGACTTAATACAAACATAACGAGTAGTAACACCACTTACTGTCCGTAAATTGTGGTCATAGGTTACTGCCACGTAACTGAGTTTCATTTTAAGTCAAGTGTCTTATTAGAAGTTAGTTATTTAACTAGGGGTTAGAAGGGGTGGTTAGTGAGTTTATTACCCAACTAAACCTAACTATAATACCCCAAACCCAAGACTCCAAGTCATTCTAACTAAACTCACAAAAAATAACTCAAAAACTTAACTTCTCTCCGAAAACTTTCTCAACTAAAGACTCCATTGAAGAAGACCATCAAGATTTTTCTAGGGATTTAAGAAAAATACCTTTATCCATTAATAATTATGGATTGATAAGGTATGGGAACTATTCACTCTTTGGACTCCTTTCGCCAAGAGGTTCCTTCAAATTGAATTTCAATGTTCTTCCAAATTTCTAGATTTCACTCAATTACATGGGTAACCTTTAAACATAACTTATTTAATTTACAATTGATTAATAATAATTGATTATAAATGGATTTATGAATTACCTCAGAATTTTGACCTAATTCCTTAAAGACCCATGAATGTTCCTCTTCCCCTAACCCTAACACTTATATTATGTTGATTAATGAATAAAGGTGATGAAATGGAGTATGTTCTTGCATAATTGACTATTGTATGATGATGACTGATTTATTTCATTGGTAAATATAATTTATTTGGTGATGAATTCTTGAAAGGATTCTTGGGGTCCATTGGTGAGATCCAAAATTATGAATATTCTATTGTGGTATTGTGGGCTTACCTTGGAGAATGTTGATCAATTAAAATATGAATAGTTAGGTTATGAATGTATGATCATTCTATGAATATGATGTTTGTGAGATGATCATTGGTCTGCTAATGTGAGGTATTTAAGGTAATTACCATGTACTTATTATAATTATAATTAAGAAGTAATGTTCTCTCTTGATGTTGGGTTGTGATGAAAGGACTTTCTCATTCAAAACCTAAGACCTATTTCATGATTGATTTTTAATAAAGACATTAAGATATATTTAATTTTCATTTGCTAGTTTTGTTTTGTTATGTTAGGTCTTATCATTGCTTTATTTGAGGTAGTGTTTGTTCTCTAGTCAAAATTGAGGACAATGTTGAATGCTTTTTGTGGGGATGGCAATTAGTCAGTGAACCCCCTCATCTTTGTTCCACCTCCTTATAGTTTGAATATGTATGTTCTTTTGCAAATTTGAGTCTATTTATTGATTAATAGTGATGACTTGATTAGTCTCATAATTATACAATAATGAATACACAGCTACAATGAGGCCAAATGAAGTTGCATTGACCATATGTGAACTTGTGGCATCTCGTTGTGACAAGCTAATTTTTTAATCAAGTCTCTTGTGATGAATTTGCACCACGTGTGATCTTACTATGAACCATGTGTGATGAAACCTAGAATTTTCCTTGTTGGTCCAGTTGACTATGTGAAGCAATATCTTGATATGATCTTAGGGAAGTTTGACGTTCGTGTCTATACCTATGTTATGATGTTACTATAAACCATGTATGATGACACCTAGAATTTTCCCTGCTGGTCCAGTTGACTATGCGAAGCAATATCTTGATATTATCTTAGGAAATTTTGAACATTTTGAAACCATTTGACATTATACCTCTTTATGTGGCCTACCTTGTGAGTGTATGAACCCGTTTTGAACACCTTTTTAGCCTTAAACTTTTATCGGAAGAAACTTAATGACATTTTGACCTTTTTATTAATACCTTACAAAAAAATCCTCATGATTTGTGGTTTGTTTAAATAGCAAACTTAGGCCAAAAACCTACATTGGGGGTGTAGTAAAAAGAGAAGGTACATCAAGGAGTTCAAGAAAGTTCCCTTTTCCCCCATTTTTGTGAGAAAAATGGAACACCTCCATAAAAAAGATGAAGAAGAAGAAGAAAGAAATGAAAAAGAAATAGCAAAAAAAAGTTGTGGAATAAAGTTGTGAAAATGCAAAAACAAATGGGGTTTCCAACGGTTCATGGAAAGTTAGTAATGGGATAATTTGTGAGCACGAATGAAAATAATGAAATAAAGGGAAATAAGTGGTATTCATACCACATTTCATGAAGAATATGGACATTGAGCCTAAATGACCGAACCTTTTCACACATCCCCATAACATGCCTTAAAAGGACCTTTTTATCCTAAGTGGTGTGAAACAAAAATTGATTGGAAAATTCAGGCAATCCTATGGGAGAAGTCATGCACCCTGTTCATCTTTTTGAGTGTGAGAGTTGCATCAGATTTCGGAACTTTAAATTGTGAACCATTGTGTGTGAATATGGAATTATTCTTTGTGTCAGGACATTTGTATACCTTTGTTGAACATGAACTTGCGTTTGAAGCAAGTATTGTGAACTTGAGATTCTTTGATAATGGTGAGTCACAACATGAGTCTTTGATTGTACAATTGATCCTTGCATGATTAAGTTAAGTCCTGTTGTGCATTAATGATTGAGTTGTGTGTAGATTTTTTTCAGACATCCTTTTTGAAGTGATTAACTTGAGTTTCACTTGAGGACAAACAAAAGTTTAAGTTGGGGGTGTTGATGATTCCAAGATTTAGAATTATTTAAGGATTTATTTAAATAGAATTAGTGTCCTCTAATGCATATTTTGTGTCAATAATGATGTAACATCCTTGATTTTTAGGTATTGGGATACATGAATGAAGTATGGATACTAATGTGCAAAAAGAACAAATCAAGCCAAAGGAATGAAGAAATGAAGTCATTATGATAGACTATGGCGCTCAACGATTCACCAAATCTCAACGATACTACCAAAAGTTACAGAAGGCTGAAGCCAAATATGAGGTAATATTGGCGAATAGAAGTTCCTCTCGGCGCATCACCAATCCACTTGGAAAAAGATGACCAGGTTGCTAATAATGCCGATGAAAATTTAAACAAATGTATATCAGTGAGATAGACGAAGAAAAGGTTACTCACCGACCTATTCGGCGATCCCGGTCTGAATCACCTAAGGTTATAGTAACTAGATTAAGAAGAAGTGAAACATAAGAGAGAGATGAAGAACGATCAATGAGTCGCCGATCTATCGACGAAGATCAACTAACCACACCGAGTGGTCTCCAGAAATTACACGTCAGACTTGTTTAAATTAATTTGAGGACAGCGAAAAAAGGTGAGGAGAAAAGATTGAGTGAAAGAACCATTGCTAGAGATTTCTCAACGATTTCAACAAGATTTTCTTGGAGATTTTGCAATAAAAGACATTCTTAGTTGAATGTAACATCGAATTTTCATTAGAGCCAAATATGGATGCATAATGAATGTTAATTTTCATCTTTTTTCTATGATTCTCTAAAAACCCTTTTCTTCAATTTTTGACTATGAGACTAAATGTTGAGTTTTACTAGGTGATTGTCATTGATTTGTGGTCAATGGTGTTAACTTAAAGTTGGCCTAATTTGCTCTTGTGTTTTGATGTATCTTATATGATTATTGTCATTAATTCGTGTCTTTTTCTTTCTTGCGAGAGAAAAACAAAGACAACATAGCAAGTTGGCATCCTTAGTAGTGGGTCTCCATGATTTCAGCATGAGAAAGTGAAACATGGAAGCTATCCTTTGTATCTTGCTCGAGAGAGAGTGGATTTGATTAGGACAAGGGGTTTGCATCTTCCATGTAGTGTTGATATTTGAGGAAATTCAACAATGATAAGGTAATTGTTCGAGAGATAACTAACTGCTAAAACCCATAACCTTTCCAGTCCCTCTGTTTCTCTTGAATTCAAAATCATCTCTCAAGTCTACTTCATTATGAAATCTAGGGTTTGAAGGATCTACAGTCGCCATTAAATATTTCACCTAGTGTTCTCATCAAGGTATATGGTAACTCATTAATGGGTTTTCCTTTGTCCATTAAGTCCTAAAGAAACCTCTATTTCTCATTTACAATAAAAACTAGCAAAATTACCCACCCTCCGCACATGAATTAAATATCTTTTATATAACAATATTTAAAATATATCAATCATGAAAACTAAAATACTAAATTATCGTACAATAAGATTATGTAGTAACAAACATTAAGAATATAAAGGAAAATTAAAATGATTACATCTTATAATTTATCCTTTATAAAATAAGAATAAATTAATAACGGTAAGAATACACATCGAGATTTATAACATATGCAATGCTATCAATGAGCAATTCGACAAGGGCAAAGTACACAAATATTTAATTGTGAAGATGAAGAAGAAAAAGAACAGGTTCAGAATTTGCATTGTTAGAAAATAAGAAAAAATCTCTCTATTTATATACAACAAAGGAAAGTGTGAACAACGATTTATTGTGCCTTATCAGAAAAGTTACAACTATTTGGAAAAGTTGCAATCCTTCCAACCTTTAATAAAAGTAACAACTTTTCATAACAGAAACAAGACTTCGCACTTTAGCTAGTGTGCAATATTCATCACAAGACACTCAATTTCATAATTGTCTAGACACAACGAGATGAAAAAAGTTAACATATTGAATATGCAACTTTGCTTGGCCTCATCATAGCCGCTCATTTATTTATTCAAGTTTCGGTATTGATCAAGACCGCAACTCAAATTATCAAGAGAACATCAATATTCAAACATAATCAAGAGGTGGCATAAAAATTTTTAAAGGGGTCACAAATCATTTCGCAACTGAAACAAGGAGGCACAAACTCAAGCATCCAAAAAAATAGTATTCAACACAATTTATAGTTCAAAAACAAAAAAATATACACACAAAATCATCACAAAAGGTGGGCCTCACTCCACCACAAAACAAAAGCCATTTGTACTCAAATGCAAGAAAAATAAATTGAAAAGTCAAATAAAGATAAGATAGAGAGGGAGGTAAAAAAAACCTATCTAAACAGTCACTCCATCGGTCTGGGCATTAGTGCCCGGTGAAAATCTCTAAACTTGGACATCTGTGCCTGGAGTCACATCAACAAAAGTACCACCTCCATTGGGACAACATGGTAACATCAACAAAAAACACTAGCTTCACTGGGTCAACCATGGTGGTGTCTCTCTAAGAGGTTTGGCACGCATTCTCGAACATGGCATCCTTCAAGTTAGCAAGGTCATCGTAAGAATCATCATGACACACATTTATCTACTTGTCATCGGTCTCTACCTTCGAGTCATCAGTTGTTGTGCCATCTCTATGTAAATCTGTCGTTGTAGCTGGAGGAATCACAGATGTCTCTAGGAATAAACATCATCACCAACCTCTAAGAGTGAATTAAAGTTGGTAGACTTTATAGTATAAATACTTCCTTATATCCACAACATCAGTTTTCAAAGTCGTAACCTTAGTGGACTCCCTTATCTACTCTCACAAGACGTGACTCTCATAGTCAAATCATCAACACAAGCCCAGATGAGGTAAGTGCAGCTAGTATGGAACTCTTGATCATCCAAGGGATAAATCTTTCGAGTTTGGTCAACCTCGCATTACTTGAATGGGTCAGTTGCACCTTCTTCACGATCATGGACCTAGTGATATTGGTAGGTCAGGAAGGGATGGAAACACATGAGACATGTGAAGAAGAGGAAGGAGCAAATGTACCAAAACATCCAGTGGTTGGAGTAGGCAAAGATGCCTCCACAAGTATCGAATCAATATCCATTGAAGTTTCCCTCCGCCTGTCAACTACCTATCGAGTGTACTCTCACTCAATGCACCAGATGTTAGTGTACGATAAAGGGGTAACCTGTATATCCTCTCGCATCATCTAGGGGTACTCAAGCACGCTTTCACAACTCTGTGATAATGATCGGAATGGTAGAGAATCCTGCCTCTACTTGGCAATCATGACCATCTCTTTCTCAATGATAAGTCCCACGTTTATCCTCATCTTCTCTAACATTAACCCTAAATATTTTGTTTTTAACATTTTTGAGAGTGGATTTATTTTGTGAAGGCATGATGGATTTTTTCATGAATACGAAACAATACCATGCAACTATATTTAAATAAGAGCAGCACACATCAATTAGAATTACACAATTGGAAACGAGTTCAACCGCTATTTACGATATTGGGGTTTGGAAAACCAACCTATTATGATGAATTACAATTTTAAATGCTAGGCGGCAAAGAGTTCCAACTATTAAAAAAATCAACAACTAAAAAGTGACAAAATGCAATAATATATGAAATATAGAGTACGGGTGTGATCGTATGAATTTAAAAAGTGAGGGAATGTGAAAGAGTTTGAAATTTCAAACCTCTTGTCTTTTAAAAATCATCCAGTACGCGCCCTTTGATTAATTCTAGTGGACCTTGCTGAATAATTCGGTGACACACCGAGCGTTTACTTACCTCATTGTGTTTTATAGGACCTCCAATAAATTTAGGGGTCCAAATATAGGTCAAATTCGGGCTCATCAACTGGTTCGATGAATCGCCAATGCATTCATCGGCTTGCTAGTTTTACAAAATCCATCTTCAAAATTTCTTGAGTCAAACGACGGTCCTATTCAGGCTCGCCGACCAATTCGGCAAGTCACCGATTAGACTTTTGGTTCACTAACTTATATGTATTAAACACATTCAACTTTTTGACAAGAACAATCAACACACCTTATACCAAAAAGCAAAATAAAGACAATAAAAACTTGGGTTTCCTCCTAAGCAGCTCCTTAGTTAATGTTGCGACACGATACAAGTCCATGCTCAAAAATCATTCATGGGATTTGCCATATCATCACTATGAGACCCTCTTGTTGTCTCGAGTTTAGATGTGAACAAATTTGACCAATTTGGGTCTCCAACTTCTTGATAAAGATGGAATTAATGGTAACCGTCTGTTGAGGGTTGATACATCTTTCTTTATGTCACATCCAGAAAGTACCCCCTAGATGTAACCGTCATCGTCGTCCTTATATAGGACGAAGACTAGCCTTGTATCATTCATAATTACATTCATAGGTTAAAAATTATGAAAAATTTAAAAATTTTCTTCTTTCTCTATCATCATGTTTACATTGACCACGCGCGCGCGTGCGCGCGCGCACACACACACACACACACACACATATATACATATATATATATATATTATATGATATAGTGTTAATATATATGTCTCATATCATAACTATCTAAGCAAGAGTATAACAATTTGGCATAGCTGATACATCAATACAATAAAAGCCACATATAGGCTATACAATCATAGTACACAATTGAAGAGAATGAACAAAGTGTCTTTAAAACTAATCAACATCCAATACTAGAAAGTGGCATTGTCCTCAAAATGGTGAGGACCTCCCAACTTGGAGGATGAGGAACCAAGTCTTCTTGAAAAGTCGCCACGAACCCTTTAATGATCGGAACCTAAAATGGTAGGGATAAAGGGAGAAACAGGGTTAGCACATCACTTGTACTATGCATTAAATCAGATGCACATACAACATAGAAATCATGCTAAAAAGGGACGTTTCATTAAAGCATGCTAATTTACTTTTAAAAATCCTTATGCACATTTAAGAACCAATACAACTCAATAGTACATATTCATTAAGTCAAGACTATGTACATAACAAGACCAACAATATCAATCTAATCTAGTCAACATATATATCAACGTTATTAAGTACATAACCAAGACAACTCTATAATCAAGTTATAATGTCAACAAGAATGTATAAGAGTTCATAACATCATAACCAAAGTAAGACCATTCCTCATGACCCCCCATTAAGTCAACTAGTGAAATGGCTAAACAAGGCCCCATAACCTCACCCAACCAATTAAACCCAAAAATAACCATAAGAAATTTACAACTTCACGTACTATGCCATTAAGAGTAAACATCATCATAATTTAATAATAAAGACCAACCACATGTTCAAAAGTGAAACCAACATCACATAGTGTCATAAACATGTAAGATCAACATATACATATCATTTACAATTATAAGAATCTAAGCACATAAGAACATCCTTCTAAGACATCCCTCATGGATGACTAGTGCAATGTACAGGTAGAGTCCCATACCCCTACCTAGACTAAGTCAAATCAATTAGGTCATCCTACTAAGAGTTCACTTCATTAATCATTTTACCTTTTGGGAATGTCTTGCCTTAAACGGCATAGAACACATGAGTTAATGTGGAATCTGTAGTCATGGAACCTTACATCGAAAAAAGGCTGACTACTATCCAAGGTTGTATCAAAACATGAACATGGCATCTAGGTGAATCTCGTAGCTAGTATTCTTATGGGGGCAACATGGTTCACGCACTAGGAGATGTAGTTGGGACACTCTTTATGCTACATCCATTATAGTCTCTAATATCATGAGTATATTAGTGATCCTACCTTTCTTGTGTTGGAAGGGACACTCCACACTCTAGTTCACTCAGTGCTAAGCTAGAGTCCCTTTTTGAAATATATTTAAGCATTTACTAATCATAATAGCTTAGTTTAGCTCATAGGGTCTATCCCTTAAATATTCATCATCATAGCTCAATAGGAATTTCATGAGTATTGTCCTTTCATTAAAATTCACACATCTAAGGTGAGCACATTACAAAATCACATCACAATAAGGCACATTGGTAAGTAATCACCATCCTTCTAACATTTACATCTTATCCAACATATCACAAACCATAATTCAAGACATGGCCATTCAACATCATATCAACCATATCAATGTTAACATAAGGTATGCTTCAATACAGCTTCATTACTAAACACAAGTAATTATAATTGAAATAAAAAATTGAGATCACAAGACTTACCCCAATCTTCTTCACAAGCAATCATCAAGGTTTTACCATCAACCATCCGATTCAACCCAACAATGGGTGTATCATAAAACAATAGTAATTAAAACAATAATAAAGTTAACTGAATCACTACATAACAATTCATCATTGGTTCATAGCCTAGGGCTAGGGACTTAAGTCAAATTCATGATCTACATTAATAACATGGTCAATTCATCATGAACTAGCATAATTGAATTACAATACATCATAATCTACACACAATTATCTAAATAAAACTTAAACAAAACAAGTTATAAAATCAAATTCGTAATATAAAAAAACTCTAGAAACTCATCTTTTTGAATTCAATTTGGAGGAACCCTTTGGGGAAAGACATCCCAAAGGTTAAAGGAGTCTCATACCTGGTTAATTGATGAAGTTTGATGGAGAAAATGGTCTTATTTATTCCCTATAACCCTCCTTTGTTTTGTACTCTATGGAGTTTCATTGGGAGAGAGAAAGCAGACAGAGAAGGAATAGTAATTGGGTTTTGGGAATTATGAGAGTTGGGTTTAGTTTTATTAGGTTAGGTCTTGATATAGAGGTCCTTAATTAACTTAGGTATACCACCATTTAACCCTAAATAATTCACTAACCAATGAATTAACTCATTGAATTAATTAAAATAAATTAGCAAAATAGTGGCCTAACATAGAAGACCTTGACTGACGGCTCATAGATCTGTCGATGGCCAAGCCCCCCTTCCATCATACACATCAATCGTTTGTGCTAGAGAATGGTACAAATGGACCTTTAGCCATAATGTCTAAGTATTGGTTAACGGAGACAACAATGCCCCGTTGATAAACCCATGCATCATCTACCGTGGTCGTAGCTGCACATTGTCCAATTGCTAGCTTTTAGCCTAACAAGATGGGTCCTCCTGAAGGACCCTTTTCTTAGTCATTAAGGATTCATACCCAGACATTTTTATTATAAATCAACTCTAATGCGTGTTAGACACCTATTCACCAAATTTCATCATTTTTAAACACTTAAAACCTAGTTTTTGGATGTCATGGACGTTCCTTGATGTTTTGATTCTAAAACTTTCTAAAAATGACTTATATATTTTATTTTTGACCCTAAAACAGTGTTAAAACTCTTTAACTCTCATGTTAGGCACTAGATTATGCTTTAGACTTTCGGAGTATTACACTTCATTTCCTTGAAAACATTATCAAACCCTCCAACTATGCTAATTATACACAAAAGCATATCCTTAACCAGGCAAGCCTCAGAATCTTTGGGATTTTGACGCTCCTAGGGAGGAACATACTTCTCCTTCTCCCCAACTCTTTCCTTCCAAGTGGGGTTACAATCACGGCACTCTCTGTCACGGTCTCTCCATCCTTCATTCATGTTCTAACCTTAGTTACCACCCAACCTTTCGTAGTTTGAACGATAACCTCCCATTGGTTGTTTAGAAAGTTCACTTCCTCATTCTAAAACGCTTCAAACAGGGCCTTAATACGGTTTACACAACCCACACCGACAGCATTGACACTCATTGAACCAACACCCATGACATTCTTGGCTAACATGTCATGTTGGTTCATCATCTTTGCCATGTTTTTGTCCATCTTTTGATCTTTTTCAAGATGATCCTTGGTCAAATTAAAAAGTTAGAGGGGAGACATGATCTTCATGGGTGTACCATGCCCAATTAATTTTGGGCATACCATCTAAGAGTTGGGTTCCTATAATGTAATTTTGTTGCATTAAACTTCCCTGAGAAATATTATATACCACTCCCTTATTCACTAAATCAAGATTTTGTAAAAGTATTGCAGAAAAACATTGTCGGGAAATCCATAGGTTAGGAATTGTAGCACAAACTTCTTAAATCTTAGCCAAGTCTCAGGGATTGTCTCACCCTCTAAACGCTTGAAACATCGGATGTTGTCCCAAATTGTCATCATCTTCCAATGAGGGAAAAGTCGCACTTAGAATGCGGTGACAAGATCTTCCCATAAAGTGATAGAATATCTTGGCAACACAGCCAACCACTTACATGCTTCTCCCATTACATAAATGGGAACAACCTCAACTGGACCGACTCTTGAGATATGTTCTTAAGGGATAAAAAACTTCAAACATTAACAATGTTACTTATATTCTCATGGGACACTCATGAGCCGACCACCCGAAAAAACTCTTTCAATTGCTAGAGTGCCACAAGGTGCTTGTAATATGGAACATAATAGTCCTGTCAGTTGGAGGAAACTAAATAACACCAACTCTTCCCAGAAGATTTAGGTAATTAATATTCGACTTATTTACATCATTGAGTGTCATCTTGGTGGCCAACTTGGGTACTAACACTCATATCCTTTGTTTCATATAACTACAAAAAAAAGTACATTAAACTATGACTAACAAGAATAAAATTCAACTTTAAAAAAAGAATTTCAAACAACACTACTCCACGACAACGACTCAATTTTGATAAAAAAAAATTTTGAAGACACTTCATCAAATTCTAAGTGTCAATGATCGTTAGTCAGTAATTAACCCAACTAAATGAGTTGGGGTTGAATCCCACAAGGAGCGATACATATTCAATTCAATTTGGATGTATGAACATGTTCAACCAAGTCATAGGAATAAAAGTTGTAGAATAAAGACTTAATTTAAATTAGGGGGTGACACAAATGTCAAATAGGGGATTGGGTTTTAATTATGAACTATAAACAATAACAAACAATACACTTAACAATAATGAGTCAAGGTTCTTGGGATAAGATTGATTACATGATAGTATACACATATGGATAATTGTAACTATTACTAATTAGCTAGATATTAGTGAGAAAGCTAGACTATAGTGGAGGTAAATTTTATCTTGAACAATTTACCCTGAATCAAGCTGATTTCTCTCGAACATCAACAAATATACAAAAAAGAATAACCCACACCTTAGTCTATTCACTCTCTCGAGCTGAATGAGTGATATTGGGTTTAGTATTCACTCTGTCGAGCAAAACCCAGGGCAACCCAATAATCACTGACCATCAACCAATAATTTTGGTTCTAAAACCTCTCTCCCAAGGAGGCATAGAGCACTAACCTTGAACTTATTTTCAACTACAGTTTCTGAATTGAAAAACAATTCATGATTAAACTCACCCCTAAAAAACATTTAAACTAATGGTTAGAAATATCAAAAAAACTAAATCATCTCATAATGACATATCTCGCCCTAAGAATTGGGGTTTTAGCTAGACATTATAAAAAGGTAAAAATAGTTACCAAATTTGTTATCCATCATCTAAGTACGATAATATTTTTCCTTATAATGCTCCGATTCGACCCACTTTCAATTTCTCAAAAGTGAAAAACTTCAAATCTTCAAGTTTAGTAAAAACTAGAGAAAAATTTTGCCATTTCTTCAATACTCAAAAATAAATTAAAAAAATATATCATCTAAGAGACTAAACTAATGTTCAAAAAATGTATTTATAGTCACCAAAAATGTGCTGCAAAGAATCACTCGATGAAGTAATTCAGGCTCACCAAACCACTCAAGGAGCCGCCTTCTGGTCTATTCAGTTGCCCTTTACGTTGGTGCTCATCATCTGGGCGATCTATCTTGGTTTCAAAGAATCACGCGGGTCATCCGCCGACTGCTTCTTTCCATCTCCAACTATATTCTTTCACTTCAAGCTATGGCATACCAAACTTTAGGCGGTCAAATAGTCATTAGGCGATTTTTGAATTGAACTTTGCAATCACTAGGTTGTCTTTATTGATCCTTTTAGCTTGTTTTGTTCCTTTTTGCTTTTTAGTTTCCTTGCTTTGTTCGTCAACATAAATACCTAAAAATAAAGGGTCCTACATCAATTATTGGCACAAATTAACCATTTGAGGACACTTATTCTATTTAAACAAAGCCCTTAATGAGTACAAATCTCAATCTCATCATTAACCACTCCATCTTTGAGAAAAATATAGAGATTAGCAAAATTTGGGGTTACTCAGACTTCACCCCGCTAGACCCATGATATATTCATCACAACCGAACAATTGAATCACTTTTAGACATCAGAATCAACAATTTAGTTGAAATATTTAAAGACGCACAAACCAACAATCATTCAATTATCAACTACACTACCCAACAATATTCAATAACATTTATCACAAACATTTTATTTTAATCTACAATTGAGTTTGGGGTTCGGAAAACTAGCCTTTATGTAAAAAAATATTTGAAATGCCAGGCTGCAAAGAAAATAAAAAATTCGTTTCAAGCAAAGATCCCATGCAAAAAACAAGATTAATAGTCAGAAAGTACTAGAATTTAATGTTAGAGTAAAAGTACAAGAGTTGAATTTTATAAATTGTAGTTGAAAATGCAATTTTAGTTTATTGTAGCAAGCATTGTGTGTTTTAATCAATTTGATAATAATTAGTCACAATTTGAATCTTAAAGTGCACATATGAACATTTCAAGGTAGTTTGAACCTCTTGTGTGCAGATATGTTAAGTCTTGGGTAGCAATTTTACTTGGGAAAATGCAAAAGTATAAGTTGGGATATTCATGAGTCTGAGGTCGTGAGTTATTTAGGGCTTAGTTTCATAATTTAATGCCCTCAAATGTAGATATATGCTTTAAAGTAATGTTATGTGTTGAATTGTAACTTGGAAAACAAAAGAGCAAGGAATGGACATTAATAGGCAAAATAAAGAAGAAATTAAAAATCGAAGATAGCTAAACAACTCGGCAATCCACCAGTGGCCTCTTAACCTGCCAAAACTTATAGCCAGTTACCTTGAAGAAAGGAGATTTGGCAACGAATAGACCCTTTTGAAGGCATGCCAATTAGATCCGTGAAGAAGGTTTAGTCTACCAAATATTTCAAAATCATAAATGAAAATGCAACAAAAATAATGATCCAAGAGAGCTATTGGTGAATCCCAAAATCCTTCAGCAATCTTGACTCATATTTTCTAGTGTTACATAAAGAAATTAAGGGCAAACTCAAGACAAGAAGGTCATGGACGGAGCAATTGGTGAGTCACTGACATGTTGGTTGTACACGACTTACCTCGTTGTTTCACCCAAAAATACCAAATTCTGAAAGAGTATAATTTTATCAACATAGATCTCAGTATTCTACCATTATAAAACTCATTGTTTTGAGGAAAAAAATGTTGTTTTTTCTTAGTTTTTAAAGAATTTTCTAGGGTTTTCAAACAGGATTTTGATTTGGGTTTCAAAATCAAAGAATTTTAAAGACTTGAAGGTTCATATCCAACCTTAGGGGAATGCAATAGGTATGAATTTCATGGATTTTATAATGTATGGGTAAAACACCCACTCTTAGGGGTGTGATAATGTGTTTAATTGACTAAATTAGTTGATAGGTTTAATTAATTATTATTTTTTCTTGAGGTTCAATTTATGAATTGTAGGGAAAATTACAAATTCTAAATTAGTGTTCTATATTTGCTTGAGAAATATGTGTAGAATTAAGGTTATAGATATGCATTTATAGGATTTTAGTATTTGTGGGTTCAGCTCGAGAGAGTGATTATTTACTCAATTTCACTTAAGTATCTTGAGAGAGTAGATCATGTGAGGTCATGCGCTGCTTATAGTTTTATTCTTGTTGAGGTTTTAGAGAACTCGCTTGAATCGTAGAGTTGTTTGAGAGAAAGTTATTACATTTATAGCCTAGCCTACACACTAAGTTTCCACTTATTTGAATAATTAATAATTACCCAGCAAGTGAAATTGAAAATCGATCAATTACATCCCCAAGAATCCTTCTATATTTGATTCTTCCCTTTTATTTCGAAGTTGTTATTGCTTGAAATTTAAACTTTTACATAACCCCATCTTACATTCGTTGTCAAACCATTAACTTACATTAATTGGTTTCAACAATATCTACTTCTACAATCAATTTGAAAGTATGTTTTACTTCTTAAGTAAATTCTAATTAGTAACACCCATTGTTAGATCAACCTAACTCGTGTTGGGTTAACAGTAACTTACGATCACCTACACCTAGTATTAGAAGAGGTGTAGATGAGTATTATCATAAATGGTGCTTCTTTCGGGAGTGATGTTTAGAACTCTCTTGTTAAAGTTTGTTGATGACCTTTTTATGTGTAGTTGAACAAACATATACGTGTTTGTTGTTGTTGTTGTTCACTCCATAGCAGAATGAGTGCTCAAGGGAGTAACATAAGGCAAATAGGGTTACTATGGAAAAATAAATAATTCTTCTTATATATAAGGAACTCATCTTGGTAACATGGGTGTTATACGGATACCTCTCGATGATGAAAATTTGGGTTTTCACGTGACTATTACGATCTTGCATATGATACAAATGAAAGATGTTTCTGATAGTTTGGTTCATGATGTTCCCCATAAGCACATGCAGAAGTTTGTGGACATGTGTAGCCCTTTTTCCTTCGAGGAGAGTGCACAAGAATCAATGAGACTTCGATTGTTCCCCTTCTCTTTAATAGGGGAAGCAATAAAGTGGTTGGCTGATTTATCTAGAGACTCAAAGCCATCGTGGGAGGAGATCACCGAGACATTCAATATGCATTTATTTCCTCTCTCAAAGATGGTCATGTTAAGAAATCACATTCAGAATTTTGAGCGTATAGATGGGATCCGTTTATGAAAAAAGGATAAGGTTTCAGAAATTGTTTCTCAAGTGACCAATTCGTAGTCTCCCTAGTGATGTGTTGCTACAATATTTCTATAGGAGCATTGATACACTCAACAAAGGGATGACTGATCAACTTGTTCGTGGGAGGGATTATGCAACAAGCATTCACTATTTCATCATCCCTTCTTTATAAAATATCCCATATAAATCGTGTTTGGTATACCAAAAAAGATCGAGTAGCACCTTTGACCTTTTGAATGACCAAGGAAAAGTACAAAAGAACTAGGAGCGATATGAGGACATTGCAAAGATGATGTCTGATATACCGTGGTTTCACGACATTTTTAATATTTTTTCCTTAAGTTTAGTGTGTGTCCAAAAGCCTTTTTTTATTGATTTTTATTTAAGTTTCTCTTTATTTGCAGGAAATATGTCTTAAATGAACGCGGAAGTTTTTGAGCAAGAAAAGCAGAAAAGTTACCACCTACGGCGCCAAATTTGATAACGCTCAAACTTTCTTCTCAAATAAGAAGTAAAGTGGTCGTATCAAGTAAACAACTCAACTAATGAGGTTGGAATCATTCCCACGACGAAAATAGTTTAGACTTAACTTTAATCTCTTATTACTATTATTTAGTCAATTATTTCCATAGAAAATAAAAGACAATAAAAAGGGGGGTTTTATTTCTAAATTAATGAGAATAACTACCTAAATTAAAGTAAACAACTAACAGATTCAAATCTTAGAGTTTAGTTAATTAATAAAAGTAACTAGGGTTTAAGTGTTCCCCACAGGTTCCTAACTTGATAATTCTAACTATAACAATTCTTTCCTAGTATCTTCCATGCAAAGTGATAAGTTATGTATTGCTAAATCCTTGGTCTGGCATCTAGAAAATTTCACTCCGCACCTTGGTCCGTCTACTTGTGCTTCTATATTAACCCTTACCTTTACCTCATATTAAGCATTATATTCGATATTTGACTAAGTTATTACCTCGCACACATCAATACTAGCCTATTAGATAGTATACACTTAATCTATGTTAATAATTAGTTTCCTATTATCTACCTCCTTTCTCCGGCAAGTAGCATTCGGTGACCTAAAAGAAAAATTGGTGTTTGCACCTATCATTATTTCTCAAGATTGGAATAGTCAATTTGTGGTGATGTACGATGCTAGTGGGGTTGATATTGGTGTAGTGGGACAAAGAAAGAACAAAATCCTTCACCCCATTTACTATGCTAGTAAAACCCTAAATGAAGCTCAGAAGAACAACACAGTGACTGAGCAAGAACTCCTTGCAGTAGTCTTTGATTTTGAAAATTTTTGCGCCTATTTGCTAGGTACTAGAGTTATAGTGCATACTGGCCATTCCACATTGAGATATTTCATGGCAAAGAAGGATGCAAAACCAAGGTTTATTCATCGGGTATTACTGCTACAAGAATTTGACTTTGAAGTGAGAGATAGAAAAGGGACCGAAAATCAAGTTGCTTATCACTTGTCCCATCTAGAATATGAATCTATGAGAGAGTTAAGGGATAAGACTGATATTGATGATACTTTCGCCGATGAGCATGTATTGGCTGCATCACTAGACTTGATTCCATGGTTCGCAAATTTTGCGAACTATCTGGCCAGTGATATTATTCCATCGGACTTGTCCTTTATCAAAGAAAAAAGTTCATGTACGATGTGAAGAAGTTCTTTTGGGATGAACCATACTTATATAGAAGTTGTGCCGTGGGCTTATTCGGCATTGTGTGCCAAAATGTGAGATGTTGAGTGTTTTAGAGGCATGTCATTGCTCACCCGTTGGTGGACATCATAGTGGTATTCGAACCGCACATAAGATATTACAATGTGGCTACTATTGGCCAACTCTTCATCAACATGATCATGAGTTTGCTAAAGCATGTGATAGTTGCCAAAGAGATGCAGCATCTCAAGAAAGCAAGAGCTCCCTCTACACCCCATTCTTGTGATTCAGTTATTTGATGTTTAGGGTATTGAATTTATGGGTCCTTTTGTGAGTTCTCATGGAATGAAGTATATTTTAGTAGCGGTTTATTATGTATCTAAATGGGTGGAAGCTATCGCCCTCGCAAGAAATTAAGGGAAGAGTGTCATTGCATTCTTTAAAAGAATATATTCTCTCGTTTTAGAACCCGAAGGGCAATTATTAGTAATGGGGGCTCCCACTTTTGCAACAGATTGTTCAAGGGGTTATTGGAGAAATATGGGGTTCGCCATAATGTGGCCACTCCTTACCATCCTCAAACTAGTGGGCAAGTTGAAGTGTCAATAGGGAGATCAAAACAGATATTGTCAAAAATAGTGAACGCTGGTAGAACGGATTAGTCAAGGAGTCTTGATGATGCTCTTTGGGACTACCGGACAGCGTATAAGACACCCATAGGTATGTCCCCATACCAACTTGTATATGGGAAAGCTTGTCATTTTCCGGTTGAATTAGAGCATAAAGCCATGTGGGCTATGAAGAAGTTGAAAATGGATTGGAACGAAGCTGCAGAACAACGGTTAACTGGGTTTAATGAACTCCATGAATTTTTCCTGAAAGCTTATGAAAGCTTAGCCCTCTACAAATAAAAAATGACGAAGTACCATGACCTAAAAATTGAAAAACGAGAGTTTATGGTTGGGGATTTGGTGTTTATATTCAATTCTAGGTTGCGCTTGTTTCCGGGCAAGCTCAAGTCAAAATTGACTTGCCCTTACTTGGTTACCCTACTATTTCCCTCATGGAGCAGTTGAGTTTGAAACCAAGGAGGGTCTGCGGTTCAAGGTGAATGGATAATGCATAAAAATCTATTTTAGGCATGTTGAATCGGCGAATGAAGTGATCGAGGCATACCATATTGATGAAGTCTGAGTAATCAAGTGTCTTCAGTCGTGCCGCGACATTAAATTAGGTGTTGGTAGGGAGGCAACCCAATACCTATAGTTTTCTTTCTAGTAATGGTAGTATTTTCTACTAATGGGTTTTAAATTAGCAGGTATCACATCACCACGAAATTCTTCACAACATCACTCTGCAACAGTCACTGATGGATACATCGACGGACCGTCACATGAATCAGTTGTGCCAGATATGTCTTTTATTTATTTTCAAAACTAGGGCACACGCAACTCAACCAATCATAGACCATCGCAGCTGTGACGGACCGTCTCGAGGACTCGTTGCATCATTAATGAGCGTACCCAACCCGACCCGATTGGGGGTATTTTAAAAATTGTTAACATTTAAAAAACCCACCCCTTCATTTCACCCATTTCCTTCCCTCATTCTACCATTTCCCTCCCTTTCAAACTTCCAACTTCCTACTTCTCTTCTCTATCAATTGATCACTTCACTAGATCCCCAAATTCCTAATATCTACTCTCTATTGGTCCTAGTCTGTTGCTATGGTTTTTTTCTTGTTAACCAAGTTCCTCAATTGCATGTCTTTCTCCTCTTCTGAGGTATGTGTCTCTTCTTCTACCCATTTACATTGCATTTCTATTTTTCAATTAGTATTAGCCTATTTCTTATTGATAGGTCTTCATTAGTTGTTCCAATTTAGTCTGACCTTGGTTGAGAATACTCAAGTTGCCTTGTTAAAACTCTAGAAATAAGCATTGCTAGTTTGATAGGTATTTGGGTTAAAAACATGTAGGTTAACGCTAGGTATTCTTGAGTAACAGAGGATGAATGTGGCATTCTCAGTTATGTCACTGAATGAAAGAACCACATGCCAGACCATCGCTCCAATGACGGACCGTCATAGGGTCTTCTCCAACACCCCACTGTTTGTTTTTTCTAAAGAGTCCACCAACGGACACATGCGAAGGACCGTCATTCCCATAATGTTCCGTCCTGCACAAGCGTTCTTGTTGTCAGAGACCTTATTCCTCAGGGTTTCCAAATTTTTCTAAGTTTCCTCTGATGGACATCTACGATGGACCGTCATACCTTCGACAGTCCGTCCTGCACAACCGTCATGGTTGTCAAAGACCCTTGTCCTAAGGGTGTCTATTTTTTTTCTAAGTGTCCTCTGACGGACATCTACTACGGATCATCATACGGT
The DNA here is from genome assembly GCF_036512215.1 of Solanum lycopersicum. Lineage (NCBI taxonomy): Eukaryota > Viridiplantae > Streptophyta > Magnoliopsida > Solanales > Solanaceae > Solanum > Solanum lycopersicum. Next base: position 37,806,120 of record NC_090803.1, read on the forward strand.
TATAGAACCATCTCCTAAGGGTCTCCATACCTTTTGTAAGTGACCTCTGACGGACATATATGATGGATCGTCGTTGCCACAATGGTCCATCCTACACAACCGTCATGGTTATCAGAGACTCTTGTCCTAAGGGTCTCCCACTTTTTCTAAGTGTCCTCTGACAGACATCTATGACGGACCATCACACCCTCAAAGGTACGTCCTACCCAACCGTCGCGACGGTCAGAGACGCCTCCCTTAAGGGTCTCCATACCTTTTTCTAAGTACCCCACGATGAACATCGACAATAGACCGTCATTGTCACGACGGTCCATCCTACTTAGTAATCATAACTGTCAGAGACTTTCCTTCAAGTGTCTCTTCATAAAAATAATTGAAGTAAGCCATGACGGACCCCTGGACGGTCCGTCGTACTCACGACGAGCCGTAACCTAGTCTTCATGTTTCATTGTTACTATAGAGATATAAGTACAACTTTGCTCTTATATTTACTTTGTGTCATTTTTTCTTATCTTGTTTGCTCCTTCTAGTACTAACATTGATTCTTTCTAAATACTAATTCTAGTGGCACCAAAAAAAGATCGAGTTTACGCAGGTGGGCATTGAAAGTCTATCGCCCCATCTGCCTGACTGGTTATAGGCTCTGGTGATGAGCATGATCCCGAGTACGTGACCCCATGCACTGCCACTCCATCACGAGTTGCACGGGCAACCAGAGCTACGCCTGAAAAGGTGGCATCCGGCGTAGTCACTGAAAAGGTGTCATCCGTAGAAGTCCCTACACCCGCCATATCTGTACAGTCTGCCTCGTCTAATGAGGCTGATAGTCCTGATTCCACTCCAGGCTCACCGACTGGTTCTCTCACCCTGGTCGCCGGCCAGCCCAAAGCTGGTGTGTCGATTGGCAATATCAAGTGTATTCAGACGCCATGTTTCTGAATGATAAAAGGTTCATGACACGGACCGTTACACTGGAAAGGCGGGTCCTTACGGGAAATCTCCCCACCATGCCATAGATCCACAATCTCTTTACCAGACACCGGCTAGAGTGGAAATCTCATGCTTTGGGCCGCTACAGTGAGGAGATGGTCCGAGAGTTCTACGTCTCATATGTGGCTACTCTCCGATCACATATAGATAGATGGGCTGACCCGCCAAATAGACCCCACTTAAGCATGTCCGATTATGCAGCATACAGGTTGATATCTCACTGCCAGCCATATGCCGGCAGCTGTACGGCGAGGATGTTGATGCCAACAGGACCCCTCTCACCACCGAGTTCGACTACCGGTGAAAAATTGTAAAAGATGGCCAATTCTTGCGTGATACATCATTGAGAGAGACCACAAAGAGGTGGATGGCATTGCACTTGTTTATTGATAGAGAGAGTGCCGAATGGGTGACAGAGCCGAAGGGAGCCATCAAGAAGTCTAACTTGACCTACACGGCTAAGTCCTTATGGTTGATTGTCCGCCACTGCCTTTTCCCCACGACAGTTGACAATAAAGTCACATGGGATTGCGCAATTCTGATGGCGGCAATGATAGCGTGGTTTGAGGTGGAATTCACTTGGACTCTATAGGCGGTCATGCACGAGAGGGATTTTAAGGTCACAACTACTTACCCATTTCCGTGCATGATATTTTCCTTATGCAGGTCCGCTTGTGTGCCCATCTGGTACATTGATCAGCTAAAGACTCCGCTGGGCACTATATATAGGCCTCATCAAGGATAAGGACAATGAGTTGGATCCATGCAGAGGGTCCCGTCCTGAGTTACCTCCACTTTGTGAAAATCTGGCTGACACTGTAGCACATGCTCAGACGGTCGAGTCTATCCCGGGTAGTAGCACTTACCTTAGCTCCTTTCGCTTATCCCTTTTCCCCAATATGTTCCCACTTTCTAGGGTTCAGAAACTAGAGGCACAGATGACTCCACTTCTGCATCAGATCCATCCATGGATGCAAAGGTCTATTGCTGAGGCATAGGAGCACTTGGAACGTAAAATGGTCCAGCACACAGAGCGGAACATTGCTCAGGTTCATCAGCACTTGGACGTTTTTGAGTTGCGGGTGCTAGCCAGGAAAGCCCCTCAGGTGGACGTGTCAACCCTTCAGGCTGCGGTCGAGAGTCTGCGAGTGGACATTGATATGATCCTAGAGGCTAGGGTTCCTGAGTCTGAGGCCCCTTTTGCATAGCCTGCTGAGGACACAGTGATGGTGGCCTTATTCACCACTTTTGAGATTCCACCACCCCCCCTCGAGAGAATGCCAAGATACCCAAGGGTTAAGAGGAGGATGAGGCTAGATAACAGAAGAAGGAGCTCCGTGAGATGGAGGCTGCGAGGAGATCCTCGCTTGCTGAGGAGGAGGCGCGTAAGATTAGAGTTGTCGAGTAAGCTGCAAGGACATCAAGCTCAAGATATTTGGAGACCGCGGGAGGCACTATTGATAGTGTTGTTGTTGATAAGGACACTACTGAGGGTGTCAAGACTACACAGGTAGTGGGTTCTAGGGAACCGGACCCACAAGCCTGCTGATCATCGGTGCTTTACACCCTAGGTTCTCTTCTCCTACCACTCTCGTCTTTCAGTTTTTTTATGCATTGGTGACAATTGCATATCTTTTTGTTGGGGGTGGGGTTACTGGAAAGTGAGTGCTAGGGTGAAGTCTGAGTAGCCCAATTCACTATCCTCTTTTTGGGTTTTCTTGCCTGTGTTCTTTTTCCACAAGAGACATGATTATTTTTATTGTTAAACCGCATGACTTTATCTTGTGAACATAGTACACTCTGAAGTATGGTGGCTAAAATGATATCCTGAGGTAATGAAAATGATGCATGACTAGGCATAGTAATTGATAAATGTGTGGCTCTAAGCATGACATAGTGATACACAACTGCATGACCCTAAGTCTAAAATTCGAACTAGCTGTCTGATAATCTGGTAGAGTAATGAGATTTCAAGTGAGTGTGAGGAAGATTTGAATAGTCCACTATTTGTACTGAGTTAGAACTTTCCTGGTTAGTCCTGCTAAAAGTAAGTTGTAGTAAAAAATTTGTAAAGGATCATAGGCAAGGTTCAATATAGCTAATTTTTAGCCTAGATAAAAAAAACGAATGAAATTAATCCCTCTTTGATCCAAATGATTTGAGCTTAAACAAGACCTTTCTTTTTCACCCCAACTTATCTTTTATGGGAATAATGTGTTGGCTCTCCTCCCTCTTTGGACATGTCCACCTCACCTTATTCCAAAAGCATAAGTTGAGGGTGGCTAATGCAGCAAACAACCTTTTCATGGTCCTGACCCAACTTTGGGTATTGTGTACTTTGACTCATGGAAAAGTCATGAGTTGAGGGTAGCTAATTTGAAGAATGCTCTGGAAAGTGGGGTTGAAAAAATAAAGAGAGAGAAAGAACAAAAGTAAAGTGAGTCAAAAAAACAGTTAAAAGAAAATTTAATTAAAAAAAGTAATATATATATATATATATATAAATACAAGCATGAAAAGAAGAAAGTGACTTACACAAATGAAGAAAGAAGGGAAAATAGCAAGGTGAAAGAATATTAGAAATTGGGCAAAATAAAATGATAAAAAGTGGTATGTTTAGCCGATATGTCAAGGAGGGTAAAAAGTCACTAAAGTATACCTAAATATACCCTACCTAACCCTGAGCCTATGTTACAAGCTAAGACTTAAAGAAGTTAAAATAAAGGCAAGCTTATGGCAATATGTATAAAGGAGTTGTGAATTTTTTCTGAGAGTGAGTGTTGAAAATAAATCCTTACACTCAAACGTAAATCATTGTGTGAACAATGAGTATGTTGTTTTGAAGTGAGGACACTAGTTCCAATACCAGAAATATTAGCACCTCGGTGAGAAATTGAAGAGTATAGTTTTCAGTGCGTGGTGAGTCTGTGTCATGGTCTGATTCTACATTACTCAAGCCTAATAGTGATAACATGCATAAACATGATGAGACTGATTGGGATTGAGAGCCAAATTATTGCGGAAGCTAAAACATGGATACTATTGTACAAAGATTTTGTAGTGAGTCATAACCGTCGCTTGAGGAAAAACAATGAATTTAAGTTGAGGTTGTTGATATACGATGATTTCATGGTATTTTTAGTACTTTTTCATTAAGTTTAGTGTGTGTACAAAAGCCTTTTTGTATTGATTTTTATGTAAGTTTCTCATTATTTGCAAGAAATCTGTCTAAAGATGAACGCAAAAGCTTTTGAGCAAGAAATGTAAAAAAATTACAACCTACGGAGCTTGTGATTGTCCATCGAGCTTGTGACGGTCCATAGGTGGCATCGTAGTGAAGCTGCTGAAGGAAGATGAGGAAGTCTGACCTAAGTGTGGGATTACAAAGTTCATGACGTACCTTCATAGCCACGACGGTTCGTCCTGCTGGTTCGTCGTTGATTAGAGAGTAATCCCAGTACCCGAACTCCAAGAAGTTTAAGTATTATGGAACGGAGACCCGCAACGGGCCGTTGTTCTTTGAACGGTCTGTCATACATGTTCGTTAAGGGTAATGAAAAAAGCAGCAGAAGGATTTGTAAAGTATAGGATGGCGGAGGCCATGACGGCCCGTCGTTACCACGATGGCATGTCACAAGGTCCGTCGACTCGGACGCGTTTTGAAAGATTTTCTGCAATTATGTCCCTATTTATTAGGTTTTTGGTTTTTATAATTGGTTGGAAAACCCTCGTTTTTGGGGTTAGAATCTTTGTTGTTAGACTTTTTGTTAGTAGACTCTCTTACAGTAGACCCTTTGATATTAGACTTTTGATTATTAGACTTGTTGATAGTAGACTTTTGATTGTTGGTGATTTTGTTGATTAATCAAGTGAATTTCTGGAATTTATTATTTGTCATTAAAGTAAATGCATGAATTGAATTTCTGGAATTTATTCTTTGTCATCAAAGTAAATGCATGAATTCTTATATTACATATACGAATATTGTGATTATGACTATGGGTAACTAAACTCCATAACTAGGGTTGTGGGAACCATGGGTGAATAATGAGGTAAACCTAACTAAAATAACAATTCTAGAATAGTGTCTTGCATGTATTGATAATTCTTTCGTTAAGATGTCTTTTTAACGGATGGCCAACATTAGAACTCGCCTTAATGCTAATTGCCGGACCAAGGAGGTAGATAATAGGAAAAGAATTATCAACATAGATTTAGTGTATACTATCTAGTAGGCTAGTATTGATTGGTAGGAGGTAGTAACTTAGTCAAATATCGAATACAATGCTTAATATAAGGTAAAGGTAAGGGTTAGTATAGCAACACACGTAGCTGGACCAAGGTTCGGAGTAAAATTTTCTAGATGACGGACCATGGATTTAGAAATACACAACTTATCACTTTGCATGCAAGATACAAGTAAAGAATTGTTATAGTTAGAATTATAAAGTTAGGAACCTGTGGGAAACACTTAAACCCTAGTTACTTTTACCAATTGATTAAATTCCAAGATTTGAATCTGTTTGTTGTTTACTTTAATTTAGCTAGTTATTTTAATTAATTAAGAAATAAAAACCCCCCTTTTATTGTATTTTCTTTTCTAAGGAAATAATTGACTATGTAATAGTAATAATAGATTAAAGTTAAGTCTGAACTATTTTCCTCGTGGGAATAATTTCAACCTCATTTGTTGGGTTCTTTACTCAATACGACCGCTTTACTTCTTGAGAAGTAAGTTTGAGCGTTATCAATGTCTTAGATTGTATTTCTAAATGAACAAGTCATGAAGATTCTATCTGAAAATAATGTTGTGAATTAGGTTTTGACTCTAAAGTAAGGTGCACATGGGCTCAAAGGATACAGGTGGGACTCAAGGTTGGAATATGCTTGGTGAAAATAAATGGAAAAGTTATAATTGTGTTGTGAGTGACCATGATGCTTGTTGGTACACATGGTTAATAGCCCAAGATCAGGTGACTCTGCAAGAAGTTGTTCGGTAAATGAGTTCTTGTCTCACATTTTTACTACGGTTGAAGGTTCATATGAAATTTTGAAAGAAATCAGGAGTAAGTTCTCATCCTTGAATAATAAGCTAAATTGTTATTCGGATGTTATCAAGCAACTTGAAAACCAAATGAGTCAACTCACTTTCCAAGTTGGAACTCATGGGTTTGTAAGAAAATATTGTTTTTGCTTAGTTGTGAAGAATTTTCTAAGGTTTCCAAGTAGGGTGTTGATTTGGGATTTTAAATCATTGTGTACTTGAAAGACTTGAAGGTTCATACCCAATTATGAACAATGAAATAGGTATTGATTTCTTAACTTTTAAGATGTATAGATTAAGGGGTGTGATTGTGTGTTAAATTGTCTGAATTAGCGTATGGGTACTATAAATTTTTGGTTTTTCTTATTGTTATGAAGTGGGTCTTACTTATGACAGTTTCAATTTATGAATTGTAGTAAATCTTGTGAATTCTTAATTCTTGTGCTATGCTTGCTTGAGAAACATGTGTAGAATTAAAGTTATGTATTGACATTTATAGGATTTGGGTAGTTGTAGGCTCAGCTCGAGAGAGTGAGTCTTTACACAAATCCACTTATTGATATATAGAGTAGATAATTTGTGGCCATGGGCTACCTATAATTTTATGCTTGTCGAGATTCAATCCTAGCAGAGAGAAAACTATCACATTTAAAACCTAGCCTACCTAATAATTTTCAGCTGATTTGTACATCTGATAGTTACCCATCTAGTAATTGAAAATGAATCAATCACATCAGCAGCAATAGCTTCATCGTCTAGCGATTTATGATTGATCCAATATAGGCTTCGTTCGGGTGTCGGATGATGGACTCGTTCTATGATGGCATAATTGTTTTATTGATGAACTCAAACTAATATCTTGAAATAACGTTCAAGTACATCTTATTATAGGGGAACCTAACTAAATCCACCTCAAGGTGACATATGAAAAGGGTGACAGCAAACCCTTGAGATCCTCCAATGTCTTCTCCTTTATCAAGTTTCTATAGGTGTGCATGAACTCTGATGAACATGCCAATACTGCATTTATATCATAGCATCGACATTTCACTTTCAGGCATCGGACAGTAATTCCACTCGCTCGCTTTCGGTGCGGTATGTCTCTACCAACAACGTTTGGTCTATCCATTCCTTAAAAACAATGTGGGAGAAGTTACATAGAATTAAGAAAATCCAAATGTGAGTGTTTGAGGTTCTTAGCAACAACCTTTTAGAGCGTAAGCATGGGTATTTGTTTGAAAGTTTTAGTGTCAATTTTTGTCAATACCTATGACTTTAAAAGTGCTATTTTATTGAACGACATGTGTGTGCAAATCAGATAAGGTAAATTGAGTTCCATTAGTCAGATGTGACATCATAGCATCTTATTGTGGCTATGAATTTTGTTGAGTGGAACTCTTGTGATAGCGATTGCACATATGAAAAATTGGTTAATTTTTGTTTTAGATAATTATGTGCGATGCCATGAGTGGTGACGTTGGCTCGAAGTGCATGCTAGACCAAACCTAGAGCTTTCCCCATCGGTCCTATTGGCTAATATGAGTGAATGACAGAGATGATCTTAGGAAATTCATGGAGATTGAGTCAATTTTGTCATTGTACTTCTTTATGACAACCTTGCGTGAGTGTGAAGCTAGTTTTGGCACCTTTTGATCCTACCCTTTTCTTCAGAAGAAACATAAACACAGAGGACTTTTTTTGTCTCCCACTTATTATCTTCATGAGGCATTGGTTGTTGTAAATAACTTAAGACAAAACCCTATGTTTGGGGTCTGTTTAAAAAGGAGGTAAAGCAAGAAGAAGATTGACAAATTACCCCCTTATAAAAATCTTGTTGAAAAGGATGAACCCTTTCATATATAAAAAAAGAAATAAATAAATTGTTGAAATAAAATGGATCAAATAAGCAAAAGAAATGAGGTATCCAATTAGTTGTGCTTGAAAGAATAGGATGCGGATTTTGAGACTCAAAAAGTGTTGTAGAGAAGGTGAAAGAATGAAAGCATTTCATGAAGGTAGAAGTTACTAAACCTAAATGATCATACAATTACTCTCAGGTCTGTTGCAACACTTAAAAGACCTTTGTAATCTTTAATGAGATTATCATCATGTTGATGGGAAAATACGTGCAAGACTATGCGGAAAGATCATACATGTATTTTTTATAGAGTGTCACGCCCCGAGAGCACCCCGTTGACGGGAAACGGCTTGCTTGACCCCTAAGAGTATTCATACAATCCCTTAGCATATCATAACACAAGAATGTAGGGGAAATTGCAGAAAATTTAAAACTTCCTTTACAATCAAAGTCTTTTCTAAAATAAGAGAATATCTACAAAACTATGTATCAAACCATCTAAACACTTGGATTCTAACTCTTCAAAAAAAAGCTTAGTGACATAGCTCTTACACAAGTCTAAAACATAAAAGAAAGACAAAAAAAGACATGTTGTTGAATGCTCAAACACCATAAATACTCACCAATCATCTTTTTCTTGATGTCATTATAACCTAGCCAGGAGGATGTAATACAATATCTCCAAAGCCTATACTTATAGAAAATGTAGAAGAAGGGGTTTGCATTAAAACATACTAAGTACGGAAGCTAAGCGTAAAACTATTAAAACATGCACGAAAAGGGGACATTTCATTTGAAACCGTGCTATATGCCATTTTAGAACATCATATTGGAAAAAGTTGGAGAATGCAACTCATAAAGCAAATCATGTACAATTCATCACCACATAAGAACTATCATCATAACTACAAGCATAGTTCCAACATAAGCATAGTATATATCCCAATTCGTCACAATGCATAGTCTTAAATCATAAACATAACACATAGTCAAATATCAAGATTTTCTCATAACTAAGAAATGATTACATAAGAAACCTTTATCTCTACTAGTGCAATGCATATATAGGACTCCATAATCCTACCTACACTAACTACAACTACATTACGCAAAAAGGGATGTTCTTTCGTCGAGTTTGGTGTTGAAACTACGAACTTGAACGTGGTTTGGAGAGGGTGTTGAACAGTAGGTCATTCATTGTATAAACGTCAAAATAAGGTATGGGTTTTCTTACTCTTGGTCCCTTTCCTAAGAGACCCGTAGGACTCAGATTAATCTATTCCAAAAACTAGAGTTATTCCGCTTATCATGTCCCTGTCACCAGTTCCCATTGATTCGTACGTTGGATATGTTTGCTGGTAAAAATTATAGTTTTAATATGTTTTCGTGATGATTATGTTCATGTATGTGTGTTCGTATTTATGCAATTATTAAAGTATGTTTTTCCAAGTCTATGGGATAAGTAGGTGTGCAAAGTGAATGTTGTTGTGGCTCTTGGACACGGATCAGAGCATGGAATGACATGTTTTATGATCGTATTTCACATGAAAAAACTTGTATAAATCGTGATGTTCATATGAGGTATAATGTGGCTCATTTGATCAAAAAACTATTAGCTAAATGATTCACGAAATTCCCTAAGAATTAACTCACAATGTTGATGAAAAGAAGCTGAAAAATGTAACTCAAATTTCCAGCACCTTGTTGGTTAATTTCAGCGATGTTGTTTAATAAGGTATGTAAAATGAAGAAAAATAAGTGAGGTCACTGAGGATTGAACCCGTCCCCTCACCATGTTAAAAAATCATTGAATTAATGTGAGTTAAAAAGAATATGGAATGTGGGATTCGAACCCGTGTGACTTAACCGAAAATGAAAAGAAAAATAATACATAAAAAATAAGAATGAGGTGTTTGGGATTCGAACCCACAACCTCTATGTCAAACATTAAGGAGAATTAAATTAAAATAAAAATAGAGGCATGTGCGAATTGAACCCACAACAGCACGGAAGAATAAAGGAAATTAGAGAGAAAAGAAAATGAAGATGAGGGGGTTGGATCCCACACCCTCTTGGTCAAATAAAAAATTTATTTAAGGAAAAAGGAAAATAAAAGATAATAAGGTTGTGGGAGTTCGATCCCACATCCTCTCAGTCTGAAACGAATGAAAACTGAAGAAAGAAATTAAGGGAAAATGAAAAGGAGGTGTTGGGGCTCGATATGGGTTCCCAAGTCGTGTGGATTAAACTAATATAAACAAATATTTATGTGTTGTCCAAGGGATTCGAAATGGGTTGACTTGCTCGAATTCCATTTTGATACATAATTCATACGTGAATAAATGTTCAAAAATAATGTTGTTTGCATAGATCAAAATTGACATCTTGACATACCTACAAGATGCATAAGTCTTATACCATATAATCTTAGGAAGATATGAATCACTTAGAAGAACTATGATCGAAGCCTCATGGTTTGTATGTATACACCCATAAGTCTAGCATACGCGTAAAGTAAGTGAACATAAGATGTATGTAGCGAAATGATGAAACTCTAGAAGGGTCAAGTAAGAGTGTGAAACACACTAAATGTCCAAGTGCATTGGCATATGATGAAATGAACATTCACGTAAAAATTGGTGAGTAATTATGAACAGTAAATATGAAAAAGCGTATGAATGTGGTGACAACATGATAAGAGGCTAATGTGAAATATGAGAGCAATCTCAAACGATCCTAAGTAAATGTTACCAAAACATACTCAACTATGAGGGTGTAAAGATGATGAAAAGACTAGTATCTAGGAAAACTCTAACAAAAGTATTGATATTAATGTATACTTAATACTAATGATGAAATTAGAAATCATCTATTGATCTATGATTTCATCATACTAGAAGTCATTTTCCATGACGTATGAGTTGAATGTAATGGAACTTTGTACTGAGCACCGATAGGCTAGCTATGAGCGGTAATGCCTTATTTCGGGAAGGGAGGAAGATGGCTTTCTATGTATGCTACTTCCAATATAGGGATCAAGCAGGGTTCAATTCCCTATGTACGCTAACATGTTTTCGATCACTTTCGCCATTGATTCCACCTCTTTTTGGTTTGGGGCAGACACTGGATTTTATGATGCTCACATGATCTATGTCGATTAAATTTAAAGTTCCCAAATGAAAGAATGAGGATAGCCTCAACTAATGCACATAATGAAATGAACGAAAATAAAGGTGTTAGGATAGGATAATAAATAGGTGAGCTAGACTTAAGTAATAACACTAGGTTATTCTTGGTCATTGAACAGCGAACCCGATGAGAGTCTTAAACTACATCCTACGTATAACCGGTGGTTGCACTAGTATATGAAAGAATGAAAATGAAGTACGTATGAATAATGAAGCAGACTCTGTTTTTGTTAATGAAGGCTCTCTAGTTGAGGTCCCATATGTTGAGCACTCATTTTGGGAAGTCCTAATGTCAAGTCCATGATTTGAAGGTCTCATGGCATATGAAAGAATGATGTGAACTACGTGATATGATATGTGCAATGCGTTATGTGCTTCTTGCAAAATGATATGTATGATGATGCATGTTACCCTCATGGCATAACTTTCCTAATCCAAATTTGGCAAGTTCACTGACTTTCCTATCCAATTTGGCAAGTCCACTGACTTGACTTTCCATAAATCATGTTGTTAGGAAAGAGCTATTCTTACTCATGCATGTCCTTGGTGTATGCTTGCACATACCCATACTTTTTACAAGTGTGTACTAATCCCATACATTATCTACTTCTAGATGCAGGAACAGGTGGACATTAGAGCTTAAAGTAAGACGTTGAAGCTATACAGACGTGGAGCATTCATTGGGATTTGGTATGCCTTCATGCTTTCGAGGATGCTTGCCCATTATATTAGAGCTTAGATATAGGTTTGAGTTAATGGAGTATGTTCCACTAACTTTTCTTTCTCATCTTATTTCAGACATTTTATGGGTGCCATTTTGCCAAGTATACACTTAATGCAGTATGGAACTATTTCTTTCATTTGATGATATTAATATTATATGGTTGTTTCTGAACGTTTTTCAGTTTATGTAGAATGTCTTATATGAATGTTAAGTAACAAAAAGCTCATATTTGCCGCTAAAATTAACCTAGATTAAGTAACGATGACGTATGTAGGCTTTTATGTGACCTGTGAGAGGTCAACGACGCCGGTCTCTTCTTGAGTCTAGACTCCAATCGTGACAATTATGTGCGATTGTCCCTTCAATGACTGAACAACAACATTACCACAAAAGACAATTTATCCTCAAAGATTTATAAACATGCTCATTATATCATAATCATGCATTCACCTAATATCGTGCATTCAAGAGCAATGCTGATTCAACACATCAAGTATTCAATACATGGAACCTTGATCACAATCATGACTCAAGTAATACATTTTTCTCATGCATAGACTCATACGATCATATTATAGGTCATGTGGGTGAGATTTTATTCTCAATGTGTAACGACCTGTTTAGTCGTTTTGAGCAACAAACTTCAATTCTGGAAAAACAGGCTGAGGCGACGGACCAAACGACGATCCGTCATGGGCACAACGGACCGTCGCAAGGTCTCATTTCAAAACACTTAGAAAATCTGAAATTGGGTACTGAAAATCGACTCTCTGAACTTCGTGACGGAATGGCAGGACGGACCGTCACAAGCGTGGCGGAATGGCAGGACGGACCGTCACAGGCGTGACGGACCATCATAGATTGTTCAGTGGAAATTGACTCTCTGACTCTTGCGACGACCTGCAGGACGGACCGTCGCAGGCACGACGGCCCGTCACAGGTTGCGCAAATCCCAGGCAGAATTGGATTTCCTTACATGTTTTACGGGACGTTTTTGGACTATTCCTTCCTTAATTATAGATTTTGTGGGTTTATATTAATAACTCAAATTCTTGGGGGTTAAAAGAGGTAACCCTAAGTTAATTAGTGGGGTATTATTGCCATCTTTTACACTTAATTATATGTTAACTAGGGTAAAAGAAAGAGGGTTTGAATAAAGAAAATAGAGAGAACAAGGAGAGAGAGAAATTGATCGATCAAGAGGCAGAGGGAATATCAAAGCTTGGGAAATTGCTTGTTGATTCCAATTCTTCGGTGGAGGTAGGTTATGGTTTTCATGCTTCATAAGTAAACTCTTAATAGTGAATGATATGTATTGGTAGTATTGTAAACCCTACTATATGCTTAATGGTATGTTTGCATGAATATGATTATGTGATTGTGATAAGATAAGCATGATGAAAATATTGAATCCCAAATCTTGAAAATAAACTTTAATATACATTATTAATGATGATGCCTTGGTATAGAAGAAGGCTTGATGAATTAAAGTAATGGGATTGATGATGCCTTGGAATAGAGAAGGCTTGATGATTTACAGAATGATATTAGTGGATCAGAGTGTCACGTTCCGACACATGTAGGGGATCGGAGTGTCACGTTCCGACACATAGTATTAGTGGATCGGAGTGTCACGTTCCGACACATAGTATTAGTGGATCGGAGTGTCACGTTCTGACACATAGAATTAGGGGATCGGAGTGTCATGTTCCGACACATGTAGGGGATCGGAGTGTCACGTTCCGACACATGTAGGGGATCGGAGTGTCACGTTCCGACACATAGAATTGGGGGATCGGAGTGTCACGTACCGACACATAGTAGTAGGAGATCGGAGTGTCACGTACCGACACAAGAGGAGGAAAGATAATGAATCTTGAAAGATGATAATATACTCAACTTAATATACTTAATTCCCAAATGAGTATGGTGTTGAGGCTTGAGCCCTCATGGATGAACTTGATGGTACTTATTGATGATTATAATACTTGTTGTTACTACATGTTGAGTTTTATAGCTGATTTACGATAATATTGATATATATTGTTCCCTATTTTGAGTTGGCCGATGATATCTACTCAGTACCCGTCTTTTGTACTTACCCCTACTTTTATGTTTTTCTTCTTGTTATTTGTGGAGTGCAGCAAACGTGCCGACATCTTCGACTCAACAGTAACTCAAGCCAGTCTTCGCCACACCGAATCTTCAAGGTGAGCTAACGCTTCTAGCTTGGACTGGATCTTCTCCTTCATGTCTTGATTCCTTGAACTTCCGGCATGGACTAGCTTCTTATGTATTTTTAGCTTTTTAGACACTCTTAGTTAGTAATTTAAAGGTAGATGTTCTTGTGATGATGACTTCCAGATTCTGGGGATAATGATAAGTTTTTGAGTTACAGAAGTTGATTATTTATGAGTTTAAGTCTTCCGCATTACTTTCTGTTTATATTATATTGAAATGTTAAGGTTTAGATTGGTTGGTTAGCTCACATAGGAGGGTAAGTGTGGGTGCCAGTCGCAACCCGGTTTGGGTCGTGACAAACTTGGTATCGGAGCATTAGGTTCGTTGGTCTCATCACACAAGAACAGGTCTAGTAGAGTCTTAAGGAACGGTAGGGGGACGCCTTTACTTTTCCTTGAGAGGCTATAAGACTTTAGGAAAAATTTCACTCTTTCATTCTTTCTTTCGTGCTACTACTTGAGTCCAATTGGTATCTAGGTGATACGAATTGGTATCTGACCATCTTCACTCTCTTTCGCAGATGGTTAGAACTAGAGCAACGACTACGTCAACACCAACACCGGCCAGACAAGAAACAACTAAGCCAGCCACTGGGGCTGTGGCTCGAGGAAGAACAGCGGCAAGGGGCCGTGGTAGAGGTCGTGGGAGGACGTCCTCTAGGGGAAGAGGACGAGCACCTAGCCCATCTGATACTAGGGTAGTGACTCTCCACCGACTGAGGAAGTAATAAGAGAAGGGGAGGATGGGGAAACTGAACAAGTGCAGAATGAGGGATTGCCACCCCAACCTACCCCAGAGATGATCAATCAGGTTCTGGCTTATCTTAGCGGGTTATCTGATCAGGGCCAGACACCCCTAGTGTTTTCTGCACCAGCACCTCAGGCTCCGGAGGTACCACATGCGGCTACTATGGCTCCCCGCATGGATGTTCCATTGGAAATAAGCACATTTCCTTGTCTTACTACAGGGCCTGTAATGACAAGTGATCAGCATGAACTTTTCAGTAAGTTCTTGAAATTGAAACCTCCAGTCTTCAAGGGTGCTGAATCGGAGGATGCTTATGATTTTCTAGTTGACTGTCACGAGCTACTACACAAGATGGGTATAGTAGAACGGTTTGGTGTGGAGTTTGTGACTTATCAGTCTCAAGGGAACGCCAAAATGTGGTGGCGGTCACATATTGAGTGTCAACCAATAGAGGCACCACCTATGACTTGGGCCTCGTTCTCTAGCTTGTTTATGGAGAAGTATATCCCCCGGACTTTGAGGGATAGGAAAAGGGATGAGTTCCTGAGCCTAGAGCAAGGTAGGATGTCGGTTAATGCTTATGAGGCTAAGTTCCGTGCACTATCCAGATATGCCACTCAACTCTATTTCAGTCCTCAAGAGCGGATTCGCCGGTTTGTGAAGGGGTTGAGGTCAGAATTGCTGATTTCGGCCTTACAGGTAGCGGCAACGGCAAAATCCTTCCAAGAAGTGGTAGACTTTGTGATAGAAGTGGAAGGAGTGAAGCCAGACGACTTCACCACAACATCGACATCAAAAAGTCTTCGAAAGGGAGGTGAGTTTAATGGTTCTTACACTAGAGGACAGGGTTCGGGAAGTTACTCAGTCCGACCAATTCAGTCTTCACTACAGACTGTAGTTGGGGGACCACCTCAGACCGGTCAACACTTCTGCGAGGGGCCTATGATTGACTCCAGAGAATGTTATGGATGTGGGGAGATTGGACATATTAGGAAAAATTGTCCCAGACATAGTTATAGACCCCCAATAGCTAGAGGTAGAGGTGGTCATGGTAGAGGCCGTTATTCTGGAGGACGTGGTGGTCGAGGTAATAGTGGTCACCAAAACGGCAGAGGTAATGGGCAAACTGGGGCCACTACATCACAACATGGTAGGGGCAACGGACATACGAACGATAGGGCCCATTGTTACACTTTCCCTGGGCGGTCTGAAGCGGAGGCATCTGATGTTGTCATCACAGGTAATCTTCTCGTTTGTGATTGCATGGCTTCTGTATTGTTTGATCCTGGATCCACGTTTTCTTATGTATCTTCCTCATTTGCTAATGGTCTAAATTTACATTGTGAATTACTTGATATGCCTATTCGTGTTTCTACTCCGGTGGGTGAGTCTGTGGTAGTTGAAAAGGTATATAGGTCTTGTTTGGTGAACTTTGTGGGGAGCAACACTTATGTAGATTTGGTTATCTTAGAAATGGATGATTTTGATGTAATTCTGGGTATGACTTGGCTTTCTCTGCAATTTGCGATCTTGGATTGTAATGCTAAAATGGTGACGTTAGCCAAGCCTGGGACAGATCCGTTAGTGTGGGAGGGTGACTACACTTCCAATCTGGTCCGCATCGTCTCCTTTCTTCGTTCTAAGAAAATGATTAGTAAAGGGTGTTTAGCTTTCTTGGAACATCTCAAGGATGACACTACCCAAGTACCTTCGATTGAGTCGGTTTCAGTAGTTCGTGAGTTTCTGGATGTGTTCCCTGCAAATCTTCCTGGTATGCCACCGGATAGGGATATTGACTTCTGTATTGATCTTGAACCCGGTACTCTCCCCATTTCTATACCCCCTTATAGAATGGCTCCCGCGGAGTTAAAGGCACAACTTCAAGAGTTATTGAACAAAGGCTTCATTAGACCAAGTGCATCCCCTTGGGGTGCTCCGGTTTTGTTTGTAAAGAATAAGGATGGGAGTTTTTGAATGTGTATAGACTACAGACAACTAAACAAGGTAACCATAAAGAACAAGTATCCTCTTCCCCGCATTGATGACTTGTTCGATCAGTTACAAGGTGCTTGTGTCTTCTCTAAGATTGACTTGAGATCCGGTTATCATCAATTGAAAATACGGGCAACGGATGTGCCAAAGACTGCTTTTTGAACGAGGTATGGGCATTACGAATTTGTAGTGATGTCCTTTGGTCTTACGAATGCCCCTGCTGCGTTCATGAGCTTGATGAACGGGATTTTTAAGCCATATTTGGACCTCTTCGTGATCGTATTTATTGATGATATATTGGTATACTCAAAGAGCAAGAAGGAACATGAAGAGCATTTGAGAATGGTATTGGAAATGTTGGGGGAGAAAAAGCTTTATGCCAAGTTCTCTAAGTGTGAGTTTTGGCTAGATGCAGTGTCCTTCTTGGGGCACGTGGTTTCTAAGGATGGAGTGATGGTGGATCCTTCTAAGATTGAGACAATGAAGACTTGGGTAAGACCTACTAATGTGTCAGAAATAAGGAGCTTTGTTGGGTTAGCTAGCTACTACCGCCGATTTGTCAAGGGATTCTCTTCTATTGCTTCCCAATTGACGAACTTGACTAAGCAGAATGTTCCATTTGTATGGTCGGACGAATGTGAGGAAAGCTTTCAGAAGCTCAAGACTTTGTTGACTACCGCACCTATCCTTACCTTGCCAGTAGAGGGTAAGAACTTCATTGTTTATTGTGATGCATCCTATTCTGGGTTGGGTACAGTACTAATGCAAGAGAAGAGAGTGATTGCTTATGCTTCAAGACAATTAAAAGTGCATGAACATAACTATCCAACTCATGATTTGGAATTGGTTGCGGTAGTGTTTGCATTAAAGCAATGGAGACACTATATATATGGGGTTAAGTGTGAGGTCTACACGGATCATCGTAGCCTTCAGTATGTCTTTACTCAGAAAGATTTGAACTTAAGACAGAGGAGATGGATGGAGTTACTAAAGGACTACGATATCACTATCGTGTATCATCCGGGGAAGGCGAATGTTGTAGCGGATGCTTTAAGTAGGAAGGCGGGAAGCATGGGAAGTCTAGCTCACTTGCAAGCTTCTAGACGCCCATTGGCTAGAGAGGTTCAGACTCCAGCTAATGACGTGATGAGATTAGAAGTAAATGAGAAGGGAGGATTGTTGGCTTCTGTGGAGGCAAGATCTTCCTTTCTTGACAAGATTAAGGGAAGGCAGTTCGATGATGAGAAACTGCGCAGAATCCAGGATAAGGTATTGCAAGGAGAGGCTAAGGAAGCACAAATCGATTATGAAGGTGTTTTGAGAATCAAGGGAAGGGTATGTGTACCCCGAGTTGATGATTTGATCAACACTATTCTAACAGAGGCTCATAGTTCAAAGTATTCGATACATCCGTGTGCAACCAAGATGTACCGTGACCTAAAGCAACACTTTTGGTGGAGTAGAATGAAGCGTGATATTGTTGATTTTATTGCCAGATGTCCAAACTGTCAACAAGTAAAGTGTGAACACCAAAGGCCTGGAGGAACACTTCAGAGAATGCCCATTCCGGAAT
Source organism: Solanum lycopersicum (assembly GCF_036512215.1). Classification (NCBI taxonomy): domain Eukaryota; kingdom Viridiplantae; phylum Streptophyta; class Magnoliopsida; order Solanales; family Solanaceae; genus Solanum; species Solanum lycopersicum. Next base: position 37,824,477 of record NC_090803.1, read on the forward strand.
GGAAGTGGGAAAGAATTGTAATGGATTTTGTGGTTGGTCTTCCGAAAACAATGGGTAAGTATGACTCTATTTGGGTGATTGTTGATAGGTTAACTAAATCTGCTCATTTCATTCTGGTCAAGGTGACTTACAATGCAGAAAAGTTAGCCAAACTTTACATCTCGGAAATGGTGCGATTGCATGGGGTTCCACTATCCATCATATCAGATAGAGGTACGCAGTTTAATTCTAAGTTTTGGAAAATATTGCATGCAGAATTGGGTACTAGGTTGGACCTTAGTACTGCGTTCCATCCCTAGACCGATGGTCAGTCTGAGCGAATGATTCAAGTGTTGGAGGATATGCTTCGTGCGTGTGTGATAGAATTTGGTGGCCATTGGGATAGCTTCTTACCCTTAGCAGAGTTTTCATACAATAATAGGTATCACTCAAGCATTGATATGGCTCCATTTGAAGCATTGTATGGTAGGAGATGTAGGTCTCCCATTGGTTGGTTTGATGCGTTCGAGGTCAGACCTTGGGGTACTGATCTCTTAAGGGATTCGATGGAAAAAGTGAAGTCTATTCAAGAAAAGCTTCTAGCGGCGCAAAGTAGACAAAAAGAATATGCAGATCGAAAGGTTAGAGACTTAGAGTTCATGGAGGGTGAACAAGTCTTGTTGAAAGTTTCACCCATGAAAGGGGTGATGAAGTTTGGTAAAAGGGGTAAACTAAGTCCAAGGTACATTGGACCATTTGAAGTACTTAAGCGAGTAGGGGAGGTGGCTTATGAGTTAGCCTTGCCTCCAGGGCTGTCCGGAGTACACCCGGTATTCCATGTGTCGATGTTGAAAAGATACCATGGGGATGGGAACTACATTATCCGTTGGGATTCAATTTTGCTTGATGAGAACTTGTCTTATGAGGAGGAGCCTATTGTTATTTTAGATAGATAAGTTCGCAAGTTGAGGTCAAGAGAGATTGCATCCATCAAGGTTCAATGGAAGAATCGACCCGTTGAAGAAGCCACTTGGGAGAAGGAGGCGGATATGTGAGAAAAATACCCACATCTGTTTACAGATTCATGTACTCCTTTTCGCCCTTGTTTTCCTTCTTTTGATCATTCGCGGACGAACGATGGGTAAATTGGTATCTATTGTAACGACCTGTTTAGTCGTTTTAAGCAACAAACTTCAATTCTGGAAAAACAGGCTGAGACGACGGACCAAACGACGATCCGTCATGGGCACGACGGACCGTCGCAGGGTCTCGTTTCAAAACACTTAGAAAATCTGAAATTGGGTACTAAAAATCGACTCTCTGAACTTCATGACGGAATGGCAGAACGGACCATCACAGGCGTGACGGACCGTCATAGATTGTTCAGTGGAAATTGACTCTCTGACTCTTGCGACGACCTGCAGGACGGACCGTCGCAGGCACGACGGCCCGTCACAGGTTGCGCAAATCCCAGGCAGAATCGGATTTCCTTACACGTTTTAAGGTACGTTTTTGGACTATTCCTTCCTTAATTATAGATTTTGTGGGTTTATATTAATAACTCAAATTCTTGGGGGTTAAAAGAGGTAACCCTAATTTAATTAGTGGGGTATTATTGCCACCTTTTACACTTAATTATATGTTAAGTAGGGTAAAAGAAAGAGGGTTTGAATAAAGAAAATAGAGAGAACAAGGAGAGAGAGAAATTGATCAATCAAGAGGCAGAGGGAATATCAAAGCTTGGGAAATTGCTTGTTGATTCCAATTCTTCGGTGGAGGTAGGTTATGGTTTTCATGCTTCATAAGTAAACTCTTAATAGTGAATGACATGTATTGGAAGTATTGTAAACCCTACTATATGCTTAATGGTATGTTTGCATGAATATGATTATGTGATTGTGATAAGATAAGCATGATGAAAATATTAAATCCCAAATCTTGAAAAGAAACTTTAATATACATTATTAATGATGATGCCTTGGTATAGAAGAAGGTTTGATGAATTAAAGTAATGGGATTGATGATGCCTTGGAATAGAGAAGGCTTGATGATTTACAGAATGATATTAGTGGATCGGAGTGTCACATTCCGACACATGTAGGGGATCGGAGTGTCACATTCCGACACATAGTATTAGTGGATCGGAGTGTCACGTTCCGACACATAGTATTAGTGGATCGGAGTGTCACGTTCCGACACATAGAATTAGGGGATCGGAGTGTCACGTTCCGACACATGTAGGGGATCGGAGTGTCACGTTCCGACACATGTAGGGGATCGGAGTGTCACGTTCCGACACATAGAATTAGGGGATCGGAGTGTCACGTACCGACACATAGTAGTAGGGGATCGGAGTGTCACGTACCGACACAAGAGGAGGAAAGATAATGAATCTTGAAAGATGATAATATACTCAACTTAATATACTTAATTCCCAAATGAGTATGGTGTTGAGGCTTGAGCCCTCATGGATTAACTTGATGGTACTTATTGATGATTATAATTCTTGTTGTTGCTACAGGTTGAGTTTTATAGTTGATTTACGATAATATTGATATATATTGTTCCCTATTTTGAGTTGGTCGATGATATCTACTCAGTACCCGTGTTTTGTACTGACCCCTACTTTTATGTTTTTCTTCTTGTTATTTGTGGAGTGCAGCAAACGTGCCGTCATCTTCGACTCAACAGTTACTCAAGCCAGTCTTCGCCACACCGGATCTTCAAGGTGAGCTAACGCTTCTAGCTTGGACTGGATCTTCTCCTTCATGTCTTGATGCCTTGAACTTCCGGCATGGACTAGCTTCTTATGTATTTTTCGCTTTTTAGACACTCTTAGTTAGTAATTTAAAGGTAGATGTTCTTGTGATGATGACTTCCAGATTCTAGGGATAATGATAAGTTTTTGAGTTATGGAAGTTGATTATTTATGAGTTTAAGTCTTCCGCATTACTTTCTGTTTATATTATATTGAAATGTTAAGGTTTAGATTGGTTGTTTCGCTCACATAGGAGGGTAAGTGTGGGTACCAGTCGCAACCCGGTTTGGGTCGTGACACAATGTGGCCATATACAAACCAACATACATAATGGCTTCCTTCTTGAAGCCTTATCACCCTTAGTTCATTCAAAATGTTTTACTTTGAAAGCCCTAGAAGTCATCTTCATGTTACAAGATTTACTCTCAAGACATGTCTCATGTGATCATGATGTATATATATTTCTCAAGGTTTCCTCACCATATGCCTTATTCTGGATCAATTATAGTCATTGGATAAATAAAAATCAATCACAACATTACATAACCATGTTCCCTCATATAAACCCTAATCAACTTAATTTATTCATTAAGTTTTACTTGTGATGAATTGGTGTCTAGGTGATTTAGTCATTCTTCAATCCTTGACCTACTCAAATGAACTACGAGGCGTAGGTTAATCTAAGGGGCGTGGATAGGTTTCGTACATCAAGTTGATTTAAAAACTTTTTAGCCAACGTTTGGGTCCTCCACAAGGACAACTTAGGTGGTCCTTGGGGATTAGTACCCAGATGTTTAACCCCTAAGCATCTCATTATAAGTATAGGAGTCATTAATATGAATTTTAATCCTCATGCAACACTCCGAAACTTCATTACAAGATTCTATAACACACTAGTTCAACTCACTAGTTTTCAAGCATTATAGTTGTATCTTGAAATTTTTACCCTAACCTCCTCAAACTTCACATGGGAAACCATTGAATAATACTTCATCAAGTTTCAAACTTCAAACTCATATGTTAGGCTCTTGTTTCACATACTTGATTTTATTAGTCTCTAGCTTTGTCTTACTAGATTTTTGAGTTGTTACAGAGAGTGAGAGCTATTTGTGATTGCAAATAGTTTAAGTTGAAGAACTTTGTGTGAGTATCAAATTGTTTTTGGTGTGAGGGAATTTGAATGATTTTTTTGAGATTGAACTTTCATTCATAGAAAGCATTGTGAGTTTGAGTCCACTTGATAAGGGTTAGTCACAATTTGAAACTTTGAGTTCACATTAGAACATTGCATGGGTAGTTTCAACGTCTTGTGTTTATTTATGTTGAGTCTTGGATAGCAGTGTTTGTAAACATCCTTGTTGAACTATATGATCTTGATTTTACTTGAGGACAATCAAAAGCATAAGCTAGGGGTGTTGATAAGTCTGAGATTTTTACTCATTCAGGGCTTTGTTTTCATCATTTATTGCCCTCAAATGTCTAATCTATACTCTAAATTGATATTTAATTGTTGAATTGTAGCTAGGAAACAAAAATATCAAGGAAAGGACATTAATAGGCAAAAGAAAGAAGAAAATAAAAGTTGAAGATCGTCAAAAATATTCGACGGTCCACCGAGTGGCCTTTTCACCCATCAAAATTTACAGTCTACTACACCTAGGATGAAAGAAATTTGATGATTTTCGAATAGAGCCTTTTGGCCACACGCTCGTTTGATTGAGAAAGAGGTTTTACTCTACCGAGCATTTTAGAATCATAAATGAAGATACCAGCAAAACAATCAACGAGTCGATGGCCTAAAGTTACATAGTAGAATCAAAGGAAAACTCAAGACAAGAAATCTATGGATGACACAATCAACGAGTTGAAAACCTGTTGTCAATAAACAACTCACCTCAACATTTCACCCCAAAAGACCAAATTCTGAAAAAGTACAAATTGATTTTTTAATAGAAATATTGGTATTCTAACATTGTCGAACTCATGGCTTTTAAATAAAACATTGTTTTTTTCTTCATTTTAAAGAATTTTCTAAGGGATTTCAAGTAGGCTTTTGATTTGGGTTATTAAATAAAGCATTGTAAAGACTTGAAGGTTGATACCTAGCCATGGAGAATGCAATATGTAATGATTTCTTGACTTTTTAATGTGTGGCTAAAACTCCCACTCTTGGGGGTGTGATTATGTGTTTTATTGTCTAAATTAGTTTTTGGAAGCTATCAATTATTAAATTTTCATGTTGTTATGAAGTCGGTATGATTTATACCTAAGGTTTAATTTATGAATTATGTTGAAACTTGAAAACTCTAAATTAGTGTTCTATGCTTGCTTGAGAAATATGTGTAGAATTAAGGTTATAAATTTGCATTTGTAGGATTTGAGTAGTTATGGTTTCATCTCGAAGGAGTGACTCTTTACTCAATTCCACTTAATTAGCTCAAGAGAGTAGATAATTTGAGGTCATGGGCTGCTCATAGTGTTGTGCACTTCGAGGTTTGAGAGAACTCAGTTGAATCATAGTATTTGTTAGAGAGAAAGCTATACATTTATAGCCTATCCTACCCACTAAGTTTCAATTAATTTTAATAATTATAATAAATTGACAATTAATCAATCACATCTTCAAAAATGCTTCTCCATATGATTCTCCCCCTTTATTCCGAAGTTGTTATAGTTGGAAATTGAAACTTTTAATAAATCCCATCTGACATACATTGTCAAACTATTAACTTATTTACTTGGTTTTTACAATATCTACTATAACAACCAATTTGAACACAACATTTACTTCTGAATTCTAATTAGTAAAACTCACTGTGGGATCGACCCCAACTCATGTTAGGTTTATACAAATTTACGATCGCCTACCCCTAGTATTAGATGAGGTATAGATGAGCGTTATCATAAATAGTGCCACAACTTGGGAGTGTTGTTTAGAATTCTCTTGTTAAATTTTGTTTGTCATCTTATTATTTGTAGTTCAAGGTGAAATATTTTAAACATATGGATCACAACATGTAGAGAATCCTCGTGATCTTGTAGAGTGTGAAAAGTATAAAAGAATTTATTTAGAGTAATCAAACCAGAACAACTAAGTTGAGCTTTTTTATGCCTTCCCTTAGTAGAAAGCAATAGACAATCTCTCATCTTGTGACCATTCTTTCCACAACTAAAGAAACCATTTTTACCCGCAAAATATTTACCCTTTTTTTTCTTGCCACACCTAGATCAAGTAGAGATAAAAGATCCTCCATTTTCTCGTTGAGAATTAGGGTAAGACGCCGGATATTTTTGAGCTTAGAGGTTAGAGCATCGGAAAAACCTTGACTGAAAAAACTTTTCCAGAATTGAGAACGCCCATATCTAGCGGACCTAGAGTAACAAAGTCATCATCACAGGTCCATGCTCTGTTGGACTTTCTATCTTTGTTGGGAATATATCATAAAACAAGAAATATACATATCCTTAATCAATATGGTTGTACGACACTCTTTTACAACCGATTAGGAAACACCCAACACAAACTTACTCATCCTTTCCCTAGAGTCGGAATTAACAGTTGGAGCATACTTGGCCAATAGTGTAAACTTCAAAGCATACTGCACACTCATATTGCCTTAATTGAAATTAAGGACTAAAGTAGTTTCACTTCTCTTATTTCAACAGTAAAGAAACAATCAAGAAAAACTCCCTTAAATTTCTCTCAATCAGAAGGGCACGCAACCTCCCTCTCACTTTTGCATTACTCAAACCATACATAGTAATATTTGTAAGTTGACAAACGACCAATTCCACTTCCTCCATCGTAGTCAATCCCATAATTCCCTATATTGTGTAAACCTCACCAATGAACACTTGATGATCCTCATCAATCTTGTAACCATTGAACTCCAAAAGATTCATCTTAGCAAAGTCCCTTATCTTTGTAACGGATGTAGCCACATTTGGGTTCACGGTAGCAATGTTTTCTCTATTAGCTTGGGACATCATAACATGAAAAAATACTTGGAATGTGGCTCACAACTCGGTATTAGTCACTTTATTGGCCAAAGAATTAATCAAAACTTTAGGAACCTCTAGCTCCAAATTATCACTTGCATCTGTTCTCACATAAGCTCTTTGAGGGTTCATTTTCTTAAAAGCATCATATAAGATTTAGGAGAAAGATCCTATAGAGATAAAATCTATGGCACGACTTTAAATTAAGGAAAGAGGTGAAGTTTCCTAGACATGTTGTAGCCTTATATTCATAAATATGGTGCACTCACACTCATAAACAAGTCTCTACTAGATGCAGCTTGTTAGACATCCTAGGACCTTTCTAAAATCTTGTGCTCTGAGTACTAAATTTGTCACAACCACAAGTACACCAAGACTCTACATGGCATATAATACCTTTAGAGGGCTTACAAAAGTCACTTGACATGTGATGAGTTAGGGATTTCGACTAATTTTGGGCTTACTATTCAAGGATTTAGTATCCTTAATGCTTGTTTTATGCTACTAACCGATGTTAAAATATTGATATACAGCAATGAAGGCTAAGGATTAAGGCAAGTACATTACGAGGCAAAAAGGAGAAAAAATCTGAAAAAGTTGAAGGAGAGAAAAGTTGGTACTCGCAAAAGCCACTCAACGACTCACTCAGTAGACCTTCAGCTCGCCTAAAGTTCAAACATGCCAGGCCATAAATGAAACCAACTTTGCGAGGACACAAACAATTCAGTGATACGTTAAAGAGATTGGCGATGAAGACTTGATTTGTTGTAAGTTATAGAAAAATTTGATGAAAAAGTCATGCCAAAAAGACAAGAACTCGATGCATCACTGACCAAATCGGCGAACTCATTATACCTTGTCGAGCTGAATCCGTGCTAATGTTTTGGGTGTATGTATATATAATTTTCAAATAAAGAGAAACGGTTGCCACATTGTTTACTTAGGAGTTTTTGAGTTTTTTCATTCTAGAACATTGTGTTTACATTTTAGAGTAGAGATTTTTAACATACATTTTAGTATTTGAGGATTGCAGATCGTTGCCAAATAAGATGGAAAACTTCATTGGTAACAATTTCTTATTTATCAATATGCTTAGCTAAAACCCAATCATTGGGGTTGTGATTATGTAGATGAATACTTTAATTATCTAATGAGTGTTGTTAGTTATTGATCTTATTGTTATATTAAAGTGGGTTCAAATAATTTGTTCATGTTTTAGTTGATAAATTGTAGTTTCGAAAGCAATTCTAGCTTAGTTCTCTATACATGCTTGACAAAGATTAATTAGAGTCGAATTATTGATTTATAGTTGTATTTATTTTAACTCTAAGAATCTAGCTTGAGAAAGTGGATTTGATTGCATTCTTAAAGATCTAGCTTGAAAGAGTAGATTAATTAACAAATTAGGTTGATTGATATGTTTTACTTGTTGAGGTTTGAAAGAAATTGATTGAATCATAATAGTTGATTGAGAAATGATTATTGCACTCAAAACCTAGCCTATCCACTAAGATTCAATACCTTTGAGTAACTAATAATCACCCATTTTGTGAAATTACTATTCAACTTATGACACTTCGAAGGATGATTGTCAAGTTGTTTACTTCCTATTTTAGTTGTTGTAAATTGGTTACCCAAATCCCCCAATTTCATATTAATTATCAAAATCTTGTGATTTACGTTAATGTTGTGAAATATTTACTTCTACAAACGGTTAAGACACTATTACTTCTTAATCAAATTCTCTTGTACACCACTCCCTGTGGGATCAATCTCAACTCTTAATTGGGTTTATACTTGTTTGCTATCGTGTATACTTAGTGTTGGATGAAGTTTAGTTGAGTGTTATCAACATGCATACGACACAACATAATGTGAAGTCTACATATAGTCTTGACAAGTCAATTTGATATATTAAAAGAAATTGTTAGAACGTAACCCATAAACCACATACAATGTCAGAAAACTAATGCATCAGCAAAAAAACAAATTAAATATAACATGCTCCTTGGAACATGAGGACTCATTTCATATTCAACCTCGAACAATTACCTAGCCATGAACGCGATGAGAGGAAGCATTACTCACTATATTGTAAAATAATGCAGGCACAAGTATGCATTAGTATATGAAATGTACTAAGTATTAGAGATATGCAATAAAACATTAAGCATGATAAGAGGACGTGAGGGGAAACATGATATGCATGACCAAGCTAAAACATAGTAAAAATCTTTGATGAAGAATCATAAATCGCGAACATGGTCAATCCATCTTAAAATAATCTTGAAAGCTTTATACACCTTTTAAGATTGACTTAGTTCATCTTGACGTATATTTACCATTAATCAACATAGACCACGTGATCTATAACGTGGAATATGGTGTTTTTCTCCCACACCAAAAATAGATGTCCTTGCTTCCCAAGGCAAGTACCTTAAACTTCTAACTTACGTGGATTCACTAAAAATGGCTTTCTATGAAAAATCTTACAAGGAAACGTAGTTAGGGACAATGAGATAGCTAGTAGAGACCTGACCACTACTAACGAGAGAGCCTCCATCTATATACTCCATTCGTTCTAAGTGAAATTCCAACATAAATAGTCATTTTCATAACATATCATACATTAAAAAGTACAATTAAGACATTGATCCAAGCTTAAATTATTATATAAAATTTCCTTAAATTACGAATGATGCATGTGTAAGAAATTCTTTCACCAATCATGTTTCCTTAATATGTGATAAAATCTTTGCACAACTTTATTGATACTTACCTTAAAGCAACCTGAATCATAAAGCATTCTCTTTCATAAATCATGCATAACTTTGTTACAACATCATTCATAGACTCGTAGATTCTTCATAAATTAATATATTTAAGAGTTTATAGTCAAAATCATGAAAAATTCATAGATACTTATGAAATCAATTGAAAATTATGCAATTGAGTCAAAACAATCATACTAAGATCAAAATCAACACAATTAGAACCCATGAAGATTTCAATGAAAACATAATCAATTTGATTAAATTGAACTTGGAATTGATAAATCTTAGGGACTTAATGGTGAATGCAACCCATTGATTAAACCATATATACCTTGACGATCAAATACCTAAAGCAATGGAGAAATAGGAGAAATAGACATAAAATACAAAGGAAAAAAAGTTCATTTCAACTCTGCAATAGGCCAATAGAACATTGACGCAACATAATAATCTTGATAGTGGAGTATTTCTGTAATGTTTATACCATTCTATTTCATTAGTGATTTTAGTTTTACGGTAAAACCTTACTAAATTCATACTTGATTAATTAATAATCTCTCTAAGATAATAGTTTCCTCATGTCCAACTTGGGCCAATGGAAAAAATCTTGTATATCGATAAGATAATAGAATAATATATTTTTAAAAGACCTCTATATAAATAAAACAATAAATTAATCATTATTTTAGAGTAGAAATATATATAAGATAATTTAGTGAAATACGATTCTATTATGTTTTGTTTGTCAAAATATAAATCTAGTTAAAGTTCATCTCTAACTTTTCTTATTGCATCGAAAAGTTTCAGTGTTGTCTTTACGAACTGCACCACAAAATTTTGAAGAGTTCTAGATGTGATAAGTTCTTCTTTATGCGTAAATGGTTCCAAATGTATTATATCATCTTCAACTTTATCATCATCATTGTTTTTTGTAGTGGTATCCATAATTTGTTCTAAGTTGAGGATATCTAAACATCTATCATTTTCACTATCCAATAGGTTATTATTGTCCATTTCATTGCGGTAATCAAGATCATTAATCATGACCTCAAGTTTAATGACCTTTTTACTAGTGTATCATTCAAATTTCTTGAGATTTTATCCCCCCCAAAAAATTTGTGGTCTCGAAACACTTTTAAAATTAATAACTATTAATTTATTGGTGAATACCTTTAAAATATAATAATAGTTTATGATTCCGCCTATATTAATTTAGTGAGGTTTTAATGTATTTAAATTGTTCATTAATTTGTATATTATATAATATTTTCTTGCAATTTTTTAAATCAATTTATATAATTTTCACATGATATAATTTCTTTTTAAAAATTCTATATTTAATATAAATTTATATTTTATTCTAAATTAAAAATATATTTCAAGGAAATATTATATAAAAAGATTAATGGACAACTCAAACAAAAGTGAAATTATTATTAAAATACATATAAATATTACATAAAAACTCAATTTCAATATTTATGTTACTTCTTCTATAAATGCGTTACGGATTTCAAATAATTTTTTTTCTATATATTTAAATTATTATGCTATTTATTGCATTTTTGATTTAAAAATTTCAACTTATCATTTAAGTTTTGTGCATTTTTTACAGTGAAATAACAATAATAGTAATTTTAAATTATACAACTTAAATTGATGATATTTTTAAAAATGGAAATATTATTAATTAGGAATAAAATTAATATGTATTAAATAATATAATTTATAAAAAAATTATTTTATTTTAAAAATACTTACGTATGTTAGAGATTTAATTAATGGTCTTATATTATTTATAATATAATTACAAATATTGTTGTAACACTTCGAAAATTCTAGACGTGTCGTGAAGCTTAACATTTGTGTTACAAGGTCTAAGAACTATTTCTAAGTAAATTTAATTCAATTTAGGTCATTCAAGGTGTTTAAGAACAAATACATTCAAGAACATCCATGACGTCTGGAAAGTTGGTTCACAAGAGTGCTAGTATATCTTAGCTATTTGCCTAAGTTTTAAGAGTGGAAATTTAACGAAATATGGTAAAAGTAGGTGTAACACGTGATAGGGATGGTTCATGGTCTAAACGTCTGGGTACTACTCCCCAAGGACCAACAGATGCCCTTGACAAGGACCCTAGTGTTAGAGACAATATTGCCTGGCAGTGTACAGTAGACGACAAAAAGGACGAGGCGTGTACGCATCGACGGGGCACCGATGACACCATCGTCCCACACTTAGGAAATTGGAGGAAGCCCTCGACTACACAAGTCTCTTACAGAGATGATGGAATGTAGGACGAATGGGGTAGTACCCATCGACTCACAGACGGCCCGTCGTTCAGGGTCTCGTCTGTGAGGGTCGAGTTTCACTGCAAAAATTTTAAATGATTTCATTTAATTAGTTAGGGGGTTAGGATATTTAATTAGGCGTTAAGGAGTTAATTAAGTTGATTAAGATCCTTTATAAGTACTCCCAACCCACATTAGTCTAAGACAACTCAAAAATACAAATTCTCTTCCTTCTCTCTCCTTCGTCTTTCTAATTAGAAGATTCCATAGAAACTTAACTTGGGAAGTGAATTGGGGGATGAAAACGGTGGACCCAACTTCAATTCTCAACAAAACATTAAGGTATGGGATCTATTCACCTTTGAGATTCTTCCCTCAAAGGGTTCCTTCAAAATAAGTTTTTAACGGTTGAGTTTCTTATGGGTTTCATTAATTTACGAAATAGAAGTTATGAATTGAGTTTTTAATGGATGTTTTAGGTTTAATTGAGCAGATTTGAATGTAATTCAACCTAATTGTAATCCTTGTTGATGGCTTTACATAATTGAAAAGCATGATCCTCAATCCCTAACCCTAGTTGGTAATCTTGACCTATATTGTGTTGTGTTCTTGTAATTGATTTAGTTATTGATTAGATTACTTTACTATACTGTTAAAATGAATAAATCAAGATGAATTATAGGTATATTATGTCAATTCTCAAAATTTGATCTAGGGCATGAAGTATATTGTAAAGTGGTTTGTGAATCTTGTCTTAGACTATAATATAATGTTGAATTATGTTATAGAGATGCTCTTGGCCTTGTTATATTATTGTTTGTATTTGTGGATGATGATACTACTCTAGTGGGTTGAGTAGAGGGTTGATGGTAATGCCCTTATGATGAACTATGGAAATGGTTTGGTAAGTCTTGAAATTCCTATTTACTTCTTAAACTTGTGCTTGGTTATGGTTAACTCATGATATTATGTTGGAGTGTGCCTTGACTATGGTTGATAGGATGGTATGATGATTGAATTGAAATGTATTAAACTTCGGATGTGAGGTTTCTTAGGGTGTACATGTCATAAGGATGATGATGTGTATCAAATGTTCCCAATTACCATGTGATATGTGAAGTAATAACCTTACTTATATGAATTATGATGAAAGGATTATTACTCATGCAATTCTATTGAGATACGATGATGATTATTATACAAGGGCTATACCCTATGACCTAAACTAAGTTATGATTGTTAATAAGAAACAAAGACATTTCAATAAAGGGACTTAGCTTAGCACCGAGTAAACTTGACAATGGGAGGTTATGGCTTTCCATAGAGGAAGTGTTACCCTTTATGTCTATAAAAGATGTTGACTCCCCTTTGAGGGATACTCTTCCGATGATTCCCATGAGGTGGGTCCCCAATTACCAAATGGTATGTAGAGAGAATACATATCTCTTAGTTCCTTAAACTATGTGGCCACCCTAGGATACTGTTTAGTGGATCCACCTAGATAGCTCTGTTATGTTAGATTTTACCTTGGCCGATAGACCACCTTCCATCGGTGTAAGGTCTTATGACACCGGATTTCACATTTATCTCATGTGTTCTATGTCGACTAAGGCAAGTGTTCCCTAAACTAAATGAAGTAATGATGTATAAACTAACTAAAGTGACTTGAAGGGTTTAACTTGACTCAGGTAGGGGTGTGGGACTCTACCTAGGTATTGTAGTAGTTTGCCTTAATAGGAGCTTTAGGAGATAATATTATGTATATGAATGATGGAAAATTTAAATGACATTATATGACAGTTTGATTCTTATAAATATAGAAATTGATTTTTATTAATAGAATATGAACTTATGAGTATTTGAAGGTTATTTGGTATGAAGTATGACACTAATTGTAGTTCTTGTGGGGTTACTTGATTAAGTAGGGTTATGGGGCTTTTCTTGGTCATTGCACTTGTTAATTCTATGAGGATTTATGATTAGTTTTCTTACTTTGATATTTAGGTGATAAATTATCATTCATGATATGATGTTATTTCTTAATAATAGAGTTATATGAGATTTCGGGTTTCAAGTATGATTGATATGCATATGAATTATTTGACTTGTTGAACATGTATAAAGGATTAATTTAGTTTCTATAATTGTGCATAACTCCTTAAAGAGGTAAGTTGGCATGTTTCAACAAAATGTCCTTTTTAGCACTTTTTGTGTTATATGTGCATATGATCTCATACTTAGTAAATATGGAGTATTTACCCCATTTTCTTCCCTTTTCCCCAACATTTTAGATTTTGGTTGTTAAAGAGTTTGGAAGGAGACTTTGTTGAAGACTTGTATATCTCCTTTCATCCAAGTGGGTAGGTCCTATTTTTCCGAGGGTGACATCGATATTCTTGCTTATGAATTTATTTTTCTATGAGTTTAAGACTACTTTATGTTCATTCTATTTCTATTGTGTACGACTTGTGTAAGCCTATAGGTGGCTTCTTATTTTTGATGTAGGAATATGCCCATATTGAGATAATCGATTAGATTGTATGAGATGAGACAACCGTTGAGACTTTATTCTATCTTATATATGAATGTGAAATAAAAGTAGAAGACATTGCAACCTTCATATACAGACAAGTCTATGTATTCTCGATATTAATATTTTTTATGTGTATGTAGTGGTCTATGTAAACCCTCGATTAGATATAGTAAAAAAGTTTTTCATTCTTCCATATTTTCGATAGATGAATGTAATGTTTTATGACTAAGAGGCTAGTCCTAGTACTCGAAGAGGACGACACGTCGGTTATGCCTGGGTGTAGAACCCAGATGTGACAAATTTGGTATCAGAACATGAGGTTGAATATCTTGGAATTGGTGTCTCTCTCTACCACATCTATGTAGGTTGGTATTCATAATTGTGAAGCATACCACACTTATGAATAGGGACTTACTTGATGTTTAGGAATCACTCTCATTATGGAAATCCATTATCATGCCTCTTGAGTGTACTTTTTATATGATTTCACCTAAATCTTTTATTTTAGTTATAGGAAATGAATACTCGGAGGAATGCGGCTAGGAGACTTGCGGAAGAGATTACTAACACGAGAGCTCCTCCTTGTGGTGATCAAGTTCCTCCTGTTGAGGATAATGTTGTTGATGAACAAGCCCCGGCAAACCCTCCACCTTTGTCGGATAAAGATATACGGGCTTCCCTTATTCAATTGGCCCAAGCCACAATGGTTCAAGCTCAAGCTATGACTGCTTAAGCCGATCGGGCGTTTTCTACCTAGGGTTCACCAACAAGTTTCTACTATGGCTTCCCGACTTAGGGATTTCACTCGGATGAATCCTCCTATGTTCTAGTTGTCTAAGGTTAATGAAGATCCCCAAGAGTTTATTGACAAGGTGTACAAGATACTATATGCTATATGGGTTTCTACAAGTGAGAAGGCCGAGTTGTCTACATACTAACTCAAGCATGTGGACAAAACTTGGTATGTGCAATGGAGAGACAATAAGACTCTTGGAGGTGGGCCGGCGACTTGGGAGACCTTCAAGAAGGCATTTCTTGACCGGTGTTTCCATAGGGAGATGAGACAAGAGAAGGTGGTGGAATTAATTAACCTCTGCCAAGGGGGTATGAGTGTTCATGATAACTCTTTGAAGTTCATTCAGTTAGACAAGTATTCTCCTTCCTTCGTATCTGATCTTAGAGACGAGATGAGTCGACTTGTGACGGGTGTATTGGATGACTTACAAGAAGACTTCCATTCAGCAATATTACATGATAATATGAATATTCCCCATCTAATGGTGTATGCTAGGAGGATGGAGGAGGCTATAGTTAAGAGGAAGGATAGGGATTCAAAAAGGGAAAGGTATTTTGAGAGTGGAGCTACAAAGAATAGACTTGAGATTGAAGACAAGTCCAAATTCAAGAAGATATTCTCATATCAAGTTCCATCCAAATTTCCTAAGGATATGGATGAAAAGGCCCCTAGTACAAAAGTCCAAAAGGGGAAGATTGGGAGTTCGTCTAATGAGAAACCTACTTGTGCCAAATGTGGAAATGGTCATTTTGGTGAATGCTTGATAGGAACGGGGATTTTCTTTGGTTGTGGCAAAAATGGACACAAGCTGAGAGATTGTCCTAATGCTAAGGGTCAAGATAAGAGTGAACAGCCAAGTGGTTCTAGTTATTCTCCAAAGAAGAACCGCTTGTATGCTCTTCGTTCTAGGCGTGAGCAAGAGACCTCTCCCGACGCGGTGACCGGTATGTTAAAAATCTTTACTATTGATGTGTTCTTTACTTAATATGGGTGCTACTTTGTCCTTTTTACACCTCTTGTAGCTAAAAAGTTTGATATTTTACCCGATATTTTGCATGAACCTCTTCTAGTGTCTATTCCGGTGGGAGAGTCGGTTATTGCTAAAAGAGTCTATCGAAATTGTCCTATTTAATTCCCCAATAGAGTTTCTAATGTGGATCTAGGTGAACTATATATGCTTGATTTTGATATCATTTTTGCTATGGATTGGTAAAATGCTAGTTTTGCTACTATTGATTGTAGGACAAGAGTTGTGAGATTTAATTTCTCCAATGAACCCATTGTTGAGTGGAAGGGTGGTAACTCTACTCCTAAAGGTTGCATAATATCTTGTCTAAAAGCATGTAAAATAATCTCAAAGGGTTGTGTTTATCACATAGTAAGAGTCCAATATTTGAATACCAAAATACCTCCTATTGAGTCGGTCCCCGTAGTGATTATATTTCCGGAGGTTTTTTCTAATGACCTTCTAGGTATTCCTCCCAAACGGGAAATAGATTTTTGAATCTATTTGCTACCGGAAACAAATCCCATTTCAATTCCTCCATATTGGATGGCTCCGGCCAAATTGAAGGAGTTGAAGGCTCAACTCAAGGATTTTCTTGACAAAGGATTTATAAGGCCTAGTATATCTCCATGGGGTGCTCCAGTATTATTTTTCCAAAAGAAAGATGGGTCTTAGATAATGTGTATAGACTACCATCAACTCGACAAAGTTACTATCAAGAATAAGTATCCTCTTCCTTGGATAGATGATTTGTTTGACCAACTCTAATGGGCGAGTTAGTTTTCAAAAATATATTTGAGTTCGGGGTGTCACTAACTTAGGGTGAGAGGTGAGGATGTCCCAAAGACAGCCTTTCGTACTAGGTATGGGCACTACGAGTTTTTGGTAATGTCTTTTGGTCTCATGAATGCTCCGACGACATTTATGTACCTAATGAATAGGGTGTTTCGAAATTAACTTGATTCATTTGTCATTGTGTTTATTGATGACATCTTGGTATACTCGAAGAGTAAGGGGGCCATATAGTCATTTGAGGGTAGTATTGCAATCCCTTAAAGAACACTAATTATTTGCCAAATATAGTAGGTGTGAATTTTTGTTGAGGTAGGTGGCATTCCTTGGGCACATCATTTCTAGTAAGGGAGTTGAGGTAGACCCAAGGAAGACGAAAGAATTGTCCTAGACCATTGACTCCAACCGACATTAGGAGTTTCTTGGGTCTAGCGGGTTACTATTGCAGATTTGTGGATGGTTTTGCATCCATTGCATCTCCTTTGACTACATTGAATAAAAAATGTAAGAAGTTTGAATGGTTGGATGAGTGTGATAAAAGCTTCCAATTGTTGAAGGATAGGCTTACTTTCACTCTAGTGTTGACCGTATCGTAGGGTTCAAAGGGGTTTGTTGTGTATTGTGATGCATCTTGTGTGGGTTTTGGGGTGTTTGCTTATGCAAAATGATAAGGTGATTGCCTACGCTCTTAGGCAACTTATGGTACATTAGATAAACTATCCCACTCATGACCTTAAGCTAGCGGTTGTGGTGGTTTCTTTAAAAAAATTGACGGATTACTTGTGTGGGGTTCAAGCTGATATCTTTACCAACCACAAGAGTCTGCAATATGTGTTTACTCAAAAGGAGTTGAATCTCCGGCAAAGAATATGGTTAGAATTGTTGAAAGATTATGATATGAGTGTCCCCTATTACCCCGACAAAGCATGGTGGCGGATGCTCTAAGTCGTATGACTATGGGTAGTGTATCCCAAGTTGATGAAGCTAAGAATGTTCTAGCAAAAGAAGTACATAGGTTGTCTAAGTGGGAGTCAGGTTGGAAGGTCCTCCATAGTTCATCACAACTCCGAGTCATCTTTAGTTGTTTAGGTGAAGTCCAAACAACACCTCTACAAATATTTAATAGATTTCAAAGAATCTGTCCTTGACAAACTTAGTGAGACATTCTCCTTAGGGGGGATGGTATTTTAAGGTTCCAAGGGAGACTGTGTGTTCCGATATAGATAGTTTGAGGGACCGGATCCTTGAAGAAGCCCATGGGTCCCGCTACTCCATTCATCCTTTTTCGATTAAGATGTACCATGACCTACAGGAGATTAATTGGTGGGAAGGTTTAAACAAGTATATAGCGGAGTTTGTTGCTAAGTGTCCGAATTGCCAACAAGTAAAGTCCGAATATAAAAAATGGTGGCTTACTACAAGAGACCAAAATTCTTACTTTTAAATGGTAGGACTTTAATATGCACTTTGTAGTAGGGTTTCCACGGACTCAAAAGTCATATGATTTGATATAGGTGATTGTTGATAGGTTGACTAAGTCCACTCATTTCATTCCCGTCAAGACTACATATTCCGCAAAGGACTATGCAAATATCTTCATTGATGTGGTTGTGTGCCGTCATGGTATTCCATTGTCAATTTTTTCAAATCGGGGTGCACAATTTACATCTAGGTTATGGATATCGTTCCAAGAAGGTTTAGGAACTAGGGTGAAGTTGAGCACTGCTTTTCATCCCCTAACGGATTTTCAAGAGGAACACACTATTCAAACCCTTGAGTATATGCTTAGGGCTTGAATTGTTAATTTTAAAGGAAATTGGGATAAGCACTTGCCTTTTGTGGAGTTTGCTTATAACAATAGCTTTCATTCACCCATCATCATGGCCCGTTATGAAGCTTTGTATGGTAGGAGATGTAGGTCCCCTATAGGTTTGTTTGAGGTGGTGATCCTTTGATTATTGGTCCCGATTTATTTTTAGGACCTTTGAGAATGTTCACATGATAACGAACCGATTGCAAACGGCCTATAGTCCGCAAAAGTCTTATGCCGATCATAGAAGGAGTTTTAAAAGGTTGACGAAGTGTGTTTGAAGATTTCACCAACGAAAGGCGTTGTTAGATTCGGCAAGAAAGGGAAATTGATCCCTCGTTATAGGGGGCCCTATGAAATTTTGCAAAGGGTTAGTAAAGTGGCCTATAAATCGGAACTTCCTAATGAGTTAGCTTTGGTTCATCCGATTTTCCATGTCTCTATGTTGAAAAAGTGTATTGGTGATCCTGAGTCCATTCTTCCTATAGAGGGTCTTGGTGTGAAAGATAACCTTTCTTGTGAGGAAGTTCGGTTCAAATTTTTTATAGGCAAGTAAAGAATTTAAGGAATAAACAGGTTGTATCCGTAAAAGTGTTATGGAGTAATCAATTAGTCAAGGGTGCTACATGGGAAACCGAGGCTGATATGAAGTCCCGTTATCCTCATATTTTTGAGAATTAAGATTAAACATTATTTTTAATTATATAATAATGACAAGAATTTGTAGTTTCTTGATTTTGGGTGAAGTTTTGCAAAATGGCATTTTATATAACTTCATAATGAGTTTTACAGTGAAGTCACAGTAGTATTGTTTTGGGAACTTAAAATTTTTGCTATTTGCTTGTTTTGAATTATGTTTTGTATTTTGATATGGTCAGTCTGATTAAAGTAACATGTATTAAGTTTATAAGGTGATTTTATGCTAATTGACTCATGAAATATGTATAAGCTCATGTATGTGATGAGAAGGAAAAAGTACCTCATTATGAAAGGGTTGAACCTTATGTGTGTTAATTGGAGCGTGAGTTTGCCTTGTGAAAATGATATAACTTATGTGCTCAGATATGGTTTTTTTTTTGTTTGGGCTTCTAGTCTAGAGTCTATCCCTCCTAAAGAAAAGAATTTTTGTGTCATTTCGGGACGAATGTTCCTAAAGGGGGGATAATATAACACTTAGAAAATTTTAGACGTGTCGTTAAGCTTAAGATTTGTGTAACAAGGTCTTAGAACTGATTCAAAGTCAATTTAAGTGAATTTATGTCATTCAATGTTTGTAAAAACCAAGACATTCCAGATTGTTCATGACGTCCGGAAACTTGGTTCATAAGAGTGCTAGTGTGTCGTAGCTATTTGGCTAAGTTTTAAGAGTCAAAATTTAATGAAATATAGTAAAAGTAGGTGTAACACATGTTAGGGATCGAAACGTCTGGGTACGACTCCCCAAGGACCAACCAAGGTCCCTTGAGGAGGACTCTAATATTAGAGACAACACTGTCTGGCAGTGTGAAGTCGACAACCAAACGGACGGGGCCAGTGTGGATCGATGGGGAGTCAATGCCACCGTCGTCCCGCACATAGGAAATTTGAGCAACCCCTCGACTGCACAAGTCTCTGACAGAGACGACACAGTGCAGGATGAGAAGGGTAGTGCCCGTCGACTCATAGACAGCACGTCGTTCGGGGTCTCGTCTGTGAGGGTCAAGTTTCACTGCCAAATTTTAAATGAATTAGTTTATTTAGTGAGGAGGTTAGGCAGATTAATTAGGGGTTAATGGAGTTAATTAAGTTGATTAAGACCCTTTATAAATACTCCCAAGCCACATTAGTCTAAGACAACTCAAAAATAAAAACTTTCTTCCTTCTCTCTTCTTTCTCTCTGTAAATGGAAAACTCGATAGAATCTTAGCTTGGAAGGTGAATTGGGGGATGAAAAAGGGTGGATTCATCTTTAGTTCTCAACAAAACATTAAGTTATGGGATCTATTCACCTTTTAGATTCTTTCCTCAAAGGTTCCTTCAAAATAAGTTTTCAAAGGATGAGTTTCTTTTGGGTTTCATTCAATTACGAAATTGAAGTTATGAATTAAGTTGTTAATGCATGCTTTATGTTCAATTGAGTAGATTTACATGTAATTTAAATTAATTGTAATAATTATTGAATGCTTGACATAATTGAAAAGCATGATCCTCAACCCCTAACCCTAGTTGGTAATCTTGACCTATATTGTGTTGTGATCTTGTAATTAATTTAGTTATTTATTGGATTAATTTACTATAGTGTTGGTATGAATAAACCAAGATGATTTATAGGTTTATTATGTCAATTCTCAAGAGGTGATCTAGGGCATGAAGTATATTGTAAAATGATTTGTGAGTCTTGTCTTAGACTATAATATATTGTTGAATTGTGTTATAGAGATGCTCTTGACCTTGTTATATTATTTATTTTATTTATGGATAATGATACCCCCGTGGTGGGTTGAGTAGAGGTTTGATGGTAAGGCCCTTATGACGAACTATGAAGGAGGTTTTGTAAGTCTTGAAATCCCTATTTACTTCTTAAACTTGTGATTGGTTATGGTTAAGTCATGATATTATGGAGTGTGTCTTGTCTACGGTTGATAGGATGATATGATGATTAAATTGAAATGCACTAAACTTTGGTTGTGAAGTTTCTTACTGTGTACAATTTATAAGGATGACAATATGTATCAAATGTGCCCAATTACTATGCAATATGTAAAGCGTTAACCTTACTTATATGAATTGTGATGAAAGCATTATTACTCATGCAATTCTATTGAGCTACGATGATGATGATTATACAAGGGCTAGATCCTATGATCTATACTAAGTTATGATTGTTATTAAAGAAGCAAAGACATTTCAATAAAGGGACTTAGCTTAGAACTAATTGAACTTTACAATGGGAGGTGATGGCTTTCTATAGAGGAAGTGTTACCCTATAGGTCTATAAGTGATGTTGACTCCCCTTTGAAGGATACTCATCCAATTATTCCCATGAAGTGAGGTCCCAATTACCAAATGGTATGTAGAGGGAATACCTATCTGTTAGTTCCTTAGACAATGTTGCCACCATAGGACACTAGCTAGTGGATCGACCTAGATAGCTATGTTAGGTTAGGTTTTACCTTGGCTAGTAGAAGATCTTCCATCAGTGTAAGGTCTTATGACACTAAATTCCATATTTATCTCATGTGGTCTATGTCGGTTAAGGAAAGTGTTCACTAAAATTAAATGAAGTAATGATATATAAACTAACTAAAGTGACTTGAAGGGTTTAACTTGATTAAGTAGGGGTATGGGACTCTACCTAGGTCTTGCACTAGTTTTCCTTGACAGGATATTTAGGAGGCTAATTGTAACGACCTGTTTAGTCGTTTTGAGCAACAGACTTCAATTCTGGAAAAACTGGCAGAAGCGACGGACCCCACGACGGACTGTCAAGGGCACGACGGACTGTCGCAGGGTCTCGTTTCAAAACACTTAGAAAATCTGAAATTGGGTACTGAAAATCAACTCTCTAAACTTCGTGACGGAATGGCAGGACGGACAGTCACAGGCGTGATGGACCGTCACGGAGACTTCAGTAAAAATCCATTCTCTGAACTTTGCGATGACCTGCAGGACGGACTGTCGCAGGCACGATGGCCCGTCACAGGTTGCACAAATCCCAGGCAGAGTCAGATTTCTGGTGAAGTTTTAAGGGACGTTTTTGGACTATTCTTTCCTTAATTATAGATTTTGTGGGGTTATATTAATAACTAAAATTCTTGAGGGGTTAAAAGAGGTAACCCTAAGTTAATTAGTGGGGTATTATTGCCATCTTTTATTCTTAATTATATACTAATTAGGGTAAAAGAAAGAGGGTTTGAATAAAGAAAATAGAAAGAACAAGACAGAGAGAGAGAATCGAACGAGAAGGGAGAAACAAACCTTTGGGAAAATTCTTGCTTGATTCAACTCTTCGGTGGAGGTAGGTTATGGTTTTCATGCTATTCGTAGTAAACTCTTAATAGCGAATGATATGTGTTAGTAGTATTGTAAACCTTCTATATGCTTAATTGTATGCTTGCATGAATGATGTGATTATGTAATTGTGAATAAACAAGCATGATGAAGCTATTGAATCCCAAATCTTGAAAAGAAACCCTAATCTACTTTGTTAATGATGATGCCTTGGTATAAAAGAAGGCTTGATGAACGAAAGTGGTAAGATTAGGGGATCAGGTGCCACGTTCCGGTACCAGGATAGAATATGGATCGGGTGTCACGTTCCGACACCAAGATAGAATATGGATCGGGTGTCACGTTCCGACACCAGGATAGAATATGGATCGGGTGCAACGTTCCGATACCAGGATAGAATATGGATCGGGTGTCACATTCCGACACCAGGATAGAATATGGATCGGGTGCCACGTTCCGGTACCAGGATAGTATATGAGGATCGGAGTGTCACATTCCGACACCAGGATAGTATATTGAGGAGCGGAGTGTCACGTACCGACACGAGGGGAATAAAGATAATGAATCTTGAAATATGTTAATATATCCAATCTAATGAACTAAATTCCCAAATGAGTATGATGAGGAGGTGTGAGTCCTCATTGATGTGCTTGGTGTTGTAACCAAGGGTTATGGTAACTGTAAATGCTGCATGCTAAGGATATTAGTTGATTTTATGATATTGCTTAATACATATTGTTTTCTATTTTGAGTTGGCCGATGATATCTACTAAGTACCCGTGTTTTGTACTGACCCCTACTTTTATTGTTTCTTCTTGTTTATTTGTGGAGTGCAGCAAACGTGCCGTCATCTTCGACTCAACAGTAACTCAATCCAGTCTTACTACATCGGAAATTCAGGGTGAGCTAATGCTTCTAGCTTAGACTGGATCTTCTTCTTCAAGTCTTGATGCCTTGAACTTCCGGCATGGACTAACTTCTTATGTATTTTTAGCTTCTTAGAATACTCTTAGTTTAATAATTTGATTATAGATGTTCTTGTGATGATGACTTCCAGATTTAGGGAATAATAATAGTTATTGATTTTATTAATGAGTTTAAGTCTTCCGCATTACTTTATGTTGATATTACCTTGAAATGTTAAGGTTTAGATTGGTTGGTTCGCTCACATAGGAGGGTAAGTGTGGGTGCCAGTTGCGGCCCAGATTTGGGTCGTGACAAACTTGGTATCAGAGCATTAGGTTCGTTGGTCTCATCACACAAGAACAGGTCTAGTAGAGTCTTAAGGAATGGTAGGGGGACGCCTTTACTTTTCCTTGAGAGGCTATAAGACTTTAGGAAAATTTCACTCTTTCATTCTTTCTTTCGTGCTACTACTTGAGTCCAATTGGTATCTGACCATCTTCACTCTCTTTCGCAGATGGTTAGAACTAGAGCAACGACTACGTCAACACCAACACCGGCCAGACAAGAAACAACTGAGCCAGCCACTAGGGCTGTGGCTCGAGGAAGAACAGCGGCAAGGGGCCGTGGAAGAGGTCGTGGGAGGATGTCCTCTAGGGGAAGAGGACGAACACCTAGCCCATCTGATACTAGGGCAGTGACTCCTCCACCGACTGAGGAAGTAATAAGAGAAGGGGAGGATGGGGAAACTGAACAAGTGCAAAATGAGGAAATGCCACCCCAACCTACCCCACAGATGATCAATCAGGTTCTGGCTTATCTTAGCGGGTTATCTGATCAAGGTCCGGCACCTCCAGCGTTTTCTGCGCCAACACCTCCGGTTTCAGAAGTAAAACATGCGGCTACTATGGCTTTCCGCATGGATGTTCCATTGGACATAGGCACATTTCCACGTCTGACTACTGGGCCTATAATGACAAATGATCAGCATGAACTTTTCAGTAAGTTCTTGAAATTGAAACCTCCAGTCTTCAAGGGTGCGGAATCTAAGGATGCTTACGATTTTCTGGTTGACTTTCATGAGCTACTACACAAGATGGGTATATTAGAACGGTTTGGTGTTGAGTTCGTGAGTTATCAGTTTCAAGGGAACGCCAAAATGTGGTGGCGGTCACATATTGAGTGTCAACCAACAGAGGCACCACCTATAACTTGGGCCTCATTCTCTAGCTTGTTTATGGAGAAGTATATCCCCCGAACTTAGAGGGATAGGAAAAGGGATGAGTTCTTGAGCCTAGAGCAAGGTAGGATGTCGGTCAATGCATATGAGGCTAAGTTTCGTGCATTATCCCGGTATGCCACCCAACTGTGTTTCAGTCCACAAGAGCGAATTCGCTGGTTTGTGAAGGGGTTGAGGTCAGAATTGCGGATTTCGGCCTTACAGATAGCGGCAACGGCAAAATCCTTCCAAGAAGTGGTAGACTTTGTGATAGAAGTGGAAGGAGTGAAGCCAGACGACTTCACCACAACATCGACATCAAAAAGGTTTCGAAAGGGAGGTGAGTTTAGTGGTTCTTACACTAAAGGACAGGGTTCGGGAAGTTACGCAGTTCGACCCATTCAGTCTTCACTACAGACTGTAGTTGGGGGTCCACCTCCGACCGGTCAACACTTCTCTGAGAGACCTATGCATGAACCCAGAGAGTGCTATGGATGTGGGGAGATTGGACATATTAAGAGATATTTTCCAAAACAGAGTTACAGACCTCCAAATGTTAGAGGTAGAGGTGGTCATGGCAGAGGCCGTTATTCTGGAGGACGTGGTGGTCGAGGAAATGGTGGTCACCAAAACGGCCGAGGTGATGGGCAAACTGGAGCCACTACATCACCACAAGGTAGGGGCAACGGACAGATTAACGATAGGGCCCATTGTTACGCTTTCCCTGGGCGGTCTGAAGCGGAGGCATCTGATGTTGTCATCACAGGTAATCTTTTCGTTTGTGATTGCATGGCTTCTGTATTGTTTGATCCTTGATCCACATTTTCTTATGTATCTTCCTCATTTGCTATTGGTCTAAATTTACATTGTGAATTACTTGATATGCCTATTCGTGTCTCTACTCCGGTGGGTGAGTCTGTGGTAGTTGAAAAGGTATATAGGTCTTGTTTGGTAAACTTTGTGGGGAGCAACACTTATGTAGATTTGGTTATCTTAGAAATGGATGATTTTGATGTGATTCTGGGTATGACTTGGCTTTCTCCGCAATTTGCAATCTTGGATTGTAATGCTAAAACGGTGACGTTAGCCAAGACTGGGACAGACCCGTTAGTGTGGGAGGGTGACTACACTTCCAATCCGGTACGTATCATCTCCTTTCTTCGTGCTAAGAAAATGGTTAGTAAAGGGTGTTTAGCTTTCTTGGCACATTTCAAGGATGACACTGCCCAAGTACCTTCGATTGAGTCGGTTTCAGTAGTTCGTGAGTTTCTGGATGTGTTCCCTGCAGATCTTCCTAGTATGCCACCGGATAGGGATATTGACTTCTGTATTGATCTTGAACCCGGTACTTGCCCCATTTCTATACCCCCTTATAGAATGGCTCCCGCGGAGTTAAGAGAGTTAAAGGCACAACTTCAAGAGTTATTGAACAAAGGCTTCATTAGACCAAGTGCATCCCCTTGGGGTGCTCCGGTTTTGTTTGTGAAGAACAAGGATGGAAGTTTTCGAATGTGTATAAACTACAGACAACTAAACAAGGTAACCATAAAGAACAAGTATCCTCTTCCCCGCATTGATGACTTGTTCGATCAGTTACAAGGTGCTTGTGTCTTCTCTAAGATTGACTTGAGATCCGGTTATCATCAATTGAAAATACGGGCAACGGATGTGCCAAAGACTGCTTTTCGAACGAGGTATAGGCATTACGAATTTGTAGTGATGTCCTTTGGTCTTACGAATGCCCCTGCTGCGTTCATGAGCTTGATGAACGGGATTTCTAAGCCATATTTGGACCTCTTCGTGATCGTATTTATTGATGATATATTGGTATACTCAAAGAGCAAGAAGGAACATGAAGAGCATTTGAGACTGGTATTGGAGATGTTAAGGGAGAAAAAGCTTTATGCCAAGTTCTCTAAGTGTGAGTTTTGGCTAGATGCAGTGTCCTTCTTGGGACACGTGGTTTCTAAGGATGGAGTGATGGTGGATCCTTCTAAGATTGAGACACTGAAGAATTGGGTAAGACCTACTAATGTGTCAGAAATAAGGAGCTTTGTTGGGTTAGCTAGCTACTACCGCCGATTCGTCAAGGGATTCTCTTCTATCACTTCCCAATTGAAGAACTTGACTAAGCAGAATGTCCCATTTGTATGGTCGGATGAATGTGAGGAAAGCTTTCAGAAGCTCAAGACTTTGTTGACTACCGCACCTATCCTTACCTTGCCAGTAGAGGGTAAGAACTTCATTGTTTATTGTGATGCATCCTATTCTGGTTTGGGTGCAGTACTAATGCAAGAGAAGAGTGTGATTGCTTATGCTTCAAGGCAATTAAAGGTGCATGAACGTAACTATCCGACCCACGATTTTGAATTGGTTGCGGTAGTGTTTGCATTAAAACAATGGAGACACTATTTATATGGGGTTAAGTGTGAGGTCTACACGGATCACCGTAGCCTTCAGTATGTCTTTACTCAGAAGGATTTGAACTTGAGACAGAGGAGATGGATGGAACTACTGATGGACTACGACATCACTATTTTGTATCATCCGGGGAAGGCGAATGTTGTGGCGGATGCTTTAAGTAGAAAAGCGGGAAGCATGGGAAGTCTAGATCCCTTGCAAGTTTCTAGACGTCCATTGGCTAGAGAGGTTCAGACTCTGGCTAACGGCTTGATGAGGCTAGAAGTAAACGAGATGGGAGGATTGTTGGCTAGTGTGGAGTCAAGATCTTCTTTTCTTGACAAAATTAAGGGAAAATAGTTTGATGATGAGAAACTAAGGCGAATCCAAGATAAAGTATTGTGAGGGGAGGCTAAGGAAGCACAAATCGATGAGGAAGGTGTTTTGAGAATCAAGGGAAGGGTATGTGTACCCCGCGTCGATGATTTGATCAACACTATTCTGACAGAGGCTCATAGTTCAAGGTATTCTATACATCCGGGTGCAACCAAGATGTATTGTGACCTAAAACAACACTTTTGGTGGAGCAGAATGAAGCGTGATATTGTTGACTTTATTGCCAAGTGTCCAAACTGTCAACAAGTAAAGTATGAACACCAAAGGCCCGGAGGAACAGTTCAGAGAATGCCCATTCCGGAATGGAAGTGGGAAAGAATTGCAATGGACTTTGTGGTTGGTCTTCCAAGGACAATGGGTAAGTATGACTCCATTTGGGTGATTGTTGATAGGTTAACTAAATCTGCTCATTTCATTCCGGTAAAGGTGACTTACAATGCAGAGAAGTTAGCCAAGATCTATATCTCAGAAATCGTTCGATTGCATGGGATTCCACTATCCATCATATCAGATAGAAGTACGCAGTTTACTTCTATGTTTTGGAAAACATTGCAGGCGGAATTGGGTACTAGGTTGGACCTTAGTACTGCGTTCCATCCTCAGACCGATGGTCAGTCTGAGAGAACGATTCAAGTGTTGGAGGATATGCTTCGTGCGTGTGTGATAGAGTTTGGTGGTCATTGGTAGGAGATGTACGTCTCCCATTGGTTGGTTTGACGCATTTGAGGTTAGGCCTTGGGGTACTGACCTTTTGAGGGATTCGATAGAGAAAGTGAAGTCTATTCAAGAAAAGCTTCTAGCGGCGCAAAGTAGACAAAAAGAATATGCAGATCGAAAGGTTAGAGACTTAGAGTTCATGGAGGGTGAACAAGTCCTGTTGAAAGTTTCACCACTGAAAGGGGTGATGCGGTTTGGTAAAAGGGGTAAACTAAGTCCAAGGTACATTGGACCATTTCAAGTACTTAAGCGAGTAGGAGAGGTGGCTTATGAGTTAGCCTTGCCTCCAGGGCTGTCCGGAGTGCATCCGGTATTCCATGTGTCGATGTTGAAAAGATACCATGGGGATGGAAACTACATCATCCGTTGGGATTCAATTTTGCTTGATGAGAACTTGTCTTATGAGGAGGAGCCTGTTGCTATTTTAGATAGAGAAGTTCGCAAGTTGAGGTCAAGAGAGATTGCATCCATCAAGGTGCAATGGAAGAATCAACCCGTTGAAGAAGCCACTTGGGAGAAGGAGGCGGATATGCGAGAAAAATACCCACATCTGTTTACAGATTCAGGTACTCCTTTTCGCCCTTGTTTTCCTTCTTTTGATCGTTCGGGGACGAACGATGGGTAAATTGGTATCTATTGTAACGACTTGTTTAGTCATTTTGAGCAACAGACTTCAATTCTGGAAAAACTGGCAGAAGCGACGGACCCCACGATGGACCGTTAAGGGCACGACGGACCGTCGCAGGGTCTCGTTTCAAAACACTTAGAAAATCTGAAATTGGTACTGAAAATCGACTCTCTGAACTTCGTGATGGAATGGCAGGACGGACCGTCACAGGCGTGACGGACCGTCACGGAGACTTCAGTGAAAATCCATTCTCTGAACTTTGCGACGACCTGCAGGACGGACCATCGCAGGCACGACGGCCCGTCACAGGTTGCGCAAATCCCAGGCAGAGTCGGATTTCTTGTGAAGTTTTAAGGGACGTTTTTGGACTATTCTTTCCTTAATTATAGATTTCGTGGGGTTATATTAATAACTAAAATTCTTGAGGGGTTAAAAGAGGTAACCCTAAGTTAATTAGTGGGGTATTATTGCCATCTTTTATTCTTAATTATATACTAATTAGGGTAAAAGAAAGAGGGTTTGAATAAAGAAAATAGAAAGAACAAGAGAGAGAGAGAGAATCGAACGAGAAGGGAGAAACAAAGCTTTGGGAAAATTCTTGCTTGATTCAACTCTTCGGTGGAGGTAGGTTATGGTTTTCATGCTATTCATAGTAAACTCTTAATAGCGAATAATATGTGTTAGTAGTATTGTAAACCTTCTATATGCTTAATTGTATGCTTGCATCAATGATGTGATTATGTAATTGTGAATAAATAAGCATGATGAAGCTATTGAATCCCAAATCTTGAAAAGAAACCCTAATCTACTTTGTTAATGATGATGCCTTGGTATAAAAGAAGGCTTGATGAACGAAAGTGGTAAGATTAGGGGATTGGGTGCCACGTTCCAGTACCAGGATAGAATATGGATCGGGTGTCACGTTCCGACACCAGGATAGAATATGGATCGGGTGTCACGTTCCGACACCAGGATAGAATATGGATCGGGTGCCACGTTTCGGTACCATGATAGAATATGGATCGGGTGTCACGTTCCGACACCAGGATAGAATATGGATCGGGTGCCACATTCCGGTACCAGGATAGTATATGAGGATCGGAGTGTCACATTCCGACACCAGGATAGTATATTGAGGAGCGGAGTGTCACGTACCGACACGAGGGGAATAAAGATAATGAATCTTGAAATATGTTAATATATCCAATCTAATGAACTAAATTCCCAAATGAGTATGATGAGGAGGTTTGAGTCCTCATTGATGTGCTTGGTGTTGTAACCAAGGGTTATGGTAACTGTAAATGCTGCATGCTAAGCATATTAGTTGATTTTATGATATTGCTTAATACATACTGTTTTCTATTTTGAGTTGGCCGATGATATCTACTCAGTACCCGTGTTTTGTACTGACCCCTACTTTTATTGTTTCTTCTTGTTTATTTGTGGAGTGCAGCAAATGTGCCGTCATCTTCGACTCAACAGTAACTCAAGCCAGTCTTACTACATCGGAAATTCAGGGTGAGCTAATGCTTCTAGCTTGGACTGGATCTTCTTCTTCAAGTCTTGATGCCTTGAACTTCCGGCATGGACTAGCTTCTTATGTATTTTTAGCTTCTTAGAATAATCTTAGTTTAATAATTTGATTATAGATGTTCTTGTGATGATGACTTCCAAATTTTCGGAATAATAAGAGTTATTGATTTTATTAATGAGTTTAAGTCTTCCGCATTACTTTATGTTAATATTACCTTGAAATGTTAAGGTTTAGATTGGTTGGTTCGCTCACATAGGAGGGTAAGTGTGGGTGCCAGTCGCGGCCCGGATTTGGGTCGTGACACTAATATTAATGGAGGATGAGAAATGCAAATGACTTTATATGAATATTTTATGCTTATGAATATGGAAATTGATCTTATTGATAAAGTATGATGTTATGAGTATTTGAAGATTATTTGGTGTGAAGTATGACACTAATTATAGTTTGTGTTGGGTTACTTAACTAAGTAGGGTTATAGGGATTTGCTTGGTCATTGCACTTGTTGATTCTATGAGGATTTATGATTAATTGTCTTACTTTTCTATATAGATGACGAACTCTCATTCATGATATGATGCTATTTCTTAATAATAGAGTTATGTGAGATTTTGGGTTTCAAGTATGATTGATATGCATATGATTTATTGAGTTGTTTAAAATGTCTAAGGGATTAGCATAGTTTCGATATTGTGCATAAGTACTTAAAGAGGTAAGTTTGCATGTTTCCACAAAATGTCCTTTTTGGCACGTTTTGATGTAATATGTGCATATGATCTCATATTTTGTACATGTGGATTACTAACCCTATTTTCTTCCCTTTTCTCCAACATTATAGGTTCCGTTCATTGAAGGGTTTGGAAAGAGACATTGCTGAAGACTTGGATATCTCCTTTCATCCAATTGGGTAGTCCTCACATTCCAAGGGCGATGTCGATATTCTTGATAATGGAGTTCTTTTGCTATGAGTTTAAGACTCCTTTATATTTATTCTATTTCTATTGTGTACGACTGGTATAAGCCTATAGGTGGCTTGTTATTTTTTATGTAGGATATGCCCATATTAAGATAATACATTAGTTGGTATGAGATAAGACAATCATTGAGACTTTATTCTATCTTATTTATGCATGTGAAATAAAATTAGAAGTCTACGTAACCTTCTTATACAAACGAGTCTATGTATACTCGATATTAATATTATTATGTGTGTACAGGTCCATGTAAATATTCGATTAGATATAGTAAAAAAAAATTATTCTTATGTATTTTCGATTGATGAATGTTATGATGTAAAACTAATAGAAATAAAAATTATATAATATAAATAACAAAAAAGTGAAACATAAAGTATTAATAGTAGTTCTTTAAATTCCGAAAAGTTTTATTCAAATGTGGAAAATAAAGATTCAAATGAAGAGGCTATTAACTATTTTAGTCTCAAAATATAGAGAATATTAACTAAAACAGAATGGTGCAAGGGGAAAAGAGAAAATATAGAGTGTAACAAATTAAATAATATTAAAATCATATATATTGCAGAGAAATGTAAGTAAATCAAAATCAATGTTTTAAAATAATCTAGTGGGACTCGCCTCGTGGCTCGCCTTGTGGCTGGGATCTTGAAAAAAACGCTAAGACTCAATTGTGGGGCTTAGTTCGGTAAGATTTTCACCCTAACTGTCTGACTGTACGTCCTAAGAATGCCCAAATTGGGGCTCTTCTAACAAATCTTATACAAATGATGGGTGTGTTTGGTATGAAGGAAAATGTTTTGCTCAAAAACAAGTAGATTTTTGACTTATTTTCTCATGTTTGATTGGTGAGTAGAAAATATTTTCATGAATTTATTTTTAGTGTTTGATTTATAGATGAAAAATATTTTTGAGAAATATCTTTTATTTTTACTTGATAGAAAATAAATTTTGAAATTGAAAATTTTATGGGGGGTTTGAGAGGGTGGTAGGGGGTTGGTGGGGAGACGAGGGTAGGGGTGAAAAAAAATAAAAAAATTGAAGTTGAAAATATTTTCTTAAAACAAGCTTAATTTTTTTTTTGGTGGGGGAAGGGGGCTAATAGGGGGATGGTAGGGCGGGTTGGGGGGGATCGAGAGTAGGGGTGAAAAAATGAAATGTTGAAGTTGACAATATTTTTTTAAAACAAACTCAATATTTTGGGGGGAGTAGGGGCAGTCAAGGATCGGGTTGAAAGAAAATAAAATTTTGAAGTTGAAAAGTTTTTTAAAAAAATATTAAATTTTTTTTGGGGGGGGGGGGTGTCGAGGGTAGGAGTGAATAAGTAAAAATTTAAGTAGATAATACTTTTTAAACACAAAGCTAAATTTATTTTTGAACGCGGGGAGGTCGTGGGTAAAAAAACATAAAAATTACAAAATCTTTTAGTGTGTGTACATGTGAGCACACCTTTCACATAATCACCATTTTGATGACATTGACTTCTAAACATGCTTACATCTTCATTCATAATGTTACACACCTTAACATACTTCACATAAACATATACTTCACTTAGGCAAAGTCTCTACAAATCATAATTAACAAGCTTCATAAAGCACACCAACAAGAACAACTTCATCATCATCTTACTTCGCTTAATATGCCTTCATGGCCTTATTCACAATACACATATAAATTCACATTCATATATGATACGCTCAAGCTTACTTCTCAAATAAGAAGTAAAGCGGTCGTAACAAGGAAAGAACCCAACTAATGAGGTTAGGATCGTTCCCACGAGAAAAATAGTTCAGACTTAACTTCAATCTATTATTACTATTATTCATTCAATTATTTAACATAGACAATAAAAGGAGGTTTTTATTTCTAAATGAATGAAAATAATTAGCTAAATTAACGAGAAAACTAAATGATTCAAATGTTGGAGTTTAATCAATTAAGAAAAGAAACTAAGGTTTACGTGTTCCCCACAAGTTCCTAATTTGATCATTCTAACTATAACAATTCTTTCCTAGTATCTTGCATGCAAAGTGATAAGTTATGTATTTCTAAATCCTTGGCCCAGCATCTAGAAAGTGTCACTCTGCACCTTGGTCCGGCTACGTGTGTTGCTATATTAACCCTTACCTTTACCTCATGTTAAGCATTGTATTCGATATTTGACTAAGTTATTGCCTCGTACCAATCAATACTAGCCTCATACCAATCAATACTAGCCTATACGATAATAGACACTAAATCTATGTTGATAATTCTTTTCCTATTATCTACCTCTTTGGTTCGGCAAGTAGTATTAAGGCGAGTTCTAACGTTGGCCATCTGTTAAAAAAGACTTCTAAGCGAAAGAATTATCAATACATGCAAGATACTATTCTAGAACTATTATTTTAGGTAGATTTTATCTTATTATTCACCCATGGTTCACACAACCCTAGTTATGGAGTTAAATTACCCATAGTCATAATCATAATATTTATATATATGATATAAAAATTCATGCACTTACTTCAATGAGAAAGAATAAAATTCAGAAATTTACTTGATTAATAGACAAAATCACCAACAATCAACTCCAGATAAAAGTGTAACAGTCAAAAGTGTAATAAGCAAAATAATCTACTCACAAAGAATCTAACATAAAAGTGTCTAATCACCAAAAGTCTGACCCCAAAAATAAGATTTTTCAAACTATTTATTAAAAAATAAAAACCTAATAAAAGAAGGACTCTAATTGCTGGAAATCTGTCAAAACGCGGATGGGTCGACGGACCTCGCAACGGGTCGTCGTGGTCACAACGGGCCGTCATGACATCCGTCGTCCCGTACTTTGCAAATTCTTCTGCTGCTCTCTTCATTACCCTCGACGGCAGGTATGAAGGATCATCACAGGAACAACGATCCATCGAGTCTTCGTTCCATAACACTTAAACTCTTTGGAATTTGGGTACTGGACTACTTCTCTGATCATCACGACGAATCAACAAGATGGACCGTTATGGCTACGACGGTCCGTCACGCACTTCGTAACCCCACACTTGGTCAGACTTCCCCATATTCCTTTAGAAGCTTCACTACGATGCCACCTACGGACCGTCACAGGCACGATGGACCGTCACAAGCTAAGTAGGAGGTACTTTTCTGCATTTCTTGCTAAAAAACATCCGCGTTCATCTTTAGACATATTTCCTGCAAATAAAGAGAAACTTACATAAAAATTAATACAAAAAGGTTTTTGGAGACACAATAAACTTAAGGCATTACAAATATCATGAAACCACGGTATATCAAAACCCTCAACTTAAATTTGTTGTTTGTCCTCAAGCGGCACACTATGACTCACTACAAAATCTTTGTACAATAGTGTCCATGTTTTATCTTTCGCAATCATTTGGCTATCAATCCCAATCAGTCTCATCATATTTATGCATGTTATTACTACTAGGCTTGAATTATGTGGAATCAGACCATGACACAGACTCACCACACATTAAAACCTATCCTCTTCAATTTCTCACTAAGGTGTTGATATTTCCGATATTACAACTAATGTTCTCACTTCAAAACAACATCATCATTTTTCACACAGTGATTTGAGTTTGAGTATAAAGATTACTTTCAACACTCACTCTCAGAACGAATTCACAAATTATTCATACATATTGCCATAAGCTTGCCCTTATTTTCACTGCTTGAAGTTCGCTATACAACTCTTAGGATCACGATAGGACTTTCTTAGCTTGTAACATAGGATCAGGGTCAGGTACGGTATATTTAGGTATACTTTGGTGATTTTTTGCCCTCCTTGACATATCGGCTAAACATACCACTTTTTATCATTTTATTTTGCCCAATTTCTCATATTCATTCACCTTGCTATGTTTCTTCTTTCTTCATTTGTGTAAGTGATTCTCTTCTTTTCTTGCTTGTATTTATTGTATTTTTTTATTTCACTTTTCTTTCAGCTTGTTCTTGAGTCACTTTACCTTTGTTCTTTCTCTCTCTTTGTTCTTTCAACCCCACTTTCCAGAGCATTCCTCATAATAGCCACCCTCAACTCATGTCTTTGCCACGAGTCAAAGTACACAATACCTAAAGTTGGGTCAGGGCCATAAAAAGGTTATTTACTGCATTAGCCACCCTCAACTTATGCTTTTGGCATAAGCTGAGGTGCACATGTCCTAGGAGGGACAAGGGCCAACACATTATTCCCAGAAAAGATCAATTGGGGTGAAAAAGAAAGGTCTAGTTTAATCTCAAATCATTTGGATCAAAGAAGGATAAATTTCATTTGTTTTTTTTATTTAGGCTAAAAATGGGCTATATTGAACAAGGGACTATGATCTTTTCCTAATTGTCTATTACAGCTTACTTTTAGCAAGACCAACCAGGCAAGTTCTAGCTCAGTATCAATAGTGGACTATTCAAATCTTTCTCACACTCACTTGACATCTCATTACTCTACCAGATTATTAGACACCTAGTTCGAATTTAAGACTTAGGGTCATGCAGTGGTGTATCCCTATGTCATGCTTAGAGCCACATATTTATTAATTACTATGCCTAGTCATGCATCATTTTCATTTCATCAGGATATAATTTTAGCCATTTGAACTGCACGATCCCATGTGACTATATTATCAGCGGCTGTGGGGGAAAGGCAGTGGCGGACAATCAACCATAAGAACTTCACTGTGAAGGTCAGGTTAGCCTTCTTGATTTCTCCCTTCGGCTCGGTTGCCCAGTCGGCACCCTCTCCATCAACATACACGTGCAGGGCCATCCATCTCTTGGTGGTATCTCTCAGTGATGGATCACGCTAGAATTGGCCATCTTTGACAATTTGTAACCGGTAGTCAAACTCGGCGGTGAGAGGGGTCCGATTGGCATCAACATCCTCGTCGTGAAGATACCGTCGAATGGAAGGCAAGGAGATATCAACCTGAATGCCACGTACTCGGACATGTTCAAGTGGGGCCAATTTGGCGGGGGCAGCCCGCTATCAATCTGTGATTTGAGAGTATCCACGTAGGATTATAAAACTCTCGGACCAACTTTTCACTATAACGTTCCAAAGAATGTGTTGTCCACTCCACTCGGTGTCTGGTGAATAGATTGTGAATCTCTAGCATAGTAGGGAGACTTCCCGTAAGGACCCGCCTCTCCAACGTAAGGGTCCATGTCATAACTCCTTTATCATTTAGAAACTTTGTGTCTGAATAAACTTGATAGTGCCCGTCGACACACCACCAGTTGGGTTGGTCGGCAACCAGGGTGAGAGCACGAGTCGGTGAGCCAGGAGTGGATTCAGAACAATCAGCCTCATCAGATGAGGCAGACTGTGTAGCTGTGGCGGGTGCAGGGACTTCAGCATACCCGGAGGCTTCCTCCGACCATGAAACTCCAAAGGAGCCAAATGCTCCTTCTTCATGAGTAGCTTACCCAGAAGGTGTGCCGGTTATTGTGCACTCCTCATCAGACTGGGAGGCAGTGACTACGCTGGACTCCACTTTTTTGGGCGTAACTCTGGCATCACGGGAAGCATAGGATGGAGTGGCAGTGTGTGGGGGCACGTACTCGGGGTCACGCTCATCATCAGAGTCAATGACCAGGCGGGCAGACGGGGCGATAGACTTTGATCACCTACGTGTGTTAACCATATCTTGTTTTGGTGCCATAATATATAGTACCTAGAAAAAAATCAAAATTAGTATGAGAAGGATCGAGTAAAAACAAAACAAAATAAATATAAGAGCTAAGTTGTCATGACTTTTCTGTAGTAACAGTGAAACACGACGGACCAGGTGACGGTTTATCGTGAGTACAACGGACCGTCATGGGGTCCTTCATGTCTTACTTCAATTATGTTGATGTGGAGATCCCTGAAGGAAAGTCTCTGACAAGTATGACGGATAAGAAGGATGGGCCGTCGTGACAATGACGGTTCGTCCTTAATGTCCGTCGTGGAAACTTTTAGGAGAAGGGTCTCTAACAGTCACGACGCTTGTGCAGGACGGACCGTCGAGGGTATGACAGTCCTTCATAGATATCCGTCAGAGGACACTTAGAAAAAGTATGGAGACCCTCAGGAAATGGGTCTCTGATCATCACGATGGTTGTAGAGAACGGACCATCGAGGGTATAATGGTCCATCGTAGGTGCCCGTGAGAGGCGCTTGGAGAAAAGTATGGAGACCCTTAGGAGAGGGGTCTCTGACCGTCATGACGGTTATGCAGGACGGAACGTTGAGGGTATGAAGGTTTGTTCTATATGTCCGTAAGAAAACACTTAGAATAAATTAGAGACCCTTAGGAATACGGTCTCTGACAACCAGAATGGTTGTGCAGGACGGATCATCGTGGGAACGACAGTCCGTCGCATGTGTCTGTTGGTGGACATTTGGAGACAATTGGACTGCGAGGTGATGGGGGTGTTGGGATGAAACCTATGATGGTCCGTCGTGGATACGATGGCCCGTCATCGGGGTCTTGTTTTGTCATTCAGTGACAGAACTGGGGATGCCACAATCATCCCTTATGACTCTCATGGAATACTTAGTGTTAGCCTATACGTTTCTACCCAAAATACCTAGTAACCTAGCAATGCTAATGCACCTATTTCTAGAGTTTTAACAAGGCAATTTAAGGATTCTCAACCTAGTTTAGACAATGTTGGATCAAAGGATGAATACCTATCAATAAGAACTAGGCTAATACTAATTTAAAACCAAAAATGCAATTTAAATGGGTAGAAAATACAGACACATACATGAGAACAGGAGAAAGACAAGCAAGTGACGCACTTGGTTAGCAAGAACAGAACCACAGCAGCAGACTCTGACTAGCAAAGAGTGGATTTTAGGAATTGGGGAATTTGGAGAAATGATCGGTTGAAATAGAGGTAGGAAATGGGAAGTTTAAAAGGGAGGGAATGGGATAAAGAGGGAAAGAAACCGTTCAAATGAAGGGGTGGGGGTTTTTATAGGTTGAAAATTTTTAAAAGTTCCCTGCCGGGCTCATTAATGATGCAATGAGTCCCCAATGACGGTCCATCGCATGTGCGATGGTCCATCATTGGTTCCATCGCATGTGCGATGGTCCATCATTGGTTCCATCGCATGTGCGATGGTCCATCATTGGTTCCATCGCGTGTGCCCTAGTTTTGAAAATAACTGAAAGACATACCTGGCACGATGGATTCATGTGAAGGTCTGTTGCGTTCGTGAGTGGTCGTCGATGGGTCCGTCAGTGACTGTTGTAGAGTG
Source organism: Solanum lycopersicum (assembly GCF_036512215.1). NCBI lineage: Eukaryota > Viridiplantae > Streptophyta > Magnoliopsida > Solanales > Solanaceae > Solanum > Solanum lycopersicum. The sequence goes on from NC_090803.1 coordinate 37,863,241, forward strand.
ATTGTTTTTTGATTTTTTTTGCAGAATTTCCTGGTGATGTGCCTGCAAATTTAAAACCCATTAGTAGAAAATGCTACCATTACTAGAAAGAAAAACTAGAAGTATTGGGTTACCTCCCAACCAACGCCTGATTTAACATCGTGGCACGACTGAGGACACTTGATTACTCAGCCTTCATCAAGATGGTATGCCTCGAACACTTCATTTGCCGATTCAGTATGCCCAAAATAGAGTTTTATTCGCTCTCCATTCACCTTAAATCAGACTCCCTCCTTGGTTTCTAACTCAACTGATCCATGAGGGAATAATTTGGTAATCAAGTAAGGGCCAGTCCATTTGGACTTGAGCTTACCAAACAAATGCAACCGAGAATTGGTTTAAAACACCAAATACCCAACCATAAACACTCGTTTTTCACTTTTTAGGTCATGGTCCTTCTCTATCTTTTCTTTGTAGGATATAGCAGATTTCGATTGGAGCTCACCACTCTGCCTCATGGACCTACAAATGTTGAAGGTCACTTCTTCATTGTTCAACTGAAATTTCATCTACCCTTTTCCATGTCAACTAAGGATCTACCCGTAGCAGAGAATGGCCTCCCAATAATAATAGGCACTTCAAAATTCACTTCATAATCTAGGATAAAAAAATCTGCTGGAAATATGAATGACTCCACTTTTACTAGCACATCGTGGAGTATCCCTATAGGCCTTTTCATTGTTCGATCGGCCATCAGTAGCCGCATGGCAATGGGCTTTGGGTCATCCAAATCTAAATTCTTGTAAACCGAGAGGGGCATGAGATTTATGCTTGCCCCCAAATCACATAATGCTTTAGCAAAATATAATGACCCGACAGTACAAGGAATAGTGAAGGTACCCTGATCTTCTTTCTTTTGTACGAGAGATCTTGTAGCAATATCACTACAATGTTGTACTCTATCATCATCCTCAAAAGTGACCGATCTTTTCTTTGTAACCAGATCTTTCATAAACTTGGCATAGTCGAGCATTTGTTCTAGAGCTTCTACCAAAGGTACAGTGATAGAAAGCTACTTCAACATTGTTATAAAACGCCAATATTTACCATCCTCGGTCTTTTTCACTAATCTCTAAGGAAAGGGCAGTCTAGGCATGGGAATTACCTTTATAGGCACTTCAGCATCTTTTCTAGTGTTATCTTCTACTTCACCACTGCCCTCTATCACCTTAGCATTATCTATTATCACTTTTTTCTCCTTAGACGGCATAGGTGGTTCAATGGTCTGCTTACCATCCCGATTAGTGATTGCCATATAGTGTCCGTCATTTTTCAAATTTTGGACAATGTTACTAGTAAGAGTGCCCGGTTGCCGTGTGTTCACAGTCGCACATAATTGGGCCATTTGCAACTCAGTCTGCTTAATTGATATTGCATGTGTATCGACTTTCTGCCCAATACCCCCTAGATCCCTCCTTAACTCTTTAATGTTCTCATCATTGGCATCGAACCTCCTCATCATTTTGTGCAACATATCCTCAACTCGCGCCATACTATCTCCACCATCTCTAGGAGTAACTTCACGATTTTGAGGAGGGACATACCCATTCCTATAATTTCAGTTACCATAGTTACCCCTGTTGAAGTATTTGTCGCGGTTGTAGTTTCCATCTCGGACATAATGACCCTCACGGTTATAGTTAGCATAGATCCAACCTTGGTTTCCTTGACCTTGGCGCCAATTCTCCTTATTTAAGCCTTGGGTACTCAGTCGGAAACCCCCCCCCCCCCCCCGTCTGCTCATTTACCGCATAGGAATCCTCCGCATAATAGCATTCATCATTTGGTGGTGGTGGTTTAGACAAGTAGTTAACTGCATTTATCTTTTCTGCACCCCCAGTGATTTGTTTTAATACCAACCTAGGGTCAGTTCTCATCTGAGCCATCTCTTCACGAATCTCATCTGTGCAGGGTTGTGATTGGATTGTACTGCGAAGTTATTTTTCCCAGTATCTGACTTCCTAGTACTCTAAGCTTTATTGTTCCGGGACATTTTCTCTAACTTTTCAGCAATCTCAGCATAAGTACACTCCCCATAAGAACCACTTGATGTATTATCCAACATCGCTTTATTATTTTCATCTTTTCCCCGATGGAAGTATTCCTTCAGTGACTCATTATCTATACGGTGATTGGGGACGCTTCTCAAAAAAGAAGTGAATTTATCCCAAGAACTACTAACTGACTCTCCTGGTAGTACCACAAACGTCCCTTAGTTGGTTCCAAGTGAAAATTGAGTATGGAGCTTAGTAAACCAAATAGCAGCCTCTCCCGTCAATGAGAGAAGAAACACTCTTATACCTATTACATCCAAGTCCAAGTTAGGCCTCCCCACACAGCTTTTACACACTTCTCTTACCTTAGCTATATGGGCATATGGATCCTTAGAAGGTAGCCCTTAAAACAAACCTATGGCAGTGAGCATTTGCATCAGGCTACTAGTTACCACAAAGGTGTGGCGTGGTGGTAAAGGGGGAAAGACAAGTGGCCCATCGGAGTTTGCTATATTGTCATAGACTCTGTAGTATTCTTGGGGCCATGGAGCGGAATTTTGTCCCCTCTGTTGGCTTTCACCCGGAGCATCGGGTAACAACTGACCAGGAACATCAACTGGAGCTGGGATGTTCTGGTTTGGATCATCATCATTAATACCCAAGTTTCGATTCATGTTGCATAGTGTATGCTCTAATTCGTGATCTTAGGGAAACAAGGGTTCTCTTTCTCTCCGTGTATTTGGCATACAAGGAAGACAGTTCTACAAGAATAAAAAAAAGAAACAAAGTAAAATTAAGAAAATATCGACTAAACAATAGTAATAAGTTTAAGTTAATCTAAAAGCTACTTTCCCCGGCAGCGGCGCAAAAATTTGATACGCTCAAACTTACTTCTAAAATAAGAATTAAAGTGGTCGTATCAAGTAAAGAACCCAACTAATGAGGTTAGAATCGTTCCAACAAGGAAAATATTTCTGACTTAACTTCAATCTATTATTACTATTATTTAGTCAATTATTTCCTTAGAAAACATAGACAATAAAAAAGGGGTTTTATTTCTAAATGAATGAAAATAACTAGCTAAAGTAAAGGAGACAACTAACAGATTCAAATGTTGGAGTTTAATCAATTAATAAAAGTAACGAGGGTTTACGTGTTCCCCACAGGTTCCTAATTTGATATTTCTAACTATAACAATTTTTTTCTATTATCTTGCATGCAAAGTGATAAGTTATGTATTTCTATATCCTTGGTCCGGCTTCTAGAAAAGTTCACTCCGCACCTTGGTCCGGCTACGTGTGTTGTTACACTAGCCCTTACCTTTACCTCATGTTAAGCATTGTATTCGATATTTGACTAAGTTATTACCTCGTACCAATCAATACTAGCCTATTAGATAGTATACACTAAATCTATGTTGATAATTCTTTTCTTATTATCTACTTCCTTGGTCCAGCAAGAAGCATTAAGGTGAGTTCTAACGTAGGCCATCCGTTAAAAAGACTTCTAAGCGAAAGAATTATCAATACATGCAAGACACTATTCTTGAATTGTTATTTTGGTTAGATTTTATCTTATTATTCACCCATGGTTCCCACAACCCTAGTTATGGAGTTTATTTACCCATAGTCATAATCACAATATTCATAGATATGATATAGGAATTCATGCACTTACTTTAATGAGAAAGAATAAAATCCAAAAATTTCTTGATTAATCAACAAAATCACCAACAATAACTCCAGAGAAAAGTGTAACAATCCAAAGTGTGATAATCAAAATAATCTACTCACAAAGAATCTGACATAAAAGTGTGTAATCACGAAAAGTCTAACCCCAAAAACAAGGTTTTTTGAACTATTTATAAAAAACCAACACCTAATAAAAGGACTCTAGTTGCTGGAAATCTGTCAAAACGCGGCTGGGTCGACGTACCTCGCGACAGGTCATCTTGGTCACGACGGGCCATCGGACTCCGTCGTCCCATACTTTGCAAATTCTTCTACTGCTCTCTTCATTACCCTCAACGGCAGGTATGACAGATCGTCACAGGCACAACGGTCCGTCGAGGGTCTTCGTTCCATAACACTTAAACTCTTTGGAATTTGGGTACTGGACTACTTCTCTGATCATCACGATGAACGAGCAGGACGGACCGTCATGGCTGTGACGGTCTGTCATGCACTTCGTAACCCCACACTTAGTCAAACTTCCCCATCTTCAATCAGCACCTTCACTAAGATGCCACCTACGGACCGTCACAGGCACGACGGACCGTCACAAGCTCCGTAGGTAGTACTTTTCTGCATTTCTTGCTCAAAAACTTTCGCGTTCATCTTTAGACAGATTTCATGCAAATAAATAGAAACTTACGTAAAAATTAATACAAAAATGCTTTTGGACACACACTAAACTTAACGGAAAAGCATTAAAATACCGTGAAACAATGGTATATCAATATACTCCGAGTAAACACCGCCACAAAGGGTGGACCATACCACTCAAGAGCATTTCACAATAAGAACTAAAGAATATAACTAATTTATCATTCATCCAAGATTTCACTACCTATTTATAACTTATCCAACAATTCATCATAAAAATAGACCTTAAGGCAGTAGCTAAACTACATCATATACACCAAGATACCATAACCCTAACACTTCCTAATCATGCTCATTAAACCCATTTCATAAGCTAAAAGTCAATAAAAAGTATAAACATGTTTTTATTGGGGTTTTGACATTAAAATCATCAATTAACACTAAAAACAACTCGTTCTAATCACCAAAACATTTTCATATAAAGACCCATACTTGGAGTCAAGGAATTAAGAAGTTCAAAGTTTTAAACCCTTTCAAAATCATTTAGAAGGGGCTCCTTGAATGAAAGAAAGTTCAAGGATGACTACCATACCTTAATGAGAAGAAACCAACAAGTTTTTGATGAATAACACGCTCACAGCCAGCCCTCCTAGCCCTTCCTTTAGTCCAAGCTTCTATGGGGTTTTAGGAGAGTTCTTTCTTGAGTGAGGGTTTTGAATATTTGAAATAAGGGGTCTTGTCTAGGTCTAGGACTTAAAACTAACTTAATATACTTTAATAAACCTAAAATAATCATCCTAGGTTCATAAAATACTTGGGGTGAATTTCCCAATCACCCTAAGCCTCTGCAGCAGCATCCAACACCTAGTCGACCGTCCATCCTGCTGGGGCATCAATTGGTTCAGAGACCTGCTTCATGGGGGCTAAACTCCTATAAAACCCCTAAAAGGAATTGAGGTGTCTAGAGTCTCACATGTGCATTATAAGATTGTTAACATGTTAAATAAGTGTTCTACGGCATGCATGATTGATTTGAAGTCATTTGAAAGTGAAACGTCCAAGATATTCGAAAGTTAGCCCTTCAGATGTGTGTGTGTGTGTCTTGGTGTGTATTGACATGTTTTACGTGTTTGTTTTTGTTGAAACTGATATGGAAGGTACCTAACATGTTAATGAGTGTATTTACGTTGGAAATGTCCAGATACGACTCCCCAAGGGCCCCAGAAAAGGACCTCAAGGAGGACCCAAAGACTGCCTACATTGCCTTGGTAGTGTCTACCTACGCCCAAGAATGACGGCCAATTTGTGATCCTACGCCCAGTTGATGGGGAGGATTCGTTCAAAACTTATCCTGGTGAAATATAAAGCCCATTTACAAGCCACAGACCTAAACGACGGCCAACAGTACGGTCCATCGTTGGGTCTATGGGGCGTCGATGGTTGTCCGTCGATGCAGCCTGTGTTAGCTGCCTGCGCACTGTTTTATTAAAGGGGTGAATGAGAAATTTGCCCCATGTCCTAACCTGACCCTAGGCGGTTTATTTGGTTATTTTTTGGGTATATTAAGTTGGTTTATAACATCAAAACCCTAATACCCAATTCATATTCAAAATTAGATTTCCCTCTCCCAAACCAAACCTCTCTAGAAACCTCCATTGGAGATGAAGCTCAAGAACAACTTGTAGATTGGATAGTGATGATTTCTTCATCAATTTTTCATGGTTTTATTCTACAGTGAGGTATGGTTATCCTTCATCTTTAGATAATCTTTCATCTAAAGAGATCTTTCCAATGTTTTCAAAGATTTTTCATGATGAAATTGTGTAGTCTTCATTCTTGCTATGGGTTCTTTCTCAAAACTTTTTTAAAAGAATGTTTATGATGAATTTATGATAATCTACTGATTTTCAAGTCAAATTCAATTCAATTTCATGATGAACCCATGTCCCTTTCAATTCTCAAATTAGCTAATGTTATGGACATTGTGATCTAACTATGTGTTGGTTGAATTGTGATTCTATTATGTTGAATTGGTTATATCTACTTCCTATTATGTATATTGATGGTGAATTGTTGATGATTTATCCATGTGGATTAAGGTTTGACGGTTTGAATGAGATTATCTTATGTTCTTCTATCTTCTATAGATTGCTAATGTAGTGTATTCAAGGTGATCTCGATTCTATGGCAATTGAAGTAGGACTTCATTTAGGTTATGTTATATTTAGATACTTTCCTCTAATTTTATTGTTGATGAAAAAGGAATTCTGATCATTGATGATCAAAGCAAGCAGATTTGGTAAGATTTCTCTATTCCTCTACTTTTCTATAGAATTGTTAGATGATTGGCCTTTTATGGCATTATGTGGTATGGTCTACTTATGTTGGCGGTGTTAAATTTTTTTCAATGTATATATATGTTGATTATGGCCTTGAAGTCAAATTTATGATATGTGAATGGATGGTTACGATGATCACATAATGTGAAATTATGCTTAGTTTCTATTCTAATGTATGATATAGGTGTGTTGCTAATGTTGAGAGTATGTAGGCGTCTATGTTATATGTGGTCTATATGCTGAAAATGGTGAAGTATAAATGTAAAACTACCCCTACCTATGTACCCCTACATGAATGTATGATTAGCTAATGTTAGGAGTCCAGAATGCAACTGTTGAAGTTATCTTGTCTCCTATGCTATTATGTGGTGTGTGGTCTATACTTGAATGTTAATTGTGGTCTTAAGAGTGTGTATTCCTCAAGATGATTTTGATATCCATTATATTATCATGTTGACCAATGTACACACACATTCACACCTCATGCATGCTTACAAAGTAGTATAGGTTCATAGTGCCTAATGAAATGTTATTCTCATATGTACTTGTGTCTACTACTATGCATGTAAGGTATATGTCTATGAAGAATGTTATCTATCCCTTAACTAGGATGACTTGATAGGTGTACTAGTATGATCAAGGGAATGGGACCTTGTCTATGCATTGCATATGTGTGCTTTAATAGGATAGTTCCTAGGTTTTGTGATTAATGTAAACGAATGTGAAGGTATGAGTATGTTATGAACATGTCTTATATTCTATGACGTCAAGAACAGGGTATGATGAAGTATGATTATACCTAGTGGCTAAATGTGTTAATATGAAAGGATTGCTCATATAGTTATATTTGTGCTCTTATGCATGAATGAAATGAAGTATGAACATGTATGGTTTAAGAGTATTTATGTGAAAGGTTTTCTCACATATATGTATTCACACACACATGTATGATGATCTAGTAAATAAAGGGGCTCTTGAAAGGTGTTCTCAAGCGTATCCTAAACAAGGTGGTGCTTGAATATCCTATGTCCATGTAAAAGGACTTCTAACATGATTTAGATTAAGGAATTCTCATCTATTACCTAAGAAATAAGCATATAAGGGGTTAACTCTCCCAAGCCTACATTTTATAAGGAATAATAATAATGGCTTTCCAATAAAAGGTAACTTAGCTTAGCAACGAGTGAACTTAGATGAGGGGTAACCCTTCCTAATGTAAGAAGGCTTGTTCACTATAGTCCTCACGAGGTGAATAACTACAATGCCTCAATAGGCATAAAAAAGGTTTACATAAGTGCATAAATAAAATGCCTCAATAGGCATAAATAGGTTTTCCATGTACGCCTCCAAGTTCCATAAATTATGCTTTCCCCATAGGATATAGCAAATGATATAACCTAATATGCTAGCATGATGTTAATGTTCTACCTTGGAAAGGTAGAGAACCTTCATTGGTGTAAGGATCTACAACAATAAATTCAATGTTTAGCACCCATGGAATTAGTGTTGGTTAAGTCTATAGTTTTCCTAAAGTGAAATGGAAAATGGAAGTAAAGTAAGAACCCTAACTAGGATAAACTAAAGAAAGTTGCTTAGTGTAGGTGAGAGTATGGGACTTTACATATGCATTGCACAAGTAGCTCTTGAGGGAAGATCTAGGAAGGTCTTATAATTTATATGATTATGTTTATGTCAATATGGATGATTGTTGTGTACTTGTTGTGATGAAATGAATGGTATGAGTCCTAATAAGTGTATATGATATGGTCTAACCTTATATGCATATTGTTTGTCTTATTGACTATATGATGAAGTTCCTATTTGGTGTTAATGTAGTTGACTATAGTATTATGGTTGATGTATGAAGTACATGTTAAGGTTAAGAGTCTCTTTTTAGACTTACTTAGTATATGTGAGGTTATGGGACTTCACATGTATATTGCACTAGTAGACCTAGATTGAGGTTATGAGTAAGGTCCATGATGTCTTTATGAAGTTAAGTCCAAATATGTTAATGTTGACTATTGTCTTCATATGATGATTTTGGAATTCTTGACTTGTATATGGTCCTGTAATGAGTTCTTCTATGTGGTCCATAAAGTGTATTGAGTCAAGTGTGCATTATATGTCTTGATATATGAAATGGTTCTATAAACGCTTGTGTTAGATTAAGGAAGCTTATATGCATGTTTCCTTGTGTCCTAAAGGTGATGCTTGAGTGTGGATAGTGTAATGGGACATTATCTACACATTGCACCAAGTATCACCAGAAGGTTGCTTAGGGAGTTAAGAAGTTAAGAAGGAAAAATAGTTTGCTGTAAAAAGGAAAATGAGGTTAATGTATCATGAAATAAGCTTACTGTAAAGTGATGCCAATTATGCCTTAAACTCAATGTATAGTTTTATGGAATATTATGACTATTGTATATTCCCAAATGAAGTATGCGAATTTATGATGCTTATTGTATCAAGTTTTATGAAGTTTTCACAAAATGGCATGATGCATGGTTTCAAAGTAAAATGTCACTTTTAAATTCGTATTTTTGCATGGTTGTCATACTTAATGCAGTCTTGTACTAACACCATTCTTCTTTACCTTTTTACACAAAGTGTAGGTTATGGATTCTTAAAGGATGTCTCTAGTGGTGAGGATCTTGATATGTGATTTCTAAGCTCAAGGAAAGGAATCCTTATATAACACTTTGAAAATCCAACTCGAGTCTTAGAGCCTAACATAGGTGTCATGGGTTGTAAGCACTGTTTTAAGACCTATTTTAATGAATATAGGTCATTTATGAAGTTTAAGAATCAAAAAGTCAAAGAACGTCCATGACATTTGGAAACTAGTTCTAAGGGGAACAAGAATGCTAGCCTATTTGACTAGCTTTTAGGAAATGGAAATCCATGAAATTAGGTGAAAGGGTGTACAACAAGTTTTAAATATGATTCTTGGTCAAAAATTTTGTGTACGACTCCCTAAGGACCAACAAAGGGTCCTTGAGGAACCTAACACATATGAGGCAACACTCCTTAGGCAGTGTTCAACCACGAGAAACCATCAATGACTCGTGTGTGGATAGATGGGGCGTTGATGCCCACCTTCATCCCACACTTAGACATATTGATGGATCCTTCTCATGCACATGTCTCTTACCACATCAACAAGTGTAAAGGACGGGGGGGTAGTCGTCGACTCACATACGGCCCGCTAGTGGGGTTCCGTCTGTGAGGGTTAAGTTTACCTGCATGTTTTTAATACTGGTTCATTTAATTAATTAAGGGGTTTAGGGATTATTTATGTATTAAAGAAGTCTAATTAACTAAATTAACCCCTCATATAAAGACCCCAACCCTCATTAATCTAAACACAACACACCAAAATAAACTCTCTTTCTTCTCTCTTCTTTATCTCTCTATTTGGAAGCCACCATTGAAGACGATCTAGGGGGAGGTTTTGGGGGATTCAAAGGTAATATTTCACCATCAAATCTTCATCAAACTTTGACGTATGGGATCTGATTCACCTTTGAGAATCTTTCCTCAAAGGGTTCCTTCAAAATGGATATCGAAAGTTGGGTTTTCAAGTGGGTTCCCCTCAATTACGAATTTAACATTATGAACTGATTTTTTATGCTTATTTAGGATATAATTGATATATTAACATGTAATTTAACTTGATTATAGTAATTTGTGATGATTTGGCCTAAATTGATGAGCATGATCCTTAACCCTTAACCCTAGGTTGGTGTTGATGTAAATTGGGTTGTGATTGATTCAATTGTCTTGATTATGGGTTAAATCACTATTATAAGATTTTGTTACACCAATCATTTATAAATTGGAATAAATTTTTTCATTCATTCTAATCTTTAAAAGTGATCTAGGTTTTGGAAATTGACCTAAGTAATCTTGTTTTAAGCATTGATTTGGTATTGAATTATGGTGTAGTTACTCTTCTAGTATTATTATCATGTTGATTTTTCAATAATATGGTGGAACATCTAAATTGGATTGAATTGAGGGTTTATGGTAAGGCCTAAATGATAAACCATGAAAAAGACTATGTAAGCCTTGGAATCTCTATCTTTACTTCTAATTATGATTAATTGTGGTTAAGTCATGAAGTTATATTGGTGTATGTCTTATAGTAGGATGATAGGGTGGTATGATGTTGAATTTTTATGTCTTGACTATGTTGTGAGGTTGATTAAGGTGTATGTGATATAAGGATCGTGATGAATATCAATGTGTCTTGATATGGTATGAAATGCTAATGAGTTAACCTCACTTATATGGATTGTGATCAAAGGTCTATACTCATGAAATTCTTATTGAGCTATTGATGATGATGATTATACAAGGGGTAGACCCTCTGACCTAAACTAATGTATGATAGATAATTAAATGCTTAAAGACATTACAATAAAAGGAACTTAGCTTAAATCCGAGTGAACTTGACAATGGGTCTAGTCTTAGTCCTCAAAGAGGAAAAAGACGCCGGATACGTCTTATATACAACGAAAGTTTCAATTTTTTCTGCATTTTCAACCTATGAATGTAATGACATGAGAGTAAGGGTCTTTTCTTAGTCCTCAAAGAGAAAGACGATGCCGGTTACGTCTACGGGGTAAACCCAGATATGACAAACTTTGTATTAGAGAATGAGGTTTAATATCGTTGAATTATGTCTCTCTCTACCACGTCTATGTAGGTTTGTATTCATAATTGTGAAGCGCGCCACACTTATGAATAGGACCTATGTGATGCCTAGGAATTTCTCACTTTCTTGGATATCATATATCATGTCGTTAGAGTATACTTATGGTGTGATTTTGAATCTAATCTTATTGTTGTTCTATAGGAAGAATGAACACTCGAAGGAATGCGGCTCGAAGTCTTGAAGAGAAAATAGCCAATGCGGGAACTCTTCGTTGTGGTAAGCAAGTTCCTCCACTTGAAGAAGATGCTAATGTTGACCAAGCTCTGGTCAATCTTCCACCCTTGATGGATGAAGATATAAGGGCTTCCCTTATTCAACTACCTCAAGACGCCACTGTCCAAGCCTAATCTATGACGTTCCACGCCAACCAGGAGCTTGTACCTCGTCCTCATAAACAAGTCACTACTATGGCTTCCCGTCTAAGGGATTTCACTCAGACGAATCTTCCTACTTTCTATGGGTCTAAGGTTAATGAAGACCCCCAAGAATTAATTTATGAAGTCTCTAAAATACTTTTAGATATGGGGTTGACCACAAGTGAGAAGGCCGAGTTGGCCGCCACCTATTAACTAAAGTACGTGGCTCAAATATTGTAAGTGCAATGGAGGGATAATAGGCCATTGAGGGGTGGTCCATTTACTTGGGAGATCTTTAAGAAGGCTTTTATAGATCGATTCTTTCCTAAGGAGATGAGGGAGGAAAAAGTGGTGGAGCTCATCAACCTTTGCCAAGAAGGAAAGAGTGTTCATGAATACTCCTTGGAATTCATTAAATTTTCCAAATATGTTCCTTCTTTGGTTTCCGATCCTAGAGATCAAATGAGCCGCTTTATAACGGGGGTGTCAGAAGATTTACAAGAGGTGTGCCATTCGGCTATGCTACATGACGACATGAACATTTCCCATCTTATGGTGCATGAGGGTTTAGGATTCAAGGGCTAAGAGAAAGAGAAGAGATGCAAACAGGGAAAGATAATTTGATGGAGGTTCTTCGAAGAATAGGCTCGAAATATAACACAAGATAAGATTTAAGAAGCGGGTTTATAATCAAGTTCCATCCAAGTTCCCTAAGGCTCGTGATGACAAGGGAAATAAACTGAGAGATCAAAAAGAAATGAACTGGAAACTCACCAAATGAGAAGCCTATATGTGACAAGTATGGAAAGGATCATCTTGGTGAGTACTTGGTAGGAACGAGAAATTGCTTTAGTTGTGGCAAGAATGGTCACAAGATGAGTGATTATCCAAATCTTAACGATTAAGAGAGGGGTGGTCAAGCACAAGTAAGTGTTTCTAGTGACGCTCTTAAGAAGAACCGATTCTATGCTCTCCGGTCTAAGGGTGAACAAGATACTTCTCCGGACGTGGTGACCAGTATGTTGAAAGTATTTTCCATAGATGTATATAATTTACTTGATCCAGGTTCCCCCTTGTAATTTTTTACCCCTTTTGTAGCTAAAAAGTTTGATATTTTACCCGATATTGCATGAACCTTTTATAGTGTCTACTCTGGTGGGCGAGATAGTTGTTGCAAAAAGAGCGTATAGAAATTGTCCAATAATGTTGCCCAATAGTGTTTCTTATGTTGATATAGTAGAAACAGATAGGATAGATTTTGATATTATATTGGGCATGGATTGGTTACATGCTTTCTTTTTTTCGATTTATTTTAGGAAAAGGGTGGTGAAGTTTAACTTTCCACATGAACCCGTTGTAGAGTGGAAAGGGGGAAATGTTATTCCTAGAGGTCGTATTCTCTCTTGTCTAAAAGCATGCAAAATTATCTCTAAAGGTTTTCTATACCATATTGTAAGAGTCCACGATCTAGACTCTGAAATTCCTCACATTGTAGTGAGTGAATTTCCAGAGGTCTTTCCTAATGACCTTCCCGGTATTCCTCCAATATGGGAAGTTGATTTTGGTATGAATTTTCTACCGAAAATGAATCCCATTTCAATTCCAACTTCTTGGATGGCTCCGTCCAAATTGAAAGAGTTGAAGGATCAACTCAAATATTTACTAGACAAAGTCTTCATTTGACCTAGCATTTCTCCACGGGGTGCTCCAATTTTGTTTGTGAAGAAAAAGATGGATCCTTCAGAATGTGTATTGATTACCGCCAACTCAATAAAGTCACAATTAAGAACAAGTATCCTCTCTCTGATTTACGACTTGTTTGATCAACTCCAAGGGGTAAGCTACTTTTCTAAGATTGACTTGACGTCGGGGTATCACCAATTTAGGGTGTGAGGTGAGGATATACCAAACACGGCATTTCAGACTAGATATGATCATTATGTGTTCTTAGTAATATCTTTCGGTCTCACCAATGATCTGGCGATGTTTATGGACCTAATAAATAAGGTGTTTCAAAATTACCTAGATTCATTTGTCATTATCTTCATTAACAATATCTTGGTATATCCGACGAATGAGGGTGATCATATCGGTCATTTGAGGGTTGTATTGCAAACACTTATGGAATATCAATTGTTTGAAAAATATAGAAAGTGTGAGTTTTAGTTGAGGTCGGTAACATTTCATGGTATTATCAACTCTAGTGAAGGAGTTGAGGTTGATCCAAGGAAAGAAGAGGCAGTGAAAATTGGCCTAGACCTTTTACTCCAAAAGATATTTGGAGTTTCTTGGGCTTAGCGGGTTATTATCGGAGGTTAGTGGGCGGTTTTGCAACCATTGCATCATCTCCCTTAACTACTTTGACCCAAAAGTTTAAGAAATTTGAGTGGTCGGAGGCATGTGAGAGAAGTTTTCAAATGTTAAAATATAGGCTTACTTTCATTCCGGTGTTGACCTTATTGGAGGGTACAAAGCGTTTGTCATTTATTGTGATGCATCCCGTGTGGGTCTAGGGTGTGTGCTTTTGCAACATGGGAAAGTTATAGGCTACGCTTCTAATCAACTTAAGGTATATGAGCGAAACTATCTAACTCATGACTTAAGTTAGCGGTCGTGGTGTTTGCTTTGAAAATCTGGAGGCATTACTTGTATGGCCTTCATGTTGATGTTTTTACCGAACATAAGAGTCTCCAATATGTGTTTAACCAAAAGGAGTTAAATATCTGACAAAGAAGGTGGTTAGAATTGATGAAACATTAAGATATGATTGTCCTCTATAACCCCAGCAAGGATAATGGGTGGCGGATGCCCTAAGTCGTATGACTATGTGTAGTTTATCCCACATTGATGAAGCCAAGAATTACCTAGTGAGGGATGTACATAAGTTGGCTAGGTTGGGGGTGAGATTAGAAGATTCATTAAATAGGGAATCCATTGTCTATCATAAGTCCGAGTCATCTTTAGTGGTGAAAGTAAATTCCAAAAAACACCTAGATAAACCATTAATGGAGTTGAACGAATCAGTCCTTGACAAGTTGAATGAGTCATTTTCTTTAGGGAGGGATGGTGTGCTAAGGTACCAAGGGAAATTGTGGGTTCCTGATGTAGATGAGTGGAGGGACTGGATCCTAGAACAAGCCCATGGGTCCCGCTACTCAATTCATCTGGGTTGGATAAAAATGTACCATGACCTTAGAGAAATATATTGGTGGGAAGGAATAAAGAAGGACATAGTAGAGTTTGTCGGTAAGTGTCCAAATTGCCTACAACTAAAAGCCGAACATCAAAAGTAAGGTGGCTTATTACAAGAAATTTGATTTCCTACTTGGAAGTCGGAATACATCAATATGGACTTTGTAGTGGGTGGTTATGGATAGGTCTCTAAGTCTGCTCGCTTTATTCTCATCAAGTCTACTTATTCGATGGAAGATTATGCTAGGATCTTCATAGATGAGATTGTGTGTCGCCATGGTATTCCGTTATCTATCTTATCAGATCGGGGTGCACAATTCACATCTAGGTTTGTGGAGGTCGTTCCAAAAAGGGTTGGGTACTAAGGTGAAGTTAAGTACCATGTTGCATCCCCAAATGGATGGTAAAGAGGAAACCCTCGAGGATATTCTTAAGGCTTGCATTATTGATTTTACAAGGAATTGGGATAAACATTTGCCTTTGGTGGAGTTTGCTTATAATAATAGCTTTAATTCATCCATCTCCATGGCTCCCTACAAAGCCTTGTATGGTAGGAGGTGTAGGTATCCAATAGGGTGGTTTGAACTGGGTTAGACTTCACTTCTTGGTCCTGATTTGATTTATAAGACCTTAGAGAAGTTTTATATCATAAGGAACTGGTTGCAAATGGCCTATAGTCGGCAAAATTCTTATGCCGATCATAGGAGAAGGGATTTGGAGTTTGAAGAAGGTGATAAAGTGTATTTGAAAATTTCACCAATGAAAGGGGTGGTTAGATTTGGCAAGAATGGGAAGTTGAGTCCTCGTTATGTGGTTCCCCATGAAATTTGCAAAGGGTTGGTAAGGTTGTCTAAAAATTGAAACTCCCTAGTGAATTGGCTTTAGTTCATCCGGTTTTCCCTGATTCTATGTTGAAAAATTGTATTGGTAATCTCGAGTCTATTCTTCTTATTGAGGTTCTTGGTGTCAAGGATAGCCTCTCTTATGAGGAAGCTCTGGTTCAAATTCTTGATAGGCAAGTCAAGAGGTTAAGGAATAAACAGGTGGTTTCAGTAAAAGTATTATGGAAGAGTCACCTAGTTGAGGGTGTAATATGGGAGGCCGAGGCCGACATGAAGTCCTATTACCATCATCTTTTTGATAATTAAGGTTAGTTATTATTTTTAAAAATATTAATATGACTAAGAATTGAAGTTTCATGATTTTTGGTGGTCTTGCAAAAATGTGCATTTTGGGTTACATTATAGTGAAGTAGTACCTTTGAAACCTGAAAGTTTACCTTTTTGGCTTGTGTGTGTTATGTTGTGCATTTTTACATAGTGAGTCTTAGTGAAAAGTTATGTGAACTATTGATAAGTTGAACTTTGTGCTAATTGACTCATGTAATGTATGTTGATCTCATATGTGTTGTGAGAATGAAATATCTCATGATGAACTGTTTAGAACCTTATGTGTGATAATTAGAGTTTTGAAATTGCCTGGTTAAAATTATATGATTTATGTTGATTTGATATTGTTGATTGGTTCGTATTCTAGTTTTGAGTCTATTCCTTCCTTCAAAAGAGTTTTAGTATCATTCGGGGATGAATATTCCTAAGAGGGGATAATGTAATACTCTTAAAATCCAAGACGAGTTTTAAAGCCTAACATAGGTTCCATGGGGTATAAACATTGTTTTAAGAACTATGATAATGAAAATAGGTCATTCAGGAAGTTTAAGAATCAAAACATCTAAGAATGTCCATCACATTTGGAAACTAGTTCTAAGGGGTAAGAGCGTGCCTTAGCCTATTTGACTAGATTTTAGGAGTCGAAAATCCATGAAATTAGGTGGAAGCTGTCTAAAAAGTGTTAAAGATTATTTTTCGTCAAAACGTTTGAGTACGACTGCCCAAGGACCAACCTAGGACCCTTGAGGAGGACCCTTTCACGTAGGAGGCAACACTGCCTTGGCAGTGTGCAACCATGAGAAACCATCAACGATTTGTGTTTGGATAGACACAGAGTCGATTCCCACCATCTTCCAACACTTAGACATTTTTATGGATCCCACTCTGCACATGTCTCTGACCACATCGACGAGTGTGCAGGATGGAGGGGGCAGTCGTCTACTCAGAGATGGCCACCGGCGGAGTTCCATCTATGAGGGTTAAGTTTTTTGGCATGTTTTTAATGTTGGTTTATTTAATTAATTAAGGGGTTTAGAGTTTATTTAGGGATTAATGGAATATTAATTAATTAATTTAACCCCCCATATAAAAACCCCAACCCTCATTAATCTAAACACAACGCACTAAAATAAACTCTCTTCCTTCTCTCTTCTTTCTCTCTCTATTTGAAAGCCACCATTGAAGACAATCTAGGGTGGTTTTAGGGGCTTTAAATGGATGATTTCACCATCAAATCCTCATCAAACTTTGAGGTATGGGATGTAATTCACCTTTGAGACTCTTTTCTCAAAGGGTTCCTTCAAAATGGATTTCAAAAGTTGGGTTTTCAAGTGGGTTTCACTCAAATATGATTTTGATGTTATGAACTGATTTGTTTATGGTTTATTTAGGATATAATGGATATATTAACATGTAATTTAACTTGATTCTGTAATTTGGATGATTTGACCTAAATTGAAGAGCATGATCCTTAACCCATAACCCTTGGTTAATTTTGATGTAAATTGGGTTGTGATTGATTCAATTGTCTTGATTATGGGTTAAATCTATTTAAGATGATGTTTTTACACCAATAATTAACAAATTGGAATGAATTGTTGTCTTTCATGCTAATCTTGAAAGTGATCTAGGTTATGGAAATTTGCCTAAATAATCTTGTTTTATGGATTGATTTGGTATTGAATTATGGTGTAGTTACTCTTCTAGTATTATTATCATGTTGATTTTTTACTAATGATGTGGAACATATAAATTGGATTGAATTGAGGGTTTATGGCAAGGATAAATTATAAACCATGAAGGAGACTTGGTAAGCCTTAGAATCTCTATCTTTACTATCACTTTTGATTAATTATGTTTAAGTCATGAACTTATATTGGAGTATTCTTATATCAGGATGATAGGGTGGTATGATTTTGAATTGAAATATCTTGACTATGTTGTGAGGTTGAATAAGGTGTATGTGATATAAGGATGGTGGTGACTATCAATGTTTCAGGATATGGTATGAAATGCTAATGTGTTAACCTTACATATATGAATTGTGATTAAAGGACTATACTCATGCAATTCTTATTGAGATATTGATGATGATGATTATACAAGGGGTACACCCTATGACCTAAAAAAAGATATGATTGATAATGAAAGTCTTAAATACATTTCAATAAAGGGACTTAACTTAGCACCGAGTGAACTTGAAAATGGGAGGTGATGACTTCCCAAACAGGAACATTCACCCTATAGTTCTATATGAGATGTCTACTTCCCAGAAGAGGAATAATACTCCAATGGATTCCCATGAGAGAAGGCCCCAATTACCAAGTTGTATCAAGAAGGAATATACTATCTCTTAGTTCTTGAACAATGTTGCCAGAATAGGAAGACTAGCTAGTGGATCCACCTAGAAAGCTATGTTTATGTTCGGTTTTACTTTGGCCAGTAGACCACCTTCTATTGGTGTAAGGTTTTACAACACTAGATTCAAGACATAGATCTTGTGGTCTATGTCGGATAAGGCAAGTGTTCCCTAAATAAAAATAAATTAATGAAGTATAAACTAACTAAGGTGACTTGAGAGGTTTATTTTAGCCTTGGTAGGGGTATGAGACTCTACTTATGCTTTGCACTAGTTGACCTTGATGGAAGCTTTAGGAATTTGATATTATGTATATATATGATAATTATGTATATGGTATTAACATGTTGATGCTACAATATAAATGATATTATATGGTGATGATTATCCTTTGGAACATATGATTGGGTTGTACTATTAAAGTATGATGTTAGGTGTCCTTAAAGGTTATTTTATGTGAATTTTTACATTTGTTATGGTTTCTTATTGAGGTTAATTGATTGAGTAAGGTTATGGGGCTTTGCTTGGTCATTGCACTAGTTGACAAGGTGAGGATTTATGAGTAGTTGTCTTTCTTATAATGATATGATTAACTTTTATTCATACTTGTGATGTTATTCCTTGATGATAGGGTTGTTGTAAATCATGGGTTCAAGTATGTTGGGATACTTATTACTTGTTTGAGTTAGTAAGCATGTTTGGTTGATTGGTATGACTTTCTTGATTATGCATGAGTCTTTTAAAAGGGTAAAATGGCATGTTTTGACTAAATATCCCTTTTTAGCATGTTTTCCTATTATATGTGCATATGGTCTCATACTTAGTACGTGTAGAGTACTAACCCCATTTTCTTCCCTTTTCCCAAACATTTTAGGTTACGGTCGTTGAAGGCTCATTTGAGACAATTTGGGGAAGGCTTGGAAATTCTCTATCATCCAAGTGGGTAGGTCTTAACTTTTCGAATTTGATGCCAATATCTTGCTTATGAAGTTCCTTTGTTTTTCTAAGACTTTTCTGTTCATTCAACTTTCATTGTCTATGACATGCATGAGCCTATATGTGGCTTTTTTACCTTTGATGTAGGGCAATGTACAAATTGTTATGACCGTTTATATGGTATGAGGTGAGAGAATCTTTGAGACTATTTGCTATTTTAAATATATGTATGTGCAATAAAAGTAGAAGGCTATGTAACCTTCCTATACAGAGGGTCTATGTATACTCGATACGATTATATTACGTATATGTAGAAGTCTATTTAAGCCTCCAACTAGATGCAATGAAAGTTTTAAATTTTTCCGCATTTTCAACCTAAGAATGTAATGACATGAGACTAAGGGGATAGTCTTAGTCCTCAAAGAGGAAGACAACGCCGATTACGTCTAAGGGGTAAACACGAATGTGACAAAACTTGGTATCAGAGCATGAGGTTGAACATCTTTGAGTTATGTATCTCTCTCTTTACCACATCTATGTAGGTTTGTATTCATAATTGTGAAGCGCGCCACACTTATGAATAGGAACCTATGTGATGCCTAGGAATCGCTCTCTTTCTTGTTAATCCTATATCATTTTGTTAGAGTATACTTATGGTGTGCTCTTGAATCTAATCCTGTTTTTTGTGCTTATAGGAAGAATGAACACTCGAAAGAATGCGGCTCAAAGGCTTGAAGAGGAAATTGCCAATGCGGGAGCTCCTCCCCGTGGTGACTAAGTTCCTCCACTTAAAGAAGATGCTAATGTTGACTAAGCTCCAGTCAACCCTCCACCCTAGACGGATGAAGATTTAAGGGTTTCCCTCATTCAATTGGCTCAAGCCGCCACTATCCAAGCCCAAGTTATGTTGGCCCAAGAAAATTGGGATCTTGTACCGCGTCCTCATCAACAAGTCACTACTATGGCTTCTCGTCAAAGGGATTTCACTTGGATGAATCCTCCTACATTCTATGGGTCTAAGGTTGATGAGGACCCCCAAGAGTTTATCGATGAAGTCTCTAAAATACTTTTAGCTATGGGTTTGACCACAAGTAAAAGGCCGAGTTGGCCACCTGTCAACTCAAGGACGTGGCTCAAATATGGTACGTGCAATGGAGGGATAACAGGCCATTGAGGGGTGGTCCATTGACTTGGGATATGTTTAAAAAGGCTTTTATAGATCGATTCTTTCCTAGGGAGATGAGGGAGGAAAAAGTGGTGGAGTTCATCAACCTTAGCCAAGGAGGGTAGAGTATTCACGAATACTCATTGGAATTCATTAACTTGTCCAAATATGTTCCTTCTATGGTTTCCGATCCTAGAGACCCAATGAGCCGCTTTGTGATGGGGGTGTCTGAAGATTTATAAAAGGAGTACCATTCGTCCATGCTACATGATAACATGATCATTTCCAGTCTTATGGTGCATGCTAGAAGGGTTGAGGAGGAAAGGCATAAGAGAAAAGTAGAGATTCTAAGAGGGCAAGATCATTTGATGGAGTTTCTTCAAAGAATAGGCCCTAAAAAATAATACAAGCCTAGATTTAGGAAGCGGGTTTCTAATCAAGTTCCATCCAAGTTCCCTAAGCCTCGTGATGACAAGGGAAATAAACTGAGAGCTCAAAAGGAAAGGAGTGGAAACTCACCAAATGAGAAGCCTACATGTGCCAAGTGTAAAAAAGGTCATCTGTGTAAGTGTTTGGTAGAAACAGGAAATTTCTTTAGTTATGGCAAGAGTGGTCACAAGATGATACATTGTACAAACTTGAAGGGTCAAGAGCGGGGTGGTCAAACTCAAGCAAGTGGTTCTAGTGATGCTCATAAGAAGAACCACTTTTATGATCTCCACTCTAGGGGTGAACAAAAGACTTTTCCCGATGTTGTGACTGGTATGTTGAATATTATTACCACAGATGTATATGATTTACTTGATCCGGGTGCTACCTTGTCATTTATTACCCCTCTTGTAGCTAAAAAGTTTGATATTTTACCCGATTTTGCATGAACCTTTTATAGTGTCTACTCCGGTGGGTGATTTAAATGTGGCAAAAGCGTGTATAGAAATTATCCAATAATGTTGCCTAATAGAGTTTATTATATTTATCTAGTAGAACTAGATATGCTAGATTTTGATATTATATTGGGTATGGATTGGTTGTACTCTTTCTTTCCTTCAATTGCTTGTAGGAAAAGGGTGATGAAGTTTAACTTTTCAAATGAACCCATTGTAGAGTGGAAGGGGGG
Organism: Solanum lycopersicum; assembly: GCF_036512215.1. Taxonomy (NCBI): domain Eukaryota; kingdom Viridiplantae; phylum Streptophyta; class Magnoliopsida; order Solanales; family Solanaceae; genus Solanum; species Solanum lycopersicum. The sequence continues at coordinate 37,884,951 of NC_090803.1, forward strand.
AAATTCTATTCGTATAGGTCGTATTATCTCTTGTCTAAAAGCATATGATCTCTAAAGGTTGTCTATACGATATTGTAAGAGTCCAAGATCTAGACTCCAAAATTCCTCCCATTGAGTCGATCCCCATAGTGAGTGAATTTCCAGAGGTCTTTCGTAATGACCTTCTCGGTGAACCTCCCAAATGGGAAATTTATTTTGGTATCGATTTGCTACCAAAAATGAATCCTATTTCAGTTCTTCCTTATTGGATGGCTCCGGCCAAATTAAAAGATTTGAAGGCTCAACTCAAAGATTTACTATACAACGGCTTCATTAGACCTACTATTTCTCCATGGGGTGCTCCGATTTCGTTTGTGAAGAAGAAGGATGGGTACTTAAGAATGTGTATTGATTACCGCCAACTCAATAAAGTCACAATCAAGACCAAGTATCCTCTCCCTTGGATTGATGACTTTTTTCATCAACTCAAAGGGGCAAGCTACTTTTCTAAGATTGACTTGAGGTTGGGGTATCACCAACTTAGGGTGAGAGGTGAGGATATACCAAAGAAGGTATTCCAAACTAGATATGGTCATTATGAGTTCTTGGTAATGTCTTTCGATCTCACCAATGCTCTGTAGTCGTTGATGGACCTAATGAATAGGCTGTTTCGAAATTACCTAGATTCATTTTTCATTGTCTTCATTGTTGATATCTTGGTATATTCAAAGAATGAGGGTGATCATATGGGTCATTTGAGGGTGGTATTGCAAACCCTTAAGGAACATCAATTTTTTGCCAAATATAATAACTCTGAGTTTTTGTTGAGGTCAGTAACATTTCTTGGTCATATCATCTCTAGTAAAGAAGTTGAGGTTGGTCGAAGGAAAATAGAGGCGGTGAAAAATTGGCCTAGACCTTTGACTACAACAGATATTACGAGTTTCTTGGGCTTAGCGGGTTATTGTCGGAGGTTTGTGGATGGTTTTGCATCCATTGCATCTCCCTTGACTACTTTGACCCAAAAGTTTATGAAATTTGAGTGGTCAGAGGCATGTGAGAGAAGTTTTCAAAAGTTCAATGATAGGGTGTGTGCTTATGCAACATGGGAAAGTTATAGCCTACACTTCTAGGAAACTTTAGGTAAATGAGAGAAACTATCCGACTCATGACCTTGAGTTAGCAGTCGGGGTGTTATATTTGAAAATCTGGAGGCATTACTTGTATGGCTTTCATGTGACGTTTTCACCGAACATAAGAGTTTCCAATATGTGTTTACCCAAAAGGAGTTGAAACTCCGACAAATAAGGTGGTTAGAATTGTTGAAAGATTATGACATGAGTGTCCTCTATCACCCTGACAAGGCTAATGTGGTGGCGGATGCCCTAAGTCGTATGACTATGGGTAGTGTATTCCACATTGATGAAGCCAAGAAATACCTAATGAGGGATGTACATAGGTTGGATAGGTTGGGGTGAGATTAGAAGATTCTTCTAATAGTTGAGACATTGTCCATCATAACTTCGAGTCATGTTTAGTGGTGTAAGTAAATTCCAAACAACACCTTGATGAACCATTAATAGAGTTGAAAGAATGTGTTCTTGGCATATTTAATGAGTCGTTCTCCTTAAAGAGGATGGTGTGTTAACGTACCAAGAGAGATTGTGTGTTCTCGATGCAGATGGGTTGAGGGACCGGATCCTAGAAGAAACACATGGGTCCCACTACTCAATTTATCCGAGTTCGACATAAATGTACCATGACCTTAGAGAGAGATATTGGTGAGAAGGAATGAAGAAGTACATAGCGGAGTTAGTCGCTAAGCGTCCAAATTGCAAATAAGTAAAAGCCAAACATCAAAAGTCGGGTGGCTTATTACAAGAGATTCAAATTCCTACGTGAAAGTGGGAAGACATCAATATGGACCTTATAGTGGGTTTACCTCGGACTCAAAAGTCATGTAATTCCATATGGGTGGTTATGGATAGTTGACTAAGTCCGCTCGCTTTATTCTCGTCAAGTCTACTTATTCGGTGAAAGATTATGCTAGGATCTTCATAGATGATATTGTATGTTGCCATGGTATTCCGTTATCCATTATATCGATCAGGGTTCACAATTCACATTTAGGTGTTATGGAAGAATCACCTAGTTGAGGGTGCAACATGGGAGGCCGAGGCCGTCATGAAGCCCTGTTACGCTCATCATTTTGATAATTAAGGTTAGTCATTCATTTTAATAATATAAATATGACCAGAAATAGAAGTTTCATGAATTTTGGTGAAATCTTGAAAAAATGTGCATTTTGGGTTGCATTATAGTGAAGTCGTACCTTTGAAACTTAATTTTTTGCCTTTTTGGCTTGTTTGTGTTATGTTGTGCATTTTGACATGGTGAGTCTTAGTGAAAAGTTATGTGAATTATTAATAAGTTGAACTTTGTGCTAATTGACTCATGTAATGTATGTTGAGCTCATGTGTGTTGTGAGAAGGAAAAACCTCCTGATGAAGTGTTTTGAGCCTTATGTGTGATAATCGGAGTTTTGAAATTGACATGTTAAAATTATAGGATTTATGTTGATTTGATATTGTTGATTGGTTGGGCTGATAATCTTGTGTTTATCTATTTCATCCTTCAAAAGAGTTTTAGTGTCATTCGGGGACAAATGTTTCTAAGGGGGGATAATGTAACACTTTGAAAATCCAAGACGAATCTTAGAGACAAACATAGGTGTCATGGGGTCTAAGCACTGTTTTAAGACTTATTTAGTGAATATATGTCATTTAGAAATAAGAATTAAAATGTTCAAGAACGTCCATGACATACGAAAACTAGTTCTAAGGGATACTACCGTGGCTTAACCTATTTCACTAGCTTTAAGAAGTCGAAAATCAATGAAATTAGGTAGAAAGGTCTATAGAAAGTGTTAAAGATTATTCGTGGTTGAAACGTATGGCCACAAATCTCCAAGTACCAACCAAGGGACCTTTAAGAGGACCCTAGCACGTAGGAGGCAACACCATGTTGATGGAGCCCTCTCCTTCCCAAGTCTCTGACCACATCGACGATTGTGTTGGACGGAGGGGCGCAGTCGTGGATTCACAGATGGCCCGCCGGTAGGGTTCCGTTAGTGCGGGTTAAGTTTCCCTGCATGTTTTTAATGTTGGTTCATTTAATTAATTAAGGGGTTTAGGGGTTATTTAGGGATTAAAGGAACATTATTTAAATAATTGAACCTCCCATATAAAGACCCCAACGCTCATTAATCTAAACACAACTCACCAAAATAAACTATCTTCCTTCTCTCTTCTTTGTCTCACTATTTGGAAGACACCATTGAATACAAGCTAGGGGGAGGTTTTTGAGTCTTGAAAGGGACTATTTCACCATCAAATATTCATCAAATTTTAAGGTATGAGATCTAATTCACCTTTGAGAATCTTTCCTCAAAGGGTTCCTTCAAAATCGATTTCAAAAGTTAGGTTTTCAAGTGGGTTTCACTCAATCACGAATTTGATATTATGAACTGGGTTGTTTATGGGTTCTTTAGGATATAATGTATAGATTAACATGTAATTTAACTTTATCATATTAATTTGTGATGATTTGACCTAAATTGATGAGCATGATCCTTAACCCTTAACCCTAGGTTGGTCTTGATGTAAATTGGGTTCTAATTGATTCAATTGTCTTGATTATGCATTAAAGAACTATTAGATTATGTTGTTACACCAGTCATAACTAATTGGAATGAACTTTTTTCTTTCATGCTAATCTTTAAAACTGATCTAGGTTATGGAAATTGGCCTAAGTAATCTTGTTTTAGGCATTTATTTGGTATTGAATTATGGTATAGTGACTCTTCTAATAGTATTATCATGTTGATTTTTGAATTATTTTGTGGAAAATCTAAATTGGATTGAGTTAAGGGTGTATGGTAATGTCACATCCGAGTTTACCCCCTAGACGCAACCGACGTCGTCGTTCTTTTGAAGGACTAAAACTAGCCTCTTAGTATCATGTCATTAAATTCATAGGTTTGAAAATGCAGAAAAAATTTAAAACTTTCATTATCGCTACTTGGAGGTTTACATCGACCTCTACATACACATTATATATATTCATATCGAGTATAAACCCTTCATATAGGAAGGTTACATAGCCTTCTACTTTTGTTGCACATACGTATGTAAAAATATATAAATAGTCTCAATGATTGTCTCATCTCATACCAAAGCTAGAGGATGGAATTGCCCTCAAGAGTTGAGGACCTACCCTACTTGGATGAAAGGAAGAATCCAATCCTTCAACAATGATGCCTCCCAAAACTCTTCAACGACCGGAACCTAGAAATTTTTGGAGAAAAGGGAAGAAAATGGGGTTAGTACTCCACATGTACTAAGTATGAGATCTTATGTACATACACAAGAAAAACAATCTAAAAGGGACTTTTTATCAAAGCATGTCATTTTACCCCTATAGGGACTTAATGCAAAGTCAAGTAAGTCATATCAATCAACCAACATGCCTGTTATCATACAAGTAATACTTATCCCAACATACTTGAAACCATGATTTACTATAACCATAACATCATGGAATAATATCACAAGAATGAATAAGAGTTAAACACATCATAATAAGCAAGACAACTACTTACAAGTCCTTATCAAGTCGAAAGTGCAATGACCAATCAAAGCCCCATAACCTTATTCAATCAAGTATCCTCAACAAGAAAACATTATCAATGTCCAACTTTACATATCATGGCATTTATACTTGCCTTTCATCATATACTATCATTATAATACAAGGGATATTCATAAATGAACTAATCAACATATAGTATCAACAATGTTCCATGTTCGTTATATATATTCATCATATATTATCATAGCATAAAAATACATAAGAACCTCCTCCTAAGACTCCCCTCAAAGCTAGCTAGTGCATTGTGTACGTAAAGTCTCATACCCCTACCTAGACTAAGCTAGACCCCTTAGGTTATTCAAGTTAAAGTTCAAGTCCTTTAATTAATTTTACCTTTTCAAGAACAACTTTCCCTAATCGACATAAACCACATGATCTAGTGTGGAATTCGGTATCATACAACCCTACACTAAAAGAAGGCGGACTATTTGCCAAGGTAGTACCAAAACATGAAACATAGCAACTACGTGGATCCACTAGCTAGTATTCCTATGGGGGCAACCTATTTCAATAACTAGGAGACTTAGTTGGGAACCTCTTTAGGCGCCATTCATTATAGTCTCCAATCTCAAGAGTAATGTAGTGTTCATACCTTCCCTATGTGGCAAGGGACACTTCTCTATCTAGTTCACTCGGTGCTAAGCTAGTGTCCCTTAATTTAGTCCATATGTTGGGAACCTCTTTAGGCGCCATTCATTATAGTCTCCAATCTCAAGAGTAATGTAGTGTTCATACCTTCCCTATGTGTCAAGGGACACTTCTCTATCTAGTTCACTCGGTGCTAAGCTAGTGTCCCTTAAATTAGTCCATATGTTCTAACCCTTGTATAATCATCATCATCAATAGCTCAATAAGAATTGTATGAGTATAAGTCCTTTCATCACAATTCATATAAGTGAGGTTAACACTTTAGCACTTCATAACATATTAAGGCGCATTGATAGTTTTCATAATATTTATAGCACATATACCTTAATCAACCTCACAACATAGTCAAGACATTTCAATTCAACATTATACCACCCTATAATCCTAGTATAAGGCATAATGTAATGTAATATCATGACTTAACAACAACTAATCACAAATGGCAGTAAAAATAGAGATTCTAAGACTTACCAGGTCTTCTTCATAGTCTATCATCAAGTTTTTACCATCAAACCATAACTCAACCCAAATTTAGGAGTAACATCATCACATAATGATAACCAATAAGATAACAAGGACAATTGCATCTCTATAACACAATTCATCTTTAGATCACAACTTGAGACAAGGTACATAGGCTAATTTCACATTAAAATTCATAACCTAAATCACATCTAAACAACTAGAATGATAGGCCTATAATTCATCTTAATTTAATCATAATCGCACCATAGTATAGTAATCAAATAAACAACAAAATCAATTGAATGATCACAATACAATATAGGTCAAGATCACTACCTAGGGTTAGGGATAGAGGATCATACTCTTCAATTAAGACCAAACCATCAAAAATTACCATAAACAAGTCGAATTACATGTTAATATACTCAAAATAACCCTAAGAATTCATTAACAACTCAATCCATAACTTCAATTTCATAATTGAATGAAACAGGTAAGAATACTCAAGTTTTTGAAATTTATTTTGAAGGAACCCTTTGAGGAAAGGATATCAAAGGTGAATAGACCCCATACTTTAATGATTAGTTGAAAATTTAAGATTAATCCACCCTTTTTCATCCCCCAAATCACCTTCCAAGCTAAGATTCTATGGAGTCTTCAAATTAGAGAGAGAAAGAAGAGAGAAGGAAGAGAGTTTATTTTGAGAGTTGTCTTTAGGTTAATGAGGGTTGAGGGCATTTATAGTAGGACTTAATCAACTTAAATACTCTCCCTTTAATCCCCAACTAACCCCTAAACCACTTAATTAATTAAATAAAATCATTAAAATTTAACAATGAAACTCAACCCTCATAGATGAGACCTCGATAAATGTTCTGTCTGTGAGTCAATGGACAACCCCCCCTATCATGCACTATGTCGTATCGTTTAGAGACTTTGCAGGCAAGGGCTTCCTCTAATTTTTCTAAGTGTAGGATGACGGTGGCATCAATGCCTCATCGATCTACACACGGACCGTAGCCTACACCTCTGCACTCTGTCGATGAGTCCAGAGACTGTGCAGGTGAAGGGACCTTCTACACCTAACTAAGTGTGGGATGACGGTGGCATCGACGCCCCATCTATTCACACACGGTCCGTCTTTTGTCCATTCAGTGCACACTGCCAGGCAGTGCTGCATCAAACTACAGGGGTCCTCCTCAAGGGACCTTGGTTGGTCCTTGGGGAGTCATACTTGAACGTTTCAACCATGGAACAACTCAAACACCCATTATTTACCCTTCCACAAATTTTCGTACATTTCTGAATCCTAAAAGTTAGTCAAAAAGGCTAACTCCTTTTGAACCAACTTCCCAGACGTTTTGGACGTTTTGGTTCTTAAACCTCATAAATGACCTATATTCATTAATAATGGACATAGAAACAGTGTTTAGAATTTATTATACCTATGTTAGGCTTTACAATGAGTCTTGAATTTTCAAGGTGCTACAGGTAAGGCCTAAATGATCAACCATGAAGGAGACTTGGTAAGCCTTAGAGTGTCTATCTTTACTTCCAATTGTGATTAATTGTTGTTAAGTCATGAAGTTATATTGGAGTGTGCCTTATATTAGGATGATAGGGTGGTATGATGGTGAATTGAAATGTCTTGACTATGTTATGAAGTTGATTAAGGTGTATGTGATATAAGGATGGTGATGACTATCAATGTGTCTTGATATGCTATGGATTGATAAGGAGTTAACCTCACTTATATGAATTGTAATTAAAGGACTATACTCATGCAATTCTTATTGAGCTATTGATGATGATGATTATACAAGGGGTAGACCCTATGACCTAAACTAAGATATGATTGATAATTAAAGGCTTAAAGACATTTCAATAAAGGGACTTAGCTTAGCACCGAGTGAACTTGACAATGGGAGGTGATGACTTCACAAAGAGAGAGATTTGCCCTATAGTTCTATATGAGATGTTGACTTCGCAGAAGAGGAATACTCATCTAACGGATTACCATGAGAGGAGTCCCAATTACCTAGTGGTATCAAGAGGGAATATACTATATCTTAGTTCTTGAAATATATGTTTATGTTTGGTTTTACTTTGGCAGGTAGTGGATCCACCTAGAAAGATAAGTGTATGTTTGGTTTTACTTTGGCAGGTAGACCACCTTCCAACGGTGAAAGTTTTTACAACACCGGATTCCACACTTAGCTCTTGTGCTCTATGTCACTTAAGGAAAGTGTTCACTAAATTAAAATTAAGTTATGAAGTATAAACTAACTAAGGTGACTTGAGAGGTTTTGTGTAGCCTAGGCAGGGGTATGGGACTCTACTTATATCTTACACTAGTTGACCTTGATGCAAGCTTTAGGAAGTTGATATGATGTATGTATATGATAATGATGTATATGGTGATAACATGTTGATGCTACAATATAAATGATACTATATGGTGATGATTATCCTCGTGAACATGTAATTGGGTTGTAATATGCATGTATGATGTTAGGTGACCTTAAAGGTTATGTTATGTGAAGTTGGACACTAGTTATGGTTTCTTATTGAGGTTACTTGATTGAGTAAGTTTATGGGGCTTTGCTTGGTCATTGCACTAGCTGACTCGATGAGGATTCATGAGTAGTTGTCTTGCTTATTATGATATGATTAACTCTTATTCATACTTGTGATGTTATTCCTTGATTATAGGGTTATCGTAAATGATGGGTTCAAGTATGTTGGATAAATATTACTTGTTTGAGTTAGTAAGCATGTTTTGTTACTTGGTATGACTTGCTTGATTATGCATGAGATTTTTAAAAGGGTAAAATGGCATGTTTTGACTAAATATCCCTTTTTAGCATGTTTTGCTATTATATGTGCATATGGTCTCATACTTAGTACGTGTTTTCCCAAAAATTTTAGGTTCCGATTGTTGAAGGCTCATTTGAGACGATTTGGGGAAGGCTTGGATATTCTCTACATCCAAGTGGGTAGGTCCTCACTTTCCAAGGGCGATGCCAATATTTTGCCCATGGAGTTCCTTGGTTTTTCGAAGACTTTTATGTTTATTCCACTTTCATTGTGTATGACTTGTATAAGCCTATATGTGGCTTATTTACCTTTGATGTAGTCTATGCCTAAATTGTTGTGATCGTTTAGTTTGTATGAGATGAGACAATCTTTGAGACTTTTTTTTCTATTTTAAATATATATATATGTGCAATAAAAGTAGAAGGTTATGTACCTTCCTATACGAAGGGTCTATGTATACTCTATACAACTATATTACATGTGTGTAGAGGTCTATGTAAACCTCGAATTAGATTTAATGAAAGTTTTAAGTTTTTCCAAATTTTCAACCTATGAATATAATGACATGAGACTAATGGCCTAGTCTTAGTCTTCAAAAAGGACGACGACGCCGGTTACGTCTAGGGGGTAAACCCAGTTGTGACACCTTAAGTTCAAGGATTTCCTATGTCATTGTTTTATGTGAAGTCTTGTAATAGCTTAGTTATAATTTATGTGGAAGGGTCGTGTCCCTATTATACTCGAATGATGTCGAGTCTAAGATGGCAAAGAGACTTACATTATTAACCTATGTATTATGTTATTTTATATATATAATTGAAGTGATGTTCTAGCATATAATGTGCTATGAAAGTTTCAAATTTTCATAATTTTTCCTATGAAAATGCAATGAATGATAACTATGGGCTTGGATAAGACCTCCAAGAGGTCAAGTACACCATATTACTTCTAGGGGTGCTCCCCGATTGTGACAAACGTGATATCAGAGAATGAGGTTTATGAAAATGGATTTAGGGTCCAAAAGTCTCATATTGCCACATCTTGTAGAGTTTATTCATTCGTGGTGAGTCGTGACACATCTATGAGTTAGAGGCTTTAGGAAAATAGAGTTCCCCTTCTTCACTATTCTCATGTCATGCCATAAGATTTAACTCTATAAGATCTCTGTCTTATGTTTTCCTATCCGGTGGTCTTTTAGATGTGATTGCTTGGATGAGATGGTATCTCTATGACTGCGGGAGAAAAGGTGAGTTTGATGCTTATCTGGGTTTTATAGTTTGATGAGTATGTGTGAAGGTGAATTTTTACATATTTTGACTATGTGATGTAATTTTATATCTATATATGATATTTAAATGACATGACATGTTATGTGAAGATTTATGTTATGATATGATAATAGCTTGTTAAAGAAGTTGTTATAGTTGAATTGGGCTTCTTCTTTTTTTGAATAATGAGTTGCTTTATGAGTTTGCATGATGGTAGTGTCATATTATATTTGAGTTTGAAATGATTTGGGAGGAATGTGCTAAATGGTAAGAATGCATATTGCCTTTGTATATGTTTAATGGTTAAATGTTGCCCTTTGTATATGTGTGGTTCTTTATAGTTGCCTTGTTTGGATTGGAGCCCTTTGCATAGGCTTGGTCCTAGAAGTGAAGGTAGTGTGCGTACCTTGTAGGGTGATGATGTGGGTTGGATGACCTAGAAGTTACCTTACATTAGTATTGAAAGTAAAGAAAGAGTCCTTATGGATAAGTCTCCTCTATTGTTTCCCCTAAGGTGTTATGACCCTTTATGTTCATGGTATAGTTGAGACCTTAAGTGATTGGGTAGTATGACCCAAATTAATTAATGAGGATTTCCTTTAGTTGTTAGGACTAGAGGGATGATGATGGTTGGGTTAAGTTGCTCTTAAATGGGTTTACCCCACCTTAGGGATGATGATGTGAGTAGTAAGGTTGTAGATATTTCTACCTTGTCCTTCTATTTTTACTTGAGATTGAAATTAAAGATAAACCTATAAGCTTGTTCATGATAGGAGTGTTACATAAAAGTATGAGTTTCATGTTCTCAATATGTTATGTATTCCTTAGTTGACACTATGTTAAGCCTGTTTTGAAGATTCTAAATTGCATAAAAAGGGATTTTGACAAATTCATGTTTTCTCATGTTAATTTTGCATCCTTATATGTTTGTTGTGCATTTTACTTCATGAGATAAGGTAAGAAGCATTTTGATGTCACTTTTACTGCGTGGTATTTCAAGACATTAATGAGAAATTGTTGCATCCTTACGATAAAAAATGATGAGTCTCTTGAAAATTATGTGACTTTTATGATTTGGGAAGTATGAACGTAGGCTCACTCTTGAAAAATGAAAGCGTGTCTAGCTAGTGTCTTTTTGTGTGCCTATAAATTGTAAAAAAATTCCCTAAATGATGAATGTTTATGAAAGCTAGTGTTATGCTAGAAATTGGAACTATGTGAAATGACTTCCTATTGTTCTGATGTGTGGTGTAAATAACCATTTTGACTTCACTAGGAAGAAAGTTTGAGCGTGCTTTGGTTAAAAGTTGAGAATTTCTCATTTAAAATTAATTAACCTTAGTGCATTGCTTGTGTATAAACTCATGAGACATGTAAGTGTGTTCAGGAGAAGGACATTCCTCCTTAAACATAACTAAGCATGGTAAGGTTGAGTATGGCCTTAATGGCATTATGTTTAAGCTATAAGGATCTTTGTTGATCTACTTGATTCAAGTCCATATGCATTGATGTATGAGTGACTAATTGTTTCTTGAGTGTTGTTGAATCTGCCTAAGTGTGACTTGAATGTGGTTGCATAATTAGCTCTTAATGAATGGAAATGTAAATACCATGTTATGATTAGAAGAAGGATGTTCCTTCTATGAACATGACAACAGCCTATGTGTTTGATGCATATAAAAGTGAGTAAATAAAGGTTTTGCTTGCTTATGTTGCTTTGAGTGCTAAATTTTTAAAGTTTGTGTTCCTTCTAAGTTCGGTGCATTGACTTCTATGTGATTTTGTGTTGAATGGTGTGAGATTCTCTATGGGTCAATGAATTCCTTTTTGTGTTGAAAATGTTCCAAGTGTCATTCGAAGACGAATGTTCCCAAGTGGGGGATATTATAAGACCCCCAAAAGGAATTAAGGTGTCTAGAACCTCACATGTGCCTTATAAAATTGTTAACATGTTAAATAAGTGTTTTATAGTATGCATGACTGATATGAAGTCATTTCGAAGTCAAACATCAAAGAACATCCAAAATGTTTGAAAGTTATCCCTTGAGATGTGCATGTGTGTCTTGGTGTGCATTGACATATCTTACATGTTCGTGTTGGTTGAAACTGATATGGAAGATCCCTAACAAGTTAATGAGTGTATTAACGTTGGGAAACATCTGGGTACGACTCCTCAAGGACCCTGCACAAGGCCCTCAAAGAGGACCCAAAGACTGCCTAGACACTGCCTTGGCTGTGTCTACCTATGCCCAAGAACGACGGCCAGTAAGTGCTCCTACACCCCGTCGATGTGGAGGCGTCATTCAAGACTTATATTGTTGAAGGCTCAAGCCAATTGACAAGCCTCGGACCCAAACGATAGACAACAGTACGGTCCGTCATTGGGCCTACGAGGCGTCGATGGTTGTCCGTCAATGCAGCCTATGTCAACTGTCTGCGCACTGTTCTAGTAAAGGGTGAGTGGGAAACTCACCCAACGTCCTAATCTGACCCTAGGCAGTTTACTTGGTTATTTTTGGGTATATTAAGTTGGTTTATAACATAAAAATCCCATACCCAATTCATTATACAAAATTAGATTTCCATCTCCCAAACCAAGCCTCTCTAGAAACCTCCATTAGAGATGAAGCTCAAGAACATCCTATAGATTTGATGGTGATGATTTATTCATCAATTTTCATGGTTTTATTCTACGATAAGGTATGGTGATCCTTGACTTTTGGATAACCTTACATCTACAGAGCTCTTTCCAATGTTTACAAAGAAGTTTCATGATCAAACTGTGTATTCTTCAATCTAGCCATGGGTTCTTTCTCAAAACTTTTTAAAAATAATGTTTAGGATGAATTTATGATAATGTACTGATTTTCAAGTCAAATTAAATCCAATTTCACGATGAACCCAAATCCCCTTTAATTCTCAAATAATCTTATGTTATCGGCATTGTGATCTTGATTATGTGTTGGTTGAATTATGATTCTATTATGTTGAATTGTTTATATCTACTGCCTATTATGTATTGATGGTGAATTTTTGATGAGTGATCCATGGGGACCAGGGTTTGAAGGTTTGAATGAGATTAACCTATGTTCTTTTATCTTTTATAGATTGCTAATGTAGTGTATTCAATATGATCTCGATTATATGGCAATTGAAGTAGGATTTCATTTAGGTTTATTCAATATGATCTCGATTATATGGCAATTGAAGTAGGATTTCATTTAGGTTATGTTATCTTTAGCTACTAACCTATAATTGTATTGTTGATGAAAAAGGAGTGTTGATCATTAATGATCAAAGCAAGGGAGATTCGGTAAGATTGATCTATTCCTCCACTTTTCTATAGAATTGTTAGATGATTGGCCTTGTGTGGTATGGTCAACTTATGTTGGCGGTTTTTACTTATTGTCAATGTATATATGTGTTGATTATGGACTTTAAGGCAAATTGATGATATGTGAATGGGTGGTTACGATGATAAACTATGTGAATATTATGCCTAGTTTTTATTCTAGTCAATGATCTAGGTGGTGTTGCTAATGTTGTGAGTATGTAGGCATCTATGTTAGTTCTGGTCTATATGCTGCCAATGGTGAAGCATAAATGGTAAATGACCCCCTTACCTATGTACCCCTACATGAATGTGTTATTAGCTTATGTTAGGAGTCCTGAATGCAATGGTTGAAGTTATCGTGTATCCTATGCTAGTATGTGGTCTATGGTCTATACTTGAATGTGAATTGTGATCTTAAGAGATGGATGCCTCAAGATGAAGTTGATAGAAGTTATGTGATCATGTTGACCAATGCACACACACATTCACTCGTTATGCATGCTTACAAAGTAGTATGGGTTCATAGTGTCTACTGAAAGGTTATTCTCATATGCACTTGTGTCTACTACTATGCATGTAAGGTATATGTCTATGAAGCATGTTATTTATCCCGTAACTAGGATGACTTGATAGGTGTACTAGTATGATCAAGGGAATGGGACCTTGTATATGCATTGCACATGTGTGCCTTGATAGGATAGTCTTAGGTTTTGTGATTAATGTACACGAATGTGAAGGTATGAGTACGTTATGAACATGTCTTATATACTATGATGTCAAGTATAGGGTACAATGAAGTATGATTATACCTAGTGTCTAAATGTGTTTATATGAAAATATTGCTCATATACTTACACTTGTACTCTTATGCATGAATGAAATCAAGTACGAACATATGTTGTCTAACCGTGTTTATGTGAAAGGTTTGCTCACATATATGCATACACACACACATGTATGATGATCTAGTTAATAGAGGGGCTCTTGAAAGGTTTTCTCAAGTGTACCCTAAACTATATGGTGCTTGAATATGCTACGTCCATGTGAAAGGACTTCTCACATGATTTAGGTTGAGGAACTATTATTTATGACCTATGAGAAAATCATATGAGGGGTTAAGACTCCTAAGCCTACATTTTATAAAGTAATAATAATGGCTTTTCAATAAAAGGAAACTTAACTTAGCACCGAGTGAACTTAGATGAGGGGTGCCGCTTCCCAATGTGAGAAGACTTGTTCACCATAGTCCTCACAAGGTGGATAACTACAATGTCTCAACAGGCATAAAGAGGGTTTCCATAAGTGGATAACTACTATGTCTCAATAGGCATAAAGAGGGTTTCCATGTATGCCTCCAAGTTTAATAAACTATGCTTACCCCAAAGGATTTAGCAAGTGATATCACCTAATATGCTAGAATGATGTTAAAGTTCTACCTTGGCTAGGTAGAACACCTTCTCTTGGTTTAAGGCTCTACAATACCAAATTCCATGTTTAGCACCCACAGTCTTAGTGTCGGTTAAGGCTATAGTTTCCCTAATGTAAAAAGGGCAATGGAAGTAAAGTAACGACCCTAACTAGGATAAACTAAAGGAAGTTGCTTAGTGTAGGTGAAGTTATGAAACTGTACCTATGCATTGAACAAGAAGAGCTTGAGGAGAGCTCTAGAAAGGTGTTTGTCACATCAGGGGAGCACCCCCTAGCCGGTTATATTTGAGGACTAAGACTAACCTCTTAGCTTACATCATTACATTCGTAGGTTAAAATTGCGAAAAATTTAAAACTTTTCTACATCTATCTTGATGTATACATAGACCTATCGCATACACATAATATAGTCTTATCGAGTATACATATACCCTTCGTATAGGAAGATTACTTAGTCTTCTATTTTTATTGCACATAGATATATAAGATATAACATAGTCTTAAAACTGGATGTCTCACCTCATAACCATCTAAAACAACAGTATATCAATTGGGCATATCCCATACATCAACATAATAAAACCACATATAGGCTATACAATGTTTAGTACTCAAATGAAAAGGAAAGAACTAGAAGTCTTATAACTAAAACAAAATCAAGATGTTGATAGCGGCATTTCCCTCGGAAAGTAAGGACCTACCCAACTTGGATGAGTCAGAATCCCAAGTCTTCCTTCAAAGTCATCTCAAAAGTCCTTCAATGACCGGATCAGTTGTACTAAGTATGAGACCATATGCACACATATCATAAAATCATTCTAAAAATGAACATTTCATTAAAGTATGCATTTACTTTGAAAACCCTTATGAACGTTCAAGAAGACCATACCAATCAATTAGACATATTCATTAAGTCAAGAACATGTAAATCATAAGACCAACAATACTAAGTCTAGTCAAGACAACATGCATATCACATAATCAAGACAACTCTACCATCAAGCTATAACATCAACAAGCATGGATAAGAGTTCATTATAACATAACTAAAGCAAGACCATTACCCATGAACCTTTCTTAAGTCAACTAGTGCAATAACTGAGAAAAGCCCTGGAACCGTACTCAATCAAGTAAACTAAACAAAAACCATGACCAATGTCTAACTTCACATAGCATATCATTAATAGTAAATATCATCATACTTTAGCAATAGAGACCAAACACGTATTCATAAGTGAAACCAATCATCATATACTATCATCAATGTGCAAAATCATCATATACATATCATGTACAATTATAAGAATATACATATATAAGAACATCCTCCTAAGACTTCCCTCAAGGCTAACTAGTGCAATGTTTAGGTAGAGTCCCATACCCATACCTAGACTAAGCTAAACCCCTTACGTCATCCTAATTAGAGTTCATTCCTTTAGTTCATCTTTACCTTTTGGGAACATCTTGCCTTAACCAACATAGACCACATGAGTTAATGAGGAATCAGTGTCATGGAACCCTACACCGAAGGAAGGTGGACTACTTTCCAAGGTAGTACCAAAGCATGAACATCACAAATACGTGGATCAACTAGCGAGTATTTCTATGGGGGCAACATAGTTCAAGAACTAGGAGATATATTTGGGACCCTTCTTATGGTACATGCATTATAGTATCCAATCTAATGAGTACATTAGTGATATTACCTTCCCTATGTTGGAAGGGACACTCCTCACACTAGTTCACTCGGTGCTAAGCTAGAGTCCCTTTTGAAATGTCTTTAATGTCTTTATTACTCATCATAGCTTAATGTAGTTCATAAGGTGTGTCCCTTATATAATCATCATCATCATAGCTCAATAATAATTGCATGAGTATTTTCCTTTCATTAGAATTCTTATATGAGTTTAGCACATTTATATAGTCACATCATAATAAGGTACATTGGTAAGTTATCACCATCCTTATAACATTTACATCTTAGCCAATAACTCACAATACATATTTCAAGACATTTCAATTCGACATCATACCAACCTTATCAATCTTAATATAAGGTCTACTTCAATACAACATAATTACTTAAGCACAAGTAAACATAATCGAAGTAAAGAATAAAGATCACAAAACTTACTAAATCGTCTTCACAATGCCATCATCAAGGTCTTACCATCAACCTCCAACTTAACCCAACAATGGTATAATAGCATCACATAATATTAAAAAACATAACAACAAGACCAATTGAATCATTATACATTAATCCTTCACGAGTTCATAGCCTAGAATTAGAGACTTAGAGAAAGTTCGTAGTCTACTTCACCATCTAGGTCAATTACTCAATAACTATCATGATAGGACTACAATTTATCTCAATCTATTCATAAATTAGCAAAATAACATCATAGGATAGTAATTCAGACATTAACTAAGCCAATTACATCAATACTAGATAGTTCAATTTTAAGATCACAACCTAGGGTTAAGAGGACTAGGTCATCTTCTACAAACTAAACCAATTCATTAAGAAATATTACAATGGAGTTATAATACACGTTAATATATTCATAATATCCAAAAGAAATCATAAATAAATCTATTAACAAGATCAATTTCGTATTGGATGAAAACCCACTTGAATTTCATATTTTTTAAATCAATTTGATGGAACCCTTTGGTGAAAGAAGTCCCAAAAGGTGAAAAGAATCTCATACCTTGATATTTGATGAAGATTGATGGAGAAACTTTGAGTTTTGAAGACCTAGAAACCACCTCTATCTTGGTTTCAATGAATTTTTTTTGGGAGAGAGAAAGAAGAGAGAAGGAAGAGCTAATTTGGGTTTGGGAATTATGAGGGCTTAGGTTAGCTTAATTAGATTAGGGTCTTTATATAGGTTGTTAATTAACTTAATTAGACCTCCCTTTAAACCACAAGTAATTATCTAACCACCTAGTTAATTAATTTAGCCAAACTAAAAACGTGCAGCAAAATAGTTCCCTCACAGACGACACTACGACAGACGGTCCATTTGTCAAACGATGGCCAAGGAACCAACCGTCCTGTTGGTCCATCGTTTGTGACTAAGACTTTCCAAAATGACCCCTTTGACAAATTCACTAAATTTCCATCGACGGAGGCCATTGACAACCCGTCGATTGGACCACGAGTCGTCGACTGGTTCCGTTTGTGGATACCGCTTCTTGGCAACTTTTGTCACTACTTTCAAGGGTCCTCCTTAAGGGCCGTTGGTTGGTCCTTGGGGAGTCGAACCCAAACGTTTAGACTATGAACTAACTCTAATACTTGTTAAAACATACTAAGACACACAAGCACTTTCCAAGGCACATATTTCAAACGTCATGGACGTTTTGACCTCCAAACATCACCAAACTTTAGACACTACCTCAAAACATCATTATTAACCATTTTAACACGAAATTAACTCATGAGACACATGCGAAGCTCTAGTTCAACATAGTTCGTTTTAGGTGCGTTACAATAACATTTCTTATAAAAATACATTGCGAAATTTTACGTTTCACTTATCATTGGTCTTCATGATTTTGTCTTATGTCTCAAAATTATCATATTTTATTTAGCCATTTGAAAGTAATTTAATTTTTAATCATAATGGAGTGATAATTTTTTTATAATACTAATAAGTTTTAATTATTTCTTTTAAGGAAAATTGTGTAGTGTGAAAAAAAAAATATTTTTAGAAATAATGATTTTTTTTTATTAATAGAAAGTTAAGATATAACATTATTTATATTTCACATGATTTTTCTGAGTCATTTTTGTAATTATTTCAAAATATTAATGTATTTCTTTTTTATAATTTTGTATTATTATATAATATTATAATATAAATTAAAAGGGGGTTTAAATATTGATAAACTTCGAAATATTGTTAGATGTTGAAGAAAGACGAAACCAGGAGCCGTCATTTGTATTTGTCGTCATCATCAGTATCAGTAATATATAAGTGTCAGCTTGAACCCTGTTGTGGCTAGCCAGCCTTCTCCTCTCCCCCTCTCTCTCTCTGACACTTACTAGGGCATTTTCTCTGAAAATCACTGATGGAAAGTGAGAACCCTGCCGCAGATCAGCTTCCAGAGGCAGAATCGTTGCCAGATGGTTTCAGCTCAACCACTGACCCGCTGCCACCCCAACCACACCACAAGGAGGAAAACATAATTCATCCCCAGCCTACCAACTGTGAAAAATCACATCCCAAGTATATGGAGGACTGTAAGTATATTTCTCTCTTATTTCACACGGATATAACTATCTGTGTTTACAGTTATATTATCTGTTATTGTAATGTTACATGGAAACATTAAATCACTTTAAAATGGATCATGTTTTTCAATATATATAGTTAATGGGATGGTTGAAATAAGACAGAAATGGAGAATTGAAAGGAAATATTTAGAAGCAGTTCAAAAACATTGCAAGATGTGATCATTTGCTTGAATAATAAAATGCTGGAGCTTCAAAATCTTCCAAAGAGATCCATTAGAAATGAAAAATGACTGATAACATTTTAAATGATGATGTTCATTGCTTCAAAGAAATGTCTGATGCAGTTTCTTTTGTGGTCGTATGTCTGAATGGCTATACGCTTGCATGTAGCTCTTTACTTCTTCATGATGTTTCTACTTGCAGCATTGTTTCATCTTAGGTTATTTAAACCTTCAATCAGCCTTCTCTAAGTGATACTTCTTTTCCCACAGCTGGAGGAGACCCGAGCCAAAATATTTCAGCTGTCAAGGAGATATCATTACCAGAGAGTGTTGAAAACAAAAAAGTAGTAAGTAAACATCAATATCAATTTTCTTATGTTATATATGTTTGTTAGCTATCACTTTCCTGCTTTTTGATCCAATCTAGTCATGTTTCTGCATAAACACAGTAGACTATTCATTTCTCAAATTGGATACTTTGGTTTTTACAACATGGAATAAAATGGCTATTTCTCTCATTTTGGGATATGTGCACTGCCAGTTCTATCCTCTTCTGTGACCACCTTTTTGACAAATTGATTCTCCTGCTATATTAATTGTCTTCCCTGTGTTACAGCTTAATCTTTTCTACGTCTCTTAGTTTTTATGGTAGACCAGTTCCATCAGTTCTTTTTTCCACTCTCTACAGGTCTGTTGTTCTTTCTTTCATTTCTGTCCTAATCTGCACCAACGGACTCTGTGAACCACAATTTTATTTACAAAGTAGCTTTAGCTTAGGTTATGTCAATGAGAGGAAAACCGTGTCAGTAATTTGTTTTGATCAGTTAACCATGTTTACATGATCAACACAAAATGGAAATGAAAGGAAAACCTTCTCTTGGCAAACACTAAATCATATGAATTAAGGGATAGGTAGTAATCTATTACAAAAAAAGGGATAGGTAGTAATGTTTTAGGGAAGTATGTGTTAACAATTTTTGACGAAGTAATAAGAAATTTCATTGCTGGCATCAAGAAGATGAAAAATAGTACAAAAGTTAGGAAGATGACAATTTAATTAGCTTAATTACAAAAAAGACCACTACTGCCAGGGAGCTAACAAAGTTCAAAAAGTACTCAGGAGAATATATGGGTGAAAGATTATGCCAACTATATAGTTACAAAAGATATCCCCAAGGGAGTGATATAGAGATGATATGCCTTCAAAACATTTGTTGTTCTCTTCTGACCATACACACCAAATGATATAGTAGATATCATCTTCCAGAATGGCTTGATGGCCTTACCAACTCTCCAATTGGACCAGCATTCAAAGGCCTCTTTGGTGCTATGTGGCATTACCCAATTCCTACCAAATATACACAAAACATACTCCGTAAGTCAGTATTGACTGTACAATGTAAAAATAGATTGTTGTTGGGACTTCAGGTATTATAACCGTATTAAGGTTGAGGAAGTGAAGTGTGCTATTAGTAGAATGGGTAACGGAAAAGCAGCAGAACCAAATGAGACCCCAATGGAGTTCTGGAAGAGCACAAATAAAGCAGGTTTGGAGTGGCTATGATACGCGAGAAATGAAGGTGGAGTACAACGGTTCCGTTGTAAAAAAACCAGGGTGATATACAAAATTGCAACAACTACGGGGGTATGGAGTTGTTAAGTCACACTATAAGAGTTTGGGAGAAAGTGGTGCAGATAAGAGTGAGAAGTGGTGTGTCTATTTTTGAGAATCAATTTGGATTCATGCTCGGGAGATTGACCACAACAGCTATTCCTGGGATAGAAAGAGGGACTTATATATGGTGTCCATTAACCTTGAAAAGGCCTATGATAAAGTCTTGAGGGAAGTCTTGTGGCGATGCTAGACGACAAGAGGTGTGTTGGTGGCCTACGTAAAGGAGATAAAGGATATGTATGAAATAGCTAAGGTAAGAATGGTGGGAGGAGACTTGGAGTACTTTCATATGGAGATGGGTTACACCAGGGGTCGACTCTTAGCCCGTTTCTTTTTTTCCTTAGTGATGGATGTATTAACGCGATATATTCAAGATGAAGTGCCAATGACATAGTATTGACAGATGAGACACACGATAGAGTGAATGCTAAGTTGGAGCTATGGAGACAAACATTGGAGGATAAAGAGTTAAGGTTGAGAATGTGGGGTGCACGTTCAATGATGTGATGCATGAGGTAAGCGTGAAAGTGAGGCTTGATACTCAAAATATCCCCAAGAGAAATAGATTTAGGTATGTTGGGTCAATAATGCAGGGGAGTGGATACATCAACAATGATATCACACACCGTATTGGTATGGCATGGATGAATTGGAGGCTTGCCTCTAGAATTTTGTGTGATGCAAAGGTACCACGGAAAATTAGAAGTAAGTTTTAGAGGGTGGTGGTTAACCCTTGTTGTATGAGGATGCTATGTCCAGAAGATGCATGTTGAAGAAATGAGGATGCTAAGGTGGATATGTGGTTATTGTTTAAAATTACTAGGCTTACTAACAACCCAAAGAAAGTGGAAAGATTCAAATTTGTTATAGGAGTACCTGGATTTACATATGGGAAAATGGCCAAAAGCCCCCCCCCCCAAGCCTATAGCCGGATTTCAAACTACACACTCATACTTCACGAGGGTTCTGTTATCCCCAAATTATTTGACAATGAAATAAGTAGCCCTTTAAAACGTCACGTGTCTTGTGGTGGAACACCTATTGATATCTTTTTTAAAAGACGTTCTTATTCTTCCTTAATCTTTCTTCTTCATTCATATTTTAGCCCTAACTATTTTGTGAGAACTTTTATTAGGAGAACAACAAGAATTTAGGGATTTGAAATTAGCAAGGTTGCTGGAAACAGTGTAGAGATCACACATCTGCAGTTGGCTGATGATACACTAATTTTTTTGTAAGACAAAGGAGGAGAAACTCTTGATTATAAGACTTATATTGGTGTAAGTTGAGGCTATTTATGGGCTCCGTATTAATTGGAACAAAAGCCCGTTGTATCCAATTAATGTGGTTCCAGAAATGGATCACCTTTCTCGAATCTTGGGTGGTGGGATAGGCACTTTGCCATCAATATACTTGGGCATGCCTTTGGGGGCAGAGTATAGGCCCATAGATATTTGGAATCCAATTCAGGAGAAATGTGAAAAGAAATTAACCAGATTGAGATCACAATATCTATCCTTGGGAGGTAGACTAACTTTGACGAACTCAATTTTAGATGTCCTCACTACATATATGTTATCTATCTTCCATATACTCCAGTCAATATTTCAAAGGTTGGATAAAATCAGAAGAAACTTCTTGTAAAAAGGTTCAAAGGTTGGATAAAATCAGAAGAAACTTCTTGTAAAAAGGCAATAGGGAAAGGAAAGGTTTTCATTTTGTCAAATGGAAGAACATTATCAGAAGTAAAGAACAAGGTGGACTAGGTATCAAGAACCTTTAATACCAAAGCAAAGCACTCAAGGTCAACTAGCTATGGAGGTACCGTCAGGAAGACCAAGCCCTCTGGTATAGAGTAATCAAAAGCAAGTATGAGCAACTGAACACATGGGTAACTAAAGAGGTCAACACCCCATATGGTATTAGCCTCTGGAATCCATTAGAATAATTTGTAGTTCCTCAGTAATCAATTAACTGTCAAAGTTCAAAATGGTAGTAAAACAAGTTTTTGGATTGATAAATGCATCGCTACTGTGAGCCTTTCAGATATCTTCCTTGAAATCTTTTTTTTGACCAAGAGAAAACTATTGCTGAAATGTGGTCACCACAAGGTGGAATATGATCTTTAGAAGAAACTTGAACGACCGGGAAATTGCTAGAATGATTGTACTTTTCAAGCTACTGGAGTGTTTTCAAGGAATCCAAACAGGTGGAGACTATTTATGGTGGCATGGGCACAACAAAAGAAGATACAGGGTGAAAGAAGGATAAAAACAAACAAATCTTAGGGAGAATCAAGACTTCAAATGGCCTTGGAAGCAAATTTGGAGAGTCAAAGTGCCACAAAAAGTGGCATGCTTCACCTGACTGTTTGCCAATGAAGCAATTCTTACATTGGACAATGTGGCCAAGAGAGGTATATCTCTATGCAACAGATGCTCCTTATATGGTAAGGATACAAAGACCGTAAACCACCTCTTAATACACTGCAATTTCATTAACCAACTCGGGCAAATATTCCTTAATCTCACCTTAATCTCATAGGCATTTCCTAGAGTATGCCTAGTAAGATTGATGAGACTCTTTCAGTTGGGAGGAGGTTGGAGTTGGGCTACAAACGGAGACAGACCCTGCTGGTGTATGGTGGACAATATGGAGAGAGAGAAATGCTAAATGTTTTGAAAATAAGAACAACCTGCAGAAAGTCAAGCTTAAATGTAATTTGTTGTTCATGTTTTTGGTGTACAAATTCTACTCCAATGAGACTGAGTCAATCACAGATGTTTTAGGTCCATCTAGATCCTGGTTCACATTGGAGAGACTATAATCTTTTTCTTCTTTTTTGTAAATATGGTTTTTCAATACTACGTAGTACTGACTGAAATACAAATGTTACTAGTGTCAAAAAAAACTTTGATTTGGAGAAAATATTGGGGGTTAAATTTTGTGTGAGGGGGTGGGTGGGTGGGGGGGCTCTTTTCTCTTCTCCGAAGGGATATGTTGCTGCCGCCGGCATAGTCTGAGTATTTCGTTGCCACTACCATCTCCATCTATGGCTTTGTTATTTCTCGCCTTAACCATTCGCTCGTCTACTTACTCAAAGAGCTCTCCACCATTTCTTTCAAATAATAAAGCTTGAAAAAGAGAACATTCACACCACCATCAAGACCACTATGAGTCTAATTCGATTAAATTTTTTTTTTTGGTGATTGGAGATGGTGGATTTGATTTTTTTTTCAAAAATTTTACATGAGAGTTGTCACAAATTTACTATAATGAATCCAGTGGAGATGGAGGTAATGGCGAGACAATCTTGGGATGATAAGGGTGAAGATGTTTGGCATATGATACCATGGAGAAGAAAGAAATTAAATTTTTTTAAAATAATAATTTAAAATACATATATTTATGAAATAATATATTTAAACAAAGTCTTAATGTTGTTTTGTCTGCTGACTCTCTCAAAGAGAGTGAAATACACTCACTATGCCCGGTAAGTATTTAGGGAGGTAACACTTTCAGCTTTACAAAATTCAGGGAAAATAGGACCCTTATAAAATATGAGTGTGTAGTTGGGAATCCGGCTATAGATTGAGGGGGATTTTGGCCATTTTTCTCTTTACCTATTAAGAAACTTGATTCATTTTTTAGCTTTAGCTGTGGTTAAGTCAACAAAAGAAAATCACCCAATTTGAGAAAATCTTGACTTTTAGATTTCTAGGATCAATAATGTAATCGAGAGTTTATTGTTATATAAATGATATATAAAGAAACAATGGTATATAATAAATACAAAGAGAAGGAATGGGATGAAACACAATATTATTTAAGTGAAAAGTCAATAGTAATCACGTGTTTAGTGTAGTAACAGGGGTGTGGAGGTTACTCGATCATTGCAACAAGAGTTTGTGGCTCAGTTTTCTATTAAGAAAGAAAAGAACTTAATTCGTTGGGAAGTACACAGTTGAATTACTCTCAAAGCTTAAGTTGAGGGGCAAAATGAAGGGTTATCAAGCCATTATAAGCTTGCACCGAAGGGTGTAGCCTAATAGTCAATAAAGTCGAGTGAAACCATGAGGTCTTAAGTTCAAATTCCAGCAGAACCAAAAAACTACTCAGTAATTTCTTTATGTTAGAATAGAAGTAGGTTTATATAATCCTATTGGAATAGAAATATGTTTATACAATCCTATTAGGATAGGAATAAGTTTATACAATCCTATTAGAATAGAAATATGTTTATACAGTCCTATTAGAATAGGAATAGGAATATTAAATAGTATCCTATTTGGTAAAGGGTTGTATTCTAGGGTCTTTAAATAGGGTCTCGTGTAATAATGCAGACACAACAACAATTCAACAATATTTTTTCCCTATATTTCTCACACGTAATCAGAGCCTCTATGATCTTGGTAGAAAATCAAAGAGCTTCTGCTGTCTGCGGGCGGCTATCACTCATATATGCTGCGCGCCTGCCGATGATTATGTTAGCAAAAGTTGAGTCACCGTGTATCTTTCTGGTGACTATTTTCTCTTATCTAATTTGTATAGCACCATGCCATCATTCTGGTGACTAATTTTTCATATTTAATATGTGAAGCACCGTTCCATCATTTCGGTGACTACTTTTTCATATTTGATTTGTGTAGCACTGTGCCATCATTCCAATGACTACTTTTTCATATATAATTTGTGCAGCACCGTGCCATCTTTCTGGTGACCACCTTTTTTTTTCATATCTGATTTGCGTAGCACGGTGCATCTCCCCGGACTGCTTTTCATATTTAATTTCTGTAGTACCACAGATTTTTCCGAACTATTTTTTCATATCTGAGTTGCATAACTTCATGTGTCTTTTCAGTGACTCAAATTTGATTTGCATAGTTCCATTCGTCTTTCCGGTGACTCCTCAAATCTGATTTGCATAGGGTTATGCCATCATTCCAAACCTACCCATGTTATTTCTCTTTTTCGATGGGGTCGTTCCATCAAATTCGAACTATCCTATATAATTTCTATTTACTAATGGGGTCGTGACATCATTCAGACCATACCTATATAATTTTATTCCTTATATTGTGACCACTTTTAGCCATCAAATCTAATACTCTGGCATATGAGCATATTCCAACCAGTTTTTCAGTGACTTATTTATTATCAACTCATCTATTGATTCCAACATGATCCATATACTTTGTACTAGGTTTTGAGCATTTTGGCTCAGGGGAGTGTAGTAGCCTTGTATGTCGATTATGTGAGTCACTCTATGGTTTGAAGCAGTTTTTTTGGTCTTGTCTTTGATAGGACATAAGAGAGGTTTTTCTTTTAGAGGGCTTTCAACTAGAGAGAAGAGAGAAGAAAAATAGTTCTTTTGCTGCAGTCTTTTTCTCCGACCAGCAACCGTTGGATCGGGCTAAAATTTGGATTATGTGTTCCTGACATCTTGGTGGTTGATTTGAACGGTGGAGATTGGATTCGGAGGTCAGCAAGATCCTGTTTTAGGTTCCGAACAGCAGTTGGGTTTAGTCTTTGCAGGTTTTTTAGTTTGGGAAGTTAACACTGGAATTTTATCTCTGTGTTTACTGACATTATGCATCAAATCCATTATTTGATGAGTAGACAAGCACATTTGAGATTGACGTGACTGTCAATTTTGTGAAGTCGTTTGATCAATTTGCGGATATCTTTCCAAGTCCCTCATCGGTCCTCGTGTTTATTACATTTGTAACAAGTTAGGTACATGAATTGTATGCACTAGCTTGAGGGGGAGTGTTAGAATAGAAATCAGTTTATATAATCCTTTTGGAATAAGAATAGGTTTATACAATCCTATTAGAATAGGAATAGGTTTATACAATCCTATTAGAATAGGAATATGTTTATACAATCCTATTATAATAGGAATATGTTTGTACAATCCTATTAGAATAGGAATAGGAATATTAAATAGTATCCTATTTGGTCAAGGATCGTATTCTAGGGTCTATAAATAGGGTCTCGTGTAATAATGTAGACAAAACAACAATTCAATAATATTTTTTTCCTATATTTCTCATACTTCACATTTGCATAAGTTGGTGAATAGAGTTATTCGGCAGGTAGAAAGTATCCGGTGAAATAATCGAGTTGTGCACAAACTTACTTGGACACCATCGTTAAACAAAAAAGTAGTACAAACTCTCACTCTGATGCTGCTATCAAGACATTCCACCATGAAAAACAGAAGAGAAAACTAAAGCATGTTTGAATCTAGATCCTACTGCTTCCTTGCTTATATTCAGGTAGAAGAATATCTTCAAAGGAGTAAGAACTTTGTAGAATCAATTTTGAGATTCAATATTCCCAAGTTTCTTGCAAGTGCCTCAGACTTGCATCTGAAGGGGAAAATATGCGGAAGATGGAGGAATGTAGAACATTGTCCTATTATATTTTTCAAAACTTCAGCATTCTGAGGTATGCTAGGATTGTTCTATCAAAGGTTAGAAGGACGTCATGATCATTTCTGTAATCACAGAGGATGTGGGATGGGTTGATATTGCAAATAAAATTAAGGAATTCGTTGACAAAGAAAACTCAAATGTCATCTATTGTAGTACTGATCAAAGAATATGTAACAATTCTCAAGTGAAGGGAATCAAGAGATGATTCTTGGAGAATTTAGAAATGCTGCCGCAAGAGATGCTATAAATGAGATCTTAGTATACAAACAATCCTTCAAAAATCCAGAGTTCAATAGTTAAACATGCATAGTTAGTGTCGCTATAAACAGTAATCATGTTCGCTACTCTTATATTACGTACTTACTATTTCAATATGTTGCAAGTATCAGTTACTCATTTTATTGCCTGTTAGTAACTTTCCATCTTAGTAGTTACCATCAGGTGGTTTATGTGCTTCAGTTCCACCAACTCCCTGAGCTAGTGTTAAAATGAACTGCAATATTCCTCCATTATTACTAGGGTTCACACTTCTTTTTGAGGATTAGTACTGTATTACTAGGGTTCACACTTCTAGTCATTTGGCTGGAAATTAGTATGAAGAAACAATCTAGCTGTCCTAGGGTGCGTCTTTGCTGCTTTTTCTTTTTTATTTCCCCATTACTAACAAAAAAAATGAGATTTGTGTTTTCTGTTTCTTTTCTTGCTATCAAATTTTAGGATGTTGTTTCTTATATCAAGCTATGTGCAGGTTCCCTTTTTTTCTGATTGTTTTGTAACTTCGCTCTTTTGGTTATATTCATGTGTTAGGATGCCTCTGAAACCAAACGGAAGATGGTAAAACGTACCTTTAAGTCTGAAAAAGAGTTTTTGGAATTCACTTTGAAGTATCAGCAGGTTCTTGCAGAAAGAGATTCAGGTGTCTTGTTATAATCCTAATTTTGCTATTTTTTCAGTTTCAGGCTTCCTTTCTATCATAATTTGCGTCTTCCCCATTTCCTCTGGATATGGATAATTTTTTATTGTTTTCACAAGCGATGATTATTTCAGGTTTTAATGTCACATGTTGAGGCCAAATGCACTCACAAGTATACGTGGTCAACTATGATGAAATTATTGTCCCACATATTGTTTAAATTAAACTAATGCTAATTATTTTATTCAAGTTACTTCCCGTAAGTGATGTTGATTAACTAGAAAGACTAGGAAACTAGAAATAGGAAAGCATTAAATATGCCCCTGTACTATTAGAATAGTTTAAATATACCTCTCGTTATACTTTTGGACTAAATATACCGCTCTCGTTATACTTTAGGTTCAATATACCCTCGAGTTCTACTTCTATACTGATTTCCCTTTAGTTTTGACAGCGACATGTGATGAGGTTAGAAACAAATGAACCATCCCCAGTGATCCTGCTTCCCTATTTGTGATGTATTTACTTTCTCCATAGATATGGGTGCGGAGTCGCCTTTGTTAGGAGTGCTTTACCCCTGAATGTGGGACTTCCCGGCGCGAATTCTGATTTAGTCGGGCTCCAATGTGAGTACATGATATCGGGTGGGAAACCCAAAAAAAGTTTCTTTCCACAAAGCTCTCTTCCTGAACATATTTCCAGAACCTTTTTGGAAGTAGGCTCTTGTTATGAAGCTTTAAGTTCCTAACTCCCGGTGCCCCACTTTTCCTACCTTGTTGTGCTATAGGCCATTTAACCAAGTTGAAGCCCTTTTCTATCTTATTTCCTTCCAAAAGAAATTTCTTCTTAGAGCATCTATAGACTTGACAACCTTACTAGGAATAGGGAAAAGGGACATCATATATGTGGATAGAGAGTCCAGTACTGAGTTGATTAGTTAAACTTTTCCTCCTAGAGATAACATGTTCCAAAATTTGAAACAAATTCCACTTCAAAGGTTGATTTCACATCATATTCCTATAGCCTTATTGTGTGTGTGTGTGTGTGGGGGGGGTCTTGGGAAAGGAACAAAAGTTACTTCAAATTCGAAAATTGGTGGTTAGAATCTGAGGGCTTCATTGACAGAGTCAGAGAATGGTGGTCTTCTTTCAACTTCACAGGGAAACCTGATTATAGATTGGCTTGCAAACTAAAAGCTCTGAAGACTAAACTTAAAGAATGGAGGAAAATTTGGGTATACATAGGAGAAATTGCTTGAACAGCTGGCTGATCTAGAAGCTGAGAGGGTAGACAGACCTTACTAATGAGGAGTCTGCCAAAAAATCTGAATTGATGTTCAAATATGAAGAGTTGATAAAAAAGGAGGAGATCTCCTGGAGACAAAAATCAAGGGCTCTATGGCTGAAGAATGGTGATAAGAATACTAAATTCTTTCACAACGTAGCAAATGCACATAGGAGATACAACAACATTGATCAGCTTATGATACATGAAGAACTGAATCAAGAGCCAAGCAGAATTAAAGGGGAAACTGTTGAACATTATAAAAGGTTGTATAAGGAATCATCCAAGTGGAGACCTGAGTACATAAATGTGCAATGTCCTGTCCTAACAGAAGAAGATACTCAAGCTCTTCAAAGCAACTTTGAGGAAAGTGAAGTATTGAGATGTTTGAAGTTGTCTGCTATCAACAAAGCAGCAGGTCCAGATGGTTTTACTATGGGTTTTTTAATTAAATGTTGGGATGTGGTAAAGCAAGACATCATGGACACCTTTCAAAACTTCTATGAACATGAAGTTTCTGAGAAGAGTTTCAATGCAACTTTTATAGCTCTTATACCCATAAAGAAAGGTGCCAAGGAGTTGCGTGACTTCAGGCCAATTAATCTAATTCGTAGCATCTACAAACTTATCTCCAAAGTTCTTACCGAGAGGCTGAAAAGGGTGGTGGACAAGTTTGGTAGACTCACAACAAATGGCTTTTGTTAAAGGGCGACAGATAATGGATGCAGTTTTGAGTGCAAATAAAGAAGTTGATTCCAGAAATAGCCAAAAGAAGCCAGGTGTCCTTTGCAAGTTGGATATATATAAAGCTTATGACCATGTTAACTGGAAATACTTATTGAAGATGTTGAATCTGATAGGTTTTGGGCAGAAATGGTTGAACTGGATAAAGATTTGCATATCAACTGTAAGATTCTTAGTACTCATCAATGGTATCCCTGAAGGTTTCTTTCAAACCCAAAGAGGTCTCAGACAAGGGGATCCCTTGTCACCTTTTTTATTCCTGATCACTATAGAGGGTTTAAACAACATGATAAAAACTGCTAACTTGAGAGGATGGTTAAGGGGTTTTGATGTTGCCAGAGAAGGTACTGAGAGACTAGAAAGTCACACACTTGCAGTATGCAGATGATACCTTGATTTTCTGCGATGCTGTGGAAGAACAACTAAAGTATCTAAGAGTGATACTGGTCTTATTTGAAGCTATTTCTGGTTTGCATATCGATTGGAGGAAGAGTATGATGTATCCTATAAATGAAGTAAACAACATGAGTTGTTTAGCAGCAACTCTGGGCTGTGAAATAGGAGTTCTGCCTTCTATATACTTGGGAATGCCTTTGGGGGCCTAATCCAAGTCCATAGACATATGAAATAGTGTGATCGAGAAGTGTGAGAAGAAATTGGCCAAGTGGAAGTCTCAGTACTTATCAAAGGGGGGTAGACTGACCCTCATTTACTCAGTACTTGATGCTTTGCCAACCTATATGATGTCCATGTTTCCTATCTTACCAGGGGTCATTAAGGGGTTGGGTCGTATGAGGAGGAATTTTTCCTGGTAAGGCAACAAAGAAAAGAAAAGTTTTCATTTGGTTAAATGGGAAGAAGTCATGATAAGCAAGGAAATGGAGGTCTAGGAATAAAGAATTTGAAATTACAAAGCAAGGCTCTTAGTATGAAGTGGTTGTGGAAGTATGCAAACAACAACCAGATGCTATGGAGGAAAGTAATTAGAGCCAAATATGAAGAAGAGGACAACTGGATAACTAAAGAAGTGCGCTCCGTATGGTGTTTAGCCTCTGGAGGTCTATCAGAAGCTTGTGGAATGAAGTTAAAAGTAAGTCAAAGGCAAAAGTAATGGATGGGAATAACACCGGATTTTGGAAGGACATTTGGCATGAGAGAGGCAACATGGAAGATCTCTTTCCAGACATCTACAACCTAATCATGTTTCAACAAAGCACTATAGCAGATCTATGGTCACCACAACGATGGAATTTCATTTTTAGAAGAATCCTTAATGGTAGTGAAATAGTGAGAGTTGCTGAATTTTTAAACATTGTGAACACTTTCACTTGACTACAGCTAGGTGAGGATAAATTTTGGTGGACAGGAGATGACAAGGGAGTGTTCAAAGTCAACAAGTCTGACAAGTTGATGGATCAGACAGATCACCAGTGCTCAAGTTGGCCTTGGAAGCAAATATGGAAGAGCAAAATCCCTCACAAAGTCTCCTTTATTGTCTGGTCAATGGCTAAGGAAGCAGTCCTTACACAGGACAATGTTATGAAGAGGGGGAAAAACCTTGTGTTCTAGGTGCTTTCTATGTGGTGAAATATCAGAAACTGTTAACCATCTATTTTTACATTGCAAGTACTCCCATCATCTGTGGAGAATATTCCTAAGCCTCAAAGGCACTCTCCTGGACAATGCGTAGGAAGGTGGCTGAGGCATTACTTTGCTAGAAGAAGCGGGTGTACATGTTAAGGACAGAGGTAGATGGAGAATTATCCCGGGGGCTATCTTGTGGGTTGTTTGGAAAGAAAGGAATTCAAGATGTTTTGAGAGCATCGAGAACAATGAGCAGAAAGTTAAACTAAACTTCATGTTACTTTTAGTCTTTTGGTGTAATCAGTTATACTCTAATGACACTGTCTCTATTATTAATGTGTTAGGCTCAATTTAGATGTAGAGAAGTGAAATCAGGAGTACACTTGTGATATAAGGTTACAGTACGACCCTTGTACTGTTTTGTGATATATTAAAAAGTTACTAAGTTCGAAAAATATAGCCAATTTCTTCTCAGATTTCTCAATTTCCTGGTTTGTGCTTGAAGCCCAAGGGCATGCCTAGGTAGACTGTAGGCAACTCTTCTGTCTTGCACTTCAAATATTTGCCAGAGTCACAATCTGCTGCACCTCCTTTATTGGAAAATTACTACTCTTTCTTGAATTAACTTTGAGACCTGAGAAAGCTTCAAAAACAACCAAGATCACTCTTTAGTAGCAAATTTGTTCCTGCTCTGCTTCACAGAATACCACTGTGTCATCTGCATACAAAAAATGTGTCAGTTCCATTGTATCATTCACCCTGTTTTGATAGAGAAGCCCCTTATCCACTTATTCTGAGTAGCAACTCTCATTAAACTGTCCAGACCTTCCATAGCCAAGATAGAGAGTAAAGGGGACAGAGGGTCTCCTTTATCTTAAGCCTCTCTCTCCCCGACCCATTCTGTTTACAAAGAAATTTGATAGTAACAAAACTTTGAATGACCAGAATTATATCTGTGAAATTGTGAATGTAATTAAGCACATCACTAGGAGTAGTTATTAAGGTTGCAGTACTCTTTTAATAACAAGCAGCATTACAATATATCAACACATAAAAAAAAGCCCCCAAGCACATCCACAGAGACATTTCTCTCTCCTGCTTCCTATTAGGGGAATCACCCTTCTCCGGTGAAATTTCCCAGAGATTGTACGCATCTTTCTTGTTCACCTAGCTGCCACCTTCTGTGACAGCCACCTTTTCTTTTCTTAACCAGTTTTTGTGAAGTATCATATCAGATCAAGAAAGAAGGAAGATATAATATATTTCAATGCTGGCTTGAAGTCATTCAATATCACTTGATGGCATCTGGGAAGAAGGAATTTTGTAGGATGATGAGAAGATCGACTATACCCAGAAAGGTGATGGAATGGATTGCTAATTCTCGAAAAATATTTTGTTCCTTTCTGCCCAAATATACCACCAAGTACAATCCGTGACAATCTTCCATCACTCCTCCTTCATGGCTGAATTCCATCTCTATTCCATCATGTTAAGACATCTTTAATGCTTCTGGGCATTATTAATCTATTTTACCTTAGGTTTATAAAGATGTTCTACAGTTAATCTTCCCATTTACAGTGTAATTAAAGATGGCTAATTGTCTCTGCCAGTTCACCACAGAGGTAACACCGGGAGCGTTTCTTTTAATTTAGCTATCATGCAGATACATAGTCTGTAGACTAAAAGTTTTTTCTATTTTGCAATTCAATAGAAATCTTTATTCTTGGTTCCACATTTTATGGTTTATTTCACATTTGGGAGACTTGTTTGGTGCTCTAAAGCGGATAGGTTTTGAAGAACATGTACCTTGTTGGAGGCAAAACCAACCACCAAGGCGCCTGCTTATGAACTGAAATAAGAACTACTGACATCTTTCGTTCATTTAATTCAGCTATTGCTGTTCGGGATAAACTGGAGTCATTGTGCCGTGAGTTGCAGCGCCAAAACAAAGTATTAATGGTAAGGTCTATTCCATATTCAATAAAGTTTCTGTATATTCTTAGCCCCTATGCAAGGAATTGCTGCACCAAAACCTCACATCCAGCCTTAGTGGTACAAGAGGAATCTCTTCTTAGGTGGACATACGCCATTTAATTGGTGGATCTTAGTCCTAGTAATTTAGTAATTGCCAAGAGCATCAATGACTTGCTCTTTTACTTAGCGTATACAATTCCTTTGGCACATACTCTGACATTAGTTTGTCATCTTAAAGTCTCTGTTACCTTTTTTCTCCTTAACAACTTGCTGTCTAGAAGCCCAAGTCCAAAGAAATTTTCTGAGTTGTTATTTGTAACACTGAATACTAGTAACTAAGCATACAGCCCAATGTCAGACTGCTTTCCTGAATTAGGTTGAGATGATAAATACAGTTCAACAGGGTTATTGTCATTAATTGGCCGTCTCTCTTCTTGTCATAGTTAGTGTCCCCAATTTCCATTTAACAGTGAGTGCTATAATTGACTGTTATCTAGATTATCATCTTTTAATTAGATGACATTAGAGATGGCCAGTCCTTTTTTCATATATTTTTTTTAAAGTTTGTAACTTGTTTGATTTTCAGTTCTCAAGGTTGTTATCATTTACGTCTTGAAATTCTTGAACGCTCATTATAACTCCCTTTTTCCATAAGGATGTTCTTTTTCTCAATTTTCATATTTTGATGGATAAAATCTGTGTCAAGTAGAGTGGAAGTTGTGTTATCGTGCCATTTATTCTGGGATGAAGTCATGGCTTTTTATGAGGCGTGCTTATTGGTTGTTTGTATGTTTCATTGCTATGCCACCTACATTACATAGCAGGCTGTTGCTATATTGTCTTTTTACACTTTTTGCTTCGCTTATTGGTGATGAATTAATAATATCTTATTACTCTGCAGTTTATGTTGTTTTTTTGTGTATTTCCCTTCATTATAAGTTTCTATGACGTTAAGTTGTCTGTTTTCTGTAATTTGCAGGAAGAATGCAAACGGGTGTCATCCGAGGGTCAAAATCTGAGGCTGGATCTTTCGAACAAGTTTCAAGATGCGATTAAGGTCTGAAAATTTACTGTTCTGAGAAGACCTATCTTCTGAAGGGTTGGCAAGTATTTGTATATGTGTCCTTTTTCAAGTCGACAGTGGTCATTTGCTCTTAGCCTTATCCTACGCATTATATTATTTTGTGTAGTTTGTGGAGACCAATGAAGAAAATCTGAGTAAATTTTGTATTTTTTAAGGACTTCCCTGAAAAACACACAGTAAAAGGTTGAAAAGGCTTTGTCTCTTATCTATCATCATCAGGCAATTCCCTCTAACTTTGTGTTTTTGGTTTGGTAGGAGATGTTAGGTCTCTCTTACAGAGTCTTCCTGTATTGTTTGATGAAGGTTCTATCGTTCTGCTTGTTACATAGTTCGTCTTCTAATGTTCTTCATCTGCCTCCAGCTGGCTTAACTACTAGGTACCATCATAGCTTTTCTTTCATGTGAAAAGAAGACAATTATGATAGGATAAGCTAGAAATGCGACTAGATCTGTGATATAAAGCCAAATGTGATATGAAGTCAAATATTATGCAGAATTTTGCCTTTAACCTCCCGTAGTGTATCTCTAAGTCGAATTAATGCAGATACAGATACAGTAGTTGTATTAGACATATATATGGGAACACATAAAACTTTCAAAGTTAGGTGGAAATTACGAATTGGATACAATTGCAAAAGATAACTTCAAACCAAAACACACATTCCACAAACCATAAGTACTAACTAAACATCCAAGATACTGTCAGATATCAAATGTCAACATAGCACCACCTAAGCCAACATAATGTCTAACACCAAAATTTCTGCAAATCTGTAACTATATTTTTTGATAAGGTAAATAATTTTATTAATGAAGGGGAAACCCTGTATACAAGCTGTATACCATAAAGTGGAGAACCTATATACCAAAATATGGTTCTCCAACAAAGAAACCCAATCTTCTCCATATAATTGGGGACCTCATGGGTTTGCCAAAAAGAAACTAAAATCAAGAGGCTACTTTGCAAAATTACAAAATCCTAGACAACTTCTTCAAATGCTCCCCAATTTCGTTCTTTTCATCTCACTCACATGATAACTAATGAAGAAATACCCCATTCCGTTTGACTTTGCTTCCCTCTTGTTAGAATAGAAATATGTATATACAATCCTACTTAGAATAGGACTAGGAATAGTAGTAGGAATAGAAATAGGAATATGCAGCACTTATAGCAAGTGAGTATGTGGACATCAGAGTCAAAGGAGATGATCCAGGAATTATGTGCAAGCTGGACATAGAGAAGGCTTATGATCATGTCAATTGGGGCTTCCTAATAATGATTCTAAAACAAATGGGTTTTGGGGATAAATGGCTGAAGTGGATCGATTATTGCATGAAAACTGTTAAGTTCTCCATTTTAGTTAATGGAAAACCTGTTGGTTTTTTCCCGTCAGAAAGGGGTCCAAGGCAGGGAGACTCACTCTCTCCTTTCCTTTTCATCCTAGCCATGGAGGGCTATAATAGTATGATGAGAGTAGCTACCCAAAACAATTGGTTAAAAGGCTTCAAGATTTGCAACTATTCAGGAAGGGAAATGCAGATGTTGCATCTGCTTTATGCAGATGACACAATTATTTTCTGTGAAGCCAAGGCTGAACAGGTTGCCATTATAAGAATGACTTTGGTGGTTTTTGAAGCAGTCTCGCATTTCTCAGTAAATTGGAGGAAAAGCAGCATCTTTCCAATTAAAGAAGTCCCTCAACTTCAGAGCCTAGCGAGGATATTGGGGTGTAAAGTAGAACATCTTCCCACTACTTACTTGGGTATGCCATTTGGGCACATCATAAAGAGCTAGAAATTTGGGACGGCATAATTGAAAAGAGAGAGAAGAAATTGA
The DNA here is from genome assembly GCF_036512215.1 of Solanum lycopersicum. NCBI lineage: Eukaryota > Viridiplantae > Streptophyta > Magnoliopsida > Solanales > Solanaceae > Solanum > Solanum lycopersicum. The sequence continues at coordinate 37,921,602 of NC_090803.1, forward strand.
CTAATTGAAAGTTCAGTATATCTCTTTGGGAGGGAGAGTCACTTTAATAAACTCTGTGTTGGACTCTCTTCCAACTTATGTTATGTCATTATTCCCTATGCCTACTAAAGTGAAAGAAAGACTTGACAAACTAAGAAGAGATTTCTTGTGGACAGGGGTAAAGAAGGGAGGGTTTGCATTTAGTCATGTGGTAGAATGCACAGTTACATAAACAATCTGGTGGACTTGGAATCAGAAACTTGGGTATGCCATTTGGGCACATCATAAAGAGCTAGAAATTTGGGACGACATAATTGAAAAGAGAGAAGAAATTGGCCAATTGGAAAGTTCAGTATATCTCTTTGGGAGGGAGAGTCACTTTAATAAACTCTGTGTTGGACTCTCTTCCAACTTATGTTATGTCTTTATTCCCTACGCCTACTAAAGTGAAAGAAAGACTTGACAAACTAAGAAGAGATTTCTTGTGGAAAGGGGTAAAGAAGGGAGGGTTTGCATTTAGTCATGTGGTAGAATGCACAGTTCCATAAACAATCAGGTGGACTTGGAATCAGAAACTTGGGGCTGCAGATAGATGTCGTTTGTCAAAATGGCTACGGAGGTTCAACACTGAGGAAGAAGCACTGTGGAGGGAGGTGATAGCCAACAAATACGGGTTGAATGAAAATTGGGTCTCCAACTCTGTAAATAGCACTTATGGGGTGTCAGCTTGGAGAACAATAAGAAATTTGTGGCCTGATCTAAGTAGAAACATAGTCTACAAGGTAGGAAATGGGACGAAAATCCTATTCTAGAAAGAGAATTGGAATGGAAATGAGGCACTGATGGTCTTATTTCGTGACCTATTCTCCTTGTGTACCATTCTGGAAAAAACAGTGGCTGATGTATGGTCTACTCACTGTAGGAATATTGTGTTTAGAAGGCACTTAAATGACTGGGAGATTGGGAGAGTGGCTGAAGTATTACATGTTCTCAATGGTTTTAATGGGTTATCAGCAGATAAAGATTCTATCATATGGAAACACTCTAGAGATGGAAGACTTTCTGTTAACAAGCTATATATTAAGGAGGTGAAGGAGCATCCAGGTGGCAAGCTTGTCCCTGGAAGCAGAGTTGGAGGAACAAGGTGCCAACCAAGGTAAAGTGTTTCTTTGGTTGGTTACCAGAAGAGCATGTTCCACTCATGAGAAACTGAAAAGGAGGGGTTTCTATATTGCCTCTTGGTGCTCTCTCTAGGAAACCAACAACCATCTGTTCCTCCATTGTAAAGTGACAACACAATTGTGGAACCTTTTATTTGGGACTAACACATACATAATGGATTATGCCTGAGTATACAACAGATCTACTTAGTTGTTGGATCAGCAGAGGGGGGAGAAAATCTAAGAAAAAGTGGATTATAATACTATCATGCATTTGGTGGTGTATTTGGAAAGAAAGAAATAGCAGATGCTATGATAACAAAGCAAATTCAATAGAGAAAGTCGAATGGAACTGCTTGACTACTTTTTATTTTTGGTGTAAAGAAGAAGGGATAGAAGAACCTGCATAAATTTTGGATTTTATAGGCTATTTGTAATCTATTAGCCTTTTTGTTTTTTCTCTTGTTGGAAACCATGTTTTGGAGGTCTCCAGCATATCCTTAATGCTTACTAATACAACTTTACCTTTATTAAAAAAAAGAAATGGGAATATAATATATAGTTTCCTACTTGATCATGGATTATATTGCAGTGTCTATAAAATGGTCTCTATGTAAATATGTAGATACACAATTCAATAATATTCTTCTTGCGTATTCGTCATGTGGTATCATAGCCTCTACGATCTTGTATAAATAGAAAAAGAACTTCCGCTGCCAGCGGGCAGCTATTACCTATATATGCCGCCCGTCTAACCAATAATTCCGTTTGCAAAAGTTCGGTCGCAGTGTATCTTTTCAGTGGCTATTTTCTCATTTCTAATTTGGGTAGTATCGCGCCATTTTCTTTATCAAAAATTTTTTAAAAAAGTATCGGGCTATTTTCTCAGTGACTACTTTCTTGTATTCGATTTGCTGTTTGCATAGTACTTTGCTATCTTTCTGGTGACTACTTTTTCATATATGATTTGTGTAGCACCATGACATCTTTTTGAGTGACTACTTTCTCATATTATATCCAATTTGCGTAGCACCGTGCATCTTTTCAATGACTACTTTCTCATATTTGATCTGCGTAGCACCGTGCATCTCCATGAATACCTTCTTATATTTAATTTGCAGTACCGTGGATTTTTTTGAACTACTTTCTCATATCTGTGTTCCATAGCATCGTGTCTTTCCGGTGACTCCTCAAATTTTATTGGCGTAGCTCCGTTCGTCTTTCTAGTGACTCCTCAAATTTGATTTGCGTGGGGCCCTGCCATGGGTTTGGAGGTGAAGGAGCATCTAGGTGGCAAGCTTGTCCTTGTAAGTAGATTTGGAGGAACCAGGTGCTAACCAAGGTAAAGTGTTTCTCTTGGTTGGTTACCAGAAGAGCATGTTCCACTCATGAGAAACTGAAAAGGAGGGGTTTCTATATTGCCTCTTGGTACTCTCTCTATAATGAGGCTGAGGAAACAAACAACCATGTGTTCCTCCATTGTAAAGTGACAACACAATTGTGGAACCTTTTATTTGGGTTAACACATACATAATGGATTATGCCTGAGTATACAACAGATCTACTTAGTTGTTGGATCAGCAGAGGGGGAGAAAATCTAAGAAAAAGTGGAGTATAATACCATCATGCATTTGGTGGTGTATTTGGAAAGAAAGAAATAGCAGATGCTATGATAACAAAGCAAATTCAATAGAGAAAGTCGAATGGAACTGCTTGACTACATTTTATTTTTGGTGTAAAGAAGAAGGGATAGAAGAACCTGCTTGACTACTTTTTATTTTTGGTGTAAAGAAGAAGGGATAGAAGAATTTTTTATTTGCGTAGCATTGTGTCAATCCGTCTCTACTCATGCTGGACACACTAGTTTGACGAGTGTCCATTCCCCCATAATTTCCAACTCCATTACAGTAAATTCTCCATGTGGAATTGGGTATGCTGCTTGACTTCCTGAATGCAGGTGCATCAAGGAAACCATTTGTCCAAGTATTTAGGGTGTTAACAGTTTCATTAAGTGGAAATTAGTCGGTACACAGGGAGAGATAGAAGATTGTCCCGGCCTGCATTTGGTGGACTATTTGACCGTAAAGGAATCAACGTTGTTTTTAAAACAAGAGCTGCTCTATGGAGAAGATGAAGCTGAATTGTTTAGATCTTTCCTATTTTTGGTGTAAACATGAATATCCTCATGAACATGAGGATACCCCTAGTATCTTAGAACCAGTAAAATTACCCGCGCTTTGCACGGGTATTTAATATCACAGAGTATAAAAAGAAAAATACACAAAACCTATCAGTCACTACAGCTAAATTACTATATTATCTTACATAAAAGTGGTGTCACTGTGCCGCTCAACATGAGTAAAATACTCAAATATTTAATACTAAAAAAGAAGAAGAGCTTCAGAATTTTCATTGTTTTGAAATGAGAGGAAATCTCTCTATCTATAGACAACAAATGACAACAAATGGTAGTATGAACAAATATTTATTGTTTCGTATCGGAAAGGTTACAACTATTTAGAAAAGTTTCAACTGTTCAAAATGGTCACAACCTTTAATAAAAGTCACAATTTTTCATAAAAGTCGCAACTCTTCATTAAAGTCACAACTTTTCATAAAAGTCGCAACTTTTTATACAAGTCACAACTTTTCATAAAAGTCAGAATTTTTCATAAAAGTCCAAGTTTTCATAAAAGTCACAACTTTTTGTTAATGTCCCAACTTTTCATGATAGGGGAAAGCTAGTTTTGTAAATAAATAAATTAAAAGTGAATTCTGGTTTGTAGTGGCGCCACGTAGGCGGGCCTAAGGTTCACTTTTATATATACATATATATGATATGATTTTTAAGGAGTTCATAGGAAAACAACAACACTTCTATATTTCTGATTATAAGTATTAGTGGATTACGTCCCGAGTATTCCTTTGTTTATAACACAAGTTACCTTTTCTCAAAAGAAAAGTTTCATTTAAGGTCATCACTCTGAATAGTTTTCTGACCTTGCCTAGCAAATAGTTTGAGGCTGGTGCTTGGCTTTCTCTTTTGCCAGGTCCACCTTATTCAGGGTTTTAGAATGGTGACATGCCCAGTCCAATAGGTTGCCTTGATTGTGCTGTGCATGCGCGCGTTGACATCCTATACTTGATCTGATTGAACAACCTTTTGGGATCAGGTGGGAAAAAAGGTGTGTTGATGTAGCTCGCATACATCCCTGAGGAAGTGATAAGCAGTTCTACCTTCTTGCACCTGGATTTTGACTACTTGATTAAGAAGGTTAAACTTCATAGATAGTAGCATCACTAACCTAGTTATGCGTTCCTGCTGAGTTTTCAGTTGAAGTGGTAATCTATTTTTTTTTGATGACCGGAAGTGTTAATCTAATTGTAGAACTGTGTTCTTTAAAGCCTTAAAGGCGTTTTTGTGACTCACTTAGAAAGTGAAGTTGAGTGCTGCATAGGTTGGTAGCTGTACTTTGCTTATGCAGCACTTAAGTGCAGGCACAAGAAGCTAATGCATGCACCTAACTACTGTTTAAAAACATAACTATATTAAATTATGAGGCCAGTACTCTTATCTGAATTTGGTGGCATCATATATGATATATAGATGGGAAACACTATATTAAATCATTAATCATTAAGATGATGTCATAGATGAATCTGTTAGTGTAGGAATTGATTACATGGTATATAAGACCTAGTCACTAAATCTGAGATGGAAATTTGAAATTATGTTTTAATACGAATCAGAAATTCTAAATGTTTGTTTAAACTTGATCAACATGGTTTTTACTTTAAAATTAAATTAGTTGTTTTTGCAGTTTAAAGTATTTTCTCCTTGATGACACTGCATAGAATGTCTTGGGTGTCATCTTATTTTCTACTAAGTCTTGATGAACAGTTTGAGAGTGATTGAAACTTTGAGGTCACAAGCCCTTCACTTTGGTGTTCTATATCATTGCTTTTTTGTGGGTTGGGAAGGGGGGAGGAGAGCAGTGAGCAGTGGTTTCAAAGGCCAGGTTTCTGTTTTTGATTGATATAGTGCCTACCCATTAATAAAGCTCAGCTCCTATGTATGAACAAGGATTGATTTTACTTCCCCACCTAGCTACTCTAGGTTACTAAATGCTTTGGCCTCTATTAAATGCTTTTCCCCAAACTGCCTTCATGATCCCACAATTTTTTCAAGAATAAAGTTGTGTTGGTCTCTATCCTGACTGTATTCTTGACTTCGTAACCATTAGCTAAATTTAGTCAAAAGTATTCTTTGAATCCCGTTTAAATTTGTTTCTCTTAGAGACTGTTTGGATTGACTTAAAAAACTTGCTTTTAAATCAAAAATAAAAAGTCAAACGTAAATGAATTTCAAGTCAAAAATAAAAAGTAGGGGGAGACCTACTTTTGGTTTTTGACTTATTTTAAGTTATTTTTACCTTGTCAAACCCTTCCTAACTTATTTTTAAGATTTTATGTGTCAAATTCTTCCAGAAGTCAAAAACTGACTTAAAAGTAGGTTTTACCAACTTTTAAGACAATCCAAACACCCTCTTACTTTGTAGTCATTTCAAAGGAATGTCTCAGAGGACATTTTAGTACATTCTACATATCTTTATCTTAAGACCACAAGATTCAAAAGGTTTCTTTATTTTTTTTAAACTCCGTGGCTGAGCCAAGTCAAAACCAAATAAACAAGTCGAAGCAAAGGGAATACTAGTTTCAAAAATATTAGTAATTATATTGTAAACTAATAATTATCTTCACAAGAACATGCAAATGCGCCACCGCTGCTTGCTGAAGGAAATCATTGCTTAGCTTTGTGGAAACACTTTGTTTTTCTAGATGTTTTTGCCAATTTAAGTTTAATGTGTGTCATAGTATTTGTCTCTTCATTGTTATTATGCTGAATAGTTAAGATGTGACATCATGAGTCCTTTTTGCTAAGCTACTACTTTTGTAACTATTTGGCGTCTCCTTGATGCTAGCAGTGAAATCAATTACTTCACAAAAAAAGAAGGTGACATCATGAGCATTGTGCAAACGTCTGAGTTTTGGTTATCTTTGTGCGGAGAGCCTCACTCTCTTCGTTATTGTGTTCTGATGTTTGTTGGAGTAATGTTGTGCTGCATACTGACAAATTCTTGTATTGTTTATCCTCCAAGAATTAAAAACAATTTTTTCTTTACCAACGCCATGCTTCCTACCCGTACATTGAATCCTAAAACAAGGAAGAAAATAAATTATCGAACCCAAAGATAAAAACTGTTAGCTCATTTCATAAACAAGGATTGACCTTTGTGTGGTGGGCATGGCTTTGGAAAATATACACTTCTTGAAACTGAAATTCGTAATATGTTTGTTTTTTGCCTCTTAAGTGTGGATCAGCTTGAATTGTTGTATGATAGTTCTTTCCTGATTTTCTTCCTACTTAGGACGTAAGCAGCAAGCTGGAAGAACAAAAAGATGAATGTCTATTGCAGTTGAAGGAGAATGAGATGTAAGATTTCAGTATTTATTAATCATGTTGTAGTAACACTTTAATATCATGTTTTTGCTTATATCCTGCAATGATAAATATGAGGCACACCATAAAAGGAATGGTGCGGAATAAAGCATATGGCTTGACATGGATGGGGAATTAGAATAGTAGTAGATTGTCTGATTGAAATTATGGATGATTTGATCATAATGGGATTAGGAGGGGGTTGTATCTAAGGCAATTTGAGAGCATTTAATCAGTTTAGATGCCATATTTAATGGATTTGGGGGATGACTTGTAATTCAAAACATAGAGTTTAAAAGAAAGCGTTGGAATGGTCGAAACAATGGGATCAAATTTGAATCAATAGATTTCCATGACGGACTACACAATTGAGCATCATCAATCTTCACCCATTCGCCCTTATCAGTTTTAGCATTATCCTTGGCCTGTGTAACCAAGTGATCTCGAACACCTTGTCGCTTGCACCATAGCCGATGTTTTGGGAAGCGAGAAGCAGAAAAAACGACACGGGCTTGCTTCGCTGAAGTGAGAAGTGTGAAGCGAAGCATTAACTTTTTTCTATATAAAGCGGTATTTAGTATAAAATAAAAAAATATTAAATAACTAAATAGAGGTAACATATTTCCAGATTAAAAAGTAAGTTGGTAGTCGATACTCCTCATAAGATATAACATATAAAGCAAATACATGGCCAAATCACGAAGGATCAAACTCCTATTCTTCATTGTGACATTGAATAAGAAAATACAACTTGCGACAAGCAAAATAGAAGAGTAACTCAGTAACAGAGTAGCAAAAAAACTAAGGAAAAGAAATATTGAGACAGAACAGAGCAGCAACCAGCAAAACAAAAAAAGAAAAAAGAGCAGAGGATAGTATTACGAATAGAGCAACAGTAACTCGGTCACAGAACAACAATAAAACAAAGGAAAAAAATATACAGAGACATAACATAGCAGCAGCCACCAAAAGGAAGAAAGAAAAAAAACAGAGCAGCAGTGACCAAAGAGAAGAGAAAAAAACAGAGCAGCAGTCGACCAAAGAGAAGAAGAGAATTAACCTGTAGAGTGTAGCAGCAGTCCCTTAAAGAGGGAAAATAATTGGAAAGGGGTTGCCCCAGTATACTTACAAAAATTAAAGAAAAAACCTAACATATATTTTTGAAAAAACCCTAACTAGCGCTTATCTCTTTTTATTTTTTTTATTTTTTTTAATAAAGGTAAAATTGTATTCCTCAGCATTGAGGGTATGCTGGCAACCATCAAAAAGATTTACATCAGTGACCCAAAATAGACCAACTCAAGAAATTGCTACTAAACTCATAAAGCAGAGAAAAAATTTAAAATCTGTACAGCATCCTCTATATACTCCTCTTTACACCAAATAGAAAGAATTCATACAACACCATTTGATCTTTTGCACTGATTTTGCGGTAGTTTCAACTTTCAATACACCTCTTGTTTTTTTCTCTCCAAATAGTCCACCATATACAAGAGGGTATCATGTCCCACTATTTTTTCTGGCTCTTACTCCCCCCTCTTTTCACCCAACAACTAAAAGGTCTGCAATGTGTTCTGACATTGTCCAGTTTGTGTCTGTTCTGTTTTGAAAAATGGCTCATAATTTAGCAGTGACTTTGCAATGGAGGAATAGATGGCTATTATTAGTCTCATTTGTCTGATTACACAGTAAACCAGGAAGCTATTTCAAAGCCTCTTCTCTGTAGCTTCGCATGAGTTACGCATGCCCTTTTAGCCACTAGCCATGAGAAACACCTCACTTTAGTTGAAACTTTATTTTTCCATACCTTACTCCCATGGTCCAGAGATTTCCCCGGAAAGTTCCTTCACATTCCTATTGTACAGTCTGCTGACTGACAACATACCATCATGATTGTTTTTCCAAATCATTATATCAACTTCCGATGTGCCCTTGAAATCATCTAGTGTTTCTAGCATCTCGGCTATTGTCCCTATCTCCCGGTCATTTAGTAACCTTCTGAAGCTGAAACTCCACCCTTGTTCAGATCGTACCTAATTTACCATTGCATCTGGAGAAGAGCTGAGGATATATATATCTGAATAGGTAGACATCAAGGAGTTCAGACAAATCCAGTGATCCAAAGAAGCCTGGTCCCATTCCCCAGTTTGTATCTAATATTGTGTTGTAGTTGACTCCATATATTTCTGATAGTTCTCCACACTGAGACACCATAACGATAGTCACCATATCGAAAAGCCATGGGGTATTCTGGCCGTACTTGTTACTGATAACTTCCTTCCAAAGTGCTTGATCCTCTCTTCTGAACCTCCACAACCATTTTACCAATAAGCACTTGTTGTGTAGCCCCAAGTTTCTTACCCTAAGGGCATCTCCAACCCTGCACTTTATTTTACTCTCCAAATATATAGTTTTCTATTTTTTCAGACAATCAACTCCAACCCAATTCTCCATTTTACTCTCTAAAAAAGAATCTTATTCTCTCTCCTCAATATTATATTATTATTTCTATTTCAATTTCATTTTCTTATTTCATAATATAATCAGTTCTTTCTTTTTTCAAAATAATCACCCTATATAATTTTTGTGTAATATAAAATTATTATTTTTTTAAAAGTCTTTATTTTGTATAAAATTATATTTTATTCTAAATTTTAAAGAACAACTACGAATAATTGAAAAAAGAAATCAGCAAGCACAACCGCAATCACAAGCATATTGTTAAACTTAAAAGATGACCTACCGGATTACTTAATTATTGTTGTGATTTTATAGATCATTATGTTATGTATTGTATTGTTATCTTTTATTTAAATCATTATGTCATGTATTATATTTTTAAATTAAAATTTTCATTTTATCATTTAAATTTCGTGCATTCTTCATAGTGAAAATCAATAATGATAATAATATCAAATTATCTCTCAAAGTGACAAAAATTAAAAAAATATATATTTAAAATATTGTTAATTTGGGATGAAAGTAGTATCTACTAAATAATATATTTTTTAAGATGTTATATTATATTTAATAAGAATTACGAACATTAGAAATTTAATTTAGCGTTATATGACAAATAAAATGTTAGTTACAAATAGTAGAAATAACATTAAAATAATGAAAAAGTGAAATAGAGAGGTGAATAATTTGGAGAACTACTATTCACCTCTCTATAAATAAAGAATAGAGTGCTTTTTAGAGAGTGGTTGGAGACCCAATTCTCTATTTTACTCTCCAAATATAGAGAATGAAGAGTAAAATAGAATGGGATTGGAGGTGGTCTAACCCCCCCTCCCCCCCCCCCCCCCCTTCTACTCAGCAAAGCATTTGCCATTTGACAAGATGTATTCTTCTTTTACCTTCCTTGATTTCTGACCAAAGAAAATCACTCCTTAATTTTTCAAGTCTTTCTTCCATTTTGGCCAGCATAGGGAATAGTACAAGTTTATGGTTCTCCCACCGAAGGATAGATATTGAGATTTACAGTTTGCCAGCTTCTTCTCAATTTTTTTCAATTATACCATCCCATATCACTAGCTCTTTATGATCAATTACCAATTTCAAAAAAATATCACTAGCTCTTTATGGTTGTTTCGAAGTGGCATACCTAGGTAAACAGTTGGGAGTTTTTCAATTCTGCACCCCAAAATGTTTGTTAAGGTCTGGTAACCTCTTTGTTGGGATATATACAATTCTTCCTCCAATTGACTGCCAAGCCTGAGACCACCTCAAAGACTACCAATATCCTTCTGACAGTTCTAATTTGTTCCTCAACTCCACAAAATATGATAGTGTCGTCAGCATAAAGCAAGTGATAAATCTGCATATCCACCCTTGAGAAACTGCCTACTTTGAATCCTTGCAACAATGAGTTTTTAGTAGCCACCCTCATCATACTATCGAATCCTTTCATGTTATAATGAAAAGGAAAGGGGACACAGGTCTCCCTGAGGGAAGAAACCAGTAGGTTCTCCATTTATCAGAATGGAGAACCTAATAGTTTTTATACATACCTCAATCCATCTTAACCACCTCTCACCAAACCCCATTTTTTAATCATATTGAGCAAAAACATTAGTTGACATGATCATATGCCTTCTCAATGTCTAGCTTGCACACAATTTGATTTCTTCTAGCACTTCTTCTCCTCGAACTATCTTTGTAACCAATCCTTCGGTATCAGTCAACTCTTTTTCAATTGAGTTTATTCTTTTGTATCTGTGGCCATCCTATGGAAGTACTTGGTGTTCTTGTCTCCATGTTTGAGCCATTGAATTCTTGACATTTGTCTTCAAGATATCTCCTCATTCCTGGAAACTTCATCAAACTCCCTAGAAAAACGAACTTCTTGAATTTCCAAACCAGCAATTTGATTGAGTATCTCTTCCTTCTTTTGTTTCAAGTTGACTCTGTTCGCTTACTCATTGTTTCAACTTTCCTTTCAGTAACTTCAGTTTGGAAGCTGAGACAAAAGAGGGGGTCCCATTTACTGAGAAGGAGCACCACCAATCGTTTATCTTCTCTTGAAACCTTGTAATTGCGTCCACCATTATTCAAACTTGAAATAAGATTTCTTCAAGTTTAGCTTCCCGCAAGTAGCAACACTGGATTGTGATCAGACTCTAGTCTCGGTAGAAGACTGTCTGATTTGTGAGGAAAAGTCGTCCCAATGATGAGAGTAAAGAAGTCTATCCAATCTAGAAGCAGTCGAGTGTTTTTCACCCCTTCTCCAGGTGTACAATCCTCCATATAAAGTAGGGTCAATTAGCTCCATTTCATTTATCCAATCTGTGAAGTCAGACATAGCCCCCTGTTGACCTCTGTCCACTTGATCTCTCCGTGGGGTATCTTGTCACATTGAAATCCCCACCAAGGACCTGTGCATGTGTTCTTTAGATTGATTAGATCCCTCCACAACTCCCTTCTGATGACTTTGTTACAGTCAGCATAAATTAAACTAAGGAACCAACTTAAGTGTGTATTAATGCCTTCAAATCTTCATGTGATTATTTGCCTAGAAGTATCCACCAATTCACCTTTCCACATTCTCCTGTCCCATAGCACTGCTATACTCCCTCTTCTCCCTACAACCTCTGAGCGTAATTCTCCCAGCCATCGGTTGAACCACAATTGTTTGATCAATTGTGTATCTGCTCCTGTCAATTTTGTTTCCACTAGCACGTATATATCTGCACACCACTGTTGAAGTAGGCTCCGAATTAGTGTGTGTTTGGATTGACTTATTTTAGGTGCTTTTAAGCTTAAATAGCTTTTAAACAGTTTTGAAGTGTTTGGGTAAAGTTAAAAAGTGCTTATAAGCACTTATTTTTAAAGCCAAAATAACAAAAATAAGGCAAAAACCATAAGTTAGAAATCCTAACTTATGGCTTTTGGCTTATAAGTCATAAGCCAAAAGCCAATCCAAACAGGTCCTTAATCTTCTTTTATTCTCATTGTAACATTCCATGTTACAACTTTAAACATTGATCACTTGAAGTTGTTTTTCTCCCCCCTACTTCTCGGTTCGCCATCTTTAAAATTCACATTAAAAGTCAAATTCCTCACTTCCCTTGGGATGATATTGGAGTTATTGCCATTTATGTGTTTCTCCATATTTTGCTGGAAGAATTCCCTCTTTTCATCAATTTTCAGAAATAATTCAAAAGGAGTCTTTATCACATCCTTCGAAGGCAGTACCAAATAATCTGCTAGTCTAAGGACCTTTGCTTGCACCCATAAAGAAACTCTGTCATGAATGGCTTCCTCTGACAGAGAGTCATCACTGGCAATATGAAGAAGCTAATCCAAAAATTCCAATTGGTCCTTGGAGGGTCTCCTGTGTAAACTTATTGATCATACCTTGTATTCACCCTTTTCTTGCAATCTAAGGGAAGTATTGTCTCCTCCACATACTCTGAAGGATCAACTGCACGCTGCATGTCGATTCAATTGTGATGTTGTTCGGTGGATAAGGATTCTGAGTCGCTCTCATGAGTTCTTCAAGCTCTGTAGAAGATGTCATGAAATTCTCCATATAGATTCTGCCGTTGAAAATATCCCAGATAAAAGGCTCTGTAAAATAGGTCATTGTAGCTTCCCAACCCCACTACACTTTGAACAAGATAAAAATTGACCCGGACTCTCTACCAGGGGTTCCACATACCTTTTTCCAAATGAATTTTCACAAGTCACATGCGCACATTTATCCAGCGGTACAAGACCCCTATTATGATTGACTTCTGGACGAAGCTCTCTTTGCCTTCCCTTAATATCTCTTGCATCTCTATTGTAAGTCTCCCTCTACAAAGTACTTCCCCATAAGTCAAACCGCTGACATATCGATCAGAGTGTTTCTCCCCCTTCTTTTTTTTAATCTTGCCGGAGCTTCACACCATACTGGTAGCATCTCCATCTTCAATCTCAATTTCCGTCGGAATTTTCTCCCTAGAACCCTTAACACTGATTCTGGCCCATAGGAGATGTTTCTTTAGGGTGGTTTCCTTTGTCTCCAACCACCCCCACATTGGTCACCCATTTGTTTCATCACCTTGTCTGTCCCGAGATGCAGAGGAAGACCTAAAATCCGAACCCAAAACCAATCAAACTTGAAGTCAGCTTGCGCCGTTCCTGCTTTGGGAGACCACCATTCCATCTGTAAATGATTATTCTTTCTTCTCCACTTCCCCATAACAATATGCTCTGCTTCATTTCTTGATTGGAACTCGAAAAGAAACTGATACCATTCATGTCGTAAATGTTAACATTATGGATGTCTTTCCACGTTTGAATAACCCACCTTCTGACTTCGTTCCGTGAGGGAATTTCGTCATCGTCTGGGAAGCTTCCCTCCAGACATCTGCTAAGGACCCCTTCTTCTTCACAGAGTGTCTCCTTCTGATTTTCTGCTCTCCTATCAGATATGGCCCTCCATTTTCTCCTTTGAGTGACCTCCTTGTAACTGTCCTCTTCCCTGAGCCTCATAAATGCAGAATTCCCTGTTTCTCAGTGACATGTCCTGCCTCCTGAATGATGAAGCTTTCAATTTTTTTGATAGGCCAGCCCAACCTTCATTAAAGATGTTTTCTGGCAGAATAATCACCAAACGTTCATGGCCATTAGCCACAATGATTGAGATGAACCTACCGTATTTATTGAACTTCAATGAGCAATAAATGTAGGTAAATGTCCTTGCATCTCCATGTCTTAAATGACCTTCAATGCCAGAAGCCTCCCCTAGCCTTTTGCATATCCATTATAAAGCATCCCTGCACAGCTTTATTTTCCTGATGTGTAAGTTTCACACTCTCCACCTACTCAAACCAGTTTCCTTTTGTGTTTCTAGACTCAGTAATTGTATGATTTGACCCCAAGTCTGAAATATATTTTGTTATCCGTGGGAAAGAAAGAATATGGAAGAAAAAAAAAGGAATTGGGTTTTCCACCAAAGGAAGTTCACCGGATTATGTCTTCCTAAGGACCGGAAGGGCCCGTAGGAAATTGTCTTGAGATAAGTGCCTGAGAGCTTTTCTAAAGTTTTTTTCTTGGTATTTGATAATGTTCTTATCTCATTTAAGCGAGCTTTTGGTCGCCTTTGCTCTAAGCGCGCTTATCTCTTTGCCTACTGAAGTGCTCACTTTTTCAGCAGCGCTTTGATTTAGAGGATAAAAGTGCAGTGCTTGCGCCTTGGCTCGCTTCACCCTTTAAGTGCTCTTTTTGTCACATTTCACAACACAGACTATAACTGAAGAGAGGAGGACCAAGATAAATAGTTTGCACAACCTGTCAAAGGTTTTGTGGTGATGCCATGGTTTGGGTTACTGGAACTCACAGGTTTACTGCTAAACATATCGGATCTGAGAGACATGAAAAATAGATCTATTAGTGTTAAAAATAAAGTAAATTCTGGGGAAAAAACCTGAAGAACAGATTTGGGAAACTGGAGAACTGCTTGCTATCTTGTCAGAAAAAGTTACTGGAAAAAAATGCCAGAAAAGTGGCTGAAGAAACAGCATAAGCCGCGAGGATTCTGATTGTAATGGTGATACTCATATATGCACAACACCCCCCAGAAAGTGTTGGAGTCGCGAAACAGAGGAGGTTTTGCTGGAAAAAGAATTCTCCGCAATTTTGTTCTCTTATAATTCTTGTTTTCTCACTAAAAAAACTTCGGATACCATGTGAGAAGAGAAGAGTTTGAGAGAGAACTCCGTTTGGTATTCCCATAAGCTATTGCGTTTAAATAGCTAAGTATACATGTCCTAAAAAGTGAAGGAAATCAATACAAATTAATATCAAATCAAGCTAGAGTAAAACTAGGAGTAAATCAAGCTACCTACTATATTTACACATCTGCTATAGAATGTTCCTAGGATTCTAACAGTTTTCAAAAGCACATGTGGTGTGGTAATGGTATCTTCAGAGTTTCTTTTCCAACAATATGTGACATGTTTAAGAACAATATGATGATATTTCATGTCCGTAGAACACAATATCACTGCTTATTTGAATTGAGGCTCAAGAAGAAATCTACAAGTGGTGATAGATGCAATTCAATTTTTTTGGGTATTACTCTGTAAGCAAAACATCACACTGTCAGAATATTACACTTGATAATGGAACGCTAGTGGGAGAAAATTGTTCTCGGTGATATCTTACTAAGCAGGTTACTTTTAATAGAGGATACAAGTTTCAGACAACTTTTAGTTGGACTTCGAGAGTGACATGGGTCTATTTGTTCCCATGGTCGATGTTGGCTATAGTTAAAAATGTGATGCAGGTGGAAGATCTAAGCATGGGATGTATCCCTTTTCCCTCTATGTGAGAATTTTGGAGGGGAAGTTATTATGGAAGAGCATTTGTATGAGTGAAAAATGATTTTGCTTACTTGAGAGCTTTTTATTGGATAAATTATTGGTGCTCAAGAGTCTCAATTAGTGCGTTCGATTAGGCATTATTTGTAGTAAATCATATCTTGTTAAAAAATTTCTTTTTTCTCTTTTGTATACCACTTGTATACTGGGTATTCCAACATCGACAATATTATTACTTTATAAAAGAAGCACTGTGTTTGTCAATGTTCACGGCCAGGGTTGCTTTTTTTCTTAAAGAGTGGATGTTCTGTCATGAGTTGTCTTCTCAAGTCTAGTGTGATTTCCCTGTCAAAACAAGGTGCTTTTATCCTGCTTTATTCATACATACCATCGCCACTCTCCTTTGGACTGGCATGTGATACTTATGGCAATAATTTTTTGCTGTTAGTTGGGCTTAGTTGTGGAAAATTAAACAATTTTATGAATTGCTTGAACATAAAACTGGGGTCATTTTAGTGTAAGTTCATTTTAAGATTACCTTTTGAATACTTCTGTTTTCCTTTAATAACTGCAGGTTAAAGAGCAAGTTGAAGCAACTTGCAGATCAGTATACTCTCTCTGAAAATCAATTTGCAAACAAGGTGATTCACATTTGCTCTTATTCAATTTCCTAGTAGTATTGAGATCATAAAACATCTTTGCGGATTTTAATATTTTTCTCCAAGGCTTTTCCTTTTTGATCAAGGGCCTGATGAATACCTTTCTCTTTGCAGATGAAGCAAAAGAGTCTTGAACTTCAGCTTGCTGATTTGAAAATTAAGCAACACGAGGAGAAATCACAGCAGGAACAGTCCCAGATGAAAATTTATGCTGACCAAGTGTCGCAATTACTGGCAACAGAGAAGAACTTACGGTTGCAATTGACTGCCGATGGAGAAAAGTTCCAGCAGTTCCAGGTTAGCCTGTTAGTCTTACTTACAATATTATATGTGTCAGTTGTGACATAACTTTCACGAAGTTTGTGCTTGTGTATTAGCTTGCAGTTTCTATTGGTCTAGGCATTCTTCAAGACAAATTGTACTGCTTCAAAGAGTTTGCCACTCTATAAAGAGGTTTTTGATTAGGCGAATGATCACATATCTCTGGTTAAATTGTTTAGATCATTAGCTTTAGACATTCATCTTGGGGAATTGTATAGGTGACAAAATTTAAAAAAGTTCAAGAAACTTGAAGCAATCTAGTATCTTCTTTATTTCTTCACCACAAGTTTTCATTCCTAGTTATCTTACCTCTCAAGTGGAATTCACAACCTTTTAGCATAAGAGTACATATGATACCAGAGAACTGCACACGTTAGTGAATAGCACTTCTGATATTTGGATCAAAGAAGTGTTCCTTTATTTTGTCTAATGTGATTGGATGGTATGCCCAGGATCATTGCTTCCTTTGTTTTGGTGGATTTGAAAGTTGAGGATTGTAGGTAGCTTTCACTTCGGGACTTTTTCCTTTCTGTTTTGTTTGGTATTCTCCCTGTACTACTCGTTTGGAACTTTTCCTCTTTTATTTGTTCGAGAAAGATCAGTTCTTCTCTTTTTGAGACTAGATAATTTTTACTTTCTCATTGCAATTGACATAGCTTCTTGTTGGTCCCACAGGATACAAAACAAATAGTTCAGTATAATGGTAGTTCTGCCATTTAATAAAATATGTAGTTTATATGTTACAAGTCTTTCTTACAACACTGCTTCCTATCAAACTATGTTAAATAAATTGGGACAGAGGAATCAACTTATTGAGAAATGGTTGTCCTTTTCTATCAAGCATTTAGAATTGTTTAGAGGGGCTGATATGAATGAAAAACCTAACCGGATTTGGTAATATTATTATAGACAAGAAAATAATAGAAAATTTTGAACGAAATGCCTTCTTGACTTCTGATAGCCAATTGATCATAGGTGATAAACCTGAAGAGGATTGTTTTTTTAGTATTTCCACATTCATCTTGAAGCCGCTTAAGCGAGGCTGGATGGTAGCACGATAGGTTGTGCCTTTGCCACAAACCTCAAGGATCTCCATGCTCTCCCTTTCCCATCCTTATGCCTTTCTCTTTGCTGAATTCCTTTTTTTCTCTTGGATTTGCTAATGGGTTTTTACTCTTCCCTCGCAACAGTATGGTTTTAATGAATGATGTTGGGGGTTTATGATGGCTTAGCATGGACTGAAAGTAGTGGTATTATTCCAATTTGTCACAGTGTATGACTATAGAATTCTGCTGTTTGTCCAATGAACTGATGACGCATCAAGCAAAAGCAAGTCAAATCTACGAATAACAATCATCTTTGGGGCTTAAAAATCATTTTCTCTTGTTTGTTTTAGGAGAAAAACTTGTGTGAAGATTGCATTTTAAAAGTTTTCCCTATGATGTTTGTTTGTCAATTCTGAATCCTGTTGTGTGCATTCATCGAGTCTTCCATTCCACGAGTTCTAGTGACCTGCAATTTTACTTATTAACCAAATTATGGTGAAATACCATTATCACACCTCCCCTCCCCGCTACCCACCCAAAGGAAAAAACACTTGTTTAGTTCCAGTCCTCTTAGGCTTCCTCTTTTCACCATTTCAAACACAAGATAAGAGAAAGATAATATGCACTTGCCTAGTGCTTGACAACGTAAGAGCTTCGTTGTAATGCTTATTTACATGGTTCTTTTTAGAGGTTTCAAATTACTGCAATAATGGGACAAACCTACAATTAAAAATCAGGATAGGAAGGATCTTTTGTTTTATCTCCTTTTATGTTTCTAAGCTAGCTGTTACTGGTTTTAATGTCATGAAAAGTTTGAACGTAGACCTTTAAAAGTAATTCTTCTGTGCTATTCTTGCAGGAAGCTTTGCTGAAGAGCAATGAGGTTTTTGAAACGTTTAAGCAAGATATTGAGAAGGTTTACTTCCATTTATTTGTTAAACTTCTTTTTCCAATTTCCCAGTGTTCTGTACTCTGTTCTAGTAAACTAGATGTAGTTATGCATGCACAATTAGACTACTGTTTCAATCGATTAGTAGTGTTCAAGTTCCATCGCGAAGTGATCAATATATTGGTTAAAAATGACAAATGAAGAAGTGGAATCATCAGGTAACATGTTAACTCAAAGTTGAGATTATGTAAAGTAGTATTAGTTTATACTATTTTGAAATGTTGAAGGAAGGGAAGTTTCCCATTTTGGTAAAGGGATCAAATATTTTGAGATGGACCAAAGGGGAAAGATAGTTAGGTTTATTGTGGCAGAAGGAGCAGTTTGCCTTCATGCTGTGGTTATTCTAACAAGTCAAGTACTATTTGTTTTTGGCCTACACTCACAATGTTATCCTTTTTGATGTTACGCGGTTCTGATTTTAGATGGCAAAATCATTAAAAGAACTCAAGAAGGAGAATGCTTTCTTGAAGGGCAAATGTGACAAGTCAGATGTTACTCTTATAGAACTTGCTGAGGAGGTAATCTTGTTATCTAATCAATTTAACTCTTTGATGGAAGGAAGTGATTCAATTTCTCTTTAGTTGCATATTCTTTTTTAGTTGTTTACTCGTGATGCCGCAAAACTGGTGCCGCAGACAGATACACTGAACAACAATCAACATAAGACACGCAGGATAGACTAGATTTCCCATGAATATTAAGTTTTATACCAACTTAAGATAATAAGTTATTGTCTTTCTATGTCACAATTCTGGTTCTCAAACTCAATATTCCTTAACTTTAACGCTCCAAAAAAACAATCTATGATATGTTTCCCAAAATACACATGCTTTAATAAAAAAACATTGATAACTAAGTAATTCTTGAACACAGAAAGTTTTATAGGCTAGTCATGATCAGGATATCGAACCAAAAGTAAAGACGACAGGGAGTCATTAAGGTTTGAGTTGTTGTTCTGCATATATCTGTTTTGCTCCATATGCTTTGAAACCATTTTTACAAGGCATAAGGAAGAAAAACTTATCAAAACTGATCAGAAACGACTCAGTATCATCTATGAAGGTTTGTCTACACCAAAAATAGAGAAGTCTTAATGCAAATCAGTTTGATTTTCTGTAATGAACTGCTAGTGTCTTAAAAAGATCTGGAATTTCTTTCTTTCCAGATTGTCCACCATATACAAGCTGAGACAATCCTCTATCTATCTTTGTCGGCAATTCCTGTTCCTGCCTCCTCCCAGCTAAAAAGAACCTCACTTATCTTCGCGGGCATTGTCCATGCTACGACTCTAAGGTTGGTACACATCCTCCATAGCTGATCTGTGACCTTGCAATGTAAGAATAGGTGGTTGACTAACTTAAATTTTTTCCACAAAGAAAACCATCTTGAACAAAGGGGGATCCTTTTCCTGCTAGATTATCATGGGTCAAAACAACTTCATGTGCTAATAACCACATGAAAACAAGAAACCTTGAAAGGTATCTTCGCCTTCCAAAGAGCTATCTGTTGATTGTCTTGATTCAATTAACTTTTCAGCTACGCTTAATTCAACGAGTTTCCTACAGTCCTCTTTCCAGCATAGACAATCTGCACCCTCCTGTAAACCTTTGAAATCTTCCAGCACTTGTACAAGCTCAGTCAATGTATCCACTTCCCAGTCATTGAAATTCTTTCTGAGTTGTATGTTCCACCCCTTGAGGACCATGCATATACTACTGTCATCTGATGTTGCATAGACAGTACATAAACACCAGGATATATATATCTTTCAGACACCCCCTACCCAACATGTATCTTCCCAAAATGATGTTTTGTACCCATTGCTCACCTTTATGGAGGTGTGATTCCTCATAGAAGGCCATTATGCTTTTATGGACATTGTAGACCAACTCCACAAGTAGAGTGCACTTCATTAGTCATCCAACTGTTGTCTTCGCCATATTTTGCTATGATAATATCACTCAAATAGGATGAGGTCTCTTGTGAATATCTTTGTAAGAATCTTGTGAATATTCTATAGCATATGTAAATATAGCAGGTAGATTGATTACTTCTATTTCAATTAGGTATTGATTTGTATTGATATCCTTAACTTATTGTAGATGTGTCTATGCTTCTATTCCGGTAGACATGGTACCAGAGCCTCGTTAAGGCCACAAATATTTTTCTTGTCTGTCAGGAAAAATTGCTATTTTCAGAGATGTTGATCAAACCAACACCACCACGAGACTTGGACCACCGATGCGAGCAAAGCCCAGTCAGCTCTATAACTACCAGCAAACCTATTTGCATATCATCATAAAATAATAACAAATATCATGACTTGTAATATGCTTCTGACATCTATCTTCTGTCTATCTTATGTGGGTTGCTTGGCATCGAAACCATGAAGCTTGTTAGTCTTTGTTGCCCATGTCAATATTTGTTGTAGCACTTTGTGCATTGAATAGCTTGAATGATACTTTAGTCTCTCCAAAGCTGCTTCTTGTAAATAAAGAGTGTCTATGTTGTTTTATCGCTTGATGCTCAAGTTATGTTTGCGTAATAGAACTTGTTTTTCTCAGTAGGAGCCTTAAATTATGTTGTTTTCTTTGCAGCGTGAATTCTTGAAGAAACAGTTGGAGAAAACAAGGAACCAGAAAGAGAAGCTTGAAGCATTGTGTAGATTGCTTCAAGCAGAAAGGAAAGCACAATCATTAGCTTCCAGCAACTCAAATTCAGTTAAAGCTTGAAAATTTCTGTATATTAAATCATACTATGAATGTTTTGGCTGCACATATTGAATCAAGAAACAATCTGTCTGATTTACTCTTTTGTTCTATTCTTGCTACTATTTCTATTTTTGTTGCAGGGAAGGAAACATTTTCAATTTGTTACCACTAACCTGGTACCAAGTGACAATAGATTACCTAGAACCATCTTGTAGGGGAGAATGTTGTTTTCCTTGATTTACCAAGCGTATGTTGAATGAATCTGTTTAATCTCTCTGCTCATTTCTTTTAATTTTCAAGTTTGAGAACTCCTATTTTTCCCACCTTCTTTGCATTGTTCATTGCTCATGTGTCTCCTTCTTATGCTCTTTTAAAGCTTTCAACAAAGCAGTCTTAGGTGTGAAAACAACAATCTGTTTGTTGGAAAGTTTCTACAAAAATAAGCTTTTCCGGGAAGGAGATGTGATTTTCAACTTGAGTTTCCTTTTAACTTGCTAATTTCCGGAGAACGAAACAAAAATTGAACGTCCTTTCAAGAACCTACTTTTTTTGGTTTGGGCATGCTCAAGCATTGGGATTTCCTTGATCCATTCTCAAATTATATGCCATTTAAAAATTGTTTCTACATTAAGAATTAACTCATATGAATAGGATGTAGTGTAACCACATAAAAACAAGTCATTTATTATGTTTAAAATAGTGTCAAGTAAAATGTAAAAAATAATGACTGCCTGTTTCAATTGCTTTTAAAAAGTAGCTTGTAAGTCGAAAAATAATAATTGGAGAGATGTCTACTTTTGCTTTCCAACTTATTTTAGGCTTTGTCATACTTTTGTAAGATGCAGAAAATGACTTAGGTGAACTAGAGCCTTATATGTTGTTTTTGATGTTTAAGGTCCTAATAGGTCTATTATGTGTTAATGAGGTAGTGTATAAGTGATTAGGTGCATTGGAAGTCAAACGTCAAGGGACGACTAATACGTTCGACGACTAAGTCGCCTATGTGCCTCATAAATATTAAGTTTTATACCAACTTAAGATAATAAGTTGTTGTCTTTCTATGTCACAATTCTCGTTCTCAAACTCAATAATCCTTAACTTTAACGCTCCAAATAAAGCAATCTATGATAAATTTCCTAAAATACACATGTTTTAATCAAAAAACTTTGATAACTAAGTAATTCTTAAACACGGAAAAGTTTTATAGGAAAGACATGATCAGGATATCGAACCAAAAGTAAAGACGACAGGAAGTCATTAAGGTCTGAATTGTTGTTATGCATGTATCTGTTTTGCTCCATATGCTTTGAAACCATTTTTACAAGGCATAAGGAAGAAAAACAGATCAGAAACGACTCAGTATCATCTATGAAGGTTTGTCTACACCAGAAATAGAGAAGTCTTAATGCAAATCAGTTTGTTTTTCTGTACTGAACTGCTAGTGTCTTAAAAGGATCTGGAATTTCTTTCTTTCCAGATTGTCCACCATATACAAGCTGAGAAAATCCTCCATCTATCCTTGTCGATAATTCCTGTCCCTGCCTCCTCACAGCTAAAAAGAACCTCAGTTATCTTCTCGGGCATTGTCCATGCTACGACTCTAAGGTTGGTACACATCCTCCATAGCTGATCTGTAACCTTGCAATGTAAGAATAGGAGGTTGACTGACTTAATTTTTTTCCCCCACAAAGAAAACCATCGTGAACGAAGGGGGATCCTTCTCCTGCTAGATTATCATTGGTCAAACAACTTCATGTGCTAATAACCACATGAAAACAAGAAACCTTGAAAGGTATCTTCGCCTTCCAAAGATATCTTCGCCTTCCAAAGAGCAATCTGTTGATTGTCTTGATTAATTAACTTGTAAGCTACACTAACTTCAACGAGTACCCTACTGTCCTCTTTCCAGCATAGACAATCTGCACCCCGCTGTAAACCTTTGAAATCTTCCAACACTTTTACAAGTTCAGTTAATGTATCCACTTCCCAGTCATTGAAATTCCTTCTGAGTTGTATGTTCCCCCCTTGAGGACCATGCATATACTACTGTCATCTGATGTTACATAGACAGTATATAAACGCCAGGATATATATATATATATATATATATATATATATATATATATATATATATATATATATATATATATATCTTTTAGACACCCCCTACCCAACATGTATCTTCCCAAAATGATGTTTTGTACCCATTGTTCACCTTTATGGATGTGTGATTCCTCATAGAAGGCCATTGTGCTTTTATGGACATTGCAGACCAACTCCACAAGGAGAGTGCACTTCATTAGTCATCCAACTCTTGTCTTCACCATATTTTGCTATGATAATATTACTCAAATAGGATAAGGTCTCTTGTGAATATCTTTGTTAGAATACTGTGAATATTCTATAGCATATGTAAATATACCAGGTAGGTTGATTACTTCTATTTCAATTAGGTATTGATTTGTATTGATATCCTTAACTTTTTCTAGATATGTCTATGTTTTTGTTCCGGTAGACATGGTACTAGAGCCTCGTTAAGGTCCCAAATATTTTTCTTGTCTGTCAGGAATAATATCTATTTTTAGATGTGTTGATCAAACCAACACCACCACGAGACTTGGACCACCGATGCGAGCAAAGCCCGTTCATCCTACAACTACCAGCAAACCCATTTGCCTATCGTCATAAAATAAAAACAAATATCATGACTTGTAATATGCTTCTGACATCTATCTTCTGTCTATCTTATGTAGGTTGCTTGGCATCGAAACCATGAAGCTTGTTAGTCCTTGTTGCCCTGGTCAATATTTGTTGTACCACTTTGTGCATTGAATAACTTGAATGATAGTTTAGTTTCTCCAAAGTTGCTTCTTATAAATAAAGAGAGTCTATGTAGTTTTATCGCTTGATGCTCAAGTTATGTTTGCGTAATAGAACTTGTTTTCCTCAATAGGAGCCTTAAAATATATGTTGTTTTCTTTGCAGCGTGAATTCTTGAAAAACAGTTGGAGAAAACAACGAACAAGAAAGAGAAGCTTGAAGCATTGTGTAGATCGCTTCAAGCAGAAAGAAAAGCACATTCATTAGTTTCCAGCAACTCAGATTTAGTTAATGCTTGAAGATTTCTGTAAATTAAATCATACTATTAAGGTTTTGGCTGCACATATTGAATCAAGAAACGATCTGTCTGATTTACTCTTTTGTTCTATTCTTGCTACTATTTCTATTTTTGGTGCAGGGAAGGAAACATTTTCAATTTGTTACCACTAACCTGGTCCCAAGTGACAATAGATTACCCAGAACCATCTTGTAGGGGAGAATGTTGTTTTCCTTGATTTACCAAGCGTATGTTGAATGAATCCGTTTAATCTCTCTACTTATTTCTTTTAATTTCAAGTTTGAGAAATCCTATTTTTCCTACCTTCTTTCCATTGTTCTTTGCTCATGTGCCCCCTTCTTCTTATCTTTTAAAGCTTTCAATAGAGCAGCCTTAGTTGTGAAAACAACAATCTGTTTGTTGGAAAGTTCCTACAAAAATAAGCTTTTCCGGGAAGGAGATGTGATGTTCAACTTGAGTTTCTTTATCGTCCTTTCGTCATTCCTTTTAACTTGCTAATTTCCGAATATCGAAACAAAAATTGAATGTCCTTTCAAGAACCTACTTTTTTTGGTTTGGGCATGCTCAATGGCAAAGCTATACAGTTCAACATGAACAATGGATGACGAAGCGTTGGAATTTCCTTGATCCATTCTTAAGAAGATATGCCGTTACAACTTGTTTCCACATTAAGAATTAACTCATATGAATAGGATGTAGTGTAACCACATAAAAACAAGTCATTTATTGTTTTTAAAATAGTGTCAAGTAAAATGTAAAACATAATGACTACCTGTTTCAATTGGTTTTAAAAAATAGCTTGTAAGTCAAAAAATAATAATTGAAGAGATGTCTACTTTCGCTTTCCAACTTATTTTAGGCTTTTGTCATACTTTTGTAAGATGTAGAAAATGACTTAGGTGAACTAGAGCCTAACATGTTGGTTTTGATTCCTAAGGTCCTAATAGGTCTATTATGTGTTAATGAGGCAGTGTCTAAGAGTTTAGGTGCATTGGAAGTCAAATGTCAAGTAATAGGTTCGACGACTAAGTCGCCTATGTGACTCAATATGTGGTTTTATGTGTTATATGAGATTTGTCAAAAAATGATTTTAAGTAGGTTTGATCAACTTTTGAGTCAATTCAAACAATAGCCTGACATATCACATACTCAATATTGATAATCGAATGTAAATGATACTCCCTCAGTTTCATTTCATATGTCACCCTTTTATTTTGCATTTGCATTACAAATTATGTAACATCCCCCCCCCCTTTAGCCTTATTAGTGTTTTCTTAAGTCAACTTTATAATAAATGATGAATACATTTTCAAGATTAATTAGCCACTCTATTAAGGGTATAACAGGCAATATATGGTAATTTATGTATAGAATTTATAAAATGAGAAAATTGTGATCCAACGATTTAATAGAAAGGGATAACATATAAAATGAGATGGAGGGAGTACGTATTATCTGAATATTCAAAAGTTGTCATATCCGGGGAGTACCCCCTAGAAGTAACCAGCGTCGTTGTCCTCATCGAGGACTAAGACTCTCCTCTTAGCTTACATCATTACATTCATAGGTTAACATTGCAAAAATTTAAAACTTTTCTTCTATCAATCATGAGGTTTGCATAGACCTCTCGCAAACACATAATATACATTCATCGAGTATACATAGACCCTTCGTATAAGAAAATTACATAATCTTCTATTTTTATTGCACATATACATATATAAGATATAACATAGTCTTAAAACAGAAGTCTCATCTCATAACCATCCAAACAAGAGTATAACAATCAGGCATAACCCATACATCAATACAATCAAAGCCACATATAGGTTATACAGTCGTTAGTACTCAAATGAAAGAAAATGAATATAGTCTGTATGACTAATCAATATCCAATGCTAGAAAGTGGCATTGTTCTCGCAGTAGTGAGGACCTATCCAACTTGGAGAATGAGAATCTAAGTCTTCCTTGAAAAGTTGTCAGAAGCCCTTCAACGAACAGAACCTACAATGTTGGACAAAAGGAAGAAAATGGGGTTAGCACATCACTTCTACTAAGTATGATACCATATGCATAGACAACATAAAATCATGCTAAAAAGGGACGTATCATTAAACACGCAACTTACTTTGAAAATACTTATGCACATTCAAGAACCAATACAATTGAAGAAGATATATTCATTAAGTCAAGACCATGTACATCGCAAGATCGACAATACTATGTCTAGTCAAGCCAACATGCAATATCCATATAATTGAGCACATAATCAAGACAACTCTATCATTAAGTCATAACATCAACAAGCATGAATAAGAGATCTTAACATCATAACCAAAGCAAGACCATTACTCATGAACCCTCATTAAATCCACTAGTGCAATGACTAAGCAAAGCCCCATAACCTTACTTAATCAAGTAATCCCAACAAGAACCATAAATAATGTCCAAATTCATGAAACATATTATTAAGATTACTTAAATTCCCTCAAGGCTAACTAGTTCAATGTATTAGTAGAGTCTCATACCCCTTCCTAGACTAAGATAGTCCCCTTAGGTAATCCTAGTTTGAGTTCAGTCCTTTACTTTAATTTTACCTTTTGGAAATATCTTTCCCTAACAGACATAGACCACATGAGCTAATGTAGAATTCAGTGTCAAGAAACCCTACACCGTAGGAAGGCGGGCTACTTTATTCTACCTTAATTATAGTCTCCAATATCATTAGTGATCCTATCTTTCCTATGTGGAAAGGGACACTCCTCACTCTAGTTAACTCGGTACTAAGTTAGAGTCCCTTTTGAAATATCTTTAATACCTTTATTAATCATCATAGCTTAATGTAGGTCATAGGGTCTATCCCTTATATAATCATCATCATATCTCAACAATAAATGCAGGAGTATTTTCCTTTCATTACCATTCATACATGTGAGGTTATCACATTTACTTAGTCACATCATAATAAGGCACATTGGTGCGTTATCACCATCCTTATAACATTTACATCTTAGCCAACAACTCACAATCCGTAGTTCAATATATTCCAATTCAACATTGTACCAACCCTACCAATCTTAACATAAGATATACTTCAATACAACATTATCACTTAATCACAAGTAATCATAATTGAAGTAAAGAATTAACATCACAAGACTTACCCAATCTCCTTCACAATGCCATCATCAAGTTCTTCAATCAACCATCCAATTAAACCCAACAATAGGTGTAATATTATCACAAAATCATAACTATCATCATAATAAAGTCAATTGAATCACTAGAAAACAAGTCATCACTAGTTCATAGCCTAGAATTAGAGACTTGGATCAAATTTATAATCTCCTTTACAATCCAGGTCAATCACTCAAGAACTAGCATAATTGGATTACAATATATCACAATCTACTCATTAATTAGCATGATCACAACATAGGATAGTAATTCACACACTAACCAAGCCAACTATATCAATACTATACAATTAAATTCAAGATCACAACCTAGGGTTAAGGGGAAAAGGTCATCTTCTACAAACTATGTCAATGCATTAGTGTAATGTAACCTTAATACATGTTAAGCATATATTATTATAAGCATGAAGCTCAAAACATAAAAGTTGAATTACAATTTTGCCCCTGTAATAAATTATAACTTATATAATTTATATATATAGTCTTCTTATTCTCATTTCATAATTTTGACCTTTCAAATTTCTAACATAATTGTAAATAAAAATAAAAATGAGTAATTATCAAGAAATTAAAGTAGATTCATGTATCTTTAAAATTAAATTTCATCGCTATCTTTTTTATATTTATTTTAACAATAATTCATGTGACTTTTCATGTTTCTATAATTTTGTTCTATAAATTTAACTTTTTCAAGAAGAACTTTTATTTACCACTCCTACAATTCTTGAATGTAGGAACTCTAAACATGTGAAATAATTTCACAATTTGAGGTGAAAGTTGTGAGATTTCCTTATGCAGTTACGAGAATAGATAAGAATTCAATTAGTGAAGCATCGGAGTTTGATGTGTTAGTTTTATACTTATTTGTAGTAAGAATTATAATAAGACTTTTTTTGTCTCTCTTCATATAGTTGAATTCTTTTTTTATTAGCAAGTTGCTCTAAATTCATATTTATATTTTTATGCTTAAATGTTCAATTTCACTATAGACACAAACAAAATGAAATGCCTAATTATCTTGCTCATGTGTACCTTTTTCTTTTCTTTTCTCCGTACTTATAATTTTTACATATACATTAATTTTAATCTTTAAGAATGAATGTGATAAAATAGGATGTTTACTCTTTTCTTTTATTTTTATGGAAAAAAAAAGGTGAAACATATAATATTAGATTAATGGTGGATAAGTTATGTATGACAGAATTAAATTTTATATAAAAATAGTAGTTATTCATAAATATCCTGATTTTAAAAATATAAATGATAAAAAATTTTACATCTTAGTTTTAAATATTTATAGTTAACTTATTAGTTTAAAGTATTTGTGGATAAAAATTTGATACAATACTTAAAACACATTCATTAAAAAAGTTGAAAGGTTTTGTTTTCCTACACTCAAAGTTAATCTACATTATCTAGCATTATTCTACCAATAAAACAGAACTATCAAGAAATTTAATTTAGATAGTTGTTAGTTTTCCTTTTAGCTTTGTAAACTTATTTTTTGAATTACAAACAAAGTTTATTTTATTAATTTCTCATATTATTATCTCGATGCATTCACTTGGAGGTCAGAAAATTGGAGTGTCACAATTAGTAGTAAAAAAAAGTAAGAAATCTCAATTAGACATATTTTATTATTTAGTAGTATTATCTTTTAAGAAATAATATACTCATGGGTTACACGCGCAAAGCGCGTGCCCGGAAACTAATATACTCATAATAACCAAAAAAAATCATAAACAAATCAATTCACAAGATCATTTTCGTTTTGAAAGTAAACCCACTTGAATTTCATACTTTTGAAATCAATTTGGAGGAGCCATGTGGGGACAGAGATCACAAAGGTGAAAGGAATCCCATAAACTAATTGATTAAGTTTGATGGAGAAAATTTCTTCTTTGAAGCCCTAGAACCATGCATTGCTAGGTCTTCAATGGGGTTTCTTTGGGAGAGAGAAAGAAGAGAGAAGGAAGAGCAATTTGGGTTTGGGAAATTATGAGGGTTAAGTTAGTTTAATTAGGTTAGGGTCTTTATATAGGTAATCAACTAAATTAGTTAGACCTATATTAACCCCTAAATATTTAACTAACCACCTAATTAATTAATTGAACAAATCTTAAAACGTGCAATGAAATCAATCTTGACACATGAAACCCTGACCCACGCCCCGTTTGTCAATCGATGACCAAGGGACCAACCGTCCTGTTGGTCTGTCATTTTGGTCATAGATTTGTCAAAATGAACCCTTGTAAAAATTTACTAAGTTTCCATCGAAGGTGGCCCCGTCGATGGCCCATGTTGGTGAACACTGTCTCTTGACAGCTTTCAGGCACATTTGCACAGGTCCTCCTCAAGGGCCCTTGATTGATCCTTGGAGATTCGTAACTAGACGTTTTTAATATAAATTAACTCTAATACTTGTTACACACCTTACCACCAGATATCATCATTTTTCGACTTTTAAAACTTCAAATAGGCTAAGACCCACTAGCACCTCTTGAACTGGTTTCCGTACGTCATGGACGTTTCTTGACGTTTTGATTCCAAAACTTCCTAATTGACTCAAATACAGTATAATTGACTTAAAAATAATGGTAAAACTCTTAGACTCTAATGTTATGCTCTAGATTAGGCTTTAGACTTTTGGAGTATTACAAACGCGATCCTACATTTTCTTGATTGAATAAACATGATATGAATGTTATTATAGTAAAATAGACGCTAAAATATTCTCTTTGGAGAAGGCATCTGCTGGGAAATATGTCTTTTTATAAGTTGATGAGATTTATTAAATCTATGGTGCTGGAATTTACTAGACGGATATTTGGTGGAAATAAACAATCTCATTATCTTTTACTAAAAAATTATGATTACTTAAAAAATCATAATGTTATTCCTGAATTGTGCATTCGAGAAACCCCAAGAAAGATCATATTAACCATCTCAAAAAATTGTATATTTAAATTACAATGGACGGTAATGTCCAAATATCAATTTTACTAGAAGCAGTATGTATAAGAAATCAATTGATGTGACTTTTTTTAATTTTATGTATCTACTTCTACAATATTTATGTGGTGTGGTTTTATCTTAAGTATTTATTTCTACAATCTTTATATGGGCAGGCTCACTAGGCGATCTACCTTTCTCATTTGGCGGTCAACAATGTATAGTTGAACTTCTTTTTGTACTTTTGGTCATTCTTTAAAACATCAATTTCTGTCTAGTTCATTTTCCTTCATAGCTTCAAATAGGGGTGTAAAAAATGAACACAAACATAGGTAACCCATCCAACCCGTCTAAAATTTTAAGGGTTCAGGTCAAGATAATTTGAATTGGGTTCGATCTTAATTCATTCAAGCCTAACCCATTTGAAGAGAATCCTATGTTGAGTCCAATTCAATCTCCAATTTCTACCGTTTTAAAATTTTTTTAAAGATATTTTCCTATATTGAAGGTACGAATTATTATCTATTTAAAACCTTTTAGGATTTATCTATCAATTTGTTATTTTTTAAAGAAAAAATTACCGAGCAAAAATTTAAATTGTGATTATAAAAGTTAAACATCAATATATTAAATTATTGAGATTAATCGGGTCAAATAAAGCGGGTAAGACTCAACCCATTTTAGCCCATTTGAGCTCAAAGTAAACTTGAGAGGATCAAGACCCAATCCAAATTTCTATTTCAATCCATTTTAATAACTGTAATTTTCAACCAACCCGCCCATTTGACATACCTAGCTGCAAATAATTAATATTTGATCAGAATAGGACAAAGTTATGCATTGATGACACTAATTTTTGAGCTAAATAGACCTTAAATGAGTAAAAATCTGTATCTGAACAACAACCAAAGTTTCAACATATATTTAATAATATCAAGTAGTAATTTTATAATTTTTCAATGAAGTGACTTTTTCTTCATTGATATGATGGAATTAAGTAGTAAATTAGTTGTGATGTCACTGAATCAATCTTTGATACCATCAAAGTATAAAAGGAGTAACTTATCAGTGATTCACTAAATTGAGTTTTTATTTCTTGATACCACCAGTGTGTGTGTCTCTGTGTGTGTGTATATATATATATATACTAAATTTTAGACACGCGCGCTGCACTTGATTAACAATCCAAAAATATATGTCATAGTAAATATTAATTGCTTATTTAAGCAAAAAATTGAATAATAAGCTTAACAAAAAGTAATATTGCATATTCTTTTGTGAATGTTTAACATGGATCGTCATGTATATTTCTTAAAAATGCAAACCTATGAATATGGTTAGTGAAAAGTTTTATTAATGAAACGCAATAAGGTATATATTTATTTCAATTTGATGAGGTTAATCATGTAACTAGTCTTATGACTAATATTACCTTATAAATAATATTTTCTTTGTATTTTTCTTTTCGTCTAACCAAATATGATTTGCATGTATATTTCAAATTAAATTGTTTAGATGTCATATGAATACGTGAAAAGAACATGTACATTTTATATATTCAAATATTTTCTCATTGGTTGTGAGTTTTTTTTTAAATAACTCAGAACTTTTTAAAATAATATATTTTGAAGATAAAAACTCTTGTTAACTTGATAATACATTTGTGACACATATAATACTTTAATTTAAATACAAATACCTGTGCAAATATAAATATATATTTGCATTAATCAAAATTTTGGTCTCATAAATAAATAAAAATATAAAATAATACGAGCTTCAACTTGTGTTATTGCACATATAAACTTTTCTTCATTTAAAATATTGAAATATTAAGAAATATTAATTAAGTAAAACAAATGTTTATATAGTCATTACTATTTTGAAGCAAACTTTATGAGGGTCTAAATCAAATAAGTAACACTAATAAATAAAGTCATTATTTGTCTTGAGAATTAAAAATAAACTGTGACAGTTCTCTAAGTTTTGGAAAAGATATTCAAAACCATACATCTACATTAGAAGAGAAATAACAAAAAACAAATGAATTAGACTACATCATGTCAACTTCATATATTGAACATTACCTACTAATGTATATATTAAGCGAAAAAATAATTGTTAAATAATCAAAATTATTTTTCTCAAATACTCGAGCTTATCGAATATACCCTCTTAGGATAGAACGACTTACTTCATCGGAATAGTGGTACCTCATATTCTGCTAAACCATGAACTCGCTTAACGACAATAAGTCACAAAAAAAACTTTAAAATGCAAGAAGAACAGTAGAACATTAAAAAAATTGTGGTTGAAAAATGAGAGGAAACTTCTATATTTATAGTCAACAAGGTTAATACGACATAATGTTTTTTTTTGTGTTTTCTCTAAAAAGTCATGACCTTTTTGAGAAGAAACAACTTAAGAAAAAAAGTCATAAATTGTTGAAAAGGTCACGACTTATTGGAAAAGTGACAACTCTTTGGAAAAGTCACAACTCATCGAAATATCACAACCCTTTGATATTTGTCCTGAGCATAAAAATAAATCTTTACAATTCTCTAAGTTTTAAAAAAGATATTCAGAAGCATACATCTACATAGAAACAAAATTTTTTAACAAAAACAAATGAATTTAGACTACATCATGTTAATTTCATTTATTGGAACATTACTAACTAATGTATAAGAATAAAGTAATTAATAAATCATAAAGTTATTTTTCTCGAATGCTCGAGGTTATGGAACATACCCTCTTAGGAAAGAATGAGTTACTTCATCAGAATAATGGTACCTCATATTCCGCTAAATTTTGAAATTGCTCAACCACAATAAAACGCACAAAAAAATTTAAAATGCAAGAAGAACAAGAGTAGAACATAAAAAAAATTGTGGTTGAAAAATGAGAGGAAGCCCCTCAATTTATAGTCAACAAAGGGTGTAATTTGAAGAAATATTTTTTGTGTCTTTTCTGAAAAGTCATGACTTTTTCGAGAAGTTCCAATCCTTTGGAGAAGTCAGAATTTATTAAAAAATTCACAACTCTTTGGAAAAGACACAACTCTTTGAAAAAGTGACAACTCATTGAAAAATCAAAACTTCTGGAAAAACGTCACAACTTATCAAAAACGTCATAATTCATAAAAAAACTCACAACCTAAGTTAAGGATATTATAGTATTTTAGCATTTATATTAGGAGTTCATATATATATATACATATACATACATACACATATATGCATACATACATACATATATATACATATATATATATATACATATATATACACACACACACATATATATATATATACACATACATACTCCAATGATATCAATTATCAAAATGACTAATAAATCAAAAGTTGTTTCATAAATGGTAATAAATGT
This sequence comes from Solanum lycopersicum, assembly GCF_036512215.1. Taxonomy (NCBI): domain Eukaryota; kingdom Viridiplantae; phylum Streptophyta; class Magnoliopsida; order Solanales; family Solanaceae; genus Solanum; species Solanum lycopersicum. The sequence continues at coordinate 37,955,394 of NC_090803.1, forward strand.
AAATTAACATTAAAAAGGGTAATTAATCAAATAGGATATACCATTTAAGTAAAAGTTCCATAAAAAATGATTACATGTTAATTTTCAAACAAAAATTACTATCCAATAAACAGGTCAAGAGAGTAAAAATAAAATATTATTACGTTCCAATAATTAACCACCAGAAATGTTGGTCTAAGATAAAACATGTGTATAGTAAGAATCACAAGATGTTGCAAGAATACATGTACATAGAATTATTAACCTTTTCAAACACAGTATTGAAACATTCTTTATTTCACATAAAATTTGTTGATATCATAAATGAAATTGTTTTTATTTGACTTAACAAGCACATGAAAAAATATAATATGTTTGAAAATGTGTATGTAGGACCCCAAAATTTTTTGAGCTAAGACCCGAACCCTTCTTCATTGTGAATTAAGTTTTTTCGAGTAATTTTAAATTTTCTTAGGTTTTAAGGTCACTAGATATGATATCTCTAATTCAACAAAGAACTAAAGAGAAAGTCATTTAAGTCTTCCATCAATATTCTTTGGGTCAACTTCAAATGACCATAACTTTTAACACAGGATGATTTAGGTAGATCATAAGATATCAAATGAAAGATCTTTGATTCTTCTTTCCAAAACTACCAATTTTGCTAAATTTAAAGTTCGGATGAGGGAGATATGACTGTTTGAGTTCAACCTGCCCGGTTAAGGAAAGTTCATCCGAATTAAAGAGGGGTATTTTGGTCTTTTCCTTACTCTTACTAGCCTAAATCATTTTTATTTTGGGGTATAAAATTATTTGGGTCAGTTTTCACAATCTCGAATACGCTTAGGATTTATAGAGATGTTCAAGAGGAGAAAAAATGAGAAAGCTTAATGGTTCATCGAGTTTGGAGGTTTTCGCTAATAATTTGATCTTTCAAGGTATGTAAGTTTTCATAGTGTTGGGTTTGTTTACCCTCACGTCAATTATGAGTTTCCAGTTTCGAATTCATCCATAAGATTGTCTATGATAAGATTCTTATGAGTTCTTGAATTGAATTGGTAATGGAGTGTTGTTTTGAGTTCTTGAGGCGAGGGTTGCGAATGAGTTGAGTTAATAGATGGTTCCTTGAATGGGTTTTTTCTGGAATTATTCTCGGTTATAAGATTTTGTGAATTTTTACCTTAGATTTGTAGTGAGTATGAATTGTTTTGACTTTGGGGGAGGAAAAAAAGGCCAGGCAAAAAATACATGCCCAGCTCCGCATCGCGTATGTATTTAAAAATTCAGTCCGTAGAAAAGTATGTTTCTCTTCGTGTCACGGAGGCGATACGGAGTTCACTGTTCCAAAATTTATTTTTTGACCAAAAATTTAATTCATCTTCCACATCGAACTAGTGTCCTTTAGTTTGTTTCTTCTCCCATTTCTTATTATCAACCATCTAAGCTTCATTTAATCATTGAGAGATCCTATATCCTAATAAAAGTTCTTGAATTCACATCTGAAATTCAAAGTAGAGTTAAGAGGAAAGTCCAACAAGTTCTTTTGAGTCAAATTGTGAATTCCTTTGAAATCAATGATAGGTTTAAGCTATATTTTGAGGAAGAAAGTATGACAATGAGAAGAGTTGTACACAAGAGTCTTATATTGTCATTGATACCCTTGAATCAATTGTTCATGTCCATAATTAGACGTGGCCTCTATGAATTGAGTGTTCTAGAGAGTAGTGGTACCTTCAAGTTCTAATTTTTGAGTATTGAGCTCCTAATTTCTTTGAGATTATATTCCTAATTATGAGACTACCATACGTTATACGTAAAGGTCCTTGAGATGAGTAGTATCATGGAGTCCTTGAGCTCCAGAGTTGTTGAGTATTGAGTTTTATGTATGGTTATGAAAAACCTTGAAATGAATCATTCACGTACATTATTCGGAAAGGATCCTATTTTGAGAAGTCTTTTACAATTATTTATAATTTATTTTAAGACTTGAGTAAATGAGTATAAGGAGTAAGAGAGTCGAGTTTCATTTTTTAAAAATGAATATAAGGGAACTAAGTATTCCCAAGAGTAAATGTTCTTACATTTTAAGATGAGAGAAAACTTCGTTTCACAAATGAGTTGATGAGGATTTTTGAGCACTATCTCTTTTAAGTGAAACTTTTGATTAATACTCTCAAAGTTTGAGGATGAGGAAATATTTTTGAACATATAAGAACACCTATTTGGGGACGAGGTCACACAACTCAAAGTCCTCATAAACCAAGTATGTCAAAATGGATAGAAGGTTCGTACTTTTTATATAATTTCTTATTATTTTTTAATCATAGATTAGTGAATTTACTTAGTTAAGGATGTTTATACTCCGATAAGGTATAGGACAATTCTGGCAGTGTGGGCAAGATGATGTATCATCACAAGTGATGGTTGTTGGTTAGATAATCTCTCAAATAAGAGTTATCATTGTGCTTTTTTTTTTACATACAATTGAGCTATTATTATATTTTTACATATAGTTGAATTTTATCTAGCATTTTATAAGCTTTCCATTTATTGCATCTTTTATTGTTGCTTATACTTGAGTGTCTTCTCTTTGAGTATCTTTGAGTTAAGTATCTTGAGTTTAAGTATCTTAGTGTTGAGTATTTTGATTTGAGTATCTTCGAGGTGAATATCTTACCTTTGAGTTGAGTATCTTATCTATGAGTTACATATCCTCTCCTTGAGTGTAGTTTGAGAAGAGGTGAGTACGTTTATTTTCTATTAGCTTAAGTTGATATTTATGCTTTATAATTCCCCTTACATGCTTGCATATTCCATGTATGGACACCATTATCCTACATCTTTATGATGCAGATACATGTATTTAGGGTCATCAAAAGGTTCTCCGTTGAGACCACTTGCAGTTCCAGTTAGCTTTGGTGATCCTCCTAACTTCAAAAGGGTTCCACTTTTATTTTCAGTTTGTTAGGATGTCGAGCTCTATAATCCTTTTGTAATAGTAGAGGCATCATACATAGTTTCAAAGTCGAGGAGTCTATCATTATTTCCTTTTTTGTTGTAATGGTTTGAGTTATTAGACATTAATAGATATTTGTTAAATTAATTTCAGACGGTTATTGGAGTTAAGTTTATGTTAAGTTTTTAAAGTTATTTTTACATCATTAGTTTCCATTTTTCTTGATTAATGTATTCTGCTGAGTAGTGAGACAGACCAAGGGTTTTTTGGGAATGAACAATGATTTTTGGGTGCCAGGGTGTAGGTTCATGGCTTGACAAACTTGATATCAGAGTACAAAGTTTAAGTGTTCTAGGATGGCTATGAAGCTGTGTCATTTGGATCTTATTTATGGTTGTAAGATCCCCGATTCTACAAATTAGTGACTATAGACATTTAAGAAGTTCTTTCATAATCTAAATCGTGCAATAGAAATATGTCATAAGGAGCTTATTCAAACTCATGCATTTCTCAGATTCGTTCAACTACCCCTTATAATATATGTGGTTGAAAAGAAAAGTCAGTTCTTTATTAATGAATTTCTCTTAGCAAAATTCTGGAGGAGGTTATGAGACTGTAGATGAGCTTGAGAGTATCCTAAGCGTGAGTTAGGTATTGAGTTCGAAAGAATGCACTCACATTCATATGTATCGTGCGTTTGATCAAAATTGAGATGTACTCTGTTGTCCAAACCTCATTCATGTTGCACCCTTATGAGAAAGAGTGTTTTAGATCTTGGATAATATTTTCACCCTAAAATATAGTATAATTTCCAAGATTATGAGTAATAGTAGTAGTAAAGGGTGCCCTTAATGTAACGACGCGAGAGCACCTCCTAGTCGTTACCGGCGTATTCGACCTCAAAGAGGTCTTATACAATCCCTTAACAATCTTTACAACATGTATCATAGAATAAAACTGCGGAAAAATTAGCACTTTTACTTTTGGAAGTTAAACTTCACTTCATATATAAAACATATAATCTTATTTCGTCACATCATACCATATACACATAGAGGTGTTGAAAATTGGAACTTAGCCCTTACATCAACAAGAAGTCTAGAAATAAGAAACAAAACAATGTTCCAACAGAAGCAAAGGAATTAAAAGTTAGAACATAAGGGTGTTATCCTCGGATGTGAGGACTCACCAACTTTGAGAAGAAAATCCAAGTGTCTTGAGAAATAGCCTTGAGATCTCCTCAAAGGCCCGAACCTATAATGTTTGGGAAAAAAGGAAGAAAATATGGGTTACTACATCATACGTACTAAGTGTGACTTCTATGCATAAAATCATCAATACATGTATAAAAATACGTTTTAGTCAAAACATGTTTTTACCAAGTACATCCAATATGCACATAAAGTAAGCATCATAAGCCAACCAAACATAATATCATCCCAACATGTAGACAACCGAAGCAACACTTGTGCAATGCAATGCATAGAATCCCATAACCCTATCCAATTCTAAGTATCACATTAAGTGACCTACTTCATACATATATTCTTGTAACACCTCTAATACGAATAGGTGAAACTAGAGCCTAATACATGTTTCATGAGGTTCTAAAGTACTAAAATGATTTATAATGGTGTTTAGATATTGTGAACACCTTATTTTTACCAAAACATAATATATTTTTACACCAATTTAAAAAGGGTTATATTTAATATAAAATAAAATAATAATAACAAATTGTAAATTAATAAAAATTATAAGATCAATTATAGTTTAATAATAATAATAAAAATGATAAATAGAAGTTTGGAATTTAAGTTATTTGTTAATTACCTAGTCTAAAAATAATAATAATATAGAAAATATTATGAAAAAGTATAAAAAAATAAAAGAAAAGAAAGATTTAAAATTTGTTTTACCTTATCCTAATTATTCCTAACTTCCTAACTTATTTTCCTGAAAAATCTCATCCCATTTATTTTTTTTTCTTTTGGACGTTTTTTTAAAACTTCACACAATTTTTTGAATTTATTTTTATTTTGTTACTTTGATATTATTATTATTTATTTATTTATTAAATTTAATCCTAATACCACTAGACGACGTTTCTTAAAATTAGCACCAGATTCTCACCCAAAAAATACTATATAACCCCACGTTCAGTTGAAAAAATATAGACAGAGAGATGTAGAGAACACACAGAATGGAGATTGAAAGATCAGAAAAAAAGAGCAAAAATCAAGAAGAAGAAAAGTGAGTTATTATTTTTAAATTTAGGTTAGACTTAGAATTTTGTTCGTGGTTTCAATTCATAGCTCATTAAACTTAATACTTGTTTATTAACTTTGGAAATCAGTAGATCGTAGCAGTTGGTTATTTTGTGGTGAATTAATAATACGAGGTAACTCTAAATTCTTGAATTCTTGTATGATTTTAATGAAATGCTTGTAAGAGAGTTTAATTCTAATCATATAAAATTCTTGTGATAGTGTGTTATTATTATTATGAAATATCATTTTTGTGATTGATGTGATGATTTATTTTTAGAATTCGCAAAAGCTTAAGAAAACGTTGCCAGAGATTCTTACCGTTAAGAATAAATAAATAAATAAATAATTTACATATGCATCATGTATTATTATTATTATTATTATTATCATTAAGCTTTTTAGATACACTTTGTAACTTATGTCTCTTCATGATATTGAATTGATAAATTTAAATATATATTCGTATTTCTTTCCATTTAGTTTTTCACTTTATAAGATTTTGTTGAATTTTTTGTTGACTTATTAGATTAGTATATAAAAATAATTAGTAAATGTAACGACCCGTTTAGTCGTTTTGAGCGACAGACTTCAATTCTGGAAAAACTGGTAGAAGCGACGGACCCCACGACGGAACGTCATGGGCACGACGGACCGTCGAGGGGGTCTCGTCCCAAAATACTTAGAAAATCTGAAATTGGGTACTGAAAATCAACTCTCTGAACTTTGTGACGGAATGGCAGGATGGACCGTCACAGGTGTGACGGACCGTCACAGACCCTTGGTGGAAATTTGGGTCTCTGAACTCTGCGACGACCTGCAGGACGGACCGTCGCAGGCACGACGGCCCGTCACAGGTTGCGCAAATCCCAGGCAGAGTCGTATTTCTGGTGAAGTTTTAAGGGACGTTTTTGGACTATTCTTTCCTTAATTATAGACTTCGTGGATTTATATTAATAACTCAAATTCTTGAGGGTTAAAAGGGGTAACCCTAAGTTAACTAGCGGGGTATTATTGTCACCTTTTATTCTTAATTATATACTAATTAGGGTAAAAGAAAGAGGGTTGAATAAGAAAAAGAAGAAAAGAACAGAAAGAGAGGGAGAAACGAACGGGAAAGAGGAGAAACGAGAAGAAGAACAAAGCTTTGGGAACTTGCTTGCTTGATTTCTAATCTTCGGTGGAGGTAGGTTATGGTTTTCATGCTTTCATAGTAAACTCTTAATAGAGAATGATATGTATTGGTAGTATTGTAAACCCTACTATATGCTTAATTGTATGTTTGCATGAATATGATTATGTGATTGTGATAAGATAAGCATGATCAAAAATATTGAATCCCAAATCTTGAAAAGAAACTTTGATATACATTATTAATGATGATGCCTTGGTATAGAAGAAGGCTTGATGAATTAAAGTAATGGGATTGAGGATGCCTTGGTATAGAGAAGGCTTGATGATTTACAGAATGATATTAGTGGATCGGAGTGTCACGTTCCGACACATAGATTTAGTGGATCGGAGTGTCACGTTCCGACACATAGATTTAGCGGATCGGAGTGTCACGTTTCGACACATGTAGGGGATCGGAGTGTCATGTTCCGACACATGTAGGGGATCAGAGTATCACGTTCCGACACATGTAGGGGATCGGAGTGTCACGTTCCGACACATGTAGGGGATCGGAGTGTCACGTTCCGACACATAGAATTAGGGGATCGGAGTGTCACGAACTGACACAAGAGGAGGAAAGATAATGAATCTTGAAAGATGTTAATATACTCAATCTAACGAACATGATTCCCAAATGAGTATGGTATTGGGGCTTGAGTCCTCATGTGTTAATTTGATGGTACTTATTGATGATTATAGTACTTGTTGTTGTTACATGTTGAGTTTTATAGTTGATTTATGATAATACTTGATATATACTGTTCCCTATTTTGAGTTGGCCGATGATATCTACTCAGTACCCGTGTTTGTACTGACCCCTACTTTTATTGTTTTCTTCTTGTTTAATTGTGGAATGCAGCAAACGTGCCGTCATCTTCGACTCAACAGTAATTCAAGCCAGTCTTCGTCACACCGGATCTTCAGGGTGAGCTAACACTTCTAGCTTGGACTGGATCTCCTCCATCACGTCTTGATGCCTTGAACCTCCGGCACGGACTAGCTTCTTATGTATTTTTAGCTTTTAGAATACTCTTAGTTTAGTCATTTGATTGTAGATGTTCTTGTGGTGATGACTTCCAGATTCTGGGGATAATGATAAGTTTTTGAGTTATAGAAGTTGATTATTGATTTTTATTAATGAGTTTAAGTCTTCCGCATTACTTTTTGTTGTTATTACATTGAAATGTTAAGGTTAGATTGGTTGGTTCGCTCACATAGGAGGGTAAGTGTGGGTGCCAGTCGCGGCCCGGATTTGGGTCGTGACAAACTTGGTATCAGAGCATTAGGTTTGTTGGTCTCATCACACAAGAACAGGTCTAGTAGAGTCTTAAGGAACGGTAGGGGGACACCTTTACTTTTCCTTGAGAGGCTATAAGACTTTAGGAAAAAAATTTCACTCTTTCATTCTTTCTTTCGTGCTACTACTTGAGTCCAATTGGTATCTAGGCGATACGAATTGATATCTGACCATCTTCACTCTCTTTCGCAGATGGTTAGAACTAGAGCAACGACTACTCCAACACCAACACCGGCCAGACAAGAAACAACTGAGCCAGCCATTGGGGCTGTGGCTCGAGGACGAACAGCGGCAAGGGGCCGTGGTAGAGGTCGTGGGAGGACGTCCTCTAGAGGAAGAGGACGAGCACCTAGCCCATCTGATACTAGGGCAGTGACTCCTCCACCGACTGAGGAAGTAATGAGAGAAAGGGAGGATGGGGAAACTGAACAAGTGCAAAATGAGGAATTGCCACCCCAACCTACCCCAGAGATGATCAATCAGGTTCTCGCCTATCTCAGTGGGTTATCTGATCAGGTCCAGACACCCCCAGTGTTCTCTGCACCAGCACCTCAGGCTCCGGAGGTACAACATGCGGCTACTATGGCTTTCCGCATGGATGTTCCATTGGAAATAGGCACGTTTCCACGTCTGACTACTGGGCCTATAATGACAAGTGATCAGCATGAACTTTTCAGTAAGTTCTTGAAATTGAAACCTTCGATCTTCAAGGGTACTGAATCGGAGGATGCTTATGATTTTCTGGTTGACTGTCACGAGCTACTACACAAGATGGGTATAGTCGAACGGTTTGGTGTTGAGTTCGTGAGTTATCAGTTTCAAGGGAACGCCAAAATGTGGTGGCGGTCACATATTGAGTGTCAACCAATAGAGGCACCACCTATGACTTGGGCCTCGTTCTCTAGCTTGTTTATGGAGAAGTATATCCCCCGGACTTTGAGGGATAGGAAAAGGGATGAGTTCCTGAGCCTAGAGCAAGGTAGGATGTCAGTTAATGCTTATGAGGCTAAGTTCCATGCACTATCCAGATATGCCACTCAACTCTGTTTCAGTCCTCAAGAGCGGATTCGCCGGTTTGTGAAGGGGTTGAGGTTAGAATTGCGGATTTCGGCCTTACAGGTAGCGGCAACGGCAAAATCCTTCCAAGAAGTGGTAGACTTTGTGATAGAAGTGGAAGGAGTGAAGCCAGACGACTTCACCCCAACATCGACATCAAAAAGGCTTCGAAAGGGAGGTGAGTTTAACGGTTCTTACACTAGAGGACAGGGTTTGGGAAGTTACTCAGTCCGACCAATTCAGTCTTCACTACAGACTGTAGTTGGGGGACCACCTCAGACCGGTCAACACTTCTCCGAGGGGCCTAGGATTGACTCCATAGAATTTTATGGATGTGGGGAGAATTGACATATTAGGAAAAATTGTCCCAGACAAAGTTATAGACCCCCAATAGCTAGAGGTAGAGGTGGTCATGGTAGAGGCCGTTATTCTGGAGGACGTGGTGGTCGAGGTAATGGTGGTCACCAAAACGGCTGAGGTGATGGGCAAACTGGAGCCACTACATCACAACATGGTAGGGGCAACGGACAGACGAACGATAGGGCCCATTGTTACGCTTTCCCTGGGCGGTATGAAGCGGAGACATCTGATGCTGTCATCACAGGTAATCTTCTGGTTTGTGATTGCATGGCTTCTGTATTGTTTGATCCTGGATCCACGTTTTCTTATGTATCTTACTCATTTGCTAATGGTCTAAATTTACATTGTGAATTTCTTGATATGCCTATTCGTGTTTCTACTCCGGTGGGTGAGTCTGTGGTAGTTGAAAAGGTATATAGGTCTTGTTTGGTGAACTTTGTGGGGAGCAACACTTATGTAGATTTGGTTATCTTAGAAATGGATGATTTTGATGTAATTCTAGGTATGACTTGGCTTTCTCCGGAATTTGCGATCTTGGATTGTAATGCTAAAACGGTGACGTTAGCCAAGCCTGGGACAGACCCGTTAGTGTGGGAGGGTGTCTACACTCCCAATCCGGTCCGCATCGTCTCCTTTCTTTGTGCTAGGAAAATGATTAGTAAAGGGTGTTTAGCTTTCTTGGCACATCTCAAGGATGACACTACCCAAGTACCTACGATTGAGTCGGTTTCAGTAGTTCGTGAGTTTCTAGATGTGTTCCCTGCAGATCTTCCTGGTATGCCACCGGATAGGGATATTGACTTCTGTATTGATCTTGAACCCGGTACTCGCCCCATTTCTATACCCCCTTATAGAATGGCTCCCGCGGAGTTAAGAGAGTTAAAAGTACAACTTCAAGAGTTATTGAACAAAGGCTTCATTAGACCAAGTGCATCTCCTTGGGGTGCTCCGGTTTTGTTTGTAAAGAAGAAGGATGGGAGTTTTCGAATGTGTATAGACTACAGACAACTAAACAAGGTAACCATAAAGAACAAGTATCCTCTTCCCTGCATTGATGATTTGTTCGATCAGTTGCAAGGTGCTTGTGTCTTCTCTAAGATTGACTTGAGATCCGGTTATCATCAATTGAAAATATGGGCAACGGATGTGCCAAAGACTGCTTTTTGAACGAGGTATGGGCATTACGAATTTGTAGTGATGTCCTTTGGTCTTACGAATGCCCCTGCTGCGTTCATGAGCTTGATGAACGGGATTTTTAAGCCATATTTGGACCTCTTCGTGATCGTATTTATTGATGATATATTGGTATACTCAAAGAGCAAGAAGGAACATGAAGAGCATTTTAGAATGGTATTGGAAATGCTGAGGGAGAAAAAGCTTTATGCCAAGTTCTCTAAGTGTGAGTTTTGGCTAGATGCGGTGTCCTTCTTGGGGCACGTGGTTTCTAAGGATGGAGTGATGGTGGATCCTTCTAAGATTGAGACAGTGAAGAACTGGGTAAGACCCACTAATGTGTCAGAAATAAGGAGCTTTGTTGGGTTAGCTAGTTACTACCGTCGATTTTTCAAGGGATTCTCTTCTATTGCTTCCCAATTGACGAACTTGACTAAGCAGAATGTTCCATTTGTATAGTCGGACGAATGTGAGGAAAGCTTTCAGAAGCTCAAGACTTTGTTGACTACCGCACCTATCCTTACCTTACCAGTAGAGGGTAAGAACTTCATTGTTTACTGTGATGCATCCTATTCAGGTTTGGGTGCAGTACTAATGCAAGAGAAGAGTGTGATTGCTTATGCTTCGAGGTAATTAAAAGTGCATGAACGTAACTACCCAACTCATGATTTGGAATTGGCTGCGGTAGTGTTTGCATTAAAGCAATGGAGACACTATTTATATGGGGTTAAGTGTGAGGTCTACACGGATCATCGTAGCCTTCAGTATGTCTTTACTCAGAAAGATTTGAACTTGAGACAGAGAAGATGGATGGAACTACTGAAGGACTACGACATCACCATTTTGTATCATCCGGGGAAGGCGAATATTGTGGCGGATGCTTTAAGTAGAAAAGCGGGAAGCATGGGAAGTCTAGCTCACTTGCAAGCCTCTAGACGCCCATTAGCTAGAGAGGTTCAGACTCTAGCTAACGACTTGATGAGATTAGAAGTAAATGAGAAGGGAGGATTGTTGTCTTCTGTGGAGTCAAGATCTTCTTTTCTTGACAAAATTAAGGGAAAACAGTTTGATGATGAGAAACTAAGAAGAATTCAAGATAAAGTATTGCGAGGGGAGGCTAAGGAAGCACAAATCGATGAGGAAGGTGTTTTGAGAATCAAGGGAAGGGTATGCATACACCGCATCGATGATTTGATCAACACTATTCTGACAGAGGCTCATAGTTCAAGGTATTCTATACATCCGGGCGCAACCAAGATGTATCGTGACCTAAAGCAACACTTTTGGTGGAGTAGAATGAAGCGTGACATTATGGATTTTATTGCCAAATGTCCAAACTATCAACAAGTAAAGTATGAACACCAAAGGCCCGGAGGAACGCTTCAGAGATTGCCCATTCCAGAATGGAAGTGGGAAAGAATTGCAATGGATTTTGTGGTTGGTCTTCCGAAGACAATGGGTAAGTATGACTCCATTTGGGTGATTGTTGATAGGTTAACTAAATCTGCTCATTTCATTCCGGTCAAGGTGACTTACAATGCAGAAAAGTTAGCCAAACTTTACATCTCGGAAGTGGTGCGATTGCATGGGGTTCCACTATCCATCATATCAGATAGAGGTACGCAGTTTACTTCTAAGTTTTGGAAAACATTGCATGCAGAATTGGGTACTAGGTTGGACCTTAGTACTGCGTTCCATCCCCAGACCGATGGTCAGTCTGAGCGAACGATTCAAGTGTTGGAGGATATGCTTCGTGCGTGTGTGATAGAGTTTGGTGGTCATTGGGATAGCTTCCTACCCTTAGCGGAGTTTTCATACAACAATAGCTATCACTCAAGTATTGATATGGCCCCATTTGAAGCATTGTATGGGAGGAGATGTAGGTCTCCCATTGGTTGGTTTGATTCGTTCGAGGTTAGACCTTGGGGCACTGACCTTTTGAGGGATTCGATGGAAAAAGTGAAGTCTATTCAAGAAAAGCTTCTAGCGGTGCAAAGTAGGCAAAAAGAATATGCAGATCGAAAGGTTAGAGACTTAGAGTTCATGGAAGGTGAACAAGTCTTGTTAAAAGTTTTGCCCATGAAAGGGGTGATGCGGTTTGGAAAAAGGGGTAAACTAAGTCCAAGGTACATTAGACCATTTGAAGTACTCAAGCGAGTGGGGGAAGTGGCTTATGAGTTAGCCTTGCCCCCAGGGCTGTCCGGAGTACATCCGGTATTCCATGTGTCGATGTTGAAAAGATATCATGGGGATGGAAATTACATTATCCGTTGGGATTCAGTTTTGCTTGATGAGAACTTGTCTTATGAGGAGGAGCCTGTTGCTATTTTAGATAGAGAAGTTCGCAAGTTGAGGTCAAGAGAGATTGCGTCCATCAAGGTGCAATGGAAGAATCGACCGGTTGAAGAAGCCACTTGGGAGAAGGAGGCGGATACGCGAGAAAAATACCCACACCTGTTTACAGATTCAGGTACTCCTTTTCGCCCTTGTTTTCCTTCTCTTGATCGTTCGGGGACGAACGATGGGTAAATTGGTATCTAATGTAACGACCCGTTTAGTCGTTTTGAGCAACAGACTTCAATTCTGGAAAAACTGGCAGAAGCGACGGACCCCACGACGGAACGTCATGGGCACGACGGACCGTCGAGGGGGTCTCGTCCCAAAATACTTAAAAAATCTGAAATTGGGTACTGAATATCAACTCTCTGAACTTTGTGACGGAATGGCAGGATGGACCGTCACAGACCCTATGTGGAAATTTGGGTCTCTGAACTCTGCGACGACCTGCAGGACGGACCATCGCAGGCACGACGACCCGTCACAGGTTGCGCATATCCCAGGCAGAGTCGGATTTCTGGTGAAGTTTTAAGGGACGTTTTTGGACTATTCTTTCCTTAATTATAGACTTCGTGAGTTTATATTAATAACTCAAGTTCTTGAGGGTTAAAAGGGGTAATCCTAAGTTAACTAGCGGGGTATTATTGCCACCTTTTATTCTTAATTATATACTAATTAGGGTAAAAGAAAGAGGGTTGAATAAGAAAAAGAAGAAAAGAACAGAAAGAGAGGGAGAAACGAACGGGAAAGAGGAGAAACGAGAAGAAGAACAAAGCTTTGGGAACTTGCTTGCTTGATTTCTAATCTTCGGTGGAGGTAGGTTATGGTTTTCATGCTTTCATAGTAAACTCTTAATAGAGAATGATATGTATTGGTAGTATTGTAAACCCTACTATATGCTTAATTGTATGTTTGCATGAATATGATTATGTGATTGTGATAAGATAAGCATGATCAAAAATATTGAATCCCAAATCTTGAAAAGAAACTTTGATATACATTATTAATGATGATGCCTTGGTATAGAAGAAGGCTTGATGAATTAAAGTAATGGGATTGAGGATGCCTTGGTATAGAGAAGGCTTGATGATTTACAGAATGATATTAGTGGATCGGAGTGTCACGTTCCGACACATAGATTTAGTGGATCGGAGTGTCACGTTCCGACACATAGATTTAGCGGATCGGAGTGTCACGTTCCGACACATGTAGGGGATCGGAGTGTCATGTTCCGACACATGTAGGGGATCGGAGTGTCACGTTCCGACACATGTAGGGGATCGGAGTGTCACGTTCTGACACATGTAGGGGATCGGAGTGTCACGTTCCGACACATAGAATTAGGGGATCGGAGTGTCACGAACCGACACAAGACGAGGAAAGATAATGAATCTTGAAAGATGTTAATATACTCAATCTAACGAACATGATTCCGAAATGAGTATGGTATTGGGGCTTGAGTCCTCATGTGTGAATTTGATGGTACTTATTGATGATTATAGTACTTGTTGTTGTTACATGTTGAGTTTTATAGTTGATTTATGATAATACTTGATATATACTGTTCCCTATTTTGAGTTGGCCGATGATATCTACTCAGTACCCGTGTTTGTACTGACCCCTACTTTTATTGTTTTCTTCTTGTTTAATTGTGGAATGCAGCAAACGTGCCGTCATCTTCGACTCAACAGTAATTCAAGCTAGTCTTCGTCACACCGGATCTTCAGGGTGAGCTAACACTTCTAGCTTGGACTGGATCTCCTCCGTCACGTCTTGATGCCTTGAACCTTCGGCACGGACTAGCTTCTTATATATTTTTAGCTTTTAGAATACTCTTAGTTTAGTCATTTGATTGTAGATGTTCTTGTGGTGATGACTTCCAGATTCTGGGGATAATGATAAGTATTTGAGTTATAGAAGTTGATTATTGATTTTTATTAATGAGTTTAAGTCTTCCGCATTACTTTTTGTTGTTATTACATTGAAATGTTAAGGTTAGATTGGTTGGTTCGCTCACATAGGAGGGTAAGTGTGGGTGCCAGTCGCGGCCCGGATTTGGGTCGTGACAGTAAATGATTTTTTTTTAAAAATATATAAGTAGAACTGTAAATTTCATCTAGAGATTCATGGTAAAATAGTGATAATTACCATTAATAATTATAATAAAAAAGTATTTAATTTGAGAAATTATATAAAGAGAACAAAAGAATAAAAAAAACAGCTAAAGAAAAAAATAACAGATTTTTTAAAAAAAAAATAGAACCAGAAAATAAAAAAAAAAGAAAAAAAAGTGAGAAATCGAAAAAAATAAGAAGAGAGAAGCAGAATGAAAATAAAAATAAAAATAAAAATATAAAACTAATAAAATAAAAAGTAGAAATTAAAAAAAAAGGATAACGAACGTAAAAAAAAGAAGTAAAAAAATTATTTTATTAAAAAAGGAGAAAGCAAAATCTGTAAATTAATGATAAAATAAAAAATAATAATAATAAAAACAAATATACACAGTTGTTACACAGAAAACAAAAATATAACAAATATACATATATAATAAAAAATGTGTAAAAAAAATTAATAATAATAAAAGGAAAAATTTCTATTTTTTTAAAAAAAGATATTCCTAATCTATTTAGGATTCTTGATAAAACTAATTACAAGTATTATAAAATTTTATTTTCCTATTTTAAATCTAAAATAAATAAATAAATATATAATCCTATATTAACTTGAACTCTAAGTATCTCCTTCCTACACAAACTCTAATTCTTAGAAACTAGATATCTATATATATTCTACCTAAAATAACATTAAAAATTAAAAAACATACAAATATAAGAAGAAAAAAAAAATATACGGATGTTCAACTTTAAAATTAATGGACGCACAACAAAAACAAATTAAAAAAATAAATAAAGACTATTTAAAATAAATAAGCGGTTTCAAATAAGTTTAGAATAAATCTGAGGATAAATAATAATTTTATTATTTATTTAAATAATACAATATCAAAAAATTATGTCAAGTCATACCAAAGTTAATAAAGTGACCGTGTTAGAACCACGGGACTCGAAGGGTGCCTAACACCTTCCCCTCGGTCAATAGAATTCCTTACCAGGATTTTTAGTTCTCAGACCAATAAAAAATATAGAGTCAAATTTCCTTTTGATTAGAGATTTAAATAAGGTGACTTGGCACACCCAAACTCGATTCCAAGTGGCAACTCTGAATAATAATTATCCATTTTCAAAATGTCACTTAAATTGGAAAACTCTTTTTTTTCAAATAAATAAAAATAAAAATATTGAGAAAAAAAGGGGCGTGACAGATATAGTTTTAAAGTTTGGTGGTGTTTGGAGGTCAAACATCCAAAAACGTCCATGACACTCCAAAGTATAGTCTTGAGACGTGCTTGTGTGTCTTAGTGTGTTTTGGCAAGTTTTACATGTTCGTTTTGGTTAAACATTTATGTGAGAGGTTTTTAAATTGTATACAAATGTATTTGGGTTAGAAATGTATGGGCAAAGCTCCCCAAGGATTAACCAAAGGGTCCTTGAGGAGTACCCAACTTATGAGCAAAACTGTTAAAAACAGTCCTAACCGACGAGGTCAATCAACGAACAGTATGTCCATGAACACCCCATCGATTGGGGCGAAGGTTGACAGTTAGTGTGGGGAGCTAAATCTCCTATTTGAATAGCCCTTGATCCAAACCTCAGACCAACAGGACAATCAGTTGGTGGATCAACGAGGCGTCGACTGCTCCGTCAATGGTGACCAACATAATTTTCTACAGGGTTGCCACGAAAGGGTGGGTATTTACGTATTTCACCTAGATTTTTAAAAATAGTTTCGGCGGTTATTTAAAAGTACTTGGGTATTTTAAGTAGTTTTATAGGAAACTATTTTCCTAAAAATAGTTTCCAAGTCAAGTCATTATTCAAAAATCAAACCCCAAAACCAAAAAAGAAATCTCTAGAACTCAATGGATGTTTGAAGGGAGATTGAAGTTGGAGCTTGATTTCTCCATCAGTTTCTCTCTATTCCGTGGATAATCTTCATTAACGTATTGTGTTTCATCCTTGAATCTTTTTTCTTCAAGGAGCCAAACTTCAATGTTATTTTCAAGACTTCTGAAAATATAAATTGTCCTATTTTGACATCTAGTCATTGGTTATTGCATAAAACATTTTCAAATCAATTATTTATGATTGAATTAAGGTTAATTGCATGATTTTAGGTCACAATTCCTATGAACTTATGCAAATCATGAAATATTACTTTTGACTATTTTATGGGTGATTTAATCATGTCTCTATTGTATTGAATTATTGTGTAGTTAACTTAAAGCTATTGATTTTTGTAAGAATATTGTTAGAATTATATGTAGGCTGTCCTAAATTTATTAATTTCATATTTATTATCTTGGGTCAATGTATATTGTGATTATTGATTTGAATTGATGATTATGGCTATAGATAAGAGCCTTTATGGATTGAATTGGCTGATAGATGTTGTGGTTGGAATGGTGGTATGTTAACATAACCATCTCTATATTTTGTAGTATAGGTGTTCCAGTTGTGATGTTTGGAATGGTCCACTAGTGGTGGCAGTACTTATGTGCTATACTTGTGAAGAATGTGGCCTCATCGGCATGACTTTATAAATTATGACAGAATCATGTTATAACTTGAGTACATGAGTATTGTGAAGGTCTGTATCGCTGATGTGTATATATGAAGTCAAGCATATGTTATTATAGTTGATGATAGATGTCTATTATAGACTATGTTGATGCCTTAATGTGTGTTACCAGATGTTGAAGTGTGAATTTTCCTAATTGACTATGTGAGTCTTGTGATGTACTATGATGATGATTCTATGGGGATTGATAGGGTGACTTCTAATACCTAGTTGTTCCTATGTTCTACATGAATGTGATTGTACATGTGATAATGTAAAGTATGTGTGTTTTGTTGTGGTAGACCTATGTCCCTCTACTGGATGCATGAAGAAAATGACTATGATTCTTGACTTAGTAGGTTAAAGTACCTTTGTCATGAATGTAAATGTATGATTGGAATATGATCTTGAACATAGTTAAGAAGGTCATTTATGTGGAACCTTCAACCAAGATATAAGGTTATGATATCCTTGAAGTTGTAAGTCATAATCTTATCCTTCTTGTGTGAATGATGGACTTAGGGGTTGGTTGGCTGGAACAACATGAAACCATCCTTAGGGAATTCATGAATCTATCCTATTTGACCATTGTGTGGCATCCCTAATGGACTTCCTTTGGAAGGTGTAATATGATTTGGTTAGGACTTTTATATGGTACTTCTTCATGTTCTCCTTGATTAAATTACTCTATGATAACAAAAGCTAGCACCGAGTAAGTATGTTTGGGGAGTGACTTTTTTTGAGATGAGACTGAGTAAAAAGAAACCTTTGATATTCCTTAACCATGTGTCTACATGGAATATGTCTTAGTTCTACCCTTGGCAAGTAGAATACCCTCCATTAAAGTAAGAAATACTCCAGATTCCACGCCTACATAGTATGGCCTATGTCGGTTATTGACTATTCTCATCATGTGAGATACATACTACTGATGGATGAGTTCTATGGATTTTAGGTAGTGGAATGGAACACTATCTTGATATTGCACGAGTAGGCTTTGAAGATGTTAGTACATAAGTTCCTTAGGTCTTCTCCAACAGCATTATGTGACTCCCTTAATTGTTGAATGTATTTTTAATGGATTAATGAACATAGTGACTTAATTTCATGGTATGCTAATGAAAATGTACTTATCTAGAGTAGCTATAAGGATTTCTTAGGCAGGCTTGGAGAGGTTGTATGGGTGGTCTCTTCATGTCTAAATTATGCGAGTCTTGGAGTAATTCTAGGTAGGGAGTTAAATTGATTTAATATAATAATCTTACTTAGGTAGGGATCACTTTGGTGTGTGTGAAGGGGTTATATGGGTGGTCGATTCATAACTCACTATAGTGAGACTTAGAATAACTTTTGATAGAAGGGTCTTATGTTTATGTATTTTTAAGTGATAGTGGTGCTATATTGTGGAATGTGACTATGTGTGCTTATGTTGACTTAATGTGGTCTCTTATATGTGTCTTATGAAGTTTTACTCAAAAATAGCATTTTTTATACGAATGTCCTTTTAACATGATTTTATTAAATGTTACCATACTTTGTGCATTCTAATGTATTAATTCCATATATTTTGTCTTATCTCTAATGGTGTCGGCGGCATTTGCGAGGAGTCCTTTGAAGTGAAGCTTGGACTTTAGTATCCATTCAAGCAAAGTTGGGGTATGTCATCAATTGATTCGAGGACATCACTATGTTTAGTTTCTTTTTTAAAAGTATTGTAATAGACTTAGATATTTGTATATTCTTATGTATGGGCCGTGTCCCATGATATCTGTGTATCTAAGATGGAGAATTTGAGACTTAGCCTTATTCCTTATAATTTTCTATAAAAGATATTTTTTGAGTATTCTATTTCATGTGAAATTTTTTAATTCCGCACTACTTTTCACACGTGTATGCAATGAATAATGTCAAAGTTCTTGTACAAGACCTTTGAGAGGTCAAGTACGTCCTGCCACAATTTTAGAAACACCATTTATTCCATGGTGTACTCTTGAGTCGTGACTAACTTAGTATCAAAGCATAGCTTATGAACTAGTGTAAGGAATCCAAAGTCTCATTAAAGCCACGTCTAGTAGAGTCTTGTTCATCGGTGTGATTCGTGACACATCTATGAGCGAGAGGAAATATGATGATAGATTTTCACTTTCTCCATCACTATTGAGTCATGCCAATAGAGTTGAGGTTATAAGTGTCTATTCCAAATCTCTTTTCTTGTGTTCTTAGGAGATGACTACAAGAAGAATGGCCATAAGAAGGTTGGAAGAGGAAGGTGCAAGAGGAAGTTCCCCAAGGTTGATTAGGTCCACAAGGAGTTCAACTTCCTCAAGATTCTCAAGTTCCTCTAAAAGGTGATCAAGTCCCTATTGGTGGTAAAGGTAATGAGGTTCCGGTGGCTCCCCTGGAAATGACTAATAGGGAGATTAGAGAGGCTCTACTTGTTTTAGCCCGAACCATAACAACTCATGTGAATAAGGGTATTGAACATAGACTGAATGCTATAGATAGTACTATGAACTCTAGGTTGAGGGACTTTGTGAAAATGAATCCTCCTATTTTTGTTGTATCTAGGGTTTCAGAGGATCCCCAAGAGTTTCTTTATGGTGTGTATAAGGGGTTAAGTTCTATATGTGGGGGTGACTTCTAGGGAGAAAGAGGAGTTGATTTCATACAAATAGATTGAAGTTTCTCAAGTGTGGTACACCCAATGGGTAGATAATAGGACGGTTGAGTCGGGTCCTATAGAGTGGGAAAAGTTTAAGGAGGCTTTGTTAGGAAAGTACTTCCCCGTGAGAGGAGGGAGACGAAGGTTGAGAAGTTCATTAACCTTAGACAAGGGAACAAGAGTGTGGAAGATTATTCTTTGAAGTTCACTTTGTTGTCTAGATATGATCTATCCTTCCTGTCTAACCCTAGGGATGGGATGAGTAGGTTTTCGATCAGTGTTGTTGACTTTATGAAAAAAGACTATTGTATGATCATGCTCCATATTGACATGAACTTGTCTAGGATTTTATTGTATGCATAATCCACTTAGAAGTCCAAACTTAGTAGGACTTCAATGAATTTGAAGAAGGGTAGATCCGATGAGCAAAACCAACCTAGGTTCAAGAAGAGGGATCCAAACCAAGATGGATCTAGTTCTTGTAAGGTCAAGGTTGAGGGTGGTATTAGTTCTCCAGGTGTTAAGCCTACTTGTGCTAGTTGTGGGAAGAAACACTTTAGGAAATGTCTAGCCGGTACATGTGGTTACTTTGGTTGTGGTAAGAAGAGTCATAAAGTGAGGGATTGTCCTATTATTACTTCTAGAGGAAGAGAAGACAAGAAAATTCCTCCTAGAGCTCCAGAAGGTGATGCTCCAAAGATGAATCATTTCTATGCTCTTCGAACTAAGGGAGCAGATTCGGATGATAATGCTTGTAAGTTATAGTTTCTCTATGAGTAATTATGGGTTCTTCTATGTTGGGGAGTATGGTGAGTAGTGGAGTTGTGAATTGTTGTGTCTTGTCTTCTATTCAATTCAAGCATGAGACATAGAATGTCATAGTAACATGTTGCATGTTGCATGATATTTAGGAGTCTTGCTGATAGTGAATTTTATTGTTTTTCTCTCATTGTGCATCTTATGAAATTATGATTATGCTGTTAAATGAGTTTATATAGTTTTGTCTCTCATATTTTCATGCTTCCATCATAAATTACATAAGAGTTGCATTATTGAAATGTTGAGCATGTTTCACCGTAAGGAACTAGTACTTCACTGTAAGAAAAATGAAAATTTGACTAAATTGTTCTTTCTTGAAAAATGGTTATAATGCCTGTAGAATTGATGTATATGATCATGATAATGTGTGGAGAATGAGTTTCTCCTATATGAAATGAATAATGTGAGTCTTATTGCATGATGAGTTGTAAAAGTAGTTTCTATCTTCTTTTTGTGTTTTGAGTCTCTTGATTATGTGAAATTGATGTTCCTCCTAATTGTGTATATTGACATTATGTTGTATCATTATGTGCTTCTAGTCTTGAGTTTATTATCTCTTGAAAGTTCCTAAAGAGTATTAAGTGTCATTCGAGGACGAATGTTGTCCATGTAGGGGAGAATGTAACACCTCTAAAACAAATTAGGTAAAGCTAGAACCTAACACACTCTCAGGAGGTTCTGAATTCCTAAAATTGTTTATAATGGTTTTTAGAGGCAGTGTCTAAAGTCTGGTGGTGTTTGTAGGTTAAAGACGTTCGAAAGTTTAGCCTTAAACGTGCTTGTGTATCTTGGCATGTTTTACGTGTTTGTTTTAGTTAAAAATTGATGCGAGAGGTTCCTAAAAGGTATATGAATGTATTTAAGTTTGAATTGTACGGGCAAAACTCCCCAAGGACCAACCAAAGGGTTCTTTAAGAGGACTCAACTTGTGAGCTAAAATTGTCAAAGACAATCCCAACCAACGAGAGCAATCAATGGTCCGTTGGTTGATCAACGAGACATAAACTGGTCTGTCGATGGTGACCTACATAATTTTCTACAGGATCTCGGCCAAAGGGTGCATATTTTAGGTATTTCACCTAGTTCCTAAATATTGTTTGGGCGGTAATTTAAGGGTATTTTTGATATTTTAAGTAGTTTTATATGTCTACAACCCCAAGTCAAGTCAATTCAAAAGTCAAACACGAAACCCAAAAAAGAATTCTATAGAACTCCAATGAAGCTTGAAGGGAGCTTGAAGCTTAATTTCTCCCTAAATTTTCTCTCAATTTCGTGGATAATCTTCACCAAGGTATGGTGTTTCATCCATGAGTTACTTTTTTCAAGGATCTAAACTTTAAAGTGTCTTTCAAGACTTCTCAAAAGATGAATTGTCCTATTTTGACATATAGCCATGTAATCTTGCATTAAACATTTTGAATCAAGGATGTATGATTGAATTCAAGTTAATTTTATGATTTAGATCAAAATTCCACTGAACCCTGCATATCATGAAATCCTTATTTTTACTATTTTATGGATGATTAGATCATGTCTCTATTAGATTGAATTATTGTGTAGTTTACTTTAGGTTATTGAATTATGTAAGAATCATGTTAGAATTATATGTAGGATATCCTAAATTGATGAATTTCATAATGTATTATCTTAGATCATTATATAGTGTGATTATTTGTTTGAATTAGTAATTAATGCTATTGGTAAGAGACTTTGTGGAGTGAATTGGTTGAGTTGGCTATGGATTGGAGATGTTGTGGATGAAATGATTGTATGTTGACATAACTTTCTCTATATTGTGTAGTATTAGGTGTTTCAATTTTGATATTTGGAATGATCCACTTATGGTGGCAGTGTTTTATGTGCTATACTTGTGAACAATATGGCCTCGTCGACATTACTTTATAAATTATGTCAGTATCATGGATAATTGAGTTTGTGAGTATTGTGAAGGTCTATATGGCTGATATGTATATGTAATGTCAAGCATGCATTCTTTTAGTTGATGATAGGTGTCTATAGTATACTATGGTGATGCCTTAATGTGTGTTACATGATGTTGAAGTGTGAATTTTCCTGATTGACTATGTGATTCTTATGATGTACTATGATGATGATTGTATGGGAATTGATGGGGTGACTTGTAGTATACCTAATTGTCCTTATGTGCTACATGAATGTGATTGTATATGTGACAATGTGAAATATGGTTGTCTTGTTGTGGTAGACCTATGTCCCTCTACTTGATGCATGAAGAATATGAATATGACAGTTGAATTAGTAGGTTAAAGTACCTTTGTCACGAATTTATATGTATGACTATAATATGATCTAGAACACAATTAAGAAGGTTATTTATGTGGAACCTTCAACCTAGATAGTCTATTAGTGTGTTCATGTGTGATTCAAGAGGTTAATGAGGTCATTATATCAGTTATTATAGTGTTTATAGGCAGTGTGTCAAGTTTCGGGAAGTTTGGAGGTCAAACGTTCAAAAACGTCCATGACGTTTGAAAGGTTTGCCTTGAAACGACCTTGTGTGTCTTGGCATCTTTCGTCAAGTTTTATACATTCGTCTTTGAATAAATTCATGTGAGAGGTCCTAAAGTCGAATATGAGCATGTTTGGACTGGACAAGTCGGGGCAAACATCCGCAGGGACCATTCATGAGTGTCCAAGACTACCAAAGACAGCCCAAACTACGGAGGCAATTGATGCCCAGTGGGTCAGTAGACGCCCCATAGGTGAGGTCTCATTGAAGAAAAATTAAGTGTGGGTAGGAGAGGCCAAAGACAAGCCTCAGTCCCAGATCACGGACCAACAGGACAGTCCGTGGGTCAAGGGACGGACCATCGATGGTGCCTCCGTCAATGAGGTTGTTCCTACGTAGCTTTACTGTAAGTTGAGGGGTGAAGTTGTAAATTCATCCCACGTCCAAGTAGGAATTTGGGCAGTTCCTTATGGGTCTTTTGAAATATGTTTATAAGCCTAAAACACTTACAAATTTCATTCTTCAAAATTATAACCCAAATTTCCTTAGAAATTTTCTAGAACTCCATTGGATCCAAAAATAAAGGAAGGGCTTGGATTGGAGAATTGAGTGGAGATTCTTCATCAAATTGGAGGATTAGCTTTATTGAGGAATGATTTTGATATTTGAAAATCGATTAATCAAGGAGCTCAACTTTCAAAGAAGTTTTCTAAAGTTTTCAAAGATGAATTGTCCAATTTTATGATCTATCCATGCTTGCATTAAAGGTTTTAAAGCATCAAATATTGATTCAATTATTATTAATTATATTATTTTAACTCAATTAACCTATGAACCTATGTAATTGATGAACCCTAGTTTTGACTACGTTATGGTTTAAGTAATTTGGACTTAATGATTATGTATTCTAGTGTAGTTTTCTATGGATTATTGATTGATGTAACAATCGTATTGAATTTATATCTAGGTTGCTTTAGATTGATGAATTTATATTTAATTGACCTAGTTTATTGATTATCATATTTTCTATATTGAATTATTGGTTATGGCCAAGGGTAAGAACCTTATGGTATTAAATTGGATGATTTTGCATTGGATTGAGTTGTTGAGGATGAAGTGGTGTGTATGTTGCCCTAATTACCTTTATTTTATGGTAATTATACTTCAACTATGTTGTGACTGGTATGGTTCACCTATGGGGCGGTGTTATGTGTTTTACTTGCAATTGATGTGGCCTTGTCAGCATTACTTTTTGTAATATGATGATCATGGCCTTGTCGGAAACTACTTGAAGTATTATGATGATTTGTATAGTTGATTATGTGAATTTTGATCGTATCTATCTACATGATATGTAATGTGAAAGTATATGTGTTATTTTATTTGGTACTATTTAGGTTTTCATGTTAGAGTATGACTATATCTTTATCTATATAGTCTTAGGGTTGATGCATGTTTATTCCTACTTGACTATATGACTCGATAATGGTTATATTGAAGAATATATGGTACTGTATAATATGACTTAAAGATGATAATGGTTATTTATATGTGGCCCTAGAATGACATGTTAGATGTGTTAAAGTGAAGTATGTTATGAGTTGTCTTGGTTGACTTGTATCCCTTACTTGATGCATATATGAATATGAATATGAATATGAATATGATATGTCTTGACTTAGGATTCTAAAGCCTTTTAGTCTTGTATGTATGAATGATATGAGACCTCAAATGAAGTTAAGAGAATCCTTTATGTGAAACCTTGAACTTGGTGGTAAGATTATGAATGCTGAAGTCGAACGCGGTAATGGTATCCGTCAAGTAAAGGAATGATAGACTTAAGGTTGATTGGATGGAACTACATCATATCAATCCTTAAGAAAGTCATTATGAGATTCTTGTCGCCATTGTAAGGTAGATCTAGTGGACCTCTTTGGAAGGGTAAATGTGATTGGGTCATGAATTGCTATGGAACCCTTTTATATGAACCTTTAATGTGAATTAATCTATTTGAACAAAGGCTATCACCGAGTGAGTATGGTAAGGGAAGTATCTCTAGTTAACGAATGAGACAAGAGTACAAAACCCGCCCTTCATAATCCTTAACTATGTGCCCACATGGGATGTGTCTTAATTCTACCATTGGAAAGTAGTCGGAGTAGGTTAGAATTCTAGATTCCATGCTCTTATATAATGGTCTATGTCGGTTATTGCCTATTCTCATTATATGGGATACCTACTAGCATTAGAGAATTTCTATGAGGTTTAGGTGGTGGTATGGGACGCTATCTAGACATTGCACAATAGGATTTGAAGATGTTAGTTAGAGTCCCTAGTTCATGTCCAAGACCATTATTTGGATGTCCTAATGTGATGAATGAGTCCTAAATGAACTAATGAATGTAATGATTTAAATTAATAAAGTATGTTAAATGAATAAGTACTTACCTAGAGTAGTTTAGGGTTGTCTAGTTAAGGTGTGAAGGGGGCATAGGAATGGTCACTTCGTATCTTACCTAGATAGGTCTTTAGAATGACTCTAGTTAGGGAAGATGGTTTTTATGTTGACATGATCTAAGACTTAGGTAGTCTTATGAGGTCAATCATGGATTTAATCTTCTTGATTTACTTAAGTAAGTCTTGATAGCCTTTGGAAGGAGAATGCAATATTGTATATGTTTGATGTATTTGTAAGTATGTGTATCTCATTATAGGTGGTCTTATGGATCATTTATGTGTTCCTAGGGAGGTTGTATGGGAGGTCTCTTTTTGTGTTGCTTAATTCTGTCTTAGGATTGAATTTACTGGCATAATTACATGCTAGAAGGTTTCTTAGGTGAAGGTAAGCAAATTCATTATAACAGTGAAGAAGTTCATTGTAAAGTGAGTTGAAGTCACTGTAATGTTGATTCAAAAATGCAATAAATTGGTTAACTGTTATCTTATGTGTTTGTAAGGTGTCAAATATTATTCTTATGATTATGATACGATTTTGAAATTAAAATATGCACATTTCTAATAAATTTTCGTTTTCATGATTTTATACATTATGTCATACTAAGTACATGTGGTTGTACTTATTCCATGCTTTTATCTATCTCTATAGTGGTTGGTAGGTAAGGATCATTTGGGAAGCATGACGTGGATTGTAGCATCATTCAAGTTCAGTTGAATTATGTCCTCAATTGACTCAAGGGCATATATAGATGTCCTTTATGCCTTTTATTTCAATGCATTCTAATAGAATAAGTATTTATATATTTCGAAGGATGGGCTGTGTCCCAAGTATTATCATGTCTAAGCTTTGATAAGATTGAGACTAAGTCTTTCTTATGACTTTTATATGAAAGTGTTTATAAAGACTTATAGAATGTTTATGAAAAGTTTTAATTCAGCACCACTTTTCATTATGTATATATGATGAACGATACAGAAAGGGCTTGTAGAAGACCTCTAAGAGGCCAAGTATGCCGGTTGCAATCTGAGATTTACCCTAAGTTCTAGGGTGTGGTTTCATGATGTGAAAAGCTTGGTATCAGAACATAGGTTATGAAAGTAGTATTAGGAATCAAAAAGTGTCATCATGTCACGTCGAGTAGTGTGTTCACCATCGCTGTTAGTTGCGACACATCTATGGGCGAGAGGCTATAGGACAATAAAGTTTCCCTTGTTTTATACTCTTATGTTGTGCCGTAAAGTAAAATTATGAGTACTTTTTTCTTATGGTTGATCTTGTGTTTCTAGGAAGATGAATTCGAAGAGGACACCGACTAGGAGGGTTGAGGAGAATGATGTGCAAGAGGATATTCTTCTTCAAGTTGAGCAAGTTTAGCTAGTTCCTTAAGGTGATCAAGTGCCTCCCCAAGGTGATCAAGTCCATATTGTGGAAGAAGGTAATGATGTTCCAATGGTTCCTCCGGAGTTGAGTAATGGATATATTAGAGAATCTTTGCTTGTTTTAGCCCGAGCCATGACTACTCAAACGAATTTAAGTATGGTTCCTAGGGTGAATGTTGTGGAGAGCACTATGATGTCTAGGTTGAGAGACTTTGTGAGAATGAATCCTCTTATATTTCTTGGCTCCAAGGTGGGAGAGGATCCCCAAGGGTTTCTAGATGGTGTGACAAGGTGTTGAGTGTTATTGGGTTACATCTAAGGAGAAAGCGGAGCTAGCTTCGTATCAATTAAGGATTTTTTGTCAAGTTTGGTACACTCAATGGAAGGACAATAGGTCGGTGGAGTCGGGCCCTATTGAGTGGGAAGAATTTAAGGAAGCTTTTCTTGGGAAATACTTTCCCTGTGAGAGGAGGGAAGTTAAGGTAGAGGAGTTCATCAATCTCAAGCAAGGCAATCTGAGTGTTGAGTTATACTCTTTGAAATTCTCAATGTAATCTAGATATACCCCATCCCTTCTGTCTAATCCGAGGGATGGGATGAGTAGATTCATTACATGTGTTGCCGATCTAGGAGGGACGAATGTCGTACGCCATGTTAAGTGATGATATGGCCTTATCTATACTCATGGTGTATGCCCTATCAATAGAGGAGTCTAATCTTGGGAGGATTTCTAGGAACTTGAAAAGAAGTTGTTCAAGTTATCAAGGTCAACTTAGATTCAAGAAGAGGGATCGAGGTCAAGAAGAAACTTTTAATGCAAAGGTGAAATTGGATGAACGAGGTGGTTCTCAAAATGAAAAACCTACATGTGTAACTTGTGGAAAGAGACACTATAGGGAATGATTAAGAAGTACCGGGAGTTTATTTGGTTGTGGTAAAGAAGGACACAAAGTGAGAAATTTTCCTACAATTGTGGCTAGAGGAAGAGAGGGTAAAAAAGTTTCTCCAAATATTCCAAAGAATGATGCTAAAAACTAAGAGGCTCTATGCGCTCTAGACCAAAGGATCAAAACCGGATGAGGATAAGGAATGCTGGTAAGTCCTTGTATCTCTTTAGTGTCCTTCTAAGTGGGGGAGTATGGTGAGTCTTAATTGATTGTTTGATCTTTTCTATTCAACTCAAGCATGAGAGTAGAAAGTTATAGATGTATGTTGCATGTTGCATTGTGTTTAGGGGTCTTGTTGAAATTTAATTTCATTGATTCCTTGAATTGTACAGTTTATGAAGTTATGATTATGTTTTAAAATGTGTTTATGTGGTTCTATATTGCATAGTAGCATGATTCTATTATGAATTGCCTAAAAAGTTGCATTTTTGGAAAAATGGCATAATTCACTGTAATGCACTGTGAGATTTTTTAAAAAAACACACATTCATTCTTTGGTCTAGATTTGTTGTAATGTAGTTATAAATGATGCATAGTAACATGATATGGAATATAAAATGAGTTTTTACTATATGGAATGAAGGATGTGAGTTTTGTAACATAATGAGTTATTGATTTGTTTCTAGTTTCTTGTTGTGTTGTGATTCTCTAAATTATGTTAAATTTATGTTCTCTTGATGTTTGAATTGTATAAGGTGTTATTTGATATGATCATGAGGTGCTAGTTGAATCTCTTTTCTTGGAAATGCTCGGAGAGTGACAACGTGTCATTCAAGGATGAATGTTGTCCAGGTGGTGGAGAATGTAAGATCTCAAAAATGACTTAGGTGAATCTAGAGATTAACATGCCTTTAATTATGTTATAAGTTCCTAAAGTTGTATATAATGTTTTATTGAGGAAGTGTCTAGAGTTTTAGGTGAATTGGAAGTCAAACGTCAAGCGACGACCAATATGTTCGACGACTAAATAACCTATGTGCCTCATATGTGGTTTAGCATATTTATGTGTGATTAATTAGGTTAATAAGGTAATCATATGAGTTATTATAGTTTTTATAGGCATTGTGTCAATTTTCGTGAAGTTTGGAGGTCAAACGTCCAAGAACGTCTATGACGTTCCAAAGGTTTGCCTTGAAACGACCTTGTGTGTCTTCGCATATTTCGTCAAGTTTTAGGTGTTTGTTTTGGATGAAATTCATATGAGAGGTCCTAAACTCGTATACGATCATGTTTGGGTTGTAAACTATGGTGAAAAAATTCCCAAGGAGCATCCAAGTGTCCTTGAGAAAGGACCCTCTATTAGTGCCCAAGACTGCCAAAGACAGCCCAAACAACGGATGCAATCGATGCCCAGTCGGTGAGTCGACGCACCATAGGTGAGGTCTCATCAATGTAAACTTAGGCGTGGGGAAGAAGAGGACAAAGAAAAGCCTCAGTCACAGACCACAGACCAACATGACGGTCCATTTGTCAAGGGACGGGCCGTCGGTGGTCCCTCCGTCTGTGAGGCTGTTCTTGCGCAGCTTCACTGTAAGTTGAGTGGTGGAGTTATGAATTCACCCCATGTACAAATAATACTTTGAGAGGTTCATAGAGGGTATTTTGGGAATTTTAAATATTTTTATAAGCCTAAAACACTTAGAAGATTTCATTCTTCAAAATCAAAAACCAAATTCCCGTAGAAATTCTCTAGAATTCCATTGGAGCTAAAACTCAAAGAAGGGCTTGGATTGGAGAATTTAGTTGAGATTATTCATCAAATGGAGGATTATATTTATTGAGGCATGATTTTTTATCCTTGAAACTCTATTCATCTAGGAACCCAATTCAAAGAAGTTAAATAAAGTTTTTCAAAGACGAATAGTCCAATTTTATGATCTATCCATAGGTTCTTCCATTAATTGTTTTAAAGCATTAAATATTGATTAAATTGTTATTGATTAGATGATTTTAAATGAATTAACCTATTAAACCATGTAAAAAATGAACCCTAATTTTGACTACTTTATTGGTTAAGTGATTTAGACTTAATTTTTATGAATTTTAGTGTAGTTTTCCATGGGCTATAGGTTGATGTAACAATTGTATTGAATTGATATTTAGGTTGTCTTATATTGATGAATTTATATTTAATTGACCATGTTTTATTGATTATCATAGTTTCTATATTGAATTATTGGTTATGGCCAAGGGTAAGGGCCTTATGGTATTGAATTGGGTGATTTAGCATTGGATGGAAGTGTTGATGATGGAGTGGTGGTACGCCTCCCTAATTCATTTGATTTATGTTGATTATACTTCAATTATGTTGTGATTGGTATGGTTCAATTATGGTGGTGGTGTTATATCTTTAACTTGCAACTGATGTGGCCTTGTCGGCGTTGCTTTATGTAATATGATGATCATGGACTTGTCGGCAACTACTTGAAGTAATATGATGATTTGTGTATTTTATTATGTGAATTTGTATAATATCTATCAACATGATAAGTAATGTGAAATTATATGTGTTCTTCTATTTGATGCTATTTAGGTGATCATGTTAGACTATGCCTATGTCTTCATGTGTATATTCTTAGGGTTGATGCAAGGCTACTCCTACTTGACTATATGAGTCTATGATGGTGATATTAGAGATGATATGGTAGTGTATAGGACGAATTATACATGTTAATGGTTATTTCTTTGTGCTTCTAGAATGATATGTGATATGTGTTAAATTGACGTATATTCTGTGTTGTCTTGGTTGACTTGTTTCCCTTAAATGATGCATGTATGAATGTGAATATGAGATGTCTTGACTTATAATTCTAAAACCTCTTAGTCTTGTATGCACGAATAACTTGTGACCTTAAATGAAGTTAAGAGAGTCCTTTATTTGAAACCTTGAACTTAGTGGTAAGGTAATGAATGTTGAAGTCGAAAGCGATAATGGTATCCTTCAAGTAAAGGAATGATAGAGTTAAGGTTGATTGGCTAGAACGACATCATATTAATCCTTAGGAATGTCATTATAAGCTCTTGTTGCCATTGTAAGTCAGCTCTAGTGGACCTCTTTGGTAGGGTAAATGTGATTGGGTCATGAACTTGCTATGTTATCCTTTTATATGAACCTTTAATGTGAATTAATCTATTTGAACAAAGGCTCGCACCGAATGAGTATGATAAGGAAAGTAGCTATAGTTAAATGATGAGACAAGAATATAAAACACACCCTTCATATTCCTTAACCATGAGCCTGCATGGGATGTGTCTAAGTTCTACTATTGGCAATTAGAACACCCTCATTGGAGTAGGTTAGAACTTCAGATTCCTTGCTTTGCTACCATGGTCTATGTCGATTAGTGCCTGCTATCATTATATGAGATACCTACTAGCATTAGAGAATTTCTATGAGGTTTAGGTGGTGGTATGGGACTCTATGTAGACATTGCACAATAAGCTTTGAATGTGTTAGTTAGAGTCCCTAGGTCTTGTCCAAGACTAGTATTTGAATGTCATTATTTGATGAATGAGTCTCAAATGAGTTAATGAATGTAATGACTTATGTTAATAAAGTATGTTAAATGAATAAGTACTTCCTAGAGTAGTTAAGGGTTGTGTAGTTAAGGTGTGAAGGGGGCATAGGAATGGTCACTTCGTTTCTTACCTAGAATGGTATTAAGAATGACTCTAGTTAGGGAATATGTTTGTTATGTGGATGTGATCTAAGACTTAGGTAGTATTAAGGATTAGTTAGGTAGTATTGAAGAGGTCAATCATGGAATCTAGCTTCTTGATTTACTTAAGTAAGTCTATTGATAGACTTTGGAAGGAGAATATCATATTGTCAATGTTTGATGTATTTGTAAGTATGTGTATCTCATTATAGGTGGTCTTAAGGATCATTTAGGTGTGCCTAGAGAGGTTGTATGTGAGGTCTCTCTTTGTGTTGCTTAAGTGAGTCTTAGGATAGATTTTAGTCGGAAAATTACATACTAGAAGTTTTCTTAGGTTAAGGTAAGCAACTTCAGTATAACAGTGAAAAAGTTCTTTGTACAGTGAGTTGAAGTCGCTGTAATGTTGCTTTGAAAATGCTATAATTGATTAAATGTCATCTTATATGTTTCTAAGGTGTTAAATGCTATTCTTATTATTATGATATGATTTTTAAATGAAAAGATGCATATTTCGAATAAATGTTCATTTTCATTATTTTATGCATAATGACATACCTAGTACATCGGGTTATACTAAATTCGGGATTTTATCTATATCTATAGTGGTTGGTAGGTGAGGAATAATTAGGAAGCAATACTTAGATCGTAGCATCATTCATTTGAAGTTGAAGTATGTCCTCAATTGACTCGAGGGAGTATATAGATGTCCATTACGTCGTTTATTTCATTGCAATTGACTAAGTATCTCTATATTTTGAAGTATGGGCCATGTCAAAAGTATTCTCGTGTCTAATCTTTGATGATATTGATACTTAGTATTTATTATGACTTCTATTCGAAAGAGTTTCTAAAGACTTATATAATGTTTATGAAAAGTTTTAATTCCACACTACTTTTCATCATGTATATGCGATGAACGACGGAAATGACTTGGACAAGATCTTCGAGAGGTCAAGTACGCCGGTTGCAATTCGAGTTCTCCCCTAAATTCTAGTGTGTTATTTCAGGATGTGACATTGGTTGGATGGAACGACATGAAATTACCCTTAGGAAAGTCATGAAGCTATCTTATTAGACCATTGTGTGGCATCCCTAGTGGACATCCTTTGGTAAGGTGTATTGTGATTTTGTTATGACTTTTATATGGTATCTCTTTATATGATTGAATTATTCCATGAAAAAAAAATGCTAGCACGGAGTGAGTATGCTTAGGGAGTGACTCTTGTTGATATGAGATTAAACTATAAAGAAACCCTTGACATCCCTTTACAATGTTCCTACATGGGATGTGTCCTAGTTCTACCCTTTCGAAATAGAACACACTCTATTAGAGTAGGAAAAACTCCAGATTCTACGCCTAGCTAGTATGATCTATGTCGGTTATTGCCTATTCTTATCATGTGGGATACATGCTAGTGTTGGATTAGTTTTATGAAGCTTAGATAGTGGAATGGTACACTATCTAGACATTTCAAGAGTAGTCTTTGAAGATGTTAGTATGTAGGTTTCCTAAGTCTTCTACAAGACCATTATGTGAAGTTCTTATTGTTGAATGTCTCTTGAATGCTTAATGAACATAGTAACTTAAGCTATTGATATGTTAATGAAAAGGTACTTATCTAGAGTAGCTTGAAGGATTGCTTAGGCAGGCTTGTAGAGGTTGTATGGGCGGTCTCTTCATGTCTTAGTTAGGTGAGTCTTGGAGTAATTCTATGTATGGAGTTAAATTGATGTAATGAGAATAATCTTCTCTTAGGTATTCTAAAGGAATACTTTGGTGTGTGAAAAGTGGTTGTATGGGCGGTTGCTTCATAACTCACTAAAGTGAGTCTTAGAATAACCTTTGATAGGAGGGTCTCATGTTTATGTGTCTTGAAGCAATAGTGGTGCTGATTATGGAATGTGACTATATGTGCTTATGTTGACTTAATGTGGCCTCTTATACTTGTCTTAAAAAGTTTGACTCCAAAAGAGCATGTTTTATAAAATTTACTTTTAGCATGATTTTATTGAATATCACCATACTTTGGCATTCTAATGTACTAATTCCATGTATATATATATGTATATATATATATTACATTAATCAATAGCCTATGGAAAACTACACTAGAATTTAAAGTCTTACATCAATATAAATTGAATAAGATAAATATTCAATAGATCTAAGAATATACAATACTCAATTGATCAAATTGAAACAACATATACAACAATTCATCCTCATCTATATATTAATCAAAATCCCATAACAATCTATAGTTGTATTCATCAATATTAGAGAATGATCAAATTGAGAGATTTGTGAAGGTCAAGGATTCATGGAGAATTTGATAGGAAAAAATAAATTATACATCAACAATATCATATCATAATGTTTTAAAACCTTTCATGCAAGAACCCAAGACTTAGAGTAGAAATTGCACTTTTTCATCTTTTCGAAATCTTTGAAAATAATCTTTCAAATTGGCTCTAAGGTGATAACAAGACTTTGATTAAAAATTACCATACGTTATTAGAATAAACCAATATTAATTGAATAAGAAACTCTATTGAAGAACCATCTTCAATCTCCATCTTCACCTTGAGAGTTTAATGACATATATACTTTTCAAATACCCATAAACATTGAAAAAAACCGTCCAAATTCTTATTTGGACGTGGGGGTGAATTTACCAATTGACCCCTTGAACTTACACTGAGCTGCAGGGACATACCTAAACGACGGATGGACCATCGACGACTAGTCCCTTGACAATGGACCCTCCTCTTGGTTCGTGGTCTGGGACTGAGGGTTGTCTTTGGTCCCTTATCTCCCACAAGTAAGTCTTAATCGATGATACACCACCAATAGGGTGATTACTGACCCACTGGTTGTTGATTGCCATCTGTTGGCTGGATGGCTTGGGTTGTCTTAGCTACCTACTGGGTCCTTCCTCAAGGATCCTTTGATGGGCCTTGGGGATGTTCACCCGGACGTTTCCAACCCAAAAATGTTCGCATAAAATTTTAGGACCTCCAATATGAATTTCATCCATAATGAACGCGTAAAACTCGACGAAACATGCATAGACGCAAAAGGTTGTTTCCAGGCAAACCTTTCGAACGTCATGAACATTCTTTTACGTTTGACCTCAAAACTTCACAAAACTTTACACACTGCCTATATACACTATGATTACTGATTTAATGACCATATAACCTCGTGAACCACATATAAACACATAAAATCACATATAAGTCACCTAGGTGACTTAGTCGTCGAACGTCTTGGTCATCCGTTGACGTTTGACTTACAATGCACCTAAACTCTTAGACATTTCCTCAAACCCACATTATAAACGATTTTAGGACTTTATACCGTCATGAATAACATTTTTGGATCTATCTTCACCTAAGTCATTTTTAGGGTCTACATTCTCCCCCACTTGGACAACATTTGTCCGCGAATGAGACTTGCCACTCTCCGAACACTTCCAAGATTAGAGATTAAATTAGAAAGTCATTACCATACCATAAAAAACATTATAAAACACACAATCAATGAGAAACATCAATTTCACAGAATATAGAGGATCACAACACAACAAGAAATTAGAATAAATTCTACAACTCATTATTGCCATAATACTCGCACGCTTCATTCATTATAGCAAAAAATCATTTTATTTTCAATATAATTCTTAAATAAATCAATTCTAGCCACATTAAATCAATTTTCAACCAAAGATATATTTATCAATTTTTGCAAAATATTACAGTGAATAGAAATCCCTTGAAACGTTACTGTGAAAATGCTTCACAATCTAACAATGCAATACTTAAGAAATTCCTTAAAATTGTTCAACAAATCATTATCATATATTTATTTAGACATTCTCTCTATTCAACTATATGAAAAAATTAGCAACCTAG
The DNA here is from genome assembly GCF_036512215.1 of Solanum lycopersicum. NCBI lineage: Eukaryota > Viridiplantae > Streptophyta > Magnoliopsida > Solanales > Solanaceae > Solanum > Solanum lycopersicum. The sequence goes on from NC_090803.1 coordinate 37,990,999, forward strand.
ACTAGACACATATGAATCATGAGGAAGATACCATCCATGTAAACTCATGTTCCAATTCAACAAAACTTCAATCAAAACATGCATATAATAAGGAGAATATTTGGAACTCACCTTCCATAAAAGACTCCTACATAATCAAGTTAGTATGCACTTTTTGTTTAGGCTGGAATAAACACATAAAGAAAGGTTCAGGGCACCTCACTCCCAAAAACCATATTCTTCACCATACTCCCCCACTTAGGTGAAAATGATTCTAAGGTCAACATAACATTTACTACAAGGGACTCCCTCAAGGCACCTGAAACCTTACTAAAACTTTGTTACCAAGGTCTACGTCATGAAGACTAAAGACTCTTAAAGGTCTCATCATCTAACCACTACATCCCCTATACTAGGAGAACTTATTTTTACTCTTTCAAATCGCATCACCTCCCTCTCTATGGTTGGGTCTTAAACAAGTTCAAACTATCTCAATAACAATTCCTTCACGTTTATAAGAATATACCTTACCATTCTTTCTAACTTAACTACCCTTCAAAAGGTAACTAAACCAACCTAAGGTCATCAAGACTATCTATCACACCTCATCCAACAAGTCACATGTCTTTTTTCTCTCCCTCAAACAAATCTTCATAATGTAACCCTCAAGGGACAAACACATAAAGTAAACAAGGGAAAAATACCATACAGAAAGCTCTTAGAAACGACTAGATGAATGAATAAGTGAAATTTTTCTTAGCACCCAATGTTCTCCTAGTCATAGAGTGGAGAGACAAAACATTATAAACAAAAATCTACTAGATGTGGTTTATGAGACAACTAAGGCACTCCCTAAAACCTGATGCTCTGATACCAAACTTGTGATGACCTGAAAGTACACCATAGAAGTTAGCGTTCTTATGTCGCCACACAGACAATGAGACTTCAAAAACTCTCACCTAAGACACTCATATCATTTATTGCATAATAAATATACTAAAATGAGTAAAAATTTAAAACTTTCTTCACACACGAAGAACTCTTTTCATAATCATCACACAAGTGGAAGACATTCATTTAAAACATTAAACCTTTACTACTTCTCCTTGAACCATCTAAACTTTAGAGTATACAATACTTCTAAGATCATACAATACATAAAATAAATACTAAGACGCAAAGGAATACGTGTGGATATTATCTTCGAATCGATAAGGACTCACTAATACTTCATCTTCAATCCTTAGAAACCTATCAATCCTCCACGACACGTCAAGACTTCCAATTTCCTACATTTTAGTCAAAAAGGGAAAAGAAGGGGTTAGTAGATTACATGAACTAAGTATAGAAACCATGCAAAAACCATGAAAAAGGAACATTTAGTACATAACATGCTTTTTATGAATTTCGATTAAAACATCATAATATAAGCATAAGAACAACATTTAATAACTTAGAAACACATATGGAATCATTTAAGAAAATAGTCACATTTTAAAGCAACATTACTGTAAACCTAGCCAAGTTACAATGAATCAATTCCAACATTAAAGTGAAACACATTTAACATGCAAACTTCTCACTAAAAGCTATCCTAAGACTCACTTAAGTAAGACAAAGAGAGACCACCCATGCACCCTCGCTAGGCACACCTAAATGATCCTTAAAACCACCTATAATGAGATCAACATACATTTGCAAGACATCAAAAATATAAACATGAGATCCTCCTACCAAAGGTGATTCTAAGGTTCACTTGAGTGAGTTGTGAAGATACCGCCAATACAATCCCTTAGACACACACCTATGAGATCCTATAACTTACCTGTAGATAGAATCATTCTCACTTAATACATTAGCATAAATATAACAAGACATTCTCCCCTACAAAGGTTATCAAAAGAGTTACTTAAGTAAATAAAGAAGATAACTTCCATGATTGACCTCTTCCAGATTTCCTAAGTTATCCTTAAGAATACCTAAGTTTGGATCATGTCCACATAATCAACCATCTTCCTTAACTATAGTCATTCTTAAGACTTATCTAGGTAATATAAGAAGTGACCATTCCTATGCCGCCTTCACACTTTAACTCGACAACCTTTAACTACTCTACGTAAGTACTTATTCATTTAACATACTTTCTTAACTTAAATCATTACATTCATCAGTTCATTTAAGTATCATTCATATAATAAATAAATTCAAGTAATGGTCTTGGAGAAGACATAGGGACTTCAATTAACACCTTCAAATCCTATCGTAGAATGTCTAGATAGCGTGCCATACAACCACCTAAACTTCATAGAACTTCTCTAATGCTAGTAAGTATCCCATATTATCAAAATAGGAAATAACCACCATAGATCATGATAACAAAGCATGGAATCCTGAGTTCAATCCTACTCCGATGAGAGTGTTCTACTTGCCAATAGAATTTGGACACATCCCATGTAGGCACATGGTTAAGGAATATGAAAGGGGTGCTTTGTATTGTAGTCTCATCCTTTAACTAGAACTACTTCCCTTACCATGCTCACTTGGTGCCACCCTTTGTTATCTTAGATTAATTTACATTAAAGTTTCATATAAAAAGGTTCCATATTAAGTTCATAACCCAATCACATTCACCCTACCAAAGAGGTCTTCTTTAAGCTACCTTCCAATGGTGACAAGAAGCTCATCATGACTTTCCTAAGGTTTGATATGATGTAGTTCTATCAAATCAACCTTAAGTCTATCATTCCTTTACTTGAAGGATACCATTACAACTTTGGACTTCAACATTCATAACCTTAAACACCCTCTTAACATCATTCAAGGTCACATGTCATTCATGAATTCAAGACTAAGAGGCTTTAGCATCCTAAGTCCAGAAATCTCATATTCACATTCATACATGCATCACGTAAGGGACATAAGTCAACCAAGACAAGACACATCATATTTTACTTTAACATATATTACATGTTATTCTTAAGTCACTTAGGAATAACCATTATGATATTTAAGTCATATTCTACCCTATGATATCATCATCCATATAATGATCATAGACTCATATAGTCATGTAGGAGCAAACATGCATCAACCGTGAGACTACACATAGAAACACATAGTCCACATGATTTACTAACATACATAGAAAGCACACATACTTTCACATTACATCACATATAGATAGATATGCTAATACTTCACATTAATCTACAACACAAATCATTATAACTCTTAAAGTAGTGCCGACAAGGCCATGATCATCACATTGCACAAAGTAACGCCGACAAGGCCACATCAATTAACATAGCACTACAACCATAAGTGGAACATACCAATAACAACACAATCAAAGTCTAATTAACATGAAATAAAAAGAATTAGGGCATAATACCCATACTCCATCTTTACCACATCGATTCCAAAACTAAATCATCTAATTTAATAACATAAGGCCCTTACCCATGTCCATGAACATCAATTCAATACATAAACTATAATACTCGATGAAACTAGGTCAATTCAGTATATATTCATGAATCTATGACAACATAGATATCAATTCAATACAATTATTACATCAATCAATAGACTATGGAAAACTACACTAGAATTTATAAGCCTTAAGTCAATATCAATTCAATAAGATTAGTATTCAATAGATTTAAGAATATACAATATTCAATTGATGAAATTGAAGAATCCTATAAACAAATTAATCATAATCTATATATGAATCAAAAGCCCATAACAATCTACACTTAAATTCATCAATATCAAAGAATGATCACATAACCCATATTTTAGTCAAACTGAGAGATTTGTGAAGGTCTAGGGTTCATTGAGAATTCATTGGAAAACATCAATTATATATCAATAATATCATATCTTATTGCTTGAAAACCTATCCTGGAAGAATCCAAGACTTACAGTTGTAATCAGACTTTTTCATCTTTTTCATCTTTGAAAATAATCTTTGAAATTGGCTCTAAGGTGATAGCAAGCCTTAGATGAAGAACTCCCATACCTTATTAGAATAACCCTATGATAATGAAGAACCATCTTAAATCTCTATCTTCACCTAGAGCTCTCATGGAGGTTTTTGAAGAATCTTTGGGAAGGAAGGTGTTTTAATTTATGTTTTAGGGTTTAATGACTTGTACAATCTTAAAATACCAATAAAAACTTAAACAACCTTCCAAAGTCTTATTGGTACGTGGGGTGAATTTACCAATTCACCTATTGAACTTACAGAGGCTGCGTAGGGAAAGACCCAAACGACGGATGAACCATCGATGGCCCGTACCTTCACCAACGGACCGTCCTATTAGTCCGTGGTATGGTACTGAGGCTTGTCTTTGGTACCTTCTCTCCCACAATTAAGTTTCAATCGAGGATACCACCAATGGGTCATTGAGTGATCCACTAGGCGTTGATTGCCATTCATTTGTGGGTTGCCTTGGACAGTCTTGGGCACTAAGTTGAGTCCTTCCTCAAGGACACTTGGACGGCCCTTGGGGATGTTTGCCTGGATGTTTACAACCCAAATGTATTCGTATACGAGTTTAGGACCTCCCACGTGAATTTTATCCAAAAAGAATACGTAAAACTCGATGACACATGAATAGACACACTAGGTCATTTCAAGGTAAAACTTTCAAACGTCTTGACAATCTTTGACGTTTGACCTCCAAACTTCACGAAACTTTACACAATTTTTATATACACCATAATAAATAATTTAAGGACCATATAACATCAGTAATCACACATATAAACATAAAACCTTATATGAGGCACCTAGGTGACTTAGTGGTCGAATGTCTTGGTCGTCCCTTGACATTTGACATCAAATGCACCTAATCTCTTAAAAATTGACTCAAATCCACATTATAAACCATTTTTTATTTTTATACCATCATGAAAAACTATTTAGGATCTATCTTCACCAAAATTATTTTCGGGGTCTTATATTCTCTCTCACTTGGACAACATTCGTCCGCTAATGAGACTTGCCACTTTCCAAACACTTCCAAGATAAGAGATTAAATTAACAAATCATGACCATACCGTACAAAACATTATTAAACACAAAATCAAGGAGAAACATCAATTTCACCTAATTAAGAGAATCACGACACAACAATAAACTACAATAAATTTTGCAACTCATGATGCCATTAAAATCACATTCTTCACTCCAAAATAGAAAAAAGTCATTTTGTATTCAATATAAAGCTCTTATACATCAAATCTAACCACATTAAAACAATTTTGAACCATAGAATGAATTAGTCAGTTTTTGCAAAATGGTACAGTGAATAGAAATCCCGGGCAACCTTATAATGAAAATGCTTCACAATCTAACAATGTAACAGTTAAGAAATTCCTTACAATTTTTCATCAAATCAATCTCATATAATCATTTTGATATGTTCTCTATTAAACTATTTGAAACAATTAGCAACCTACACTAGGTGAACATGAATCATGAGGAAGATACCATGCATGAAAACTCATGTTCCAATTCAACAAAACTTCAATCAAGACATGCACTTCATAAGGAGAATATTTCGAACTTACCATACATAAAAGACTCATACGCATTCAATTTACTATTAACTCTTTGTTTTAGGCTTGAATAAACACATAAAGAAAGGTTAAGGGCACCTCACTCCCAATAACCATATTCTTCACCATACTCCCCCACTTAGGAGAAACCCATTCTAAGGTCAACATAACATTTACTACTAGGAACTCCCGCAAGGAACATTAAACCTTACTAACACTTTCTTACCAAGGTCTACCTCATGAAGACTAAAGACTCTCAAAGATCTCATAATCTAACCACTAGGAGAACTCACATTTATTTTTCAGATCCATCAATTCCCTTTCTATGGAAGGGTCTTAAACAACTTCAAACTATCTCAAAAGCCACTCCTCATTTCAGAAAATATACCTTACCATTCTTTCAAACTTAACTACCCTTCAAAAGGTAACTAGGCCAACCTAAGGTCATCAAGACTATCTATCACACCTAATTCAATAAGTAACATCTCATTTTTTCTCTCCCTCAACCAAATCATCAGAATGACACCCTCAAGGGATCAACACATAAGGGAACCAAGGGAAAACACCATATACAAATCTATTAGGCACGATTAGATGAATGAAGAAAAGAAACTTTTCCTAGCACCCAATATCCTTCTATTCATAATATGGAGCACCAAAACATTATAAACAAGACTCTACTAGAAGTTAGAGTGTCCTTGTGTCACCACACGACAAATGAGACTTCAAGAAGTTTTATCTAAACCACTCGTATCATTCATTGCATAATAAACACACTAAATGAGTAAAAATTTAAAACTTTTTACACACACGAAGAATTATTTTCATAATCATCACTGAAGCGAAAGACATTCATTTAAAACATTAGACCTTTACTAAATATCCTTGAACCATCTAAACTTAAGAGTATACAATACTTGGGACTAAGCCCATACAAGGCCTAAAATAAAGACTAAGACATAAAGGAACACATGTGAATATTGTCCTCGAATCGGTGAGGACTCACCAATACTTCATCTTCAACCCTCGGAAACCTATTCGTCCTCCATGGCATATCAAGAATTTCAATTCCCTACATATTAGTCACAAAGGGAAAAGAAGGGATTAGCACTTTAGACGCACTACGTATGGAAGCCATGCAAAAATCATGAAAATGGGACGTTTATTAAATAACATTCTTTTCATGAATTTCAATTTAAACATCATATTATAAGCATAAGAACAAATTTAACAACTTACAAATAGATAAGGAATCATTTGAGCAAATAGTCACATTTTTAAGGAACATTATAGTAAACCTAGCCAAGTTAAGGATAATCAATTCCAACATTAGAGTGCAACCCATTTAACATGCAATCTTCTCACTAAAACCTATCCTAAGACTCACTTATGTAATAAAAGGAAAGGTCTCCCATACACCCTCTCTATGAACACCTAAATGATCCTGAAGACCAACAACAATGAGATCAACATACATTTACAAGACATCAAACTTATAAACATAATATCCTCCTGCCGGAGGTGATCCAAAGGTTTAATTGAGTGTTGTGAAGCGACCTACCATACAATCCCTTACACACACACCTAAGATATCCGATAGACTACCTAAGATAGAACCATTTTCACTTAATCCATTAGCATACATATAACACGACATTCTCCCCTGCAAAGGTTATCAAAAGACATACACAAGTAAATCAAGAAGATAACGTCCATAATTGACCTTTTCAAGATTACCTAGTAATCCTTAAGAATACCTATGATTTTATCATGTCCACATAATAAACCATCTTCCCTAACTAGAGTCATTCTTAAGACTTATCTAGGTAAGATAAGAAGTTGACCAAGTCCACACACTTTATTCCTGTCAAGTCTACTTATTCTGTCGAAGATATGCTAGCATCTTTATAGATGAGATTGTGTGTCTCCATGGTATTCCATTATCCATCATATGGGATTGGGGTGCACAATTCACATCTATGTTTTGGAGGTCATTCCAAGAAGGGTTGGGTACTAAAGTGAAGTTGAGTATAGCTTTTCATCCCCAAATGTATGTAAAGAGGAACTTACTATTCAAACCCATGAATATATGCTTAGGTCTTGTATTATTTATTTCAAGGGAAATTGGGATAAGAATTTTCCTTTGGTGGAGTTCGATTGTAATAATATTTTTCATTCATCCATATCCATGGCTCCCTGTGAAGACTTGTATGGTAGTAGGTCTAGGTCTCTTGTTGAATGGTTTTCAGTAGGTGAGACTTCACTTCTTGGTCCCGATTTGATTTTTAAGACTTTAGCAATAGTTCATATCATACAGAACCGGTTGCAAACGACCTATAGTTTCCAAAAGTCTTATGCCGATCATAGGATAAGGGATTTGTTTTTTGAGAGGTCATAAGGTGTATTTGAAAATTTGACCTATGAAAGAGGTGGTTAGATTTGGCAAGAAAGGGAAGTTGATTCCTTGTTATGTGGGCCCCTATGAAATCTTGCAAAGGGTTGGTAAGGTTGATTATGAATTGAAACTTCCTAGAGATTTGATTTTTAAGACTTTAGAGATAGTTCATATCATACGGAATCGGTTGCAAACGACCTATAGTTGCCAAAAGTTTTATGCCGATCATAGGATAAGGGATTTGGTGTTTGAAAAAGGCCATAAGGTGTATTTGAAAATTTGACCTATGAAAGAGGTGGTTAGGTTTGGCAAGAAAGGGAAGTTGATTCCTTGTTATGTGGGTCCCTATGAAATCTTGCAAAGGGTTTGTAAGGTTGATTCTGAATTGAAACTTTCTAGTTAATTGGATTTGGTTCATTCAATTTTCCATGTTTCCATGCTTATGAAGTGTATCGGTGATCCCGAGTCTATTCTTCCTATTGAGGGTCTTTCTGTGAAGGATAACCTCTCTTATGAGGAAGTTCCAGTTCAAATTCTTCATAGGCAAGTCAAGAAGCTGAGGAATAAAGAGGTGTCTTTTGTAAAGGTGTTATGGAAGAATCACCTAGTTGAGGGTGAAACATGGAAGACCAAAACCGACATGAAGTCTCATGACCCTCATCTATTTGATAACTAAGGTTAGTAATTCTTATTAATAATGAAATTAATGATTGAAATTGAAGTTTCCTTGCTTTTTAGTAAAATCTTGCAAAAGATGCATTTTAGATATTGATAAAGTGAATCATTGTGAAATTATGCATTTGAATTTGAAATTTTTCTCTTTGGCTTGTTTGATTTATTTTGTGCATTTTGATATGGTGCGTCTTTTATGAAATAATATTTCGCTCAGTAAGTTAAATTTTTACATAATTGAGTCATATATGCTATGTTGAGGCCTTGTTGTTGTGAGAAGGATATTACTCATAATGAAATGTTGACCCTTATGTGTGGTAATTGAAGTTCTGAATTGCCTTGCGTAAGTGATATAATTTATGCTGCTATGTATTTTTGTGGGTGGGATGCTAATCTTGAGTCTATTCCTTCCTTCTTAAAGATGTTTAGTGTCATTCCGGGACGAATGTTCCTAAGGGGGGGGGGATAATATAAGACTTTGAAAATCCATGATGTGTCTTAGTGCCTAACAAAAGTATAATAATGTGTAGACATAGTTTTAAGGACTATTTTAATGCTTGTAAGTCATTAACGACGTGTAGAAACCAAAGTGTCCAAGAACGTCCATGACGTCCACAAACTAGTTCTAGGAGGTACTAGCGTGCCTAAGCCTATTTGTCTAGCTTTAAGGGTTCGTAAAATGGTAAAAATTGGTAGAAGGGTGTATAACATGTGTTTAAGTTTATTCGTGCTTGAAATGTCAGGGTAAGACTCCCTAAGGACTAACCAAGGGCCTTTGAGAAGGACCCTTGCACGTTCGAATCAACACTGCCTAGGCCGTGTGAACCCACGAAAGAGAAATCAACGGGTCTTGTGTTGATCGACGGGGAGTCAATGCCATTGTTGGAGGCCCTCACTTGCACAGTCTTTGACAAGAACAACGGATGTGAAGCACGGAGGAGTCTCAGTCAATCGACTGACCCACAATTTGTCGATTGTGGTGTCGTCGGTGATACTTCAATTTCCTACACATTTTTAATTAAGTTTGACTTATTAAATTAAGGGGTTAGGTTTTTAATTAGGGGATTTTGGAAGCCTAATTAGTTTAATTATCCTCCCATATAAATACCCCAACCCTATTAGTCTAATTACAACTCTCAACAAAACTTTATTCCTTCTCTCTCTATTGGAAGACACCATTGAAGACAAGCTAGAAGAGGGATTTGGGAGATGGAAAGGGACAATTTCACCATCAAATCTTCATCAAATTTTGAGGTATGAGATCTAATTCACCGTTGAGATCTCTTTCCTCAAAGGGTTCCTTCAAAGTATTTTCAAAAGTTGGGTTTTCATGTGGGTTCTTTTCAATCTCAAATATTATATTATGAATTCATTTGTTTATGTTTTATAGTGGATAATATGAATACATTAACATGTATTTTAACTTAAATATGATATATCTTGATGGTTTGATCTAGTTTTAAGAAAATGACCCTTAACCCTTAACCCTAGGTTTTATATTGATATAACTAGGTTGTAGTTGGTTCAATTAACTTGGTTATTGATGGAATTACTATTAGGTGATGTTGTTATATTAACCATTAAAAAATTAGTGTGAATTTTATTCTTTCATTCTTGTTTTTGAGAAGATGATCTAGGTTAGGAAGTGAATTGACCTAAGTATCTTGTATTAAGCTAAGATATAGTATTGAATTGTGATGTAGCGACTCTTCTAGTATTGTTATCATGTTGATTATTGAATTGATGATATATACCCAAATTAGGTTTAATTAAGGGTTTATGGTAAGACCTTGATGATGAACTATTAAGGAGACTTGGTAAGTCTTATGATATTTATCCTTTAGTTCAAAATTGTAGTTAATTGTGATTATGTCATGATATTGTATTGGAGTAGAACTTGTATTAGGATTGATAGGGTTGTATGACGTGTGAATTCAAATGTAATGATTATGATTGTGAGGTTGACTAAGATGTAAATGTTATAAGGATGGTGAATGATTTACCAATGTGCCTTATCATGATATGAAATGCTATTGTGCTAAGCTCGCCTATGTGAATTGTAATGAAATGACATATACTCATGGAATAATTATTGATATATGATGATGATGATGTTATACTAGGTTTATACCATATAGCCTAAACTAAACTATGATTGATAATAAAGGCTTAAAGACATTTCAAAAAGGGACTCTAGCTTAGCACCGAGTGAACTAGCTTGAGGAGTGTCCCTTACCACATAGAGAAGGTTGGATCACTTATGTACTCTTGAGATTGGAAAATAAAATGCATGTACCATAATGAGGGTCCAAATTATATCTCCTTGTTCTTGAAATATGTTGCCCCCATAGAAATACTAGCTAGTGGATCCACGTAGTTGCTATGTTTGATGTTTTTATACTACCTTGGCAAGTAATCTGCCTTCCTTCGGTGAAGGATTTTATGACACCAGATTCTGCACTAGGTCATGTGGTCTATGTCGGTTAGGGCAAGATATTTTCAAAAGGTAAAATGAACTATAGGATTGAACCCTAACTAAGATGATCTAAGGGGTCTTGTTTAGTCTAGGTAGTTGTATGGGACACTACCTAAGCATTGCACTAGTTAGTCTTGAGGGGAGTCCTTGAAGGATGTTCTTATGTATGAATATTCTTATAATGCTATTGTATATGATGAATTTCCACATTGTTGATACTATGTGATGATTACGTTCACTTATGTATATGTTGGTTTATATAATTAAAGTAAGATGATATGTACTTTTAAATGCTATATTATGTGAAGTAGGATGTAACTCAAGATTTTTGTTGGGTTACTTGATTGAGTAAGCTTATGGGGCTTTATTTGGTCATTGAACCTTATTATTTGATAGGGGTTCATGGGTAATTGACTTGCTTTTGTTATGTTGAAATATACGCTTATTCATGCTTATTGTTAATATGACTTGATGATACAATTACATTGAGTATATATATACTTATATGATATTTATGGTTGACTAGACTTGATGTTGTAGTCTTTGTAATGTACATGCCTATGAATTGATTTGGCATGGTATTTTTGAACGTGCTATGTAACCTTCCTTTACGAAGGGTGTATATATACTCGATATATATTATGTGTCTACAGAGGTTTATGGAAACCTAGAAGTAGAAATAATAAAAGGTTTGAAATTTTCCGCAAAATTTTACTTATGAATGTAATGATGTAAACTAAGAGGCTAGTCTTCGTCCTCAAAGAGGACGACGACGCCGGTTATGTCTAGGGGGTAAACCCGGTTGTGACATGTTATTTAAGAGAAACTACTAACCTCAAGTTTGGGTAGGTGTAAGAGGAACAATATGAGGATAGAGGTACTACATGTCGGCCTCGGCCTCCCATGTTGCACCCTCAACTAGATGGTTTCTCGATAGGACTTTTGCAGAGGCAACCTCTTTACTCCTTAATTTCTTTACATGATGATCTATGATCTCACTCAGAATCTCTTCATAAGAAAGGTTCTCATTAACCCCTAAACCTTCTACATGGAGAATACAAATCGGGTCACCTATACATTACTGGAGCATAGAAACACGGAACACCGGGTGAACCAAGGCCAATTCATTTGGAAATTTAAACTCATATACAACTTTACCAACTCGCTTGAAGATTTCATAAGGGCCCACACACTGGGTACTAAGTTTACCCTTCTTACCGAACCTCATAACTCTTTCATGGGTGAAATATTCAAATAGACCTAATCAGCTATTTCAAACTCAACATCCCTCTTTCTATTGTCGACATATGAATTTTACCGACTATAAGCTATTTTTCACCTATATTTTCTTCGTGGCCTCATTGACTACCTTGGGAGTAAGAAGAGAAAATTCACCCACTTCAAACTACCCAACCGGAGACTTAAACTTCCTACCATAAAGGGCTTCTAATGGTTACATAGAAATACTCAAGTCGTAGCTATTGTTTTAGGAAAATTCTATCAAAGGTATGTAGTCCTCCCAATGACCTTTGAAGTCAATGACTGAATCTCTCAGCAAGTCTTCAAAGGTTTGGATGGTACGCTCCACTTGACCATTAATTTGAGGGTAAAATGTGGTACTAAGTTTCACTTGAGTACCAATCCCACTTTTGAAAGACCTCCAAAAGTGGGAAGTAAATTGGGTACCTCTATCTGAAATTATTGACAAAGGGGCCCAAAGCAACTATACGATCTACTTAATGTACAATCTAATATAATCTTCCACAGAATAAGAAGCCTTTACGGGAATTAAATAGGATGATTTAGTAAATCTATCAACAACAAACTAAGTGGAGTCATGTAACCTAAAAGTACGAGGAAAACCTACCACGAAGTCCATGTTGACATCTTCCCACTTCCAAGTGGGGATATAAATATCTTGAGTTAGACCTCCCGTCCCTTGGAGCTCTGTCTTGACTTGTTGGCAATTTGAGTGTCTAGGTACAATTTTTGCTATGTCCCCTTTTATTCCATTCCATCAATAAACTCATGCAAGTCAAGATACATTTTGGTGGCCCCTAGATGGATGGAATATCAAGACCCATGAGCCTATTCTATGACTGTTTCCCTTAGTCCATCCATATTCGATACACATAACCTTCTTTAGTTCCTAATTCCCCCATTTTTTACTTCAGAGAAAGTATTTACAGATTTATTAAGATCCAATTTCTTCAACTTCATCAATAGAGGATAAAGATGTTGCTTAGGTTTTACCGCAACCACATTACCTTTCCCGGGGTGGTAAAGGACACTCATTTTATAATTCTTAAAAAGCTCTAACAACCTTCTTTTGCGTAAATTCAAGTCATTTTGAGTGAACATATATTGGAGACTCTTGATATCGTTAAACACATATACGTGGACTCGATAGAGATAATGTCTCCAAATTTTAATGAAAATACTATGGCTGCTAGCTCAAGGTCATGAGTTTGGTAGTTCTTCTCATGCACCTTGATTTTTCTAGAGGCATATTCTATTACCTTACCATGTTGCATGAGCACAAAACCCAAACCTAATCGAGAAGTGTCACAATAAACCACAAACCTTTGGGTACCATCCAGTAAGGTTAGCACCAGAGGGGAGTTGAGTTTATCTTTCAACTGTTGGAAGATATTTTCAAACAATTCCGACCATTCAAACTTGAAGTTTTTTTTGGTTAAGGCCTTTAATGGTGAGGGGATCGATGAAAATCCCTCAAACAACCTCCTATTTCCCGGATAAACCCAAAAATATTTTGATGTAGGTAGGATTCAAAGGTCTAGGCCAATATTTGACCATATCCATCTTTCTCGGATCTACCTATACACTTTTATTCAATACAACGTGACAAAGAAAACAAACTGATCTCAAACAAAAATTCACATTTATTAAATTTAGCAAATGTTGATTTTCCTTGATGACTTGCAACACTATCCTCAAATGGTTCATATGATCATTCTCACTGTCGGAGTATATCAAGATATCGTCAATGAAGAAAATCACAAACAAATCAATATACCTTCTAAAAACATGATTTATAAGGTCCTTGAAAGCCACAATCTCATTTTTAAGACCAAAGGACATCACTAAGAATTCAAAATGACCATATCTAGTTCAAAATTCAATTTTTGGAATATCAACAACTCTCACTCTAAGTTGGTGATAACCCGACCTCAATTCAATTATCAAAAGTAACTTTCTCCTATGAGGTGGTCAAAATATCATGAATTATAGAGAGTGGGTATTTAATCTTTATAGTGACCTTGTTCAATTTCTGGTATTCAATATACATTAAAAGAGAACTATTTTTCACAAATAGAACCAGGGCACCCCATGGATATATGTTTGGTTGAATAAAACTCTTATCCAGCAAATCCTTGAGTTGAGACTTTAATTCCTTCCACTCGGCCGGAGCCATCTTGTAAGGATAGATTGAAATAGGTTCAGTATCCGGCAATAAATAGATTCTGAAATCTAATTCCCATTTGGGAAAAGTTTCAGGAATGACATTGGGAAGACTTTCAAAAAGTCCTTTACGGGGACCGACTCTAAAGGAAGACTCCCGGATTCAAGATCCTTGAATCTAACAATATGATAGAGACATTCCTTAGAAATTAGCTTGCAATCTTTAAGACATGAAATAATTCAAACTTTTTGAGTTAAGTTTCCCCCCTTACATTCTAAAATAGCTGCATTAGGAAATTTAAACTTTACTACCCGAGTTATACAATCAATGGAGGCAAAACAAACATGTAGCCAATCCATACCAAAAGTGAGTACAACGTATCATGTTCTACCAAATCAACCAGTGTGACTCGATTGCGAAACTATATGAGACAACCCCTATAAACTCTTTTAGCAGTTACGGAATCACTTACTTAGGTAGAAACAAAAAAGGATTCTCTAAGTCATTGGGAAGTACATAAAGTTTCATAGACACTAAAGGAGTTTCAAAAGACAAAGTGTCACCAGGATCGAGTAATGCATAAACATAATTGAAAATACTTGCAACATATCGTTAACACAATCCGGAAATCTCTCTTGATCTCCTCGTGATCAGAGAGTATAGAAACGATTCTTCTTATGAGCATCATGATTTTTTAGGACTTATTTGATCTTGAGAATTTTTCCATCCTTGAGAATTTAACATATGAAAATCCCTCTTCATGTGTCAACTCTTACCACAACCATAACAATTACTCGTGCCAACTAGGCACTTACATTCCTATTTTCTACCACACTTAGCACAAATAGTCTTCTCAACATAAAAACCACCAACTCTTCCTTCTTTAGATTTGGGGGTAGACAATTTAAGTTTGTTGAACCTTGGAGTAATAGGAGGACCTTGGTTGGAGAACCTCTCCTTGAACCTTGACTTGTCTTGAAACTCAAACGTAGCTGTAGAATAATTTCCATCTTTGGCCCTTGTCCTCTTCAACTTCTCACCTACTTGCTTAAGATTTTGCTCCTCAATTTGTTCATCATGAACCATGAGATGAGAGATTTTAATGCTAGGAATCAACATTGCCGACTTACATTCATTAACCACAAGGTCGGATATCCCCATAACAAATTTTTTGACCTTAGCCCTACGATCCGCCACCATAGAAGGAGAATAATTGATAGTTGAGTGAACTTGACCCTATACTTCTTCACTCTCATACCCCCTTGACGAAGATAAATAAATTCTTGCATTTTCCTCTCTTTTAAGTCCAAGGTGAAGAACCTATCAAGGAAAGTCATCTTGAATGAAGCCCAACTAGTTGGACCTTCACTAATAGGCCTCTCCTCCTTCCATTGATCATACCAAACTTGAGCCACATGTTAGAGTTTATAGGTGGGTAGTTCCGCCTTTTCTTATGAAGACACACCCATAACATCTAACACATTGAGCACTTCATCAATGAACCCTTGCGGGTCCTCCTCCACTTTGAAGCAAAAGAAAGTAGGGGGATTAATTCTTGTGAAATCCCAAATCTTAGAAGTGGTAGTTCTGAGATTAGGGTTAACTTATACCCTAGTGTCCCTAGCCACTTGAGTTGCAAACCCTTTAGTCAAACAATGAATAGCCACCCTCATATCGACATTAGAAATAAACACTTATTTAATAGGAATTTGAGGGTTTTAAGGAGCTTGAGAGGGAACCACCTCATTCACATTCTGCTCCTCAGCCCTCATAACATTAGTCTTTCTTGTAATCATTTCCTATAAGCATAAAAAAAGAATTAGAAGGAAGAACAAGATAGATTTAATATTCTTAGACATGACTAATGAATATCAAAAGAGTGAAAGTTCCTAATCATATCATAACCTCTCATTCATAAGTTTGGCGCGCTTTACATTCATGAATAAGAATCT
Source organism: Solanum lycopersicum (assembly GCF_036512215.1). Lineage (NCBI taxonomy): Eukaryota > Viridiplantae > Streptophyta > Magnoliopsida > Solanales > Solanaceae > Solanum > Solanum lycopersicum. The sequence continues at coordinate 38,007,465 of NC_090803.1, forward strand.
ACACAATGTGGTATTTTGTGACATCAATCTAATATCGCTCTTAATCTTATGCTATGATACAATGTTTTTAATGACCAAAGAGAACCCTCTAGTCGTTACCGGCATGTCGGCATCAAAGAGGTCTTCTACAAGCCCTTAGCATTCATTATAGAATGTACTATAAAATAAAAATACAGAAAAATTATGACATTAACTTTGGAATTTCAACTTCAATTCATTTATGAAAATTAAAATCTAACTTCATCAAATCATACCATCTAGACATAGAAGTGTAAAAATTGGGACTTATCCCTTACATCAATAAGAATTCTAAAAATAGCAAATACAACAATGTCTTCCAGCAGAAGCAAAGGAATTAAAAGCTAGAACATAAGGGTCTTACCCTAATGTGAGGACTCTCCTACTTTGAGAAGAAAATAAAAGTGTCTTGAGGCAATAGCCTTGAAATCTCATCAAAGGTTCGAACCTACAATGTTTTGGAAAAAAGGAAGAAAATATGGTTGGTATAATACACATACTAAGTATGACTTCTATGCATAAAATCTTCAATGAATATATAAAAAGAAATTTTAGTCAAAATATGATTTTTACCAATTAAATACAATATGCATAAAAAGTAAGCATCAAAGCGAACCCCACATTATATCATCCCAACCACACACAACCCAAGCAAGACTTGCACAATGCAAAGAATAGAATCTCATAACTCTATCCAAAGTTATACATCATATCAAGAGACCCATTTCATATATATATTCTTATATCATATCATAACTTACCCAATAAATAAGGATCATACATAAGTCGTAGTCAATATAGTAATAAGAGAACACTACTACAACAGTCTCTTACGATCCCACCAATGCAATGTGTAAGACAAGTCCCATACTCTTCCTTACACTATGTAGAACCCCTTAAGAAATCCATAGTAATAGTTCATACATTTACATTATTCATTTACATTTACATTAGAGAAAGAGGTTGCAATAACCGACATTAGACCATGTGAGCTACATGGAATCCGGTGTTCAACTCCCACACCGAAATGAGAGGGTTAGCACTTGCCTAAGGTGTAACCTTTCATACATAGATATATAGGTGGATCCACTATGCTAGAGTCCTATGTGGGAGCATATTTAAGGGTTTAGAAGATTGTTACTAGAATCCCAAACATGCTAATATGGGGGTTTCCATGATAAAACACATATATTGGGAATCCAGACTTGCTAGACGTGAGGAGTTGAGTGCTCATTATTGTTCGGATCTTGACCGTTTTGAGCTTCCCAAGATCTATGTTGTTGGGAACTCAGTAAGGGTCTTACCATTTTCATTATTACCACCCATGTAGGGATACAAACTTACTAAAAGTGAGACCCCTATCTCATTTACATGCCTTTTTAGTAGTAAGCGTCTATTACCTTTAGTAATCATCTTTAGTTATCACAGAAGTTCACATTAGCCTTTACAAGGCTCTTATGTAAACATCTTATCATAATAACTCATAGAGGTTCATAAGTTAGAACAATCCTTTCACTTTAGAAACACTAGCAAGTCAGTAAATATTTCACTTAAACATTACATTATAATCACGAGCACTACCTTTCAATCATATATACATCATACCATATCATACATACATACTTCATAGAAAAATTTAGTGTTTAGGGTTAAGGATGATGGGACCTTGTCCTACACCATAATAATACATGAGATATAGCATCATCAATATCTAACAAATTCATCTTTCCTACATATGTTCAAGGAAGAGCCAACATTTTATACCTTCTTTCCCTTCAACGTAATTCATGCTTGAGCCACCCAACAATGCGTAACCAACACATAATATAAGATAATTCATGAATAAATAACATAACTAACAACAATATAGCAATTTATATATTTATTATCTTCAATCAATTCACCATGTGAAATCCAAGATTCATGAAATTGGGGAAGACCATGGGTCCAAGGAAATACCAAGTGAACAATAATTATTACCCATAATTATACACCTACAAAACCTTAAGTAATCAAAATTCATCAAACTGATTCATATTTTTGCTTTTCAAAGAAGACCCATGTGTATATAAAGACCCTAGATTTTTTTTTGGAAATTTTGAAAATCTCATTGGGGGTAGCTCTTGTGGAAAGGAACCCAAGAGTGAAATAAATCATACCTTAATGAAGACTTAGCTACGAAATTCACTTTGAAACCTTTGGGAATTAGTCCTCTTGTTGGAGCTCCAAGGTTCTTTAATGGAGGTTTGAGGAGATAGAGAATACAGAGAGAAGGAAGACGTTCTATATATTTTTTATATCTAAATGAGTGTTTGTGTTTTTTATTGTTGAAAGGGTGAAAAATGACCAAAAACCATATATATTAAACCTTCCCAAAACACCCCTACACTAGTTGGACTTTAACGTAGAGGTCCAAATTGAGTTTTCATTAAATTCCAGATTTTGTCGAGATTTGAAGGTGGCTCCACAACGCTCCACCATGTTTAAGAAGACCTCATATACGCGGATTTGAATTTTTCAAGAATTGGGGGCTGCCGCACGACGTGCTGCCACTCCTATTATGTCCTTGTCAAAATCTTTTCTTTGTTGCTCCTCTCTAAACCCTCAAAACTTCCCCAACTCTTTCCCCAAACCCTTAGGATTGTAATTACTCCTGATTAGGTCATACTTAATTGATTTAGGCTCTAGTTTAGGTCATAGAAAATCTGGGGTATTACAATATCCCCCTTAGGAACATTCATCCCCGAATGACACCTTAAGCATTGTATAGGGGACAAAGACTCAAGACAAGAAGCCTAACAACAAGCAATATCCAAATGAGTCAAAAATCAAATAAGGAATTCTCAACTAGTTTTAACACATAATTATAGATTTAAAACATAGGAACTTAATCCACAACTCATCACATACAAGAGCTCATCATTTCATATCACATACTGGAGGAATTACCTTTTCTGTGTCAACATGAGCTAAATGGGATCATTAAAGAGTTACCATGATAACTTCTTTTCATAACAAAACCAAGAATTCAATTACAACTCTCATGAGGATAATATTACACAATACATATAAGTGCAAGTCATTCATGAGGAACATAATTCAAGAAAACTGAATTTAAGCATGAAATTCTACAAATATATGCACATATTAGAAACCATGATGAGTTCAACATTATAAAAAAATCTTCTTTAAGAGAAACTACTAACCTCAACTTTGGCTAGGTGTAGGAGGAAAAATATGAGGACTGCGAGACTTCAGGTCGGCCTCTATCTCCCATGTTGCACTCTAATCAAGATGATTGTCCATAGGACTTTTATGAAGACAACCTCGTAATTCCTCCATTTCTTAACTTGACGATATAGGATCGTAATCGGAACCTCTTCATAAGAACGATTCTCATTCACCCATAAGCCTATTAAAGGGATAAAAGAAACAGAGTCACATATACATTTCTTTAGCATAGAAACATGGATTATCTGGTGAACCGAGCCTAATAAATTTGGTAATTTCAACTCATAAGCAACTTTCTGGATGCGCTTGAAGATATCATAAGGGCCCACATACTGGGACTATGTTTCCTTTCTGACCAAACCTCATCACCCCTTTTAATTCCTAAAATCTTCAAGTAGACCATTCACCTATTATACACTCAAGATCCCTCTTTCTATTGTTTGAATATGACTTTTACCGGCTATAAGCTATTTTAAACTATATATAATTAATTTAAGTTTCTTCCTGCCCTCATATATTACCTCGGGACCAACAAGAGAAAATTCATCCACTTCAAACCATCAAACTAGAGAAGAACACGTCCTAACATATAGTGCTTCGAATGGTGCTATAGAAATACTCCAATAGTAGCTATTGATGTAGGAAAATTCTTTCAAAGGTAGGTGCTCATCCCAATTACCTTTGAATACAAGGACACACACTCTCAACATGCCTTCTAGGGTTTGGATGGTGCACTTCGCTTGACAATCCATTCGAGGTTGAAATGTGGTTCTAAGTTTCACTCGAGTACTAAGCCCTTTTTGGAAAGACCTCCAAAAGTGGGAAGTAAATTGGGAACCTCTATCCGAAATGATCCACAAAGGGTCCACATGCAAGTTTACGATCTCCTTAATGTACAATGAATCATAATCTTCCGCCGAATAAGAAACCTTTACGGGAAGGAGATGGGATGATTTAGTCAACCTATGCACAAAAACCCAAATGGAGTCATTTATCCCTATGGTTACGAGGAAAACCAACCGCAAACTCCATGTTGAAATCCTCCCACTTCAAAGTGGGGATATTGATATCTTTAGTTAGACCTTCCGCTACTTGGTGCTCGGCATTGACTTCTTGTCCATTTGAGCATCAAGACACAATGTTTTCTATGTCCTATTTAATTTTGTTCCACCAATAAATCTTGAGTACTTCACGATGCATTTTGGTGGGCCCCAGATGAATGGAATATCAGGACCCATGGGGCTTTTCTAAAAAATTTTCCCATCTACATTCAGTACACATAACTTTCCTTGGTTCCTAAAACCCCCACTTTATCCTTGGGAGATTTTTTTTATTGATTTATTAAGAAACGATTCCTTCTACTACATCAACAAAGGATAAATATGTTGCTTATATTTCACCTTAACCACAAAATATGACTTAGTGTTATGTCGAATTATGAAACCATATGTTATAAATGAAATATGTCAAGCTAGAGCTTCATATTTATTTATTGAGTTAATAATTTGTTAATATAATTAAATTTAGCCTTTGAAATTAGTATTAAAGGGCTTCCACGTCAAACATCAAAAGACGACTAAGACGTTCGAAAATTAGCCTTGTGTGTGCTAGTGTGTCCTTGTATGTTTTCCTAGTATTTATGTCTTTTTTAGGGTCTGAAAATAGTTTTGGTGACTCTAATGTCTTAATCAACATATTTAGGGTCAAAAATTTCAGGTATGACTCCTTGATAATCACCCTTAGAGTCCTTGAGAAGGACCCGAACGTTGGTCAAGAAAGCTGGCGGTCTGCATGTTTTTGGCAATGCCTCCACGTCGCTAGCCTCCACTTAAAGGAAAATATTTTTCCTTGTGACGCGGTATTGTCAAGAACCATTATTCCTTAAATTAAATTCTAGAACCAAGATTTAGAGGTGTCCCTACGATGTGCAGACATGTCCTATATTTTGTCGTGTCGGTGTAAAGTCAAATTAGACCTGGTTAATAGGTCAAATAAGTGTAGGGGCGTTTTGGTTACTTTGGGGATTATTATAAGCAGTTTTTGAGTCACTTTTACCCCCAATTAACCAATCAAAACAAAACACTCAAGTTGAAATCAAAAGCTCTCCATTTTCTTTCTCCAAAACCTCCATTGATGAAGATCCACTGAAAAAGGTCAATTTCTCCATGTTTGCAACCAAAATTTTGTGGGCTTTCTACCAATAAGGTATAATTATTTCATCCTTGATTCTTCTATCATTCAAGTAGTCAATACAAAGGCTTTTCAAGAGATTTCAAAATTTTAAAAGTTAATGTTTCAAAAACTAAAGATGGATTCTTCCATCAAAACGTGTTAATGGATGAATTTTGATGGTTCAATTTTAATTGATGATTTATGATCAATAGCTCTTTGAACCTATGGTTATCTAATTATCTAATTTTTGATTATGAAATGATTTTGATGTATGTGATTGGATATTATTACAATTGTGTTTATAAGATGTTGTATTATGGTTATGTTCTGCCATTTATTCCTAATTATGATGAATTGTTAGAGAATTGAGAAAAGGTGATCAAGGCTTGGATGAAGGGTAAGTTGACCTAAATTTTTTTTGTTCTTAGTGAATTGATCTTGAGTTGTATGGTGCACCTATGGTGGAGGTATTTACTAAATGTATATGATTTTATATGTGAATCGTGATCATGGTCTTGAAGGCATTGAATCTGAAGTAATGTGATGTTATTAAGTATATGTATGGAGATTATAACCCCTCCAAAAATTACTAAGGTTAAACTAGGTCCTAATGTGTATGTAATTATGTCTTGAAATCCTAAGATGGTTTAAAATGATGTTTGAGGCAGTGTCTAAAGATTTTGGTGAAGTTTGAAGTCAAACATCAAGGGACGAGCAATACATTCGACAACAAGTCACCTATGATCCTTATGTTTTTTCATGTGCTTAGGAGTGAGTAATAAGTTTATGAGGTACTTATATGGATTATAATAGTGTTTAGAGTTATCACATTGGGTTTGGAAAGGTTTGGAGGTCAAAAGTCCAAGAACGTTAGGTGACATTTAAAGATAGCCTTTAGACGTCCTTGTGAGTTTTGATGTGTTTTAGCATGTTGCGTGGTTTTTTAGATGTTGAAATTGTTTGGAAATTTTCTTAGTACCTAGAGGTATGTGTTTATAGGTTTAATGTTCGGGTATGACTCCACCTAGGACCAACAATCTTCATTATAAGAAGAACCAACTTGGACCTCAGCAAAACCAAACATGGCAATTGACTGCCCCCAAACGATGGCCAGTTGACAAGACGCCCGACCGTCGATGTAACCATGTAGTAATGATGTTTAGGAGATGAATAATAACCCAACGATCCCCATCTACAGGGCCTGGACTCACTAATGGACCTAGCATCGACGGTGATGAATTTTTGCCAACTTTCTGTTAAGACTTGGTGCATTTTGGAAAAATTCACCCCAACTCTTATAAATTTGGAGGATGGTTACTTTGTTTTTTAGTGGGTATTATTATAGTATATAATTCATGAAATTCTCATTTAAATACTAGAACCTAGATAAAAACCCATTCCCCACCAATGTTTTTTCAAAAACCTTCGTGAGAGCTCAAGGTGAAGATAAAGCTTTAAAATAGGTATTCAATTGAGTTTCTTCTTCAACTATCATTGGATTCTTATAATAAGGTATGGTATTTATTTATATAAGTCTTTATATCACCTTAGATTCAATTTTAACAATGATTTTCGAAGATTTCAAAAATTGGATAAAACACCAATTTCTACTCTAAGTCTTGGGTTCTTGTATAAAATGTTTTCAAACATTACGATATGATATTATTGATGTATAATTTATGTTTTCCAATGAAATTCTCTATGAACCCTTGGCATTCGAAAAAATTTCAATTTGACAAAAATATGGGTTATTTGATCATGATTTGATATTAATGAATTCATGTGAAGATTGATATGGGATTTTGATTTATGTATAGATTATGATTGTGTGGTTTATAGGCTGTTTAACTTTTATTAATTGAGTATTGTATGTTCTTACATCTGTTCTATATTAAGCTTATTGAATTGATATTGATTTAATGCTTATGAATTCTAGTGTAGTTTTTTATGGGCTATTGAATGATGTAAGAATTGTATTCAATTGATGTCTAATTGGTTTTATATTTAAAAATCTATATTGAATTGACCTATATCCATTGTGTATTATGGTTGTTTAATTGAATTGATGTTCATGGCCATGGGTAAGGGGCTTATGGCATTGAATTGGATGATTTAGTTCTGTATTGAAGTGGTGAGATTGAATGGGTGGTATGCTTCCCTAGCTCTCTTAATATTATGTACATATTTTGTATTATAATGATTATTGGTATTTCCAACTTATGGTGGCGGTGCTATGTGAATGATGTGGCCTTGTCGGTGTTACTTTATGTATTATGATTATCACGTCCTTCTCGGTACTACTTGAAGTATTATGATGATTTGTGTAGTTAATTTATCTGAAGTATGAGAATATCTATCTACATGTGATCAATGTGAAAGTATGTATTCTTCTATTAAAATTTGGTGATCATGTTAGACTATGACTATGTCTTAGTATGTGTAGCATTAGAATTAATCTGTGATTCTTCCTACTTAACTATATGAGTCTATAGTGGTTATATTGATGATGTTATAGTAATGTATTGGATGACATAAAGATGATAAGGGACATTCCTAAGAGCTTCTAAGAATTATATACAAGATGTAATAAAGTGAAGTATGTTGTGTCTTGTTTTAGTAGACTTGTGTCCCTTACTTGATACATGTATGAATGATAAGTGAACATGAGATGTCTTGACTAGGTAAGATTAATGAACCCTTGTAATGTATGAATGAATGATATTTGATACCTTAAATGATGTTAAGAAGTCATGTACGTGGAACCTCAAACCTAGTGGTAATGTAATGAACTTTGAAGTGGAAACCCGTAATGGTATCCTTCTTTTAATGCAATATGGACTTAAAATTATTTTGCTAGAACGACATCATATCATCCTTAGGAAAGTCATTATGAGCTATCTTTGTCTCTATTGTAAGGTAGACCTAGTGGACCTCTTAGGTAGTGTAAACGTGATTAGGTTATAAGCTTGATATGGCACTCATTTGGATGAACCTTTAATGTAAATGACTATATGAGAACAAAGGCTAGCACCAAGTGAGTTTATTATGGGAAGTATCTCTACTTGTAAATGAGACTAGAGTACAATATAGTTGTACTTGAGAATGAGAATAGACTACATAAAAGTCTTTCATATTCAATAACCATGTGCCTACATGAGATATGTCCTACTTCTACCATTGTCATGTAGAACACCCTCATCGGAGTAGGTTAGAACTCCAGATTCCATGTTTAGCTATCGTGGTCTATGTCGTTTATTGTATATTATCATCATATAGGATACCTACTAGCATTGGAGAAGTTCTATGAAATTTAATTGGTGGAATCGGACACTATTTAGACATTGCAGAATAGGCTTTGAAGGTATTAGGTAGAGTTCCTAGGTCTTTTTCAAGACCATTACTTGAATTTCCTTATGTGATATGAGTCTTAAATAAACTAATGAATGTAATCACTTAAATTAAAAAAGCATGTTAAATGAAGAAGTACTTATCTAGAGTAGTTAAGGGTTTTCCAGTTAAGGTGTGAAGGGGGAATAGGAATGGTCTCTTCGTATCTTACCTAGATAAGTTATAAGAAGGAATCTAGTTATGGAAGTTTGTTGGTTATGTAGACATGATCTAAGCCTTAGGTCGTCTTAAGGATTGTTTAGGTATTCTTGAAGAGGTCAAATCATGGATGTTGTCTTCTTCATTAACTTAGGTAAGTCATTTGATTGACTTTTGAAGGAGAATATCATATCATTTATATGTTGTTGTATTAAGTGTGAATGATTCTATATTAAGTAGTATATAGGAGCACTTAAGGGCGTGTGTAAGGCATTGCATAGGCGGTCCCTTTATAACTTACTCAAGTGAACCTTAGAATCACCTTTGGTAGGAGAAACTCATTTCGATATGTTTAGTGTATTGTAAGTGAGTATATCTCATTATGGGTGGTCTTAAGGATCATTCAGGTTTACCTAGAGAGGTTATATGGGCGGTCTCTCTTTTTCTTACTTAAGCGAATCTTAGGATATCTTTTAGTGAGGGAGTTAAATGCTAGGAAGTGTCTAAGATGACATTAAAGGACTTTGATATGGCTCACTATAATGTTTTCATAAAAAATTGAATAATTTCTTAAATGATTTATTATGTGTTCCTAAGATTTTAATGTTGTTCTTATGCTTATACTATGATGTTTTAACCAAAATTCATGAAAAGCATGTTATTTACTAAATGTCACTTTTTTATGGTTTTTCCATGCCTTCCATACTTAGTGTAGCTAATGTGCTAACCCCTTCTTTTCCCTTTTTGACTTAAGTGTCAGAAATTGAAAGTATTGATGTGCCATGTAGGATGGATAGGTTTCTAAGGGTTGAAGATGAAGTATTGGTGAGTGCTCATTGTTTCTAGTACAATATCCACATGTTCCCTTACGTATTAGTCTTCTTCTTATGTCCTGTATGGGCTTAGTCTCAAGTGTTGTATACTCCAAAGAATAGATGGTTCAATGAGATGTTGTAAAGGTTTAGTGTTTAAATGAAAGTGTTCCGCTTGCGTGTTGATTATGGAAAGAGTTCTTCGTGTGTGATGAAATTTTAAATTCTTATTAATTTTATAATGGTTATTATGCAATGAATTATACAAGTGTCTTTAATGAGACTTCTTGAAGTCTTATTTGTCGTGTAGAGATTCAAGGATGCTCTAACTTCTAAGGTGTACTTGAGGGTCATTATAGAGATGTCTTATGAAATTATGAATGTGGATCTTGAAGATAGTATGAATAATTGAAGTATGGTGTGCATGTGAAGTATGATTGTCTGTAGATTATGATGACAATGTTTTGAATAATGGTGGTTTTGTGAAATTTTTTCTCACATATACTCGTACACATAATGAATGAAAGAATGAAGATAATGAAAATATAATGAATGAGAGTCTATTTAAATGTATTCTCAATAGAACTCTAATGAATGAAAAAGGGGGATTTTGGGGTTGACAGTCTTTGTGTGTTGAGATGAAGTGTCTAGTAAAACCTTAATATTCTAAAGATCTTTCAATTGAATGAATGATAGGTTGGGGGTTTTCGACTCTTCATGATTTTAGATGTAGTATCCAAAACTACCTCTAGAGATGAGTACTCTTTGTGAGTTTAGATGGGGAATAATGCTTAGCTTCGAGGGAATTTGACAAAGAGGTGGATATTCTTCGTAAGTTGAGATGTAGTTTTAAAATGTAACCTCTTGAGGTGGGTACTCTTCGTGAGTTCATATGTAGTACTAGAAGAAATCTTCTTATCCCTTAACTAAGCGCTCCCATAGGACTAGCTATTGGCGTTCCATGTAAAGGTTAAAAGATTGACCTTATCTTAAAAAAGTGGGGATCCCTCATCCGGTAGGGGTTAATAGTGGGATTCTATGTAAATCTCTCATGGTCTATGTCAATTAAAACTATCCATAAAAAATGAATGTAATGAACTAGGTCTTTATACGGTTGTGCTACTTATGGTAACTGGTTGAATGGGACACCATCTATGCATTGCAGAAATAGACATTTGGAGGGAGTCTTGGTGTGTCCTTTTAATGTTAATGAATGAATGGGTTATTATATATTGTTAATGAAGTAAGTTGACTTTATGTCTAATGTTGTTAAAACATGTCGATCTTATGTATAATGTTAATGAAGGCTATGTAAATATGTAATGTGATGTGCCTAGTCTAAGGTGATTCCTAAGGAGCACTATGTGGGAGTAGTAGCATGAGATGCTACTTAGATATTGCACTAATGAAACTTGGAGTTATCCTAGGGGATAGTCAATATATGAAATTCTTAAATGCAGGAATGTTTCTTGTAGTATCTCCGGTAATGAATATTGACTTGTTGAGTTGAGATGAAATATCCTTATTTTTGGTAATCATAAGGAATACTTAGGTTTGTATTGAAGAGGTTTTATGGGCAGTCTCTTAATGTCTTACCTTGGCGGGTCTTAAGATAAATTTGGATAAAGGTCTGAATGAATAATGGGTTACTAAATGAATATGGTTATATGTTGAGAATTATGGAAGTATTACTTTGTATGTGGATGATGACTTGTATGATGTATTGTACACTTGATTCATGAAGTTTTACCAAAATAGCATGAAAGACATATTTCAACCAAATGTCCTCTTTAAAGCAAGTTTTTGCATATTACCATACTTATTTGATTAATTGTAATAACTCCTTATTATTATCCATTTCCAGAAGTCTAAGTGGAAGGAAGTGAGGATCTTACATTTGTAGATTGGGAAGTATATTTTTCTCCCAAATCTCTTCGTACTACCTCATATGTTCGAGGACATGTATGTTACTTTTAGTTTCTTTCTATTACGGACTTTGTATATGACATGAGTTTCTTTTCTATGTAAGGGTCGTGAACCTATTATAATAAGATGTGTCTAAGATTGATTGTGATTATGAAACTTAATTCTTCTTACATTTTATGAAATATTTTTCTTATTGACTTTATTATGAATAGTTTTTATTCTACACTACTTTTCATAACTATGTGATTAATGAAAGCTATAAGGCTTGTACAAGATCTCCGAGATATCAAGTGTGCCACGTCACGACTTAGGGGTGCTGTTGTGTTGTGACACAACCCTTTGGAGATTCTTCTAAGTGAACACCCAACTGGGCCAACCTATGTACCTATTTCATTAGCTCCTTCTTATATTATAGACAACATGAGTCACACTACCCATAAACATACGACTTAAAGCATCTAAAACCTCATTAGCTTTCCTTGGTGGCAGAAGACACTCATACCATAATCTTTAAAAGCTGTAACTACATTCGTTGGCGTAGATTAATGTAATTTTGAGTAAACACATACTAGAGACTCTTGTGATTGGTAAAAAAATCTACATGAACTCCATATAGGTAATGTCTCAAAACTTCCAAAGAAAACACTACGACCGCTATCTCATGGTTATGAGTTTCTTAGTTCTTATTATGAGCTTTGAGTTTCCTAGAGGAATATTATATCGCCTTACCATGTTTGATGAGGACACAAACCAAACCTACTTGGCAACCATTACAATAAACCATAACACATCTGTACCCTCTATTATGATTAACACCGGAACGGAGGTGAGTTTATTTTTCAATAATTGGAATCTCTTTTCACACAATTCTGACCATTAAAACTTGGACATCTTTTGGGTCATGTCCGCTAATTGAGATGCAATAGATGAAAATCTCCCAACAAACTTCCTATAGTACCCGACCAAACCTAAAAAGCTTCTAATGTCGGTAGGACTCAATTGTCTAGACCATCGTTTGACCGCGTTCGTCTTTTTCAGATTGACCTCTACCCCTCAACTAGAGACAATGTGACCAAAAAAAGCAACTGTTCTCAAAAAAATTCACAATTATGAATTTTGAATAAACATGGTTAGCCTTGATGACTTGCAACACTATCCTTAATTGGTTCATATGATCATTATCACTCTTATAGTATATCAAGATGTCTTTAATGAAGTTAATCACAAAGAAATAAACATAACTTCTAAAAGCTTGATTCATAAGGTCCATGAAAGATGTAGGGTGATTAGTAAGACCAAAGAACATCACTAAGAATTCAAAATCTCCATATCTAGTTTGGAATGCCGTTTTTGGAATATCAACACCTCTCACTCTAAGTTGGTGATTACCCGACCTCAAGTAAATTTTTGAAAAGTCACTTGATCGTTGGTGTTGGTCCAACAAATCATCAATCCTAGGAAGTGGATACTTATTCTTTATATTTATTCAATTTCCAATAGTCAATACACATTCTAACACAGATATTTCTATTTCACAAATAGCACCGACGCAACCCATGCCGATATGCTTGGTACAATAAATCCTTATGTAGAAAATACTTGAGTTGAGCATTTAATTCCTTCAACTTTGACTGAACATCTTGTGAAGAGGGATTGAAATAGGTTGAGTATTTGGCGATAAATTGATACCTAAATCTATTTTCCATTTGGGATAATTACCGGCAAATTCATTGAGAAAGACTTCAAAAATGACTTCCAGAAATTCCCTCTTTATGAGGACCAACTCTAAAGGAGGAGTCAAAAACTCAAGACCCTATGATATAGACATCCCTTAGAAATCAACTTACAAGCTTTAAGACATGAAATAATTTGACCTTTTGTTGAAAATTTTCTCCCCTTCCATGATAAAACGAGTATAGTAGGTACTCCAGTATACAATTAATTGAACAAAAACAATAATGTATCCAATCCATCCTACAAACAACATAAAAGTTGAACATATCAAGTTCTACAAAATCAAATAGTGTAACTCTATTGGGTCATGATATGGGAAAACCCTTATAAACTGTTTTATCAAATATGGAATCACCCACCAGGGTAGAAATTGAAAAGGGTTCATCTATGACATCTAGAATCATATCAAATTTTATAGCCACTAAAGGAGTTACATGTAACACTTTAAAATTCCATGACTTAGTCTAGCAACTCACTATATAAACCAAGACCTAAAAAAATGTTTATAATCCTAAACAAAACTAACAAACTCAATTAGGAAGTGTTTGAAAAAAATGTCAAGAAACGACCCTGACGTTTAGAGATTTGTGAAAATTGAGCTAGTGTTCCTTTGCATGTTTCAAGGGGTTTTAAGACTCAAAATTTAGTAAATTTTGTAAAAAGGTGTTAAACATGTATTAGAGTGTGTTTAGGGTCAAAACGTCTAGGTAAGAATCGTCAAGGACCACCCTAACGGTCCATGAGGATTACCCTTGCATTTTGACCAAAAAGCTATCAAATGACAGTTGCAGTCTATGAACCAACAGACAAGCGGTCGATTGGTCAACGACCCATCAATGGTGGTCGTTGTTAGGGACTTAGACAAATACCAAAATGTCTCAAAAATGCAATCTCTAAATAGAACCACGAACTTCCAGTACTGTGCCATGGTCTGGTTTATGGACCGTAGATGGGGTTCCATCGTTGAAACCCGACTTCACTACCAAATTTTAAATTAAGTTCGGTTAGTTATATAATTTGTTAATTAATTATTTAATGGTTAATGGGTGTTTAATTAGGTTTTTTTAAGACTATTAAAGAGTTATGAAACATTAAATCAACTTAACAACCCATTATTGCCAAACCCAATACTCTCTAACTTCTCTCTAGTTTCTCTCTCCCTAAACTCGATCGTCCATTAAAGGAACACTAAAGATACAAGAGAAGGACAAATTCAACAAGTAATAAAACTCTAATTCGTGTCAACATCATTCCAAAGGTATGGTGTATTTTATTAATGGGATCGTTTCCCCTAGAGGCTCCTTCAACTATTGTTTTCAAGATTCCCCAAGACTAGGGTTTCAATCTAGACATGGGTCCTCTATCAAAAACAAAATTTTTATTTAATTATGATGAATTGTGGTCTTTTATTATTGTTTAACTATGTATTTATTTTTAATTTTTGGTAATCAATAGATATTTTCCCTGGGACCCTTGTTCTTCCTTAAACTCATTGTATCTTAAAATTCTATGCAAATGGTGGAAGATGATGAGTACGTCAATATGTAGAATGATAATTTCTATGTTTTACTTATCGAATTTACGCTTTGTAGGTATTAGTTATATATTATTTTGTAACTGAAGTATGAAGTCAATGAAAGGGAAAGAAGGTTTTAAGATTGATTCTACTTGAATTCAATCATGAAATATGGTTTACTTAGATAGTAATGCTCCTATGTTTAATGTGTGGTTGTGAAGTTGATAACAATTATTCCTCATCCTTAACCCTAGACAATTGAAATAACAATTAATTATGTATGCATGTTATGATATAATTATTATACGATTAATAAATGTTTCTCATAATTATAATTAAGTGTTGAGTGAAATGTTTACTCACTTGTACATGATTTCTAAAGGGAAAGGATATTCTCACTTATGAATACCTCTGAGCTATTATGATGAGATGTTCACAAAGGAGTCTAGAAGATACTAATGTGAACGTGTATGATGATTACTAAAGGTGATAAATGCTTCGCACCGAAAAGACATGTAAATGAGATGGGGGTCTCCTGTTTAGTAAGTATGGATCCCCACATGGGTTTCCTATGTTTTTGCATGACCAGATTCCCAAAATATGTGTTTTCTCATAAGATAAAAACATCCATGTTTAGCAAGTCAAGGTTTCTAGTAACAATCTCCTTGACCCTTAACTATGTGCCCACATAGACTCTAGCTTAGTAGATCTACTTAGATAGATATTTACGAAAGGTTACACCTTAGTCAAGTGTTAACACTATATTTTCCGTGTGGGAGTATATCACCGGATTTCATATAGTTCACATGGTCTAATGTCGGTTATTGCCAATATTTCCCTAATGTAAAAGTAAATGACAAGTTAATTATGTGAACTCTTAATAGGGCTTTTATTAATGGTTTCTACATAGTGTAAGGGAGGTTATGTTACTTCTTTTACCCATTTCACATGTGGGATTCTAAAGGATGATTCTAGTCTTGTTCTTTTATGATTAGGTTGATTACATGTTATGTATGTAAGGTTATCTATGGTATTATGAGTCAAGCATGTTTTGATGAAATATGAGGTTATGTTGTATGCATGAAGTAGTTGATATAATGTGATAACTTAGCTTTGGATAGGGTTATGGGGTTCTATTTTGGCATTGCACAACTATTTCTGGGGTCACTTATATGTTGGGTTAATAGAATGTTGGTGTTGACTAATGTTTTCTCGTTTTAAGTGTATTTGATAGTAATGATGCCTTTGACTAAATTGTCCCTTTTCTCATGCACTGATGATTTTATACATATTGTAAGACCTAGAAAATGATTTATTTAAAGATAGAATCTAATGTTGTTGTAAAGTTGATTTAAGGTCCTTAATTTAGTTTATAATGTGGGGTAGAGACAGTATCTAAGAGTTTAGGTGCATTAGAAGTCAAATGTCAAGGGACGACCAAGACGTTCGACGACAAAGTCATCTAAGTGCCTCATATGTGGTTTTATGTGTTTATGTGTCATGCACGATCTTATATCATTATTAAATGAGTGTAAATTCCGTGAAGTTTAGAGGTCAACCGTCCAAGAACAGCCATGAGGTTTTCCTTGAAATGACCTTGTGTGTCTAAGTATATTTTGTTGAGTTTTACGTGTTCGTTTTGGATGAAACTTATATGATAGGTCCTTAAGTCATAGATGAAAATATTTGGGGTGGAAACATCCAGTTACAACTCACCCTACAGGAGGACCCCAACATTTGAGCTCAACACTGCAAGGCAATGGCCAAACGACGGCCCAATAGACGGCCGGTCAGCCAGAAAATGGCTCGTCTATGGGTCTCGTCATTGAGCCCCATTGCCTGAAGGTTGAAGAGATTCTGAAGCAACCAACGAAAACCCATCGATGGGACGTGGGTGAGATCACGGATCGTCGATGTTTCTACTAACTTTCTGTTAAGTTAAGAGGTGAAGTTGTAAATTAACCCCAAGACACTATAAGTCTTTGGACTGGTTTTTTGAGTGTTTATTGGTATTTTAAGAGTATATAAGTTACTAAATTTTTATTATAACCCTAAAAACTAAATCAAAACACATTTCCTCCAATTGTTTCTTTAAAAGCCTCAATCTGAGTCCAAAGTTAATATAGAGCTTAAATATGGGTCTTCAATAACGTTTATTCTTCAATTAGATTTGAATTATTAAAATAAGGTATGTGATCTCTTTATCTAAGGCACTCCTTAGAGGCAATTTCTAATATGATATTCAAAGATTTCAGAAAAGATGAAAAAGTCAAATTTCTACTCTTATTCTTGTCTTCTTGCATAAATGGTTACCAAACATTTATATATGATGAAATTGATGTATAATTGATGTTTCCCAATGGAATTCTTCATGAAACCTTGATCTTATCAAATCTCAAAATTTACTAATATATGGGTGAATTGATTATGCTTTGATATTCATAAATTCATGTGTCAATTGTTATGGGCTTTTGATTCATGTATAGATTATGTATGTATGGTGTATAAGTTGTTTCAATTTGATTAATTGAGTAATTAATACTCTTAGATATATTAAATGTTAAGCTTATTGAATTGATAATTACTTAAGGCTTATGATTTCTAATGTAATTTTCTATGGGCTTTCTAATGATGCAATAATTGTATTCAATTTATATGTAGGTTATATTAGGTTGATAAGTATGTACTGAATTGACCTAGTTTCATTGATTATTGATATAATTTTATTGAATTGTTTGTTATGGCCTTGGGTAAGAGCCTTATGATAAGGAATTGGATGATTTAGCTTTGGAATCGAAGTGGTAAGATGGAATGGGGGTATCATGCCCTAATTACTTTTATTTAATGTTAATTATACTTCAATTATGTTGTGATTGTTATGGGACACTTATGGTGGCAGTGATATGTGCATTGATGTGGACTTGTCGTCGTTACTTTTGCAATATGATGATCATGGCCTTTTCGGCACTTCTTGAAGTATCATGATGATTTTCTTAGTTATTTTTTGTGATGAATGAGTATATCTATCTATATGTGAAGTAATGTTAAACTATATGTTCTTTCTATGTATGTAAGGAAATCATGTAAACTATAACTATAAGCTTCTATGCGTAGTCTTAGGGTTGATGCACGGTGTTCCTACTTTACTATATGAGTCGTAATAGTTATGTTGATGATGATATGGTAGTGTGTAATATGAATTAAATATGATAATGGTTATTCCTATGTGCTTATAGGATAACTAGTAATATGTGTTAAGGTTAAGTATGTGGTGTCTTGTCTTGGTTAATTTTTGTCCCTTACTTGATGCTTGTATGAATATAAATAAGTGATGTCTGGACTTAGGATGCGATAGTCACTTAGTCATTAATGTTTGAAAGATATGTGACCTTAAATGATGTTAAGAGTGTCTTTTATATGAAACCTTGAACCTAGTGTAAGGTTATATATGTCTAACTCGACAGCCGTAATGGTATCCTTCAAGTAAAAGAATCATGGAATTAATGTTTTTCCTTTTGAATGGCATCATAAAAAACCTTCTTGTAGTCATTGGAAGGTAGACCTAACAGGTCCTCTTTGGTAGGGTAAATGTGATTAGGTTATGAACATGTTATGGAACCCTCTTATATGAACCTTGAATGTGAATTACTCTATGAGAACGAAAGCCAGCACCTATTGATTATGGCAAGGGGAAGTAGTTTTAGTTAAGTATGAGACTAGATTACAAAGCATGACCCTCATATTCCTTAACCATGTGCGTACATCGGATCTGTCCTAGTTATACCCTTAGCAAGTACAACACCCTCATCGGAGTAGATTAGAACTCCGGATTCCATGTGTTTCTAAAATGGTCTATGTTTGTTAATACCTATTCTAATCATATGGGATACTTACTAGCACTAGAGAAGTTCTATGTAGTTTAGGTGGTGGTATGGGACGCTATATAGACATTGCACAATAGGCTTTGAAGCTGTTAGTGAGAGTCACTAGGTCTTGTTAAAGACCATTACTTGAATGTCCTTTATATGCTGAATGTGTCATAATGAACTAGTGAATGTAGTGACTTATGTTAAGAAAGTATGTTAAATGAAGTAGTACTTATCTAGAGTTAGTAGGGGTTGTCTAGTTAAGTTATGAAGGGGGCATAGGAATGGTCACTTCTTATATTAACTGGATAAGGCATTAGAATAACTCTAGTTAGCAAAGTTTGTTGATTATGTGGACATGATCAAAGCCTTGGGTAATCTTAAGGATTATTTAGCTAATCTTGAAGAGTTCACTATGGACGTTAGCTTCTTGATTTACTTAAGTAAATTGTAATATCCTTTGGAAGGAGAATGTCATATCACCTATATGTTGATGTGTTAAGTGAGAATGATTATATCATAGGGGGCTATAGGACCTCTTAAATGTGTGTAAGGGATTTTATGGGCGGTCTCTCTTTGTGTTACTTAAGTGAATCTTAGGATAACTTTGTGTGAGAAGATTACATGCTAAAGGGTGTTTAAAGTGAAGTGAAGGAACTTCACTGTAATAGAAAATTGAGTTCAACAGTTAAGTTACTTCACTGTAATGTTTGCTAAAAATGTGATTTTTTGTTATATGATTTATTATGTGTTTCTAGGTTTTAAATGTTGTTCTTATGATTAGAGTATTATATTTTTATCGAAATTCATAAAAATCATGTTATATACTAAATATCCTTGTTTCATGGTTTTTACATGGCTTCCATACTTAGTAAATCTAATGTGATAACCCCTTGTTTACATATAATGTGCTAACCCATTTTTTTACTTTTTAACTAAAGTTTATGGAAATGGAATCTTCATGTGCCACGAAAGATGGATAGGTTTCTAAGGGTTGAAGTTAACATATTGTTAAGTCCTCATCGATTTGAGGACAATATCAACATTTTCCTTTATGTCTTAAGTCTTTATTTTATGTCTTTTATGGGATTAGTACCAACTGTTGTAAACTTTAATGTATAGATGGTTCAAGCTGATTGTTGTAATGATATAATGTTTTAAATGAAAGTCTTCCGCTTGTGTATTGCTTATGAAAGAGTTCTCTCTGTGTAAAGAAAGTTTTAATTTTTTACTCATTTTAGAATGTTTATTATGCAATAAATGATAAGTGAGGCTAAGACGAGATTTCTTGAAGTCTCATTTGCCATGTCACGACAAAAGGATGTCCGAACTTCTAGGGTGTACTTGGCGGTCATGACACATAGAGTCATAGTTAGTTCATGTGGTTTGCACTAACCCGTATTCCTTTCTTTTTCTCCAACATTGTAGGTTCCGGCCATTGAAGTACTTCTAGGCCAATTGCAAGGAAGACTTGGACCTTTTTCTATGTTATTGGCGAGTCTTCAATTTTTGAAATGGTTTCATTCTTCTACACTAGCTATGATGTTGCTTTTGTGTAAAAAAACTTATTTCTTCCTATATTGTTGTAAGCCTATATGTGACAAATTGTATTGAAGTCGAGAAGTGTTTCTAAACATTAAAATCAAGGAGTTTGTGTGAAATCTATATACGACAAATGAGAAGTCTAAGTGTACTTCACTATATAAAAGTTTTATATTTTTCGCATTTCAGACCTATGGTATGCAATGATGAATGCTAAGAGCTAGTCTAAGTCCTCTTCGATACCGAAGATGTCGGTTACGTCTAGGGGGTTCTCACCGGTCATGACAAACTTGGTGTCAGAGAATGAGGTTGAATTATCTTAAGATTGATGTCTAAGTAAAAAAACGTCTATGAAGAATCCTGTTCATAATTGTGAAGCACGCCACACTTATGAATGAGTGTCTATGTTACACTTAGGAAATTATCACCTTGTGGGTATTCTTGAAGTCATGCCTCTAGAGTCTTAACTCAACATTTCCTTATCTTCTAATACCTTTATTGCGATAATAGGCAATGTATACAAGAAGGAACTACACTCAAAGGGCCGAAGAGGAGAATGTGAATGAGGCAGTTCCTCCTCAAGCTGTTTAAAACCCTCAAGTTCCTATTGAAAATGAGGCTTTGTCTACTTTTTATATAAGGGGGACCATTAAAAGCTTGACTCAAGTGTTGGATTGTAAAGTTTCTTGGGATACTAGGGTTCAAGTGAACACTAATGATAGCACAATGAATTTACGAGGCTGAATCCATCTACTTTCTTTGGGTCCAAAGTGGAGGAGAAAACCTATTAGGTACATTCATGAAGTGGTCAAGGTACTATATGCTATGGAGTGTCTTTTCAATAAAATGTGAAACTAGCTACCTACAACCTAAAGGATTTGACTCAAGTTTTGTATGAGCAATGGAAAGATGAGAGGCTCATTAGAGAAGGTCGGATTACTTGGGGAGATTTCAAAATGACATTCCTTGATAGGTTCTTTTCCTTGAAACTAAGGTAGAGAAAATTCAACATTTCATCATCCTACACCAAGAGGGTATGACTGTGAAGGACCATATCCTCATGTTTACTCAACTATCAAAATATTCTCCTACTATTCTGGCAGATTCTAGGGCTAAAATGAAATTTTTATATGGGGATATCCAATCTTGTGATTAGTGAATCTTGGGCGTCTTTGTT
This sequence comes from Solanum lycopersicum, assembly GCF_036512215.1. Lineage (NCBI taxonomy): Eukaryota > Viridiplantae > Streptophyta > Magnoliopsida > Solanales > Solanaceae > Solanum > Solanum lycopersicum. Next base: position 38,029,005 of record NC_090803.1, read on the forward strand.
TATTTCTATCATGGAAATCTCTCATCTTATGGTTCATACCGAACAAATTGAGGAACAAAAGCTTAAGAAAGTTGGTAAGGAATTGGAGAGGACAAGAGCCAAAGAGGGAAAATCTGATAAGGCTAGATTTGAGGTTAAAGATAAGCCAAGGTTCAACAAGAGGTTCCCCAATCAAAACCCTTCTACCACTCCAAGGATCAACAATAGGGTCTACACCAAATATTCAAGACGGGAAAGGTAGTGGTCTCTTTGTTGAGAGACGAAATTGTGCTAAGTGTGGTAGAAAACATGAAGGGAAATGTATAGTTGGCACGGGAAATTGCTATTGTTGTGGTAAGAGTGGTCACATGAAGAGGGATTTTCCGATGATGAAATCTCAAGGGAGAGAAGATGTTTAAGCACAAAAAAGAGGCACCCAATCCCGATGCTCCTAAGAAGAATAACTTGTATGTTCTACGCTCTAGGGGTGATCAAGAGGATTCTCCCGATGTTTTCACTTGTATGTTGCAAGTGTTCTCCATTAATGTCTATGCATTACTAGATACCGGTGCTACTTTATTATTTGTAACTCCTTTAGTATATAGATAGTTCAATGTGTTACGCGATGTTCTAATTGAACATTTTTCGGCTATTACCTTGGTGGATGACATTGTAGTTGCTAAAAGAGTCTATTGTAGTTGTCCCATAATATTGCCCAATAAATTTAATTTGGTCGATTTGTTAGAGATTTATGTGTTGGACTTTGATGTCATATTGGGGATGGATTCGTTTATATGCCTTTTTTGCGTCCATTAATTGTAGGACATGGGTAGTGAAGTTCCAAATTCTTAATGAACCCGTCTTCTAACGGAAGTGGGGTAATTCAATCCCTAGAGGTCGAAATATTTGGTGTGTAAAAGAATGTAAGATGATCTCTATGGGGGTCTCTACCATGTTGTGAGAGTTAAGGACCTTGAATTCAAGATTCCTCCATTACAGTCGGTACCCTTTGTGAAAGATTTTTTGAAGTCTTCCCCGATTACTAGCCCAAAGTTCCTCCCAAATGAGAAATAGACTCCGACATAGACTTTCTGCCGGATATGAAACCTATTTTAATTCCTCCTTATAGGATGGCTCCGACTCAGTTGCAAGATGTAAAGGTTCAACTCAGTGATTTACTCGACAAGGGTTTCATAGGACCTAGTATTTCTTTTTCGGGTGCTCCAGTATTGATTGTATTAAAGAAAGACGGATCCCTTAAGATGTGCATTGATTATCGTCAATTAAATAAGGTTACCATAAAGAACAAGTATCCTCTCCCTAGGATCGACGATTTGTTTCATCAACTCCAAGGGGAAAGCTAATTTTCAAAAATTGACTTAAGGTTGGAGAATCGCGAACTTATGGTGACAGGTGAAGGCATACTTAAAACGGCATTCCGAAATAGGTAGGGTAATTATGAGTTCCTTATTATGTCTTTTGGAATAACTTAAACCCCAACGACTTTCGTGGACCTTATGAATAGAGTGCTACAAGATTTCCTTGAATTTTCTTTGAACTGTTTTCATTGATGATATCTTGGTATATTCTAAGACTAAGGATGAGCATATTTACCACTTGGGTGTAGTATTGCAAGTCCTCAAGGAACACAAACTCTTTTCTAGATATAGTAAGTGTGAATTTTTGTTGAGCCCGTTGGTTTTCTTGGTCACATCGTTTCAAGTGAAGTTATAGAGGTTGATTCGAAGAAAAAAAAAGTATTTAAAAATAAGCCTAGAACCTTGACTCCATCAAATATTCAACGTTTATAGGGTTTAGCCGGGTAATTAGATTTATTAACGGGTTTGCATCTATCACTTCTCCTTTGACAGCCTTGACCCAAAAGAAAGTTATGTTTGAGTGGTTCGAAGCTTATGAAAGGAGTGTCAAAGATTTGAAAGATAAGGTTACCTCCGCTTCAGTTTTGATCTTACCAAAGGGTACCCAAGGGTTCATAGTGCATTCTGATGTTTCGTCTGTAGGTTTGGGTTGTGTCCTCATGCAAAATAGTAAGGTAAAAGATTATGCCTCTACACAACTCAAGGTGCACAAAAAGAACTATCCAATTCATGACCTTGAATTAGCGGCCGTAGTGTTTTCCTTGAAAATATGGAGGCATTATACTCATGATATCAATGTGGATGTATTTACCGACCACAAAAGGCTCCAATATGTGTTCACTCAGAAGGAGTTGAATCTCTGACAAATAAGATGGTTGGAACTTATATTTGGTGGAGGAATAAGCTAGATTGTACCTGAATGAGATTGTGAGTTTGCATGGGATCCCTTTGTCCATCATTTTGGATAAAGGTGCCCAATTCACTTCTCGTTTTTGGAGGTCTTTTCAAAAGGGGCTAGGTACTCAAGTGCAACTTAGTACAACTTTTCATCCTCACATAGATGGTCAAGCATAGTGTACCATCCCAAAACCTAAAAGATATGTTGAGAGATTGTGTTATCTACTACAAGGGTAATTGGGACGATCACCTACCGTTGATAGATTTCTCCTACAGTAATAACAACCGTTCAAGTATTTTTATTGCACCTTTTGAAGAACTGTATGGTAGGAGATGTAGGTTTGAAGTTGGGTTGTTTGAGGTAGGAGATTCTTCAATCCTTGGTCCTGAGATAATCTATGAGCCCTTAGAGAATGTTCAAATGATAAGTGATATTATGAAAACAACATATAGTTGGCATAAATCTTGTGCCGACAAACGAAGAAGAGACCTTGAATTTGAAGTAGTTGATAGGGTCTATTTGTAGATTTGAAACATGAATATGGTGATGAGAAAGCTTAGTCCCCGGTATGTAGAAGAAAATGGGTCCAACAGAATTCCAAGATAACAACCACAATTACCCATCATAATACACCTAAAAAACATTAAGTAATCAAAATTTATCATAATTGATTAATAATTTTTTTTCAAAGAATACCCATGTGTAGAGAAAGACCCACGTGTAGAGAAAATCTTATGTGTATAGCAACACCCTAGATTTTTTTGGATGTTTTGAAAACATCTTTCGGGGGACCTCTTGGGGAAAGGAATCCCAAGATTGAAAGAAACCATACCATACTGAAGACTTTGCCATAAAATTTACGTTGAAACCATTGATAATCGATCCTCTTCTTGGAGCTTTAGTGTTCTTCAATGGAGATTTGATGAGAGAGAGAAACTAAAGAAAAGGAAGAACTTCTATATTTTCTTTATATCTAATTGAGTTGTTGTGTTTTTAATTGCAGAATGGGTGAAAAATGACCAAAACAATATATATTAACCTACCCAAACTACCCAAAACACCCCTACACTAGTCGTACTTTAACATAGAGGTCCAACTTGACTTTTCAATTAATTCTCAATTTTTTCAAGATTTGAAGGTGGGTCCGCAACATGCCACCATGCCCAATTTATTTTTCGGAAAATACATTGGACGAAGAAGACCTTGTTTCATCTCCATGTCGGGGATGTGAAATTTTTAAGATTGACGGCCAGGCACACGACACACGACCACTACCGTAATCTGCCCGTTGAAATATTTTCTTTGTTCCTCCTCTCTCAACCATCAAAACTTTGTGAACTTTTTCCCCAAACCCTTAGGACTGTAAATACCCCTTAATAGGTAATAATATATTAGGTTACAATCTAGTTTAGGTCATAGAATATCCAGGGAATTACAATATCTCCACCTTAGCAACATTCATCCTCAAATGACATATAAAACCTTTAATATGGGTAAAAGACTCTAGACTAGTAGCCCAATAACAAGTAATATCAAAATGAGTCACAACTCATAGGAATTCTCAACTCCTTTCAAAAAACAATTGTAGCATTAAAACATAGGAACTGTACCAACCAGGGAGCACCCCCTAGAAGTTACACGGGCGTAATTGACCTCTCAGAGGTCTTGTAAAAGCCCTTAGACATCTTTTATTACATATATATGAAAAGTAGTATTCAATTAAAACTTTTTATCATAATAGTTGAACTCTTTGGTAAAATCATAAGGAAGAACTAAGTCTAAACATAACCCATCTTAGACACAAATAATATCATAGGGTCCTGACCCTTACATCAATTTGAGAAGAACTATTAGTCTTTTACAAGTATTTTAGAAAAAATAGGAAACAAAACATAACCATGCACTCGAACATATAAAGACATACCATTCTTGAGAGAATTCTATTCCCAAGCTTCAACTTCTAAGAATATCCTCACTTGCGACCTACACTTGTAGAAATAGAAAACATACCTAATTATCACATTGAATAAACTAAGTATGATTAACATGCAAGGAAACCATGCTAAAATGGACATTTACTTTGAAGTATAATTGTCATGCTCTTTTGTTAAAAGCCTCATGAAACAAGTATAAGAACCATCTTCAAATCGAACTTCACATATAAGAAATATTAAAGTGATCCACAATATACAAATATCACAACTTGCAAAACGTATAAACATATAGACCTCCTATCAAAGGTCATCCTAAGACCCACGTAAGTAAGATATGAAGCACCCGCCTATACAACCCCTTCACACACACCTAAGAGATCCCCAAGACTTCCCAAAGTAATATTATTCCTTTTTTTTTATCATTTAGACTCTCTATCTAAGGTTAATCTAAGACTTACCTATGTAAGACATGAAGAGAATGCCATACACCCTATTCTAGTGTATCTAAAAAATCCTCAAATATACCCTAGAGAAGAACCTTTCTGCTAAACATGCATTAACATAAGTCATCATTATTAAATAAGCCATTTAAGTGACAAGTAATAATTACAGTACTTCACATAATGGTCTTAGAGGACATATGGAACCCACCTAACATCTTCAAAGCCTACACGTCCAATGTATATATAGCGTCCCATTATAGTTCCTAAAAGTTGTAGAACCTATCTAATGACTGGAGTGTACATCCCATATGATGATAATAAGCATTAACCGATATAGACCACACTAGCTAGGTATTGAATCCGGTGTCATAAGACCCCACACCATGGAAGTTGTTCCACTTGCTAAAGGTAGAACTAGTAATCATCCTATGTTGACAAATTGTTAAGGAATATCAAGGGCTTCATTGTACTCTAGTCTCATCTAAAGTAGATCTACTACCTCAAGCATATTCACTAGGTTCTTTGCCTTGTTTCTCATAGTGTAATTCATTCACATACTAGTATCACTATGTCCTACATACTTATAATATTCTTTATTCCAAGGATGGGTCCACTAGGGCTTCCAACCAAGGTCTTTAGCATATCTCCTATGACTTACTTAGAGATGGTTTCTTTTCAGTCCTACCAACCTACCCCTAAGTCCATCATTCCACTCAAGAAGGTTACCATTACAATATTTCACTTTATGGCTTCTTATTAACCTTGTTTTCCCTATTCAAGGTTTTCATATTCACTTAGGGTTCTATACATATCAAGAAGGGTAACCATGCAGAGGTCTACCGATTAAAAATATACTCTAGAATACCTCATTTAATCATGCAAGGAAGGGAGCCAACCTAGATCTACCGGTCCTACATTTTCATTATTTCAATCATTCATTACCATTAAAGAACCAAGTATGGACAACTAGTCTTCAACAAAAGATAAAACATCATTCTCTAAAGGATCCTCCTAGTCCTTCATAACATATATAATCTACTAAAGAGGCAACATATCAAATTACCACATTATAGACCTTACAAGATGATATAGACATCACACGAAAACTTAATTTTATAGTTTTTCACATTCGTTATCATGATCATACCATATTTCACGATATAATGCCGACAAGGCCATGTTATTTACGATTGTATCAAGTAAAAACCGCCAACCTAAGTGGACGATAACAAACAACAACAATTATATATCAATTTAATTTTTAAAGAAGGAATAGGTCAACTCAACCATTTCATAGCCATAAGCATCATCCTTTAGCCTTTCCACTACAAATTCAGATAATAGAAATATTACCCATAACAATATGCATAAGACTAAGACAGTAATTCAACTAAATGAATGATCCATCAATACTCAATATAGATATCAATATTATATGGCAGCCATGAAAAATTGTAACAATATTCAGTACATAATTCAATAGCCCAATACAATCAACACATGCCTTCAATACAATTAAGCCATGATCAATTCATCCACATAAGAGACAAAATAGGAATTCATGTAATACATAGGTTCATATAGTTTTTGATCTTAAAAGATTCAATTGATATCAATTACTTCATAAAATATTGATTTAAATCTTTTCATGCAAGAACCAATCTTTAAAATTCAAAATAGAACTTTATGGATTTTTGAAGAGTCTTCGAAAAGCCTTTGGAATGTGGCTCCTTGAATGGAAGAAGAATAAAGTATGAAAACCCATACCTGTATTTAAGAAAATCCACGAAATTTTGTGATGTAATCAATGAAAAAATGAAATCCTAGCTTCAACCTTGCTCCAAGCTTCAATGGAGTCTGGGGAGAATTCTATTTTATCTTGGGTTTTGATTTTGAATAGTGAATTCTAAATTAGGGTTTAGTCTTATTATTTATTTTAAATTAAATAAAAACACCTAAAATAACCTCCCATGAATTAATTAGAAAGATAGGTTAATTTTCCAATCTACCCCTAACTTGGCCGAGACTTGTAGAATAATTGTAGGCCTCAATCGACGTTCCAATCAACGGATGTCGAATTACGATCAGACCGTATTCGTGGTCCATAGTTTTGGTCAGAGACTGATATTTTGGGGATAATATACAACAACTAATCATGAATCCTCACCCCCAATCAACATGTCGTCGTTTGATCCACTAATCACCGATTGATGGTTATCGTTTGAGGATTGTTTTGGAAGCTTTCTTCCCAAGGTTTGGGTCGTACTAAAGGACCCTTAGGGTGGTCCATGGGGAATTGTGACCAGACCTTTAAACCTTAAATTGGATCATTTAGAATTTAGGGTCATCTCCTATAAAATTTGAGGCTAAACAGCATGTAAAACATATAAAGGCACACTAGAACACACAATGACTAGTTTCTAAACATCTTGATCGTTCTTCGACATTTAACTTCCAATCTTTTCCAAACTCTTAAAAATGATTTCTATTGATATAATTCACCCGTACACATTATTAACTCATTAAACACATGTTAGGATATAATTTAACCTAGTTTGTTTTGAGGCTTGTCACATTCTCCCCCACATGGACAACATTCGTCCTCTAATGACACTAAAACAATTTGAGCCCTTTTAAGATTTAATGACTTAAGACTAAAAGAAAATAACCATACAAAATAATACATAATAAGAACATATTTAGGAGGACATAAACTCCACATAATCAAGAGACTCAAAACAGAATAAGAAAGTAGGAACAACATCTAAGATTTATTATACAATAAGATTCTTATTTCACATAGGAGGAAATTCCTTCTACATATATATTCATACTCATATCATTATTTCTAAGCACATTATGTCAAAATTTTGTAAAACACAATTATTCAACATTCTTAAAGAGCTCACTGTAAATCCTGCTTATTGGCTACTCATGCAACATTTTAGCAATTTACTCTAGAGATATGAAAATATGATAGACAAAATAATTTAATGTAATTTAACCGCATAATCATAAACTCATGAAAATATGCACAATGCAAGAAGATAAATAAAGCTCATTTTCACTTAGATTCCTAAACACATGCAACATGCTACTAGAATGTTCTAATTCTCAAGCTTGATTAGAATAGAAGAGAAGAGACAAGATTTATCAACACAACTATTCAACATACTCCCCCACGTAGAAGCAACCCATAAACACATCAAAGGGAAAATATAATTTAACAGCACCTTCATCAAAATTTTCTTCCTTGTTAACTTGGAGAGCATAAAAATGACCACGAAATTGATGAATATGAACCATACCTTCACAAGGATACTTCTTGGTATCTATCCCCTTATAAGTAATGTTTGGAAAATTTCTCACCTTTTGGTCATCCTTTCCACTACCATAACACCCACTAGTACCGGCTTAACACTTTCCAAAGTATTTCTTCCGACAATTTGAGCAAATAGGCCTAACACTTTTAGAATCACCATCCCTCTTATCGTAGGCCTTAGGTTATCTAGGATCATGTTTGTTTGGATTAAACCTAGGTTTTTTTCCTCACATATCTGTAATATTTCAAAAATCCAAGACTTGTCTTAAAGCCTAACATAGGTGTCTTGAGCTCTAGACACTATTTTTAGGACTATAATGATAAGACAGAAAATCCAAGACTTGTCTTAATGACTAACATAGGTGTATTTACCAAACCAAACCTAGATTCTACAAAAGGTTCTCTAGCGAAGTTCCATCAAAATTCCCTAATGCTCGTAATCATAAGATGCTAATGTGACCAAAAAGGAAGGAGTGGGAACTCACCAAATGAGAAACCACTATGTGCCAACTGTGGAAAGTTTTATCTTGGTGAGTGATTTGTAGGAACTACAAATTGCTTTGGTTGTGGCACGAGTGTTAACAAGGTGAGCGATTTTCCGTGTTAGAACGTTCAAGAAAAGGGTGCTCAAGAAAACACAATTGGTTCTAGTGATTCTCCTAAGAAGAACCTCTTCGATGCTCTCCCCTCTAGGGGTGAGCAAGAGACTTCTCCAGATGTGATTACCATATGTTGAAAGACTTTACTAATAATGCATATTCTTTACTTTATTTAGATGCTACCTTGTCATTTGTTACACCTCTTGTAGCTAAAAAGTTTGAAGTTTTTCCTGACATTTTGCATGAACCTTTTATAATGTCTACACGAGTGTGTGAGTCGGTTGTTAAAAAAAAAGTGAATAGAATGTGTCCTATAATGTTGCCCAATAGAGTTTCTCATGTGGATCTAGTAGAACTAGATATTCTAGATTTCGATATTATATTGGGTATGGATTGGTTGCATGCAGGTTTTGCCTGTATTGATTGTAGAACAAGAGTAGTGAGGTATAACTTTCCAAATGAACCCGTTATTGAGTGAAAGAGATCGTATTATTTCTTGTCTAAAAGCATCCAACATGATATATTAAGGTTGTCTATACCATATTGGAAGAGTCCAAGATTTAGATTCCAAAATTCCTCCCATAGAGTCGGTCCCCGTAGTGAGTAAATTTTTGGAGGTTTGTCCTAATGACCTTCCTAGATTCGTCCCAAATGGGAAATAATCAATTCCTCCTTATTGGATGGCTCGGGATGAATTAGAGGAGTTGAAGGCTCAACTAAAGGATTTACTATATCAGGGTGTTAAAAGTACTAGTATTTATCCATAGGGTGCTACGGCGTTGTATATAAAGAAGAAGGATGGGTCCTGAGAATGTGTATTTATTACCCCCAACTCAACAAGGTCACTATTAAGAATAAGTATCCTCTCTGTCGGAATGACGACTTGTTTGATAAACTCCTAGGGGCGAGCTACTTTTGTAAAATTGACTTTAAGTAAAGGTATCACCAACTTAGGGTGCGAGGTTAGAATGTACAAAAGGCAGAATTTCGGACTATGTATGGGCACTATGAGTTTTTAGTAATGTCGTCCAGTCTCACTAATGCTCCGGTGGCATTTATGGACCTTATTGTTTGGGTGTTTCAAAATTACATAGATTCATTTTTCATTGTCTTCATTGATGACATCTTGGTATATTTGAACATTAAGGGTGTTCATATGGGTTTTTTGAGGGTAGTATTGAAAACCCTTAAGGAACATCAATTGTTTGCAAAGTATAACAAGTGTGAGTTTTTGTTAAGATCACTGACATTCCTCAGTAATATCCTCTCTAGTGAGTGATTTGAAATTGATCCAAGGAAAACGGAGGCGGTGAAGCATTGGCCTAAACAATTGACTCCAGAGGATACTTGGAGTTTCTTGTGTTTAGCGGGTTATTATCGGAGATTTGTGGATGGTTTTGCATCCATTTCATATCCCTTGACTACTTTAACACAAAAGAGTAAGAAATTTGAGTGGTCGGAGGCATATGAGAAAAACTTCAAAATGTTGAAAGATAGGCTAACTTCCTCTTTGTTGTTGACTTTACTGGAGGGTACAAAGGGGTTTGTTGTGTATTGTAATGCATCATGTGTGGGTCTAAGGTGTCTACTGCTTCTATGAAACTTAAGGTGCATGAGAGAAACTCTCCGACTCATGACCTTGAGTTAGCAGCCGTGGTGTTTGCCTTGAAAATATTGAGGCATTACTTCTATGGCGTTCATGTTGATGTTTTTACCGACCATAATAGTCTCCAATATGTTTTTACCTAGAAAGAGTTAAATCTTCATCAAAAAAGGTGGTTAGAATTGTTTAAAGATTATGATATGAGTGTCCTTTATCACCCCGACAAGACAAATGTGGTTGCGGATTCTCTAAGTCGTTGACTATGGATAGTGTGTCACACAAAGATGAATACAACAAAGACCTAGCGAAAGAGGTTCATAGGTTTTCTATGTTGGTTGGTTTTGAAGATTCTCCGAATGGTGGATTGATGGTCCATCCTAACTCTTAGTCATCTTTACTGTTGGAGGTTAAGACCAAACAACACCTTGATGAACCATTAATGAAATTGAAAGAATCTTTTCTTGGATAGTTAAATGATTCATTCTCCTTACGGGGGATGGTGTGTTATGATACCAAAGGAGATTGTGTCTTCCCTATGTATATGGGTTGAGGGACCAGATCCTTAAAGAAGCCTGTTTGTCCTGCTACTCGATTCATTCGGGTTTAAAAAAAATCTACATGACCTAAGAGAGATATATTGGTGGGAAGGTTTGAAAAATGACATTGCAGAGTTTGTTGCTAAGTGTCAAAAATTTCCAATAAGTAGAAGCCGAACATCAAAAGTAGGGTGGCTTACTACAAGAGATTCTAATTCCTACTTGGAAGTGTGAAGACATCAATATGGACTTTGTAGTGGGTTTACCTAAGGGTCAAATGCAACATGACTCTATATGGGGGTTGTAAAGAGGTTGACCAAGTCTGCTCGCTTTATTCACGTTAAGTCTACTAATTTGGCGGAAGATTATGCTTGGATCTGGATTGATGATATTGTGTGTCGCCATGGCATTTCATTATCCATCATATCGGATCGGGGTGAAAACTGCACATCTAGGTTTTTGAGGTCATTTCAATAAGGGTTGGGCACTAAGGTGAAGTTGAGTACCTCTTTTCATCCTCAAACGGATGGTCAAGCGGAATGTACTATTTGAACCCTTGATGATATGCTTAGGTCTAGCATTATTTATTTCAAAGGGAATTGGGATAAGCATTTTCCTTTGGTTGAGTTTGCTTACAATAATAGTTTTCACTCATCCATCCGCATGGATCCTTATGAAGTCTTGTTTGGTAGGATCTGTAGGTCTCCTGTTGGATTGTTTGAAGTAGGGGAGCCTTCGCTTCTTGGTCCTGTTTTGATATATAAAACTTTAGAGAAAGTTCATATCATAAGGAAATGGTTGCAAATGGCCTATAGTCGGCAAAAGTCATATGACGATCAAATGAAAATAGATTAGGAGTTGGAAGAAGGTTATAAGGTGTATTTGAAAATATCACCAATGAAAATGGGTGGTTAGGTTTTTAAAGAAAGGGAAGTCGAGTTCTCGTTATGTGGATCCCTAAGAAATCTTGCAAAGAGGTAGTAACATTGCCTGTGAAATGAAACTTCCTTGTAATTGGATTCAAATCATCCGGTTTTCCATGTTTCCATTCTAATAAAGTGTATTGGTGATCTCGAGTCTATTCTTCCTATTGAGAGTGTTTCTGTCAAGGATAACCTCTGTTATGAGGATGTTCCGGTTCAAATTCTTGATAGTAAAGTCAAGTAATGAAGGAACAAAGAGGTGGTTTCCATCAAATTGTTATCGAAGAATCACCTAGTTGAGGGTGCAACATGGGAGGCCTACGCCGACATGAAGTCCTGTTACCCTCATCTTTTTTTATATTTAAGGTTATTCATTCATTTTAATATATAAATATGACTAGAAATTGAAATTTCATGATTTTTGGTCAAGTCTTGCAAAAATGTGCATTTTCGGGTTGCATTACACTAAAATATAGTACGTTGGTTCTTAAAACTTGAAATTTTGCCTTTTAGTTTTTTGAGTTATGTTTTGCATTTTAATATGGTGACTGTTTATGAAATAATGTATACCATGAATATAAGTTGAACTCTGTGGTAATTGACTCATGCAAAGTATATTGAGGTCATGTTGTTATTTAAAGAAGGATATTCCTCATGATGTAATAATGAACCTTAGGTTTTGTAATTGAAGTTTTGAAATTTTTCTTGTTGAAATGATATGAATTATGTTATGTATTATTCTTGTTTGGTCTGCTAGTCTTGAGTCTATTTGTCCTATGAGATGTTTGGTGTCATTCAAGGATAAATGTTCCTAAGGGGGGGATAATATAACATTTAAAAAAATCCAAGGCTTGTTTTAAAGCCTAACATAGGTGTTTTCAGGTCTAGACACTGTTTTTAGAACTATATAAATGAATATAAGTCATTTAGGAGTTTTAGAAACCAAAACCTCTTTGAAAATCCATGATGTTAGGAAATTTGGTTCAAGGATGTACTAGCGTGCCTAAGCCTCTTTGATAACTTTAAGGAGTCAGAAATTCATGAAAGTAGGTGAAGGGGTGTATAAAATATGTTAAAATTGATTCGTGTTCGAAACATTTAGGTACGACTCCCCAAGAACCAACCAAGTGCCCGTGAGGAGGACCCTAACACGTAGGAGGCAACACTGCCTGGGCATTATGAAACTGCGAAAGACAAAGAACGACTCGTGTGTGGATCGACGGAGCGACGATGAAAACCTTAATCCAATACAAAGCCAAAATGTTGAGTCCCTTGCCTGCACAAGTTTTCCATCGAAACGACGAGTGTGTAGGACAGGGGGGCAGTCGTTGACTCATAGGTGGCCCGTCGACGGGGTTCCATCTGTGAGGGTCAAAAGTTCCTGCACACATTAAGTTAGTTTCATTTAATTATTTAAGGGGTAAGGTCATTAATTATGGGTTTAGTGGAATCTAATTAAGGTAATTAATTCCCAATATAAAGACTCCAACACTCTTTAGTCTAAACACACCTCACCAAACTAAACTCTCTTGCATCTCTCTTCTTTCTCTCTCTATTTGAAGATACCATTGAATAAAAGCTAGAGGAGGTTTTGGGGGCTTGAAAGGGAATATTTCACCATCAAATCTTCATCAAACTTTGATCTATGGGATCTAATTCACCTTTGAGTCTTCTTTCTTCAAAGGGCTCCTTCAAACTATTTCTAAAAGTTGGGTTTTCAAGTGGGTTTCATCCAGTTACGAGTTTGATGTTATGAACTGAGTTTTTTTATGATTTATTTAGTATATAATGAATATATTAACATGTATTTTAACTTTACTATGATAATTTGTGATAGTTTGGTCAAAATTGAAGAACATGATCCTTAACCCTTAACCCTATGTTTGATCTTGATGTGAATTAGGTTGTGATTTATTCAATTGACTTGATTATTGGTTAAATAAATATTAGAAAATTTTGTTACGCTTATCATTAACGAATTAGGATGATTTTTAGTCTTTCATACTAATTCTTGTGAAGTGATCTAGGTTATGAGAATTGGCCTAAGTATCTTTTCTTATTCTTTAATTTTAGTATTGAATTATTGTGTAGTGAGTCTTCTAGCCTTTTTTACATTTTCATCATTGAGTTACGATTATATTTTAACCTAATTGAGTTGAAGAAAGGTTTGATGGTAAGACCTTGATGATCAATTATGAAGGAATTTTGGTAAGTCTTGTAATTCCTATTCATTAATTCAACTTGTGGTTAAAGGTGATTAAGTCATGATTTTTTGTTGGAGTATGCCATATTTAGAATTTATAGGGTGGTATGATGTTGAATTTAAATGTATTAATTATGTTTTTGAGGTTGATTAAGATGTAAACATTATAAAGATGGTGATATATACCAATATGCCTTATTATGAAGTGATATGTAATGTGTTACCTTCACTTGTATGAATTGTGACAAAAGGACTATACTCATGCAATTCTTATTGATCTATGATGATGATGATTATAAAAGGTCTATACCCTATGATCTAAACTATGCTATGATTGATAATAATGATTTAAAGACATTTCAATTAAGGGACCCAACTTAGCACCGAGTGAACTTGACAGTGGGAGGTGGTTATTTCCCAAAGAGGAATGTTCACCCTATATTTCTAAATGAGATGTTGACTTCAGAAATAGGAATAATCATACAATAGATATCCATGAGAGGAGGAACCAATTACAAAGTTGTATGAAGAGGGAATATACTATCTCTTAGTTCTTGAACTATGTTGCCCCGATAGGAAGACTAGCTAGTGGATCCACCTAGAAAGCTACATTTATATTTGGTTTTACTTTGGCCGATAGACAACCTTCCATCGGTGTAACATTTTAAAGCACCAAATTCCACACTTAGCTCTGGTGGTCTTTAACGGTTAAGGCAAGCGTTCACTAAACTAAAATGAAGCAATAAAGTATAAACAAACTAAGGTGACTTGAAATGATTTCCTTAGCCAAGGTATAGGTATGGGACTCTACTTATGCCTTGCGCTAGTTGTCTTTAATGGGAGCTATAGGAATTTGATATTATGTATGTATATTAAAGTGATGTATATGATGATAATATGTTGATGTTACAATATAAATTGTATTATATGATGATGATTATCCATATGAACATGTATTTGGATTATTTTGTTAATGGTGGACATTTGTTATGGTTTCCTATCTGGGCTACCTTATTGAGTAATGTTATAGGGCTTTGCTCGGTGATTGCACTTGTTTACTTGATGACGATTTATGAATAGTTTTCTTTCTTATTATGATATTATTAGCTCTTATTCATGCTTGTAATGTTATTCCTTGATGATAGGGTTGTAGTAGATTATAGGTTCAAGTATGTTGATATGCATATTACTTGTTTAAGTTAGTAAGCATGTTTTCTCACATGGCATGACTTGCTTGATTGTTCATGAGACTCTAAAAAGGTAAAATAACATGGTTTAACTAAAATGTCCCTTTTTATCATGTTCTGATTTTATATGTGCATATGATGTCATACTTAGTTCAAGTGGGGTACTAAACCCATTTTCTTCCTTTTTTTCCAAACATTTTAGGTTCCCGTTGTTGAGGTCTCATTCCAGACGACTTGAAGAAGTCTTGGATATTGTATCATCCAAATGGGTAGGTCTTTACTTTCCGAGGGCGATGCCAATATCTTGGTTATGGAGTTGCTTTGTTTTTCTAAGACTCTTATGTTCATTCTATTTTCATTTAAGTACGATTTGTATAAGCCTATATGTGGCTTCTTTACATTGATTGTGGTATATTCCCAATTTTTTATGATCATTTAGATGGTATGGGATGAGACAATCTTTGAGATTATTTTCTATATTTATATGTATGTGCAATAAAAGTAGAAGACTATGTAACATTCTTATACGAATATACTCGATACAAATATATAATGTTTATGTCGAGGTCTATGTAAACCTCAAAGTACATGCAATGAAAAGTTTTAACTTTTTAACATTTTCGACATATGAATGTGATGATGTAAACTAATAGGCTAGTCTTAGTCCTCAAAGAGAATGACGACGCCAGTTACGTCTAGGGGGTAAACCCGGATGTGGCAGTATTCTACAGATCTTTAGATTTCATGTGTTCCTACTAAGTTTGGAATCTTCAATGGATCGTGCATACACCATAAGTATAGATAGGTACATGTCATTATGGAGCATGACCATACAATACTCTTCTTTCAAAAGGTTGGCAACCCTGCTCACAAACCTACTCATCTCATCCCTAGGGTTAAAAAACAAAGATGAAGCATAATTAGAAAATATGGTTCATTTAAAGGATGAATCCTCCATAATCATGTTACCTTGCCTAAGGTTATAAACTCCTCAATCTTCACTTCTCTATTCACGCGGAGAATGTACTTTCCTAAGAAACATTCCTTAAAATCTTTCCATTATACGGGCCTCGATTCAATGATCTTATTATATTTCCATTGTATGTAACACACTCGAGAAACTTCCCTCAGTTGGAAAGAAGCCAATTTTGCTTTCTACCTAGAAATCACCCCATAGTACTCAAAACCATATACACGCCATCTAGAAACATTTGGGTATCTACTCACACCTTAGATCCAATAAAAATCACAGAATTCATCCTCACAAAGTGTAACAACCCTCTAAATGAACTAGGATGATCTGCAGATTCATATGTGTGTCATGAGTTTATAAATTGCTAAAATGATTATCTTTGCCTTATCATATTCTAATTTGAGGAGTTTAGAAGTTGAACGTCAAGGGACAAGCAAGGCGTTGGTAAACTAATGTAGCTTGTTTATCTGTTTATGTAGTGTTTGATGATAGAGGGTCTTTTGGAATGATTTTAAGTTAGTCAAAATCAAGGAACATGCTCGACGCAAGGTAAAAATGTGTTTTAGTGAAGGGAATGGACGCTTCAGATTGTGCCAAGCCAAGGAAGGAAGGGCATAAGAAAAAGTCAAAGGCTTCCAACCTCTCGCTCAGCACTGACTGACGGATCCACGAGCCACTTCACGGTCAGTGGTCTTGACCACGGATCGTGAAGGTGATCGTGAAATTGCCTTTGTGGCATGTGAGTCAAGGCTTTTTGGCCAAGCTACATCCCAAACTTGAACGAGCCACTTCACAGCTAGTGGTCATTACCACGACCCTTAAACATAATCGTGGAAGTGCCTTAGTCACGTGGGGGCTTGGAAAGGACAAGGACGCTACTTCCCAAGGACCATGAGCTGTAATCTTGGCCGTGAAGTCCTTCACAAACTGTCAAGTTGGGTGTGGTCCAAGGGTGGGCTGCCCCAACTTGGAAATACCAAATATTTAAAAGATTTATGTCACTAACATAAATAGTTTTAAGTCATAATACCTTCCTTTAAATCATTATTTAAAAAACCCAGAAAGAAATAAAAAATCTCCAAAGTTCTCTGTAGTAAAATCCTCCACTGAAGGACCTTCAAGCTCCAAGGAAGAAGACCAATTCCTATAAGGTTTCAAGCTTATTTTCATGGGATTTCTTAAATTATTGTATGGATATTTCATACTTGACTCTTATCTCATTAAAGGAGCCAATTTTAAAAGCTTTTCACACATCTTTCTATACGTAAAAACCCTATTTCAAATTTTAAGCATGGTTCTTGCATAAAGAGTGTTTGTTTGGTTTTTTATGGATTTATCAATGTTAATTGATGGTTTTATGTTCAAAACTTGTATGAAACCATGTTTTCCTTGAATTCCTAATTTTGTCTTTAATGTGGGTATATTGATTATGACCTAACTAGCTGAAATTAATGTGTAGATTGTTGTGGGCTATTGAAGTATGTATTCATTAATATTAGAATTTTTCATATATTTCCTTATAATATATATATATATATGTGTATGTATGTATATTGGGTATTTGTTGAATCATTGATATGTGTGAATTATTGGTCTTAGCCATATGGGCATTGTATATTGCTATTGTACTATTCTCTTATTATGTGAAGTTGTTGGAAAAGCTAAGGAATGGTGATTGTGGATATTGGAAGATTGTGAGTTCAACTAATTCATTTGTTTAAAATATAATTGATATTGAATTTTCTTTAATTGGTATGATCCACTTATTATAGCGGTGTTCAATTGTTATAGTTGATATGAACATGGCCTTGTCGGCATTATTATGTAAATATGGTATGATCATGATATGGTATATATAAGTTATAAGTGAAGGTGCTCATCTATTGTCTATATAATACTATATGGGTTCTATAATGGTAAATTTGAATGTAAATCTTCTCTTATTGCTAATATATGATAATGAAGGACTAAGAAGAGTTTCATGAGAATGATGTTGTGTCTTGATTAGCAGACTTAGGTCCCTATTCTTGAGACATGAAAGTTCATGGATTATGAACTTTTTACTTGGTAGGCTTAGACACCTTTGTCATGTATGTGGATGAATTAATGTATAAATGAAAGTCTAGGATCAATAGAACTAAGGTAGGTTCCTTTCTTTGAAAGACTTATATGAAATCTTGATTATGAAAAGAAGGTTAAGAATGAGCTATCCTAACGAACGCTGATTGGAAGTCCTTGTGGACCCTTTCTTTTAAGAAGTATTACGAGTTTATAGGACTTAGATATGATACCTTCTCAAATACTAATACGAGAATGAACTTACTCTTTGAGAAAACTGGCAAAGCAGAAAGTGGATATGCTTGTAGATGTGTATTTACTTGAGGATGAGACAAGAGTACAAGAAGTCCTTAAAGAAAAGTAAGACATGAAGAGACCGCCCATACACCCTCTTCGAGCCTACCTAAAGAATCCTCAAAGTTACCTTAGATAAGAAACTTCCTTTACAAAAGTCATCATTATTCATTAAGACATTTAAGGGATAAGTAATAATTAGAGAACTTTACATAATATTCTTGTAGAACCTAGGGAACCCACCTAGCATCTTGAAAGACTACTCGTGCAATGTATATATAGTGTCCCATTCCACTATTCACACGTTTTAGAAACTCTCCAATGATTAGAGTGAACGTCCCACATGATGAGAATACGCATTAACCGACATAAAAAACACTAGATAGGTGTGGGATTCGGTGTCATAAGACCCTACACCATGGAAGGTTTTCTGCTTGCCAAAGGTAGAACTACAAATCATCCATTGTTGGCACATGGTTAAGGAATGTCAAGGGGTTCTTTGTACTCTAGTACCATCTAAAATAGATTTACTACCTCATGCATATTCTGTCAGTGCTTTGCCGTGTTTCTCATATAGTAATTTATTAAATACTAGCATTTGAGAAGGTACCATTAGTAAATCCTATAACCTGATAATACTCTTTTTTCCAAGGATGGGTCCACTAGCGTGACAATGCAAGGTCTATTAGGATAGCTCTTATGAATTCATTAGAGGTGGTTTCATGTCGTTCGAACCAACCTATTCCTCATTCCATCATTCCACTCAGGAAGGACACCATTAGAGTCTTTCTTTTCAAGACTTCTTATAAATATTCTACTAAATATTTAAGGTTTTCACATTCACTTAGGGTGCAAAACTTATTAAAAATGGACATCATGATTAAGTCTACAAGTTCAAGACGTGATCTAGAATACCTCATTTAATCATTCAAAGAAAGGCAACAATGTAGCTCTACCGATCCTAGATTTTCTTTTTTTAATTCATTCAATACCATTCAATTATGTAGTAGGGACAACTAGTATACCAACACAAGATACCACATAACACTCTAAAGGCTCTCCCTAGTCCTTCACATCATATATCATCTACTAGAGCGGCAACATACCAAATCATATCATTATAGACTTATACAAGATCATATAGACATCACATGAAAACTTCACTTTATACCTTTTCATATACTTTATCATAATCATACCATATTACACAATATAATGCCAACAAGGCCATATCAATAACAATTATATCAAGTAAACATCGCCACCATAAGTGGACCATACTAAACAACAACAATTAAATATCATTCAATGCTAAGCAAAGGAATTAGGTCAATTCACCACCTTTCCATAGCCATAATCATTATCATTTTGCCTAACCTATAAATTTCGGGTTTACCCCCTAGAGAAACCAGCGTCGTCGTCCTCTTTGAGGACTAAGACTAGATTTTTAGTTTATATCATTTCCTTAATAGGACAAAACATAGAAATTTAGAACTTTTCATTACTTTTACTTGGATGTATACCTAGACCTCTACATACATATACATATATATGTGTATATATATTTCGAGTATACATAGACCCTTCGCATATGAAGGTTACATAGCCTTCTACTTTTATTACACATAATTATATACATAGAATATATCGTCATTTCATATCATAACCATCTAATAAGAGTATATAATTTTCTCATGGACCATACATCAATTCAATAAGACCGAATATATGTCATGCAAATGTATAATACTCAATTGAAAGGAACGAAATAGAAGAGTCAAAAAAATAAAACAACATTATAACCTCCATATTTCCATCACCCTTGGAAAGTGAGGACCTACCCACTTGGAAGAACGATAAACTCCAATCCTTTTTCAAGGTCGTCTTCAATATTTCTCAATAACCGTAATGAAAAATATATGGGAAAAAGGGAGTAATAGGGGTTAGTACGCCACTTGTACTATGTATGAGACCATACGCATACATACTTCGAAGCATGCCAAGAAAAGGGACATTTCATAAAGTATTCATTTTTTTATTTAAAACACTATGCACATTCAATCAGACCATACCAATAAACATTGCATATTCATTAATTCATAGGCATTTATATTATAAGAACTACAGCATCAAGTCTAGTGAAGTCAACCATACATATCAAATAAGTAAATACATACTCAAGTAACTCTATCAACAAGTAATATTAACAATAATCATGAAGAATAGTACATTTTATTATAAACAAAGCAAGTGAATTAACCATGAACCCCTATCAAGTCAGCAAGTGCAATGACCAAGTAAAGCCCTATAACCTTACCCAATCAAGTAACCAGACAAGAATGATGACTAACATCCTACTTCATATAACATGATATTTAGGTGTTCATATCATCTTACTTTAACAATATAAACCCACATATATTCATAAGTGAACTAATAAACATATAGTATCAACAATATGCAGTTTCATCATATGCATGTCATATAACATTATAAGCATAATCATACATATGAACATCCTCCTAAGACTCCCCTCAATTATAACTACTGGAATTCTTAGGTAGAGTCCCATACCCCTACTACGACTAAGATAGACACCTTAGGTTATCATAGTTAGCGTTCAATGATTTGGTTCATTTTTATCTTTTGGGAACATCTTTCCCTAACAGACATAGACAACAGGAGGTAATATGGAATCCGGTGGCATAAAACCATACACTGAAATAACGCGGACTACTTTCCAAGGTAGTACTAAAGCATAAAATATAGAAACTCGTGAATCCAGTAGCTAGTATTCCTATAGGGAAAACATAGTTCAAGAACTAGGTGATAAAATTAGGACTCTATTTATGCTACATGAATCGTAGTCTCAAGTATCATGAGTACATTTGTGGTCCTATCTTACCTACGTTGGAAGGGTCACTCCTCAATCTAGTTCACTTGGTGCTAAGCTAGAGTTCCTTTTTAAAATGTCTTAAAGTCTTTATTATCGATCATAGCTAGTTTGGGTCATAGGGTCTAACCCTTGTAATCCATCATTATCTTCATAACTCAATAAGAATTTAATGTATATAAGTCCTTTAATTACAGTTCATATAGGTGATATTGGCACATAATATTTCATACCATGATAAGGCACATTAGTAATCATTCACCCTCTTTATAACATTTACATCTGAAGAAAAAACCTTTCAATAATAATCAAGTCATTTCAATTCAACATCATACCACCCTATCAATCCTGATACAATTCATACTCCAATACCACATCATGTCTTAATCACAATTAATCATATTTTGAAGTAAAGGGAAGAGATTATAAGACTTACTACGCATTCTTCATAATTCATCATTGAGGTCTTACCATAAAACCTCAATCCTACCCAATTTTGGTATACATATTCATTAATCAATAATCAACATAATAACAAGACTAGAAAAATCACTACAACACAATTCAATACTAGGTTATAGCTTAAGACAAGATACTTAGGTCAATTAACTTCCTAACCTAGACCATCTTCTCAAGAACTAGCATGAAAGACTACAATTCACCTTAAATTGTTAATGATTAATATCACAACAACATCTAATAGTAATTCAACCAATAACCAATTGAATCAAATACAACCTAATTCCTATCAAGACCAAACCTAGGGTTAAGGGTTAAGGGTCATCTTTAACATACTAAACCAAACAATAAAGATCTATCATAATTCTCTTAGAATAGTTGTTAATAAATTTATATTATCCAATATAAAGTATAAACAAACCAATTCATAACATAATTTTCGAGATGGAGAAGAACCCACATGGAAACCGAACTTCTGAAAATACTTTGAAGGAACCCTTTTGAGGAAAGAGGTCTCAAAGGTGAATTATACACAATAACTCAATGTTTGATGAAGAATTGATTGTGAAACCGTCCCTTTTGAGCCCCACAATTTTATTTTGAGAGTTGTCATTAGACTAATGGGTTTGAGTCTTTATATGGGGGGGGGGGGTAATTAAGATAAATAGAATTCCCTTAATACCTAAATAACGACCTAATCCCTTAATTAATTATTTGGAGTTAAGTGAAAACGTGTAGGAAATTTAAGTGACCACAGACGACAGCATGAGCGACGGACCGTGGGTCAATCGACAACTATTGTGTGCTTCCGTGTTGCTAAGCCGTCATCTTTTTAAGAAACTATGCAAAATTACCCCTCAAGGATTTTGGTGAAGTGACCATGGATGGTGGCATCGATGCCATGTCAATTCACCAACGGCCCGTCTGTGGCATCCGTTGGTAAAACTGTCTTTTAACAGTTTTTGCCAATTTTTTCAAGGGCCCTTGGTTGGTTCTTGGGGAGTCGTACCATGATGTTTTGACCATGTATAAACTTAATCATATGCTAGACACCATTCCAACATTTTTTATAATTTTTCGACTCTTAAAAGATAGTCAAATGGGCTTAGGCATGCTAGTACCTCCTTGACCTACTTTCCGGAGGTTCATTGACGTATTGGTTTCTAGACATGCTAAATGACTTATAAAAATAATAATAGGTCTTAAAATAGTGTTTAGACCTTATGAAACTTATGTTAGGCTTTAAGACATGTCTTGGATTTTTGAAATGTTGTATTTCAAATACATATTCACATAATAATGATATTGCCCATAAAAATATACCTAAGTCTAAGCGAATAATTAAACTAAATCAATGATCCACCAATACTCAATATATATATCAACATTATAAAGCATCCATGAAATATTGTAACCTTAATCACTACATAATTTAATAGCCCAATACAATATATAGATGAATTAAATACAATTAATCCATGATCAATTAACCTGCATTAGAGCAAAAATAGGAATTCATGAAATACATGGGTTTATAGAGTTTTTGATTTTTAAACATTTAATTACTACAAATTACATCATAAAACATTGATTTAAATCTTTTCATTCAAGAACCCATGCTTAGAATACAAAATAGAACTTTATGATTTTTGGAAGAATCTTTGAAAAGACTTTGGAATTTTGCTCCATTAATGGAAGAAGAATCAAGGACGAAACACCATACCATTATCGAAGAAAATACACGAAATTTATTAATGAAATCAATGAAGAAATCCTATCTTAGCTTCAACCTTGCTCCAATCTGTGACTTTGTCTAGATAGAATTCTATTTAGATCTTGGGTTTTGATTTCAAAAAGTGATTTCGAAATTAGGTTTTAGGCTTATATACTAACATAAATTACTTAAAAACACCTAAAATAACCGCCCATGACTTAATTAGGAAGCCACATTTCATGAACCAAAGTACATCCTTGAAGTTAGAGCATTCTTTTCGTCATAACACGACACACTTGACCTCTACGAGGTCTTGTAGAAGCCCTTCAAATATCAATTCATTGCATAGATACAAAAAGTAGTGTGTTATTAAAATTTTTCTTTCAAAACATAATCCAGAATATTTAATAAAATTTATAACATATGTTTCAAAAACCTTCAATGACATCATGAGTATAATAAACTTGGGTCACAACCCATAGAAGTCTAACATAAAAAAAAAACATAAAAGTAATCATAGTGGTGGTGTCCTCAGATACATAGAGGACTCACCAATATTCTCTCGTTGGACGCCTCGGAACTCTGGCCTTCAAAGACAATCAACATTCTCAAGACCCTACATTGGATCAGAATGTAGGAACAAATGCGTTAGTAAGACATTTACTTAATATGAAAATTATCATATCAAAACAAAACATATTTCAAAGGGTGTGTCAATAATTGATATAATCATAAGAGATAAAAGCACAAGCATATATGAATATGATCAGCGTAATAAGGCATCATAAAGCACATAAGAGTTCATACTTGAATCATTGACCTTCTTACTCAATTGAACTACTTCACAAGAAACCTCCAAGTATACTTGTGAAAGGCTAAGGTAGCATCCCATACTACTTCCAAAAGCTAAGTACCTCTTTTTTATGATTTTTAATCATCATTCACCTTTATTATTAAGACCTAATTCATCTGAGCATATGAGTACTATGCCCCTAGGCCACCTCAAGCACACCTGTGCAATGCATGTGAAACATTCCATTCTATATCATACATTGAGCATGTCTCGAAGTCACCCTAATACATTTTCATTTTATTTTAGTTGTATCTAGTAGAACTACTTCATATTGTCAAGTAACTATCATCTTAAGTCAATCATATCATGGAAAGAAACCACATCCACTACCCAAGATAAACATACATCATATAGTTTCATGCCATAAGTAGCTTCAAGTCGTACTTGTGCCATGTTTGTATAGCATCCCATACTACCATCCACACTAAGTACTTCTGTAGACTACCTATTCCAAGGTAACCAAGGAAGGAAACACCCATCCTAACCATCATGCAACCAATCATTTAGATGCAAACTAATAATAGGGGAGCATGATTACTCAACCCTAAGTTATCATGAGAAACTAATCCCAAGATATTTAATGAAATACACCTTACATGCAAAAACAATCTAACATTAAGAGAGTATGGGACTTTAGGCTAAAGCTACCATGAAATGGTTTCAGCAAAAACAAGTCAAGCTACAATGATCAAGCACCCTAGTAATAAAAGACCAACCTAAACAAGAGAGAGTTTTCCTCCTCTATCCCAAGATACCATGAAGTTAATCACCTCAAGATACCATGACATTCAACCTCAAGCTACCATGAGTATTTCTACTGAATCCTTCTTAAGATTTACTATCCCAAGCTACCCTTGAGATCTACCATCTCTAGCTATCATGAGATTCACATGTCAAGCTAACAGACCTTGGTCTTAGCTAACCATGTCAATTACATAAAAAGATTTTATTCAATACAACTTCAAGCTATTTAATTTTATCTTGTCTTGATGCATTTTAGTTTCTTAGATCAACCTAGAGTTCATCTATGTGAGATAACTTGATTCCCCTACTTGTTCATATCTTCAGTGTAAAACAAAAGAAAAATAAATGACAATCCCTTTATGATGACTTTACTTCCAATGCCCTAGAATTAATATCATAACAACCCATAATTTATTAGCTTCTTTTAATTCATTATGATCCATGTTCAATTATTTAGTTAATTAATTCAATTTGATCATTAGATGGCAATTCTAGTCATACTTGATCACATAGGTTAAATTGAAACTTTACAAGTGAAGATCATCTTTGATAAATTAATCCTAGTTCAATTCATATCTAGGTGATTCAATAATGATTTGATATTATAAAATACAATTTAATTATGAAGATCACCTTAGAACCTTCCTCTATCCTCTAATGGCCTAAAATCACCATGATCAACTTCAACATCAATTACTACAATTAATCATGAAAAATTCATTAAAACGTCATATAATTATCATATGAACATAATTAAATATTACCCACTAGATTGGGATCACAATCAAGCCTTACCCTTAATGCAATCACAATCCTCTCTAGATTGGGATATGTTGGATTGTCAATTGAGGTATAACTAGGGGATTCCATGAAAGGAATAGTCCATTGATGAATAATCTTTACATACCTTATATGAGATTACTAAACCCAGCTTTATTTCTTGTTTAAATCGTCCTAAGAGCAGCCCCCAATTTCTCTTCTTATTCAATGGTGTTCTTGAGATTGTTTTGAAGAGGGCAAAGTTTTGATTTTATGTCATTGTGGGCGTTGGTTTTTTTACTTGGGGAAGGGGTTAAATAATTCATAACAAAAGTTTCTAACCTACTCCGAAATTACCCTATTACCCTCACATCTATTTGACCCTTTTATAAAAGTCAATGTCAACTTAAATTTTTTGAATTTTTGTCGGGAAACAAGTCCTTGACGTGGAGCTTCTCCCGCATGCTTTCTAAAATAAATCCCAACACAGTAGATTCTTCATTGTGTCCTTTACATGGAGAAAAATTATGGCCTAAGGAGACTCTAACCCGCGATGCGGACATGTTTAATGCAAGAACAACTAGCTGCTACCTTGGGCAGTTTCTTGGACAAAGGTTGGGTTCTCCTAAAGAACCTTCTATGGCAATCCTTGGGGAGTTGTGCCTAGACGTTTCCACCTTATGAAAACATACTAATGCACTCAAGCACGTCTCAACGCTATCTTTTAAACATCATTGGATGTTCTTAGACGTTTCACATCCAAACTCTTTAAATTGACTTTTAACACTATATTTAGTCATTTTAAAAACTCATAATACACATGCTAGTCTCTATTTCGTCTCAAAGAATTTTTGGTCCTTGTAATATCGCCCACTTAGGAAATAATTGTCCTCGAACGACACTTTTTTAAATATTTCTTAAAAGACCCACTCTAGAAAAGTAGCACATCGTACATGCATTATTCATAAATGCACATACCCAAATCAATGAAACAATTCAATTCCGAGCTAAACATAACTACATTTACTTATATGAAGACCTCATAAAAAGGCTCCTTATTCCTAACATGAGAATATGCTACACATGTCTTTCTCACTTTATTTTATCATCTCTAAGAGTAGAAACATCACAAGTCATATTAAGCTGAAGGATATTAATGAAGTTTTCATCAATCAATAAAGAAACAGATACCGGAGAAGGACATAAGGATTTTATTCTTGATCACCCTTGGATTGTAGAGCTTATAAACTATTTTCACTTGATTCAAAAGAAGCCATGGATGTAGTTGACTGGTAACTATTATTATAAGAGAACTCAACTAGAGGCATGTATTTTTCCACTTACAAGCTCTAAGCAAATCCTGAAGGGTTTGAATAGTACGCACTACTTGACCATCTGTTTGGGGACAAAAAAGTAGTGCTTCACTTAAACTTTGTACCCAACCCTTTTTGGAATGACCTCCAAAACCTAGATGTGAATTGTGCACCCTTATTAGATGACGGATAATGGAATACCATGAAGACACAGAATCTCATCTATGAAGATCCTTACAAAATTCTCCGCTGAGTAAGTGGACTTGACGTGTATGAAATGCATTAATTTCGTTAACCTGTCCACAACCACCAATATGGAGTCATGTTGCTTTTGTGTCCGAGGCAAACCTACAACGAAGTCCATATTTTTGTCTTCCCACTTCAAAGTGGGACTTGAGTTTCTTGAAGTAAACCACTTGGATTTTGGTGGACGACTTTCACTTGTTTGTAATTTTTACACTTTGCCACGAATTACGCTATGTCCCTTTTCAAGCCTTCTCACAAAAATACTTTTCTAAGGTCCTTATAATTATTTGTAGAACCCTAATGGATGGAATAATGGGATCCTTGAGAATATTCAAGAATCCGGTTCCTCAAGTCATCCACATTGGGCACACACAACCTTGATACCTCAAGACACCATCCCCGCCTAAGGAGAATGACTCATTAATCTTACCAAGGATCGATTCTTTCAACTTCATCAATGATTGATCAAGGTGTTGTATAGATTTAACCTCAACCACCAAATACAAATCAAAGTTATAATGGACCATAAAACAACCATTTGGGGAATCATCCAATCTTACACCAAATGAGCCAGTGAATGAATATCTTTGACTAGGTATTTATTGGCTTCTTCCACATTAGACACACTACTAATGGTCATAAAAATCAGAGCATCCGCAACCACATTGGACCTGCGGGGATGGTAGAGAACACTCATGTTGTAATCTTTCAACAATTCTAACCATCATCTTTGTCGGACATTTAAATCCTTTTATGTAAACACATATCAAAGACGCTTATAGTCGGTATACACATCAACATGAACACCATATAAGTAATGCCTCCATAACTTCATGGAAAATGCCATGGACGCTAACACAAGAACATGAGGGGGATAATTCTTCTCATGCAGCCTATGTTGTCTAGAGGGATAGGCTAATACTTTACCATGTTGCATAAGCACATACCACAAGCGCACTTGGGATGCATCACAATATATAACAAAGACCTTGGTACCACCTGGTAGAGCCAATATTGAAGTGGATGTAAGCCTATATTTAAAAATTTAGAAGCTTTTTTCACATGCCTTGGACCACTAAAATTTCACTCTTTTGTATCAAGTTATTCAAAAGAGAAGAAATGGACGCAAAACCATCCTTAAACATCCTATAATATCTTTCTAGACGCAAGAAACATCTAATGTCGGTTGGAGTCAATACCCTAGGCCAGTTTTTCACTGCCTTAGTTTTCTTTGGATAAAGCTCAACTCCATCACTATAGATTATATGAAAAGAAACACCACCAACCACAACCAAAACTCACATTTGTTATTCTTGGAAAATAGTTGGTGTTCCTTAAGCACTTGAAATACAATTCTCAAATGGTCCATGTATTCACCCTCATTTTTTGA
Organism: Solanum lycopersicum; assembly: GCF_036512215.1. NCBI lineage: Eukaryota > Viridiplantae > Streptophyta > Magnoliopsida > Solanales > Solanaceae > Solanum > Solanum lycopersicum. The sequence goes on from NC_090803.1 coordinate 38,057,707, forward strand.
ATTTACAAAGATGTAGTCAATGAAAACATTCACAAATATATCTAGGTAACTTGGAAACTCCTTATTAATTAGATCCATAAATGTAGTCAGGGCATTAGTGAGACCGAAAGACATTACTGGGAAGTCATAGTGATCATATCTAGTTCGAAATGACATTTTTTGTATATCTTCAAGTCTCATCATAAGTTGATGATATCCCCCTATTTAAACAATCTTAGAAAAGTTGCTTGCCCTTGGGAGTTGATAAAAAAAGTCATTAATCTGAGGGAGAGGATACTTATTATTTATAGTAACTTTATGAGTTGGGGATTTTCAATGCATATTATAAGGGACCCATCCATCTAATTCACAAAAAATACTGTTTCACCCCATGGATAAGTACTAGTCTAATGAAGCCTTTGTCTAGTAAGTCCTTGAGTTGACCCTTTAACTATTTCAATTTATCCGGACCCATACGATAAGGATGGATTGAAATGGAGTCGGTATCTGATAGAAAGCCAATACAAAAACCAATTTCCCGTTTGGGAGGATTCCGAGAAGATCATTTGGAACGACCTCCACAAATTCCCTCACTACAAGGATTAACTCAATGGGAGGATTTTCGGAGTCTAAATATATGACTCTTACAATATGGTATAAACACCTTTTTGATATCATTTGACAAGTCTTAGGACAAGAGATAATACGACATCTGGGAATAAAATTCCCCTCCTTCCACTCTAAGACGGGTTCATTTGGAAAATAGAATTTTACAATTCTTGTTCTACAATAAATGGAAGCAAAACAATCGTGCAACAAATACATCCCCAAAATGACATCAAAATGACCATATCGAGTTCTACTATTTCAACATGAGTAACTCTATGGGAAAAAATTATACGATAATTTCTATATACCCTCATTCAACCACCGTATCACCTACCACACTAGATACGATAAAAAGATGATTTATGAAATCGGGAAAAATATAAAACATCAATATTAGAGCAATTGTCTTGGGCCTTCCCACTTTCTTTGTCTTTCCCCTTCACATTAGGGGATCCACTTACCTTGTGTACATTCTTTCCACATCCGAAGCGATTGTCCATTTCAACAAGGTAATCATCATCATGCTTCTTACCACACTTTACAGAAGTTGACTTCTTACTTGGTGACCTAGTACCGCTTCACTTTTGAGACTTAGGGTTAGTCAAATTGATCATCATGAGACTTGCGAAATTTGAAAAGAACATGATTAAAAAAGCTCTTCTTAAACCTAAGCTTGTTCTGAATGTCAAACTTACCCTTTGAAGAACCACCTTCATAAGCCTTGGCTCTCTTGGCCTCCCTATTATTCCTCTAGACCACATTATTCTATTTGTTTAGAATAAAACAACAGACGAGAGATATTGATATTATCATGTCACATATCCAAACGATATTGTTCTACCAATTCATCAGACAATCCCGTCTGAAAACGAATCATCTCATCCCTTGGGTTTGAAACCAAGTATGGAGAATACTTGGATAACTTAGTATTTTCAAGGAGTAGTAAAGTACACTCATACCTCACCGACGAAGGCTTGTGAATGCTTCCACCTTAACATCGCTCAATTCTAAAGGAAAGAACCTATTAAGGAAAGCCTTCTTAAATATCTCCCAAGTCGCCGGACAACTTCTTAATGACTTATTATCCCTCCACTGTGAGTACCAAGTTTGGGCCACATATTTGAGTTGATAGACTGCCAACTCGACCTTCTCAATTAATGTCAGACAAATAACATAGAGAATATTGTAGAACTCATCGAGAAAATCAATAAGGTCCTCATCAATCCTCGACCCAAAGAACATCGGTATATTCATTCTAGTAAAGTCTCTAAAATGAGAGGCCATACTTCTAGCATGTTGAGGCACTCGAGGTCAAACCTCCCTATTTACATGAGTTGTCATAGCTTGGACTTAGGAAGTGACGACATTAGCTTGAGTGGTCATGGCTTGGGACAAATTGTGAAAATCATCCCTTATCTCTCCATTGTTCATCGGTGGAGGAACAACCAGAACTTGATCACACATAGCAACTTATTCAAGTGGAGGCACTTGGTTGTTTTGTGGAGGCACTTGGTTGTAATGAGCTCCCACATTATCCATCTCTTCATCGTCGCTTCTAGAAGATGCTTTTCGAGTATTCATACATATAACCATGATATAAAATGTAGGGGAAAGTACATAATAAGACACTTAGAGGCATGACATAGGAATACAAGTAGATGATAGTTTCCTAAGCATCACATAGTCTCTCATTCATAAGTTTGATGCACTTCACAATTATCAATAAGAATGTACATAGACGTTGTGTAATGAGACATCAATTCTAAAGATATTTCACATCATGATCTCATACCAAGTTTATCACATACGGGAAATACACTTTAGATGTAACTTACATCGTCTTCCTCATAGAGGACTAAGACTAGCCTCTTAGCATTCATTTTTACATTTCGTAGGTTAAAAAGTGCAAAAATTTAAAAACTTTTCATCTACATATACTACATAGGATTTACACAGAACTCTCGCTTACATATAGTATATACATAGGGAATTTATATGGACTCTTCACATAGGAAACATTACTTAGGTTTATACTTTTATTTCACATAAATAATATAGAAAATATAATCTCATAGAAAGTCTTGGATAAGTCACATATTAAACCATCTAGAATTACTGCAACATTAGGAATAGCCCTTACTTCATAAAAATAAAATCCACATATAGGCATATACAAAAATAGTATTTAAATGAAAGAGAATGAATTAAATCCTCTATATGAATAAAAAAACATCCAATAGGTAGATAGTGGCATCATCCTTGGAAAGTGAAGGCCTAAAGCACTTGGAGAATGAGAATCCAAGCCCTCTTAACGCCCTCTAAAATCTCAAAGGCCGGAACTTACATTTGTAGTAAACATAGAAACATGGGTTAGTACACCACTTGTACTAAGTAAAGGAATATGCACATAAAAGATTTAAAAGCATACATATGAAAAGGACATTCACATTAGAGAAATGTTAAGTGATTCGCGAGTCTTTAATGCCCATTAACGATTCCATATAAGCTAATAATCATATAGACATTAATACTATAGCCTTTTCAATGAAAGACCAATATCATCAACTATAACCAAGTCAACATGTTTAATAGCATATTAGAACCATATCCAAAGAAACTCCAAAATCAATTTATAATATCAATGCATGTAGGATTCATAACATTTTAACAAATGAAAGACCCTTACTAATAACCCACCATAAAGTCTACAAGTGCAATGACCAAGTAAAGCCCCATAACCTACTCAACCAAGTAAACCAAATAAGAGCATCATACGGAATGCCTAACATCACATAATATAGCATCAAGAGTAGTGATCATCATGATTAGCAATATAGACCAATTGCATTGTTCATACATGAAACCAGCATTGTATAATGATTTATACATTTATACATTTCTTTTTCGAACCCCCTAAATGAAAATCCTCGATCCGTCACTAATTAAACATATTATTTAGTATCTAGTTACAAATATTTAGACCTAATTTAAAAAATATAAGTTTTTTTAATTATTTAATCAATATATACTGATAAAGTTTGACAAAATTTGCCCAAAATATTATATAATTTGAACAAAATTTACTATATGATAAAAATATCTCATTATTACCCTGGTTGTTATTGAAATCACTCAAGTTTAATTTTTATGAGCAAATGAAACTTAAGCTTAATAGAATAACACTTGTGGTAGAAGAAATAACCTTTTTCTTGTTATTTTAGAGAATTTAAAAGATCTAGAAGATTGATGTATTGTGAATTGAGACGCACCTTCGTGTAATATAAAGCGATATAAGTGAATACTATTTTTTTTCTCACTTTCTGACAATTGTTATATTTACTTTACTATTATTATTATTATTGCAAAAAATAAATGTGACAATTACAAACATATTTATTAATATTCCTACATGTTAAAAAATTATTTTTTTTATTTTCGTTACTCCTGTGATTTTTGATAATCATTACTCCCAAATTATTTTAAAGTACATGTTTATGATATAATTTCAAATTATATATTATGTCCTATAAATTGAGGCATGAAAAAATTTTATTTTAAAATAAATGATCATATTTATGGGTCTTTTGGTTTGAATACTAGTTAAGTTATTATAAGTTATACTTTGATAAGATATGCTGAGACAGGTTATGCTGAAACTAGTTTTTGTTGCTTGTTTGGTTTGTCATATTCAAAGCAATATTCATTGTATAATTTTTTAGAATAAGTTATTTGTTTATAAAAATACCCTCACCTTATGTAGTTCATTTTTATACTTTCTTTTCAAGCATTAATTATTCATTATTAAAAATAAAATTTCTATGTTATTTATCTTCAATATATTTGTGTGTGAATTTCTATAATTTTGTCATATGTTTTAAAAATTTTACTTTCATCTTATTTAACTTAAAAATTAAACTTTCATCGTTTATAGCTTTATCATGACAATTTCTTCTTATTTAGCTTAAAATAAGATTTTCATCTTATTTAGCTCAAAAATAAAACTTTTATCTTATTTAGTTTAAAATTAAAACTTTCAAGAAAATTAAGACTTTCATTTTATGTTTATTAAAGTAAAATAAAATTTATTATTAAATTTACTTACATTTTAGTTATTGATAAAATATAACTTTTCAATTGAGCAATAAACTATGAATTTTTTAAAAGAAACCAAAATATAAATAAATATCATAGCTGTGTAAATAAATTGTAACGACCTGTTAGTCGTTTTGAGCAACAAACTTCAATTCTGGAAAAACAGGCTGAGGCGACGGACCAAACGACGATCCGTCATGGGCACGACGGACCGTCGCAGGGTCTCGTTTCAAAACACTTAGAAAATCTGAAATTGGGTACTGAAAATCGACTCTCTGAACTTCGTGACGGAATGGCAGGACGGACCGTCATAGGCGTGACGGACCGTCATAGATTGTTCAGTGGAAATTGACTATCTGACTCTTGCGATGACCTGCAGGACAGACCGTCACAGGGACGACGGCCCGTCACAGGTTGCGCAAATCCCAGGCAGAATCGGATTTCCTTACACGTTTTAAGGGACGTTTTTGGACTACTCCTTCCTTAATTATAGATATTGTGGGTTTATATTAATAACTCAAATTCTTGGGGGTTAAAAGAGGTAACCCTAAGTTAATTAGTGGGGTATTATTGCCATCTTTTACACTTAATTATATGTTAACTAGGGTAAAAGAAAGAGGGTTTGAATAAAGAAAATAGAGAGAACAAGAAGAGAGAGAAATTGATCGATCAAGAGGCAGAGGGAATATCAAAGCTTGGGAAATTGCTTGTTGATTCCAATTCTTCGGTGGAGGTAGGTTATGGTTTTCATGCTATTCGTAGTAAACTCTTAATAGTGAATGATATGTGTTAGTAGTATTGTAAACCCTTCTATATGCTTAGTTGTATGCTTGCATGAATGATGTGATTATGTAATTATGAATAAATAAGCATGATGAAGCTATTGAATCCCAAATCTTGAAAAGAAACCCTAATCTACTTTGTTAATGATGATGCCTTGGTATAAAAGAAGGTTTGATGAATGAAAGTAGTGATATTAGGGGATGGGGTGCCATGTTCCGGTACCAGGCTAGTATATGAGAATCGGAGTGTCACGTTCCGACACAAGGATAGAATATGGATCGGGTGTCACGTTCCAACACCAGGATAGTAGATGGATCGGGTGTCACGTTCAAACACCAGGATAGCATATGGATCGGGTGCCACGTTCCGGTACCAGGATAGTATATGAGGATCGGAGTGTCAATTTCCGACACCAGGATAGAATATGGATCGGGTGCCACGTTCCGGTACCAGGATAGAATGAGGATCGGAGTGTCACGTTCCGACACCAGGATAGTATATTGAGGAGCGGAGTGTCACGTACCGACACGAGGGGAATAAAGATAATGAATCTTGAAATATGTTAATATATTCAATCTAATGAACTGAATTCCCAAATGAGTATGATGAGGAAGTGTGAGTCCTCATTGATGTGCTTGGTGTTGTAACCAAGGGTTATGGTAACTGTAAATGCTGCATCTTAAGGATATTAGTTGATTTTATGATATTGCTTAATATATACTGTTTTCTATTTTGAGTTGGCCGATGATATCTACTCAGTACCCGTGTTTTGTACTGACCCCTACTTTTATTGTTTCTTCTTGTTTATTGGTGGAGTGCAGCAAACGTGCCGTCATCTTTGACTCAACAGTAACTCAAGCCAGTCTTACTACATCGGAAATTCAGGGTGAGCTAATGCTTCTAGCTTTGACTAGATCTTCTCCTTCATGTCTTGATGCCTTGAACTTCTGGCATGGACTAGCTTCTTATGTATTTTTTGCTTTTTAGACACTCTTAGTTAGTAATTTAAAGGTAGATGTTCTTGTGATGATGAATTCCAGATTTTGTGAATAATAATAGTTATTGATTTTATTAATGAGTTCAAGTCTTCCGCATTACTTCATGTTGATATTACCTTGAAATGTTAAGGTTTAGATTGGTTGGTTCGCTCACATAGGAGGGTAAGTGTGGGTGCCAGTCGCGGCCCAGATTTCGGTCGTGACAAACTTGGTATCAGAGCATTAGGTTCGTTGGTCTCATCACACAAGAACAGGTCTAGTAGAGTCTTAAGGAACGGTAGGGGGACGCCTTTACTTTTCCTTGAGAGGCTATAAGACTTTAGGAAAATTTCACTCTTTCATTCTTTCTTTCGTGCTACTACTTGAGTCCAATTGGTATCTAGGAGATATGAATTGGTATCTGACCATCTTCACTCTCTTTCGGAGATGGTTAGAACTAGAGCAACGACTACGTCAACACCAACACCGGCCAGACAAGAAACAACTGAGCCAGCCACTGGGGCTGTGTCTCGAGGAAGAACTGCGGCGAGGGGCCGTGGAAGAGGTCGTGGGAGGACGTCCTCTAGGGGAAGAGGACGAACACCCAGCCCATCTAATACTAGGGCAGTGACTCCTCCACAGACTGAGGAAGTAATAAGAGAAGGGGAGGATGGGGAAACTGAACAAGTGCAATATGAGGAAATGCCACCCCAACCTACCCCAGAGATGATCAATCAGGTTCTGGCTTATCTTAGCGGGTTATCTGATCAAGGTCAGGCACCTCCAGTGTTTTCTGCGCCAACACCTCCGGTTTCAGAAGTACAACATGCGGCTACTATGGCTCCCCGCATGGATGTTCCATTGGACATAGGCACATTTCCACGTCTGACTACTAGGCCTATAATGACAAATGATCAGCATGAACTTTTCAGTAAGTTCTTGAAATTGAAACCTCCGGTCTTCAAGGGTGCTGAATCGGAGGATGCTTATGATTTTCTGGTTGACTGTCACGAGCTACTACACAAGATGGGTAAAGTAGAACGGTTTGGTGTGGAGTTTGTGACTTATCAGTTTCAAGGGAACGCCAATATGTGGTGGCGGTCACATATCGAGTGTCAACCAATAGAGGCACCACCTATTACTTGGGCCTCATTCTCTAGTTTGTTTATGGAGAAGTATATCCCCCGGACTTTGAGGGATAGGAAAAGGGATGAGTTCTTAAGCCTAGAGCAAGGTAGGATGTCGGTTAATACTTATGAGGCTAAGTTTCGTGCACTATCCAGATATGCCACTCAACGCTGTTTCAGTCCTCAAGAGCGGATTCGCCGGTTTGTGAAGGGGTTGAGGTCAGAATTGCGGATTTCGTCCTTACAGGTAGCGGCAACGGCAAAATCCATCCAAGAAGTGGTAGACTTTGTGATAGAAGTTGAAGGAGTGAATCGAGGCGACTTCACCACAACATCGACATCAAAAAGGCTTCGAAAGGCAGGTGAGTTTAATGGTTCTTACACTAGAGGACAGGGTTCGGGAAGTTACTCAGTCCGACCAATTCAGTCTTCACTACAGACTGTAGTTGGGGGACCACCTCAGACCGGTCAACACTTCTCCGAGGGGCCTATGATTGACTCAAGAGAATGTTATGGATGTGGGGAGATTGGACATATTAGGAAAAATTGTCCCAGACAAAGTTATAGACCCCCAATAGCAAGAGGTAGAGGTTGTCATGGTAGAGGCCGTTATTCTGGAGGACGTGGTGGTCGAGGTTATGGTGGTCACCAAAACGGCAGAGGTAATGGGCAAACTGGGGCCACTACATCACAACATGGTAGGGGCAACGGACAGACGAACGATAGGGTCCATTGTTACGCTTTCCCTGGGCGGTCTGAAGCGGAGGCATCTGATGTTGTCATCACAGGTAATCTTCTGGTTTGTGATTGCATGGCTTCTGTATTGTTTGATCCTGGATCCACGTTTTCTTATGTATCTTCCTCATTTGCTAATGGTCTAAACTTACACTATTCGTAGTAAACTCTTAATAGTGAATGATATGTGTTAGTAGTATTGTAAACCCTTCTATATGCTTAATTGTATGCTTGCATGAATGATGTGATTATGTAATTATGAATAAATAAGCATGATGAAGCTATTGAATCCCAAATCTTGAAAAGAAACCCTAATCTACTTTGTTAATGATGATGCCTTGGTATAAAAGAAGGCTTGATGAATAAAAGTAGTGAGATTAGGGGATCGGGTGCCACGTTCATGTACCAGGATAGTATATGAGGATCAGAGTGTCATGTTCCGACACCAGGATAGAATATGGATCGGGTGTCACGTTCCGACACCAGGATAGTATATGGATCAGGTGTCACGTTCCGACACCAGGATAGAATATGGATCGAGTGCCACGTTCCGGTACCAGGATAGTATATGAGGATCAGAGTGTCACGTTCCGACACTAGGATAGAATATGGATCGGGTGCCACGTTCCAGTACCAGGATAGAATGAGGATCGGAGTGTCACGTTCTGACACCAGGATAGTATATTGAGGAGCGGAGTGTCACGTACCGACACGAGGGGAATAAAGATAATGAATCTTAAAATATGTTAATATATTCAATCTAATGAACTGAATTCCAAAATGAGTATGATGAGGAGGTGTGAGTCCTCATTGATGTGCTTGGTGTTGTAACAAAGGGTTATGGTAACTGTAAATGCTGCATGCTAAGGATATAAGTTGATTTTATGATATTGCTTAATACATACTGTTTACTATTTTGAGTTGGCCGATGATATCTACTCTTTACCCGTGTTTTGTACTGACCCCTACTTTTATTGGTTCTTCTTGTTTATTTGTGGAGTGCAGCAAACGTGCCGTCATCTTCGACTCAACAGTAACTCAAGCCAGTCTTACTACATTGGAAATTCAGGGTGAGCTAATGCTTCTAGCTTGGACTGGATCTTCTCCTTCATGTCTTGATGCCTTGAACTTCCGGCATGGACTAGCTTCTTATGTATTTTTAGCTTTTTAGACACTCTTAATTAGTAATTTAAAGGTAGATGTTCTTGTGATGATGACTTCCAGTTTTTGGGAATAATAATAGTTATTGATTTTATTAATGTGTTCAAGTCTTCCGCATTACTTTATGTTGATATTACCTTGAAATGTTAACGTTCAGATTGGTTGGTTCGCTCATATAGGAGGGTAAGTGTGGGTGCCAGTCACGGCCCGGATTTGGGTCGTGACAAACTCTCCTATGTGAGCGAACCAGCCAATCTAAACCTTAACATTTCAATATAATATAAACAGAAAGTAATGCGGAAGACTTAAACTCATTAGTAAAAACCAATTCAATAACTATCAATATTCAACATCTATTATTCCCAAAACCTGGAAGTCATCATCACAAGAACAACTACTTTAAACTACTAATTCTAAGAGTTTCTAAGAAGCTAAAAATACATAAGAAGCTAGTCCATGCCGGAAGTTCAAGGCATCAAGACATGAAGGAGAAGATCCAGTCCAAGCTAGAAGCGTTAGCTCACCCTGAAGATTCGGTGTGACGAAGACTGGCTTGAGTTACTGTTGAGTCGAAGATGACGGCACGTTTGCTGCACTCCACAAATAACAAGAGGAAAAACATAACAGTAGGGGTCAGTACAAACCACGGGTACTGAGTAGATATCATCGGTCAACTCAAAATAGAGAACAGTATATATCAAATAATATCATAAATCAACTATAAAACTCAACATGTAGCAACAACAAGTATTATAATCATCAATAAGTACCATCAAGTTCATCCATGAGGGCTCAAGCCTCAACACCATACTCATTTGGAAATTAAGTATATTAAGTTGAGTATATTATCATCTTTCAAGATTCATTATCTTTTCTCCTCTTGTGTTGGTACGTGACACTCCGATCCCTTACTACTATGTGTCGGTACGTGACACTCCAATCCCCTAATTCTATATGTCAGAACGTGACACTCCGATCCCCTAATTCTATGTGTCGGAACGTTACACTCCGATCCCCTACATGTGTCGGTACGTGACACTCCGATCCCCTACATGTGTCGGAACGTGACACTCCGATCCCCTACATGTGTCGGTACGTGACACTCCGATCCCCTACATGTGTCGAAACGTGACACTCCGATCCCCTAATTCTATGTGTCGGAACGTGACACTCCGATCCACTAATACTATGTGTCGGACCGTGACACTCAGATCCACTAATATCATTCTGCAAATCATCAAGCCTTCTTTATTCCAAGGCATCATCAATCCCATTACTTTAATTCATCAAGCCTTCTTCTATACCAAGGCATCATCATTAATAATGTATATTAAAGTTTCTTTTCAAGATTTGGGATTCAATATTTTCATCATGCTTATCTTATCACAATCACATAATCATATTCATGCAAACATACCATTAAGCATATAGTAGGGTTTACAATACTACCAATACATATCATTCACTATTAAGAGTTTACTTATGAAGCATGAAAATCATAACCTACCTCCACCGAAGAATCGGAATCAACAAGCAATTTCCCAAGCTTTGATATTCCCTCTGCCTCTTGATCGATCAATTTCCCTCTCTCCTTGTTCTCTCTATTTTCTTTATTCAAACCCTCTTTCTTTTACCCTAGTAAACATATAATTAAGTGTAAAAGATGGCAATAATACCCCACTAATTAACTTAGGGTTACCTCTTTTAACCCCAAGAATTTGAGTTATTAATATAAACCCACAAAATCTATAATTAAGGAAGGAGTAGTCCAAAAACGTCCCTTAAAACTTCACCAGAAATCCGACTCTGCCTGGGATTTGCGCAACCTGTGACGGGCCGTCGTGCCTGCGACGGTCCGTCCTGCAGGTCGTCGCAAAGTTCAGAGAATGGATTTTCACTGAAGTCTCCGTGACGGTCCATCACGCCTGTGACGGTCCGTCATGCCTGTGAAGGTCCGTCACGCCTGTGACGGTCCGTCCTTCCATTCCGTCACGAAGTTCAGAGAGTCGATTTTCAGTACCCAATTTCAGATTTTCTAAGTGTTTTGAAACGAGACCCTGCGACGATCCGTCGTGCCTATGACGGATCGTTGTTTTGTCCGTCGCCTCAGCCAGTTTTTCCAGAATTGAAGTCTGTTGCTCAAAACGACTAAACAGGTCGTTACAATAGATACCAATTTACCCATCGTTCGTCCCCGAACAATCAAAAGAAGGAAAACAAGGGCGAAAAGGAGTACCTGAATCTTTAAACAAATGTGGGAATTTTTCTCGCATATCTGCCTCCTTCTCCCAAGTGGCTTCTTCAATGGGTTGATTCTTCCATTGCACCTTCATGGATGCAATCTCTCTTGACCTCAACTTGCGAACTTCTCTATCTAAAATAGCAACAGGCTCCTCCTCATAAGACAAGTTCTCATCAAGCAAAATTGAATCCCAACGGATGATGTAGTTTCCGTCCCCATGGTATCTTTTCAACATCGACACATGGAATACCAGATGCACTCCGGACAGCCCTGGAGGCAAGGCTAACTCATAAGCCACCTCTCCTACTCGATTAAGTACTTCAAATGGTCCAATGTACCTTGGACTTAGTTTACCCCTTTTTCCAAACCGCATCACCCCTTTCAGTGGTGAAACTTTCAACAAGACTTGTTCACCCTCCATGAACTCTAAGTCATAAACCCACAAAATCTATAATTAAGGAAGGAGTAGTCCAAAAACGTCCCTTAAAACTTCACCAGAAATCCGACTCTGCCTGGGATTTGCGCAACCTGTGACGGGCCGTCGTGCCTGCGACGGTCCGTCCTGCAGGTCGTCGCAAAGTTCAGAGAATGGATTTTCACTGAAGTCTCCGTGACGGTCCATCACGCCTGTGACGGTCCGTCCTTCCATTCCGTCACGAAGTTCAGAGAGTCGATTTTTCAGTACCCAATTTCAGATTTTCTAAGTGTTTTGAAACGAGACCCTGCGATGGTCCGTCATGCCTATGACGGATTGTTGTATTGTCCGTCGCCTCAGCCAGTTTTTCCAGAATTGAAGTCTGTTGCTCAAAACGACTAAACAGGTCATTACAATAGATACCAATTTACCCATCGTTCGTCCCCAAACGATCAAAAGAAGGAAAACAAGGGCGAAAAGGAGTACCTGAATCTTTAAACAAATGTGGGCATTTTTCTCGCATATCTGCCTCCTTCTCCCAAGTGGCTTCTTCAACGGGTCGATTCTTCCATTGCACCTTGATGGATGCAATCTCTCTTGACCTCAACTTGCGAACTTCTCTATCTAAAATAGCAACAGGCTCCTCCTCATAAGAAAGTTCTCATCAAGCAAAATTGAATCCCAATGGATGATGTAGTTTCCATCCCCATGGTATCTTTTCAACATCGACACATGGAATACCGGATGCACTCCGGACAGCCCTGGAGGCAAGGCTAACTCATAAGCCACCTCTCCTACTCGATTAAGTACTTCAAATGGTCTTATGTACCTTGGACTTAGTTTACCCCTTTTTCCAAACCGCATCACCCCTTTCAGTGGTGAAACTTTCAACAAGACTATTTCACCCTCCATGAACTCTAAGTCTCTAACCTTTCGATTTGCATATTCTTTTTGTCTACTTTGCGCCGCTAGAAGGTTTTCTTGAATAGACTTCACTTTCTCTATCGAATCCCTCAAAAGGTCAGTACCCCAAGGCCTAACCTCAAATGCGTCAAACCAACCAATGGGAGATCTACATCTCCTACCATACAATGCTTCGAATGGAGCCATATCAATGCTTGAGTGATAGCTATTATTGTATGAAAACTCCGCTAAGGGTAGGAAGCTATCCCAATGACCACCAAACTCTATCACACACGCACGAAGCATATCCTCTAACACTTGAATCGTTCACTCAGACTGACCATCGTTCTGAGGATGGAACGCAGTACTAAGGTCCAACTTAGTACCCAATTCCGCATGCAATGTTTTCCGAAACTTAGAAGTAAACTGCGTACCTCTATCTGATATGATGGATAGTGGAATCCCATGCAATCGCACCACTTCCGAGATGTAAAGTTTGGCTAACTTTTCTGCATTGTAAGTCACCTTGACCGGAATGAAATGAGCTGATTTAGTTAACCTATCAACAATCACCCAAATGGAGTCATACTTACCCATTGTCTTCGGAAGACCAACCACAAAATCCATTGCAATCCTCTCCCACTTCCATTCCGGAATGGGCATTCTCTAAAGTGTTCCTCCTGGCCTTTGGTGTTCATACTTTACTTGTTGACAGTTTGGACATTTGGCAATAAAATCCACAATGTCACGCTTCGTTCTACTCCACCAAAAGTGTTGCTTTAGGTCACGATACATCTTGGTTGCACCCGGATGTATAGAATACCTTGAACTATGAGCCTCTGTCAGAATACTGTTGATCAAATCATCGACGCGGAGTACACATACCCTTCCCTTGATTCTCAAAATACCTTCCTCATGATTTGTGCTTCCTTAGCCTCCCCTCGCAATACTTTATCTTGGATTCGCCTTAGTTTCTCATCATCAAACTGTTTTCACTTAATTTTTTCAAGAAAAGGAGATCTTGCCTCCACAGAAGCCAACAATCCTCCCTTCTCATTTACTTCTAATCTCATCAAGTCATTAGCTAGAGTCTGAACCTCTCTAGCCAATGGGCGTCTAGAAGCTTGCAAGTGAGCTAGACTTCCCATGCTTCCCGCCTTCCTACTTAAAGCATCCGCTACAACATTCGCCTTCCCCGAATGATACAAGATAGTGATATCGTAGTCCTTTAGTAACTCCATCCATCTCCTCTGTCTTAAGTTCAAATGTTTCTGAGTAAGGACATACTGAAGGCTACGATGATCCGTGTAGACTTCACACTTAACCCCATATAAATAGTGTCTCCATTGCTTTAATGCAAACACTACCGCAGCCAATTCCAAATCATGAGTTGGATAGTTACTTTCATGCACTTTTAATTGTCTTGAAGTATAAGCAATCACACTCTTCTCTTGCATTAGTACTGCACCCAACCCAGAATAGGATGCATCACAAGAAACAATGAAGTTCTTACCCTCTACTGGCAAGGTAAAGATAGGTGCGGTAGTCAACAAAGTCTTGAGCTTCTTAAAGCTTTCCTCACATTCGTCCGACCATACAAATGGAACATTCTGCTTAGTCAAGTTCGTCAATTGGGAAGCAATAGAAAAGAATCCCTTGACAAATCGGCGGTAGTAGCTAGCTAACCCAACAAAGCTCCTTATTTCTGACACATTAGTAGGTCTTACCCAATTCTTCACTGTCTCAATCTTAGAAGGATCCACCATCACTCCATCCTTAGAAACCACGTGTCCCAAGAAGGACACTGCATCTAGCCAAAACTCACACTTAGAGAACTTGGCATAAAGCTTTTTCTCCCTCAACATTTCCAATACCATTCTCAAATGTTCTTCATGTTCCTTCTTGCTCTTTGAGTATACCAATATATCATCAATAAATATGATCACGAAGAGGTCCAAATATGGCTTAAAAATCCCGTTCATCAAGCTCATGAACGCAGCAGGGGCATTCGTAAGACCAAAGGACATCACTACAAATTCGTAATGCCCATACCTCGTTCGAAAAGCAGTCTTTGGCACATCCGTTGCCCGTATTTTCAATTGATGATAACCGGATCTCAAGTCAATCTTAGAGAAGACACAAGCACCTTGTAACTGATCGAACAAGTCATCAATGCCGGGAAGAGGATACTTGTTCTTTATGGTTACCTTGTTTAGTTGTCTGTAGTCTATACACATTCGAAAACTCCCATCCTTCTTCTTTACAAACAAAACCGGAGCACCCCAAGGGGATGCACTTGGTCTAATGAAGCCTTTGTTCAATAACTCTTGAAGTTGTGCATTTAACTCTCTTAACTCCGCGGGAGCCATTCTATAAGGGGTTATAGAAATGGGGCGAGTACCGGGTTCAAGATCAATATAGAAGTCAATATCCCTAGCCGGTGGCATACCAGGAAGATTTGCAGGGAACACATCCAGAAACTCACGAACCACTGAAACCGACTAAATCGAAGGTACTTGGGTAGTGTCATCCTTGAGATGTGCCAAGAAAGCTAAACACCCTTTACTAATCATTTTCTTAGCACGAAGAAAGGAGACGATGCGGACCGGATCGGAAGTGTAGTCACCCTCCCACACTAACGGGTCTATCCTAGGCTTGGCTAACGTCACCGTTTTAGCATTACAATCCAAGATTACAAATTGCGCAGAAAGCCAAGTCATGCCCAGAATCACATCAAAATCATCCATTGCCAAGATAACCAAATCTACATAAGTGTTGCTCCCCACAAAGTTTACCATACAAGACCTATATACCTTTTCAACTACCACAAACTCACCCACCGGAGTAGGAACACGAATAGGCATATCAAGAAATTCACAATGTAAATTTAGACCATTAGCAAATGAGGAAGATACATAAGAAAACGTGGATCCAGGATCAAACAATACAGAAGCCATGCAATCACAAACCAGAAGATTACCTGTGATGACAGCATCAGATGCCTCCGCTTCAGACCGCCCAGGGAAAGCGTAACACTGCGCCCTATCGTTCGTCTGTCCGTTGCCCCTACCATGTTGTGATGTAGTGGCCCCAGTTTGCCCATTACCTCTGCCGTTTTGGTGACCACCATTACCTTGACCACCACGTCCTCCAGAATAACGGCCTCTACCATGACCACCTCTACCTCTAGCTATTGGGGGTCTATAACTTTGTCTGGGACAATTTTTCCTAATATGTCCAATCTCCCCACATCCATAACATTCTCTTGAGTCAATCATAGGCCCTTCGGAGAAGTGTTGACCGGTCTGAGGTAGTCCCCCAACTACAGTCTGTAGTGAAGACTGAATTGGTCGGACTGAGTAACTTCCCGAACCCTGTCCTCTAGTGTAAGAACCATTAAACTCACCTCCCTTTCGAAACCTTTTTGATGTCGATGTTGTGGTGAAGTCGTCTGGCTTCACTCCTTCCACTTCTATCACAAAGTCTACCACTTCTTGGAAGGATTTTGTCGTTGCCTCTATCTGTAAGGCCGAAATCCGCAATTCTGACCTCAACCCCTTCAAAAACTGGCGAATTCACTCTTGTGGACTGAAACACAGTTGGGTGGCATACCGGGATAATGTACGAAACTTAGCCTCATATGCATTCACTGACATCCTACCTTGCTCTAGGCTCAAGAACTCATCCCTTTTGTTATCCCTCAAAGTCCGGGGGATATACTTCTCCATAAACAAACTAGAGAATGAGGCCCAAGTCATAGGTGGTGCCTCTATTGGTTGACACTCGATATGTGACCGCCACCACATATTGGCGTTCCCTTGAAACTGATAAGTCACAAACTCCACACCAAACCGTTCTACTATACCCATCTTGTGTAGTAGCTCATGACAGTCAACCAGAAAATCATAACCATCCTCCGATTCAGCACCCTTGAAGACCGGAGGTTTCAATTTCAAGAACTTACTGAAAAGTTCATGCTGATCATTTGTCATTATAGGCCCAGTAGTCAGACGTGGAAATGTGCCTATGTCCAATGGAACATCCATGCGGGGAGCCATAGTAGCCGCATGTTGTACTTTTGAAACACGAGGTGTTGGCGCAGAAAACACTGGAGGTGCCTGACCTTGATCAGATAACCCGCTAAGATAAGCCAGAACCTGATTGATCATCTCTAGGGTAGGTTGGGGTGGCATTTCCTCATTTTGCACTTGTTTAGTTTCCCCATCCTCCCCTTCTCTTATTACTTCCTCAGTTGGTGGAGGAGTCACTGCCCTAGTATCAGATGGGCTAGGTGTTCGTCCTCTTCTCCTAGAGGACGTCCTCCCACGACCTCTTCCACGGCCCTTCGCCGCTGTTCTTCCTCGAGCCACAGCCCCAGTGGCTGGCTCAGTTGTTTCTTGTCTGGCCGATGTTGATGTTGACGTAGTCGTTGCTCTAGTTCTAACCATCTGCAAAAGAGAGTGAAGATGGTCAGATACCAATTCGTATCGCCTAGATACCAATTGGACTCAAGTAGTAGCACGAAAGAAAGAATGAAAGAGTGAAATTATCCTAAAGTGTTATAGCCTATCAAGGAAAAGTAAAGGCGTCCCCCTACCGTTCCTTAAGACTCTACTAGACCTGTTCTTGTGTGATGAGACCAACGAACGTAATGCTGTGATACCAAGTTTTGTCACGACCCAAAATCGGGCCGCGACTGGCACCCACACTTACCCTCCTATGTGAGCGAACCACCCAATCTAAAACTTAACATTTCAATAAAATATAAACAGAAAGTAATGCGGAAGACTTAAACTCATTAGTAAAAACCAATTCAATAACTATCAATATTCAACATCTATTATTCCCAAAACCTGGAAGTCATCATCACAAGAACATCTACTTTAAACTACTAATTCTAAGAGTTTCTAAGAAGCTAAAAATACATAAGAAGCTAGTTCATGCCGGAAGTTCAAGGCATCAAGACATGACGGAGAAGATCCAGTCCAAGCTAGAAGCGTTAGCTCACCCTGAAGATCCGGTGTGACGAAGACTGGCTTGAGTTACTGTTGAGTCGAAGATGACGGCACGTTTGCTGCACTCCACAAATAACAAGAAGAAAAACATAACAGTAGGGGTCAGTACAAACCACGGGTACTGAGTAGATATCATCGGTCAACTCAAAATAGAGAACATTATATATCAAGTAATATCATAAATCAACTATAAAACTCAACATGTAGCAACAACAAGTATTATAATCATCAATAAGTACCATCAAGTTCATCCATGAGGGCTCAAGCCTCAACACCATACTCATTTGGGAATTAAGTATATTAAGTTGAGTATATTATCATCTTTCAAGATTCATTATCTTTTCTCCTCTTGTGTCGGTACGTGACACTCCTATCCCCTACTACTATGTGTCGGTACGTGACACTCCGATCCCCTAATTCTATGTGTCGGAACGTGACACTCCGATCCCCTAATTCTATGTGTCGGAACGTGACACTCCGATCCCCTACATGTGTTGGTACGTGACACTCCGATCCCCTACATGTGTCGGAACGTGACACTCTGATCCCCTACATGTGTCGGTACGTGACACTCCGATCCCCTACATGTGTCGGAACGTGACACTCCGATCCCCTAATTCTATGTGTCGGAACGTGACACTCTGATCCACTAATACTATGTGTCGGAACGTGACACTCCGATCCACTAATATCAATCTATAAATCATCAAGCCTTCTCTATTCCAAGGCATCATCAATCCCATTACTTTAATTCATCAAGCCTTCTTCTATACCAAGGCATCATCATTAATAATGTATATTAAAGTTTCTTTTCAAGATTTGGGATTCAATATTTTCATCATGCTTATTTTATCACAATCACATAATCATATTCATGCAAACATACCATTAAGCATATAGGAGGGTATACAATACTACCAATACATATCATTCACTATTAAGAGTTTACTTATGAAGCATGAAAACCATAACCTACCTCCACCGAAGAATTGGAATCAACAAGCAATTTCCCATGCTTTGATATTCCCTCTGCCTCTTGATCGATCAATTTCTCTCTCTCCTTGTTCTCTTTATTTTCTTTATTCAAACACTCTTTATTTTACCCTAGTTAGCATATAATTAAGTGTAAAAGATGGCAATAATACCCACTAATTAACTTAGGGTTACCTCTTTTAACCCCCAAGAATTTGAGTTATTAATATAAACCCACAAAATCTATAATTAAGGAAGGAGTAGTCCAAAAACGTCCCTTAAAACTTCACTAGAAATCCGACTCTGCCTGGGATTTGTGCAACCTGTGACGGGCCGTCGTGCCTGCGACAGTCCGTCCTACAGGTCGTCGCAAAGTTCAGAGAATGGATTTTCACTGAAGTCTCCGTGATGGTCCGTCACGCCTGTGACGGTCCGTCCTGCCATTCCGTCACAAAGTTTAGAGAGTCGATTTTCAGTACCCAATTTCAGATTTTCTAAGTGTTTTGAAACGAGACCCTGTTGAGCAACAGACTTCAATTTTTGAAAAACTGGCTGAGGCGACGGACCAAACGACGATCCGTCATGGGCACGATGGACCGTCGCAGGGTATCGTTTCAAAACACATAGAAAATCTGAAATTGGGTACTGAAAATCGACTCTCTGAACTTCGTGACGGAATGGCAGGACGGACCATCACGGAGACTTCAGTGAAAATCCATTCTCTGAACTTTGCGACGACCTACAGGACGGACCATCGCAGGCACGACGGCCCGTCACAGGTTGCGCAAATCCCAGGCAGAGTCGGATTTCTAGTGAAGTTTTAAGGGACGTTTTTGGACTACTCCTTCCTTAATTATAGATTTTGTGGGTTTATATTAATAACTCAAATTCTTGGGGGTTAAAAGAGGTAACCCTAAGTTAATTAGTGGGGTATTATTGCAATCTTTTACACTAAATTATATGTTAACTAGGGTAAAAGAAAGAGGGTTTGAATAAAGAAAATATAAAGAACAAGAGAGAGAGAGAGAATCGAACGAGAAGGGAGAAACAAAGCTTTAGGAAAATTCTTGCTTGATTCAACTCTTCGGTGGAGGTAGGTTATGGTTTTCATGCTTCATAAGTAAACTCTTAATAGTGAATGATATGTATTGGTAGTATTGTAAACCCTACTATATGCTTAATGGTATGTTTGCATGAATATGATTATGTGATTGTGATAAGATAAGTATGATGAAAATATTGAATCTCAAATCTTGAAAAGAAACTTTAATATACATTATTAATGATGATGCCTTGGTATAGAAGAAGGCTTGATGAATTAAAGTAATGGGATTGATGATGCCTTGGAATAGAGAAGGCTTGATGATTTACAGAATGATATTAGTGGATCAGAGTGTCACGTTCCGACACATCGTATTAATGGATCGGAGTGTCACGTTCCGACACATAGAATTAGGGGATCGGAGTGTCACGTACCGACACATAGTAGTAGGGGATCGGAGTGTCACGTACCGACACAAGAGGAGGAAAGATAATAAATCTTGAAAGATGATAATATACTCAACTTAATATACTTAATTCCCAAATGAGTATGGTGTTGAGGCTTGAGCCCTCATGGATGTACTTGATGGTACTTATTGATGATTATAATACTTGTTGTTGCTACATGTTGAGTTTTATAGTTGATTTATGATATTACTTGATATATACTGTTCTCTATTTTGAGTTGACCGATGATATCTACTCAGTACCCGTGGTTTGTACTGACCCCTACTGTAATGTTTTTCTTCTTGTTATTTGTGGAGTGCAGCAAACGTGCCGTCATCTTCGACTCAACAGTAACTCAAGCGAGTCTTCGTCACACCGGATCTTCAGGGTGAGCTAACGCTTCTAGCTTGGACTGGATCTTCTCCTTCATGTCTTGATGCCTTGAACTTCCAGCATGGACTAGCTTCTTATGTATTTTTAGCTTCTTAGAAACTCTTACAATTAGTAGTTTAAAGTAGATGTTCTTGTGATGATGACTTCCAGGTTTTGGGAATAATAGATGTTGAATGTTGATAGTTATTGAATTGGTTTTTACTAATGAGTTTAAGTCTTCCGCATTACTTTCTGTTTATAGTATATTGAAATGTTATGTTTTAGATTGGATGGTTCCCTCACATAGGAGGGTAAGTGTGGGTGCCAGTCGCGACCCGGGTTTGGGTCGTGACATTCAACTTACAATATATTGGAAAAAGGCATAAGTACCCCTCCAATATATGCCTAAAATGCAAGGGATAAACTTATACTATATTAAGGTTTTATTACCTCTTATAACTTATCTTATAAATAATTTTCTACCCCCTTTTCGACCTACGAGACACTAACATGAAAAAAAATGTCAACACATGGTGGACCCACAAGATAATGTCACGTAGGTCCAAAAAGGGTCGAAAATTATATTCAAAATAAGTTCAGCGGTTTATAAGACCTTAGTATAGTATCAGTGTGTCGCTGAGATTTCGTGCATATGTTGGGGGATACTTGTGCATTTCCCTAATATAATCATAAATATAAGTTTTAATTATATGGAAAGGGTAAAAAATCCCTTAAACTATGTGAAAGGACCAAAAATGTCCTCCGTTTGTAGTTTGGCTCAAAAATGCACTTACAATAAATATTTACTCAAAAATGCCCCTTCAGTCAGTAGTTTGGTTCATAAATGCCCCAATAGTTACAAAATGGGTAAAAAAATTCCCTTTTTCGGAATAAATATATATATATTTTTTATTTTTAAACACATTCTTTTTCGTAATAAACATTATTATGGAACACTATTCTAGTTTTCTTTCTTTTAAAATCACTTTAACAAATAAAAATGTTGGAAATAGTAATTAAAATAGATTAATTTCATTTACCCTTTTGATAGATAGTATATGTGATATATATAAGATCATATTATATCCGTCATTATTTTATATTTATATAATGATAAAAAATATTGATGATAAAATAAAATATTTTTTTTATTTTTTTTGAATGAAAGTAAGATAAACAAATTGCTACTTTTTAAAACACATTAATTAAAAATGTGTCAAAAAGAAAATAATTATATATTTACTCAGAAAATTAAATTTTTCGGCCCATGAAATAACATTCAGGCATATTTGCACCAAAGTATTGATGACAAGAGTATTTTTGGACAAAACTGCAAACGAGGGACAATTTTATACTTTCGCATAGTTTAAGGGCATTTTTGAATCAATGTATTGAGGGTAAGGGCATTTTTGACCAAACTACAAACGAGGGGTATTTTTATTCCTTTTGCAAAGTTTAAGAATATTTTTGAATCAAAGTATTAATGGTAAGTGTCACATCCGGGTATACCCCCTAGAAGTAACCAGCATCGGCTTCCTCATTGAGGACTAAGACTAGCCCCTTAGTCTCATGTTATTACATTCATAGGTTGAAAATGTGGAAAAGTTAAAAAATTTCATTACATCGACTTGGAGGTTTACATAGACGTCTACATACAAATAATATATATATATATATATATATAAGTGTGTGTGTGTGTGTGTGTGTGTATGTGTCTGCAATCAAAGTAGAATGCTTTGTAACCTTCCTATACGAAGAGTCAATATATACTCAATACGTATATATATATATATATACACACACACATAATATCAATCTCCTAACGCTTCCATCAAGGTCAACTAGTGTAACGCATAGGTAGAGTCCCATACCACTAGCTTGGTTAAGTTAAACATCTCAAGTCACGTTAATTAGTTTATACTTCATAACTTTATTTGAATACAGAGAACACTTCCCTTATCTGACGTAGACCACAAAAGCTAAGTGTTGAACCCGTTGTTGTAAAACCTTAATTTGATGGATGGTGGTCTACCGGCAAAAGTAAAACCAGATATAAACGTAGCTTTGTAGCTGGATCCACTACCTAGTCTTCCTATGGGGCAACATAGTTCAAGAACGAAGAGATAGTATATTCCATTCTTATACGACTTGGTAGTTGGGGCCTCTTCTCATGGGAATCCATTGGATGAATATTCCTCTTTGGCATGTCAACATATCATATAAAACTATAGGGCGAGTCGTCCTCTTTGGGAAGTAATCGCCTCCCATTATAAAGTTAACTCGGTGCTAAGCTAAGTCCGTTTATTGAAATGTCCCTTTATGGAAATGCCTTTAAGATTTTAATTATAAATCATAGCTTTGTTTAGGTCATAGGGTCTTCCCCTTGTACAATCATCATCATGAATAGCTCAATAAGAATTGCATGAGTATAGTACTTTCATCACAATTCATATAACTGAAATTAACACATTAGCATTTCATAAAATATCAAGGAACATTGATAGTCATCATCATCCTTATGTCACATACATCTTAATAAACCTCACAACATAGTCAAGACATTTCAATTAAACATCATACAACCCTATCATACTTATATAGGGCATACTCAAATATAACATCATGACTTAACAACAAATAATCACAATTGGAATTAAATATAGAGATTCCAACATTACCAAATCACCTTCATGGTTCTTCATCTAGGCCTTACCATGAAACCTAAATTCAAGAAAATTTTAATGTTCTACATCATAATTCAATAATAAGCATGATAACAATACTAGAAGATTCGCTACACCACAATTAAATACCAAATCAATCCTTAAAACAAGATTACCAAGGATATTTCCATAACCTAGATTACTTCTCAAGATTAGCATGAAAGACTAAAATTCATTCTAATTTGTTAATTATTGGTGTAACAACATCATTTAATAGTTATTTGAACCATAATAAATACAATTGAATCAACCACAACCCAAATTTACATCAAGGTCAACCTACAGTTAAGGGTTAAGGATCATAATCATCAAATTGAACCAAACCATCACAATTTATCATAATCAATTTTAGATACACGTTAATGTATCCACAATATACTAAATCAACGATAAACAACTCAGTTTACAACATCAATTTCGTAATTGGTCGAATCCCACATGAAACCTCTACTTTTGAGATCTATTTTGAAGGAACCCTTTGAGGAAAGAGTCTCAAATGTGAATTAGATCTCATACATTGAAGTTTGATGAAGATTTGATGGTGAATTTTTCCCTTTATAGACTTCAAAACGTCCCCTTATCTTGTCTTCAATGGTAGCTTCCAAATAGAGAGAGAAAGAAGAAAGAAACAAGAGAGTTTGTATTAAGTGTTGTAATTAGATTAATTATGGTTGGGTCCTTTATATGGGAGTTAAACTAGTTAATTTGTCTTCCCTTAATCCCTTAATAACAATTAAACCACTCAACTAATTCAATTATTTAACATTAAAACGTTCAGGAAAGTCAAGACCCTCACAAACGGAACTCCGTCGATGGGCCGTCTATTAGTCGACAGTCTAGCACCCTTCCGTCCTGCACATCCGTTGGTAAGTTCAGAGACTTGTGCAGGTGAGGGATTCCTAAAATTGTCTATGTGTGGGACGAAGGTGGCATCAACACCCCGTCAGTCTACACACGGATAATAACTGTCCCGTCGATGAACACTTCCTAGGTAGTGTTGCCTCAACCTGCAGAAGTCCTCCTCAAGGTCCCTTGGTTTGTCCTTGGAGAGTCGTACCGAGACGTTTCGACCATGAATCAACTTAAACACCTATTATCTACCCTTTCACTATTATTCATGAGTTTTCGACTCCTAAAAGCTAGTCAAATAGGCTAAGGCACTCTAGTACCCCTTAGAACTAATTTCCGAATGTCATGGACGTTCTTGGATGTTTTAGTTCTTAAACATACTCAATGACGTAATTAATTAGTATTGGTCTTAAACCACTATTTAGACACCATGGAACCTATGTTATGGTGTAATAATCGTCTTTCATTTTCAAGATGTTACATTATCCCCGCTTAGGAAATAGGAGCAAAATTTCTCGAAAGCAAAGTCTAATGCAAGGAGCACTTGTTTAGTCATGGTGTAGTTCTTTTGGGTTTTACTAGCATAGTAAATGGGAAAAAGGACTGTGTCGCTTATTTGTACCAATACCACACCAAGAACAACCCCACTAAAATCACACATAACCTCAAATGGCTTGCTCCAATTCGGAGAAATGATGAAAGGTGCAGACACCAACTTTTCCTTCAACTCACCAAATGAATTAAGGTAGGATTCATCAAAATAAAACTTACACTCTTTCTCAAGCAACTTTCACAAAGGATGTGCAATCTTTTAAAATTCCTTGATGAACCTCCAGTAAAATCCTGCAAGCCGAAGAAAATTTCTCACACCTTTTATAGATATGGGTGGAGGAAGTCTTTTTATCACCTCAATTTTAGCTCGATCAACCTATATACCCTTCTTTGATATGCGATGACCCAATACATTACATTGTTTAACTATGAATGACATTTTTCCCAATGTAGAACAAGGTTGCAAACTTTACACCTCAATAGTGTCCTCCACCATCTCGGAGAATATCAACATCATACATTTCCAAAATGTGGCCAGTGCATTACATAACCCAAACAACATTCTCTTGAATGCGAAGGTCCCAAAAGGACAAGTAAAGGTTGTTTTCCCTTGATCTTCCGGTGCAATATAAATCATATTACAACCTAGATTAACATTAAAAAAATATTATCACCCCTTTCTTGCAAGCCTATCAAACATATGATCCATGAAGAGCGTAGGAAAAATGTCCTTCTCGGTCCATGCGTTTAATTTCCGGTAATCCATACACACCCTCCATCCAGTCATCGGGAAAAGTTCATTTTTCTCATTGGGGACTACAGTCATTCCCCCTTTCATAGGTACACACAAAATAGGGCATACCTAACTACTATCGGCGATTGGATATATCACTCAAGCATCAAACCACTAAATAATTTCGTTCTTCACCACCTCTTGCATAGGTGGATTCAAACATCTCCGGTGCTCAATACTTGTCGTATGATCGACAATGAGTTTGATTTAATGTTAATTAATCCCAAGAGGGATCCAATAATATATGCAATATTCCACCCAATGGCTCTTTTAAAACCTTTTAAAACCTCCACAAAACTCTCAACTTGATGCACATACAAATCTGATGCAATAATTACCGGCAAAGTATCACCTTTTTCATAGAATACATACCTCATATAAGGTGGTAGAGACTTAAGTTCTACGTTTTGAGCCTTCTCTATAGATAGTTTCACGGGTTGAGACTCGCAATGCTTCATATCTAACTCAAACTTCTTTTCTTTAAACCGAACATCACCTCGATCAAGTGCCGCGAACAATAGACGCATAATCTACAATGCAATCTCTATAAAAATTCATGATCACTGCCGCAAGTGCTTCCACACCTAGACGCTCTTCTATTTGAACCTTAGATTAATTTTGAACCCTGTAAAATATGGAAGATACCGATTAGAGCTCACCACTCTTCCTCATGAACCTACAAATTTTTAAAGTCACTTCTTCATCGTTCAACAGAAATTTCACATGTCGTGTCTCCATATCAATCAAGGCTCTACGCGTAGTAAGGAATGGCCTCTCAAGAATAATAGGCACCTCCAAATCAACCTCACTATCAATAATCACAAAATTGGCCGGAAATATTAATGATTCCACCTTTACTACAAAATCTTGGATTATCCCAAGAGGCCTCTATACCGATCGATCGGCCATCACTAGCCACATCGTAGTGGTCTTTGGGTTACCTAAACCTAACTTCTTGTAAATAGAGAGAGGCATGAGATTTGTGCTTGCCCCAAGATAACTTAATGCTTTCGCAAAGTGTAATAACACGATTGTACATGGAATAGTGAAGACACCTTGATCTTTTTTCTTTTGAACTAGAGACTTGTAGCGATAGCACTAAAATGTTGCATTCTATCATCATCCTCAAAACTGACCGATCTTTTCTTTGTTACCATATCTTTCATGAGGTTGGCATAATCGGGCATTTTGTTCAAGATCTTCTATCAAAGGGCATTGATGGAAAGACGTTTGAGCATAATGATAAAACGCCGGTATTTACCATTCTCAATAATTTTCACTAACCTCTGTGGAAATGGAGGTGGTGTTATAGCAATGGGGGTCACATTTTATGGTACCCGTTTTGTCTCCTAACTCCCCACTAACATTCACTACCTCATCATCACCTCTTATCATATTTTTTACAACAGACGACATCGGTGGGTTAATGGTTTTCTTACCACCTCGAGTTGTGAATACAATACAATGCCCATCATTTTTTATATTTTAATCAATATTGCAAGGAAGAATGACCGGTTGGCATGGGTTCACATTCGAAGACAATTGGGCCATTTGCAACTCAAGATGCTTGATTGAGATTGGATGTGCATCAACTTTTTGCCCAATACTCGCTAAGTCACTCCTCAACTCTTTAGTGTGCTCATCACTAGCATCAAACCTCCTCATCATTTTCTACAACATATCATCAACTTGTACCATACTTCCTCCACCATCCCCAGGAACAACTTCCCAATTTTGAGGTGGAACATAGGGCCCACTCCGATTATTTTTGTTACTCTAGTTACCTTGGTTACAGTTGTTGTCGTGGTTGTAATTCCCATCTAGGACATAAGTACCCTCTCGATTATAATTAGCATAGTTTCGACCTTGATTTCCTTTACCATGACGCCAATTCTCTTGACTGGACCCTTAGGCGTTTGGTCAGAAACCCCTAGTCTTCTCATTAACCGCATAAGAGTGCTCGTCATAGTAATACTCATTAGTCAGCGGTGGTGGTTTAGACATGTAGTTCACCGCATTTACCTTTTTTGCACCCCTAGTGAATTTTTTCAACACCAACCCAAGCTTTTTTATCATTTGAGCCATTTCTTCACCAATCTTATCTGTGGCTGGGTTGTGTGTGGATTGCACTCGAAAAGTGTTTCTGCCTGTGTCTGATTTTCTTGTGGTCCAAGATTTATTTTTTCGGGAGATTTTCTCTAACTTATGAGAAATCTCAAGACAAGGACGCACCCCATAAGAATCACCCATTATCGTATCTAGTCATCTCGTCCCCAATAGAAGTACTCTTTCAGTGATTTTTTAACATTCTGGAAAAAATTACATGTCTAATGAAGAGCCCAGCAAGTCTGTAAGAATGTATATTGGGGATACATAGGCATTCTAATGCCCAATATTGAGAAATATTGGGCATAGTATAGAAAATTGGCTAAGGGATTTTAGTAAATTTCTGTAAAATACCCAAATAAGGAAAATATTGGGCATATTAAAAAATATTGATTTAAAGGCTGTCAGCCAATTTTTCAAAGTAATAATGATATTGTTAATGAAATGTACCTGCAATGAAGAACCTAAGCTAAATTAATATTTAATTCATTATATCACAAATTAGGTACAAGGTATCCAAGTGTCAAGCCTAGGTACTATAACACATTATCATTTAAAATAATCATGTACATTAAACAGTGTCCAAGGACATAGTGAGGATCCTTGGAACAATTAGTAAACATTCCCAAATGAACCATAAATAATATTTATACAAGGAAGTACAACCAACCCATGTGCAAGCACATGAGCAAGACATGTGAAGAAGCTTCCAAAGGAGGGGACCACCCTAACTGAATTCTGCTATGGAAGTTAGGGGAAAAACGTTCACAAGGGAATGATCCAAATAGTTAATTAAGATCCTAACAACTTAAGGTTTTTTTATTAATTACCCTAGAATACTTAATTAATTAATTTAGCAAATTATTTAATTAATTTAAAGGGGAAAACTCAAAATCACAAAGCAATTTTCATATTTCGGTTAAAATAAGAAAAAGACAACCTAGTACCTAACCTAGGATGGTCCAAAGGATTAGTTATGGTAATTACGACATAAGGGTGATTAAATAATTACCCTAGGTCACTTAATTAATTCAATTATCCACTAAATTAATTAAATTAAAGGTTTCAAACAAAAGTTCTTGCACTAACATAGTACAACTTAAGAAATATCCTAGTACTTAACCTAGGATGGTCAAATAGGGTTCATTTTTGTCCCAATGATTTAGGGTAACTTAAATAGTTACCCGAGGTACCTTAATTAATTAAATTATACATTTAATTAATTTTATAAAGGGTCAAAATGAAATTCCTAGGCAAAATATTTCAGATTTGACCAACTATTGTGTTTTCCTATTCTCGTCAACTAGGAGGAGCTTTTTTGTAATTAGTTAATTAATTTATTTGATTAACTTATTAAAAAATAAGTTGAATGATTTAAGATCATTTATTTAACCTAAAAATCACGTTCAAACTTATAGACAAAAAGGACACAAACATAGTAAGCAATGAACGCAAGAAAAAGGCAGAGAATTTATCTATTTCTTTAGGGAGATTTCAAGGTTACTTGATTGTTTCATTCAATGTGGTCTTATTAGATTAAATTCCACATAAGGTTTGGGTTTCTCTCCTGGACTTGTTTTTTCAATAGATCTTTCTTTCAAATGATTCAAAGATTGTTAAAGCTAGGGTTGTCTCCCGTCATTAATGTAGAACTCTTTTCCCTAGTATCCTTGTTATGATTTCAATGTTGAATAGGTTCAAAATCATGTTGTTTGTATGTGGTGCTGGCTGATCTTATAGTGTAAGGTTTTTGATTAAATAATGATTGGATGGACCTATTAATTGGATTCGTTTGATGCTAAGTGTTATCATGTGAATTAATAGAATGATACTATGTTAAAGACATGTCTGAAGATGTTATGTATGAAGATGTTACGGTCTGTTGTGCATACTTGCTTTTAATATAGCGTTTTAAAGATAATATATTCATCAAATGCTAATATAATTATGTCCAAGATGTTTAAAAGTGTTATGCCTAAAGTTATGTTATAAGGTTGGCTAAACAGATCTCCATGAAATCATAAGATGAATGAATGTTTGGGTTATGCTAGTAAAATGGTTAACAATGTCTTGTCCAAAAGTTGAATGGAATTGTCTTACATATTGCTTTTAAATAATCATGGCAAATTGGCTAATGAGAATCTCATAAAATTATATTTGAATGAATGTTTGTCTTGTGCCAATAAATTGGGATGAAGTCATTTCTTAATTTTCTAGGCAAATACTAAATTTACACCAATCTTATGTGGCCAATATAATGCAATGTCAAATTAAGCATGAGAAACAAAACGAAATGAATCAACACTAAGGATATGTCAATCAATTGGACAAGTCCCAACATACCCTATACTATATTATATGAATAAAATGTTGAAATTCCAAATGAATAAGTAAATCTAAATTAATTCAATGAATAAATAACTAAGGGCATGGCATTCATTTGGACAACTCCCAACATGCTCTAAAAGAATGACATATGAACTCATGAAACTAACTGCATGAAGTTCTCATCGTCCATGAACGATGATATGAATCTACTACACTAAAGTAAGCATGTGATGTGAGTTATAACATAATTAAAGGTGTCTAAAGTAAGTACGTGATCATAATTTGGTGTTAAAGGAAGTGAGGTAAGTCGCACTTACACCTAAGGTACTACGTTAAAAGAAAACTCACATATGAAGGTGTTAGAATGTGTGAGCCACTCTCATTAACACCAAATGATCATATGTAGGGAAAATTCAAAATTTATAAACGTAATTTAAGGATGACTAGTCATCAATAGAGTAAGTAAATCTCCATCTAAAAGCAAACCTCCATAATGCTTTAGTCAACACTAAAACATAAAGAGGAACTGAACATTCACGTAAGGAGGTGAGTAATTATGTTAATCTATGATGCTAATGTAAATGGTGTCAACCTGATAAGTGTCTAAGAAGAATAGTGAGAAGTCTCAACAAAGCCTACATAAAGGTCAGTAAAAGTACTCACCTAAGAAAGTATAGAATATCTAGAGATAAGTCTCAATCATACTCTGTATGTAAGTGTAAGGAAAATTTATACTTAATACTTATGATGAGATGACAAATCATCTAATGCGAAATGATGCCCTCATGCTGGAATCCAGCTTCCATCATGTATGAGTTGAATGTAATGGAATTTTATACTGAGCACCGATATGCTAGCTATGAGCGATGATGCCTTCCTTCGAGAAGGGCGCAGGTTCACGTAACTCTCATGAGATGAGATTGTCCGAAATGCCGGGTATAGTATCCTTATATATCCTAGTTTTTGAATGATTACTGCCAATATAGGGATCTAGCAGTGTTTGACTCCCTATACATGCTAGCATGTTCGGGTTACTTTGGCCGGTTTTTGCACCTCTTTTTGGTGGGGCAGACAATGGGTTTCATGATGCTCACATGATATATGTCGGTTAAGGTTAAAGTTAACCAAAGAAAGAATTAGTCCGGCCTTAAAGTATGAATGATAATGAAATGGATAGTGCGGAAGGTGTTTCATCAAGAGAATCAGGGGGTGAAATTAGATTCAAGTAATACCATTAGGTCATTCTTGGTCATTGCACTTCATGATCTCGATGAGAGTCTTAAACTTCATCCTAAGTATAGCAGATGTTTACATAAGCCTATGAGTGAATGAAATCAATAATATGAATTACGAATGAACGAATGGAGCAGACTCTGGGTTTGCTAAAAAAGGCCCTCGGGTAGAGGTCCAATATGTTAGGCCCTCACTTGAGGTGTCTTATGCTACATCGAAGATTACAAAGTCTCGTGCATATGAAATGTATAACATATAATACAGGAAATTAATGAAATAAATGGCATGATCGATAGAGAATTTCTTATGGAAGGTAATAAATATAAAGAGTAAAGAATGACTCATTATCATGTAGGGAAATCATTTCTTAGTCCACGGCTTACTTACATCGATTCATTGTGGTTTTGAGACTACAATGGATCATTGCACTTGTAACTAAAACATAGTATCAAAAGAATTATTGAACTACACAACAATAAGAAGAAAAAGACTTCAAAGTAATCTTAGTGAGTAAAAAAAAAGCTGTCGGCCTAAGAGGATCAAAAATCTCAAATCTTCACCTAAGTTGTTCTAAAATTATGTTGATGAAACTAATGTTTTGCAATCATATAGAAAATAATTTTTGTGCTTTGAATGCATTAAAATATATCATATTCATACCACAATTCACAACTAATAGTTTTGGAATGTCTAGTCACTAGGCTGTCCAAAAATAACATGTTTTTAGGAAGAACTTTTTTGATCATGCATAGACTATTGTGTATGTGTGCATTAACCCATACTTATTATAAATGGTGTACTAACCCCTGCTATTTTTTTATTTCATTGGTGTAGGTGAAGGGAAAAATTTACCAATCTTTCAACGGTTTTGACATCAATATTTCTCCAAACAATTTGGTAGATCGTCTTGATTTCGAGGATGCTACAGTTTTAATATATTTTTAGTTTTAGGAAAATCCAGTGGATGTTTTCCTTAGAGTTTCTTTTGTACTTTCATTTCGAAGCTTTTATAATAAGGCCGTGTTTTTCAAATGTATTTATGATGTATTCTTATCTGTTTCAAATTGATTATTATGATAGATGGCTGTTATATTTATGTTGAGATAAATATATGATGAATTCATGTAATTACTATATCAAGTCTATTTATACATCATGCGTTTAAAATTTCTAAATTTTCTGCTAAAATTAACCATATGAATGTGATGAATGCACGATGAGGCTTGTTTGAGACCTCTGAGAGTCCAACGACATGAGTTCCAATTTTGATTCCAGAATCAGGGTCGTGAAAAACTTGGTATCAGATCATGATTTTAAAGTACCTAGAACGAAAGCTTAACACAAACACACTATGTATTTTCTAACTTATGGTTGTGAAGCTCTCCACAATCATGACATAGAGACTGCGCGATGATAGGAAATTATCCTTTCATCTACAATTTATCCTGCTATCTCAAGCTTTGAAACTTTGTGGTAATATAAGTATCTAACTTCCTTTTTGTGTGAATACATAGAATAATACACAGAAGAATAAGGATGTCCAAGTGGTCTAAGGCTTCAGGCTCAAGATTTGGCCTTCACATGAAGAGGCCATAATGGAAATGCCCAACGTAGCCGAAAGACGTATGGTTAGTGTGGTTGTTCTCATAGAGGTGAATACATGGTAATGTATAGAATCCTATTATGTGTATTAATGAGGAGGATAAGGATAAGTTCGCTACATACCAACTCAAGAATATGGCTTAGACATGGATTTTTTTCATAAGTGTTATGCTATATTAGATTATAGAAATAGGGTAGTAAGACTTCAGTTTCCAAATAAGTTGGGCCAAATTGAGAAGGGCCTGGTTCAAATCCAATAGGACAAGGAAGATGCTAAACCATAACCAAATGATGTAGGCCCCCCCCCCAAGAAATCAATTCTATGCGTTGAAAGGAAGAGAGGAGCACGAGAAGTCCACGGATGTGTATAATAGTAACTTTCTTGTCTTCTCCTTTCCTTTATATGCATTATTAGATCCAGGATCTACCTTGTCTATGGTAACTCCTTTTGTGGCTAATAAATTTGACTTATTTCTTGAGATCTTACATGAACCATTTTAAGTTACTAGTCCCATAGGATACAACGTTAACACTGAGTGGTATGTAGGGAAACAGATAGCATAGTGGCAAGTCTCTATGAGATTAAGTTGGGCGTCATTAGGTCCAATTCTTAAGGCCAATAAGATGTTATCTAAGAGGTGAGATATACTCTTCCTATGTCTGGTTTAATTTAAGAAACTCTA
The DNA here is from genome assembly GCF_036512215.1 of Solanum lycopersicum. Lineage (NCBI taxonomy): Eukaryota > Viridiplantae > Streptophyta > Magnoliopsida > Solanales > Solanaceae > Solanum > Solanum lycopersicum. The sequence continues at coordinate 38,091,446 of NC_090803.1, forward strand.
AGTTTAAGTTCTTTAGTGGATTTTATGTGGTAAGTCCCTAATCATAAGTCTTAGAATAGCACCATGTGAGTTAAAACGAAGTTATGTTGCGGTTTTTGTGTAGCATAGGAATATATTATGGGTTGCATGATTTGTGATGTGCATTATGTTAAGTGTGATTGAGGTACAAATTCCTCAATCTCAAATATGAAGCTTCAGTAAGCTTGAATGTTATGCATCATCCAACTAAATGTGAATCATACATTCACAAAAGAGAAAAGTTTAAGCATGTTAAATTAAGATTCGAAAACCACCCTCTTTATATTAAAAAATGTGTAGTGTCATTCGAGGATAAATATTCCTAAATGAGCAATAATGTAATACGTCAAAAAAATTACATGTCTAATGAAGAGTCTAGTAAGTTTCTAAGAATGCATATTGGGGATCATAGGAATTCCAATGCCCAATATTGAGAAATATTGGGCATAGTATAGAAAATTTTCTAAGGGTTATTAGCCAATTTCTATAAAATACCCAAATAAGAAAAATATTGGGCATATTAGAAAATATTGGCTTAAAGGTTATGAGCAATTTTTTCTAAGTATTATTGATCTTGTTACAAAAATGTACCTGCAATGAAGAACCTAAGATAAAGTAATTTTTAATTCCATAACTCACAAATTAGGTACTAGGCATCCAAGTGTCAAGCCTATGTACCATAGCACATGATCAGTTAAAATGATCATGTAGATTAAACAGTGCCTAAGGACATATTGAGGATCCTTGAGACAATAAGTAAACATTCCCAAATGAACCATATATAATAGTTATTTTGGGAAGTACAACCAACCGATGTGCAAGAACATGTGCAAGACATGTGAAGAAGCTTCCTAAGGAGGGGACCACCCTAACTAAATTCGATTATGGCAGTTAGGGGGAAAACGTGCACAAAGGAGCAGTCCATGTGAGGCCTAACCTACATACAATTTCTAGACTCTAACCTACTGCCCTAAATTACTAAATAACGTATGACTAATGAATTGGACCCATTAGTGCACCCGACTACCTAGGACCAAAACCGGGTTGAAACTAACGTAGTACTTGTTAAAAAGACAACCTAGTACCTAACCTAGGATGGTTTAAAAAGTTTTATAAGATCCGGACGGCTTAGGGGTACTTTAGTAATTAACCTTGTATACTTAATTAATTAATTTATCAACTTAATTAATTAATTTAGAGTGGAAAACCGAAATCACAAACCATTATCAAGATTTCGTTTAACACAAGAAAAAGACAACCTAGTACCTAACCTAGGATGGTTCAAAAGATTAATAATGGTTATAAAGACATAAGGGTACTTTAGTAATTACTATAGGTAACTCAATTAATTAAAAAATCCATTTAAATAATTAAATCAAAGGGGTCAAACCCAAATTCTTACACTAACCTAGTACAACTCAGGAGACATCCTAGTACTTAACCTATATTGGTCCAAAAGGGTTAATTTTTGTTCCAATGAATTAGGGGAACTTTAATAGTTACTCTAGATACCTTAATTAATTAAATGTAATTTAATTAATTAATTTAAAGGTTCAAAACAAAATTCTTAGGAAAAAACTTAGATTTGATCAAGTATTGAGTTTTCCTAGTTCTAGTCAATCTTGGAGGGGATTTTTAGTAATTACTTAATTTATTTATTTAATAAACTTATTAATACCTAATTTGAATTATTCAAGATCAGTTCATAAACCTTCAAATAACGTTAAAATTTATAGACAAAAAGGAAGCAAAAACAGTAAGCAACGAACGCATGAAAAAGGAACAAAATTTATCAATTTCTCTAGGGTTATTTAAAGGTTTCTTCAATGTTTTGTTCAAGGTGTTATTTGTAGATAAAATTCTACATAAGGTATGCGCTTATCTCCTGGACTTATTTATCCAAGAAAACATTCTTTCGAATGAGTCAAACGTCTTGAAAACTAGGGTTGTTTCCTGTTGTTCTTGTCGAACTCCTTTCCATATTATCCTTATAATGATTTCAATGTTGTATAGGTTAGAAATCATGTTGTTTGTATGTGTTTCTGGCAGATCTTAAGGTTTATGGTTTTTTATTAAATAATGATTTAGTGAAACTATTAATTGGACTACTTTCATGCTGAGTGTTATTATGTAAATTAAAAGCATTATACTATGTTAAATATATGTCCGAAGATGTTACGTATCAAGATGTTACGGCCTGTTGTGCATACTTTCAGTTAATATAACGTTATTAAAAATGATATATTCATCCAATGATAATATGATTCTTCCCAAGATATTTAAAAGTGTTATGCATAAAGTTATGTTATAAGGTTGGCTAAACCGATCTCCATGAAATCACAACTTGAAAGAATGTTTTGGTTATGCCATAAATATGGCTAACAATGTCTTGAACAAGAGTTTAATTGAATGGGCTTACATTATTGTTTTTAAATAAAGATTGAAAAACTGGCTAATGAGAATCTCATGAAATTATATTTGAATTAATGTTTGGCTTGAGCCAATAAGTTGGCTATGAAGTCATTTCAAAATTTTCTAGGCCAATGCTAAATTTACATCAAACTTATGTTCCAAATATAATGCAATGTCAAATTAAGCATGACCAACATAACAAAATGAATCCATATTGAGGGTATGTCAATAAATGGGACAAGTCCTAACATACTCTATACTATCTTATGTGATTAAAATGTTGGAATGCCAAATGAATAAGAACATCTAAAGCAATTCAATGAATCCATAACTAAGGGAATTTTATTAATTGTGACAACTCCCAACATGCTCTAAAGAATGACATATGAACTCATGAAACTTATTGAATGAAGTGATCATCGTCCATAAACGATGATATTTATCTATTACACTAAAGTAAGTAAGTAAAGTTGAGTTATAACATAATTAAAAAAGTCTAAAGAAAGTAAGTGACCAGATTGGGGTGTTTAAAGAAGTTAGAATAGTCACACTTACACGTAAGCTACTATGTTAAAAGAATAGTCACGTATGAATGTGATAGAATGTGTGAGCAAGTATAATTAACACCAAATGATGATATGTAAGGAAAATTCACAGTTCATCAAAGTAAAGTAAGGATTACTAGTCATCAATAGTGTAAGTAAATCTCAATCTAGAAGCAAGCCTTCATAATGCTTGAGTCAACACTAAAAGATAAAGTAGAACTGAACATTCACGTAATGAGGTGAGTAATTATGTTAATCTATGATGCTAATGAGAATGGTGACAACATTATAAGAGGCAAATAAGAATGGTGAGACAAGTCTCAACCAAGCCTACGTAAAGGTCAGTAAAGTACTCACCTAAGAAAGTGTAGAATATCTAGAGATAAGTCTCAATCAAATTATCTATGTAAGTGTAAGGACAATTCACACTTATACTAATGATGAGATGAGATATCATCTAAGTATAAATGATGTCCTCATGCAAGAATCCAACTTCCATTATATACGAGTTGGGTGTAATGGAACTTTATTCTAAGCACCGATACGCTAGATGCCTTCCTTCAGGAAGGGCGGAGGTTCACGTAGAGATGAGACATTCTTAAATGTCGTGTATGGGTATCTTTATATCTCCTAGTCTATGAACGCATACTGCCAATATAGAAATTTTGCAGAGTTTCACTCCTAGTATACGCTAGCATATTTCGGTTACTTTGGCCAGTGATTCAACCTCTTTTTGATGTAGGGAAGACACTGGATTTCATGATGCTCATATGATCTATGTCGGTTAAGGTTAATGTTCTTAAATAAATAATGATGCCAGCCTCAAAGTATTACTTTAAGACAATTAGTAGGTGAAATCAGATTCAAGTAATGACATTAGGCCATTCTTTGTCATCTTCATGATATCGATGAGAATCTTAAACCTCATCCTAGGTATAGCTAGTGTGTACATTACCCTACGAATGAATGAAATGAATAATGTGAAGTATGAATGAATGAATGAAGTAGACTCTGTGTTTGTTAAAAAAAGTCCCTCGAGTTGAGGTCACATATATTGGGGCCTCACTTGAGATGTCTTATGCTTCATAACAGATTCCAAAGTCTCGTGTATATAAAATATATAATATATAAAACATGAAAGTAATGAAATCAATGGAATGTCAATAGATGATTCCATATGAAAGTTAACAAATACATAGTGTAAATAATGACTCACTATAACGTAGGAAAATGATTCCTTAGTCCTTGGGTTACTTACATCGATTCATTGTGGGTATGGGACTAAAATGATTAATTTCAGTTGTAAGTAAACCATAGGACCAAAATAATTATCGAACTACACAACAACAAGAAGAAAAAGACTTTTAAGTAATCTAAGTGTACAAAGAGGAGCTCTCGGTCTAAGACGATCAAAAGTTTCATATCTTCGCCCTAGTTGTTCTAATTTTATATTGATGATACTAATATTTTGTAATCATATTGAAAATGATTTGTGTGATTTAAATCCATTAAAATACATCATATTCACTCCACAATTCACAACTAATGATTTAGGAATGTCTAGTGACTAAGCGTTCCAGAAATAACATGTTGTTTAGGAAGAGTTTTTTTTTATCATGCATAGACTTAGTGTGTATGTGTGCACACACCCATACTTCATACAAGTGGTGTACTAACCCCTACTATCTACTATTTTATAAATGTAGGTTAACGGACAGATTGACGAATCTTGCAACGATTTTGACATCAATGTTTCTCTAGACCATTTACTAGGTACTCTTGATTTCAAGGATGCTACAGTTTTAGTCTAGCCTTATTTTTAGAAAAAGCTAGTGGATTTTAGCCCTAGCATTTCTTTCTTACTTTCATTTTGATGATTTTGAATAAGGTAGTGCTTGGCAAACGTATTTATGATGTATTCTTATTCTATTTCAAATTGATTCTTTTGATAAATGGGTGTTATATTTATGTTGAGCTCAGTATATGATGAATTCATGAAATAACTATATGAAGTCTATGCATACTTCATACGTTTAAAAGTTGAAAATTTTCCGCTAAAATTAACCATTTGAATATAATAAATGCAAGATGAGGCTTGTCTGTGATCTCTATGAGGTCAATGATGCCGCTTGTGATTAGGATTCAAGAATATGGGTCGTGACAGATTCATCAACGAAGTGGTGATTGGGGACACTTCTCAAGAATGAGGTAAACCTATTCCTACTAACTCATTCTCCCTGTAGTGCCACAAATTTGTTCACCTTATCTTTGTAATTTAGCTTCTTAGACATTGTGTAGTGACGTGCTAAGAACACATCCCTCAATTGATTCCAATTATAGTTGAGTTATTGGGGATCTCGGTAAACCATATAGTGGCCTCTCCTGTTAGTGAGAGAGGGAACACTCTTAACCTATGACGTCCATGTTCAAATCAGGCCTCCCAACAAAACTGTTACACACCGACCTCACTTTAGTGATGTGAGCATGTGGGTCCTCAAAAGATAGTTCTAAAACAAACCTCTAGATGTGATCATTTGCTTCAGACTACTAGTTATTACAAAAGTAGGACCCTGTGGTAGAAGAGGTAGGACAAATGGACTGTCAGATTTAGTGATCTTTACACTTCCCATGTAGTACTCTTGAGGGAGTGGAGCGGGATGTTGCCTCCTTATTTAACCTTCCCCACATTTTACAGCTAATAATTAATCATGATCTTCAACCGGTTCTGGAATCATCCGGTCGAAGTCATTCTCAAAATTACCCAAATTTTGATTCATTCTGCGCAGTGTATGGTTTAGTTCGGGGTTGGGTTAGAGTATGGGTTCTGCGCTACCCCTTGTACTGGTCATCACTGAAGTAAGATCTGCAACATACAAAAATAAAGAGAAAAGTAAAATTAGGAAATTGTTGAATAAACTACAGTAATGTGCTTAATTTTAATCTAAATATCACTTTCCCTGACAATGGTGCCATTATTTGTTATGCTCAAATTTACTACTTGAAAAGAAGTATTAGGGGTTAATTCAAGTAAAGACTCTAACTATGAAGTTGGGGTCAATCACATGAGCAAAATGATTTAAACTTATCTTTAACCTACAATTACTTCTATTTAATCAAATCCTTTACAACAACAATCAATAAAATGAGGGTTTTAAATAATAAAAGGAATTAAATATTTCTGAGTAAACAACTAGTAAATATCAATATTTGATATTTATCAAGTAATGAGAGTAACTACAGAATAAGTGTTCTCTACAGTTTCATAACGCCGTAATTATAGCTATTACAATCCTTCCCTTGTATCTACCATGCGAAGTGGTATGTTATATATCCCTTGTTCCTTGCTGCCGCAACTAGGTAATTTCACTTTGCTTTTGGTCAAGATATATGTGTATGCTTTAGTGATCCTTACTGTTACCTCATATTAAGCATCATAATCGATGTATGACTTAGTTGTTACTTCGCCAATCGACAGTAGCCTATTAGTTAGTGTATACTTAATCTACATTGTTTATTCTTTCCTTATTTATCTACCTTCTTGGTAAAGAAAGTAGACACAAGCCGAGTTCTAATGCATGCACCCGTTAAAAAGACTTCTAAACGAAAAAATTATCAATACATTCAATAAACTTATGTTAAATTTTTATTTTAGTTTGTTTAACCTTGTTATTTACTCATGGTTCCAACAACCCTAGTTGTGGATTTAGTTATCCATGTTAACAATCACACAATTCATACTGATAAGACAAAAATTTGTATACTTACTTTGATGAGATTGAAGAAAATCAAGAAAATAACTTCAATAAATCAAAATCTTGCAACAAAGGTTTCCAAAAAGTATAATATTTCCAAAAATCTCAAGTTCAACAACTAGGATAATGAAACTGAAAAATTATAAAGAGTCTAACCTAAAAAACAAAGTTTTTACAAGTATTTATAATAAAGAAGCACTAACATAAAAAGCACAACGAGGTTTTTACCTAACCGACGGGCCGTCAAGGCAACGACAAACAGTCGAGGCCTCCAGTAGTTCCACAATTGAAATCTTTTTCAGCAGCTTTCTTCTCTAACTCACTGTAACCATCGATGAACCTGGATGAAGGTCTGTTGAGTGAATGAGGGTCCTTTGATGGCTTTCATTTCTACACACTTAAATCTTTTTAAAACGGGTACTGGGGCTACTTTGTGTTACAATGACGAATGTGAAAAACGATCCGTCATCGAGATGACGACCTGTAAATTTCTTCTGTAGACCCACACTTTTTAAGAATTCCCCGATCTTCCTTCAACAACATTTATTTCAGACGACAATTGCCACCTACAGACCGTCGAGGGATCGACGAACCGTCGACGGCTCCATAGGTCATCAGTTCTGCAATTTCATCACAGTTCTTCCGCGTTTTCATTTTGGATAGTTTTCCTACAAATGAAAAGAAAAATACATTAAAACTACAACAAAAAGTCCTTATACACACACTAAACTTAAGGAAAAAATATTAAAAGTACTATGAAACCACAGTACATCAACACCCTCAACCTCAATTCGTTGTTTGTCCTCAAGCGACAAATTATGACTCACAACAAAACTTTTGTGCAAGAGTATCCTTATTTTAGCTTTTGCAATTATCTGGCTATCAATCCCGATTATTTTCAGTATGTTTATGAATGTTATCACTATTAGTCTCGCTCATGTGGATCAGACCATGATATAGACTCACCAAACACCGATATCTATCCTATTTCATCCATCACCAAGGTACAAATTTTCTGGTATTGCAACTAGTGTCCTCACATCAAAACAACATCCTCATTTTAACACAATGATTTCAGTTTGAGTATAAGGATTTTTTTTCAACACTCTCTCTCAGAACAACTTCACTCCTCATTAATACTTGTTGCCATAGGATTGCCCTTATTTTTACTGCTTTAAGTTCACCATAATACTCTTAGGATCACGATACGACTTTCTTAGCTTGTAACTTTGGCTTAGGGTAAGGTAGAGTACATTTGGATGTCATTTAGTGACTTATTGCACTCATTGACATAACCACTAAGACTCCTACTTTCCATCATTTTATTCCGCCCTATTTCTTAATTTTTTAAATATTTTTTCGCCTTACTTTTCTCCTTTCGTTCTTTTCTTTTGAAAGTAATTTTTTTAAAAAAAAAATTCACATTGCTTTCAATTTTTCTTGAGTCACTTTTCTTTTGTTCTTCTCTTTTATTATTATTTCAACTCCACATTCTGGAGACTTCTTCAACTAGCCACCCTCAACTAATGGTTTTGCTATGAGTCAAGATATATAATGCCCAAGTTTGGGTCAGCGACACGACTAGGTTGTTTTATGCATTAGCCACCCTCAACTTATGCATTTGGCATAATTTGAGGTGCACATGTCTAAGAAGATAGCAGGGCCAACACATTTTTCCCAGAAAAGATCAATTGGAGTGAAAAAGAAAGGTCTATTTTAGGTTCAAATAATTTGGTTTAAGAAGGGATTAATTTTAGGTTCAATTGGAGTGAAAATGAAAGGTCTATTTTAGGTTCAAATAATTTGGTTTAAGAAGTGATTAATTTTATTTGATTTTTTGTTATCAAGGCTAAAGATTGACTATATTTAATTAGGGCCTTTGATTCTTTCCTAATTGTCTATCACAACTTACTTTTAGCTGCATTAACAGGCAAGTTCTAGCTCAGTACCAATGGTGGACTATTCAAATTTTCCTCTCACTCACTTTACTTCTCATTACTATACAATATTATGAGACACCAAGTTCGAGTTTTAGATTTAGGGTCATGGAGTGGTGTATATCTAAGTAATTCTTAGAGCCACGCATTGATTAGTTACCATGCTTAGTCATTCATCATTTGTTTAGCCATCATGCTTCAGATTCCATTTCTATCCTATGTTCAAAATATACCAATATGCCAGTTCAACAATAAAATAACTAGTCTCTTGGCGAAAAAGAATATAGGCAAGAAACCCCAAGAGGGGAACGTGAGGTGGGCTACTCTGACTTCACCCTGACACTCACTTTCCATTTACTCCACTCCCAAAAAAAAGACATGCAATTGTCCCTAATGCATAAAAGTATATAAAATAGTGTGGTAGGTGAAATAAACCTGAGTTGAAAAGCGCCAATGATTAACATGTTGACCCCTCCGTCGACAATCCCATAACATAGATAAATTTAAAGAACATACCTAGGCACAAAGGATTCTACTGACTATACCAAATGGACGAAAGTTTATCGATGGGTGCACCAGACCAACTTTCTGTAGATTTCTGGTGATTTGTTCCCCACACATTTAACACCCATGAAGCTTATATTTTTTTGTTTTCTGGACCTTTTTTTTAACACGGACCCTACTCTACACTCTCGCCAACACTTCTAAATAATAATAATAGAACATTCACACTTGACATAAGTAATATAATAAAAAATAATACAACTATGCCTAGAAAATCATGAGAAAACTATAGTTATCTCGATGATACATATTGGCTTGTCTCCAACTCAGCGCTTAATTTAACATCACGGCACGACAGAGGAATCTTGATAACTCAAAATTTATCAAAATGGTGTGCCTCAATCCCTTTATTCTCCATTTCATCATGCCCTATATAGATTTTGATTCGCTGCCCGTTCACCTTGAAACTTACACCCTCCTTATTTTCCAACTCAACCGCACTATGAAAGAACAGTTGGGTGATTAAATAGGGACCAGTCCATTTGGACATGAGTTTGCCCGGAAACAAGCGCATTTTATAATCTAAGAAAAGGACTAAATCCCCAACCAAAATATCGTGCTTCTCAATCTTTTGGTCATGGTACTTTTTCATCTTTTCTTTATAGAGGGATAAACATTCATATGCCTTCAAGAGAAATTCATCAAGCTCATTAAACCCATTTAATCTTTATTCCGCAGGCTCATAATAATCCACTTTTTACTTCTTCATTGCCCACATGGCGTTATGCTCTAATTCAACCGGTAAGTGACAAGCCTTCCCATATACATGTTTTTATGGGGACATATCTATGGGATTCTTTTATTTTGTCTTGTAGTTCCAAAGAGCATCATCAAGCCTCCTTGAAAAATCCGTTCTACTAGCATTCACAGTTTTAACAAAAAATCTACGTAATCTCCTTGTTTGACACATCAACCTGTCCATTAGTTTAAGGATAATAAAGAGTGGACACATTATGGAAAACCCCAAATTTTCTAGTTATCCCTTAAAAAGTTTGTTGCAAAAGTGGTATCTCCCATCACTGATAATAGCCCTTAGGATGCAAAATCAAGAAAATATGTTCTTTTTCAAGAACGTGGTGACACTCTCAGTTCATTATTTGCAAATGCGATAGCTTCTACCAATTTTGACACATAATTGACTTTCATAAGATTGTACTTACTCCCGTGATAACTCAAAAAAGGTACCATAATGTCAATGCCCTATACATCAAACAATTCTATCACAAGATTGAGACTTAAAGGGATCTCTTCATTTCTCAAAATGCAACCATCTCTCAGGAAGCAATAACATGCCTTGGCGAGCTTATTAGAATATTGGTGGATGGTTTTCCAATTGTATCCACATTGAAAGATCTTGTGAGAAGTTTGAATACCACTATGATGCCTATCTACAGGAGAAAAATAGCAAGCCTCCAAAACAGTCAACATCTCAACTACCGGAACACAACGCGGAATATGCCCGTCAGAAAAACTCCTATATATGTACGGCTAATCCCAAAAGAAATTTTTCACATCATTTATGAAATTTTTCCTTTGATGATAGTAAAACTCAGGTAGGACGATATCACTAGCCAAATAATTCACAAAATCTGCAAACAATGGAATCATGTCTTGGGAGGCATCCACTACATGCTCATCAGGGAAAAATAATCAATTTTAGCCTTTTCACCTAACTCCCTCATTGATTCATCTTCTAATTGGGACCAGTCATACGCAACTTTATTTTCGGTCCCTTTTATATCGTTCACCTCAAAGTAAAATTCATGCTATAGCAATACCATATGAATAAACCTCAATTTTGGATCCTTTTTTGCCATCAAATATCTAAAAAGAGAATGATTAATATGCACTATAAATCTCTTCCCATGAAAATAGGAGCGTAATTTCTCAAAAGGAAAGAGAACTGCAAGGAGCTCTTGTTCAGTAATAGTGTAGTTCTTTTGGGATTCTATAAGGGATATACTAGCATAACAAATGGGATGAAGGATTTTGTCCCAATAACACACAAAGATCAACCCCACTCTCATCACACATACCCTGATATGAATTGCTTCAATTCGAAGAAATGATGATAGGTGCAGAGACCAACTTTTCCTTCAACTCACCAAATGCCTTAAGACAAGATTCATCAAAATAAAATTTACACTTTTTTTCAAGCAACTTACACAAAAGATGTGAAATCATTGAAAATCCTTGATTAACCTCCGCTAAAAGCCTGCAAGCCCAAGAAAACTTCTTACCCCTTTTACAGATATGGGTGGAGGATTTCTTTATATCACCTTAACTTTAGCTCCATTAACTGCTATACCCTTCTCTTAAATTCGATGACCTAATACAATACATTCTTTCACCATGAAGAGACATTTTCCCAATTTAGAACAAGGTTGCAATATGCACACCTCTTAACAACCTCGGACAAATGACTCATACACCGCTCAAAGAAATCACCAATGACGGAAAATCATCTATAAACACCTCAATAGTGTCCTCCACCTTATCGGAGAATATCAACATCATACATATCTAAGACGTGGCCGGTTCATTACATAACCCAAACGACATTCTCTTGAATGTAAATGTCCCATAAGGACAAGAAAAGGTGGTTTTCTGTTGATCTTCCGCTGCAATAGATATATCTGATTACAAACTCAAGGACAATCAATAAAATATTACAACCCTTTTCCTGCAAGTCTATCCAACATATGATCCATCAAGGTCATAGGAAAATGTTCATTGTTGGTCCATGCATTTATTGTTCAATAATCCATAAACACCCTTTATCCAGTCACTTGTCACATTGGTACAAGCTCATTTTTCTCATAGGGGACCACAATCATCCCCCCTTTCTTAGGTACATAATGAACAAGACATACCATACTACTATAGGAGATTGGATATATCACTCCAACATCAAACAACATAATTATTTCCTTCTTTACGACCACTTTCATAGGTGAATTTAAACTTCTCTGGTTCGTAAAATTTGGCTTATGATCTGGCATGAGTTGGTTATATGAACAAATCCCGAGAGGGATCCCAATAATATCAATAATAGTCCACCCAAGAGCTCTTTTGAACCTTTTTAACACCTCCACCAAACTCTCAACATGATGGACATTAAAATCTATTGCAATAATTATCGGCAACGTGTCACTTGTTCTCAAGAATACATAACTCTGATGAGGTGGGAGCCTTAAATTCTACTTTTAGAGCCTCTTTTATATGTACTTTAGCAGGTGGAGACTCGCGATATTTCATATCTAACTCTAACATCTTTGGTTTAAACCGAACATCACCTCAATCAAGTTCCGCGAGTAAGGACCCATACTCTACAATGCAATCACTATCAAAATTAAAGATCACTGCTGCTAGTGCTTCTATGCCAAGACACTCTTGAATTTATACCTCAGATGACTTTTCAACCCTGTAATATATGGCTGATACCGATTGGATCTCACCACTATGCCTCATGGACCTACAAACATTGAAAGTCACTTCTTCAATGTTAAATCGAAACTTCATTTGCCCTTTTTCCATATCAACCAAGGTTCTACCAATAGCGAGGACCTCCCAACAATAATGGGCACCTCAAAATCGATATCACATTCCAAAATCACAAAAATTGCTGGAAATATTAATTACTCCACCTTTACTAACACATCATGGAGTATCCCAATCGACCTCTTTACCATTCGATCAACCATCAATAGCCATATCGTAGTGGGATTTGGGTCACCCAAACCCAAATTCTTGTAAAAAGAGACAGGCATGATATTTATGCTTGCCCCAAGACAATCTTATGCTTTATCAAAGTGTAATAACCCGATTGTACATGGAATAGTAAAGTCACCCAGATCTTTTTTCTTTTGCACTAGAGATCTTGTAGCAATAGCATTACAATGCTATTTTCTATCATCATCCTCAAAACTGACCGATCTTTTCTTAGTGACCACTTCATTCATGAACTTAGCATAACCGGGCATTTTTTCAAGAGATTCTACGAAAGGGACATTGAAGGAAAGCTTTATAAGAATAGTGATAAAACGCGGATATTTACCATATTCAGTCTTTCTCACTAACCTCTGTGGACATGGAAGTCGTCTTGTAGGAATGGGGGTCACCTTTTGGTATACCTCAGCTTCTTTCCCCGTTTTGTCTCCTAAATCACCACTAACCTCCACTACCTCTTAATCACCTGCTATCATATTTTCTACACTAGAAGACATTGATGGGTCAATGCTTTGCTTACCATCTCAAGTTATGACTGCCATACAATGTCTATCATTTTTTTGTATTTTGGACGCTATTGCTAGAAAGAGTGCCTTGTTTGTGTGGGTTCATAGTCGAAGACAATTGGGCCATTTGCAACTCAATATGCTTGATCGAGATTGCATGTGCATCATATATTTTGCCCAATACTCGCTAAGTCACTTCGAAACTCTTTAGTGTGCTCATCACTAAAATCAAATCTCCGCATAATTTTCTGACACATAATCTAAATGCACACGATACTACCTCCACCATTCCTAGGAGCAACTTCCCGATTTTGAGGGGGTATATACAGCCCACTCCTATCATTTCTGTTACCATAGTTACCCCATTTGAAGTTGTTATCGCGGTTTTAATTCCCATCTCGGACATAATGACCCTCTCCTATATAATTATGATAGTTTCGACCATGATTTCCTTGACCTTGGAGCAAATTCTCCTGATTGTAGCCTTGGGCATTTGGTCGGAAACCCCCCATCTGCTCATTTACCGCATAAGAGTTCTCTTCATAGTAATACTCATTAGTCGGCGGTGGTGGTTTGGACAAGTAGTTCACAACATTTTCCATTTCTGCACCCCTAGTGACGTGTTTCAACACTAACCCAAAATCAGTTCTCATTTGAGTAATTTTTTCACGAATCTCATCTATTGCTGGATTGTGTGCGGATTGCACTACAAAAGTGTTTCTCCCGGTATCTGACTTCGTAGTGCTCCAAGCTTTATTATTTGAGTATATTTTCTCTAACATCGTTAGTGATTTCAGCTTAAAGACACTCCCCAAAACAACCACATCTATCGTATCAAGTAATGCATCATTATTATGATCTTGTCCATGATAAAGGTACTCTTTCAGTGACACATCATCAATGCGGTGATTGGGCACACTTCTCATGAACGAGGTGAACCTATCACAAAAACTATTGACTAATTCTTCCGGTATTGCCACAAAGTTGTTCACCCTATCTTTGTGGTTAAGCTTCATAGACACTGGTGAGTAACGTGCTAACAACACATCCCTCAATTGATTCCATGTATAGATTGAGTTATAGGGGAGCTCAATAAACTATATGGAAGCCTCTCCTGTCAGTGAGAGAGGGAACACTCTTTACCCATGAATATCCATGTTCAAATCAGTCCACCCAACACAACTCTTACAAACATACTTCTGTTTGCCGATTTGAGCATGTGGGTCCTCAAAAGATAGTCCTGAAAAGAAACCTCTAACTGTGAGCATTTGCATCAGACTACTAGTTAGTACAAAAGTATGACCCTGTAGGAGAGGAGGTTGGAGAAATGTACCGTCAGGGTCAGTGATAGTTACATTTCCCTGTAGTATTCTTGAGGGCGTGAAGCGGGAGGTTGACTCCATAGTTGACATTTCTCATGATATTAACCTAATAATTGATCATGAGATTCAACCGGTGGTGGAATTTCATCATCGAACTCATCCCCAAGATTACCTAGGTTTCACTTCATTCTACTCAGTGTACGGTTCTATTAAAGGTCAGGTGAGTGTAATGGTTCTCCGCTACTCCATGTACTTGGAATACACTGAAGTTAGATCTGGAAGAGATAAAAACAAAGAGAAAAAGTAAAATTAGGAAATTGTTTACTAAACGTCAGTGATGCACTGAAAGTTTATCTAAAAGCCACATTCCCCGGAAACGGTGCCATTAGTTTATACGCTCAAATTTACTTCTCAAAAATAAAGAATAAGCGGTTGTATCAAGTAATAAATCCAACTATGAGGTAGGGGTCTATCCCATGAGGAAAATGATTTAGGCTTAACTTTAACCTACAATTACTTCTATTTAATCAAGTCCTTCTGAAATTATATTATATAAGGGGGTTTTTAAATAACAAAACATATTGAATATTTATAACTAAACAAGTAGAAAGTATGAATATATGATATTCATTAACTTATTAGAGTAACTAGGGAATAAGTGTTCCCCACAAGTTCATAACGCGGTAATTTCTTGATATAAGAATTCTCTCCTAGTATCTTGAATGCAAAGTGGTAAGTTATGTATGTCTAATTCTGTGGTCTGATAAATAGGGAATTTCACACTGCACCTTGGTCTGGCTATGTGTGTAATGTATACTAAAACTTACCTTTACCTCATATGATGTATCATATACGATGTAGGGCTTAGTTGTTACTTCGCACCAATCGACACTAGCTTATTATAGTGTATAATAAATTTGCGTTGATAATTCTTTTCTTATTATATACCTCTTTTGTCAGGCAAGTAGAAACAAGGCGAGTTCTAACACGTGCACTCATTAAAAACACTTCTAAAAAAAGAATTATCAATGCATGCAAGAAACTATTCTAGAATTGTTATTTTAGTTAGTTTTTACCTTGTTATTTACTCATGGTTCCCACAACCCTAGTTATGGATTTCATTTCCCATCTTAACAATCACTCAATTCATACTGTTTAGACATAAATTCATTCACTTACTTTTATGAGATTGAAGAAAATAGTGAAAATTAGTTGAATTAATTAAAGTCTTGCAACAAATCATTCTGGAAATTAGAATATTTCCCAAAATCTCAAGTTCAACAAGTAGGATAATGAAACTTAAAAGTACAAAAGATTCTAAACACCCAAAAAAGGTTTTTACAAGTATTTATCGTAAAGAAGTCCTAACATAAAAAGGAAATATATTTAAGGAAAATCTGCGCAAAAATGCATCTGAGAGACTACCTAATCAACGGAGCGTCGAGGCCACGATGGATCGTTGAGGCCTTCCATATCTCCACACATAGAATCTTTTCTAGATGTGTACTAGGCTACATTCAGTTAGCAATGACGAATGAACAGAACAGTCCATCATGTAGATGACGGTCCGTTGATAGCTTCTGTATCCCAACACTTGGTCAGAATTCCTCGATCTTCCTTCAGATGCATTTTCTTCAGATGACAGTTGCCACCTACGGACCGTTGAGGGTGATACTCTAAAATTTACTTCTCGAAAAGAAGTATAACGACCGTATCAAGTAAATAACCAAACTATGATGTTAGGGTCATTCTCACAAGGAAAATGATTTAGAAATAACATTAACCTACAATTACTTCTTTTTAATCAAGTCCTATCCAAAAACATGTACTAAAAGGGTGGCTTAAAATAACAAAAGAAATTAATTATTTGTAAGCAAACAACTAGAAACTATGAATATTTGACATTTATCATGTGATGAGAGTAACAAGGGCGTAGTCTTAGTATCTTGCATGCAACGTAGTAAGTTATGCATCCCTAATTCTGTAGTCCGATAAATTGGGAATTTCACACTGCACCTTGGTCCGACTATGTGTTTATGCTTTACTAATCCTTACTTTTACCTCATATTAAGTATCATATTCGCTGTAGGGCTTATTTTTTACTTCGCACCAATGGACACTAGCCTATTAGATAGTATATATTAAATCTACATTGATAATTCTTTTCTTATTATCTACCTCCATGGCCCGGCAAGTAGTAAAAAGGCAAGATTTTATGCGTGCACTCTTTAAAAAGACTTCTAACCTAAAGAATTATCAATACATGCAAGACACCATTCTAAATATGTTATTTTATCTAATTTTTACCTTGTTATTTACCTATGGTTCCCACAACTCTAGTTATTGATTTAGTTAGCCATGTTCACAATTACACAATTCATATTGATTAGACAAGATTTCATGTACTTACTTTGATAAAATTGATGAAAATCCAAAAAATTACTTGAGTTTGAGAAAAAAATGCAATAGATTATTCCGGAAAACTGAAGTATTTTCCAAAACCCAATATTACACAACAAATATTACAAATTAGAAAAATAACAAGAGTCTAACTTCAAGACTAAGGTTTTCACTAATTTTTATCATAACGAATTCCTAACATAAAAATAAATCTATTTAAGGAAAATCTTAAAAAAAAAACGTTTATGAGTTGACGATCGGGCCGACGGATCGCCGATGCGTCCCATCGTTCTACTCTTTTAATCGTTCTATGATTCTTTCTTCTCCAACTCACTTTTACTCTCGATGGACCAGGATGACGGTGCCTTGAGTGAATGAATGTCTGTTGATGGCTTCTATTTTTCCATACATAGAAACTTTTCAAGACGGGTAATTGGCTACTCTCTGTTAGCAATGACGGTTGTGCAGGATGTTCATTCGTGGATATGATGGTCCGTCGATTGCTTTTGTACCCCCACACTTGGTCAGAATTCCCCTATATTACTTAAACAATATTTTTCTTCAGATGACGGTTTCCACCTACGTACCGTTAAGGGGTCGACGGACCGTCGATTCGCTTCGAAGGTCATCAATTCTGCAATTTCTCCAGAGTTCATCCGTGTTTTCCTTCTAGACAATTTTCCTACAAACAAAAAGAAAAATTAATTAAACCTAATATTAAAAGGCCTTAGACACACACTAAACATAAGGAAAAAGCAGTGAAAGTACCGTGAAACCATTGTACATCAACACCCTTAACATAAATTTCTTGTTTGTCCTCAAGCGACACACTATGACTCACCACAAAACTTTTTTAAAACAGTATCCTTATTTTAGCTTTCACAATCATCTGGGTATCAAACATGATTATTTCATCATGTTCATGCATGTTATGACTATTATCACTCATGTGGATCAGACCATGACACAGACTCACCACACACCGATACTTATCCTCTTTGATCTCTCACAAAGGTACCAACTTTCTGGTATTGCAACTAGTTTTCCATACTTGAAAAAAATATTTTCATTTTTAACACAATGATTTCAGTTTGAGTATAAGGATTATTTTTTCTGCACTAGCTCTTAGAACAACTTCGCACCTTATTTATACTTGTTGCCATAGGGTTGCCCTTATTTTTCACTACATTAAGTTAACCATAATACACTCTTAGGATCATGATAGGACATTTTTAGCTCGTAACGTTGGCTCAGGGTCTGGTAGGGTACATTTGGAGGTATTTTAGTGACTTATTGCCCTCCTTGACATAATGGCTAAGCATCCTACGTTTTCATAGTTTTATTCCGCCCTATTTAAAAAAAATTATTCTTTCGCATTACTTTTCTTCTTTCTTTATCCTTTTGTGTAGGTGAATTTTTTTTTGTAAAAAAATCATTTTTCTTTCATCTTTTCTAAAGTAAATTTTCTTTTATTCTTTCTCTTTGTTTATTCATTCAACCCCCACTTTCTGCAGTATTCCTCAACTACCCACTTTCAACTCATGGTTTTACCATGAGTAAAGGGACACAACACCCAAAGTAGACTACGGGCCACGACAAGGTTGTTTTCTGCATTAGCCACCCTCATCTTATACTTTTGGCCTAAGATAACGTACACAAGTCCAAGGAGGACCAGGGTCAACAAATTGTTCCGAGAAAAGATTAGCAGGGTTGAAAAGAAAGGTCTATTTTAAGCTCAAATAATTTGTATCAAGCAGAAATTAATTTCATTCGGTTTTCTGTTATCTAGTCTAAGGATTGGCTATCTTGAACAAGGTCCTATGATCCTTTCCTAATTTCTATCACAACCTACATTTAGCAAGACTAAAAAGGCAAGTTATAGCTCATTACCAATGGTAGACTATTTAACTTTTCATCACACTCACTTGACATATAAGTACTCTACCAGATTATCAGACACCTAGTTCAAGTTTTAGATTTAGTATCATGGCGTTGTGTATCTCAATATCATTTTGTTTAGTTATAATGCTTCATATACAATTTGTATCCTAAGTACAAAAGATACCAACATGCCGGTTGAACAATAAAATAACTTTTATCTTTTGAAAAAATAACACATGCAAGAAAACTACAAGAGAGGATCGTTAGTAGGCCTACTTAGACTTCACTCTAGCACTCACTTTCCATTTACCCTAGACCTAACAAAAATACATGCAATTTTTGACAATGCATAAAAGTATATAAAAAGGGGTAGTAGGTGAAGCAAACCTTAAATGCAAAGCGCCGAAAATCAACATGTCGGCGGTTCCGGTTTCCTTGAACCCGCTCCCTCTGTAGTAGGGGCCATCATTAGTGCCCTCAGAAATAAGAAAACCATCAGTAGTGCTCCTATCAGACTCAATAATTCTTGAGATAGGCTCCCCGCAGCCACTTTTTGAACCCTCAACTTGAGGGTCTCCTCATCAATTAGCGAGACTCTCATAACGACCTCCAACTCATTACGCTCTTGCTTCCATGCCCGAGACTCTTCCTAATCTCTGACTTGGTGCTTCTTCGCACGATCTCCTGGGGGAGGTGGTGGCCCAGCAGCTATGGAGAACACTGCAGCCAACACCGTGTGCACAGCAGGTAATGCAGAAAGGGCGTTAGAATCTAGCACCCGAGCCTCCAGTATGGTATCCAAATCTTCTCTCAAACTCTCCACAACAGCCGAGAGAGTCTTCAAATTCATTGTAGGGGCTGACCGTGCGAGAACCCGTAACTCAAAATGCATCCAAGAGCTGATAGACCTCCATGATTTGCCGCTCAATATGCTTTGCCATCTTCCTCTATATCCGCTCCTCCGCCTTAGATATGAACATTTGCATCGAAGGCTGAATGTGATGCAGAAGTGTGTCCATTTGGGCCTCTAATTTATTGACCCTAGCAAGCGGCACCATTGTAGCAGAAGGAGTCGAGCGGGAGGATCTCGAAGCAGTGCTAGCACCCGGGATAGACTCAACCGGGGTAGTGCCGGTAAGCTCAGATTTATCCAGATTATCCACTTTGGCTTGCTCTATCGTGGCCGCTAGGTTTTCACTGAGCAACTGCACCTCTGGATGGGGCCCTCTGTGGGGAGTCACCTCAGTTGCTTCATCTAGAGTGAGGCCAATATCCATTGCATCGGGAAAGGTCTTGATCATATCAATGTTCCACACGAGCACTCCTGTATACCTACACGACTCAAAGACCATGCATGGGAAGGGGTAAGTAGAAGTGGCCTTAAATTCCCGCTCATGAAATACCTCCTGCATAATCCACGTGAATTGAACCTTGAACCCCACAACCATGGTAGACATGAACGATGCATGATTCGGAGTGATAATGTCATTAGCAGCAGTGAGGGAACAAAGGTGTTTGAACAGTAGCCATAAAACTTTGGCTTTGAAGGTGAGGTTAGCCTTTTTGAATCTCCCCTTGTGGTCAAAACCCCAATCAACAGCCTCACCATCCACGTAGAGGTGTTGCGCTATCCACCGCTTTGTTGTCTCTCTTACATCTCGCTCACGCTGGAATCGTCCGTCCTTGATCAACTTCAACCAATTGTCAAACTTAGAAGTAAGGGGGGTCGTGGTGGCCTCAACGTCTGAATCATAGAGAAACCTTTAAATGGCATGCAAAAAAATATCAACCTATTTACCGCAGACTCGGACGTACTCCAGAGGTGCATGTCTGGCTGGATTGGCCCACCTCTCCAACTTAGACCGGAGTGTTGCCACATATGAGCCGTAGAAATCTCGCACCATTTCTTCTTCGTAGCATCCCACATTCCGAGTTTTCCACTCCAGCCGATGTCTTGTGAATATAGCATAGATTGTTGGCATAGTGGGAAAACTATCTATGAGAACCCGCCGCTCGAGTGTCAGGGTTCGGATCATGACCCCTTATTGCTGGGAACCTTGGCATAAGAATATTCTTGATATTGTTCCTCGACACACCACCGGTTGGGCTGATCGAAAAATGGAGTGGGGTCATCAGTCAATGGTGCTGGAGTAGAATCAACACTATCAGCCTCACAAGACGAGAAAGAGTAGATCGAAGTGGCTGGAGCATTGCTATTAGGAGAAGCAGAAGCCTCCTCAGATCCGGAAGCCTCCTCAAAGACGGACGCTTTCACAGAACCAGAAGCCTCCTCGGAGCTAGACGCTCCCTCAGAATGTGTAGACGACCCAAATTGTGTGTCGGTAAGTATGTGCTATTCTTTAAACTAGGAGGCAGTGAATCCCTCGGGTGCCATCTTCATGGGCGTGGCTCTGGTGGTGCTGGCAGCATGAGTAGGAATGTGGGTTCCTAGAGGCACATACTTTCGGTAACGCTCATCGTCTTAAACTATGACCATCCGGTTCAAGGGGCGACAGACTTAGAATGCCCACTCGAGTATATATTGTCTTATTTTTATGCCATATGTACATGAGAAAAAAAGTTATTAGTACCACTAAAAGTATGTAAAACATTCAAAAGCATCAAACACGAGAGTAAAAGACATAATGGAATGGCTGTGTAGAAGTGTAGCACTGCCTAATAGACCCATCGATGGTCCATAGAAGGGACAAGGGTCCATCATAGCGGTCTGTCGAGCGACACATAGAAGAAATTATTTTGAAAATCAAAAACAAAATTTTTGAGAGCGTCGACAGTTCTGTAGGATTGACCATCAAAGGGACGAAGGTCCGTCAGTGGGGTCCATCGATGGACACTTAGAATAATTTTTAATAAAATCATAAACAAAGATTATGAGAACATCGACGGGTGTGAAGGATGGACCGTCGTAGGGATTACGGTCCGTTAGTGGGGTCGATTGACAGACACTTAAAATAGTTTTTTAGAAAATCAGAAATAATGGTTCTCATAACATTTATACTTGTGCTGGAAAGACCATCGAAGGGACGACAGTCTGTTAGTGGGGTCTGTCGATGGACACTTAGAATATTTTTTAGAAAATAAAAAACAAAGGTTCGGAGAGTGTCGACGGTTGTGCAGGACAGACCATCGAAGGGACGACAGTCTATTAGTGGGGTTTGTCGATGGGCACTTAGAATATTTTTTAGAAAATAAAAAACAAAGGTTCGGACAGTGTCGACGGTTGTGCAGGACGGACCGTCGAATGGACGAAGGTTCGTTAGTAGGGTCCATCGACGGGCACATAGACTAAGCAAGGGATGTTGGGGTTGACAGACCTCAACAACGGTCCGTCGACGGTACGACGGTCCGTTGACGCAGGGATAGAATTTTGTAGCCATCTTGTTTCCTTCAATGTACTAATTCACAGTATAATTGTAGACTTTTAATATCTCTTACATTTAACCCAACATTTAATCATTCCTATGGAATGAATTATCCTAGTTTGAACATTCGATTCTACATCCTATTAAACCCTATGTAAGAAAAAAACATGAAAACAAAACACATTTTTAACAAAACACCCCCATCCCTTCTCGATTTCAGTGTTCTAAGAGACTTAGGACTTTAGGTGTAACTTTTTAGCATGCAAAGGTGTCCCAAATTTAAGATCCACAAGATCAGACATCAAGATAATATTAAAATTAATGATAGTTAATTTAGCATATCAAAAGAAAATACCTAGAAACTGTAGTGGAGGAAAAGGGGTATGCAAACTTGTATTTGAACAGCAACATCAACAACAAAAATAAAGATTTGGGGAGAGAATGGATTTTGTGGAAGTGGGGGAATCTTATGATGTAATAGCAGTTAATGGGTGAGGAAGTGGGGCCAAATGAGAGTAAATTGGGAGGGAAACGATTTTGGAGGTTATGTGCAGAAGTGGGTAACTAAAAAGTTTAAAAACTCTTAATATGTTGCTAGACGGGTCGGTTTGGAATGGTGGGTGAGGGATCGATGATTCCCCGTCGGCGGATTCTAAATCGGTCGATGGTCAATCGACCCTCTTATCGACAGTGCCCTAACTTAGAAAAATTTAAAGAACATACCTTGGCACGACATATCATACTGACGCTTCATTCATGGGTCGACGATCTATCAATGGGTCCGTCGATGGGTGCACAAGGCCAATTTTCTTTAGATTTCTTGTGATTTGGTCCTTGCACATTCAACACCTATTAAGCTAATACTTTTGTGTTTTCTTGACACTTCTTTGACACGGACCCTACTATATGCTCTAGCCAACACTCCTAAAGAAAAATAAAGGACCATTCAAACGTGAAATAAGTAATAAAAGCAAAATAATGCAACTACGACTAGAAAATCATGAAAAACCTATAATAGGCTAGAGGATAGATATTGGGTTGACTCAAAATCAGCGCTTGATGTAACGTCGTGGCACTACGGAGGACTCTTGATTACTCAGACTTCATTAAGATAGTATGCCTCGATCACTTCATTCGCCGTTTCTGCATGCCCTAGATTGATTTTAGTTTGCTGCCCATTAAACTTGAACCTCACACCCTTCTTGTTCTCCAACTCAACAACACCATGAGGGAATTGTTGGGTGATCAAATACGGACTAGTCCATTTGGATTTAATTTGCCCAGAATTAAGGGAAACCTAGAATTGAACAAAAAGCACCAAATCCTTAACAAAAAAATCGAGCTTTTCAATCATTTCTTCATGGTACTTCTTCATCTTTGTTTGTACAGGGCTGGACTTTCATATGACTTCAAGAGAAATTCATCAAGCTCATTCAACCCATTTAACCTCGATTTCGCAGCCTCATTCCAATCCATTTTCAATTTCTTTATTGTCCTCATGTTCTTATGATCTAATTCAAGTTGTAAGTGAAAAGGTTTCCCATATACAATTTGGTATGGAAGATATCTATGGGATTCTTGTGTGCTGTCGTGTATGCCGAAAGAGCATCATTAAGCCTCCTTGACAAATTCGTTCTAGTAGCATTCACCATTTTTGCCAAAATCTCCTCAATCTCCTTTTTGACACCTCAACTTGCCCACTGGTTCGAGGATGGTAAGGAGTGTCCACATAATGGCAAACCCCATAATTTTCCAATAATCTCTTCAACAACTTGTTGCAAAATTGGGATCCCCAATCACTGGTGATAGCACTAGGGGCGCCAAATTTAAGAAATACATTCTTTTACAAGAACGTTGTGACAGTCTTCCATTCATTATTAACAAGTGAGATAGCATCTACCCATATTGAAACATAATCAAATGCCACAAGAATGTACTTCATCCATGAGAACTCACAGAAGGGCCTATAAAGTTAGTGCCTAACACATCAAACAATTCAATCACAAGAATGAGATTTAAAGGGAGCGCTTGCTTTCTCTAAATTCCACCATCTCTGTGGAATGTATCACATTCCTTGGAGAACTCATGAGTATCGTGGTGGATTGTTGACAATAGCATCCACATTGAAAGATCTTATGAGCAGTCCGGATCCACAATGATGCCCAACTACAGGTGAAGAATGGCATGCCCTTAAAATACTCAGCATCTCAAGTTCTTCCGTGTTTTCATGCAAACAAAGATAAAAATACATTAAAACTACTACAAAAAGGCCTTAGATACACACTAATTTTAAGGAAAAAGCATTAAAAGTACCAGGAAACCAAGGTACATAAAAAGGGTCGACGAACCGTCGATGGCTCCGTAGCTCATCACTTCTACAATTTCAGCACTGCTATTTAACGTTTTTATTGTGGTCAATTTTCTTGCAAACAAAGAGAATATTAAATTAAAACTACTACAAAAGGCCTTAAAGACACACTAAACTTAAGGAAAAATCATTGAAACTACTGTGAAACCACCGTACATCAAAATATTATAGGAAAGCGTTCTAAAAATGGACATTTAGTCAAAACATCACATTTTACCCTTATAAAATTATAATGCAATGTAAAGCAAGTCATACCAACCAACCAAGCATGCTTACTAACTCAATCAAGTAAAACGTATCCCAACATACTTTAAGCCATGATTTACTACAACCCTATAATCAAGGAATAACATTTCAAGCATTAATAAGTCCAATTATATCATAATAATCAAGATAACTACTCATGAATCCTTATCAAGTCAACAAGTGCAATCACCAAGTAAATCCTCATAATCTTGCTCAACCAAGTACTCTTAACAAGAAAACATAACTTATGTCCAACTTCAACAATATAATCAAATTTGTTGTTCATGTGGATAATTCATCATCATATAATATTATTTATATTGTCGAATCAACAAATAAGACACTCCCAGATTCTGGAATAGGAGTGTAACCGACGCCGTTGACCTCTCAGAGGTCGCAGAAAAGCCTCTTCTTGCATTCATCTATTTAATTTTGCGGGATATTTAATTTTTTTTAATTGTATGAAGTATTCATAGACTTCATATAATTATTAACTAGTTACACCATCTACTAAGATCAACGTAAAGAAACAACAATCTATCATAAAGAATTATTTAAAGGGGAGAATCGATATATCATAAATAAGCTTACCAAACATGACGTTATAACAAATTCTTTGAAAAGAATGTATCTGAAGGAAATGCTAGGGACAACATCCACTAGCTATGTCAACTACTAGGCTAGACTAAAATTGTAGCATCCTCGAAATGAAGAGGACCTACGAAATGGTATGGAGAATGTTGATGTCCACACCGCTGCAATAAATCTTGAATCTTCTCTTTGACCTGCACAAATAAAAATAGTAAATTGTATCGGTTAGTAAACCACTTGTACTAAGTATGGGTGTATGCACACACACACAAGGCTACACATGATTAAGGAAGGCTCTTCCTAAACAACATGTCATTTCTTGATAGTATATTCACTAGACTTTCCTAATTCATTAGTTTTGAATTATGGTATGAATATAATCTATGTTAATGCATTCAAAGCACACAACTCATTTTCTATGTGATTACAAGAGATTAGAATCATTAACATATTTTTAGAACAACTCGGGAGAAGATTTGAAATTTTAGTATCCCTTAACCAGAGTGCTCTATTCTTAACACTTAGTTTATTTTTCAGTCTTTTTGTTCTTCTTGTTATGTAGTTCAATAATTCCTTTGGTTCAATCTTTTACTTACAAGAGCTAATTGTAGTCCCATTCCCAAAATGAATAAAGTAAATAATCAAAGGACTAATGAATGATTTCACTCTCCTTACAATGAGTCATTCCATTACATTATATATTCATTAACACTTCATATGTCAGTATACATTGGATATGCAACTTATTTCGTCATTTTCCTAGTAGGGAAGTTATTAAGATTTTATTTGCTATTATGTATCAACTCCCCTTTATTGGCATCATACAACAAGTCCTTCTAAGAAAATTTTATTTGGCTTTGCCCATTATTTGTTGAAACTTCATTGGTAATCATATTGGTAATTCATATTCTTAAGCTCTTGCTTTCATAGCTATCTTTTAACATACATTCCATCATCTTTCTTTCTTGATTTCTTAGAGTCATATTTATAAGTAAGATCATGCGAGCTAACATGAAATCTAGCATCTTCCCCACACCAAAAAGAGGTGATTCACCAATTAAACTTAATCTAGATCATGTGAGATACTTGTGAAATACAGTGTCTACTCCAAAACGAATAGGGGTCATCTTACTGACCAAGGTTAGATGAAAAAATACCTATCTCTCTTAGGTGGAAACCACAGGCTAGTTTGTATGTTGGCTAGACATAGTTCAAAGAATAGGGATGTAAATAGGGACGCAAAGAGACTACTTATCCACCTCGGTGGTAGCCTCATCTAATGAGGCTTACACGTGCAAGCACATGCTCATAACTAAGTCTGTTGCTGCTTTGCTGACTTTCATTAACTTCTCATCTTTTAGAGTTAAACTCAAACATTATAGAAGGTTGCTTCTAGATTAAGATTTACATATGGTATTGATGACTTATCATCCCTTTCTATATATTGTCGAAATGTGAAATGTCGTTACATAACTTTATTGGGGTTAATGAGACTTGTCTCACACGATTAACACCTTCATTCGTGAGTATTTTTAACATAGTTACTTAGGTGTAAATGAGGCTTGTCTCCCTTCTTTTAACACCTCATTCTTGTAACTTTGTTATGTTAGACATATTTCATTATGTTAATGCTCACGTTAATTACATACATTCGTTTAAGAGCTTCATATCATCGTTTATGGACGATAAACATTTCATACAATGAGTTACATATGTTCATTGTTCATTCGTTTAGGGAATGTTGGGACTTTACCCAACAAATGACGGTCCCTTAGATATGGATTCATTGAATTACTTTAGAAATGCTAGAGTGGTAATTTCATTATTTTAGCTACATATAATTAGTATTAGCATGAACGATTGCATAAATATTACATAATTATTTAGGATAATGTTATAGCCGATTCCATTCATCACTCTTAGACAATGTATGATTTTCTATTTCATTGGCCTAAGGCAGGCAACTAATTCAACTATTATTTCATGGAGTTCCTTTAATCCAACCTTAAATTATAACCATTGCATAACGTTATTAGCCTGTTTAGAGAACATCATGTTAACCCTTTAGCGAACCAAAGATCTTCATAAATCACATTAAAAGTAGCCATTAAGATATAACACATCAATACTCAACATTTTTGGACATTGTGTAAGATAGAATTATTCCATTAATTCACATAAGGAATACTTAAAATCATACGATTACAATTTCATAGGTTAATTCGACATTCATAATTGAAGAACCCTACACATTAAGATAATCCAGCACCACATAACAACAAATGATCAAGACTAATCTATAAAACATATAAATTGCAACAAGGATTCTAGAGAAAGGGAAGTTCGATGAGAACCTTGTGAAACAACCCTAGTTTCGAGATTTCATGGATTAGTTATGGTAGGAAGTACTCTTGGATAAAGAATTCCAGTAGATAAACCCATACATTAAGAAGAACATAATATATGAAGACCACGTTGAACGAAAACATAGAGAAACCTTGAAATCGCCTTGAACGTCCATGAACTTTCTGCCTCTTTCTTTCTTTCATTTTAGCGTTATTTTTTTTAGTGTTGGAGCGTGAGTTTTAGGTTTAGGAACTGATCTTGACTCATTCAACTAAGGCTTAATTAATAAATTAAACAATTTAATTAGTTAATTATTAAAACTCCCCTCCTATTTTTACTAAACATAGGAGAATGTTGACCTTGATGGAAAATCAGGAAATTGGTGTTGACTATGGTTTTGGTCATCATTTGGAATTTAAATTAGTTAATTAAATCCTTAATTTAAATAATTTTGGGACCTTGGGTAATAACTAAAATACCCCTATGTCATTGGGACTATAACTAACCTTTTTTGATCATCCTAGGTTAGGTACTACGTTGTCCCCTTAACTATTACTAGGTTAATGTCCACCAGGTTTGGTTTTAAGATGTCGGCTGCACTATTGGGTCCATTTCAGTTACTCCTAGATTAGTTATCTAGTTAGTACTGTTAGTTATGACCTATTATTAGTTTTGTAGCCTTGACCCACGTGGAGAGACCTGTCTGCACATGTTTTCCCTAACCACCCTAACCGAATTCAATTAGGTAGTTGTGTAGTCCCCCTTGGTCGATTCCCACATGCTTTGACCTCGTGATTGAACATGGGTTGGTTGCAATTTCCTAACGAATTATTCTTGATGTCCTATTTTGAATATTTACTGATTGTCCCAAGGACCTTCTCTATGTTTTTGGGCACTGCTTAATTTGCATGATCATTTTAAAGTGTCATGTGGTATGGTACTAGGTTTGACAATTGGATGCCTAGTACATAATATATTTTGTTGAGGACTTGTTTTTTGCTAAGGGGACTTCATTGCAGGTACATTTTTTGGACATCAATCTTTGATTATATTATGCCTACTTGGCCATTTATAGAAATTGGGTAACTACCTTTGCCAATATTCTATATTATGCCAAATACTCTTCAATATTGCGCATTAGGACGTTTATGTACCCCTAATATGCATTCATAAAGACCTACCGGGCTCTTCATTTGATATTTGATTTTCCGTAATGATACATTTACCCCTTCTTAGGAACATTCGTTCTCGAATGACACTACACATCATTTAAAACAAAGACGGTGATTTTCGAAAACACTTTAACATTCATGAGCTTTACTTCATTGTGAATATATGATTCACATTTATTTTGATAATGCAAATCAATCAAGCTTAGATGAAGATTAATTTTTGAGATTGAGGAATTTCCTTCTCAATACCACTTAAATTAATACACATCACAATTCATGCAACACAAAAATCCTGTCTAAGCTATACAAAAACAGCAATAATAAATGCAAACATGAATTCCTTTAAACTCACATACAGCAAATATTAAACATACGATAATGGACTTAGAACACAAAATGGACTAATGCACTAAAACATATATTGTCTTAAACAAAAACAAAACTTAGGAATAGTATATCTAACCTCAAGAACTAAACAAATGGGAGTAACAAAATATCATATCGGCCTCGGCTTCCCACGTTGCTCCCTCAACTTGGTGTTGTACCGTTGTACTTTCACGGTGAAACACTGAATGAAAAGAAGCCATGTATTGAGGTTATTTCAATTCATAAGCAACATTTTGTACTCTCTAGAAGCTCCCATAAGGATCTATATACCTCGGACTCAACATGCCTTTCATACTAAACCTCATCACCCCTTTCTAGAGTGATATCAAGTAAACTTGATCACCCACCTCAAATTCAAGATCTCTCTTTCTATAGTCTGCATAGGATTTTTGACGACTGTAAGTAGTAGCCAATCTATCCCTGAATATTCTCACCTTCTCAACATCCTCATGTATGATGTTTGGGCCAAGGATGGAAGACACTTCTACCTTAAAACAGCCCATAGGATACCTACATCTCCTGCCATATTGTGCCTCAAAAGGTGCCATCCCAATGCTGGAATTACAGCTATTATTATAGGAGAACTCAATCAGCGGCAAGTAATCATCCAAACTCTCCTTGAAGTCAATAACATTTGATCTCAGCATGTCTACAAGGGTCTGGATAGTACTCTCTACTTGTCCATCCATCTAGGGATGAAAAGCAGTATTGAGCTTCACCTGTGTACCCAAGCTCTTTTTGAAAGATCTCCAAAAATGAGAAGTGAACTTGGCTCCACTATCATAAATGGTAGATAAAGGGATCCCATGCAACCTCACTATGTAGTCATTATACAAGTTGGCATATTCTTCGGACCTGTAAGTACACTTTATAGGTATGAAGTGTGCAAAATTAGTCATCTTATCAACAATCACTCAAATATAGTCATGTAGTTTCCTTGTCCGGGGTAGACCAACCCCACAATCCATTTCAATAGCCTCCCATTTCCATGTTGGGATCTCAATAGACTTGGTAAGGCCCCACATTCTTACAGTTTTTGGCTTTAACCTATTGACAATTGTGACACTACTCCACAAACATAAATATGTCTCTATTCAAACCTTCCCACATAAAGATCTCCTTGAGATCATGATACATTTTGGTAGAACCTCAGTTGAATAGAATACTTGGAGCCATGAGCTTCTTGAATAATATTAGGCCTCGAACCATCTATATTGGGCACTCATAATCTGCCCTGATATCTAACCACACCATCCTCCTCTAGGGAGAATGATTCATTCAGCTTACTAAAAACTGAGTCTTATTACTCCATTAGTACTTGGTGGAGATGCTTCTTAGCTTTGACATCTACAACAAATGAGGATTCAGAACTGGAATGAACTTAAACACCCCCACTTGGTGTATCTACGGGTCGTACACCCAATATAGCCAATTGTTGTACCTCCTTAACAAGCTCCTTCCACTCATCATCAATATGAGCCACACTGCCCATGCTCAAACGGCTCAAAGCATCAACCACCACATTGTACTTACCTGGGTGATCGTGAGCACTCATGTCATGATCGGTAGGAAGCTCAAACAATCTCCTCTGATGAAGAGTTAACTGTCTCTGCATAAAAATATACTGAAGACTTTTACGGTTAGTAAATACATCAACATGTACACCATATAAATAATGTATCCAAGGTTTTAAAGCAGAGACCACAACACCTAACTCAAGATCATGAGTAGGGTAATTATTCTTATGGACTTTCAACTTCCTAGAAGCATATGCAATAACCTTGCCACGCTGCATAAGAACCCATCCCAAACCTACTCAGTAAGCATAAAATTATACCATATACCCTTCACAAATCCTCGACAATGTAAGAACTGGGGCTGAAGTTAGTCAGTCCTTGAACTATTGGAATCTCTTTTCACACTTTCTAGACCACTCAAACATCACCTTCTTCTTTGTTAAGGATGTCAACAGGGAAGCAATAGATAAAAATCCCTCCACAAACATGCGATAATAATTAACCAAACCAATGAAATCTGAATAAATTTGTGTGTGAGGGGTATCTACCAATTCATTGATGATTCAAGCTTTTTTGGATCAACCTCATTGGTCAATCACATAATGACTAAGAATGGTCACTGAAATCAGCCAGAACTCACATTTACTAAACTTTGCGTACAACTTATGTTCCCTGATAACTTGTAATATCATTCCCAAATGTTGTTCATACTCTTACCTGGACTTAGAGTATATAAGGATTCATCTATGACTACTATGACAAAAGAATCAAGTTACTCATGGAAGCCCCTATTCATAAGGTCCATAAACGCGACTGGTGTGTTTGTGAGACCAAGTGACATGCCAAAAAACATGTAATGACCATTCTTAGTGCGAAAAGTAGTCTTAGGAATGTCTTCTCACTCTAAGTTGGTGATATCCTTAACGGATATCTGTTTTAGAAAAATAACTTGAACCTTGGAGTTGATTAAATAGATCATCAATTGTAGGTAGAGGGTATTTGTTGTTTATAGTGACTCTGTTGAGTTGGCAAAAATCGATACACATTCTAAGAGTTCCATCCTTTTTCTTTTGGCTGCAACTTCAACTAATTGAGTTCAGCTAGAGCCATTCTATATGGAGGAATTGAAATTGGTTTAGATCTAAGTCAACACCAAAATCAATTTCGCGTTGCAGAGGGAAACTTGGTAAATCCTCTTGAAAGACATATTTGAAATCACTCACTATGGGCACAAAATCTAGAGAAGGAACCTCATGCTCTAAGTCATTAACTCTGGCTAAGTTGTATAAATACCCTTTAGATAACTTCTTATTTTCTTTGAGGTTGAAAATTATTTGGCTTATTGGATTTGAACCATGCCCTTCCCATTTCAGCTCTGACTTATTTGAAAACTTAAACCTCACTACCCTGTTTCAACACTAAATTGTAGCATAACACTTATGTTGCCAATCCATAACCAAGACTAAATTAAAATCAAGAATGGGTAATTTTATAAGGTCAACATGGGATACTCTATCAAGAATATTTATTGGGAACTCTTTATATACACTTTAAACTATAATGACATCTTCTATGGGAGTACTAACTAGGAAAGGCTCATGAAAGATCTCAGGAAGCAAGTCAAAGTTACTAGATACTAGAGGAGTAACAAATGACAAAGTCGATCCTGGATCTAACAATGCATACACAGGAAAATAAAAGACATGAAACGTGCTAGTGACCATATCAGCTGACTTCTCTTTATGCTCTCTACCCTTCAATGCATATAATATGTTCTTATTGGGAGGTTCGGCTACAATATTTTGATTTGGCAGAGGTTGAGCATCTCCCTTGCCCTGATTCCTCACTTGAGAAAATCGTCTGACTATGTGTTCACTCTTTCCGCAGCCATAACATGCATTAGTACCTGCCAAACGCTCACCTCCATGCGAACACCCACAATTATCACACGGCTTGTTGTTTCATTGGGAATTCCTATCATTATCCTTTTTGAGGCCAGTCTTGTTCACTTTGGCATTCATATTCTTGTAAAGAGTAGAATTACCTGAGTAATTCTTTAACTTAGTCCTGTTCCATACTCCAAATAAGCTCGTACCAGAGCTAGAACCAATGTGGTTAGTAGTCTTACACTTCTTGCCTTCCTGAACTCTCCTTTTTCGACGACTCTCCTCCACTTGATGAGATTCACCCATCAATCTAACAAGATCCACGTTATCATGCAACATGGCTTCCCAAAAATCTTCCACTAAATCCTTCGACACACTAGTCACGAAGATGCTCATTTCATCCCGACAATTTGCCACCGGAGAAGAAGAATACTTTGATAGTTTAACGAATTTCGAGAAATACTCCTTGACTGACATAACTACCTGTCTCATGTTGATGAACTATTCAACCTTGGATTATCATTTTTCTATAGGGAATAATCTCTTTTGAAAGGACGTCTTGAGAATATCCCAAGTGATAAGGACATCTCCTGGTGCTCGGCCATCTGCCCACATCTTATACCACACCAATTCCACATCTTTGAGCTGATGTGCAGTCAACTTAGCTTTTGCCTCTTCATCACCTCCCATTTCGCAAAAAATCTTGTGGAACTCATCCATGAACTCATGGAGATCCTCATTAGTCGTGGACCCATAGTATATTAAAGGATTCGTTCTGGTGAAGTCCCTTAGTCTACTAGCCATGGTTGTAGCAGCAACCTCCCTTGTGGATTGAGCCGTTATGGCCTTCACATGAGTAGTGATGGCTTATGCCATCTAAAGCAAAGCTTTCCTTACTACACCATCTGTCAACCCAACTGGGTTGATAGGTACTTGAACTCCAATAGCTGGGTCTTCAAGTCATTATACTACCATTTTATTTTAGTTTGCCTATTATTTGGTGAAATTTCATTAGTAATCATATTGGCAATTGACATTCTTAAGCTTTTACTTTCATAGTTCACTTTGAATATACGTTCCATCATTATTTTTTTCTTGCTTTCTTAGAGTCATATTTAGAAGTAAGATCATGAGAGCTAAAATAAAATCCAATGTCTTCGCCACACTGAAAAAGAGGTGATTCACCTATAAAACTTTATATAGATCATGTGAGATGCTCATGAAATCAAGTGTCTACCCCACACCAAGAAGGGGTGATCCGCGGCTAAGGCGAATCCGTATCAAGTGTTTACTCACCACCAAAAAGAAGTGGCTCACGGATATACTGAATAAAGAACATCATTTTGAACAATAACAAACATAGATCATGTGAGATAAACATTAAATCTAGTGTGTACCCCACACAGAAATTAGGTGATCTAACTTTCTAAGGTGAGATCGAAACATATCTAGCTCTCTTAGGTGGAAACCACAGGCTAGTTCCTATGTTGGATAGACATAGTTCGAAGACTACGGAGGTAAGGATATTACATATGCACCTTGTTGGTATCTTCTTCTCATGAGGCTTACACGTGCAAGCAAATGGTCATAACTAGTCTTTCGGTGCTTTTCTCACT
The DNA here is from genome assembly GCF_036512215.1 of Solanum lycopersicum. Lineage (NCBI taxonomy): Eukaryota > Viridiplantae > Streptophyta > Magnoliopsida > Solanales > Solanaceae > Solanum > Solanum lycopersicum. The sequence goes on from NC_090803.1 coordinate 38,126,024, forward strand.
TTCAATATCTTGTTATTTTTTAGAGTTAACTCAAATATTATGGAAGGTTGCTTCTAGATTAAGGTTTACTTACTCTTTTGAAGACTTGCCATCCTTTTCTTTACATTGATGAAATGTTAATTGTCCTTACCTAACATTTTTGGTGTTAATGAGATGGGTCTCACACTTTCTAACACCTTCATTCGTAAGTATTTTTAACATAGTTGCTTAGGTGTAATAGAGGCTTATCTACGTACTTTTAAGACTTCATTCGTGTCACTTTATTATCTTAGACATATTTTATTATGTTAATACTCACGTTACTTACTTACATTCGTTTAGAAGCTTAGTATTATCGTTTACGGACAATGAACATGTCATTGAATGAGTTACATATTGTTATAGTTCATTCATTTAGGGCATGTTGGGACTTGTCCAAATGAATGGATTGCCCTTGGATATGGATTAAGAGAATTACTTTAGAAATGCTAGAGTAGTCATCTCATTATTTTGGCTACATAAGATAAGCTTATGATTAGTATTGGCATAAATAATTCGATAAAGGTAACATAACAATCTTTGTTGGCATAAGCCAATTTTCATATTACTTCATGGTTCATTTGGTGTGTAATAAACATTAGCCAATATTGTAATTTTTTAGGATAATATTATTGCCAATTACATTCATTACTCTTAGACAATGTATTGTTAGCCATTTTATTGCATAAGGCAGGCAATTCATTAAACTATAATTTCATGGAGGTCCTTTAAGCCAACCATAGATTATAACCTTAGCATAACGTTATTAGCCATTTTGGACAACATTATGTTAACACTTCAATGAACATAACATCTTCATAAATCACGTTAATAGTAATCATTATGACGTAACACATTAACACTTAACAATTTCGGACATAGTGTAACATAGCATTATTCCTTTAATTCACATAAGAAACACTTAACATAATATGATTTACAATTTCATAGGTTCATTAGACATTCATAATCAAAGAACCTTACACATTAATATCAGCCATCACCACACACAAAAAAAATGATCAAGACTAATATATACAACATAGAAATCAAGGATACTAGGGAAAGGGAAGTTCGAAGATAACCTTGGAAGAAAACCCTAGATTCTAGATTTCATGAATTCGTTATAATGGAAAGTACTCTTGGAGAAATAATTCCAGCAGAGAAACCCATACATTAAGTATAATTTAATCTACGAAGACCACCTTCAACAAAAACATGGAGAAACCTTGAAATTGTCTAAAACATCTATGAACTTTCTTCCTCTTTCGTTCGTTAATTTTAGCGTTATTTTTTTGAGTTTTTGATAATCAGTTTTAGGTTTAAGAATTTATCTTTACTCATTCAAATAAGTATTAATTATTAAATTAAACAATTTAATTAGTTAATTACCAAAACTCCCCTCCTAAGTTGACTAAACATAAGAGAATGTTGACCTTGACCAAAAATCTAGAAAATTGTGTTGACTGTGTTTTCGATCAACATTTGAAATTTAAATAAATAAATTAAATACTTAATTTAATCAATTTAGGTGCGTAGGTCAATTACTAAAATACCCCTAAGTCTTTGGGACCATACTAACCTTTTTGGACCACCCTAGGTTAGGTACTAGGTTGTCCCCTTAACTAGTACTACGTTTTTGTCCACCTGATTTGGTCTTAGGTTGTCGGTTGCACTAGTGGGTCCATTTTTTTTAGTCCTAGATTAGTATGATAGTTCGGATAGTAATTTAGGTCCTAGAGTTATCTAGGTAGGTTGTCCCATGTGGAGGTACCTTTCCGCACATTTTATCCCTAACTGCCCTAACAGAATTCGGTTAGGGTTATTGTGTGGTACCCCTTGGATGATTCCCATATGGTTTTCCTATGATATTTTACATGGGTTGAATTTAGTTTCCTCACTATTTATTTTTATTTCCTATTTGGAGTATTTACTTATTGTCCCATAGACCCTTACTATGTCCTTAGGCGTTGCTTAATTTACATAATCATTTTAAATGGTCATGTGATATGGTACTAGGCTTGACACTTGTATGCCTAGTACTTATATATTTTGTTGAGGACTTGTTTTTATCTTAAGGTATTCATTCCAGGTGTGTTTCTTGGACAACAATCTTGGATTATATTATGCCTACTTGGACATTTATAGAAATTGGCTAACTTCCATAGCCAATTTTCTCTACTATGCCCAATATTCTTCAATATTGTGCACTGGGACATATATGTACCCCTTATATTCATTATTAAAGTCCCGCCGGGCTTTTCATTAGACATTTGATTTTCTGGAATGTTCTAATATATCATCAAATATATCATTTTCGTATATATATATATATATATATATATATATATACATAACCCTAGTTAATTTATACTTCATTACATTATTTTGATTTAGGGAACACTTGTCTTAGTCGACATAGACTATAAGAGATATGTGTAAAACCCGGTGTTATAAGAAATTACTGCAATAGAACGTGGTCTACCAGCCAAAGTAAACCAAACATAAAAGTAACTTTATAGGTGGATTAACTAGCTAGTCCTCCTATGGAGGCAACATAGATCTATAACTAAGAGATTGTATATATTCCCTCTTTATACCACTCTGTAGTTGGGGCCTCCTCCCTTTGGAATCCAGTTGATGTCTCTTTCAATCCCCCAAAACCTCCCCCTAGCTTTTCTTATATGTCATATATCTCATATCAACATTTAACTAATTATAAAAAATAAATTTCATATATATCTCAAATCGACATTTATCTAAATGTTAAAAATAAATATCATACATCTCATATTGAAATTTTCATAAATGTAAAAAATAAATGCCATATTTCTCATATTGACATTCACCTAAATGTCAAATAAATTAATTTCATATACTTCTTATCGACATTCACATAAATGTCAAAAAAACTATCGTAAATGTTGTAAAGTAAATTACACATATTCGTTTCAACATTGACCTGAATGTCACTAAATAAATGTCAAAAATTATTCTCGACAAATACCTATATATCTGAAAAATTCTCGACATTATAATTTACGATATTTAGTCCAAATGTAAAATAAATGTTCGTAAAAAACTTCTGACATTTAAACATCATAATATGTCATTTGGAAAATATCATTGTATCTTCAATTTCTTGTAGTGGATGGGTCCCTTAGAATGGGCATTGATTATCGCCAACTCATTAAAGTCACTATTAATAACAAGTATCCTCTCTCTTGGATTGACGACTTTTGTTATCACCTCCAAGGAGCAAGCTACTTTTCTAAGAATTACCTTAGATCCGGGTATCACCAACATAGGGTTTGAGGTAAGGATATACATTAAATGGCATTGTGAACAAGATATGATCACTATGAGTTTCTAGTAATGTCATTTGGTCTCACTAATTCCGTGACGACATTTTTGAACCTCATGAATAAGGTGTTTCTAAGTTACCTAGATCCATTTTCCATTGTCTTCATTGACGATATCTTGGTATATTAAAAATTAGGGGGAAGACATGGACCATTCGAGTGTGGTGTTACATGTGATTTAGGAAAACCAACGATTTTCCAAGTATAATAAATGTGAGTTTTTGTTGAGGTCGGTGGAAATTCTTGGTCAATCATCTCTAGTGAGGAGTTGAGGTTGATCAAAGGAAAATTGAGGAGGTCATGGATCGGCCTAGACCATTGAGTCCAAAGTACATTAGAAGCTTCTTGGGTTTAGAGGGGGTAGTATATGAGGTTTGTAGATAGCTTCGCATCCATTGATTCTCCGTTGAATAATTTGACCCAAAAGAGTGTGATATTTAAGTGGTCGAAGGCATATGAAAGAAACATCCAAATAGTGAAAAATAGACTTTCCTACGCTCCAGTGTTACCTTTAACGGAGGGTACCAATGTCTTCATTGTATGTTGTGATGCATCCCGAGTGGGATTAGGGTGTGTCCTTATGCAACATGGGAAAGTAGTGGCTTATGGTTCTCAAAAACTTAAGGTGCATAGAAAGAATCACCTAACTCATGATCTTGAGTTAGCAGCCGCGGTATTTGCCTTGAAAATATGGCGGCATTACTTGTATGGTTTCCTTATTAATGTGTATACCGACCACAATAGTCCTCAATACTTTACTCAAAAAAGTTAAATCTTTGATAAAAAACATGGCTAAAATAGTTGAAAGATTATCACATGATTGTTATCTACAACCCGGCAAGGCCAATGTGGTTGTGGATTCTCTAAGTCGTATGACCATGGGTAGTGTGTCTAGTGTAGATGAATACAAGAAAGACCTAGTGAAAGATGTTCATAGGTTGGCTCTTGTGGGAGATTGGAATATTCTCAAAAATGTTGTTTTATGGTCCGTTATAACTCCAAACCATCTTTTGTGGTGGAGGTGAAGTCTAAGAAACACATTGATCTATCATTGATGGAGTTGAAGGAGTCGGTTCTTTGTAAGTTAATGAATCATTCTTCTTAGGGGGGAGAGTGTCTTGAGGTATCAAGGAAGGTTGTATGTTCCCAATCTTGATGACTTTTGGAACCGAATTATTGAGGAACCTCATGGTTCCCGTTATTCGATTCATCCATGATGTACAAAGATGTATTATGACCTTAGAGAAGTGTTTTGGTTGAAAGGCCTAAAAAGGGACATTGCAGAATTTGTTGCAAAATGTCCAAATTGCCGACAAGTGAAATTCATTACTCCAAGAAATACAAGATCCCACTTAGATGTGGGAAGACATTCATATGGACTTCATAGTGGGTTTGACTCGTAGTAGAAGGGAAAATGAATCTATATGGGTGGTTGTGGATAGATTGACAATGTCAACTAATTTTATTTCCATCAAGTCCACTAACTAGACGTAGGATTCTGCAAAGATCTTCATAGATGACATTGTGTGTCTTCATGGTGATCCGTTATCCATAATATCGTATAGGGGTGCAGAATTTACATCTATGTTTTGGAATTCTTTCAAAAAAGGGTTGGGTACTCAATTAAACTAAAGCACTGCTTTTCAACCCCAAACGGATGGTTAAACGGAGCATCCATTCAAATCCATAAGGATATTCTAATATCCTGTTTAATTGATTTCAAGGGAAGTTGGGATAAACAATTTCCTTTGGTTGAGTTCACTTTTCACAATAGTTATCATTCAACAACATCCATGTGTCCTTTTGAGGCCTTCTATGGTAGGAGATGTAGATCTCTGATTGAATGGTTTGAAGTGGGCGATTCATTACTTTTTTCTTCAGAATTGATCTATAAGACTTTGGAGAATTTTCATTTCATAAGGATGTTGAAAACAATTTACTGCCAGTAAAACTCTTATGTGGACAATAGGAGAAGAGAGTTAGTGTTTGAAGAAGCTGACAAAGTGTATTATAAAATTTCACCTATGAAAGGGTGATGAGATTTGGCAAGAAAGGAAATTTAAGTTCTCATTATGTGGGTCTCTAAAAAATGTTGCAAAGGGTTGACAAGGTTGCATACGAGTTAAAATTACCTAGTGAGCTATCTTCTGTTCATCCGGTATTCCACGTTTCCATTCTTAAGAAGTGCATTGGTGATCCCAAGTCCATACATCCTATTGAGGGTCTATGTGTGGATGAGAACCTCTCCTTTGAGGATATTTCGGTTGAAATCCTTGATAGACTAGTGATGAATTTGAGGTACAAAGAGACAACTTTCGTAAAGGTGTTATGGAAGAACAACTTATTTAAGGGAGCAACATGGGAGGCCGTGGGCTTCATGATGTCATTTTATCCTCATTTCTTTGCTAATGAAGTTAGATGTTTCTATTAATAATGAAAATATTCAATAAATTAAATTTGACTTATTTTGCAAAGATGTGCATATTCATGATAGAAGGTTTCTCTAAAATGAAATATCGTATAAAAAGGCTCTTTTGCTTAATTTTTACTCATTAGTGTATTTGGTATGTTGTTGCCTATATGCAATGATATTGATAATGATAATATGTTTTGAAAGAAATTTTTGCATAACTAACTCTTTAATTATATGTTGAGCTCATGTTTCTGAGAAGGAAATTCCTCATTTTGTGATATGAAATGTTGAGATCTTATGTATTGGTATTTGAGTTGCTATGTGTAATTTAGTAGATATGTGTTGAATGGAGTTGTGAAGTAATCCTATGAGTTGTGACTCATTCTATACATGTTGGTTGTGCTTCTAGTATCGAGTCTATCCTTTTCCTACAATAGATTTTTAGTGTTAGTCGGGGACAAATGTTCCTAAGGAGGGAATAACATAAAACTCTTAAAGTCCTTCACCTATTTTAGATCTTAATATGATCAAACAAACCTTAAAACACTTTTTATAAGCCTAAAATAATTTTTGTAAACCATTTAGGATGTTTTAGAGTTAACTCGTCAAGAAATGTCCATGACGTCCACAAACTGTCCAAATTGAACTAGTAGACGTCCATCTGTTATGTAAATTTTTGAGGGTGTCATATTCAGTTTAAAACTAGTAAAAATACTTTAAATAGGTAAAATATAGTATAAATGGTCCAAATTTACAGTAACGACTCCCCAAGGTGTCACATCCGTGTTTACCCCCTAGTCGTACCCGACGTCGTCGTCGTCTTTGCGGACTATGACTAGCCTCTTTCCATACACAATTACATTCACAGGTAAAATTAAGTGGAAAATTTGAAGCTTTTCATGACTTCTACTTGGATGTTTACATAGACCTCTAAATACACATTTATATGTTTATTGAGTATACACTAGTAGGTTTATACACTAGAAGGTTTACCTCGGACTCAAAAGCAATATGACTATATATCTATGAATATCCTAGCATAATCTTCCCCCAAATAAGTAGACTTGATGGTAATAAAATGAGCGGACTTGGTCAATCTATCCACACAACCCATATATAGTCATATTCCTTTTGTTGACTTTTCCATCCGATAGAGTCAACACCGGAGCTAAAGTAAGCCTATCCCTAAAAATGTTGAAGCTTCTCTCACATGACTCCTTCCACTCAAATTTCTTTCACTTTCGGGTCAACATAGTCAAGGGACATGCAATAAACTCAAATCAATCCACAACCTCTGATAATAAGTCGCTAAACCCAAGAAACTCCTAATGTCGGTTTGAGTAAATGGTGTAGGCCAATTTTTCACCGCCTTTGTTTTCCTTGGATCAACCTCAAGTCCATCACTAGAGATAATGTGACCAAGAAATGTCATCCACATCAACAAAAACTCACATTTGCTATACTCGGAAAAAAATTGATGTTCTTTAAATACTTGCAACATCACACCCAAATGGTTCATATGATCACCCTAATTTTTTAATATACCATGATGTCATCAATGAAAATAATGACAAATGAATCTAGGTTGTTTGAAAATCTATTCATGTGATCCATAAATGTCGCGGGCCATTTCAGATACCAAAGGACATTATTAAGAAATAATAGTGATCATATCTAGTCGGAAATGTCGTCTTTATTATATCCTTAAATCTCAAGCTAAGTTTGGGATACCCTAATCTCAATTCAATCTTAGAAAAGTAGCTTGCCTTTAGGAGTTGATCAAACAAGTCGTCAATCCAAAGGAGAGGATAGTTGTTCTTAATATTGAGTTTAATGAGTTGGCGATAATCAATAAAAATTCTTAAGGACCCATCCTTCTTTTTCACAAATAAACTGGAGCACCCCATGGAGGAATACTAAGTCTAATAAATCCTTTGTCTTGTAAATCTTTGAGTTGAGACTTCAACACTTTAAATTCGGTCGGATCCATCGGATAAGTAGGAATTAAAATGGGATCTGTATCCGGTAGAAAATTGATACAAAAATCAATATACCATTCAGGAGATAAACCGGGAACATCATTAGGAAAGACCTCAAAAAATTCACTCACTACAGGGACCGACTCAATGCGAGGAATTTTGGAGTCAAAATCTTGGACTGTTACTATTTTATATAAACACCATTAGGAGATCATTTTGCATGATTCCAAACATGAGATGATACTCCCTCTAGCAATAGTACTTCACCCCTTCCACTCTACAACAGGACCATTTTATAAGTTAAACTTCACTACCTTTGTTCTATAAGCTATAGAGGCAAAGCAAACATGTAACCAATCCATACCCAATATGAAATCAAAATCAACCATATCCACTTCTACTAGTTCAACATAAGAAACTTTATTGGGCAACATTATTGGACAATTTCTCTAGAACTCTTTTTTCAACAACCCACTCACCCACAGGAGTAGACCCTATAAAAGGTCATGCAAAATATCAGGCATAATGTAAAACTTTTTAGCTTTTATTTTAGTAATAAATGATAAAGTATAAACGAGATCAAGTAAGACTTACGCATGTAAAAAGAACACTTTCAACAAGCCGGTTACCATGTCGATTGAAGTCTCTTGGTCACCAATAGAGAAGATAGCATAGAAGCGATTGTTATTTAAAGCCTCATTTGAACCAGTTTCTTGAGTTTTACCACTACCCTTTTATTGACCCCTCACATAACAAAAATACCTACACTTGTGACCACTTTTACCACAATGAAAACAATTCTTCGTCCCCTTAAAAAAATCATCGTAGTGTTTCTTTCAACACTTTCCACAAGTTGACTTCTCGGTTGGTCAACTAGTAACCTCTACCCTTTTAGGCATAAATTTAGACACCTTATCACCACTAGCCTTAGGGAACTTGGAAGGCACTCTATTAGAAACGTACTTCATAAATTTAGCCTTGTCTTGTATCTCACGTCTATTCTTTGAAGAACTCCATCTAAAGATCTTTCCCTCTTAGAACCTCTACGCTTCCTCTTAGCCATTTCCTCCTTCACATGTTGGGCATGAACCATAAGATGATAAGTATTCATGTTTTCATATAGAAGATACGAATGACACTCCTCTTGCAAAAAGAAAGCGTCTCATTTCCTCTCTAGTATTGGAAACCAAAGAAGGAGCATATTTTTACAATTTAGTGAATTTCAAGGAGTATTCATGAACAGTCATACCTCCTTGTAATGGTTGATGAACTCAACCACTTTACCTTTCCTATTCCCCTACGAAAGAACAGATCAAGAACATCTCCCAAGTCACCGGTCCACCCCTTAACGGCCAATTGTCCCTTCATTGGACATTCCATACTTGAGCTACATCCTGAAGTTTATAGGTTGCTAACTCATCTTTCTCACTAGTAGACAACTCCATAGCATAGAGGATCTTGTAGACAACCCCATCCTTAAGTCACCGGTTCACCCCTTATGTTCTCTATTTCAAGTCTTCTTGCTGCATAACTTCGAGTTTTCATTTTCTTTTAATGAGAAAAATAGGTTTAGATGCAAAACCACATTGAGCTAACACTCCAAAGGCATTATATTAGACTTCTAAGAAAGTGAGAGTTTCCTAGGCATTACATAGGTTTCTATCCATAATATTTAACGTCATTCTCTAATACCAAGTTTGTCACAATCGAGTTTACCCTCTAGACGTAACTGACATCATCATCCTTTGAGGACTAAAACTTGCCTCTTAGCTTACATCATTACATTCATAGGTCAAATTTAGTGGAAAATTTAAAGATTTTCATTAATTCAACTTGGAGGTTTACATAGACCTCTACATACTCATTTTTTGTCACATCCTCAAACCACACCCTCGAAATTAGGGGCAATCTTGTAATGCAACTGGCGTTCTTGACCTCTCCAAGTTCTTGCACATGCCCATACATATCATCCATCGCATAAACCTAATAAAAAGTAGTGAAGAATTAACCTTTTCACAAAACATATCACAGTCTTTGAAAATATCTTTCATATAAAGTCATAGGAAATACTAAGTGTCAATATAATCAAACTTAAGGCAGAAGAATATTTGCGACACAACCCATACTTCAAAATATAGGAACAATTAGTCTATTATAATACTTCAAATGAAAACATAAAAGACATATATTACATCGAATCAAATGAGGACAGACTTTGACATCTCTTAAACGATGTTACGGTCCAAGTCTTCACTTACCAAATACACCTGACTTACGAACAACAATAGAGATAGATAAAAGAATGGATTAGTCCAACGACATGTACATAGAATGACATAATGAATGAAAATCATGAAAACGGACTTTTATTAGAAATATTCATGTTTTCACTTAAAAATAAGATAATAATCGTAAGAACAACATTTAACAACTTAAAAACATAAAAGAAAACATTTAAACAGAATATCATAATTTTTGAAGTCACATTACAGTAACCTCATTCAGTGTAAAGGTTAATCCCTTCAGTGTACTTTGAATATTATTATCTTCACCTTAGATATCTCTTAGTATGTAATTGTCCTATTTAAAGCTATTCTAAGAATTACTTAAGCAACACAAAGAGAGACCGCATATACACCCTCTCTAGGCAATGCCTAAATGATCTTCAAGACTAATAATAATGAGTTCCATATACACTTACAAGACATCAAAACATCAACACATAGATAAAATGAATTTCTCCTTCAAAAGTCTGTCAAAAGACCTACTTAAATAATTCAAGAAGATAACATCCATAATTGACCTCTTCAAGATTACCTATGTAATGCTTAAAACTTCCTATGTCTTAGATAATGTCCACATGTTCAACCATTTTCCCTAATTAGAATCATTCTTAAGACTCATCTAGGTAAGATAAGAAGTGACCATTCCTCTAGCCCCTTCACACCTTAACTAGATAACCCTTAACTACTGTAGATAATTACTTATTCATTTAACATAATTTCTTAACTTAAGTCGTTATTTCATTAGTTCATTTAGGAGACATTCAACACATAAAGGACATTAAAGTTATGGTCTTCGATAAGACCTAGGAACTCCAAGTAACATCATCAAAGCCTATTGTGCAATGCCTAGATAGCGTCCCAACACCACCACCTAAACTTCATAGAACTTCACTTAAGCTAATAAGTATTCCATATGATGTGAATAGGCAATAACCGACATAGACCATGATAGCAATACATGGGATCCGAAATTCTATCCTACTCTGATAAGGTTGTTCTACTTGCCAATGATAGAACATAGACACATCCCATGTAGACACATGGTTAATGAATATGAAGGGCATTCCTTCTAATCTAGTCTCATTCTTTAACTAGAACTACTTCCCTAACCATATTCACTCGGTGCTAGCCTTCTTTCTCATAGAGTAATTTCTATTAAGGATCACATGAAGAGGTTCCATATCTAGTTCATAACCCTATCACATTTACCCTACCAAAGAAAGGTCCACTAGGGCTACCTTCGAATAGAGAGAAGAAACTCATTATGACTTTCTAAGGATTAATATATTGTCGATCCAGACAATTAAACTTAAGTCCATCATTCCTTTACTTTAAAGGATACCATTATGACTTACGACCTCAACATTCATAGCCTTATCACTAGGTTTAAGGATTCACATAAAAGATCGTCTTAACTTCATTTAAAGTAACATGTCATTCATACATTAAAGACTAAGATCTTTAGTATCCTAAGTCAAGAAATCACATATTCACATTGATACATACACCAAGCAAGGAACACAAGTCTAAGAAGACAAGACACCACGCATATCACCTTAACTTACAATACATGTCATTCGAGAAAAACATAGACATAACTATATCCTCTTCAAGTCATCCTATACAATATAATACCATCATCAATGGGTTAAACATACACTCATTTAGTCAATTAGGAATAACAAAGTATAAACCCTAAGACTATAGAAACATGGTCAAACTAACATTCTAATATGATCACTTAAGATGAAATGAATAGAAAAAACATATATAACCTCACATGTATATAGATATTTTAATAATTCACATAATTCAACCATATAAATAGAAACATTACTCCAAGTAGTTGTTGACAGTGCCATGATCATTGCATTACTTAAAATAACGCCGACAAAGCCACATCAATTGCAAGTTACATAGATAATACCGACACCATAAGTTGACAATACTAATCACAATAGAATTTAAGTCAAGTTAATCATTACACAAAGTAAATAGGGTAGCTTACCACCACATCATCGTCAATAACTCCATCCAATGCACAATCACCATATTCGATATCACAAGAACCTTACCCATGGCCATAACGAACAATTTAACATTATTATAACAATATTAATAAAACTAGGTCAAATTAATACATATTCATAAAAACAATACAACCTAGATATCAAATTACTTCAATTATTACATCATTAGACAACCCATGGAAATCTACACCATAATTCATCAACATTATGTCTATATCAATTAAACCATAACTTAGTTAAAATATAGGGTTTATCCAATTCGCCGGTTCATAGGTAATTTAGGTTAAAATTAAAAAAAACAATTTAATCCATAATAAAAGTTTTAAAACAATTGAAGCAAGAACCATGGTAGAATCATGAATTTTGCAGAATTCAACTTGAAAACCTTAGAAAACTTATTGAGAGTTTGGATCATTGATGAAGAGAGTGTCAAGGATCAAAATACATACCTTAATGAAGCTAATTGTTCACTTTTATGAAGAATATCCACTAAATTCATCACACCAAGCTCTTTTTTGACTTTTGACATCGATAGAGTCTTAAGGAATTTCGAAGGGATTTGGCTTTTTGATTAGAAGAATTAAGTCTTCAATGTGTTTAAGACTTATATACATATTTAAAATACACAAAATACCCTTAAGGAACCTCCAATACTCTTATTTGGAACTGGAGTGAAATTACAAGTTCACCCCTCAACATGACGGTGAACATGCACGTAGGGGCACACTCACCTATAGTCGGCATTCAAGGGATCATTTTTCCACAAATTGACCGTCTTCTCCTTCCATTGGATGGTTCAGAGACTCTACAATTGTCTCCTCTCTCCCAAGACCAAGCCCAAATTGATGAGACTCCTAATCTCACATCAAGGAGTCTACTTACTCAATCATAACCATCCCTATAGGCCTAACATCCAAAGGAAACCATAACAGGTTAGGAAATACTACGCAACCACAAAAGGTCTCAATAATACCATAGACACCAAGGGTCGTTTTAACTACACGTATTGATAATAGACCAAAAATCAGCTTTTCAGAACCCTATCAATGGGGCGTCGATTGACCCACAGGGCATCGACTGTCTTCGTGGTTTGGGTGGCATGGGCAGCCTTTGCTCCTATTTTTGGTCCTTCTTCAACAAACCTTGGTTGGTCCTTGGGGATGTTAGCCTGAACATTTCCCAAACATGATTTTATCTCCTCCCACATGAATATCATAGAAAATGAACACGTAAATCATGACGATACATTCTTTGACACATAAGGTCATTTCAAGACACATCTTTTAAACGTCATGGAGGTTCTCGGACATTTTACCTTTAAAAACACAAAACATGATACACTGCCTATATATGGTGTAATAACTCAATTAAGGACCTTTTAAACTCATAAATCAAACATAAACACATAGAATCACATATAAGGCACATAGGTTACTTAGTCGTCAAACGTCTTAGTCGCCCCTTGACGTTTGACTTTCAATGCACCTAAACTCTTACCATATATAATACCTATTTAGGACCTTAGACAACCATTACCAACATGTTAGGCTCTCGTTCACCTAAGTCATTTCGGGATCTTATAGTTTCCCGCACTTTGACAACATTTATGCTCGAATGCCACTTGCCACTCTCCAAAGACTTTTAAGAATAGAGATTCAACTAGTAGATGATGAACAAACCAAATTACACAAAACCAAGAAAAAAATATTAATTACACATAAACAGTGCTTTATACTGAATTTAGCAAAGATCTTTAAAATGCACCTTTTATTCTATTCATGATAGAAACAAGCTAATATGCAACATAATTTTGTATAAACATATCTTACAACATATTCATGAATTCATAAAATACACAATGCAAGAATTCAATGAAATTATATTTCAGCAGAACCCCTAACCACCAAACACATGTAACATGCTTCTACATCATTCTATCCCATCTACTAACCATTCCCCCCCCCCCCCACTTAAAAAAATCATATTACTAAAAAGAAATGCAAGAACTTACACTTATCATCATCATTACCCCACTTCTTTCCTCTAGTGCGGAGTGCATATAAAGCCCTCTCTTTTGGATCATCATCCTTTTGAGCACTAAAAACAACTTGCTTACACTCTTTTCCTCTAGAAGCAATCATAGGACAATCTCTCACATTGTTTTCTTCGGTACCACATCCATAAACACTCCAGTACCCAATAGACTTTCACCATAATGTTTCTTGCCATAAGTGACACTTATAGGCTTGACATTTTGGGAACCATTCACTTTCTCCAATTTCACTTTTGCAATAGATCCATCTTGAGCTTGAGCACTCGTTTTAAACCTATGTTTCTTTTGATCACTAGCACCACTCCTTTTCAAGATTCTTGCAATCCACCTATGTTTAGACTCTTTACACCATGAATTTAGCTAGGGTCATATAATCATGTAGCACTACCGTATGACATTTATCCCTCACTAGATCAGCCAAACCCTTCATCAAAATGACTCATTTAATCTATTGGATTAGACACAGGAGAAGGGGAATATCTAGATAATATTGACAACTTCAAAGAGTATTCCTTAACACTCATATCGCCTTGCTTGAGCTTGATAAAGTCCTCTTCCTTAAGTTCTCTCCTCTCACAGGGAAAGAACTTACAAAAAAAAGCTTCCTCAAATTCAACCCACTCAGTAGGACCCTATTCCTCTGGTCTATTATCCTTTCATTGAGTGTACAATATTTGAGAACCTTAATTAATACAAAGTCAACTCAGCCTTCCCCCTATATGTAAACTCATAAGACTCAACGTCTTGTACACTTCATCAAAAAAATCTTGGGGATCCTCTCCCACCTTAGAGCCATGAAAAATAGGAGGATTCATCCTCAAAAAATCTCTGAATCTAGATGTCATAGTGCTTTGCACAACATTAAACCTCAGAACCATACTCAAATACACATCAGTACTCATAGCTCAGACTAAAGATAGAAAAGCCTGTAAAATCTCCCTATTACTAAACTCCGGCAGATCATCACCTCCACCGACAATAGGGACTTCATCACCTTGGGGAACTTGTTCAACTTCCACAACTTGATGAGGAAACTGCTCTTGCACCTCATTCTCCTCAACTCTACTAGATGGTGTCCTCCTCGTATTAATCTTTCTGAATACACAATGAAAACCATAAGAAATGAGTACTCATAACTTTTACTCTACAACACGACATAGGAGTAGAAAAGAAAGGAAACTATGTCTTCCTATAGCCTCTTGCCCATATATGTGTTGCGACTCACACCGATGGTCATGATTCTACTAGACGTTACTTGATGAGACTTTTCAATTCCTAATACTACTTTCCTAATCTATGCTCTGATACAAAGCTAGTCACATCCCAAAACCATACCCTTGAAGTTAGGGGCAATCTTGGATTGCGACTGGCATACTTGACCTCTCAGAGGTCTTGCAGAATCCCTTACATATCATTGATCTTATAAACATAATGAAAAGTAGTGTAAAATAAAAAAATTTCACAAAAAATATCATAGTCTTTAAAATTCTCTTTCATATAAATTCACAAAAATACTAAGTCTCACACTCATGAAACTTAAGACACAAGAATACTTGGGACACATCCCATACTTCAAAATAAAAAAATACTTAGTAAATTACAATACGTCAAATGAAAACATAAAATACATATATGCCCTCAGATTAAATGAGGACATACTTCAACTTCACTTGAATGACGTTACAATCAAATTCTACACTTCCCAAATGGTCCTGACCTACCAACAACTATAGAGATATATAAAAGCATGGATTAGTACAAACACATGTAATAAGTATGTCATAATGCATGAAAATCATTAAAACAGGCATTTATTAGAAATATACATATTTTAATTTAAAATTTATATCAAAATCATCAGAACAACATTTAACAACCTAGAAACACATAAGAAAACATTTGAACAAAATATCATAATTTTTGAAGTCACTTTACACTAACCTCATTAACTGTTACAGTGATTGTTGATTAACTTCACATTAGATATCTCTTAGCATGTAATCATTCTACTTAAAGTTATCCTAAGACTCACCTAAAAAACATAAAGAGAGACCGCCCATACACCCTCTCTGGGCATGCCTAAATGATACTCAAGACTACAAAATGACTCACATATACACTTAAAAGATATCAAAACATCAACCCATAAATAATGTCATTCTCCTTCCAAAGCCTATCAAATGACCTACTTAAGTAAATCAAGAAGATAACATCCATGATTGACCTCTTCAAGATTACCTATGAAATCCTTAAGACATCGTACGGCTTAGATCATATCCACATGTTCAACCAATTTCCCTAACTACAGTCATTCTTAAGACCCATCTAGTTAAGATAACAAGTTACCATTCCTATGTTGCTTCACACCTTAACTAAATAACCCTTAACTACTCTAGATAATTACATATTCATTTAACATACTTTCTTAACTTAAGTCATTACCTTCATTAGTTTATTTAAGACTCATTCATCCGCTAAGTACATTCCAATTGTGGTCTTGGGTAAGACCTAGGGACTCTAACTAACAACTTCTAAGTCTATTATACAATTTCTAGATATCATCCAATACCACCACCTAAACTTCATAGAATTTCTCTAATGCTAGTAGGTATCCCATATGATGTGAATAGACAATAACCTACATAGATCATGCTAGTTAAACAGGGAATCCAATGTTCTATTCTCCTCCAATGAGGTCGTTCTACTTTCTAACGGTAGAACATAGACACATTCCATGAAGGCTCATGGTTAAGGAATATGAAGGGAATACTTTGTAATCTAGTCTCATTGTTTACCAAGAACTACTTCCTTTACCATACTCACTCTATTCTAGCCTTCTCTCTCATAAGATATTTCACATCTAAGGTTCACATAAAAGCGTTCAATATCTACTTCATAACCATATCACATTTACCCTACCAAAGAAAGGTCCACTAGGGCTACCATCCAATGGACAGAAGTATCTCATTATGACTTTCCTAAGGATTAATATGATGTCGTTCCAGCATATTAATCTTAAGTCCATCATTTATTTACTTTGAAGGATACCATTATGACTTAGGACCTTAACATTCAAATCCTTACCACTAGGTTCAAGTCTTCACATAAAAGACCCTCTTAACTTCATTTAAGGTTACATGTCATTCATCTATTAATGAATAAGAGACTTTGGCATCCTTATTCAAGACATCACATATTCACATTCATACAAACACCACGCAAGGAACACAAGATAAAGAAGACAAGACACACATATTTCACCTTAACTTACAATATATGTTATTCGAGAAACATATAGACATAACCATATCATCTTCAAGTCATCCTATACACTATCATACCATCATCAATGTGACCAACATAGACTCATATAGTCAATTAGGAATAACAAAGTATAAACCCTAAGACTAAACACACATGATCAAAGTCACTGTCTAATATGATCACCTAAGCTGATATGAACAGAAAAACACATATATAACTTCACTTATGATTCACATAATTCAACTATACAAATAGCAACATTACTTCAAGTAGTTGCCGATTGTGCCATGATCATTACTTTACTTAAAATAATGCCGACAAAGCCACATCAATTGCAAGTAAAATAGATAATACCGGCACCATAAGTGGACAATACCAATCACAATAAAATTTAAGTATAGTTAATCATTAAACAAAGTAAATAGGGCAGCTTTCAATCAAATCATCTTCAGCAACTCCATCCAATGCCAAATCACAAATTTCGATATCCCAAGAACCTTACCCATGGCCATAACCATCAATTCAACATTATTATAACAATATTAATAAAACTAGGTCAAATTAATACATATTCATCAAAACAGTACAACCTAGATATCAAATTACTTAAATTATTACATGATTAGACAGCCCATGGAAATCTACACCGTATTTCATCAACATTAGGATAATATCAAGTAAACCATAACTTAGTTAAAATATAGTCTACATCCAATTCATGGGTTCATAGGTAATTTAGTTTAAAATAAACAAAAAGTAAAAATTTAATCCATAATAAACATTAAAAAACAATTGATGTAAGAACCACGGTAGAATCATGAATTTTAGACAATTCAACTTGAAAACTTTAGAAAACTTCTTGAGAGTTGGGATCATTAATGAAGAGAGTGTCAATGATCAAAATCCATACCTTGATGAAGCTAATTATTCATTTTTATGATGAATCTCAACTAAATTCGTCACACCTAGCTCTTCTTTGACTTTTTACTTCGATGGAGTCTTAAGGAATTTCCAAGGGATTTGGGGTTTTTATTTAGAAGAATAAAGTCTTCAATGTTTTTAAGACTTATGTGCAAATTTAAAATACCCAAAATATCCTAAAGTAACCTCCAATACTCTTATTTGGAACTGGGGCGAAATTACAAATTCACCCCTCCAACATGAGAGTGAACCTGCACGGAGGGACAGACTCACCAATGGTTGGCGGTCAAAAGACCATTTGTCCACAAACGGACTGTCATGTCCTTTCATTTGTTGGTTCAGAGACTCAACAATGGTCTCCTATATCCCACGAAAAAGTCCAAATCGATGAGAACCTACCAACGGGGTGTCAATTGACCCACTGGGTGTGGGCTGCCTCCATGGTTTGGGCTGTCTTGGGTATCCTTGGCCCCTATTTAGATTCTTACTCAAAGAGCCTTGGTTGGTCCTTGGGGATGTTTGCCCGCACGTTTTCAACACAATCGTATACGAGTTTAGAACCTCTCACATGACTTTCATCCAAAACAAGCACGTAAAACTAAACGAAACATGCTTAGACACAAAAGGTCATTTCAAGTCACATCTTTCAACCGTCATGGACGTTTTTGATGTTTGACCTCAAAAATCCACAAACTTGACACACTGCATATAGATACTATAATAATTCATTTAAGGACCTTATAAACGTATAAATCACACATAAGCACTTAGAATGATATATGAGGTACATAGGTGACTTATTTACCCCTTGACGTTTGACATCAAATGCACCAAATCTTTTAAAAACTGCTTCAATACCATATATTAGAACTATTAAGGAACATAGACCACCGTGACCAACATGTTAGGCCTCTACTTCACCTAAGTCATTTTGGGATCTTATATATATATACATACATTTTTATATATATATATATATAGATCGAGTATATATAGACCATTCATATAGGAAGATTATTTTGTCTTATACATAGAATAGTCGTCTCATTTCATAACCATCTAATAAGAGTGTAATAAATAAGAGATCGAAGCCTTCTTAAACTCATCTTCAAAGTACTTCAATGATCGGAACCTAAAATATTGGGAAAAATAAAGAAATGGGGTTAGTACTCCACTTTATTAAGTATGAGACCATATGCACACACACTATGAAATCATGTTAAGAAAAGGGACATTTCATAAAGTATGCAACTTTTCATTAAAAACCTTTATGCACATTCAACAAGACTACCAACCAATATTCATATTCATTAAGTCATAGGCATGTACATCATAAAACCATCAACATCAAGTCTAGTCAAATCAACATGCATGGCTTATAGTTGAACACCTATTCAAGTAAATCTATCATCAAGTCATATTAGCAACAAGCATATATAAGAATTCATTTAAACATAACCAAAGCAAGAAAAATATCTACGAAACCCTATCAAGTCAATAAGTGTAATGACCAAGCAAACCCCCATAGCCTTACTCAATCAAGTAACACGAAAAGAATTATAAGTACCATCCTGCTTTACATATCATAACATTTAAGAGTACATAGTATCATACTTTAACAATATAGACCAATACATATTCATAAGTGAAACTAACCAACATATAGTATCAACAATGTGCAAGTTAATCATATCTATGTCATATAGCAATATCAGCATTTTCATACATCATAACATCCTCCTTAAGACTCCCCTCAAGGATAACTAGTTCAATGATTAGATAGAGTCCCATACACCTACCTAAACTAAGCTAGACCCCTTAGGTTATCTTGCTTAGAGTCCAATCCTTTAGTGCATTTTACCGTTTTGGGAATATCATGCCCTAACCGATATAGACCACAGGACGTAATGTGGAATCTAGTGTCATAAACCCTACACCAAAGAAAGGCAGACTAGTTGCCAAGGTAGTATTAAAACATCTACAACAACATTTTAGGCCTTCGACCACACTAGTAAAGTGTAGCCTATACTAATGAAAATTGTTGCTTTTGATAAAAGGCTACACTTTTGAATTTAAGCAACGCTTTTTAGGGGGTGGCTAAAAGAGGCGTCACCTTTCAAGTGTTGCTTAACAAGCTATACATAAAAAGCGCCGCCTAAAGGATGACAAGGCCACCCTTTTAGCTTCTCATATGAAAACACTTTTAATGATCTAACACTACATTTTCAAATGTGCTCTTTAATACCAAAAGAAGCCACACTTTGAATGTGTGAATTTTTCAAGTCATTTAAAGCAACATTTGTTAAGCATATCTTTTGCTAGTTTACATGCCCACATCACAGTAAAACCACACAATTGTCTACTTCATGATCACACTTTATAACTGTATTAATTTGTTTAGGCTATAAAATATCATTTAAAATATTGATATTACTCTATTTTATTTTTCATATATCCAGTAATCCAGTTAGACACTAATATTCCGTTAAGGTTATCTCAAGAACTAAATTAGACAATAAATAACTCCAAAAACTAATTGAAGTGAACAAATTTTTGCAATACTCTTTGGGAAAAAAACATATTCCCCAAAAAATAAAATAATTCCACAAAATAAAAATAATTTAAGTACTTCCCACACTAATGAACCAATATCTCAACATGTGGACTAAAACCAATTTCCCCAAAATCAAATTCAAATATAACAATTGGTTAACAAGTCTTCATAGTTCACTTCAATAAATATCCTTCAAGCATAAGACCTTTTCATATGCTCTCTATCAAAAACTGCTCCTTCCGTTTTAAGATACTAATTGTGTTTATAAGACCATTCATAAAAGATTTTTTTGCTGCAATTTGAGCATGAACAAATTAAATGGAAAATAATTAATTAGGAAACTCCTGGCCTCACAGTTGACACTCTATACTCTAATCGTTGATACTTTTTAGTGGACAGATGTATGGCTTCTTCACCCAATGTTGAAGCTGATACAATTGATATTCTATACAAAACCGATCATGCCAGATAAAGGCATAAGAAATGTTGAACAAGAAATAGTGAAAGTCACTTACCTTAAATGCAATAAAATAGGATAGACATGAGTTGTGATGTCTTTCACCAACACCTTGAGTCTTACTTCCTGAGAAAGTCCTCAATCGACATCACAAATACTCTCTTCTACTACGAACTATATATCTAGGTCTTGGAGTTTGTTAGTGCAACCAGTTATTAACAAAGAATGACTTTACCAAAAAGTTCTCGTAAGAAAGCTCACAATGTATTAGGCACCCATTCTTATTTAATGTTGTGTCCTATTTTTCAAAATTAAATTTCCTTCCTAACACGTAGTAGTTCACAAACAATGAAAAATAATCATACATTTTATTCTAATATTATCACACCCCTTGTAGCTCACACCTAACGACTCATTTATGAAATTGAAGGCTACCTAAAATTTACTTTCTCATAACTCCATATTAGATCAAAATAAGAAGTTACTATGATGTATATGACATGGTCATTCAGACAAAATATTCACATATCATAACTTCACATGAAACATAAAACCATACAACAAAGACCAAACTAAATAATATATGTCTAATAATGCATAATTGTTCATAAACTAACTTACAATAAAGTTATTTGACAAAGATTTTCAAGAAACTCATGCATTATTGAGCCCTCCGGTACCTATTTTCTGTCCTCAATCATCTCCTTTCTCTAT
Source organism: Solanum lycopersicum (assembly GCF_036512215.1). Classification (NCBI taxonomy): domain Eukaryota; kingdom Viridiplantae; phylum Streptophyta; class Magnoliopsida; order Solanales; family Solanaceae; genus Solanum; species Solanum lycopersicum. The sequence goes on from NC_090803.1 coordinate 38,148,074, forward strand.
TCCATTAGATGGTGGATTGCCATTATTAGAACGTTGAGTTGAAGAAACTCGAGACCAACAATTGTAGGAACAACATTTTTAGATCGGTTATTTTCCTTACAAAACTAAGTTACAATATGCAAAATTATGTTGTAAGGAGTCTGTCACGTAGAAGTTTTGAAACTAGATAATGCTCAGGAAACTTTAGATTAGTTATGCCATTTCTTGCATAGATTTCCCAATAGAAGTGCTCCATTAATTTTATAGTGTCTGGATCATACCATACATCTATCAATGTATTACCTCTACCTCTAAAAAAAGCTCTAGGGCATCTTAGAAAGAATAAAGTTGTAACATTTTAAAATCCGTAGGCATATCATAAAAATTAAACTAGGCTCCATGAGGTCTATTAACTATTCTAAGTCAAAACAGTTAAGGTGTTTAAGAACAAAAATATTCAAGATTGACAATGATGTCTGAAAAATTGGTTCATAAGAGGTCTAGTGTGTGTTAAGTTGTTTTACATGTTTTAAGTGTAGGAATCGACCGAAATTTAGAAGAAATAGTTGCAACTCCCGAGAGAGATGTTTCATGATTGAAACGTCTAGGTACGACTCAGCAAGGACTAACTAAGAGCCCTTGAGGAGGACCATTGCATCATGGAATGAAACACTGCCTGGCAGTGTGCCTCGACGAACAGGTTGACGGAGGATCAAATTTTTGGATGGGGCATCTAGGCCAATGTCATCCAATACTTAGAAAGATTCATGACGTCTCTAGTTTACCTAGATATTGTTACACGCGACGGAATGGAGTTGATGGGCCGTCAGTAGCGTGACGTGGCAACGAGGAAAATATCATCCTACACTTAGACAAATGAAGAAAAACCCTTCCTAAACATGTCTCTTACTGAACGTAGAGATGTGCCGCACGAACCATCGATGGATCAACGGTCCATCGATTGAGGTCTCATAGATGGGGTCTACAAATTCCTGTACATTTTAAAATAAATTCATTTAATTAATTAATAGGCTTAAGGGTAATTGTAGATTAAAGTAAGAGTTATTTAAGTGATTTTACCACGCATATAAATACCCCCAACCCTCATTAGTCCAAAGGATAACACTCAAAAATAAACTCTCTTAATTCTATGTACTTTCTGTCTCTATTGGAAGATACCATTCGAGATTAGCTTGGGAGGTGAATTAGGGACTGGTTTAGGACAAATTCACCATCAAAAGGTCATCTTATCTTAAGGTATGGGATCTAATTAGCCTTTTAGACATCTTTCCTCAAAGGGCTCCTTCAAAGGTTTTCCAAAAAATAAAGTTGATTTCTTTATGGGTTTCATTTAATTAGAAATTTTATGTTATGAATTGAGTTGCTCATGTCTTATTTGGTTTATAATGATTATATTATTATGCATTGAAACTTCGTTAGGATGAATTGATATTGTTTGGTCTAGATTGTAGATTATGACCTTTAACATTTAACCCAAGGTATGTTCTTGATATGAATTATGTTGGGTTTTATGCAATTGATTTTATTAATGAATAAATCATCCTTAATGGTTGTTATTAGATTGATCATGAACCCATAGTGATGAATTCAAGTCCTTCATGCTATTTCTTGAGTATTGATCTAGGCTAAGAATATAGACTTAGATAATATAATTTCAAGTATTGGTTTAGTATTTAATTATGGTATTGTGACCTTCCTAAGTTCATTATCATGTTGGTTGTTGAATTACATAGGTGTGCTGACCCAAATTGGGTTAATCGATGGGTTGATAGAAAAGCTCTTTATGATGAACTATGGAGGAGTGTTCGTAAGTCTTGACTATCCTAATTCTCACTTAAACTATGGTTAATTTTCATCAAGTTATGATGTTGTATTGAAGTATACCTTTTATAAAGTGATAGGATGGTATGAGGATTTAATTTTAATGTCTTATGCTTTGATTGTGAGGTTTCTTAGTGTGTACATGCCGTATTAATGTAAACATCTAATTATATACCTTGTTAAGAGGTGAGATGCAAAGGATTCACCTCAATTATATGAATTGTCAATGAAAGGACTATTTCTTATATAGTTATTATTGATCTATGATAATGAATATACAAGGGTTAGTCCCTATGACCTAAACTAAGTTATGGTTACAACAAGACTAAAGGCATTACAACAAAAAAGACCCAGCTTTGCACCAAGTTAGTTTGTATGTGACGGGGTGACACCTTCTTACATAGGGAAGGCCGGGTTCACTACGGTTCTCATGGGGTGGATAGCCTCGTGACCCGAGGTAGGGTGTAGAGTTGATATTTCCATGATTTATTCTTCAAGCTCCATAGACTATGTAGCAACAATAACATACTAGGTAGTGGATCAACCAAGATAGCTTCGTTTGTGTTAGGTTCTACCTTGGCCGGTAGACTACCTTACATCTATGTAAGGTTTCAGAACATCGGATATCACATTAGCTCATGTGTTCTATGTCGGTTAAGGCATGATTTGCTAATGTAAAATGAATGAATGAACTATAGACTAATTGAAGTGACTTGAGTCGTTTGACATTAGCTTAGGTAGGGCCACGGGACTCTACCTATGAATTGCACTAGTTTGCCTTGATAGAAGCCTTGAAAAGATAAAATTATGCATATAAATGGTTATATAATGTAAATGGATTTATATGTTGAATAAGAGGCTTATCAATATGAAATTTATTATCATTGTTAAAGAAAGAATAATATATGAGATTGAAAACTATTCTATGTGTAGTGAATGGAAAATTAAGATCTTTGGTGGGTTGCATGATTAAGTACAGTTATGGGGCTTTACTAGGTCATTAAACTTATGGTTCTTAAGGATTATAGTTGGTTAGTTTGCTTTGCTATTTACATGGCTTACTCTTATCATGTTTGTGATATTGTTTTGTGATGATAGAGTTACATAAGATAATGGGGTGAAGTATGTTGACGTGAATATGATATATTTTATTTGTGTAGTATGTTCAAAGGAATGGCTTAATTAACATGATTTCTTTAAATGTCCCAATCTATCATACATTGTTGGTATTTGTGCGTATGGTCTCATACTTAGAACATGTGACGTACTAACCCCATTTTTTCTCCTTTTCCCAATGATTTTAGGTTCTTGTCGTTCCAGATAATTTAAGGCAATTTGAAGGATGAATTGGATATTCTATCATCCAATTTGTACGTCATCTTTTTCCCAAAGGACCATGCCAATATTATCTTTGCGAAGTTACTTAGTTACTACAACTTTTATATTAATTCTATTTCCTAATTGAGACAAAGTTGTATAAAGCATATATGTGGCTTACTTTTATTGATGTAGGACTAATGACCAATGTTGTTGTCCTCGTTTAGATGGTTTATAAGATGAGGCGGATTTATGAGTTTGTTTCTTTACTATATAAGTGTGTGAAATAAAAGTAGAAGACTATGTATTCTTCTAATACGAACGAGTCTATCTATACTCAATATTATGATTATGTGTTTTTATAGGTAGGTCTATGTAAACCTCCGATTAGATGTAGTTGAAATGTTTAAAATACTTCTGTATTTTTAATCGATGAATGCAATGATGTAAGTCAAAAGTCTTGTCTTAGTCCTCAAAGAGGACGACAATGCCGGTTACGTCTAGGGGGTAAACCTTGATCTGAAAAACTTTGTATCAGAGCATGTGGTTGAATATCCTTGATGTTGATGTCTCCCTCAACCACGTCTACGTAGGATTGTATTCATAATTGTGAAGAAGGCCACACTTATGAATAGAAACTTATTTGATGCTTATGAATCACTCTTATTTTTGGAACTCCATTATTGGGCTAGGTGATAATACTCAAAGGAATGCAGCTAGGAGAGTTTAGGAGGAGATTGCTAATGCGGGAATTCCTCCTCGTGATGATCCAATTACTCATCGTGACGGAGGCTCAGATGGGGCTATCCTTGATCAAATGTATTAAGCCACGAATAATCAAGCTCAAGCCGCCACGGTCCAATCTCAAGCTGTGACTGTCCAAGCCAATCGAGATGTTGCTTGTTGGGTTCCTGATCAAACTATGGCTTCTCGACTTAAGGATTTCACACGGACGATTTCTCCTATATTTTATGTATATAAGATTGATGAAGACCCTTAATAATCCATTAATGAAGTTTATAATATACTTGTGCTATGGGGTTATCTTCCAATGAAATTGAAGAGTTGTCCTCATACCAACTCAATGATGTGGCTTAGACTTGGCAAGGTAATGGAGAGATAATAGGACACTTCAAAGTGGGCCGATGACTTGGGAGATTTTCAAGATGACATTCATTGATCGGTTATTCCCTAGATAGATGAGAGAAGCTAAGGTTGTGGAATTCATAAACTTCCGCCAAGGAGGTATGAGTGTTCATGATTACTGATTGAAGTTCATTCAATTGTCTAATTAAGCTCTTCCTTGGCCTTTGATCCTACAGAGAGATGAGTCAATTTGTGATGGGTGTATCGGATATCCTAACAGAAGAATGTCATTTGGAAATGTTACATTACAACATGCATATTTGTCTTCTTATAGTGCATACTAAAAGGGTTGAGGATGCTAGAGCAAAAAGGAAGGATAGGGATTCAAAAAGGACAAGGTATTTTGAGGGTAGAGCTACTAAATATAGGTTTGAGATTCAAGACAAGCCTAGAATCAAGAAGAGGTTCTCAAATCAAGTTCCATCAAAATTTAGTAATTCTAGGGTTAAGAGGGACCCAAGGTTAAGAGTTCAAAAAGGTAAGAGTGGAAATTCATCTAATGAAAAGCCACCTTGCAAGAATTGTGGGAAGAAGCACTTGGGTACTTGCCTCCTTGGGTCGGACAAATGCTTTGGTTGTGGAAAGGTTGGTCACAATGTCTAAGATTTTTCTAATGCTAAAATGCAAGATAAGGGTTGACATCCATGTGGTTCAAGTGTTTCTCCCAAAAACAACCGCTTTTATGCTCTTCGTACTAGAGATGACCAAGAGACCTCTCTCGATGTGATGACCAGTATGTTTTTAATCTTTGTTATTGATGTGTATGCTTTGCTTGATCTGGGGGCTACTTTCTCTTTTGTTACTCACTAAGTAATTAAGATGTTTGATACTTTACCCGATGTTTTGCTTGAAACTTTTGTGGTGTCTACCCCGTTGGGAGAGTCCATTGTTGCAAAAATAGTCAATCGGAATTGACCTATTTCTTTGCCCAATAAATTTTATCATGTAGATCTAGTTGAACTAGATATGCTTGATTTTGATGTTATTTTGGGTATGGATTGGTTGCATGCTAGTTTTGCTTTTATTGATTGTAGGACTAGAGTTGTGTGGTTTAAATCCCAAATGAACCCGCTAATGAGTGGAAGGGTGGGAATTCAATCCCTAGAGCTCGCTTCATATCTTGTCGAAAAGAATGCAAAATGATCTCAAAAATATATATTTATCACATTGTAAGAGTCCAACAATAGGATTCCAAAATTCCTCCTATTGAGTAGGTCCTCGTAGTGATTAAATTTTCGAAAGTCTTTCCTAATGACCTTTATGTTCCTACCGAATGAGAAATTGATTTTAGTATCGATTTTCTACCAGAAACGCACCATATTTATATTCCTCTTTATCGAACGACTATGGCCAAATTAAAGGAGTTGATGGCACAACTTTAAGGTTTTCTAGATAAGGGCTTTATAAGGCATAACTTTTCTCCATGGGCTGCTCCGGTCTTGTTCATCAAGAAGAAACATGGGTCTTTGAGAATGTGTATTGACTAGCGCCAATTCAACAAGGTTACAATCAAAAACAAGTATCCTTTTCACGGATTGATGATGTATTTGACCAACTCCAAGGAACGAGCTATTTCTCCATAATTGATTTGAATTCGGGGTATCACCAGTTAAGGGTAAGATATGAAGATATTCCAAAGACGGCCTTTCGAATTCGGTATGGACACTATGAGTTCATGGTTATGACATTTGGTCTCACAAATGGTCAACAGTGTTGTGGACCTAATGAATAGGGTTTTCTGAAACTATCTTGATTCATTCGTTATTTTGTTTATTGATGATATCTTGGTGTTTTCAAAGAATGAGGTTTATCACATGGGTTATTTATGGATAGTATTGCAAACCCTTAGCGAACATCAATTGATGTCCAAATATAGAAAATATGAGTTTTGGTTGAGGCTGGTGTCGTTTCTTGAGCACATCATCTCTGGTGATGGAGTTGAGGTACACCCATGGAAGACAGATGCGGTGAGAAATTAGCCGAGACCTTTGACTCCGATGGACATTAGAAGTTTTTTGGGTGTAGCTGTCAACCATGGAAGGTTTGTGGAGTGCTTTTAATCCATAGCATGTCCTTTGACTATATTGACTCAAAAATGTAAAAATTTGACTGATCGGAGGCTTGTGGGAAGAGTTTTAAACTATTGAAAGTTAGGCTTACTTCCGCTCTGGTGTTGACTTTGTGAAAAGGTTCTAATGGGTTCGTTGTGTATTGTGATTCATACCGATAGTGTTGAGGTGTGTCCTTATGCAGAACGGGAAGGTGATTTCCTATGCTTCAAGCCAACCTAAGATGAACGAGAGAAACTATCCCACTCATGATCTTGAGTTAGCTGTCGTGGTGTTTGGTTTGAAAATATGGAGGCATTACATTTATGGTGTCCATGTTGATGTTTTCACTGATCATAAGAGTCTCCATTACGTGTTTACTCAAAAAGTGTTGACTCTCCGACAAAAATGGTTGTTAGAACTGCTCAAAAATGATAATATGAGTGTCTATATCATCCTGGCAAGGCCAAGGTGGCTGCGTATGCTCTAAGTCGTATGACTATGGGTAGTGTGTCGCATGTAAATGAAGCCAAGAAAGACCTACTGAAACATGTTCATAGGTTTGATAGATTGGGGGCGACATTGGAGAGTTCTCCAAGTGGTGGCGCTACAGTTCATTATAGCTCCAAGTCATCATTTGTGGTTGAGGTGAAGTCCAAACAACACCTTGATCAACTATTGATGGAGATGAAGGAATCGGTTCTTATCAAGTTTAATAGGTCTTTCTCCTTAGGGGGGGGGATGTAGTGTTGAGATATCAAGTGAGATAATGTGTTCTTGATGTTGATGGGTTAAGGGATCGGATCTTTTAAAAAGCCAATGGATCCCACTACTCCATTCATCCGGGTTTGACTAAGACGTACCATGACCTTCGAAAGATATATTGGTGGGAAGGCTTGAAGACGAAAATAGAAGAATTTGTTTATAAGTGTCAACATTGCCAATAAATGAAGGCAGAACATCAAAAGTCGGATGGCTTACTACAAGATATCCAAAGTCCTTATTGGAAGTGGGAAGACATTAATATGGACTTCGTAGTAGGGTTGCCTCAGACTCCAAAGTGATATGATTCTATGTGGGTTATTGTAGTTAGATTGACTAAGTCCGCTCATTTTATTCCCGTCAAGTCCTCATATTCAATGAAAGATTATGCAAAGATCTTCATAGATTAGATTATGCATTGCCATGGTATTCCGTTATCCATCATTTAGGATTGTGGTGCACGATTCACATCTAGATTTTGCAGGTCATTCCAAAAATGTTTGGTCAATATGGTGAAATTGAGTACCGCTTTTCATTCTCAAACGGATGGTCAAGTCGAACGCACTATTCAAACTCTTAAGAATATGGTTAAAGCCTGCATTATTGATTTTAAAGGAATTTTCGATAAGCACTTGCCAATGGTGGATTTTGCTTACAATAATAGCTTTAATTTATCCATCTCCATGGCTCCCTATGAAGCCTTCTATGGTAGAAGGTGTAGGTATCCTATGGGGTGGTTTGAAGTAAATGAGCCATTGATTCTTGGTCCCGATATGATTTATAGGACTTTGGAGAATATGAATACCATAAGAAATCGGTGCTGGACAGACTATAGTCGGCAAAAGTCCTATAATGACAATAGGAGGAGGGATTTGGAGTTTTAAAAGAGTTTGATAAGGTTTATTTGAAAATTTCACCAATTAATGGGGTGGTTAGATTTGTCAAGGAAGGAAAGTTGAGTCCTCGTTATATGGGCCCTTATAAGATTTTTTAATGGGTCTGTAAGGTTGCCTATCACTTGAAACTTTCAAATGATTTAACTTGGGTTAATCCGAGTTTCCATGTTTCTATGTTGTGAAATTGTGTAGGAAATTCTGTGTCTATTGTTCCTATTGAAGGTTGTGGGGTAAAGTATAACCTCTCTTATGAGGAGTTTCCGGTTCAAATCCTTGATATTCAAGTAAAAATGTTGACGAACAAAGAGGTGGTTTCCATAAAAGTTTTATGGAAGAACCACCTAGTTAAGGGTGCAACTTGGGAGGCCAAGGCCGACATGAAAACCCGTTATCCTCATCTATTCGATGATAAAGTTAGTCGTTCCTTCTAATAATATAATTATGGCTAGGAATTGTGATTTCTTGATTTTTAGGAGAAGTTTGCAAAAATCCAAATTTTTTGGAGACTTCAAAATAAGGATACGTCGAAGGAACTGTAAGATGACTTTGAAAGCTTGTAATTTGCTTTACTTTTTGCATATGTGATTTAAGTGATTCATTTTGATATGGTGAGTCTTAGTGGAACTTATGTGTAGCATAATAATGAAATGAACTTAATGCTAATTGACTTATGCCATGAATGATGAACTCCGATGTGTTGTGGGAAGGAGGTACCTCATGATAAATTTTGCGCCTATGTGTGATAAATTGAGTTTTGAAGTTTAACTTATTGAAATGATCTGATTCGTTCTAATTTGGTATTGTGAATTTGTTGATATGCTAGTATTGAGTCTAGTCATTCTTGTAAAAGAGTGTTTAGTGTCATTCGAGGATAAATGGTCCTAAGGGGGGGATAATGTAATATTTCGAACACCCTAGGCATGTGATAGAACAGAAACTAGGCTCCATGAGGTGTAATCACTATTTTAAATCGAATTAAGTGTAAATAGAAAAGTTAAGGTGTTTAAGAACCAAAATACTCAAGAATGTGCATGACGTCCAGAAAATTGGTTACTAAGAGGATTAGTGTGTCTTAAGCTGATTTACTAGTTTAATGAGTCGGAATCAAAAGAAAGTAAGTAGTAATAGGTTTAACAACTGTAAGGGAGGTTTCAAGATTGAAAAGTCCAGGTACAACTCCCCTACTACCAGCCAAGAGCCCTTGAGGAGGACCCTTGTAGCTTTGAATGCAACACTACCTGGTAGTGTGCCTTGACGAAGGGGTTGACGGGGCGTCAATGGCTCGATGAGGGATCGATGCAACCGTCATCCCACACTTAGAAAGATTCGTGAAGGCTCTTTCTTACGTAGCTAGTGTTACACGCGACGAAAGAGGGTTGACAGGGCGTCAATAGCTCGACGGGGCATTGAGGGCACCGTCATCCCACACTTAGAAAAATGAATAAAAACCTTGCTTTTAAAAGTGTCTTACCGAATTTACAGATGTGCAGCACAGACAATCGACGGACAACCCGTCAGTCGATCGAGGTCTTATTGATGGGGTTTTCAAATTCCTGCACCTTTTATGTTAAATTCATTTAATTTATTGAGAGGTTTAGGGTTAATTTGAGATTAAAGGAAGACTAATTAAGTAATTTAACCGTTCATAAAAATACCCCAACCCTAATTAGTCCAAGGGACAACACCCAAAAATAAACTCTCTTAAATATTTACTTTCTCTCTATTGAGAGACTCCATCGGCGATTATATTGGGAGGTGAATTGGGGGCTCGTTAAGGAAAAATTCATTATCAAAAGTTCATCCAATCTTAATGTATTTGATCTAATTCACGTTTGAGACTTCTTTCCTCAAAGGTCTTCTTCAAAGGTTTTCCAAAAAGTTTATTTCTATATGGGTTTCAGTCAATTACAAATTTTATGTTATGAATTTTGTTTTTCATATCTTCTTTGGATTATAATGAGTAAATTATCATGTATTGTATCTTGGTTAGGATGAATTGATCTGGTTTTGTCTAGATTGTAGATTATGACCGTTAACTCTTAACCCTATGCATGATCTTGATATGAATTATGTTAGGTTTTATATTGGTTTTATTATTGGTTATATCATCCTTTATGTTTGTTATTACATTGATCAAGAACATATATTTTTAAATTGAAGTCCTTCGTACTAGTTTATCAGTATTGATCTAGGTTAAGAAGATAAACTTAGATAATATGATTTTCAAGCATTGGTTTAGTATTTAATCATTGTATAGTGACTCTTCTAAGTTCATTATCATGTTAGTTTTGGAATTACATTGGTGTGATAACCAAAAATGGGTTAATATATGGGTTGATGGTAAGGCTCCTTATGATGAACTATGAAGGAGTGTTGGTAGGTCTTGACTATCCTAGTTCTCACTTTAATTATGGTTAATTGTCATCAAGTTATGATGTTATATTGAAGTATACCTTGTTAAAAGTTATAGGATAGTATGAGGATTGAATTGAAATGTCTTATGCTTTGGTTGAGAGATTTTTTAGGGTGTACATGTCATAAGAGTGAGAAATGTAATTATGTACCCTATTAAGAGGTGATATGCAAAGGGTTGACCTCACTTATATCAATTTTGAATGAAAGGACTATTTCATATCCAATTCATATTGAGATATGATAATTAATATACAATGGTTAGTCCCTATGACCTAATCTAACATATGATTACAACAAGACTAAAGGAATTTCAATAAAGGGACCTAGGTTAGCAAAGAGTGAGCTTGTATGTGAGGGGGTGAGGCCTTGTTACATAAGGAAGGTAGGGTTCACTAACCTCACGGGGTGGATAGCCTCATGATCCAAGGTAGGGTGTAGAGTTTATATTTCAATTATTTATTCCTCAAGCGCCGTAAACTATGGTTCCACCATAGGATATTCTCTAGTGGATCCACCTAGGTAGCTACGTTTATGTTAGGTTCTACAATTGCTTGTAGACCACCTTCCATAGGTGTAAGGTTTCATGACACTGGATTCCATATTAGATCATGTAATCTATGTTAGTTAAGGCAAGATCTCTCTAAACTAAAATAAATGAATGATGTACAGACTAAATAAAGTAACTTGAGTGATTTGACTTTAGCTTAGGTAGGGGTATGGGACTCTACCTATGCCCTGCACTAGTTTGCCTTGATAGAAGGTTTAAGAATTTAATATTATGTATATAAATGTTGATATAATGTAAATGACGTTATATGTTGAATAAGATGCTTATGAATATGAGATTGGTTATCATTTTTAAAGAAAGAATAATATATGAGATGGAAGACTGTGCTATGTCAACTGAATTGCAAATTATGATCTTTGGTGGGTTACTTGATTAAGTAGGATTATGGAGTTTTGCTTGTTCGTTGCACTTGTTGCTTCTTAAGGATTATAATTGGTTGGTTTTCTTTGCTATTTAAATGGTTTACTCTTATTCATGTTTGTGATATTATTACGTGATGGTAGAGTTATATGAGATTATGGGTTTAAGTATGATGATATGCCTATGATATAGTTAATTTGTTTAGTATGTGCAAAGGATTGGCTTAATTAACATGATTTCGTTAAATGTCCATTTCTAGCATACTTTGTTGGTATTTGGGTATATGGTCTCATAATTAGTACATGTGGCTTACTAACCTCCTTTTCTCCCTTTTCCCCAAAATTTTAGGTTACGGTCGTTGAAGTTTATTTGAGGTGATTTGAAGGAAGACTTCGATATTCTATCATCCAAGAGCTACGTCCTAATATTCCCCGAGGACGATGCCAATATTCTATTTCTGAAGTTACTTATTGAATACAACTTTTGTGTTGACTCTATTTCATATTTGATACAAAGTTGTATATAGCCTATATGCAACTTACTAATATTGATATAGGGCTATTCCCGATTTTATTGTCCTCGTTTAGATGGTTAATGAGATGAGACAGATTTATGACTCTATTTCTTTACTACAGACTCGTGCTTATACGAACGAGTCTATGTATACACGATATTATTATGATTATATGTATGTAGAGGTCTATGTAAACCTCTGGATAGATGTACTTGAAAAGTTTTTAAATTCTGCCATGTTTGTAATCGAATACAATGATGTAAGACTAAGAGGCTTGTCTTAGTCCTCAAGGAGGAAGACGGTGCCGGTTATGTCTACGGGTAAACCTGGATATTTCAAAAGTTTAATTAAGATGTCTTAGTTTCCCCACTATGGAATTTTTTAGATCTGAAAATAATTGGAAAAATATGAAGCGTGAATTACAAAATCAGTTTGCCTATTGAACTTCCTATGCTTTTAGTGCAGATCTTCTTTTGGCTAAAGTGATTAAAATACATACATCAATCTAATTTCTCAGGGCTGGAAGGGGTTGGTTATCTATTTTAACCACATCTCAGCTAAGTTAAAATCTTTTCAAATCAAAATCGCATTCCATCTATATCTAATGGTGTTTCTTTAAATGTGGGATCATAGACAACGAAAGAAAAGGAAAGAGGACTATTTTTCCGTTTTAGGTGATGCTTATATGATTATGCTAACTGCTGCAAAATTTATGGCAGCAAGACATGAAACTCTAAAGTGCAATACTTCTTGAAAACTACATAGCTTTAGGGGAAACTTGCAAATTTGCATGCAATCATGAAAAATTCTACTTGAGCTCACAATTTTTCAGTTTACCACCCTCATGTATACGACCTCCTTACACTTATTGGACAAAGTAGCACTCACAGTTTCATCATGATTCTCGTATTCAATTTCACAGGATACGAAAAATTATGACATAGCCAGAGAAAAAAACAATCATCAAACACGAACTAATTAGATGGTTGTAACTAATCAGACCTGCTTAACCATATATAGAATAATTTACACAGAATATTAATGTTTATTCTAAATAAAACAGTTTTAGGATATTCAGCATGATTCAAAAGGAATACAATTTATTAAATGAACAAAAGTTTCTGCTATATCACAATTGGAAATTTATTGATGCTAGTAAGAATTGTACATATGACCTTGAGACAAATAGTAAACCAAGAGACAAACCATCACTTTAAGATTGGAGTAGCCGCGAGATTGAAAATTTCCCAAAACAGGAGATGTTAAATAAGTGCTTATGAAAAATTATATTTTAGATATCTGTACAGTTGAAGCGATTGAGAATTATTCAAGCTATTAAAATTTGTTGAAGCTACTAACAATTGTAAATATTTTATTGCTGATGCTATTTAACATGTATGTACAATTGAAGCTAGTAAAAATTGAACATATGCAACGAATATGTATAGGTTGAAGTTACACTTACTCTGCAAAGTCCGGCTGCCTTACTATAGATTTGTATTTGATTAATCTCCCCTGATTTGCTACTTTCATATTTGAATTTTCTAAATGTGAAGATCCCTCAAGAAACACTAATGTCGCTTAGAAATAGTTATGAAATTCAGAGTTCTATAAGTATCTTCAACAACTAGTAAACATACATACACTGAACATGAAGGTATACAAAGAGAATGGCTCTTTATAATTTCAGTACAAACTCATAAATAAGGAAAATAAAGACTTACATTATAAACCTTCATCTATTTGGGGGAAAGTCATGATATTTATGTGAATTTAAAAGAAAAAAGCAAAGGGGTTTCGATATTTTTGGTATTTTTTGTGTAGTTAGGTTTGGGGTTGGCTCCTCCGGCATCATATCTTCGCCGGAGAAGACGATAGCAGGGAAACGGTAGCTGGCAGTCACCTTGTTGTTGTGTGCTTGCTGAAAATGATAGGCAAGTAGTGTTTGGATGGTTGTTTGGCATAGTGTAGTTCAGCGAATAATCAGAATAAGAAATGTGGGAGCGAGCTGGTTTCGCCTGAGAAAGGGTGAAGCACGCTTAAAACAGTTTAATGGATTAAGGTGTGGTGGATCTTGGTAGTTTTAAACGTGAAAGGGGGAAGTGAGAATTTATGTTGAGATTTGGTGATGGAAGGTTACTTCTCAGATGCTTTTCTTATTGCAAAAGGGATGTGAGAAAACATGTCAGTTCAGCTTTTGTGTGAAGAGATTTTTTTTTCATTTTTGGGGGGGGGGAGTAAATTTTAATATTTTATGAAATATTTTTTTGCTTTATAGGAATGGGTTATAGAATTTAAATTTTTTGAGGTTATATAGTATTTTAGTAAAAATATTAAGGCAACATTAGTTCTGTATTGTAGTTACAATTTTTTTTTAAAAAAAATGACATGTTAAAAATGTGGTTATATATCTAAATAATTGTTGACAATTATATTATACTTTATAAACACTTATAAAATGTAGTTTACACCATTAAAGAGTACACTTCACAAGTGTTGCCAATAGTATCACAGCTAAAAGTTAAAAAATTTAGGCTACACTTAAAAGTGTCCCTAAAAGTATTTTAGGCAATACTTTAAAAGAGTTGTCGAGAATTAGTGTGACCCCAAGCCTAAAATGGTATTGTTATAAAACATATCAAGTACGTAGATCCACTAGCTAGTATTCCTACGGGGGAACATAGCTCAAGAACTAGGAGATATAGTTGGGACCCTCTTTATGCTGCATGCAATGTAGACTCCAATCTCAAGAGTACATTAGTGAGCCTACCTTCCCTATGTAGTAAGGGACACTACTCACTCTAGTTCATACGGTGCTAATCTAGAGTCCCTTTTTGAAATGTCTTAAGCCTTTATTATCAATTATAAATTAGTTTAGGTGATAAGGTCTAACCCTTTGTATAACATCATCATCATCATAGCTAAATAAGAATTGCATGAGTATAAATCCTTTCATTACAATTCATATAGGAGAGGTTAGCTCATTGCTTAAGACAAGATACTTAGGTCAATTCACAATATACTTTATTACCTAGATCATCTTTTCAAGAACTATCATAAAATATTACAAAAAATCCTAATTTTTTTCATGATTAGTATAACAACATCATCTAGTAGTAATTCAATCAATAACAAAGTCAATTGAAACAAATACAACTTAATTCATATAAAGATCAAACCTAGGGTTAAGTGTTAACCACAAGTTCAAAATTCATTTTTATCCTTCTTTTATGGAGGATATACATTCTCCAACATTAAACATGCTCATATACAAAACTATTGTACACATTGAATCTAAAATAAAGACAAGGCAAATTATTTTCAAAAAGAAAAATTTTTACAGTGAGTTGCTCATTGTAACACTATTAAACATGCATTTTTTTTCCAAAATTCCATTCTTTGAGAAATTCGTCGAGATGACATGATCATGTGAAGTATAAAATTATATAAAATCATTTCTTAACCAATAAACAACAATTATAAAACTGAATAGTTACTGGGATTATCACCTCCAGATTAGTTATCCTTCCTAGCTATCATAGAAATATCCATGTCATTAAGAATCATAGCCGTACGACACTCTTTATCAACCAAGGTATACACACCCATCACAAATTTTTTCATCCTAGCCCTAATGTTGGCTACCATAGTTGGGGCATACATAGAGAATTTGGTGAATTTGAGAGAGTACTCTTGCACATTCATTCTCCTTTGACGAAGGTTCATGAATTCAACCATTTTCTTCTCACTCAACACTAATGGAATAATTTTTCCTAAAAAGCCTCTCTAAATTTCTCCCAATCAACTGGACCTCTTTCTAAGGGTCTCCCACCCCTCCATTTCTCAAACAACACTTTAGCCACACGTTTGAGTTTGTAAGCGGCTAACTCAGCTTTCTCCCTAAGGGTCATAGCCATAGAATCTACTGCTTTGAAAACCTAATCTACGGATCCTTGTGGATCTTCTTGCACTTCAGTGGCATGAGAAGTTTGAAGGTTTATCCTCATGACATTCCTAATTCGTAAAGAGAGAGTACTGGCATGGGGTTGAGGTCTAACTCCTTGACTAGCTTGGGTCACAAAGTGATTTTTGATGACATGATCTTAAGCCATCATTAGTTAGGTCATGTACATTAGGGAATACCTCAACTCTGCATTAGTCATATCTCCTTCAACAAAAGTAGCTTGAGGCATTGGAGGCACTTGGGGAACATGAGCCTCTTGAGGTTTCGGGGGCACTTTAGGTTCTTGAAGGGGAACCTCCTTATTCTCGTCCTCTAGGACATCAATAGGAACTTTGTCAATATGGGGAGGTATCCTCTCATTATCTACACCTCCCCCCTCCCTTGTAGTGGTTGATATCCTTGTATTCATGTTCTATAAAGAGAAAGAGAAGAAGTATAGAAAACACACCTTATATTACTCAACTCTAAGGCACAATATTAGAATAGAGAAGAAAGTAAAAGTACCTCTTATCCCTGGATATGTTGTGACTCACAACAATGACAAAGATACTACTAGATGTGGCCTGTGAGACTTTCTAGACCCTAAAGAATTCCCAATAACTTTATGCTTTGATACAACGTTTTTCACGACTCGAAAGCACCCCCAGGGAGAACCCTTGATAATGATCGGGTATACATGACCCTTTAAAGTCTTGTACAATCCATTTAACTATTGTTCATAACGTAGGACATGAAAACTAGTGCGGAAATAAAACTTTTCAACGCATTTCATAAAAACTAGTCTTTCATAAATAACTAGAGAATGTCATCGTCACAGGCCAACTTAAAGATACAATGTAGTACCTTAGGGACACGTCCCATTACATTGAAAGAAAAATATTTAGAAAGTCTTAATAACAAAACTAGGAAACATAGACTATGTCCTCAAATATATATGAGGATATAGCAAATCTTGAGAGAGTAGATTTCCAAAGATTCACCTTCAAATCTTCCAAAAGCCTTCAAACTATACTTATAGAGTATACAAAAGTATGATATTAGTACAAATAATGTACTAAGTATGAAATTTGAAAAAACATGCATAAAAGGCTATTTTAGTAGAAAACAAATTTTCAGTCCAATCAAGTAAAACATTCATGAATATAAAAGCAAAAAATCATAAGGAACATCATTTAGCACTTAGATAAGGATCTCCAAAATTTTAAACCAAAGGAATTATTTTACAGTAAAGTAACCAAAATTACAGTGAACTCATTTTGACCTTTACAGTGAAGTAAAATGACTCCAAAGTAATGAACTTCCAATGTTTTTCCAATCAGTAGTAAATTCATTTCCGTCGAGGTTTCCCTTACTAAGGTTATCTTAATACTCACTAAGGGAAGACATGAAAGATGTACACACCAAAGCGATCCTCAAGACTATCTCCTTTTTGGTGTACCCACAACGGGAGATCAAGCCCCTACTAAAAGCAAATACAATAGAAGAATACCCAAACAACGTACCAAGACATCCCTTTACGAATGCCTAGTTAGTTCAATGAGTATATGGCATCCCATACCACCACCTAACCTTAGTAGTACAGTGTTTTAGAAGGCTTAGCACCAAGACTTCCCTTTCGGAGTGTCCTATCTCGTGCAATGGATAGATAGAGTCCCATACAACCACCTACACTGAGTAGTACGTTCTTTTAAGAGACTTAGTTTATTCAATTCATACAAGACACACCAAGACTCCCCTTTCGGAATTCCTATATAGTGAAATGGATAAATAGCGTCCCATTCCACTACCTACCCTAAGTAGCACACTACACATTCATTACTTTTGTGTGTTACCTTAACCAACATAGACCATGGGATCTAGACATGGAATCCCAATATTAACCCCAATCGGATGAGGGATCTTCACTTGCCTAGAGTAAGGTCATTCTCTTAGCTCATTTGCATGGCTTGCCAAATAGATACAACTATGTGGGTATAGTTAATGGATAAGGAGATTTGTACTAATTAAATCATTCTCTATTAACGAGAATTACTCATATCAAGAGGTATATTATATACAAAATCTTAACTGATGAAGTGTAACCATCTTTTTTTCATATCCTCTCGATTATAGACATAGTCCCCACGGATTCTAAACATTATATATTATTGGTTAAGGATAACTAGTGAACAGAACATATCAACTCACCAAGGACATTGATCATCGGACCTACCTTAGAAAGCTCGTAGAATGTAGTGAGGTTGCTACGAAACACTTTTTCTCAACTCACGAATAGTGTCCACCTCAAAACTCTTTTATTTACTCAACATAGCTTCATAAATTCATTTCCGTGTACCCTTATGATCACATATTGCCATAATAATCATTTCATTTATATGAAGTTTTATACATGCTTTAGATATTCATTAATCAAATCACACAGTTTACATGCTTGACAGAATCATATAAATCATTTTGACATAACTTAAGAAAACATGCAATTCAAATTTCAAAATACACAACACAAGAAGAATATTCATTATCACTTCATTTGATTTATTAGTACATCAAAGCCAAACTCATCATACATACTAATTATAATCAATTTATCAACTAAACACAACCACCGATAAGGTGGACGATACCACTCAAGAGCATTTTATAATAAAAGCTTAAACAACATAACAAACTTACCTTTAATCCTAGATTCCATAACCGGTAGAATTTTTACTCCATAATTCATCATTAATTAGACCTTAGGGCAGTAGGTAAACATCAATAACAGTAAAAGGAAACCAATGTACAAAAACTACGAAACTAAGCTCATTGAACCCATTTCGTAAGCCATCATTTGATTATAAACTTTAAGATTATTTCATTGAATTTAAGCTTTAAAATCATAAAATAACATTTGGAAATATCATTATTAATTCATTCAAAATGTTTTCATGAAAGACCTATATTTAGAATTGAAGATAGAAGATACTAGGGTTGAAAACCCTTCTTGAATATTTATTAGAAGGGACTCGTTGAATGGAAGATATTTCAAGAAGTGATACCATACCTTAGATATGATAAACCCCAATGTTTTTGAACAAGAACTTGTCCTCCAACAACCCTCCTATCTCCTATTGACTTCTAGTTTCAAAAGAGACTTGAGAGAGATTTCTAAGGGAGAGGGGTTTTGGATTTTAGGAAATGAGGTCTAAAATTAGGTCTTAGAGTTTGAAATACTTTAATATACCTAACTAACCCTAAAATAAATTTCCAAGCTCCTAATAAAACTTGGACTGGATTTACCAAACACCCCAAGCGAAGGCTGCCCCTTAACTACTTTTGGCAGGCTTATAGACGAGACTTAACGAAAGGACTTTTGTCCGTCGATGGTTCATTGGTTGATCCTGCATCATCCAAATTGGAATGACATGGAGTTCAAACTGATGAACAAATATTATAGGCCGTTGGTTGACCTACTGGCCGTCATTTGGTCTCGTTGGTGGACACTGCCTAGGCAGTATTGAGTCTAAGTCTTGGGCCCTTCTCTAAGGCCCCTTGTGGATCCTAGGTGGGGTCGTATCCATATTTTTGACCTATAAACATAGTATTCTAGGTATTAGGAACATCGCACATCAATTTCACCTAAAATTAAAATGTAAAACTCACTCAAACACCTCAAAATAGAAGAACACTATTTAAGGCATACCTTGCGAAGGTCATGGACGTTCTTGTTCGTTTGACCTCCAAACTTCTCGCACTTCCTAAGAAAACTAATTTAAATCATTTAAATTAAAATTAACTCTAGAAATAATCACGACTCTCTAGGTTAGCATAGGTCACTTTAGGGATTTACAGACTTTCCAGTACGGCTCGTTGATTGGTCTACGACCCTTGCATTGCATCAGTTGATTGAGACATGCAACTCTCTGCAGATGTCTCCGCCTAGTGAGACGAATTATGGGAAATTAAACTAGTATCTATGTAATGTATTTGGCAGTTACTTAATATTTTTAGGGTATTTTAAGTGACTTTAGAAGTCTGAAAACTATAGTTGGGTTCATTATTTCACATCAAAACCTAAGACCCCAAATAGAACTCTCTAGACCCTATTAAACTTGTATCAAGGTTAAGGTTAGGATATTTGTTTCACCATTTATTCTTCATAATAATTGCAGATAATATTAATTGAGTTATGATTTTTCATCCTTGTATTTCTTGAAGGAGCCAAACTTTGAAGACTTTTTCAAAGACTTTCTGAAAGCACGAACTTCTATTTTAACTTGTAGCCATGGTTTCTATCGTAGTTATTTAAATTAATTACATATCATATCATTGATTTTAATTTAATGATTTTATATCAATATTTCTATGAACCTATATAATTGATGAAATCCTAACCTTGGCTATAATGTGGGTGATTTGATCATTGCTTTATTCTATTGAATACTTGTGCAGATTACTTTGTACTATTGATTTATATAAAGCTCATGATAGATATAGGTTGTATTAATTTGATGGTTTTCATATTCTATCATGTTGTATCATTGTTTGGTTTGATGATTGGTTTAAAATTCCGTGTATTGCCATTGGGAAGATCCTTTGTGAAGCTATTTAATTGATAAAGCTAAGTATTTGTGGTGTTGATGATAGAATAGGGGTAAGATTGACCTAATATCATCTATATTTTGTAGTATATGTATTTAATTGTGTTGATTGATATTATTCACTTATGGTGGCATTAATTATAAGTTATAATTGTGATAAGCATGGACTTGTTGGCATTTACATGAGAATTCTGTTGGTATCTCGTTATAGCAATTATAGTTGAGTAATGTGAAGTATTATTTGATATGGGTGTAGATGTGGATTTAAGTATCATTCTTTCTAATTGAATATGTGAGTCTTATGATGACCTATGTTGATGATTCTATAGGAATTGATATGGTTACTTGTAGTAGACTTAGATGTCTTTATGTGCTACTTCAATGTTGTACATGTGACAAGATGATAATGTGTGTGTCTTGTTTGGTAATACCTAGGTCCCTCTACTTGATACATAAACAATGTGAATATGAGCATCATGACTTAATAGGCTTAATCACCTTTGTCATGCATGTTTATGGATGAATGTTGAATGAAATTCTAGGATCGGTAGAACTAATATGGTTCCCTTCTAAGGAAGACTAGTATAGGACCTTGAACATGTAAATAAGGTCAATAACTTGGAAACCTCATTATAGAAAGAATGTTATGATATTCTTGAAGTTGAATGTCATAATTGTATCTTTCTTGTGTGAAAGAAGGACTAAGTGATAGGTTGGCTGGAATTGCATGAGACCATCTCTAAGAAAGTAAGTGATCTATCCTTGTAGACCATTCGATGGTAGCCCTAGATTACCCATCTTTGGTAGGTTCATTATGGTTAGGTAATGATAAATAAATGGTACCTTATCATTTGACCTTATGTGATTGATCTAGCACCAAGAGAAAATGCTTGTGGTAGTGGTTCAACTTGAGTTGAGACTATAGTACGAAGAAACCCTCGATATTCCTTAGTGATGTTCCTACATGAGATGTGTCCTAGTTCTATCCTTGACAAGTAGAACACTCGCTAGCTAGTATGGCAATGTCAGTTAATGACTATTCTCATCATATGGGATGTATTCTACTATAGAGAAGTTCTAAAACATGTAGATAATGAAAGGAGACTCTATCTATACATTGAACGAGTAGGCTTTGAACGTTCCCTAGGTCTTTTCAATGTGAATGTTGCTTAAGTGTCCTAGTGACTTTTGATTCATTTAATTTGATGCATGTAAATCAAAAAGTACTTATCGAGAGTAGCTTTTAGGATTTTTTAGGTAAGCTTGAAGAGGGTGCATGGACGGTCTATTCGTGTCTTACATAAGTGAGTCCTACAGTAATTCTTGGTACAAGGTATAATGATAGAAACGAAATAATATTACTTTAGAAAGTCTTGCGGACCACTTTGGTGTGTGCGAATGGATTTTATGGCGGATGCTTCTTATCTTAATTAAGTGTGTCTTAGGATGACCATTTGTAAGAGGTATATGTGTTCATGTTGTTTATAAATGTTGAAAGTGGTATGTTGTGGATTACTTGGGAAATGTCTTTTACGTATGCATATTGAATTGTAAGTGTTTCTTATACTTGTTTTTATGAGGTTTTATCCGTAAGAACATGAAAGCATACTTTATATCAAATGTTCATTTTAGCATGGTTTTAATGTATATCACCATACATAGTGCATCCTAATGCACTAACTCCATATATTGTCTTATCTCTAATGGTGTAGATGGCAAGTGAGGAGTATAATAAGAGAAATCTTGGAATTAGCATCCTTTCAAATAAGTTTTGGTATGTCCTCAACATATTCGAGGACATAGATATGTTTTAGATTTTCTTAAAAAAGACATTTTTTAGACTTTGATATTTCTATTTTATCGATGTATGAGTTGTGATCCACTATATTTGTGTTTCTAAGATGGCTACAAAGAGATTTAGCCTTTCCTGTGTTTTCTATTATAGAAATTTTGAACTATAGTTCTATTGTTGTGAAAAGTTAGAATTCGGCAATACTTTTCATATACATATATGTGATGAATGATGTCTAAGGGCTTGTGCAAGACGTCCGAGAGGTGGAGTACACCGAGATGCGGCGTGAAGAATTTCCTATCTTCTAGGGTGTACTTGGGTCATTACAATAATACCTCTGTGTATACCTTACCCTTTGACAAGTCGGAATGAAAAAAATATCCGTATTTTCAAATTGAGTGATGAATAAGCAGACATGTTGAAAGTTACTCAAAATGAATATTCTATATAAGGCAAAAAAATATTTAACAGATTCATTCATATGTGTTTATTCTTTATTTAAATTTAATATAATTTTCAATATATATAATAAAGAAATAATTGAAAGATTGAATTTTCATGAAGTAATTGATATTTAAGTCACTTCATAAATTTTTAAGTTTCTCCAATAAATGTGATATTATCTTTCAAAACCTTAATTTCACCTTTATTAAGTCGAAAGCATGTCATCATTCTCACTTTCTTTACTTAATTGGATAAAAGAGAAGTCATGTCATTTAATTAAGACGGCCTTAACCCTAACAATCATTACTAGTTTTTATTATTATATCTTTTGGTGGTTTAAATGACGAACACTTTATATTGCATGGAATTCTACTTTGAATTGTAACTAACTTTTAAGGTCAATTGAGCGAACGATATTCCTTATTTAATTTGATAGAATAATTTTACATCAAGGAAGTAAATTAAAATTCATCTTGCCCATTTATTATGGCCTATTTGTCATTAATTTTTTTTCACAATGATACAAGTGTTAAATATGATAAAATCTATAACTCTACATTTTCCTAACCTTTTTCAAATTTAATCTTCTTCTTGTCTATCTCCTTTCAGTAGTTTTATTATTATCTAGATTTATCTATTTAAGTATTTATTATTTCTTTTTTAGCGTAGATTATTTTTTGGGGTGGCGTATCATGACCCAAAGTACACCGTAAAAGATAGGGCATCCCTCTAGTCAAAAATCGACGTACTTGACATCTCGGAGATCATGTACAAGACCTTACACATCATTCATTGCATATATATACGAAAAGTTTTGCGGAGTTAATTTTTTTCTTTCTAAATATAATGTGGAATCATTTCATAGAACCTCTAACATATGTCTCAATACCATTTATGAAATCATGTGTACAAAAGTCTTGGGTCACAACCCATAGAAGTCTAACATAGAAAAGAACATAAAATACATCATAATGGTGGTGTCCTCATATGCTATGAGAACTCACAAATCTTCACTTCTTGAAAGCCATTGAAACTTCACCCTTGAAAGCTACTAAATCTTCTGAAGATAATACATTGAATTACAATTTAGGAAAAATATGCATTAGTATGAAATGTACAAAGTATTGAAATCATCATACCAAACATAACATATTTCAAAGGGTTTGTTAACAATAGACATAATCATAAGAGATAAAGGCATATCATATCATGAACATCATAAGGATACTAAAAAATATTACGACATATAAGGGTTCATATTTAAGTCATTTTCCTTCTTAATCAAATGAACTACTTCACAAGCAACCTGCAAGTATACTTGTGAAAGGCTAAGGTAACATCCCATACTACTACCAAACCTAAGTAGATCTATTTGGTCATTCTTGATCATAATCAACTACAAGAAAATCCCTTATTTAAGACCAACATTTAGGTACGAGTAATTATCATGTCATTAAAAGTATATATATATTTGGACGAGATTATATTATGGTCCCTATTTATACATATTATTGAGAATGTATTAAATTATGTCCTTCAAAAATTAATTCTCCGTTCTAAAATTATATTGAGGGTCTATTGAACGGGAAAAAAGTTTCGCATTTTTATACTAAAATATTAAAATAAAAAAAATTGTTTTAGCAAAATTTTGAGTGATAAAACTAAAGTACACTGAAGGTAAACAAAAAGAGCTTTTTTTCCCCTTACAATATAGCAGCTCGTCCAAATGCCCTAGTTTGAGTTCTAAGATCGATCGTCATTGAAAATTATGAAGCTAAGGCCATCACTTTTCCCTCTTCATGTTTTTTGTAAATGTTGACTTTTCTTTATTTTCCTTTCTCCTAATCGCATCTATTTTCTTGTATTGTTGCTGGTCTACTTAAAACACAATTTTGCCCCAGCTTTGCTCGAAAAATTATTCTAGGTTTGTTTTCTTCTAATTGAGTTGTTGTGTTTATTCTATCTGATTTGTTGATGTCATTTTTTCATGTTTAAATTCAAGCATTCGTTTTTTTTTCTTCCTGGTCAATCTTATCTTGATATTCCTATACATAATCGCTTCTTTTTGCTTGTCTTGTTGTTGCTCTTCTCATAACAGAATTCCACCACATCTTTGCTCGAAATGAAGATTTAGGTTGGTTCCTCTTCCGATGGAGTTGTTGTGTTCCATTTATATGTTTTCAGTGATGTCATTTTTGATTATTGTATTCAAACTGAATTTTGTTCTTCTTCATAATCTTGACGTTCTTCTCCTAACTGTATAATTTTGATTGAATCATTTTTTGGTCGCTCAAAATAGAATCACACCTCAATTTTGCTTGAAACAGAACTCCAGGTTCGTTCCTCTTCAAATAAAGTAATTGTGTTTCTTCATATGTTTTATTGATGTATTTTTGTTATTGTTGTATTCAAGCTACTCTATTTTCCACCTTTTTTAACTCCTGTAATTTAATAATAGAGCCACTATAATGGACAATCAATCCTCATAGATGAAACAACACTACATTGACCCCTATTTAACTTATCGTATATCACGAATAGCCTATTAGGATTGAGTTCATAATCAAATATGTATACCAAATGCAATAATTAAGAGCTTCACATATATGTATAGTCTAACTTAAAGCACATCTAAAATAGGGTGATGAGTATATTTTGTTGTTGAATAACTAAGTTTACTGCAAATACAAATTGATGCAAGTGCGAAGCTTACACTCACCATAGTAAGTTCAAAATTTAAATATCACTAAAATAAAACTAATGTAATGCATATGTTTAACCTTGTTTCATAGGTCGTTGAACGTAGGATTTTTTAGGATCTTCTAGTTTCAACTTGGGAGGCTGAATTTCTCCTTTCTTAACTTGAATAAGGTAATAATAGTCTTCCCTTCTTTCGTTCTTTCATGAAATCTCCCCAAATGGAAAAGCTATGACAGATAGAAGAAACATTTCAAAACTCAATATAGTAAGTGTAGATTTTTGAACATGTTGTCTATCTTAAGTGTACAATTTCATATTATCATGAAGATTAGGTTCAATATGTTAATCATTTTTTTCGCTAAGGATTGTGGTAGAATGGATATAATTCCTAAACCTTTAACCAGAAGCTATACTTTGACACCTGAAAATGAAAAAAAATCTGGCAGAGAGTGCATCTTTGATTATTGAGACTTACATAGAAATTGTCTGAATTAGTCTATGCTTTAAAACTGATATCAAACACGGAGTAAAAACCAAAAAATAATATTATTATCTTCGTAAGAACCCAATCACGTATGTTATTAGTTGAATCACTTGCCACAGAAAAAAAAGACACTAAAGATCAAAAGAACATTTTTCATTGTAAAGGTACATAAGCATAATAGATGACATAAACCACTCAAGTTAATAGGAAATTGTCAAAAACATTATGTTCTTCAAATCAAAAAAGTAATTTTCTCGTGTCCTCTAGAATCATGTCATAGCTTCTTAACAAATAGATGAGATATCCATGACCCAACATAGAGCCAAAACCTATATGTGCATCTGATAAATGGATCTAGTATGATAGGATTTTATATTACTCTCATCATTTTATGCAGAGATGGATCATTGGTCCTGTACTATCTCTTGGTTAAATTTTTTTTTCTAGACTGTACAACCAATTTTCCCATCCCTTTAGTTTATATTGCTATTCTTGTCGAACAAGCTTCTTCTTAATTGGTATCTGTGGTGGTGGTGGTAGATATTTACCATCAAATAGGTTATACAGGTATTCACCATCAAATTAAGACATTTATTTGTAGGAATCTGACTTTGGTTCCACTACAAGCACAAAATTTTCATGTATTATCCATAAGCACTTCATTGTCATTGCTCTTTCCTTGTACGCCTCTCTTCACTTCCATCCCTAACTGTAATTCGGTTTCTCCTACAGTCGGGACTCCTGCTTCTGCCCCTCTTGTAGTCAGAGATTGTACTTCTGTTAATCATTCTATGAACCTCAGAATGATTATACTATTCACCATACTTTCTACTATGACTTTTGTGAGAGAGGTATTCATAGTTGAGATGTCTCAAAGGGCTTTGACCTATGCCTTATCCTAAAACTTCCAAAGAAATTACGTCGCAATTCCTTGTTGATATTTTTAATGTGCATAAAGTTGAAATGTTCACGTTAAGATCCTTATGGTTTCTTATCAACAATAACCATACCTAATATTGTTTGAGAATAAAACATCATTTTTATTGCATCTAAAATAGTATTGTTTGTCTAAACTGTAACAGTTACCAAAACACAATAAAAAAGTGTTGGTGACTTGCAGAAAATTTATTTTATTTTATCTTCGTTAGGATGGTAAAAGTGAATATGTTACCTTCTTCAGATTTTCAAAAATGATTGTAGAGAAAAAAGTTTAACAAATGTCATATAGAATGGGTAAAGTGATCAGTATCACTAGATAAAATTTTCAAATAGAAACCAATAATAGATTCTCCCCAATTTTTTTCAACTTGTTCAACACAATGCAGCTACAAATGAATTTCCTTTTTTCGGCTGCCTTTTAAAGGAGAATTAGGTCTTTGATACATATGAAAGAGGAGAATAGTAGGACGAATAGTGGGTCTTTTGTGGAACCTTGAAACATATTTGTGATTGCTTTCTCAGATAGTTCCAGATTATGTTTATTTTACACGAGAGATTTCCGACCTATTTTTATTCCATTGTGGTTGTTTTTTGCCCAACTTATTTTCATTCTGCTTATTTTTCATAGATATTGCATTCTCGGTTAAAGAATCTCAATGTTTTTATAATAAATTTTTTTCTCTTTTTCTTGATGATTTTATTGATTTTTCGGGATAACACCCTATAAAGAATGGAACTTTTATTTTTTTACCTTGTTTCAGTTCATTATTAGTTAGTTTTTTTTAACACAAATATTGAAACCAATATCATGGATGTTAACTAGTTTATTGTTGTCTCTGTCTCATTTCTATAAATATCATATTCTTAGTAATACTTTTAGTAGACATTCTATATTTGGTGAAATGTGTTATGATTAATCTAGGTCAATAATTATTGTTTGTATTGGACAAGGCTTTATTCATGCTTATTGCTCATCTGTAATATTAATATAGGATGGGGTTGTTGATAGTTGCTA
The DNA here is from genome assembly GCF_036512215.1 of Solanum lycopersicum. Taxonomy (NCBI): domain Eukaryota; kingdom Viridiplantae; phylum Streptophyta; class Magnoliopsida; order Solanales; family Solanaceae; genus Solanum; species Solanum lycopersicum. The sequence goes on from NC_090803.1 coordinate 38,175,839, forward strand.
AATGCATACTCGGACAAGGTTTGTCGCTCTAAGTATTTGAAAGACCAGATAGTTCTCATCTTTAGAGATATTCTAAAGACAAATCATTAATCTTCTCTAGTTGTTACTAGGAACATATCATTATTGTCTCTACGGATTATTACGACTAGTTTTTGGTGGTTTTTATAGTGTTTTAAAAACCTAAATAACCTACTTTTTAATATATATTTGGTCTTCTTGAGATAAGAATTTATGTCCCTAAAGGTATTTGGCGACCAGATCGGATCCCTGTCCAAAAAACCTTATACGACTGGATTTTTTGTCCCATCATTGTTGTGAAATAGCGATGGAATGATTTAGGACTGGTGGCGACCAGACTTATCAGGTCTCAAATGCTCGTATGGGACCCTATTTTGACTTTCAGGGACTATATTTCCCTTTCTTTGAGATTGTTATTCTTGTAGTTATACACTATCATAATTATGACCTTACGTTCATCATAGCATATGAGCACTGTGCCCCTAGGCTTTCATAAAGTACACTTGTGCAATACATGTGAAGCATCCCATTTTACCTCACTCACTAAGCATGTATTGAAGTCACCCTATCACCTTTAAGATTAGTTTAAAAGTCTCTAGTTGACCTACTTTACATTGACAACGAACTATCATCTTAAGTCAATCATGTCATGGAAATCAACTATTGTAACCATCCAATCAAAGCATACATCATGTAGGGGTCATGTTATAGGTAGGTACAATTCATACTTGTGCCATGTATGAACGGAATCCCATACTACCATCCACACTAAGTGCTTCTCTAGACTAACATAATCCAAGATAACTAAGGAAGGAAACACCCATCCTAACCGTCATTCAACCAATCATGTAGATGCAAGCTAATAACAGGGGAGCATGAATCCTCAATCCTAAGCTATAATAAGAAACTATTCCCAAGATAAATCATGTAATGCACCTCTTATTCAATACAAGCTATCATGATATATCACCTCACTCCAAGTCAAGATAACATTAGCAGAGTTTAAGCCTTTCCACTAAATATTTCATGTAATTGTTTAGGACGAACTATCTCAAGCTATCATTAAGTCACTCTAGTCATGATTCTTCATGCTATTCTTAAGAGAACATCACTATTCAATCCCAAGCTATCATGAGAACCACCATTCCCAAGCTATCATGATCATGAATCCTAAAACACATGACTAAGCTAAACATGAGGGAGCTTACTTCCTCCATACTAAACTATCATTAGATTCATCACCTCAAACTATCATGAGACCTAGCATCTCAAGCAACACAGTTTGGTCTTATCTTACCAAGTCAACCAAACAAGAAAATGATTATTCAATACAACTTCAAGATACTCTTATTCATCATGTCTTGATTCATTTTAGGGTATGAGTTCAACCTTACATCCATCTATGTGAGAGAACATGCTTCTACTATCATGTTCATTATCTAAGTATACAAGAGAAAGAAATGTAATCCCTTCATACGACTTCACCCCCCATAGCGCTAGTATCAATGGAATACAAGACCTACAATCGATTACTTACCTTAATTCATCATGATCAATATGAAATTACATGTTAATTCATCTAAATTGATCATCAGAAGGTAATTCTAGTCATACATTATCACAAAGGTTCAATTCCATCTTTACAAGTTAAGACTAACCTAAATAAATTAAGCTTAGTTCAATTCATATCTATGTGATTCAATAATATTTTAATAGTATACAATATAATATTAGTAACAAGATCTACTTATGACCTTAATCTATCCTGTAATGTCCTAAAACCTTAATGATCACCTTTAAAATCAGTTACTATAATTCACCATGAAAACTTCATGAAAACATCAAACATCATATGAACATAATTGAATTCTACCTACTATATTGGGATCACATTCAAGAATTACCCACAATGCAATCACAACCCTCTGAAGATTGGAATTCTTTGGATTCACAATTGAGGACTAACTAGGGCACTCCATGTATGGAATAATCTATGGATTAATGACATTCATATACCTTAGATAATAGAATTAACAACTTGAAACCTTAGTGAATTCGTCCTAAGCGAGCCTCAAATTTCTCTCCTTCTGCAATGGTGTTCTTGAGAGAGTTTTTGAGAGGGATGAGTTTTGATTAGGATTCTATAGTTTAAATGGGTTTTATTTTGAATAAATACACTTCAAACCGTTGTAATTACCACAAACAATTAATCTTAAAAGTATCCAAAAGACCGCATCAACTATTGGACAACTTAACCAATTCTAATTTGAGTTAAAATTGACGAGACCAAATCTAGGAGTTTACTGCGCGTTGCATGGTCACCTCCACATCTTGGTTCTGGAAATTAATTTGGAACAGAATGGTTCGCGATTTCCCTATTTAGCAGTTAAAATTTTTTCCCTTGAGTGCTGGTTGCATGTCGCTCAGCATCCTCTATATCTTGGCTCTTGGTAGCTTTCTTGGCCTACGTTGGATCCTCTTTGGGGACCCTTAGGGTGGTACCCGGTCCGTTGTACCCGATGATTTTGACCTTTTTCATGTCAGTATTTGTGTGGGAACCCTCGAAACACAATATTACCTTCATACCGTACCCCAAAACTCAACTATAAAATGCTACGGCACACTAGTTCAACTAAGACTAGGTTTCGGATGTTTTGGACCTTTGACCTCCAAACTCTTGCAAACCACATATACTGCATTTTAAAAACTTTTTGACTTGGTACACTAAGCTTAGTCTCTATATTCACCTAGTTCATTTTCGGGTCCTTACAATATCCCCCACTTTGAAAACAGTCGTCCTCGAATGAAACCCTATTACACATTTCTTACAGGACCAATTGTAGACTACAAACCCATCATATATGCATTATACCTAAATTCACATACCCAAATCAATGAAAACAATTCAATTCCAAGATAGACATAACTACACGTAACAATATAAATACATTATTAAAAGGACTCTGTATCCCCACTTGGGAAAAAACTACACATGTATTTATAACATCAATTCATCATCATTAAAATCAGAAAGATCACAACACAATTCCTAATCATAGAAAATTCTAAAAAATTTCATAAATAATTAAAGAAACACATACCGGAGAGGGGCATATGGATATCACTCTTGATTACCCTTGGATAGGAGAGCATAGAACCTATTACTGTTTGGAGGACCATCTTCCACTATTAGTAGCAACTTTTTTGCCTTCTCTCTCATTGGCTTTTGCCTTAGGGCAATATTTCATAATGTGACCGCTCTCACAACACCCATAATAACCATTTTTACCAGCAAATCACCTACATTCATTATTTCTTACCACACCTAGGGAAAGTAGGTTGGGAGTACTCATTGCTCCTCTCATACCTAGAAGAACTAGAGTAACCAAGTCTGAAAGACTTCTATCGATTCTGAAAACAACCATGTCCATGGTACCCTTCACTTTCCATCCTACTTCTCTTTCTCTCCTTTTTAAGCTTGGATTCCTCTATATGTTAAGAAAATACCATTAGTAGGGAGATATCCATATAATAAACAAACATTGCCATATGACACTCTTCTTCAACTAGTTTGGAAACCCCCGTCTTGAACCTATTCATCAAGTCTCTATGGTTTTGTACCAATCTTGTAACATACTTAGACAATTGAGTGCACTTCAAAATATACTCCTTAACACTCAACTTTCATTCCTTGAGGTTTATAAGTTCCCCCAACTTAGCCTCCCTCAATTCCCTAGGAAAGGACCTATCAAGAAAAGCTGACTTAAAAGTCTCACAATCTATGGGACCCGCTCTTCATGTCCTCATATCTTTCCATTTCTCATACTAATTGAGCTATACATTTCAATTCGTAAGCTTCTAGCTCCTCTTTCTTCCTAGAAGTCAATTCCGTAATAGCAAGAGTCTTATAGTCTATGAACCCATTTGGATCCTCCTCCACCATAGAGACACAAAATTCCAGAGGTTTCATACTCAAATACTCCCTAATCCTATAACAACCTATTCTCCCAATAGGGTTTGTCACCACCTCCTTATTGGCTTAGGATCTTAAGGCTTGAACTAAAAAGTTCATATAAGTCCTAAATTCCTTTAGAATTACACTATCCACTTGAGTAGCATTAGGCACTTGAGGATGGAAATGATTTCATTGGGGAGGAACCTCTTAATTCTCAATTTTATCTCCATCCTTCTAGCATTAGCCCTAGTGTTAGCCGTAAATTGGAAAAAAATCATAGGCAAACATTAGAAGAAAGGCTTACTCAAGTCAAGTTTTATGGCACGACTTAAAGCATAAAGAAGTGCAAAATTCTTAAGCATCACATATCATCCCGCTCATCGATCTGTCCGGGCTCACAAAGATGAATAAAACTATACTAAAGGCAGTTTTGGGACATTCTAGGACAATTTAATAACCTTATTTCTTATTCCATGTTTGTCATGACCCAAAGCACACCCAAGAAAAGAAGGTATCCCCAAGTCGGAACACAACATACATGACCTCTTGGAGGTTTTGTACAAGCCCTTAGACATTATTCATTGCATATGATACAAAAGTAATGTAGAAATAATTTTTTTATTTCAAACATAACGCGGAATCATTTCATAAAACATGTAACATATGTCTCAAAATAAATCTATGGAATCAGGAGTACATTAGTATTGGGTCATAACCCATAAATGTCTAACATTGCAATGAACTTAAAAGACATCACAGTGTTGGTGTCCTTGGATTCTATTATGACTCAACCATCTTCACTTCTTGAAAGCCTTGGAAACTCTACACCTTGAAAGCAACTAAATCTCCTCAATACCCTACATTAGATTAGAATGTAGTAAAACTACGTGTTAGTACGAACTGTACCATGTATGGAAACTATCATACCACACATAAGATATCTCAAAGGGTTTGTCAACAATTGACATAAGCATAAGAGATAAACGCATAAGCATATAATGAACATCATAAACATAATAAATAATCTTAATGCATATAATATTTCATAATTAACTCATTGTAATTCTTACTAAAAATGAACTACTTCAAGAGTCACCTCCAAGTATACTTGTGCAAGGCTAAGGTATCATCCCATACTACTACCAAAGCTAAGTACATCTCTTTGGTCATTATTGATCATAATCTACTATAATAATTAAGACCTTAAGTTCATATAACATATGATCACTATGGCCCTAGGCCACCTCAAAACACACTTGTGTAATACATGTAAAGAATCTCATTCTACCTCACAATCTAAGTGCATTACCTCTAAAATGACATAGGTGAAACTAGATAATATAATTTTTTCATGATAATTTGAAGTCCCAAAATTGATTAATATGAGATTGGGAGGCACTATTTAAGTTTTCATGCAGTTTGGAGGTTAAACATCAAAGAATGTCCATGACGCTTGAAAGGTTTTCCTTGAATGGTGCTTGTGTGTCATATAGTGTTTTGTCAAGTTTTAAATGAAATTGATGTTAAAGGTCCTAATAATGTGAAGGAACATATTACAGTTGGAAATGTCCTAGAAAAACTCCCCAAGGACCAGCCAAGTGCCCTTGAAGAGGACCCAAGTCAAAAGGCAAAAGTTGTCTAAACAAGCCCTAAACTACGGAGGCAATCGACTCTTGTAGGTTGGTCAACGCAGCGTCGATGGAGGATTAGGTTTAGAATTAGTAGTAGGAGCTTGAGCTCCAAATTTTAGCCTCTGACCCAAACCACGGAACAGGAGAACGGTCCATTTCATGGGCTACCTATCGTTAGTAACATACGTCGTTTGATACTTGCAATTTTCTGCAACTGCCTCGGCCAGATTAAGGACATTTTGGGTATTTTACCTACACTTTCTAAAATTAGTTGGACGACGTCTTAGTTTCATTTTAAGTATTTTAATTGGGGTTTTAAGTCTTAAATACTTAGATGAAATCACTTTTAAAAGTCAAAAACCAAATTCTCAAAAGAACTCTTTAGAACTCCATCAGAGACAAAAATCAATATAGAGGATGGATTGAAGATTCTTTGGTGATTACACAAAAATTTCATGAAACTATAAATCTCGAATAAATTGAGGTATGCTCTTTCTCCTTGGATCTGTTTTATTCAAGAAGCCAATTGTCACATTGATTTAAAAGTATTTCTATGATAAAATTGTCCTATTTTGACATCTAGCCATTGGTTGTTGATAAAAAATCTTTAATTATTCATATTGATTGAATTGATGTTAATTTAATGATGAAACCTAAAACTCTATGAACCCTTGCAATTCATGAAATAGTAGTTTTGACTACTTTGTGGGTGATTTAATTATGTCATTATTCTATTGAATTATTGTGTTGTGTGTTTAGGGATATTGAATTATGAATTAATCATACTAAATTGATAATAGGATGACCTACATAGATATATTAATTTTTTATTACCTTGAGTTCATTGTATATTATGATTATTCAATTGAATTATTGACTATGGCTATTGGTAAGACCCTGGTATATTGTGTTTGTTGAATCGGCTAGGAATTGGAGTTTTGAGGTCAAATTGATGGTAAGTTGACCTAACTTTCTCTATATTGTGCATTATAGGGCTTGATGGTCTGTACGGTCCACTTATGGTGGTGATTCTTATGTGCTACACTTGTGAATTATGTGGCCTTGTCGACATTACTTTTGCAACTGTGAATCACTGTGGCCTCGTCGAAATTACTTTATGTATTATTGTTTTATCATGTTATAACTTTAATATGTGAAATTCGTGAAGGTCATGATGACTTATGTATTTATGTGGAGTCAAAACATGAGTTATCCTAGTGATGATATGTGTTTCTAGTAGTCTATAATTAGGTCATTATTTGTACTGTTTGATGTTGAAGTATGATGTTTCATGACAGATTATATGATACTTGTGATACTTTGATTGATGATAACAGTAGTGAATACGGTGACCTATATGTGGAGTTGGAGTGTGTCTTCTTTAGGTTGAGTTGTGTCCCTCATTTGATACATGTACAATGTTAATATGAGTTCTTGACGTAGTATGGTAAAGTTTTTTTGTCTTGAATGTGTGATTGACATGAGACCTTGGACATTATTAAGAATGTCTTTTATATGGAACCTTCATCCTATTTTGAAGGTTAACATATACTTGAAGTTGAAATCGGTAATTGTATCCTTCTTGTGCAAATGGTGGACTTAGGATTGATTAATTTGAACGACAAGTAATGAACTTTAGGAAAGTCATTGAGCTATCCTCTTAACCAATGTAATTCAACCCTTAGAGACCTCTTTGGTAAGGTGTAATATGATTGGGTTGTGAACTAGATATGGAACCTCTTCATGTACTTCTTTATATAAATACTATTTACGAATAAAGGCTAGCACTAAGTGAGTATGCCTGGCGAGTTTCTCTGAATATGATGATGTAAGAGAACAAATAAGCCCTTTGTATTGTATAATCATGTGCCTACATTTGTTGTCTCCTATTTCTACCTTTGGCAAGTAGAACACTCTTTATCGGAGTAGGGTTGAGTCCAAATTCCTTGCTTTGCTACCATGGTCTACATTAGTTATTTCCTATTCTCATCATATGGGATACCTACTAGTGTTGAAGAAATTATATAAAGTTTAGGTAGTTTTATGGAACGCTATACATGCAATGCACGATTACTTGAATTCCCGTTAAATTTAAATGTCTCTTAATGAATTAATGAAGATAATGACTTAAGTTGGAAAGTATGTTAATGAATAAGTACTTACCTAGAGAAGTTTAGGAATTGCCTAGTTAAGGTGTGAAGAGAGCATATGAATGGTCTCTTAATGTCTTACCTAGGGAATTCATAAGAATAACTCTATATGGGAAAGTAAATTGACAAAGTATACATGATGTAAACTTAGGTAGGTTTAAGGATTATGTAGGTAAGCTTGGAGATGGTGTATGGGCGGTCTATTCTTGAATTACTTGACTAAGATTTTGATAACCTTCGGGGCGAGAATGTCATATTATGTATTATTGTGTGTAATGAGAATAATCTTATCATAGGTAGTCTAATGGTTCTCTTAGGTGTGTCTGAAGGGATTATATATGCAGTCGCTTCATAACTCACTCAAGGGATGCTTAGAATCACCTTTGGTAAGAGGATCTCAAGTTTATGTGTTTTGTCTGTGTTATTGATGCTATATTATGAGGTGTGAGTTTCGGTTGAAGTTACAGTGAAGTCACTATAAGGCTGACTCTAATATTACTGTAGTATACTACAAGTTGATAAAAATTGTGTATAACTTTTAATGTGTTCAAAATATCATGGTTGGTGTTTACATGTAATTCTTATTTTTTAAAATCAATATCTAATAAAAAGAGCATGTTTCTCGTAATTGTTTGTTTCTCATTAATATATGAATGATGTCATACTTAGAACATGCATTGTACTAATTCCATACATTTTTTCTGTATCTAAAGGTGTAAGTGAAAGATGAGAAGCGTCTTGAAGGAAAGCTTGGAAACTAGAAATTTTTCAAGAAAACTTGAAGTATGCCCTCACATGACTCAAGGTCATAACTATCTTTAGACATCTTTTATTCACGTATTGTAATAGACTAAGTAATCTTATATTTCGTATTTTATGGTTGGTGTCCCAAATAATCTTGTGTCTAAGATTGGCATATGTTGAGACTTAATATTTTCCTATGTTTTGTTATGAGATATTTTTTAAATTATTTTGTGAGAGAAGTTTTAATTCCGTACTACTTTACATACATTTATGTAATGAATGATGTCAAAGAGCTTGTACAAGACCTTTGAGAGGTCAAGTATTCCGTGTCGCGATCCGAGAACATCATATCTTCTAGGGCTTACTCTGAGAATGTGAAAAACATGGTATTAGAGCAATGTTATGAAAGTTGTCTTAGTAGTCAAAAAGTCTTATAAAGCCATGTTTAGTAGAGTTTAGATCATCGGTGAGAGTTGTGACACATCAATATGCCTTAGGCTATATGAAGATAAAGTTTCCCTTCTTTCTCTACTCCTGTGTGGTGCCATAGAGTAAAATTTATGAGTTTTCTTATTAATTATTTTATTTGTGTCTGTAGGGATATGACTACTAGAAGGATGGCCGCTCTGATGTTGGAAGAAGGAGTACAAGAGGAAGTTCCTCAAGGTGGACTAGCTCCACAAGTAGTTCCTGTTCCTCAAGAAGCTCAAATTTCTCCACAAGGTGTTCAAGTCCCTATTTGAGGTGAAGGTAATGTGGTTCCGGTTGTTTAATTATTGAGAGTAGAGAGGCTCTACTTTCTTGAGCCAGAGCCATGACTACTCATGCGAATAGATGTTTTGAGCCTAGGGTAATTGGTATGGCGACCACTATGAAATCTATATTGAGAGATTTTGTGAGGACGAATCCTCCTATATTTCATTGGTCTATGGTGGGAGAGGATCCCCAAGAGATTCTAGATGGTGTTTGTAGGTTGTTGAGTGCCATGGGGGTGACATCTCAGGAGAAGGCGTAGTTAGCTTCGTACCAATTGAGGGAGGCTACTCAAGTGTGGTACAGTCAATGAAAAGATAATAGGCCGGTAGAGTAAGCTCTTATAAACTGGGAGGACTTTAAGGAGGATTTCTTAGGAAAGTAATTTTCCCGTGAAAGGAAGGAGGTGAAGCTTGAAGAGCTCATTAATATTAAGAAAGACAAAATGAGTGTTGAGGATTATTTCTTTAATTTGACTACGGTGTCTATGAATTATCCATCCTTGGTGTCTAACCCTTGGGATGATATGGTAGGTTTGTGAACGGTGTTGCCGACCTTGTAAAAAAAGAATGTTGTATATCCATTGTTCATGGTGACATGAACTTTTAATGCATTGAGGAGTCCAAGCTTATTAGGATTTCTAGAAAATTGAAGATGAGTGGACAAGTTGAGAAAAACTAACCTAGGTTTAACAAGAAGGATCCAATTCAAGTTGAACCTAGGGATCCTAAAGTCAAACATGAGAAGGGTAGTAATTCAGAAGGTGGTAAGCCTACTTGTGCTACTTGTGGGAAGAACCACTACGGGAAATGTCTAGTTGTCATCGAGAATTGCTTTTGGTTTTTTTAAGGATGGACATAACTTGAGGGATTTTCCTACTATTGCAGCTAGAGGAAAAGAAGGCAAGCGAGTTACTGCAAGTGTTCCGGGTGATGATGCTCCAAAGAAGGCTCATTTCTATGTATTCCAGGCTAAGGGTTCAAAGTAGGATGATGATACTGTTGTTGGAACGTTATAAATTCTTCTTTTTTAGTTGTTATGAGTTCCTTCTAAGTGTAGAGGTATGGTGAATAATAGAGTTTTGATTATGATCACATCTCTTCTATTCAACTCTAGCTTGAGAGTTAGAATGTCATAGTAGCATGTTGCATTTTGTTTAAGAGTCTTGTTGGAATTGAATTTCATTGATTCCTTCTATTGTGAACTTCATGAAACTATAATTATGTTGTGAATTGAGTTTATGTGGTTTTATATCTCATATATCATGCTTTCATCATTAATTTCTTAAGAGTTGCATTTTTGGAAACTTGACCATAATCTGTATGTTGGCGTAACAGTCCACTGTAAAGATTTGCAAATTTTGACCAAAATGCTCTTTTGTTGGAAATGATTGTAATGTGTATAATTGATGTATATAAGCGTGATAATGAAAGAAGAAGGAGTTATTTCTATTTTAAATGAAGAATGTGAGTCTTGTGCCATAATGAGTCGTACATTTTTCTATCCTCTTGTTGTGTTTTGATTCTCTAAAAGTATATGAAATTGGTGCTCGTTCTATGTATGAATTTTTTATAGTGTGTTATATTTATGTTCTTAGTGTCTTGAGTTTCTTATCTCTTGAAAGTATTTAAAATGAAGTAAGTGTCATTTGAGGACGAATGTTGTCAAAGTGGGGCATATTGTAACACCTCTAAAATGACTTATGTGAAACTAGATCCTAACACTTTTGTCTTGATGACTTGAAGTCCTAAAATGGGTTTTAATGAGGTTATTAGGCAGTGTTTAAAGTTTCATGATGTTTTGCGGTAAAACGTCCATGACGTTCGAAAGGTTTACCTTGAAACATTCTTGTGTGTCTTAGTATGTTTCATCGAGTTTTACGTGTTCATTTTTGAAAAAAATGATGTGATAGGTCCTAACCATGTATAAAAATTTATAAGAGTTGGAAACACGTGGGAAAAACACCCCAAGGACAAACCAAGGGCCTTTGAGAAGGAACCAACTCAATAGCCAAAAGGTGATAAAACTAGCCTCAAACAATGGAGGCAAACGATGCCTTATAGGCTGGTCGACGCCCTGTTGATGGAGGAGTGGGTGAAAATTAGGCATGGGGATCTTGAGTTTTAAATGCCAGCCTCTTACCCAAAGCATGGACCAGCAGGACGGTACGTAGGTTGGGCTACAGGGCGTCAGTGCCATCCATCGTTTAGCACCTGCAATTTTCTGCACGTGTCTCATCCAGCCCAAGGAAATTTTAGATATTTCTCCTAGACTTCCTTAAATTAGTTGGACGACATCTTAGGGTCATTTTAGGTATTTTAAATGGTTTTAATAAGTCTAATAACTTAGATGAATTAACTTTTCACAATCTAAAATGAATTCAAGATTCTTTTGCGATTCTCCATCAAATAATCAAATTCATCGTCTAGCATAAATTGAGGTCATCATACTTGAATCTTTTTTCTTCAAGGAGCCAATCTTCAAAGGGATTTTCAAAGTATTTCAATGATAAAATTTTCCTATTTTGATATTTAACTATGGGTTCTTGCATAAAACATTTTAAATCATTATATAATTATTGAATTAATGTTAATTTGATGATTTTAAAGCTATATAATCTATAAACTCATGCAATTCATGAAACCCTAGTATTGACTACCTTGTGATTGACTTGATTATGTCATTATGCTATTGAATTCTTGTGTGGTTTTATTAGGGATATTGAATTATTAATTAATCACGCTAGCCTCGAAGTTGAAAGCCGTATTGGTATCCTTCTTGTGTGAATGGTGGACTTAGGGTTGATTGGCTAGAACGACATGTTATAATCTTTAGGAAAGTTATTGAGTTATCCTATTGCCCAATGTAAGGCAACACTAGGGGACCTATTTGGTAAGTTTTAATGTGATGGGTTGTGAACTAGATATGGGACCTCTTCATGTACTCCATTATTCAAATACTCTACGAGAACAAACTCTAGCACCTAGTAATTATGATTGGGGAGTTTCTCTAAATTAGATGATGTGAGATAACAACGAAACCATTCATATTCCATAATCATGTGCCTAGATGGGCTGTGTCCGAATTCTACCATTGGCAAGTAGAACACCCTTTAATAAAGTAGGGTTGACCCCGGATTCCATTCTTAGATACCATGGTCTATGTTGGTTATTGGCTATTCTTATCATATGGAATACCTACTAGTGTTGGATAATGTCTATGATGTTTAGGTTGTTGTATGGAACGCTATCCAAGCATTGCACGATAAGGCTTTGAAGATGTTAGTGAGTGAGTCCCTAGGTCTTCTCCAAGACCATTACCTAAATGTCCTTAAATTTTTACTGTCTTTTAATGAATTAATAAAGATAATGAATTATGTTAGAAAGTATGTTAATGAATAAATACTTACCAAGAGTAGTTTAAGGATTGCCTTGTTAAGGTGTGAAGGGGGCTTAAGAATGGTCTCTTCATGTAATACCTAGGACAATCTTAATTATTACTCTAGATAGGAAACTAAATTGATAAAGTACACATGATCTAAACTTAGGTAGTCATAAGAATTATTTAGGTAAGCTTGGAGAGGGTGTATGTGTGATATCTTCTTGAATTACTTAAGTAAGTTTTTTGATAACCTTAGAGGAGAATGTCATATTATGTATTATTGTATTTAATGAGTTTTTTGTGCACCAGACCATTTTCTGCAGGTTTTTGTTTTGGTCCCTGCTGATGTAGCATAGATTATGCTATTCCTTTTGTGTTTCTATATTCACTTTTGAGACACGTACTCTACACTAATCTATAGCCAACACTAGTGTATAAATGAGAATGAAATAAAACTTTAAAAAAACAAGTTGTGCCTCAATAAGTTGATATGATTCAACAACGTCTTGGACACGCTCCACATGACCCAAGTAGCTCTTAATCCTTTGCTTGTTTGCTGTGAACTTTTCACACTCCTTATTATAAAAATCAACCACTCAATGTGAGAACACATTAGTGATAAGGAATGGTCCCGTCCACTTGGACATAAGTTTGCCCAGCAATAAGTGTAGCCTATATTTGAATTGAAGCACCAAGTCCCCAACCACAAATTCTCTCTTTTTAATCTTTTGGTCGTGGTACTTCATTATCTTCTCTTTGTAGATGGATGAACTTTCATATGCTTTGAGGCGAAATGCATCAAGCTCATTTAATCCATTAAGTCTTTGTTCCACTTCTCAATTCAAATCCTTCATTAATTTCTTCATTTCCCACATTGCTTTGTGCTCTAACTCAACCTGCAAGTGAAAAGCCTTCTCATATAAAAGTTGGTATTGATACATACCTATGGGAGTCTTGTATGCTATCTGTTACGCCCAAAGTTCATCATAAAGCCTCCTTGACCAATCCGTACTATTAGCATTCACCATTCTTGCGATAATTTTCTTCATCTCTAGATTGGACTGCAAAAGTTTTCCATTAGTCTGTGGATGATTAGGAGTTTCTAGGTTATGGCAAACCCTATATTTCTCTAATAACCCTTTGAACAACTCATTACAAAAATAATAGCCCCGATCACTAATAATTTTTGTAGGTTTACTCTTTCCTTTATTGTTAGGAAATGCTATAGCTTCCACCCATTTTTACATATAGCCAACCACCACAAGTATATACTTCATTCCTCGTGAACTCACAAAAGGGCCCATAAAGTCAATGCCCCAAATATAAAATAACCCAATCACTAGAATAGGATTTAAAGGGAGATCTTTCCTCTTCGAAATTCCTTCATCTCTTTGGCACCTACCACGTGACTTGGAAAACTCGTGAGCATTCTTGTGAATGGTTGGCCAATAATACCACGACTGCAAAATTTTATGCACAGTCCGGATACCACTTTGGTGCCTCCCACAAGTGAGGAATGACATGCCTCCAAAACTCTCAACATCTCAACTTCTGGTACGAAAAAATGAATTATCCAATTAGCACAACTTTGATATAAATAAGGCTCATCAAGAAATACTTTTTTGACATCGTACATGAAATTTATTCTCTGATGGAAAAACAAGTCCTAATGAACTATATCACTAGCCAAATAATTCGCAAAATCTATGAACCATGGGATCAAATCTTGAGAGGCGCCTAGTACATGTTCATCACAGAATGCATCATCAGTTTTACCCTTCTCTGCCACTTCATGCATAGCTTCATCCTCTAATTTATTCAAGTGATCAGAAACTTGATTCTCAGTCTCCTTTCTATATTTTACTTCAAAATCAAACAGTTCAGTAATAGCACCCATCTAATAAACCTTAGCTTCGCATCCTTCATAGCCATCAAATACCTCAAAAAGGAGTGGTTTGTATGTATTATGACCCTTCTTATGAGCAAATAAGAGAGAAATTTTTTGAAAGCAAATAACATTGTAAAAAGCTCTTGCTCAATTATTGTGTAATTCTTTTGAGCTTCATTCAAGGCCTTATTTACATAATAAATTGGGTGAAGTATTTTATCCTTTATTTATCCCAATACCACACCAAGAGCAATCCCACTCACATCACACATCACCTAAATTAGGTTTACTATAATATCGTGAAATAATAATAGGTGAATACACCAAATTCTCCTTTAATTATCATAACACTTTCAGAGAGAATTCATCGAAATAGAACTTCCATTACTTCTCAAGTATTATCCAAAAGGGATGTGCAATTTTTAAAAAATCCATGATAAACCTCCAGTAGAAACTTATATTTCCAAGAAAACTTCTCACACCTTTTACAGTGATATGTTGGGGAAGCCTTTCAATAACATTGACTTTAGCTTGATCAACTTCTAATCCCTTGTCCGAGATATGATGGCCTATTACTATGCCTTATTTTACATTTTTCCCAATTAAGCATAAGATTACAATCTTCACATCTTCTTAGTACCTCAGCCAAAAGACTCAAACATAGATCAAATGAGTCGCCAACTATTGAAAAATCATCAGTGCATTGCATAACCCAAACGACATCTTTTTGAATGCAAATGTCCCATTAAGGAAAGTAAAAGTTGTTTTATATTGATCCTCAAGGGCAATGGAGATTTGATTGTAACCCGAATAACCATTAAGAAAACAATATCTTCCTTTTCCTGCAAGTCTATCTAACATCTTATCCATAAAGAGCATTGAAAATGGTCCTTGTCAGTCCATGCATTCATTTTCCAGTAGTCCGTAAAAACGGTCCACCGGTCACTGGCCGTATTGAAACAAGATTGTTCCTCGCATTAGGCATCACTTTCATTCCGCTCTTTTTATGTATTCATTGGAGATGGCATACCGAACTACTCTCTGCAATGGGATAGATGACTATGGCATCCAACCATTTGATCATCTCTTTTTTCACTACCTCGTTCTTATGTGGACTCAACCTTCTTTGGTTCTCAATACTCAGTTTATGATCTTGCAAGATTTGGATTTTGTGTAAACAAATACTGGAGGGGATCCCAATGATGTCCGCAATAGTGCAACTAATCACTCGTTTTAACCTCTTCAAATCCTCAAATAAACATTCTAATTGTTGTCCACTTAAATATGCTGCAATTATCTCCGGTAGAGCCTTAAGCTCTAATTTTTTATACTCTTCAATAGATGATTACGCGGTCGAGATTCGTAATGCTGAATATGTAACTCCAATTTCCTTTGTTTTTGCCTATATTCATTTTGTTCTACTGTGACCAGTAAAACCCATACTCTTCATTACCATTACTCTAAAAATTCATAATCAATGCCGCTAGTGTCTCGATGCCTACTCTGTCTTCAATTTGTACCTCAGATATAGTCTCAACTCTATAGGATATAAAAAATATAGTTTGGACATCAACACTCTTCTTCATGGAACTAAAGATATTGAAAGTTGCTTTTCCATATCAACAAATCACTCCCTTTGGCTGTGGCCTCCCTAGAACAACGGTAACCTAAAAATCAACCTCACAGTTAAGAATCATACAATCAGCTCAAAATATAAATGACTCCACTTTCACATGCCGATCATGGGGTATACCAATAGGTCTCTTAACTGTTCGATCAACCATCAGTAACCTCATCACAGTGAGCTTTGGGTCACCCAAGCCCAACTTCATATAGACGGAAAAGTGCATGAGGTTTATGCTTGAAGCAAGATCACATCGTGCCTTAGACCGTGTAGCAATAACGCTACAATGTTTCATTCTATCATCATCCTCAAAACTTATCTATCGCTTGTTTGTCACCATATCCTTCATAAACTTCATATAACCGGACATTTGTTCTAGAGACATTGATAGAAAGCTATTTAAACATTGTAATAAAGCAGAGTATTTGACATCCGCGGTAATGGTGGTTGAGGTCTAGGAATGAGCATTAATCTCTAAGACACTTGTACTTCTATCGTCACGTTGTCCACCAACTCTCCACTTGTCTCTCCAACTTCTTTGTATTTTATCATATCATCATGTACCACAGACGACATAGATGGATGAATGGTTTGCTTACCCCTTCAAGTAGTGACCTCAATTCAATACCTATCATTTTTAGAATTTTGAATGGTATTGTTAGGAAGAGTACCATGTTGGCGCAGATTCACAATAGTAGACAATTGAGCCATCTATAGATCATGATGGTTGAATGAAAACAAATAAGCATCTACCCTTTGCGAAATATTAGCTAAATGACATCTCATATCCTTGGCATGCTCATCACTACTATCAAATCTCCTCATCATTTTTTTGTAACATATCTTCAACTCGAGCCATACTACCTCCACTGTCCCTATGAGAAACTTCCCAATTTTTTTTGAATATAGGGCCCACACCTATCATTCCTATTACCATAATTACTCTAGTTGAAGTTTTTTTTTGAGGTTATAGTTCCCATTTTAAATATATTTACCTTCTCGATTCGAGTTACCGTAGTTACGACCTTTATTTCCTTATCCTTCGGCCCAATTCTTTGGATTAGAGCCTTGAGTGTTTGATCTGAAACCCCCCGTCTGCTCATTCATTTCATCTGAGTCTTCTTAATAATAATACTCATCTATAGGTGGGGTGGTTTAGTTAAGTAGTTCGCTGCATTTACTTTCTCTTCACCCCCTCTCACATGTTTTAAAACTAACTCTAGCTCAGTTCTTATTTTAACAGAATCTTCACGCATCTCATCCGTTGTTCTGTTCTTTTTGTAGCTTGTACTAAGAAGGTGGTTCTTCATGTGTCTTACATTCTAGTAATCCATGTTTTTTTGTTGCGAGATTTTTTTCTAACATCTCTGTGATTTCCGCATATGTGCGCTCACCATAGGAACCCCCCGCAACAGTGTCAAGTACTGCTTCAACTACTGATCATCAATGCGATGGTTTGGGACACCTCTCACAAATATAGTAAATATGTCCCAAGAGCTACTTACTGACTTCCCAGGTATTGCCACAAAGTTATTCACATTATCATTCTTGTAGAGCCTCTTAGAAACTAGATAATACCTTACAAATAACACATCTCTCAACTGATAACAATTTTAAATGGAGCTGTAGGGAAATTCAGTAAATCATATGGCGGCATCTCTTGTTAGTGATAGAGGAAACACTCGCAACCCAATGATTTAATATCTAACTATGGCCTATTCACACAACTCTTACACAAAGACCTTAATTTGGCTTTGTGAGAATGAGGATCCTCTAATGGAAGTCATGAAAATAACTTCTCGCGGTAAGCATTTGCATCAGGGTGCCCGTCACCATAAATGTGTGCCCTGGTAGAAAATCAGGTAGGACAAGAGGTCCATCGGACTCATCAATGTTAACATTGCCCTATAGTAATCCTGAGGTATTAGTGCTGGGGGATGGAACCTCAATGCATTCTCCATATTAATTTGGACTTGATTGTATAGTTTAAGCGGTAGTGGAGGTTGGCGAATTGCCCATCAACTAGATTGGCAGGGTTCTATTGATTTTCGATTCTTAGTACTGTATGGTTAATTGTAGCATAGAATGGAGTAAGTTTTTCTCCTAGGCTTTTTGTACATGGCATACACTAAATATAAACCTAACAGAGACAAAAACAAAATGAAAAAATAAATTCAGGATTTTTTTTACTAAATATTAGTAATGTATTTAAATTTAATCTAAAACCCACTTTCCTCGGCAGCGATGCCAAACAATGATATACTCAAATTACGCCTCCCTAAAAATATAAGTGGTTGTATCAAGTAAAGAATCTAACTAGTAGGTTGGGGTCGATCCCATGAGGAAAAAATGGTTTAGAATTAACTTCAATGTACAATTACATCTTTTTAGCCAAGCTTTCTTTGAACACAAGTAATTTAGAATGGGGGGGGGGGCTTATGAAACAAGATTCTTTAATACTTACAAGTAAACAAGAAATCAAAAGTAAAGATTGATTTTTAATCAAAATGTTATATAAACTAGGTTGTATTTCTTCCCCATAGGTTCATAACTCCGTATTCCTAGAAATAAAAATTCTTCCCTACTGGTTTGCATGCAATGTAATAAGTTTGGTATATCTAATACTTGGTCTGGCATCTAGACAATTTCACTCAGTACATTGTTCAAAACATGTGTGTATAAACAACTAACCCATACATTTACTTTATAATAAGCATCATAATCGATGTATGGCTTAGTTATTACTTTGCACTAATCAACACTAGCTTATTAGATAGTATCCGACTAAATCTATGGTGATAATTCTTTTCCTATTGACTAACTCCTTGGTACGACAAGTAGTAACAAGGAGAGTTGTAATTTTTCCCACCAATAAAAAGACTTCTAAACAATAGAATTATCAATACAAGCAAGAACCTATTTGAGATTTATTATTTAGCAAGGTTAACTTTTTTTATTGCCATGGTTCCCAAAACCCTTGTTGTGTATTCAGTTGCACATGCATGAAAGAACACAATTCACCATTGTAAACAAATAAATCATGAATTTAGTTTGTTAATTTGAAGAAAAACAAAGAAAGTTAACTTGATATTTCAATATAATACTCTAAACCAAATCTGTAAATAGAATTATTGCCAAAGATTGCAAAAATAAGTCTCCAACACAAAATAAGAATAAAACCAACAATTTCTAACTCCAAAAATGACGTTTTAGAGAATTTTTTATAGAAAACATAGTACTAAATTAAAATAATTAAAATAAGGACTGTTGTTTGAAATGCGAATGTAATCGACGACCCCTACAAATGGACCATCGATGAAACAACAGTGCGTCGACTACTTTTGTCTTTCAAGACATAGAACATTTTTTTTCCTTTGGATTGAATCATCTCTGAATCAATCGACGTTCCAAAAACACGGTCCGTAGATGCATCTACTATCCATGAATTCCTTCCATCGCTCCATTCATAGAATTTCTCCAACATCGAGTACTGGCACTATCTCTCATCATATCGATAAATCGACGGAACGTCGATTCTCTCTGTAGTCCCACAGATTGTAAAATTTCTCTGATTTTCCTCCATTTGTCTTAACTACAATCGATAGTCACTACCTACGGACTGTCGATGACCTTCTTGTGTAGCCTCTGCAGTATTTTCTGAATGGCTATTGCATTTTAGTTATGGATATCTTTCCTATAAAAAGATAAAAACATGTTAAAATAACTCTAAAAAAGCTCTAGAGACCTAAGACTCTTAAGGGAAAATCATTGCAATCAATCTGAAACCACGGTACATCAAAGATAGGATTGGGCTAGCGTTGTCTTTCTTAGTAAATTAGACAACATATGAAGAATCTTAATTAAAAAAAGTTCAGTAATGATAAGGCTATGAAGGGTGAACATTCCATGAATAACTTCAAGATAGGTTTAGTATGTGAGGTAGTATGGGGTGCCTTCTGTGCAATTCACAAGCATGTTTTTAGGAAATCATAAGGGTATAATACTATTTAGTATGAATAACACATGTCTGATAGAGAATCCTAAAATGACATGAAATAAGATAGTTTGACTTCAAGATATGCTTAGTGTGTGAGGTAGTATGTGATGTTTCACATGCATTTGACAATTGTGCTTTTAGGAGGCATAGGGGCATAGTGATCATATGCTATGATGAACTTAGGTATGAAATATGATATTAAATCAAGATTAATAATGACCAAGGATAGGTAATTAGCTTTGATAGTAGTATGAGATGATACCTTAGCCTTGTACAAGTACACTTGGAGGTGGCTTATGATATGGTTCATTTAAATAGGTAGGGAAAAAAGTGTTAAGTATGAAATCTTATATGTTTCATGATGCTTTAATTTTCTTATTATATTAATGTTATGCTTATGTCTTTATCTCTTATGATTATGTCTGTTATTTTCTAACCCTTGAAATATCTTATGTTTGTTATGATAGTTTCCATACCTGGTACAAATCGTACTGATACATATTTCCTACATGTTGTCCATGTAGGGTCTTCAGGATTTTGAGTATCTATTAAAGGTAGGGTTTCCAAGTCTTTTCAAGAAGTGAAGATTCGTTAGTCCTTAGCATACGAGGAAATCACTACACTATTGTCTTTTATGTTCTTTCATGATTAGACTTTTATGGGTTGTGACACATGACTATTGTACTCATGATATGATAGTTTTTTTGTGAGACAAATATTATATGTTTTATGAAATTACTTCCGCACTACGTTTTTGAAAGAAAAATTTCAAATTTTGCATTACTTTTTGTATTTATGCTATTAATGATGTTCACGGGCTTGTGCGATACCTTCTAAGGGTCAAGTACGTCGTGTTGCGATTCGAGTATACAATATAATCTAAGGTATACTCTTGGGTCGTGATAGGCCTAGAATCTTTCCATTTCTTAGACAAAAATTGAGCTACATCTTTTAATAGGTAAGGGACTTTCTCCTCTTTCCCCATATATGTTAATCTCATATTAGCAAGAGTCTTATCATCCTCATCTATGAACCCATTAGGACCTCCTTCACTTTGGAGACACTAAATTCTGAAGGGTACATCCTCAAGATCTCCGTAATACTATAAGCACATATTCCCCCAATAGGGTTAGCTAGCACCTCTCTATTGCCTTGGGCTGTCAAGGCTTGAGCCAACAAGTTTATTGAAGTTCTAAAATTCTCTAGAGTGACATTCTCCACTTTAGGAGCATTCGGAAATTGAGGAGGGACTTGATTTTGTTGGGGAGCAACCTCTTGATTTTGAATGCCATCTCCTTCCCTTACAAGATTAGCCCTAGTGTTAGCAATATCCTAGGAAAAACCATAGGTATACATTAGAAGAAGAGCTTACTGACGAAAATTCTATGGCATGACTTGAAGAATGAATATGTGAAACTTTCCTAAGCATCCCGTAGCCTCCTTCTCCTCGATGTGTCACGACTCACACTATTGAATAAGAATCTACTAGATGTGGTGTTGAGACATCCTAGGACAATTTCATAATGTTATTCTATGATACCTATTTTTTCATGATCAAAAGTACACCCTAGACTATAGGGCATCCCTCAAGTCTGAACATGACCTACATCACTTCTCGAAGGTCTAGTACAAGCCCTTAGAAATCATTTATTGCATATTTATACGCTAAAATTTAATTCTCTTAAAGAAGTATAAGCGGTCGTACCAAGTAAACAGCCTAACTATAAGTATTGGATGGATTCCACGAGGAAAATGATTTAGACATAAATTTAACCTATGATCACTTCTATTTAATGAAGTCCTTTCTAAAAACAGGTAATAAAAGAGGGGTTTTAAATTACAAAAGAAATTAAATATTTCTCAGTAAAAATGTAAAAAGTATGAATATTTGAGATTTATCATGTGATAAGAGTAACTAGGGAATATCTGTTCCCCACAGGTTCATAACGCGGTAATTCTTGCTACAACAATTCTTTCCTAGAATCTTGCATGCAAAGTGGTAATTTATGTATCCCTAATTCCTTGGTCGGGAAAGTAGGAAATTTCACTCCACACCCTTGTCCGGCTATGTGTGTAAGCTTTAATAAACCTTACCTTTACCTCATATTAAGCTTCATAATCGATGTATGGCTTAGTTGTTACTTTGCACCAATCGACACTAGCCTATTAGGTAGTATATACTAAATCTACATTGATAAAAAATTTTATATTATCTACCTCATTGGTCCTGCAAGTAGCACCAAGGCGAGTTCTAACGCGAGCACTCATTAAAAAGGCTTCTAAATGAACAATATATCAATACATGTAAGACATTATTCTATATTTTTTATTTTGGCTAGTTTTTACCTTGTTATTAACCCATGGTTCCCCCAACCGGAGTTATGCATTTAGTTGCAGATGTTCATAATTACACAATTCATATTGATTAGAAAATAGTTCATGTACTTACTTTAATGAGATTGAAGAAAGTCCAGAACATCACTTGAATTCGAGAAAATAATGCAATAAATGATTCCGGAAAAATGAAGTATTTTCCAAAACCCAATATTCAACATACAATATTATAAATTAGAAAAATAACCAAGAGCCTAACCTCTAAAACGACGTTTTATTCATATTTATACTAACGAAGTCCTAAAATAAAAAGGAAATCTATTTAATGAAAATCTTCTCAAAAATGTGTCTGCGTCGATGACCGGACCGAGACCATCGTGGCCATAAAGGACCATTGAGGCCCCCCGTCATTTCACACTTATCTTCTTTTTCAGTTGCTTTCTTCTCCAATTATCTTTAACCATTAACAGAAAAGGATGATACTCCGTTGAGAGCATGACGGTCTATCAATGCCTTCCGTTTCGCTACAATTACAATCTTTTAAAGTAAGGTATTGGAGCTACTTTCTTGTAGCGATGACGGATGTGTAGGACGGTCTCTCGTGGAGGTGACTATCCATCGAGAGCCTCCGTAGCCCCACACTTTATGAGAATTCCCCGATCTTCCTTCAGCAACATTTCCTTCATAAGGCGGTGGCCACCAACGGACCGTCAATGGCTCCATAGGTCGTCACATCTGCAATTTCCGCAGAATTCTTCCATGTTTTCATTCAGGACAAATTTCTTACAACCAAATAGAAAAACACATTAAAACTAATACAAAAAGGCCTTCGATACACACTAAACATAGGAAAAAAATATTGAAAGTACCGTGAAACAATGGTACATCAACACCCTGAACTTAAATTTGTTGTTTCTCCTCAAGGGATGCTCTATGACTAACAACAAAATCTTTATACAGAGTATCCTTATTATAGCTTTCGCAATTATATTTCTATCATTCCAGATTATGTTCATTATGTTTATGCTTGCTATCACTTTAAGGATCGCTTATGCGGATAAGATCATGACACAAAATCACCACACACCAATACCTATCCTCTTTGATCCGTCACTAAGTACCAATTTTCCGGTACTATTAAACTAGTGTCCTCACTTCAAAACAACATCCTTATTTTTCGTACAATAACTTCAGTTTGGGTATAAGGATCAAACACCCTCTCAAGGAACAACTTCACACCTTATTTATACTTATTTCCATAGGTTGGCTGTTATTTTAGTGCTTCAAGTTCACAATAATAGACTATTTGGATCATGATAGGACTTTCTTTGCATGTAAATTAGGCTCGGGGTGATGTAGGAAACATTTTAATGTATTTTGGTGACTTATCCCTCCTTGACATAACGCCTAAGTGTCTTACCTTTTGGGCATTTTTCTTTCTCCCTATTTTTTAATTTTCTTATATTTTTTCGCCTTTGTATTATCCCTTCTCTCTCTTTTTGTGTAAGTGACTGTTCTCTTTTCTTACATGTATTTTCAAATTTTAAATTTTTTTACTTTTCTTTAAACTTTTCTTTTGTTCTTTCTCTATCATTATTCTTTCAACCCCCATTTTCTGGTGCATTCGTCATAATAGCCACCCTAAACTCATGGCTTTGCTATGAGTGAAGGTACACAATACCCAAGGTAGGGTAAAGGCCACGACAAGATTATTTTCTGCATAAGCCACCCTCCACTTACGCTTTTGTCATAAACTGAAGTGCACATGTCCAAGACGAGGCCAGGCCCAAGATATTGTTCTTAGAAGAGATTAGTTAGGGTGAAAATTTTTTTTCTATTTGATGCTCAAATCATTTGGATTAAGAAGGGATTAATTTTATTCGGTTTACTGTTTTCTAGGCTAAAGATTTTCTATCTTGAACAAGTTGTTATGATCCTCTCCTAGTTGTCTACCAAAAGTTACTTTTAGCAGGGCTAACTAGGCAAGTTCTATCTCATTAACAATGGTGGACTATTCAATTTTTCCTCACACTCACTTGACATCTCATTACTCTACAAGATTATCAGACACCTAGCTTGAGTTTTATATTTAGGGTCATGCCGTAGTGCATCTCGATTACATGCTTATAGTCACACATTCATTAGTTACTGTGCCTAGTCATGCAGCATTTTCTTTAAATCAGGATATCATTTTGTTTATCCCTCATTCTTAAGTTTCCATTTCCATACTATGTACATGTGATACCAACATGCTTGTTCAACAATAAAATAATGAGTCTGTTGGGGTTAAGGAACAGTTGCAAGAAAAACCCCAAGAGAGGATCGTGAGTTAGGCTACTCAGACTTCACCCTCTCACTCTCTTTCCATTTACCCCACCCCCAACAAAAAGACATGCAATTGTCCCTAATTCATTAAAGTATATAAAATAGGGTGATAGGTGAAGCAAACCTGTGGCGCAAAGAACCGACGGTCAACATGATGACGGGTCTGGTTTCTCAAAACCCGCTCCCTCTATAGTAGGGACACCAATAGTTGTGTCCTCAACAAAAACAGCACCATCAGTAGTGCTCGTAAAAACCTCAACTTTTTCTGGAGCTAGACGCTACAAACAAAAAGATCTAGAACCCTTAATTGGCGCGTCTCCTCATCAATCATCCAGGCTCTCCTCGCGGCCTCACAATCACTGCACTCTTATTTTGTGCTCGATAATCAACCTCATCTCTAACCTGGTGCCTCTTGGAACAATCTTGTTGGGGAGGTGGTGGCACAAAAATGCTGGAGAGCAGGGCAACCACAACAGCCTGGAGAGTCGTCAAATCCACTATAGGGGTTGGCCGAGCGAGAACCCGCAACTCAAATGCATTTAAACACTTGTTGACCTCGATTATGTTCCGCTCCGTATAATGGGACATCATCCTCTCTATCCGCTCGTCCACCACTGCAATGGACCTCTTCATCGAAGGCTGGATGTGATGCAGAAGTGTTTCCATTTGGGCATCAAATTTATTGACCCTAGAAACTGAGACCATTGGAGCAGAAGGAGTCGAGCGGTAGGAGCTCGGAGCAGTGCTTACACTATACTCAACCGGGGTTGTATCGTTATGCTATGATGTAGACGAATTAGACGCTTGGGCTTTCTCTACCATGACTGCTTGGTTTTCACCGAGAGACTGCACCTCTGGACGAGGCCCTCTGTGGGGAACCAACTCATTTGCTTCATCCCGAATAAGGCTAATATCCACTATATCGGGTGAGTTCTTGATCACATTAATGTTTTACAAGGGCACTCTTATACACCTGCACAAATCAATAACCATGCATGGGAAGGGGTAAGTAGTAGTGTCCTTAAAGGCCCTCTCATGCAACACCGCCTGCAACAGCCATGCGAAGTCCACCATGAACCCCGCAACCATAACAACCATCAATACTACACGATCCCAACCGGTTGGGTTGATCAGAGACCAGAACGGGGACGTCAGTCTGTGGTGCTGGAGTAGAATCAACATTATCAGCCTCATCTGACGAGGTAGACTTGACTGAAGTGGCTGGAGCATTGGCATTAGGAGAAGTAGAAGCCTCTGCTGACCCAAAATATTCCTTAGAGCCAGACGTTCTCTCAAAATGTGTAGCCGACTCAGAAGGTGTGCCGGTCAGTACGCACTCCTCTTTATACAGGGAAGCAGCGACTCTGTCGGGCGCAACCTATGTGGTAGTGGCATGGGTAGGAGTGAGGGTTCCTGGTTGCACGTACTCTAGGTCACGCTCATCAACTGATCCCATGATATCCGGTTCTATGGAGTGACAGACTTAGAATGCCCTCTCGAGTATACACCGTCTTTCTTGGGTGGAATATGTACCTACAAAAAGAAAATATTAGTAACACGAAAAGCCTCTAACACATTAAAAAATGTCAAACACGTGAGTAAAACACAAAATGGAATGGCAGTGAAGAAGTGCATCACTGCCTGACTGACTAATTGATGGTCAATCGAAGGGATTATGGTGCGTTGAAGGACAAAGAAGAATTAATTTTTTGCAAATCAGAAACAAAGGTTCTGATAGAGTCTACGTTTGAGAAGGATGAACCGTTGAGGGAATGAAGGTCTATCATGGGGTTCTATCGGGGGATACTTCAAATAAGTTATTTAAATGTCAAAAACAAAGTTTCTGACATTGTCGACGGTTGTGCAGGATGGACTATCGAAAGGATGACAGTCTGTCATAAGGGTCCATCGACGGACAATTAAATTAGTTTTAAAGAAAATCAAAAGCAATGGTTTTGACACCATTGACAGTTGTGCAGGACGGACCGTCGAAGGGACGACGGTCCGTCAAAGTGGTCCATGGAGGGACACTTACAGTAAACAAGGGAAGTTGGGGTTGACGGGCCCCTACGATATTTCGTCAAGGGACCGACTCTCCGTCGGCGGGGTCTCGTACTGTCCTTCATTGAAAGAGTGTTGCATCTAATTTGGTTCCCCTATCATTCTAATTAGAAGTATCCTTATAAACCTAAGTTTCCCAAATAGTTACCCAACATCCCATCATTCATTGGGCATGAATTTTCCTAGTTTTAACATGCATTTTCTACAAAATCATGAAAAGACAATAGTTGTCTAGAGGATATGTATTGGGTTTCCTACCAATCAGCGCTTAGATTTAACTTCGCGACATGACAGATGACTCTCGATTACTCAAACTTCATCAAGATGGTATGCCTCGATCACTTTATTCGCCATTTCAGCATGCCCTAGATAGATTTACATTCGCTGCC
Organism: Solanum lycopersicum; assembly: GCF_036512215.1. Lineage (NCBI taxonomy): Eukaryota > Viridiplantae > Streptophyta > Magnoliopsida > Solanales > Solanaceae > Solanum > Solanum lycopersicum. The sequence goes on from NC_090803.1 coordinate 38,203,089, forward strand.
CGTTCACCTTGAACTTACACCCTCCTTGTTCTCCAACTCAACCGCACCATGAGGGAATAGTTGGGTGATCAAATAGGGACCAGGCCATTTGGAATTGAGTTTTCCTAGAAACAAGCGCAACCTAGAATTTAACCAAAGCACCAAATCCCTACTGGAAAAATCACGCTTGTCAATATTTTTTTTCATGATAGTTTGCCATCTTTGCTTTGTATAGGGTTGAACGTTCATAAGACTTCAAGCGTAATTCATCAAGCTCATTCAAAATTTTTAACCTCTGTTACTCAGCCTCATTCGAATCCAGTTGTAACTTCTTCATTTCACACATGTTTTTATACTCTAATTCAACCAGTAATTGAAAAGTATCCACCTATACAAGTTGGTATGGGGACATACATATGGGAATCTTGTATGCTGTACGGTAGGCCCAAAGAGTCTCATCAAGCCTCCTTAAACAATCAATTCTACTAGTATTCACCCTATTTTCCAAAATCTTCTTAATATCTATCTTTGACACCTCAACTTCCCCACTAGTTTGAGGATGGTAAGGAGTGGACACATTATGGGAAACCCCATATTTTTCCAATAATCACTTAAAAAGATTTTTGCATAAGTGGGATCCCCCATCACTGATGCCAACCCTTGGGGTGCCAAATATAGAAAATATGTTTTTTTTCAAGAATGCACTGACACTCTTCCTTTGATTATTTGCAAGTGCGATAGCTTCTACCCATTTTGACACATAATCAATTACAACAAGAATGTAATTCATCCCATGAGAACTTACAAAAGGTCTCCTAAAGTCATTGCCCCAAGCATCAAACAATTCCATCACAAGAATGGGATTTATAGGGAGCTCTTCCTTTCTTGAAATGTCATCATCTCTTTGGCATCTATCACATGCCTTGGAGAACTCATGAGAATCTTCGTGGATGGTTTTCCAATAGTAGACACATTGCAAGATCTTGTGAGCAGTACAGATACCAGTTTATTACCCAACTATAAGCGAAGAATGCCATGCCTCCAAACCACTAAACATCTCAACTTCCGGCACACAATGCCGAATAAGCCCATTGGCACAACTCCTATATAAGTATTTCTCATCCCAAAATAAATTTTTCACATCATGCATGAACTTTTTGTTTGATGAAAAGACAAGTCCGGTGGGACGATATCTCTAGCCAAATAATAAACATAATCTGCGAATCATGGAATAATGTCTTGGGAGACAGCCAATACATGCTTATTACGGAATGTATCATCAACTTTAGCCTTTTCACCTAACCCTATAATTGTTTCATCTTCTAATCGAGAAAAGTAACCAGCAACTTGATTTTCAGTCCCTTTTTTGTCTTTAACCTCAAAATCAAATTCTTGCAATAGTAATACCCAACAAATCAACCTCAGTTTCACGTCCTTCTTTGACATAAAAAATCTCAAATAAGAATGATAAGTATGCACTATAACCCTCGTGCCAAGCAAATAGGAGCAAAATTTCTCGAAAGCAATGACTACTTCAAGGAGATCTTTTTAGTCACGGTGTAGTTCTTTTGGGATTAATTAAGGGCTTTACTAGAATAGTAAATGAGATGAAGGATTTTATACCTTCTTTGTTCCAATTCCTATCCAAGAGCAACCCAACTAGCATCAAACATCACCTCAAATTGCTTTCTCCAATCAAGAGAAATGATGATAGGTGCAGACACCAACTTTTCCTTTAACTAACAAAATGAATTAAGATAGGGTTCATCAAAATAAAACTTACACTCTCTCTCAAGAAACTTGCAGAAAGGATGTGTAATCTTTGAAAGATCCTTGATGAACCTCCGGTAAAAGCCTGCATGCCCAAGAAAACTTCTCACACCTTCTACAGAGATTGGTGGAGGAAGTATCTCTAACACCTCAACTTTACCTTGATCAACCTCTATTACCTTCTCTTAAATGCGATGACCCAATACAATACCTTCCTTTACCATAAAGTGATATTTTTCCAAATTTAGTACAAGGCAGCAATCTTCACACCTCTGAAGAACCTCGGACAAATGACTCAAACACCTCTCAAAGGAGTCACCACCACTGAAAATTCATCCATAAATAGCTCAATAGTTTCCTCCACCATATCAGAGAATATCGACATCATACATCTCAGAAACATAGACTGTTCGTTACATAACTCAAATGACATTTTCTTGAACGTGAAGGTTCCACAAGGACAAGTAAAATTGGTTTTCTCTTGATCTTCCGGTGCAATAGAAATCTTATTATAAGCTTAATAACCCTCAAGATAACAGTTCTACCCCTTTCCTGCAAGTCTATCCAACATATGATCCATGAAGGGAATAGGAAAATAGTACTTCTTTGTCAATGCATTTAATTTTTGGTAATCCATACACACCCTCCATCTACTCACCTGTCTCATCGAAACAAACTCATTTTTCTCATTGGGGACCACAGTCATTCCCCCATTCTTAGGTACACACTAAACATCGCATACCCAAATACTATCGGCACGGATATACCACTCCAACATCCAACCACAAAATAATTTTCTTCTTCACCACTTCTTGCATAGGTTTATTTATACATCTCTATTGTCTAATACTTGGCTTATGATCGGGCATGATTTGGATTTTATGTGAACAAATCCAGAGAGGGATCCAAATAATATTTGCAATAGTCCACCTAATATGTATTTTGAATCTTTTTAACACCTCCACCAAACTCTAAACTTGATGCACATTCAAATATACATACCTTCTATGAGGTTGTAGAACACCTTAAGTTCTACTTTTTGATCCTTATCCATAGATGGTTTTGCGGGTGGAGACTCGTAAAGCTTCATATATAACTTCAACTTCTTTGGTTTAAACCAAACATCATCTCGATCAAGTGCTGCGACCAATGACCCATACTCTTCAATGCAATCACTATCATAATTCATGATCACTGCCACTAGTGCTTCTACAACAAGACTCTCTTCAATTCTCATCACTCTGACTTATGGACCTACAAATGTTGAAACTCACTTTTTCATTATTAAATCAAAATTTCATTTTCCTTTTATCCATATAAACAAAGGATCAATAAGTAGCAAGGAATGACCATCAGTAGGCGCAACACAATGGGCTTTGGGTCACCAAACCCAACTTTTTATAAATAGAGAGAGGCATGAGATTTATGCTTGCCCTAAGATCACATACTTCTTTTTCAATGTGTAATAACCCTATTGAGAATGGAATAGTGAAGTCACCCAAATCTTATTTTTTTGCACTAGAGACCTTGTAGCAATAACTCTAAAATGCTGCATTCTATCATCATCCTCAAAACATACCGATTTTTTCATAGTTACCATATATTTCATGACCTTGACATAATCGGTCATTAGTTCAAGAGATTATATCAAAGGGACATTGATGGAAAGCTTTTTGAGAATAGTGATAAACCGCCAGTATTTTCCATCATCGGTCTTTTTCACTAACCTCAGTGGGAATGGAGGTGGTGGTCTAGACATGGGGGTCACCTTTTTGGGCACCTCAGCTTCTTTCCCCATTCCGTATCCTAAGTGACCATTAACCTCTACCTCATCATCGCTTCTTACCACATTTCTTTGACTAGACGGCATCGGTGGCTCAATGGTCTTCTTACTACCTCGAGTTGTGTCTGCCATACAATGTCCATCATTTTTTGGATTTTGGAAAGTATTGCTATGAAGAAGATCCGGTTTGCGTGGGTTCATAGTCAAAGACAATTGGGCAATTTGCAACTCAAGATGCTTGATCGAGATCACATGTGGATGTAACTCCTCAACTCTTTAGTGTGCTCATCACTAGCATCAAATCTCATCATCTTTTTCTGCAACATATCCTCAAGTTGCGCAATAATACCTCCACCATACCTAGGAGAAACTTCACGATTTTTAGGTGGAACATAGGGCCAAATCCTATCATTTCTATTACCATTGTTAACCAGGTTGAAGTTGTTATCGTAGTTGTAATTCCCATCTCAAAAATAATTACCCTCTCGATTGTAATTACCATAGTTCTGACCTTTATTTACTTGACGTTGGCGCCAATTATCTTGGTGGGTTCCTTTGGTGTTTGGTCAGAAACCCCCCATCTACTCATTTATTGCATAAGAATCCTCTTCATAGTAATACTCATCAGTTTGCGGTGGTGGTATAGACAAGTAGTTCATTGCATTTACCTTTTCTACACCCCAGTGTCGTGTTTCACTACCAACCTAAGCTTAGTTCTCATTTGAACAATTTCTTAACAATATAAGCAAAAGGACACTCCCAATAAGAACCACCCAATATCGCATCAAGTACTACTTTATTATTATCATCTTGTCCCCGATATAAGTACTCTTTCAATGACTTATCAGCGATGCGGTGATTGGGGACACTTATCAAGAATAAGGTGAACCATTAACAAGAACTAATGCTTGATTCTTCCAGTAATACCACATAGTTGTTCACCCTATCTTTGTGGTTTAACCTCTTAGACACTAGGTAGTTATGTGGTAAGAACACATCCATCAATTGTTCAAATCAGGCCTCTCAACACAACTTTTACACACAAACCTCACTCTGGCAATGTGAAAATTTAAGTCCTCAAAAGATGGTCCAGATTACAAACCTTTATCTGTGAGCATTTACATCAGATTACTAGTTACCATGACCCTATTGTAGAGGAGGTAGGACAACGGGCCTATCAGAGTCAGCGCTGTTAACATTTCCCTATAGTACTCTTGGGGGAGTGGGGTGGCAGGTTGCCTTGTCGTATTATCAACGCAAGGGTTATGAACAACCACTCGATTATAAGATTCAACCCACAGTAGAAATTTAGGATTGATATCATCATCGTTATAAGCAGGATTGTTTTGAATATTCGTTCTACAAAGAGTGCGATTTAATTTTGGATCAAGTGGAAGTATTGGGTCTACTTGACTCCGTGTACTTGGAATACACTAAAGCTAGACCTCAAAGATTAAAAAAAAGGGAAAAAGTAAAATTAGGATATTGTTGATGAAACTTAGGTAATGTGTTTAAAGTTAATCTAAAAGCCACTTTCCCCAGCAGTGGCGCAAAACTTTGATACCCTCAAATTTACATTTCGAAAAGACAAGTAAATGAAAAAATTAAGTAAAGAACCTAACTCTGAGGTTGGGTTCAATACCACGAGGAAAATGATTTAGAATGAAATTTATCCGACAATTACTTCTATTTAATCAAGTCCTTTCCAAAATAGGTATTAAAATGGGGGTTTTAAATAACAAAAAGAACTAAATATTTCTAAGTAAACAAGTAGAAAGTATGAATATTTGAGATTTATAAAGTGATGACAGTAACTAGGGTACAAATGGTCAACATAGGTTCGTAACACAGTAATTCTAGCTATAACAATTGTTTCCTAGTATCTTACACGTAAAGTGGAAAGTTATGTATCCCCATTTCCTTGTTACGACTACTAGGGAATTTCACTCCGCACCTTGGTCTGACTACGTGTTTATGCTTTACTAAACCTTACCTTTTCCTTATATTAAGCAGCATAATCAATGTATTGATTAGTTTTTACTTCGCACCAATCGACACTAGCCTATTAGATAGTGTATACTAAATATACGTTGATAAGTTTTTTCTTATTATCTACCTCCTAGGTCAAGAAATTACTAAAAAGCTGAGTTCTAACATGTTTACTCATTAAAAAATACTTCTGAACGAAAGAATTATCAATACATACATGACAATATTCTAGATTTGTTATTTTAGCTAGTTTATACCTTGTTATTTACCCATGGTTCCCACAAACCTAGTTATGGATTTAGTAACCTACGTTAATAATTACACATTTCATATTGATTAGACAAAAATTCATGTACTTACTATTATGAGATTGAAGAAAATCAAGAAAATCACTGGAATTCGAGATAATAATGCAATAAACGATTCCGAAAAAATGAAGTATTTTCTAAAAACCCAATATTCAAAAACCAATATTAATATTAGGAAAATAACCAACGTTCTAACCTCAAAAACTAGGCTTTTATCCATATTTATACTAAAGAGGTACTAATATAAAAAGGAAATCTATTTGAGTAAAATCAGCCCAAAAACGCGTCTGAGTTGACCACCAAACCGACGTATAAATGAGGACATGACGGACCATCGAGGCCCCCCTGTCGTTCCACACTTAGCTTATTTTTCAGCTGCTTTCTTCTCCAACTCGCTCTTACTATCGACGTACAATGATAACTGTCTTTTGAGAGCATGACGATCCATCCATGGCTTCCGTTTCCCCATACGTAGTATCTTTTCAAGTCAGGTACTAGAACTACTTTCTTTTAACGATGACGTAGGTGCAGGACAATCCACCGTAGAGGTGATGGTCCGTTGAGAGCCTATGTAGCCCCACACATAAAAGAACTCCTTGATCTTCCTTCTGAATCATTTCTTTCATATGATGGTGGCCATGTACGTACCGTTGAGGGGTCAATAGACTGTGGATCGCTCTGTAGGTTGTCACTTCTGTAATTTTCGCACAATTTTTCCACGTTTTCATCCTGGACAGATTTTTCTACACACAAAGAGAAAAATACATTAAAAATAATACAAAAAGGCATTACACACACATTAAACTTAAGGAAAAAAGTATTAAATGTACCGTGAAACCATGATACATCACAAATTAATACGAAAAGAAATGCAGAATTAAAACTTTTCTTCCAAAATATAATATGAAATTATTTCAAAAAACTTTTAACACATGTATCAAAAACAATCTATGACATCAAGTGTACAATAGTATTGCGTCACAACCCATAAAGGTCTAACCTAGAAAAGAACACAAAAGACTTCATACGGTGGTGTCCTTGGATGTTATGGGGACTCACCAATCTTCACTTCTTAAAATCCTTGGAAAAACTAACCTTGAAAGAAACTAAATTCCTCAAGACCATACATTGGATTACAATGTCGGAATAATATGTGTTAGTAATAAATGTACCAAGTATGAAAGATATCATACCAAACATAAAATATCTCAAAGAGTTTGTCAACAATCAACATAATCATTAGAAATAAAGGCATAAAACATATCATGAACATCATAAGCATAATAAAGCATCTTAAAGCATATAAAAGTTCATACACAACTCATTATCCTTCTTATTCAAATGAACTACTTCAAAAGCCACCTCCAAGTATAATTGTGCAAGGCTAAGGTAGCATCCTATACCACTACCAAAGAAAAGTACATCTCTTTGGTAATTCTTCATCATGATCAACTATATTACTTAATACCTTACGTTCATCATAACATATGAGCACTATGTTGCTATGCAACCTAAAAGCACAATTGTTGAATTTATGTGAAGTATCCCATTATACTTCACTCACTAAGCATGTCTTGAAGTCACCCTATTACCTTTTATTTCAGTTTAACAGACTCTTATAGACTTACTTCATATTGAAAAGTAAATATCATCTTAAGTCAATCATGTCATGGAACCAGCCATAGTAACTATCCAAGCTAAGCATACATCATGTAGGGGCATTTTATAGGTAGCTTCAAGTCATACTTGTGCCATGTATGAATGGCATCCCATACTACCATTCACATTAAATAATTCTTTATACCAACCTAATCAAAGCTAACTAAGAAAGGAAACACCCATCCTTACCATTATGTAACCAATCATGCAGATATAACCTAATCATAGGGGAGAATGAATCCTCAACCCTAAGCTATCATGAGAAACTAATCCGAAGGTAATTCATGTAATGCACCTTGAATGAAAGACAATCTATCATGAAATATACCTAGCTTTCAAGTCAAGCTAACATTAAAAGAATATTAGCCTTTCCACTAAAGTTGTAAGAAAATTGTTTAGGCCTAACCAAGTCAAGCTATCATGAAGGCACTCTACTAATTCTACTTTAAGGTGTTCGTAGGAGAGCTTCACTACTCAATCCAAAGGTATCATTAGAACCACCATCCTAATATATCATGAAACTACCATTACAAAGTTATCATGATCAAGCATCCTAGAAACTGTCACATTCGGGGAGCACCTCATAGAAGTAACCAGCATCGTCATCCTCTTTGACGACAAAGATTAGCCTCTTAGCATAAATCTTTGCATTCATATGTCAAAATGTGGGAAATTAAAAAAATCAATTTATATCTTAATGTTTACATAGATATCTCGCATACACATAATATACGCATATCGTGTATACATAAACCCTTTGTCTACGTTTATTGCACATAGATATATAATATACTTAACACAATCTTAAATGAATGTCTCATATAATAACCATCCAAAATAACAGTATATCAATTGGGAATATCCCATATATCAATCTAATAAATCCACATATAGGCTATACAATCTTCAGTATTTATATGAAAAGGAAAGAACCAGAAGCCTTATAACTAGAACATCATCAAAAGCTTAAGTGGCATTGCTCTTTGAAATGAGGACCTACCAAACTAGGATGGGTAAGAATTCAAAATCTTCCTTCAAAGTCGTCTCAAAAGCCCTTTAACGACAGAACCTAAATTGTTATGGTAAAGGGACAAAATGGGGTTAGTACACCACTTGTAGTAAATAAGAGACCATATGCACACACATCATATAATTAGCTAGAAAGAGACATTTCATTAAAACATGTTATTTTATTTTGAAAGCCTTACGCAGAATCAACAACCAATACAAGTAATTAATGCATATTCATCAAGTCAATATCATGTTTATGATACTATGTCTAGCAAATCCAATCAAGCATACAAACATACTAGAACATAAAATCAATACAACTCTATAATCAACTTATAACAGCAACAAACATCAATAATAGTTCATTACAACATAACCAAAGAAAGAATATTACTCATGAATCTTCATTATGTCCTGTATTGCAATGACTAAGCAAAGCCCCATAACCATACTCAATCAAGTAAACTCAACAAGGACCATGACCAATATCCAAGTTCACGTAGCATATCAGTAATAAAACGTATCATAATACTTTAGCAATGGAGACCATACACATTCATAAGTGAAACCAACCATCATATATTGTCATAAATGCAAGATCATCCTATACATATCATGAATAATTATAAGCATATAGATATATATGAACATCATCCTAAGACTTCCCTAAAGGATAACTTGTGCAATGTTTAGGTAGAGTCTAATACCCACACCTAGATTAATCTAAAACTCTTAGATCATCCTAGTTAGAGTTCATCGCTTTAGTTCATTTTACCGTTTGGGAACATATTTCCTTAACCGACATAGACTACATGAGATAATGTGGAATACGGTGTCATGGAACCATACACTGAAAGAAAGGCGGAGAACTTTCCAAGGTAGTACCAAAACATGAACATAGCATCTAGGTGGATCAACTGGCTAGTATTATTATGGGGGGAAACATAGTTCAAGAAGTATGAGATATAGTTTGGGACGCTCTTTATAATTCATGTAGCATAAAGAGCGTCCCAAACTATATCTCCTTATCACCATCTTTATAATATTTACATCTTAGAAAAAAAATTACTATTCGTATTACAAGACATTTCAATAAACATCATACCTTCTCTATCAATCTTAATATGAGATATACTTCAATAAAACATCATCAATAAATCACAAGTAATCACAATTTTAGTAAACAATATCTATCACAAGACATAATCTCCTTCACATTGATATCATAAAGGTCATACCATCAACCCTCTAATTTAACTATAACTTGTGTTAAATACCATCGCACATTAGTAAAAAACAAACGAACAAGGATAATTGAATCATTATACAACAATTCATCATTAGTTCATAGTGTAGATTTATTGAGTTAGATCAAGTACATAGTCTACTTCAAAATCTAGCTAATTACTCAAGAAATAGCATAATTTTATTACACAATATCACAATATAGTAATAATAAGCATAATAACAACATACGGTAGTAATTCACACTAACCGTATCAATTAAGTTAACACTTAACAATTCCATTCAATATCACAACCTATGTTAAGAGGAATATGTCATCTTCTAAAATTGACACCAATACCTCAAGAAGTAAAATAATTTTTCTATAAAACATGTTAATATACTCATAATATACAAAAAAAATCATAAAAAACCAATTCACAAGATTAGTTTCGTATTGGAAGAATACCCACTTGAATTTCATACTTTTGAAATCAATTTGACCTCCCTTAATACCTAAATAATTTAAATAATCACCTAATTAATTAGATTATCTTACCTTAAAATGTGCAGCGAAATAGTGGACTCCACTGACGAGACATTGTCTACGGTCTGTTTGTCAAATGACGGCCAACGGACCAACCGTCCTGTTGGTCCGTCATTTTGGTGAGAGACTTGTAAAACCATATCTCCCATGTATTATGATATTTGACCATCTATGCCCCATCGATTGGCCCATGATCCATCGTTTACACTCGTATGTGGACACTACATTTTTGCAACTTTTTATAAAATTTAAAGGGTTCTCCTCAATGGTCTTGGATCGTCCTTGGGGAGTCGTACTGGGACGTTTCGACTATAAAATAACTCTAATACATTTTAGACAACCTTCTACCAAAATTCATCATCTTCCGACTCCTAAGACATAAGCAAATAGTCTAAGACACTCTAGCACTTCTTGAACTAGTTTTCAAATGATATGAACGTTCCTTCACTTTTTGATTCTTGAAATTACTAAATGACTTATGTTAATTAATTTTTACCTTAAAACGGTGACACAAACGTTAGACACTCATATTAGGCTCGAGAAGACGTCGTAGACTTTCCTTGATTTTCCTTGGATCAACCTAAACTCACAATCCATAGTTCAACATGTTTCAATTCAATATCATACAAGCCCTATCAATCTTAATTTAAGGTATACTTCAATAAAACGTTATCACTAAATCACAAGTAATCACAATTGAAGTAAATAATAGAGATCACAAGACTTACTCAAGTCCCTTCACAATGCCATCATCAAGGTCTTACCATCAACCCTCTAGTTTAACCCAACAATGGGTAAAATACTATCACAAAATAGAATATAACAGAATAACAAATCGATTGAATCATTATACAACAATTTATCACTAGTTCATAGCCTAGAATTAGAGACTTAGATCAAGTTCAAAATCTACTTAACAACCTAGGTAAATTACTCAAGAACTAGAATAATTGTATTACAATATATCATAATATACTCATAATTAGCATTATAAAAACACAGGATAGTAATTCACACACTAACAAAACCAATTAAGTCAATACTATGTAATTCAATTCAAGATCAAAACCTAGGTTTAAGGGGAATAAGTCATCTTCTACAATTCAGATCAATACATCAAGAAGTAATATAATTGGGATATAATTGTCACGACCCAAATCCGAGCCGCGACTGGCACCCAGACTTACCCTCCTATCTGAGCGAACCAACCAATCGAACCTTAACATTTCAATGTAATAACAACAAAAAGTAATCCGGAAGACTTAAACTCATTAAAAATCGATAATCAACTTCTATAACTCAAAAACTTATCATTATCCCCAGAATCTGGAAGTCATCACCACAAGAACATCTACAATCAAATGACTAGACTAAGAGTATTCTAAAAGCTAAAAATACATAAGAAGCTAGTCCGTGCCGGAGGTTCAAGGCATCAAGACGTGACGGAGGAGATGCAGTCCAAGCTAGAAGTGTTAGCTCACCCTGAAGATCCGGTGTGACGAAGACTGGCTTGATTACTGTTGAGTCGAAGATGACGGCGCGTTTGCTGCATTCCACAATTAAACAAGAAGAAAACAATAAAAGTAGGGGTCCGTACAAACACGGGTACTGAGTAGATATCATCGGCCAACTCAAAATAGGGAACAGTATATATCAAGTATTATCATAAATCAACTATAAAACTCAACATGTAACAACAACAAGTACTATAATAATCAATAAGTACCATCAAATTCACACATGAGGGCTCAAGCCCCAATACCATACTCATTTGGGAATCATGTTCGTTAGATTGAGTATATTAACATCTTTCAAGATTCATTATCTTTAATTCTCTTGTGTCGGTACGTGACACTCCGATCCCTCATATTCATTATTCCTCTTGTGTCGGTACGTGACACTCCGATCCCCTATATCTACGCATCGGTTCGTGACACCCGATCCCCTAATTCTACGTGTCCGTTCGCGACACCCGATCCCCTTATTCTACGTGTCGGTTCGTGACACCCGATCCCCTAATTCTACGTGTCGGTTCGTGACACCCGATCCCCTAATTCTACGTGTCGGTTCGTGACACTCGATCCCCTAATTCAACGTGTCGGTTCGTGACACCCGATCCCCTAATTCTACGTGTCGGTTTGTGACACTCGATCCACTAATACCATTCTGTAAATCATCAGGCCTTCTCTACACCAAGGCATCATCAATCCCATTACTTTAATTCATAAGGCCTTCTTCTATACCAAGGCATCATTATTAATAATGTATGTTAAAGTTTCTTTTTCAAGGTTTGGGATTCAATATTTTCATCATGCTTATCTTATCACAATCACGTAATCACATTCATACAAGCATACAAATAAGCATATAGCAGGGTTTACAATATTATCAATCCATATCATTCTCTATAAAGAGTTTACTACGAATATCGTAAGAGAAACCATAACGTACCTCCAACGAAGAATTGAAATAAAGCAAGTTAATCCTTAAAGCTTGGTGTTTTCCTCCTCTTCTCGATAGTTTCTCTCTCTCCCTTCTTGTTCTTTCTATTTTTTTATTCAAACCCTCTTTCTTTTACCCTAATTAGTATAAAATTAAGAATAAAAGATGGCAATAATACCCCACTAACTAACTTAGGGTTACCTCTTTTAACCCTCAAGAATTTGAGTTATTAATATAAACCCACGAAGTCTATAATTAAGGAAAGAATAGTCCAAAAACGTCCCTTAAAACTTCACCAGAAATCCGACCCTGCCTGGGATTTGCGCAACCTGTGACGGGCCGTCGTGCCTGCGACGGTCCGTCCTGCAGGTCGTCGCAGAGTTCAGAGACCCAAATTTCCACCAAGGGTCTGTGACGGTCCATCACACCTTTGACGGTCCGTCACACCTGTGACGGTCCGTCCTGCCATTCCGTCACAAAGTTCAGAAAGTTGATTTTCAGTACCCAATTTCAGATTTTCTAAGTATTTTGGGACGAGACCCCCTCGACGGTCCGTCGTGCCCACGACGTTCCGTCGTGGGGTCCGTCACTTCTGCCAGTTTTTCCAGAATTGAAGTCTTTTGCTCAAAACGACTAAACGGGTTGTTACATTAGATACCAATTTACCCATCGTTAGTCCCCGAATAATCAAAAGAAGGAAAACAAGGGCGAAAAGGAGTACCTGAATCTGTAAACAGATGTGAGTATTTTTCTCGCATATCCGCCTCCTTCTCCCAAGTGGCTTCTTCAACCGGTCGATTCTTCCATTGCACCTTGATGGACGCAGTCTCTCTTGACCTCAACTTGCGAACTTCTTTATCTAAAATAGCAACAGGCTCCTCCTCATAAGACAAGTTCTCATCAAGCAAAACTGAATCCCAACGGATAATGTAATTTCCATCCCAATGATATCTTTTCAACATCGACACATGGAATACCGGATGTACTCCGGACAGCCCTGGGGGCAAGGCTAACTCATAAGCCACATCCCCTACTCGCTTGAGTACTTCAAATGGTCCAATGTACCTTGGACTTAGTTTACTCCTTTTTCCAAACCGCATCACCCCTTTCATGGGCGAAACATTCAACAAGACTTGTTCACCTTCCATGAACTCTAACTCTCTAACCTTTCGATCTGCATATTCTTTTTGCCTACTTTGCGCCGCTAGAAGCTTTTCTTGAATAGACTTCACTTTTTCCATCGAATCCCTCAAAAGGTCAGTACCCCAAGGTCTAACCTCGAACGAATCAAACCAACCAATGGGAGACCTACATCTCCTACCATACAATGCTTCAAATGGGGCATATCAATGCTTGAGTGATAGCTATTATTGTATGAAAACTCCGCTAAGGGTAAGAAGCTATCCCAATGTCCACCAAACTCTATCACACATGCACGAAGCATATCCTCCAACACTTGAATCGTCCTTTCAGACTGGCCATCGGTCTGAGGATGGAACGCAGTACTAAGGTCCAACCTAGTACCTAATTCCGCATGCAATGTTTTCCAAAACATAGAAGTAAACTGCGTACCTCTATCTGATATGATGGATAGTGGAACCCCATGCAATCGCACTACTTCCGAGATGTAAAGTTTGGCTAACTTTTCTGCATTATAAGTCACCTTGACCGGAATGAAATGAGCAGATTTAGTCAACCTATCAACAATCACCCAAATGGAGTCATACTTACCCATTGTCTTCGGAAGACCAACCACAAAATCCATTGCAATTCTTTCCCACTTCCATTCTGGAATGGGCATTCTCTGAAGTGTTCCTCCGGGCCTTTGGTGTTCATACTTTACTTGTTGACAGTTTGGACACTTAGCAATAAAGTCAACAATATCACGCTTCATTCTACTCCACCAAAAGTGTTGTTTTAGGTCACGATACATCTTGGTTGCACCCGGATGTATAGATTACCTTGAACTATGAGCCTCTATCAGAATAGTGTTGATCAAATCATCGACTCGGGGTACGCATACCCTTCCCTTGATTCTCAAAACACCTTCCTCATCGATTTGTGCTTCCTTAGCCTCCCCTCGCAATACTTTATCTTGAATTCTTCTTAGTTTCTCATCATCAAACTGTTTTCCCTTAATTTTGTCAAGAAAAGAGGATCTTGACTCCACAGAAGCCAACAATCCTCCCTTCTCATTTACTTCTAATCTCATCAAGTCGTTAGCTAGAGTCTGAACCTCTCTAGCTAATGGGCGTCTAGAGGCTTGCAAGTGAGCTAGACTTCCCATGCTTCCCGCTTTTCTACTTAAAGCATCCGCCACAACATTCGCCTTCCCCGGATGATACAAAATGGTGATGTCGTAGTCCTTCAGTAGTTCCATCCATCTTCTCTGTCTAAAGTTCAAATCTTTCTGAGTAAAGACATACTGAAGGCTACGATGATCCGTGTAGACCTCACACTTAACCCCATATAAATAGTGTCTCCATTGCTTTAATGCAAACACTACCGCAGCCAATTCTAAATCATGAGTTGGGTAGTTACGTTCATGCACTTTTAATTGTCTCGAAGCATAAGCAATCACACTCTTCTCTTGCATTAGTACTGCACCCAAACCCGAATAGGATGCATCACAGTAAACAATGAAGTTCTTACCCTCTACTGGTAAGGTAAGGATAGGTGCGGTAGTCAACAAAGTCTTGAGCTTCTGAAAGCTTTCCTCACATTCGTCCGACCATACAAATGGAACATTCTGCTTAGTCAAGTTCGTCAATTGGGAAGCAATAGAAGAGAATCCCTTGACAAATCGACGGTAGTAACTAGCTAACCCAACAAAGCTCCTTATTTCTGACACATTAGTGGGTCTTACCCAATTCTTCACTGTCTCAATCTTAGAAGGATCCACCATCACTCCATCCTTAGAAACCACGTGCCCCAAGAAGGACACCGCATCTAGCCAAAACTCACACTTAGAGAACTTGGCATAAAGCTTTTTCTCCCTCAGCATTTCCAATACCATTCTCAAATGCTCTTCATGTTCCTTCTTGCTCTTTGAGTATACCAATATATCATCAATAAATACGATCACGAAGAGGTCCAAATATGGCTTAAAAATCCCGTTCATCAAGATCATGAACGCAGCAGGGGCATTCGTAAGACCAAAAGACATCACTACAAATTCGTAATGCCCATACCTCGTTCGAAAAGCAGTCTTTGCCACATCCGTTGCCCGTATTTTCAATTGATGATAACCGGATCTCAAGTCAATCTTAGAGAAGACACAAGCACCTTGTAACTGATCGAACAAGTCATCAATGCGAGAAAGAGGATACTTGTTCTTTATGGTTACCTTGTTTAGTTGTCTGTAGTCTATACACATTCGAAAACTCCCATCCTTCTTCTTTACAAACAAAATCGGAGCACCCCAAGGAGAAGCACTTGGTCTAATAAAGCCTTTGTTAAATAACTCTTGAAGTTGTGCTTTTAACTCTCTTAACTCCGAGGGAGCCATTCTATAAGGGGGTATAGAAATGGGGTGAGTACCGGGTTCAAGATCAATACAGAAGTCAATATCCCTATCCGGTGGCATACCAGGAAGATCTGCAGGGAACACATCCAGAAACTCACGAACTACTGAAACTGACTCAATCGAAGGTACTTGGGTAGTGTCATCCTTGAGATGTGCCAAGAAAGCTAAACACCCTTTACTAATCATTTTCCTAGCACAAAGAAAGGAGACGATGCGGACCGGATTGGGAGTGTAGTCACCCTCCCACACTAACGGGTCTGTCCCAGGCTTGGCTAACGTCACCATTTTAGCATTACAATCCAAGATTGCAAATTGCGGAGAAAACCAAGTTATACCCAGAATCACATCAAAATCGTCCATTTCTAAGATAACCAAATCTACATAGGTGTTGCTCCCCACAAAGTTCACCAAACAAGACCTATACACCTTTTAAACTACCACAGACTCACCCACCGGAATAGAAACACGAATAGGCATATCAAGTAATTCACAATGTAATTTTAGACCATTAGCAAATGAGGAAGATACATAAGAAGACGCGGATGTAGGATCAAACAATACAGAAGCCATGCAATCACAAACCAGAAGATTACCTGTGATGACAGCATCAGATGCCTCCGCTTCAGGCCGCCCAGGGAAAGCGTAACAATGGGCCCTATCGTTCGTCTGTCCGTTGCCCCTACCATGTTGTGATGTAGTGGCCCCAGTTTGCCCATTACCTCTGCCGTTTTTGTGACCACTATTACCTCGACCACCATGCCCTCCAGAAAAACGGCCTCTACCATGACCACCTCTACCTCTAGCTATTGGGGGTCTGTAACTTGGTCGGGGACAATTTCTCCTAATATGTCCAATCTCCCCACATCCATAACATTCTTTGGAGTCGATCATATGCCCCTCGGAGAAGTGTTGACCGGTCTTAGGTGGTCCCCCAACTACAGTCTGTAGTGAAGACTTAATTGGTCGGACTAAGTAATTTCCCGAACCCGGTCCTCTAGTGTAAGAACCACTAAACTCACCTCCCTTTCGAAGACTTTTTGATGTCGATATGGTGGTGAAGTCGTCTGGCTTCACTCCTTCCACTTCTATCACAAAGTCTACCACCTCTTGGAAGGATTTTGCCGTTTCCGCTATCTGTAAGGCCGAGATCCGCAATTCTGACCTCAACCCCTTCACAAACCGGCGAATCCGCTCTTGAGGACTAAAACAGAGTTGAGTGGCATATCTGGTTAGTGCACGAAACTTAGCCTCATAAGCATTAACCGACATCCTACCTTTCTCTAGGCTCAAGAACTCATCCCTTTTCCTATCCCTCAAAGTCCGGGGGATATACTTCTCCATAAACAAACTAGAGAATGAGGCCCAAGTCATAGGTGGTGCTTCTATTGGTTGACACTCGATATGTGACCGCCACCACATTTTGGCGTTCCCTTGAAACTGATAAGTCACAAACTCCACACCAAACCGTTCTACTATACCTTTCTTGTGTAGTAAGTCATGACAGTCAACCAGAAAATCATAGGCATCCTCCGATTCAGCACCCTTGAAGAGCGGAGGTTTCAATTTCAAGAACTTACTGAAAAGTTCATGCTGATCATTTGTCATTATAGACCCAGTAGTCAGACGTGGAAATGTGCCTATGTCCAATGGAACATCCATGCGGGGAGCCATAGTAGCCGCATGTTGTGCTTCTGAAACCGGAGGTGTTGGCGCAGAAAACACTGGAGGTGCCTGACCTTGATCAGATAACCCGCTAAGATAACCAAGAACCTGATTGATCATCTCTGGGGTAGGTTGAAGTGGCATTTCCTCATTTTGCACATGTTCAGTTTCCCCATCCTCCCCTTCTCTTATTACTTCCTCGGTCGGTGGAGGAGTCACTGCCCTAGTATCAGATGGGCTAGGTGCTTGTCCTCTCCCTCTAGAGGACGTCCTCCCACGACCTCTTCCACGGCCCCTTGCCGCTGTTCTTCCTCGAGCCACAGCCCCAGTGGCTGGCTCAGTTGTTTCATGTCTGGCCGATGTTGGTGATGGCGTAGTCGTTGCTCAAGTTCTAACCATCTGCGAAAGAGAGTGAAGATGGTCAGATACCAATTCGTATCGCCTAGATACCAATTGGACTCAAGTAGTAGCACGAAAGAAAGAATGAAAGAGTGAAATTTTTCCTAAAGTCTTATAGCCTCTCAAGGAAAAGTAAAGGCGTCCCCCTACCGTTCCTTAAGACTCTACTAGACCTGTTCTTGTGTGATGAGACCAACGAACCTAATGCTCTGATACCAAGTTTGTCACGACCCAAATCCGAGCCGCGATTGGCACCCACACTTACCCTTCTATGTGAGCGAACCAACCAATCGAACCTTAACATTTCAATGTAATAACAACAAAAAGTAATGCGGAAGACTTAAACTCATTAAAAATCGATAATCAACTTCTATAACTCAAAAACTTATCATTATCCCCAGAATCTGGAAGTCATCACCACAAGAACATCTATAATCAAATGACTAGACTAAGAGTATTCTAAATGCTAAAAATACATAAGAAGCTAGTCCGTGCCGGAGGTTCAAGGCATCAAGACGTGACGGAGGAGATCCAGTCCAAGCTAGAAGTGTTAGCTCACCCTGAAGATCCAGTGGGACGAAGACTGGCTTGAATTACTGTTGAGTCGAAGATGACGGCGTGTTTGCTGCATTCCACAATTAAACAAGAAGAAAACAATAAAAGTAGGGGTCCGTACAAACACGGGTACTGAGTAGATATCATCGGCCAACTCAAAATAGGGAACAGTATATATCAAGTATTATCATAAATCAACTATAAAACTCAACATGTAACAACAACAAGTACTATAATCATCAATAAGTACCATCAGATTCACACATGAGGGCTCAAGCCCCAATACCATACTCATTTGGAAATCATGTTCGTTAGATTTAGTATATTAACATCTTTCAAGATTCATTATCTTTAATTCTCTTGTGTCGGTACATGACACTCCGATCCCTCATATTCATTATTCCTCTTGTGTCGGTACGTGACACTTCGATCCCCTATATCTACGTGTCGGTTCGTGACACCCGATCCCTTAATTCTACGGGTCGGTTCGTGACACCCGATCTCCTAATTCTACGTGTCGGTTCGTGACACCCGATCCCCTAATTCTACGTGTCGGTTCGTGACACCCGATCCCCTAATTCTACGTGTCGGTTCGTGACACCCGATCCCCTAATTCTACGTGTCAGTTCGTGACACCCAACCCACTAAAATCATTCTGTAAATCATCAGGCCTTCTCTACACCAAGGCATAATCAATCCCATTACTTTAATTCATCAAGCCTTCTTATATACCAAGGCATCATTATTAATAATGTATTTTAAAGTTTCTTTTCAAGATTTGGGATTCAATATTTTCATCATGCTTATCTTATCACAATCACATAATCATATTCTTGCAAGCATACAAATAAGCATATAGCAGGGTTTACAATATTATCAATACATATCATTCTCTATTAGCAGTTTACTACGAATATCGTAAGAGAAACCATAACCTACCTCCACCGAAGAATTGAAATCAAGCAAGTTAATCCTCAAAGCTTGGTGTTTTCCTCCTCTTCTCGATCGTTTCTCTCTCTCCCTTCTTGTTCATTCTATTTTCTTATTCAAACCCTCTTTCTTTTACCCTAATTAGTATAAAATTAAGAATAAAAGATGGCAATAATACCCCACTAATTAACTTAGGGTTACCTCTTTTAACCCTCAAGAATTTGAGTTATTAATATAAACCCACGAAGTCTATAAATAAGGAAAGAATAGTCCAAAAACGTCCCTTAAAACTTCACCAGAAATCCGACTCTGCCTGGGATTTGCGCAACCTGTGACGGGCCGTCGTGCCTGCGACGGTCCGTCCTGCAGGTCGTCGCAGAGTTCAGAGACCCAAATTTCCACCAAGGATCTGTGACGGTCCGTCACACCTATGACGGTCCGTCCTGCCATTCCGTCACAAAGTTCAGAGAGTTGATTTTCAAAACCCAATTTCAGATTTTCTAAGTATTTTTGGATGAGACCCCCTCGACGGTCCGTCGTGCGGTCCGTCGCTTCTGCCAGTTTTTTCAGAATTGAAGTCTGTTGCTCAAAATGACTAAACGGGTTGTTACAATAATACATGTTAAGATAATCATAATATCTAAAACAAATCATAAACAAAGCAAGTCAAAAGATCAATATACATACCTCACTAATTGATGAAGTTTAATGGAGAAACTAGATCCTTTGCATCCCTAGAACCCATCTGTAGGTTAGTCTTCAGTGGGGTATATTAGGGACAGAAAAAGAAGAGAGAAGGAGGAGCAATTGGATTTGGGAATAATGAGGGTTAGGTTAGTTTAATTAAGTTAGGGTATTCATATAGGTGATGAGCCAAATTAATTAAACACCCCTTAACCCTTAACTAATTTAACTAATACACTAAGTAAATAACTTATCTTAACTTAAAATGTACAGCAAAAAAAATAGACATCACAGATGAGACCACGTTTATGGTTCATTTGTCAAATGACGTGCAAAGGAAAAAACAATAGACACCACTGAAGAGACCACGTTTATGGTCCATTTGTCAAACGACATGCAAGGAACTAACCGTACTGTTGGTCCGTCGTTTTTGTAGTAGAATTTTCAGAACAGGCCTCCCATGGATTTGTGTATGTGACCATCCACACACCGTCGATTGGTCCACGATCCGTCGTTTAAAATCATTTGTGGTATCTATTTTTTGGCAGCTTTTTACCAAATTTCAAGGGTCCTCTTTAAGAGACCTTGTTTGGTCCTTGGGGATTCGTACCTGGACGTTTCAACTAAAAATTAAGTCTAATACGTGTTAGTCACCCTTCAATTAAAAATTCATCATTTTCCGAATCCTAAAACTTAGACAAATAGGCTAAGGCACACTAGAACGTCTTGAACTAGTTTTCAGACTTCCTAAATGTTCCTTGACTTTTTGATTCCTAAACTTCCTAAATAATTTAAATTCTTTTTTTTTCAACTTAAATCAGTGACGCAACCTTTAAAAAGTCATATTAGGCTCTAGAACTCGTCTTAGACGTTTGGAATATTACTGCAATGCACCATGCTAAACATGAGAGATCTTACTTCCTCCATCCCAAGTTAACATGAGATTCATAACCCCAAACTATCATGAGTGTAACGACCCGCAAGTACACCATTTATGAAGAGAGCACTCTTGAGTCGTAACAAGGGGTACATTACCCTTCAGGGTCTTCTACAAGCCTCTTAACTATAGTTCATTACATAATATATGAAAAGTAGTGCGTAAATGAAAACATTTAACAACATTAATAATAAGGAAATATATTTTATAAATACTAAGGATAAATCTTGTCTTCACAATCTAACTTAAAGACACAACAAAAATATATTAGGGACACGATTCTTTACATTAATGGAAAAAACATATTATGTTTTACACAAATCTTAGAAGAGAAAGAAAGAAACATAAACTAAGTTCTAGTATAGATGAGGAAACACCGACTCTTGGGAGAGTAAACTTCCCAAGCTTGCCTTGTAGACTTCCACTCGTCTCCAACCTATACTTATTCATGGGGTTACTACCAACATTGTACTAAGTATGGTATATGCAAAAGCATGCAAAAAAGGACATTTTTGTTGTAATAATGTTTTCATGACATATAAGTAAAATCTTCATTAATATAGAAGTAAAACAACATATAAATCATCATTTAGCATGTAAGGTAAAAATTTACCATATTTAGCCCACTAGTATGCTACACATGTACATATACTTCACTTAGACATAATCTCTATAGAATGTACAATTCAATCTCCATAAAGAATATCAACATGACTATCATCATTATAACTTTACTTGACATATTACGCCGTCAACGCAAATATCAATATACACATATAAATACATATGCATATACTTCACATAAACACCGCCACAAAAGGTGGACCACACCACTCAAGATCATATCAATAGAAACTAAACAAGATAGAACAACATACCCTTCATCCAAACATTCAACACCTTTTATAAATATTTCACAAAAAACATGATAGAGCATATATAGGCAGTAGCTAGCCCAAAATAATATATAAGAAACTCAACTCTAACATTATCTTAGGAAAAGCAAAAAACCCACTTCAGAAGTCAAAACTTGATGATAAATATAAGCATGTTGTCATTGAAGTTTTGACAATAAAATCATAAACTAACATTAAAAACAATATATTTAAATGCTCTATACATTTTCATGCAAAGACCCATGCTTAGAGTCAAAAATGGATGAAGTTGGAGTTTGAAAACCATTTTTGAAATCCCTTTTATGTGGCTTGTTAAATTAAATAAATAACGAACTACCATACTTTTATATGAATAAAACCACGAGATATGGTGAAGAAAACGCCAAAACAAAAACCATCAACACTAGCTCAACCTGGAGTTCTAGCTTCAATGGAGTTTGAGAGGGCTTTTGGAAGAAAATAATCTTTTAAGGGTTTTGATATTTTTATTAATAGGGTTTTTAATAGGGGAATGGGTATATAATGACCTAAATTAGTATATAACACACCCAAAAATTACCCAAAACACCCCTAGATTAAAAGAAACTTTTTATAATTGTCAAACTTCACTTAAATTTGTGGAGTTATCATCGAGAGATAAGTCCGTGACGCGGGGCTGCTCCCACAAGATTTTGGAAAATAAATTTTGAGACAGGGGAGTCTGCAACGTGTCCGTGACGCGAACTGGTGCCCTGCTAGTTCAAATGATTGTTACCTTTTGGCAATGTGCTTTGCCAATGGTGGGGTCCCTTCGTGGGCCCATAGGGAGATCCATGGTGTGTAAGACCTGACCGTTTTGACTATAAACATGTAATTTAGTGCTTTATGGTCATCCCCACTCTATATAGACTCTCAAAAACACACAAAAACAATTACAACATACAAGAACACAGTAGTCGCACACATAAGGCTAGTTTTCAAATGTCTCGGTAATCCTTCGACGTTTAACTTCAAAACATAACAAAGTAACATTAAACATTAAAATTTGGTAGTTTAATACATTATTTACTCATGAAACACCAGCGAAGCTCTAGTTCAATATAGTTCGTTATGAGGGTCCTTACATTCTCCCACACTTAGAAAAACATTTGTCCTCTAATAAAACTTACCATTTTAAAGGACATCAAATGCTCAACATCGAAGCATATGAAAGACCACATCATGGACAAAACATTCTTAGTCAATTCACTAACTTAACAACATAAACAACTACACATTGATAAGCATTTTAGCAACACAAGAAAATTTTAGAACAATTTTCGTAACTCAAAACACACATTATTTTTTTTTAAATTAAGAAAGAACGACCTTCTCCAACATTAGGCATGCTCATATAAATCATTCCTACACACATGGAAACCATTCATCACGAAAATACAATTTATAATTTTTTTAAAAAATTTCTTATAGTGAACAAGAAATCATCACAGTAAAGCTTGCATAATAAGTCATTAATTCATATTTTAAGCAACACATTAACAAAGCATGACAAAAAGGAGAGACAAGACCATATAAACTAATCATATAACACTAAAACAACAACCATAAACAATAAGACTAACTGGGACTTTCAATATGGATTAATATTCTCCTCTAGATCCAAGTGCATAGAAACAGTTCTTCTTTGGAGCATTAGGATCTAAACCACCTTGAGGATATTGGTTGACCGTTTTTTCCTTTGCCTTGAGGTTAGGGAAATCTCTCATCTTGTGTCCGCTATTCCCACCACAAAGGAAACCATCTGTATTGGAAAGACACTTACCCAAGTGTTGCTTCCCACAAGTAGCACACCTATACCTCTAAAAAGCATGGCAACATTCCTGGGAATTTTGGTTTGAAACCTTATCCTTCTTCCCCATGAAAGTCTCTTTGTGATAGAACCTCTTCTTAGGTTTGGGTTGACTTTGTTCATTAATCATATGCCCCTTCCCATCCATATTCCTCTACCTAAGGTTGGACTCCTCAATTTGTTGAGCATACACCATAAGCCTAGCGATATCCATATCTTTGAGGAGTGTTGTTGTACAAAACTTATTTTCCACCAAGCGAGACATCCCTATCAAAAACATATTCATCCTAGCCCTAGTATGTTAACCAAGGTTGGGGCATACATAGAGAGTTGGGTAAACATGAGATAGTACATTTTCACACACATTTCCCCTTGACGAAGGTTCACGAATTCCACCAACTTCCACTACCTCAACACTAAGGGGAACCCTATCATGAAAAGCCACTTTGAACATTTCCCAAACTATCGGACCTTTCTTTAAAAGTCTCTCTTCCCTCCATTTCTCAAACAACACTTAGGCCACATCTTTGAGTTAATAAAGGGCTAGATCCTCTCGCTCTGTAGGAGTCATATTTATAGCATTCATGACCTTGAACATTTAATCTATGAATACTTATGGAACTTATCCACCTTGCTGCCATGGAAAGTAAGAGGGTTCATCGTCATGAAATATTGCATTCTAGAAACGGGATTACTTGCATTTGGTTGTGGTACAACTCCTAGTTTTTCTGGGGCAACCACATGATTACTGACGACTTGAGCTTGAGTCATCGTGGGTTGGGTAAAAACCCGAAGGGCAACCCTTATATCAACATTAGTTATGTCTCCTTCTAAATAGGGAGCTTCAGGACCTTAGGGTATTGGAGGAATTTGGGGCACTTAAGGTTCCTAAGGGGGAGCCTCTTCATTCATTTTCTCTTGGAAAACTATAGGGACTTCCTCACCATGGGGAGGGATCCTCTCATTAGATACTACTCCATCTTCTCTTCTAGCTAGTGTCCTCCTCATATTTATGTCCTAAAAACATAAAAGAAGAGGTCAAAAAAGACATCTTATAGACTTCAACTCGATGGCTGGATACTAGAATAATGATGAAAGTAAAAATTCTATCATCTTATTGCCTCCCTCTCATGGATATGTTGCGACTCAGACCAATGAAGAAGACTCTACTAGAAATGGATTGTGAGACTTTGGACCCTAAACTATTTCCCAAAACCATATGCTCTGATACTAAGTTTGTAATGACCCTCAAGTACACCCTTTAAACGGAAGCATTTTTGAGTCGTAACAAGGCGTACTTGACCTTTTGCGGTCTTGTACATGCCTCTAAACTATTAGTTATTACATAAAATCTGAAAAGTAGCGTTGAATTATAAACTTTTCACAACATTATTAATAATAAGGAAATATCTTTTTATAAAAACTAGGGAAAATGAACAAGTAGCCCCTCAACTTATGTCCATAATTATAGAGACAGACTTATACTATATTAAGGTCCAATATAAGTAATTTTCTACCCCTTTCGCTCTATGTGGCACTAGCTTAAAACAAAGTCTACAAGCATTGGATCTACAAGATAGTGTTACGTAGGCCAAAAAGGGGTAGAAAACTATTAAAAAAATAAGTTCAGGGGGGCAAATAGAACCTTTGTATAGTATATGTGTGTCTCTGAGATTTCGAGCATAGGCTGAGGTGGTACTTGTGCATTATCCCTAAAAACTAAGGATAAGTCTTGTAGTCACAAGACAAGTTAATGAAAAAACATAAATATCATAGGTACATGGCCCTTTACATTGTAAGAAAATACCTAATAAGTCTTATACAAGTCATAAAAGAGAACTAAATAAACATAGACTATGTTCTCGAATATATGAGGACATATCGGGCCTTGAGAGAGTAAACTGCCCAAGCTTGCCTTTTAGAATTTCACTCCCCTCCAACCTATACTTCTAGAGTATTCAAATGTATGGGGTTAGTACCAATATTGTACCAAGTATTGTTTATGAAAAACATGAAGAAGAGGACATTTTTGATGAAATAAAGCTTTCATGACATGTAAGTAATAACTTAATGAATATTGAATTAAAAAAACTTGTAAATCATCATTTAGCACATAAGTTAAAACTTCCATAATTTTATCACTAAATGACACTTTAAATTGAACTTAGAAACATAACAGTGAACTTACATTCATTTCAACTTACAGTGAACTCATTAACCGTGAAATTTCCTCATCCAAAGATATCGTAACACTCACTAAGGTAAGACATGAAGCAACCGGTGATACAATCCTTTCAATACATACCTAAGTGTTCCTAATGACAACCAGCAAGGGGCTTACTTCATACGGGCAACAAGTACACACTCAACATCAAGAGCACTAGAGGAACATGCTTACATTTAAGTACTTCACATAAGAACCCTTCTCAAATAAAACCCCCAATTTACACATAGTGTAATATTAAAGTAGCATCTTATACTACTACCCCTACCAAGTTCTGCTTGATCATTCCCTTAGATTACGCACGCCATATTTATTATTCATAAACTTTATCTTACAAGAAATAACCATAACATGCATTCTTGACATTAGACACTAAAATCACATAACTTCATTTACATCATATAATTACTTAACAACCTATTCATATAATTCATATAAAGACACATCAAGACTACCTCCACATTCCTACTTGTGCAATGGATAGATAGTGTCCCATACCACCATCTACCCTGAGTATTACACCCTTTAGAAGACTTAGTTCATTACATTCTTTTAGTGGGAAATTTCTTTAACCGACATAGACCATAAGAGCTAGACATGGAATCCCGGTATTAACCCCTACAAAATTAGTGATCCTCACTTGCCTAGGGTAGGTTTATTCTTGGGCCTTTCAATGGATTCTCCATTAGCTACTCCTATGCAGGCGCATAGTGAAGGAATGAGAAGATTGCTTTTAAGTAACTAATTCACTAATGATAAGGCTTACTCATGTCAATACGTACATTGGATACAACATCAACTAACAAAGTGTAACCAACCCTTCCTCTCGGTGCGAAGCATAACTCCGACACGTAGTCTTAGAAATTCATTAGTATATGTTAAGAAATAACTATTGGACATTACATCTCAATTCTCGAAGGGTACCCATTTCCCAACATATCATAGAAAGCTTGTAGGAATAGTGAGGCTGTTACTAAACACATCACCTAATCTCAGAAAGAGTGTTCACCCCAAACACCCCATTCGCATACTATAGGTATTGTAGGGATGGTCTAGACACTTCATATCTACTCACGAAGAATGTCCACCTTATGATTACCCATTCACATTCATTAACTTTATTCATTCATTCACAGTGTCTATGTGAGTACATGTGAGCATACCTTTCACATAATCACCAATTTCATAGCATCGACTCCTAAACATACTCATTATTCCCACATTAATCATATTTCTTACCCTATCATGCTTCACATATACATATATTTCACTTTCACCTAATCTCTAAATGATATACAATTCAAGCTTCATAACTCATATTAACATGAACATTATCATTATCACTTTACTTCAAATATAAAGCCTTCAACGACACACTCAGTATACACATATAAAAACATACTCATATTTTTCAAGTAATCACCACCACCAAAGGTGGATCATAGCACTCAAGATCATTTCAATGGAAACTAAAAAAAATAGAATATTTTCCCCTTCATCCAAGCTTTCAGTGCCATTTATAAATACTTCACCAAAACAATATGATAGAGAATATATAGGTAGTATATAAACCAAAATACAACAAAATAAACTCAACTCTAACATAATTTAGTTAAAACTAACAAACTTGCTTCACAGGCCAAAAGTTGATAATAAGTTTAAGCATGGTCTCACTGAAGTTTTGATCTTAAAATCATCAAATAACACTAAAAATAACATATTTCAATCTTCTAAATGTTTTTATGCAATGACCCATGCTTAGAGTAAAAAATACAAGAAGTTGGAGTTTGAAAACCCGTTTTGAAATATCTTTGAAGTGGCTTCTTCAATGAAAAAAGTTTAAGGATGAACTACCATACCTTAATATGTATAAACCCACGATATTTGGTGAGAAAAATGCCCAGAAACCTTCAATTTATATCAACCTTGAGATATAGCTCTAATGGAGTTTGAGAGAGCTCTTTGGGGAGAAGAACCTTTTGAGGGTTTTAAATTTTTTATTTCTAGTTGAGGGTTTGTGGTTTTTTGTTGGGGATTGGGTGAATAACAATCTAAAATCAGTACATAAAACATCGCAAGATACCCGAAACACCCCTACATAAAAAAAGACATTTTCAGACTAGTAAAACTTTACTTAATTTTTTTGAGTTATCGTCGATACACAAATCCTCAATGCGGAGATGTTCCGAAAAAATTTCATAAAATAAATTTTCAGACAGGGGAGCCGCGACGTGTCCGCATCGCAAACCAATATTTTTTCCATGGGTGCACCAAGTCCCCGATGCGTATTGGTTCCCTTCTAGTTCAAATGCTTACTTCCATTGAGTTTTTTGCTAGGCCAAAAGAGTGGTCCCTTCGTGGACCCTAGGGAGATTCTTGGGGGGTCTGACCTGGACATTTTGATCGTAAACATTTACATCAAGGTGTTAGGTCATACCAATGCTTTTAGACTCTAAACAACATATAAAAATAGATACAACAAACAAGGATACACTAGTCGCACACACAAGGCTAATTTCTAAATGTCTTGGTCGTGCATTGAGGATTCATTTCAAAACTTACTAGACTGACTTCAAACATTAAAATTAGCTAGTTAAATACATTATAAATGCATGTAACACTAGAGAAACTCTAGTCCAACCTAGCTCTTTATGAGGGTCCTTAGAATGAGACCTCACATCTAAAGCTAACACACCTTGGTCTTATCATACCAAGTCAACCTAACAAGAAGAGAATTATTCAATACAACTTCAAGCTATTCTAATTCATCTTAAGTAATTAGGTAAACCTAGAATCCATCTACGTGAGAGAAATTACTTTTCCTATCATGTCCATGTGTATGCATAGAAGAAAAAGAAAACCAATCGCTTAACAATGACTTCACCCCAAAAGACCTAGCATCCATAGCATACAAGCCATATAATCGGTTACTTCCTTTAATTCATCATGATATATGTTCCATACATGTTAATTCATTCAATTTGATAATTAGAAGGTAAGTCTATGTATACATGATCACATAGGTTCAATTCCATCTTTGCAAGTCAAGACCAAGCTGGCAATTTATCCTAGTTCAATTCATATCTAGGTGATTCAATCTTGATCTAATAGTATACAATACAATAGAATTCAGAAGATTAACTTAGAACCTTCATCAAGCATCTAATGGCCTAAAGCCTCCATGATCACCTTAAACTTCAAATATTACAATTCAACATAAAACGTTATGAATACATCACATAATAATCAAATGAAAACAGTTGAATGCTACCTACTAGACTGGATCACTAACAAGCCTTACCCACATTGAAATCACAACCCTATCTAGATTTGGGTTCTTTTGATTCACAATAAAGGAATAATTAGGTAATTATTACTGGAAGAATCCATCTATGAATATGCTTCACATACCATATATTACAGACTTAAACCCAACTTGAAACCTTGATGAATTCATCTTTAAAGCAAACCCAAATTTCTCTAATTCTATAATGGTGTTATCGAGTGAGCTTTGGAGAGGAAGAAGTTTTTATTTGGAGTATACAATATAAATGGATTTTTTTATTAAATACAAAACAAACACCTAAAATAACCGCCAATAATTAATCCCTAAAGTACCCAAAATACCCCTCCAACTATTGGACCATTTAACCTATTCTAATTTGACATAAAATTGACGTGGCCAAATCTTGTGTTCACTGTGCGTCATAGGGTCACCTCCAAATCATGGTTTGGGAAATTAATTTGGGACAGAATGGTTAGTGATTGCCCCGCGTCGCAGGGAGAAAATTTCCCCTTGAGTGATGGTTGTGAGTGCCGTAGCAACCTCCATATGTTGGCTGCTTGGAAGCTTTGTTTGCCTACTTGTGGATCCTCTTTGGGGACCGTTAGGGTGGTCCTCAGGATTTCTTACCCAAACATTTTGTACATTTACATGTCATTCTAGTAGGATCCCACAATACTTAATTTCACCTTTATACCTTACCCCAAAACTCTACTACAAAATTGTATAACACACTAGTTGAACTTAGACTAGCTTCCGGATGTTTTGGAAATTTAACATTCATACTCTTTCAAACATCATATATTGCCTCAAAACACTAAAATTATTCACTAAAAACCCTTGTAACTCATTACACTCAAGTTAGGTTTTATATTCAACTAGTTCATTTTGGGGTCCTTTATAGGGGGCTGGAGACTTCAAATTTTTGTAATTTTTTGTGCACTTGCATCTTCTCTCCATTTACTTTTCTTTCTATCATTAATTTTTTAAAATTAAAAATGATTATAACCTTGACAAATTACTTTCTCAAGTTGATCTTTTAGAAAGATCACCACAAAATATGATAGTCCATACAAGTTCTTT
Source organism: Solanum lycopersicum (assembly GCF_036512215.1). Lineage (NCBI taxonomy): Eukaryota > Viridiplantae > Streptophyta > Magnoliopsida > Solanales > Solanaceae > Solanum > Solanum lycopersicum. Next base: position 38,233,809 of record NC_090803.1, read on the forward strand.
TTTAGTAGTAGTTCTTAAACAATTTATAAGATAGAAAAATTGATGCAGATGTTTCGTATGACAAGTTAAGATGATTTAACATTGTACATGCATGTTCTACAATATTTTTTGTTCTATATATTTTGCATTTGAATTTTTTTTTATATTCACTTCTGGAATGAAAGAGACGAAAAAGCATGTTTTTTACGATTTTATATTTTTAATATGTTCAATTTATAATATTTAATTCTAATTTAAGGTACATTTACTATATATTTATACTTTTTAGGTTACCTCATTCGTACTTTCCTCTATTTATATGCAATCAAATTCCGTAGATTTTATGTGAGGATAATGTAAAAGATAAAGTTGACTAATATCCAACTAAATAGAATTACATAGAAATTATAATCCATATAGATCTTGACACTACATCATCACGTCCCGAACCTAAACCCTGAAGGTAGCTGGCACTCAAAAAATAATGTTGATTCTCAAATTAACCCTTTGCCTGGATCATTACTCAGCGGAAGACATTTCTCAAGCAAAATATAAACTAATGATGCAAAAATAACTTTAAAAACTTAACATAAGTGGAACTCCAATAATCACCTCGAGATAATATAACAAGTATTAGTTAAATTGCCAATGAACTCAAAATATTACTAAAACAAAACAAATAATGATAGACTTCTCGCATTTCAAACTATATTTGAACCCTCTACTGTTAAAGAAGGATTGTCAGAACAAGACCCTCAACATCCTAACAAACTAACACTAAAAGTTGAACCCTCCAAAAGCAAAGAAGTTCAAAAAAGCTTACTTTAAATGCAAATGCTCTCAATAGAATGCTTATTTTTGACAATGAATACTTGTATCTGCATCATAAAAGATGCAAGCTGAATAGCGCCTGTACATGGAATGTACGAACATATAAAGGGAATTCAAAAGAATACACATAAGCTTGAACTAATAAAAAAGAAACATACTAACCTCTTCTCAAAATTACTCAAATAAATTCAATTCAAATTCCCCTAAAAGATAGGATATTCAACAAAAGGATAAGATAATCAAGTAAAAGGTAATTTACTCAACTCAAAGATACTAGACTGAAGATACTCAACTTTATATACTCAAGTCCAGATACTCAACTTAAGATACTCAAGGATTAACAAAAAATAAAAGATGCAATATATGAAAAACATTTAAACACTTTAGATAATAATTCAATTGTATGTTGAAATACAATAATAACTCTTATGTGTGAGATTCTCTGACTAACAACCATCATTATGAGCTATGTGATAGTACACCGCCATGCCCATCTTGCGAGAACTTTCTTATATCTTGTCGTATTATAAGACATCTTCAATTAAGTGGATCCACTAATATATACTGAAAAAACAATAATGAATCATCTTAAAAGAATAATCTTTTTTTACCTATGTTGACATATACGGTTTATAAGATCTTTGAACTCTTCCAATGCTCGATACTACTCTCAACTAATACAACTAATTTTGAAATATTTAAAATATTTCTTGATCCTCAAACTTTGAGATTATTACTCAAAAGGTTCTTTAAAAAGAGATAGTGCTAAAAATCCACATGAACTAATTTGGAAATAGAAATTTTCTCACATCATAGATGTGAAAATATTTACTCTTGTTAATACTTAATTATCTTATATTCAATTCTTACAAAAACAAATCTTGACTCTGCTGCTACTCCTATTCGTTTACTCAAATCTAAAACAAAGCAAAAATAATTGTAAAATATTTCTAAAAAAAGGGTTCATGCCGAATTATGAACGTGAACAATTCAATTCAAGATTTTCAATAACCACACATAAAACATAATACTCGAAACTCAACTACTCTAGAAATCATTGATTCAATGATGCTACACATCTTAAAATTTCTTGACTCATAAGGCTCATACTGAATTTTATGCATGAACAATTCAACTTATGCACTTTCATATATAACAAATGGTAGTCCTACAATTAGTAATATAATATTTAAGAAATAAGGAACTCAATATACAAGATGTAGAACTAGAAGGTACTAGTCCTCTGAACACTCAATTTATAGATGTCATGTTGAATTAATTCAATGAGTGACTCGACACAAGGGTCTAAATCAACTAAAATATCAATGCCAATCTTAACTCGAACATAATAAATTCTTATGACCCAAACAATTTTAGCGAAACTAACACCAGGAACCATACATTTACTCAACTCATTCGCAACACATGCCTCAAGAACTCAAATAACACTCGATGACAATTAATTTCAAGAACTTAAAAAAATTCTCAAGAAGGACAATATCATGAATTAATTAAAAATTTGAAAATCTTGATTGGTGTGGAAAGAATAAAAATCATGGTGAGAACTTCCAAACTCGATGAACCTTTGAAGCTTTCCCCTTTTTTCTCCTCTTGAACTTATATATAAATCCTAAGTGTATTTAGTATTGTGAAATCAAATAAAAATCATTTTCTACCTCTAATCTATTACTGAAAATGAGTTAGGATAGTGGGCATAAGGAAAATACCGAAGTTCCCCTCTTTAATTCTTTTGAGCTTCCTTTAACTGGATACTCTTAACTCTAAACAGCATATATCCCTCATCTAAAATCATAATTTAAAATACTTAGCGACTATGGATAGAGGAATTATATTTGTTTCATTTTACATATTAAGGGAAAACTAAATCATCTTGTACTCAAAGTTATGATCAATTGACGTTGACCCAAAACATAAGAAAACTGATGGAAGACTTAAACAAATTTATCTTTTGGTCTTTGTTGAACTAGAGATGTTACATGAAGTGACCTTATTTAAAATTAGTTGGAAAAATTTCTTCATAATGAAGAAGGGTTCGAGTCATAGCTCAAAATAAAATCTGGGTGTTAAAATATCTCCCCCTTGAAATCAATATCCTAGAATGTTGGCTGACTAGAACAAAACGGGGTTACTTTTACTATTTCTTCTTACTCCTAAAATTGCCTGCTGACATAAGCTAAACTTATTCATATCAATAGGTGGGACTTTCTGCTGCACCGATGAAGAAATATGTTGTTATGAACATAGTAAGGCTCTCTCTGAAGAAACCGCATTTCAAACAAACGAAATGTAGGCATGAAGTAAGAATAGGAATACCATGCTTGTGTAACGTGACTACTAGTTTTTAATCTTAGCAACACTTCTCAACTACTCTCTCCTTTACTTATTACTATACCTCATTGTCTTCAACTAATAGCTCACACAAGGAGTTCATCTTACCAAGGTCTGAGCCTAACATCACACACATCCCATACGCAAGGTTAACCAAAATCCTAGAGTTCGAGTTCTATATCCCTCAATAAGGAATCTCATCCCAATAATATTACTCTTTACCCCATTATTTATCCATAGTGGGATCATATCAACAACTTTATAATGTTAAACAACAATACCTTCAAGCATAGTACTCTAATAACTTGATGGACTTCCACTAAACTACTAATGAAGAAGTTTGCACATACCAACTATAATATCCCGCATTATTACTCCAAACATCCTATGGTCTGCCATTTTATTTTTTCTCATTTAAAAACATCATCCTACTCTTTATCCACATTTACAACTTTAGATGGAATTGTCAGACCATCATTATCACGATAAAAACATTGTCCTTCTCCTTTAAAAAATCACTCCACTACTAAAAGGACATTTGGAAAGATAATTCTCCATTAGGTCTAAAGTTGATACTTGAAAGCTATGGACCTATTCCATCATCTCTAAACTAATCTACGTACTCCTTTACCCAAACACTCAAAATTTTATCTCATTACTACTGAAATCTGCATAAGTAGGTACTAAGACCTCATTCTTGTTAGATATCTCTCTTAATATATTCTCATTTGCTCCTAAAGATGCTCCATTCAGCTTTTTAGGAAAATTTCACTTGCACTACACTATCCCATATTGGCAGCTCAATTATATAATGTAGGAACACATCAGAAAATCATAACCTCGATTGGATCTACCTTCATTTTTGTACTCTATGGGTCATAATACCACATATCATTGCAAGGTACTACTTTGATATCCTGGGCTATTTTAGGTCAAACCTAATAGATCAGATCTAAAAGCTACCACGCTCACCCTTATATTGCCATATTTTGATCACGACAGTCATCTTAAATTCAATCTTATATGTAGTACTAATTACGATATAAATATGGTTGATCAAACCTTATACTACTTGCAACTAAACGAAAAATTTAACAAACACGCACCCACAAAGATCTCACAAAGAGTAGGAAATCTTTAGCTCTTTGTCTATCAACCTACGTAAATATCACCTTCTCCTTTCATTTTCAACTCAAGTAATATTTACTCACTTTAAACGAATGCATTACCTCTCAAATTGTTCTCTCATATTTACAATACGATGCGGTTCCCCCTTCAAAATTAATAAGCCTAACTTAGATATATCACTTAATAAATACTCTTCTCTCTATTTCCACATATATATTTAGTCTTCTCTAAGACGTTGGCACATCAACATCAACTCTATTCTTGATAAAAGTATACTCTATCTCAGATTGACTAGTAATTATATCTTCCTTCTATCAAGAATTCTCTACTAAATTGTTATTCCTTATTCCGCTCATAAAGGAACTCATCACTACAACTGACTTGTTCTTATTGCAATAACATAATATGCCCCACCACTATGTCCCTTTCAAAGATTTCAATACCTCTGCATGATTTTTTCTAACATAAGTTTAATTCCACGAAAATTCTCTGTCCTAAACTAGATCTAACCCGATAAATTTTGACCTAAAAAAGGAAATTACAGTCGAGGAGTTTTGGGAAAGAATAAGCGAAGTTTGAGGGTTTAGAAAGGAGCAACGAAGAAAAGATTTGGAGGGACAGATTAAGGTAGTGTTTGGGCATTGCGCGCTAGCCCCAATTGATGAATATTTCAGAACCACGTGTCTTCCGCCTCAAAAAGATTTTTTTTTTAAAAAATGAGGCAGGTGGCATGTTGCGGAACAACCTTCAAATCATGAACAAATCAAAAATTTAATGAAAAGTCATGTTGGACCTTTATGTTAAAGTCAAACTTGAGTAGTGTTGTTTTGCGTATTTTGGATATGTTAATGTATATTGTTTTTTTTGTAATTTTTCACCCATCCAACAATAAAAAACACAATCTCTCTCTCCTGAAACCTCCATTGAAGAATATTGGATCTCCAAGAAGAGGATCAATTATGAAAGATTCCAACCAAAATTTCATGGCGAAATATTCTTTAAGGTATGATTTCCTTCATTCTTAGAATTCTTTTCCTAGAGGTCCCTCCATAGATGTATCAAAATTTACAAAGAAATATAGAGGTTTTCTTTACACATGGGTCTTCTTTGAAAACCAGAATTATGAATGAATTAAAATGAATTATGAGTACTTAAGGTTGCTTATCTGTATAATGATGGATAATTATTGTTGTTAACTTGGAATTGATTTGTACCTATGTTCTTCCCCAATTTCATATATCTAGGATTTTATAAGGTGAACTAATTGAAGATAATAAATATATTAATTTTTTAAATAAATGTTAATTATGTTATTGCTTTATGAATTACCTTATATTATGTGTTGGTTATGTATTATTGGGTCATTGAAGCATGAATTCTCATTAAGGGAAAGAAGGTATAAATGTTGTTTATTCCTTGATCTTAAGTATTAAATATAAAATCTTTAACTATTAATGCTTCTATATCTAATGTGTTTTTGTTTTTTTAATGACAAGGTCCCATCATCCTGAACCTCATAAAGTAGAATTAGGTATAAAGTATATATGTATGATATGGTATGATTATTATATGATTGAAAGGTTGTTCTCATGATTATAATGCAATGTTAAAGTGAATCGATTACTCACTTTATAGTATATCTAAAGTGAAATTATTGTTCTCACTTATGAACTGATATGGCTATTATGTAAGATGTTTACAATATGAGTCTAGTAAAGGATAATGTGAACTTTTGTGATGACTAAATATGCTTACTAAAGGTAATAGATTATTAGCAGCAAAAGGGAATGTACGTGAGATGGGGATCTCACGTTTAGTAAGTACGCTTCCTTTTATGGGTTTCCTCATTTCTACCAAGTTCGAATTTCCAATATATGTGTTATCACATGATATAGAAGCCCTTATGTTTAGAAAGATACATTTTTTAGTAACAATCTTCTCGACTCTTAACTATGTTCCCCCAAAGGACTCTAGATTAATGGATCCACCTAGAAAGCTATGTACAAAAAGTTGCACCTTAGGCATGTTCTAACCTTTTCTTTTCGGTGTGGGACTGGAACACAAGATCCTATGTAGTTACATGGTCTAATATAGGTTATTGCAACCTATTTCGATAATCTAAAAGTAAATATATGAACTCTTACAACGTCTTAGTTAAGGGGTTCTACATAGTGTAAAAGAGGGTATGATACTTCTCTTACACGTTGCACTGGGGAATACTAAGAGATGGTTGTAGAAGTATTCTCTTATTACTATGTTGACTATGTATTATGTATGATCATTACGTATATGATAAGTTATGATATTATATTTAAAATGTATGTATGAAGTGGGTCGCTTAATGTGATATTTAGCTTTTGATAAGGTTACGGTATACTATTCTTTGAATTGAAAAAGTATTTCTTGGGTTGTTTACATGTTAAGATGATATCATGTTGGGTTGGATTATGATGTTTACTTCATGTGAATATTTGTATTACTTGGTAAAAAGCATTTTAGGATTAAAATGTACTTTCATACATGCATTATTGATTTTATGCTTCAAACCCGTTCTTAGTACGTGTGAAGTACTAACCTATATTTTCATCCTTTTTTCAAAATCATTTTAGGTTTGATCCTTTGAGGAAATTTTATGGCTATTTCTCAAGATACATGGATTTTACTCTAGAAGTTGGCGAGTCCTTAAGTTCAATGACAAGACCTTTATGTTCTAGCTTTAAGCTCCATTGCTTACGTTGGAAGAAGTTGTTGTATTTCCTATTTCTAGAGTTCTTATTGATGTAAGGGATAAATCCCAAATTCTACACTTCGGTGACTAGATTGTATGATGTGACAAAGTTAGATTCTATTTTTCATATATGAAGTGATGTTGAACTTCCAAAGTAATAGTTTTAATGTTATCCACTTTGTATCCTTTGATACATGTGATGACGAATGCTTAGGGCTTGTAAAAGACCTCTTTGTGGTTGAATACGCCGGTAACGACTAGGGGTTCTCTCGGATCATTACAAACTTGATATCTAAGCATAAGATTGAGTATAATGTAGGATTAATGTTACAAAATACCCCTTCAAGTAGATTATTATGTATGTGTGTAAATCGCACCACACTTATGAATGAGAGGCTATGAGATACTTAGGAACTTTAGCTCTCTATTTACTCATTAATTGTGCCGAAGACTCTTAACTCTATCTTTTCCATTCTTGTAATCCTTTTCTTGTTCTTATAGGCAATAAATGCAAGAAAGACTAATGCTATGAGGTCCGAGGAGGAGAATGTGAATGCGGTGGTTCCCCATCAAGCTCCTCAAAACCCTTAAGTTTCTATTGAACAAGGGTTTATGTCTAATGTATAGATAAGGGTGGCTATACATAGTTTGACTGAAGTGTTGGAAACTCATATTTTCTAGGAACACTAGGATGCACCCAAATCTTAGCACTACAGGTTCTAGGTTTAAGGATTTCACAACGATGAATACCCTACTAACTTTGGCTCCAAATTTGAAGAGGACCCTCAAGGGTTCATTGATGAAGTGTTAGAGGTGTTATATTTTATGGGTGTTTCATCACAAGAAAAGGCAATTCTAGTCTCTTGTCAACTCAAAGATAGGGAAGAAGTTTTGTATGAGCAATAAAAGAAAGAGAGGTCTATTAAAGAATGTCTGCATAGTTGGAATTCATTCAAGACGACTTTAATTATTAGGTTGTTTCCCTTGGAATTTAGTTAGAGGATAGTGCAACAATTTTTCAATCTTTTTCAAGGGGTATGAGCATTGTGGACTATAGCCTCAATATCACTTATCTATCAAAATATTCTCCTACTATGGTGGCAGTTTCTATGGATGAGATAAACAAATTTTTTATGGCGATATCCCACTTTGTGGTTAATCAATGTAGGTAGGCTATGTCGCTTCCTCGCATGGACATCTCTTATCTGACGATTTATGTCGAAAAAATTGAGGAGCAAAAGCTTAAGTAAGTTATTATGAAGTTTTAGTGGACAAGGGTCGAATATGAAAATTATTCTAAGGCTAGATTTAATGTTCAAGATAAACAAAGGTTCAAGAAGAGATTCTCCAACCAAGGTCCTCATAATAATCCAAGGGTAAACAAAGGTAAAAAGTCTAACCCCAAGCCTCAAGAAGGAATAGTTTGTGGTTCTTATATGGAGATGCATATTTGTGTTAAGTGTGGTAGAAAATATGAAGGAAAGTACATACTTGGCATGGGTAATTGCTTTAGTTGATTTAAGAGTTTTCAACTGAATATATATTGTCCTATGTTAAAGCAAAATAAAGGGAAAATTCTCAAGAACAAGCAAGTGCTAGGAATCTGGAAGCTCCTGAGAGGAATAATTTATATTCCCTCCAATCACAAGGAGGTCAAGAGAGCTCTTCGAATGTTGTTACCAGTATTTCAAGTATTTTCAATTGATGTTTATGCCTTATTGTATCCCGATGCAACTTTGTGTTTCGTAAGTCCTTTAGTGACTATGAAATTTTGTATGCTTCCTGATGTATGAGATGAACCCTTCTGGATTTCTACCCTAGTGAATTATTTAGTAGTTGCTAAAAGAGTTTAAAAGGGTTGTCCCATATCATTGCCCAATGGAGTCACACTAGTTGTTTTGATAGAACTTGATATGTGGGACTTTGATATTATTTTGGAGTTGGATTAGCTTCATGCTTGTTTTTCCTCCATTGATAACTCGGTTAGTAAAGTTTCAATTTCCTTATGAACCCATTTTAGGATTGAAAAGGGGAAACCTAACTCCAAATGGTCAAATTATTTCATGTCTTAAAGCATGTAAGTTCATTACAAAGTGATATCTCTATCATATTGTGAGAGTGATGGATCTTGATTCCAAGACTCCTCCATTATAGTCGGTTCTCATAAAGAGAGAGTTTTTGGAAGTCTTTCCCGAAGACTTACCCATGTTTCCTCCCAAATGGGAAATAGATTTTGGCGACAAATTATTGTCGATTACTCAACCTAATTAAATCCCTCCTTACTGGACAGCCATGTCCGAGTAGAAGGAATTAAATACTAAACTCAAGGATATTCTAGATAAGGGTTTTATTCAACCAATCATATCCCCATTTGATGCCCTGTTGCTATTTGTTAAAAATAAAGATGGGTTTGAACTAAATATGCCCTAAGAGTGACAATGATCATATGTAGCCTTTGGGGATAGTGTTGGATGTAACACCTTGAAATCTAAGACACATTGAAAATCCTAACATAAGTGTAATAAATTCTAATTACTTTTTCTAAGTCCATCTTCAATAAATATAGGTCATTTAGGAGGTTTAAGAACCAAAATGTTCGAGAACGTCCATAACATTTCAGAAATTTGTTTAAAGGGATGTTAGTGTGCCTTAGCCTATTTGACTAACTTTTGGGAGTCAGAAATGTATATAAAATTGTGGAAAGGTATAAAATAGGTGTTTGAGTGGTTTCATGATTGAAGCTTCAAGGTACGACTCCCCAAGGACCAACCAAGGGCCCATCAGGAGGACCATTGTAGTTTGATGCAATACTGCCTTGATGTGTGCACCAAACGGATAGAAGACATCCCATGTAAATATCGATGGGGCATCGATGTCATTGTCATCCAACACTTAGTATGGTGGAGAAAGCCCTTTACCCCACTGCCTCAAAACTTATCGGCGAGTGCAAAGGTGCAGGATACTGTCTTTGTGTGGATTGACGCGGCGTAGCCGCCACTGTCATCCCCCACAAAAAATTGGGGAAATTCACTCTCCTGCACACTCTCTTACCAAGACAACGAAGTGAAGGACAGACATAGGGCATGTCCGTAGACTCACAAACGACCCATCAATCGGGGTCTCGTCTATGCAAGTCCTAAGATGTTGCACATTTTTAATTAAGTTTATTCAATTAATTATGTGGTTTTGGGGTTAGTAGGTTATTAAAGGGAGACTAATTAAGTTTATTCAGTCCCACTATAAATACCCTCAACCCTCAATAACATAAAGACAACTCTCAAATAAACTCTGTTCCTTCTGTCTTATTTTTCTCTCTACATGAACTCACTATTGAAGACTAGCAAGGATTAGGGTTTGGGGGATGGAAAGGGACGAATTAACCATCAAATTATTTTCAAACGTTAAGATATGGGTTCTATTCACCATTGTGACTATTTCCTTAAAGGGTTCCTTCTAAGAATATTTCAAAAGTTGAGTTTTCTTATGGGTTTCATCCAATTACGAAATTGAAGTTAGCGATTGAGTTGTTAAAAATTTCATAGGGTTATATTGAGTATATTAACATGTAATTCATATTATTTATGGTAATTGTTGATGTTTTTGTCTAAATTGAAGAATATGATCCTCAATCCCTAACCCTTGGTAGTGATCTTGATATATGTTGTATTGTGATTATTCCATTTTGTTGTTGATTTGATTAGTATAATATGTTGTTATTATCATTAAATTAAGATAAGTTATAGTACTATCGTCATAGTTCTTTAGATATGATTTAGGTTATGAATTATTATGTGAACTTAGCCTATGTATCTTGTCTCAAGTTATGATCTAGAGTTGAATTGTGTTATAGAGATACAATTTGCCTTGTTATCATATTGGTTACCATTGTGTGATAATGTTACTCCCCTAATTAGGTTGAGTTATGGTTTGATGCTAAGACCTTCATTATAAACTATGAGTGAGATTTGGTTAGTCTTACAATCTCTATCAATACTTCCAATTGTTATTCATTGTTGCTAAGTCATGATATTACATTGGAGTATGCCTAATACTAGTATTATAGCGTTGTATAATGTTGAATTAAAATGTATTTACTTACTATGTTGTGAGTTTTATTAAGGTGTATGTGATATAAGTATGGTGAAAATTATCAATGTGCCTTGATATGCTAATGTGTTAATCTCACTTATATGAATTCTGATAAAAGGACTTTTACTCATACAATTCTTATTGATCTATTGATGATGATGATTATAAAAGTGGTATACCCTATGATTTAAATTAATCTATGATTGATAATTAAAGGTTAAAGACATTTCCCAAAAGGGACTCTAGCATAGCATCAAGTTAACTAGATTGAGGAGAGTCCCTTCCCATATAAGGAAGGTAGGAACACTACGTTACTCTTGAGATTAAAGACTATAAGGCATGGCGCAAAAAGAGGGTCCAACTATATCTCCTAGTTCTTGATCGATGTTTGCCCATAGGAAAGCTAGGTAGTGGAAACACGCTGTTGCTATGTCTCACATTTTTGTACTACCTTGGCAAGTAGTCTGCGTTCCTTTGATGTAGGGTGTTATAACACCGGATTCAACACTAGATCATGGGGTCTATGTCGATTACGATAATATGTTCTCAAAAGGTACAACGAATTAAAGGACATGAACTCTAACTTGGATAACCTAAGGGCTCTAGCCTAGTCTAGGTAGGGGTATGAGACTCTACCTAAATATTACACTAGTTAGCCTTGAGGAAAGTATGTTTATGTTATGATAATATATGATGTATATATGATGACCATGGCATGTCTGTTATAATGTATATTTATTAGATCATTTATGAGTATGCCTTGGGTTATAATGTTAATATATGATGAAATGTAAACCTAAATGCCATGATATGTAAAGTTTGACATTGGTCATGTTTTCTAGTTGAGGATACTTGATTGAGTAATGTTATGGAGTTTTGCTTGGTCATTGCACTCGTCTACTTGAAAATGACTTGTGAGTAGTTTTCTTGCTTATTATGATATGTTTGACTCTTATTCATTCATGTGATATTGTTCCTTTATATTAGGGTTGTGTAAATGATAGTTTTAAGTATGTTGGGATAAGTATTACTTGGTCAGATAGTAAGCATGTTCGGTTAGTTGACGTGACTTACTTGAGTTCGCATTATGTTCCTAATATGGTAATTTGGTATGTTTTGATAAAAAGTCCCTTTTAGCATGTTTTTTCTTTTGTATGTGCATAAGATCCCATACTTAGTACATGTGGAGTACTAACCCTATTTTCATTCCTTCTCCGCAAAACATATAAGGCTCCGGTCGTTGAAGATTTTTTAAGGAGACATTGTTGAAGGTTTCGATTCATCCTTTCATCAAAGTGGAGTAGGTACTCAATTTTCGACGACAATGTCGTCCTCTAGCTTACACATTTTTTTATGATCTTATTTACTCTTTCATTCCTTTCTTTTTTAATGGTGTATTGTACTTTCGCATGACCTATACATGGTCTTGTCGGATTGATGTAAGGTCTATGCCTATACTGTGATATTTGTTTAGATGGTATGGTATGAGAAAATCATTGAGACTGTTTCTACATTTTTTGGTATGTGTATGCGGAATAAAGGTAGAAGGCTATGTAACCTTCCTATACGAAGGATCTATGTATACTCCAAATGAATATATTATGTGTATGGAGAGGTCTATGTAAACCTCCAAGTAGTGATAATGAAAGTTTTAAAGTTTTCCTTATTTTTAAACCTTTGAATGTAATAACATGAGACTAAAAGGCTATTCTTAGTTCTTAAAAAGGACGACTACAGTGGTTACGTTTAGGCGGTAAACCCGAATGTGACATTGGAAGTTCTTAAGGATACAATCTTTTTGCTAAATTTACTAAATGTGCATTTTTGTTGAGAATTGCTTTTATTTATCATATTTTATCTAATGAAGGGGTAGAGGTCAATCCAAGAAAGACAGATGCAGTCAAAAGTTGGCCTAGACCTTTGAGTCCTACTAACAATTGAAACTTTGTGGGTTTAACTGGGTACTATAGGATTTTGTAGAGGGATTTTAATCTATCGCATCTCCATTAACGAACTTGACCCAAGAGAAGTCTAAGTTTTAATGGTCAGAATCGTGTGAAAACAACTTCTAATTATTGAAACATAAACTCACTCTGTTCCGATGTTGACCTTACCGGAGGGCACCAAGGATTTTTTGTGTTTATAGTGTAATTTACCGAGTAGGTTTCAGTTTTTTACTCATGGAACATGGTAAGGTAATAGCTTATGCCTCTAGGCAACTCAAAGTGCATGAAAAGAACTTCCCAACTTATGACCTTGAGCTAGCAACCATAGTGTTTCATTAAAAATTAAAAGAAATTACCTATAAGGATTTCATGTAGATGTTTTCATCGATCAGAATAGTCTCCAATATGCGTTCACTCAAAAAGGCTTGAAACTATGGATAAGAAGGTGGTAAGATCTTTTGAAAGATTATTTTATGAGTGTCCCTTACAACTCCAGGAAAGCTAATGTTGTTGCAGATGGTTTAATTTGAATATTTATGGGTATTGTGACTCATGTTGTTAATGATAAAAAGAAGTTAGTAAAAGAGGTACATAGGTTAGTTCTGTTGTCTATTCGACTAAAAGAATCTTTAAAGGCTGGTTTCATGGTTTGACATAACTATGAATCATGTTTAGTGGTTAAGGTGAAATCTAAGCAACATCTTGATCCACTATTGATGGATTTGAATGAATCAGTTCTTAAAAAATCTATAAAAAATTTCTCTAAATGAAAAAGTATTGTTTTTCGTCACCAATGAAGGTTATGTGTTCCGGATGTCGATGTCTTGAGGGAAACAATCTTATAAGAGGTCCATAAGTCCCGATAGTCTATCCATCGGGGGGTCACAAAAATGTATAGTGACTCGTGCGTGATTTATTGGTGGAACAAAATGAAAGGGAACATAGCAAACTTTATGGCTTTCTGCTCATATTCCCAAAAAGTCAAGGTCGAACACCAAGAACTGGGAGGTATAACCCAAGATATTGATATCACAACTTGGAAGTAAAAAGATGTCAACATCAAATTTGTGGTAGGTTTGCCTCGTACCTGTAGGAAGCATGAATAAATTTGGGTTGTTGTGGATAGTTTGTCTAAATCGGCCCATTTCGTTCTCGTCATAGTTTCTCATTCAGCGGAAGATTATTCTCCATTGTACATTAAGTATATAGTAAAGTTTCATGGGGACCCTTTGTCAATAATTTCGGATATAGGTTCCCAATTTAATTCCCACTTTTTGAGGTCTTTCGAAAGTTGTCTTAGTACATAATGTACCGTGGTTTCGCAGTACATTCAATGATTTTTCCATAATTTTAGTATTTGTCTAAGACCTTTTTGTAGTAGTTTTAATGTGTTTTTCTCTTTGTTTTTAGGATAAATGCCCATAATGAAATCACGGATGAACCATGTTGAAATTGCAGAAATCATGACCTGTGGAGCCATCGACGATCTGTCGACCCCTCAACGGTCTGTAGGTGGAAACCGTCGTCTGAACAAAATGATGGTGAACGAAGATCGGGGAATTCTTAAGAATTGTGGGGCTACGATAGCTATCAACGGACCGTCATCTCCATGACGGACTGTCCTGCACAGCCGTCATTGCTAACAGAAAGTAGCCCATTACCCGTATTTAAAAGATTCTATCTGTGGAGAAGCCATCAACAGACTCTTGTGAACTAAAAGGACCGTCATCCTGGTCCATCGATGGTAAAAGTTAGGTTGAGAAGAAAGTATCTTAAAAAGATTGTAAGTGCGAAACGATGGAAATCCTCAACGGTCTATCAGTCTAATCGTCGACTCAGACGTGTTTTGGGGCAGATTTCCATAAATAGATTTCCTTTTTATGTTATAACTTATTTATTATAAATACTTGTAAAAACCAGGTTTTGGGGCTTAGAATCTTTTTTTTATTTTTTCTGATTTGTAATATTCATTGTTGAATATTGGGTTGTGGATAATACTTCATTTTTCCAGAACTATTTATTGCATTATTTCCTTGAATTGAAGTGATATTCTTTATTTTCTTCAATATAATTAATATAAGCACATGACTTCTTGTATAATCAATATTATTGTGTAATTATGATCATGGGTAGCTAAACACATAGTTAGGGTTGTGTGAACCATGGGTAAATAAAAGGTAAAAACTAGCTAAAATAACAATTCAAGAATAGTGTCTTGCATGTATTGATAATTCATTCGTTTAAATCTCTTTTTAAGGAGTGCAGGCGTTAGAACTCTCCTTGTTGCTACTTGCTGGACAAAGGAGGTAGATAATAACAAAATTATTATTAACATAGATTTAATATACACTATGTAATAGGCTAGTGTCGATAGGTGCGAATTAACAATTAAGCCATACATCAGTTATGATTCTTAATACGCGGTAAAAATATTGTTTAGTAAAGCATACACATGTAGCCGGACAAAGGTGCGCAATGAAATTCCCTAGTTCTCGGACTAAGGAATGAAGGATACATAACTTAACACATGGTATACAAGATACTAATAGAGGATTGTTATAGCTAGAATTACTGCGTTACGATCCTATGGCAAACACTTATGCCTAGTTACTCTCATCACTTGATAAATATCAAATATTCATTCTTGCCACTTGTTTACATAGAAATATTTAATTCCTTTTATTATTTATAACCCCCCTTTTATTACCTTTTTTGGAGAGGACTTGATTAATTAAAAGAAATTGTCGGTCAAATTTAATTCTAAATCATTTTCCTTGTGGGATTGAACCCAGCCTCATAGTTGGGTTCTTAAATCTATTTGAACGTTTACTCTTCTTTCTGAAAAGTAAATTTGAGCGTATCAAATTTTTGCGCCGCTGCCGGGGAAAGTGGGTTTTAGATTAACTTTAAAAACACTACAAAAGTTTAGTCAAAAATTTCCTAATTTTACATATTCTCTTTGTTTTTATCTTATGCAAATCTAGCTGTAGTATATGCCAAGTATACGGTGCTGAGGAGAACTAATACTTCCACTTGATCGAGAACTAAATTGCACACTTCTTAGAATGAATATTAAAAACAATCCTGCCTATATCGATGAATAGATCAACCCTCAATTTCCCCCGCTGGTTGATGCTCATAATCAAGTTGTTGTTGTTAACCAATGTGAAAATAATCAGTGGAGGGAACCTCTCGCCCCACACCCTCAAGAGTATTATAAGAGAAATGTTAAAATCACTAACTTTTATGGGCCACTTGTCCTACCTCCTCTACCACTAGGTCATACTTTTGTGGTAACTAGTGGTCTGATACAAATGCCCACAGATAGAGGTTTGTTTTCAGGACTATCTTTTGAGGACCCACATCCTCACATCGCCAAAGTGGGGTTGGTGTGTAATAGTTTTATGGGGAGGACTGATTCGAACATGGACGTCAATGGGTTAAGAGTGCTCCCTCTCTTACTGACACGAGAGGCTACTATATGGTTTACAAAGCTACCCTATAACTCAATCTCTACTTTGAATCGATTGAGGGATGTGTTCTTCGAACGTTACTACCCATTATCTAAGAAGCTAAACAACAAAGATAGGGTGAACAACTTTCTGGCACTACCAGAAGATTCAATCAGTAGTTCGTGGGATAGGTTCACGTTGTTCTTTAGATGTGTCCCTAGTCACCGCATCAATAATGAGTCACTGAAAGATTACTTCTCTGAGGGACATAATGATAATAATAATGTAGTACTTGATATGATAGTTTGTGCTTCTTATGGGGAGGGTCTGTATGCTGAGATTGGTGATAAGTTAGAGAAAGTCTCCCGAAAAAACAAAGCTTGGAGCACTAGGAAGTTAGAAACTGGAAGAGAAACTTTTATAGTGCAATCCGCACACAACCCAACCACAGATGAGATTCGTGAAGAAATGTCTCAAATGATAGATGGGCTTGGGTTAGCGCTTAAACACGTCACTGGAGGTGCATAAAAGGTAAATACGGTGAACTACTTATCTAAACCACCGCCGCCGACTGATAACTATTTTTATATGGAGGTATCTAATGTGATAAATGAGAAAACAAGGGGTTTCCTACCAAATGCCCAAGGCTCAAATCAGGAGAATTTGCGCCAAGATAAAGTAAACATAGGTCGAAAATATTGTTATTACAACCGAGAGGGTCATTTTGTCTCAGATGGGAATTACAATCGCAAAAAAAACTTTAATCAAGGTAACTATTGTAAAAGAAATGATAGGAGTGGGTTACATGTTCCACCTCAAAAACTAGTTGCTCCTAGGGATGGTGGAGTTAGTATGGCGCGAGTTGAGAATATTTTGTAGAAAAGTATGAGGAGGTTCGACGCTAGTGATTAGCACAGAAAATATTTGAGGAGTGACTTAGCGAGTATTTGGAAAATATTTGACGCACATGCAATCTCAGTCAAGCATCCTGAGTTGCAAATGGCCCAATTGTCTTCGACTGTGAACCCACACAAACAAAGCACTATTCCTAGAAATACTGTCAAAAAAAAAGGATGGAGATTGTATTGCGGTCACAACTCGAGGTAGTAAGAAAAACATTGACCCGCCGATGCCATATAGTGTAGAAAATGTGATAAAAGGTCATGATAAGGTAGTGGAGGTTAGTGCTGATTTAGGAGACAAAACGGCGAAAGAAGCTGAGGTACCTCAAAAGGTGATCTCGATTCCTAGACCACCACCTGCATTCTAAGAGAGGTTACTGACAAAAACTGAGTATGGTAAATACAAGCGTTGTATCACTATGCTCAAAAACCTTACCATAAATGACCCTTTGATAGAAACTCTTGAACAAAAGCCTGGTTATGCAAAGTTCATGAAAGATATTGTAACTAGAAAAGATCGGCCAGTTTTGAGGATGATGATAGAATGTAACATTTTAGTGTTGTTTCGACAAGGTCTTTAGTGCAAAAGAAAGAATATCCGGGTTCCTTCACTATTCCATTTACAATCGGGTTAGTACACTATGCGTAAACATTATGTGATCTTAGGGCAACCATAAATGTCATGCATCTCTCTATTAACAATAAGTTGGATGTGTGTGATCCAAAGCCCATTGCAATGCGACTACTGATGGCCAATCAAACGGTGAAGAGGCCTATTGGGATACTCTACGATGTGTAAGTAAAGGTGGAGTCATCATATTTCAAGCAGATTTTGTTATTTTTGATTGTGAGGTTGATTTTTAGGCACCTATTATTCTAGGGAGGCCATTCCTGTATACATGTAGAGATTTGGTTGATATGGAGGAAGGGCAAATGAAATTTTGGTTGAAAAATGAAGAAGTGACTTTCAGTATTTGTTGGTCCATGAGGAAAAGTGGTGAGATCCAATCGGTATCTTCCATATCTTACAGCGTTGAAAAGTCATCTAAGGTACAAATAGAAGAGCGTCTAGGTGTAGAAATACTAGCGGCTTTGATCATGAATTTTGATAGTGATAGCATTGAAGAGTATGGGTCATTGGTCGTGGCACTTGATTGAGGTAACGTTCGGTTTAAACTAAAGAAGTAGGAGTTAGATAGGAAGAATCGCGAGTTTACACCTGCGAAACCATCTATAATGGAGGATCTAAATGTAGAACTTAAGGCTCCACCACCTCATATGAGGTATGATTCTTTGGTAAATGTGGCATTTTTCTGGTAATTATTGCATCAGATTTGAATGTGCATCAAGTTGAATGTTTGGTGGAGGTATTAAAAAATATAAAAGAGCTATTCGGTGGACTATGCATATATTATTGGGATCCCTACCAAGATTTGTTTACATAAAATCCAACTCATGGCCTATCACAAGAGATGTATTAAGCACCAGATATGTTTAAATCCACCAACACAAGAGATTGTGAAGAAGGAATTATTATGTGGTTGGATGCTGGAGTGATATATATAATCGCTGATAGTAGTTTGGTATGCCCTATTCAGTGTATATCTAAGAAGGGGGGAATGATTTTTGTCTCTAATGAGAAAAATAATATTGTCCCAATGATAACACTGGCTAGATGGAGGTGTGTATCAAGAAATTAAATGCATGGACCAAGAAGGACAATTTTTCTATGCTCTTCATTGATCAGATGTTGGATAGATTTGCAGGTTAGGGGTGGTACTATTTTTTTATGGTTATTAACGCTATACTAAGATTTTTATTGCACCAGCAGATCAAAAGAAAAATACTATTACTTGTCCTTATGGGACCTTCGCATTCAAGAGAATGTCGTTTGGGTTATTTAATGCACCGACAAAATTTCTGAGATGTATTATGTCAATATTCTCCGATATGGTGGAGGACACTATTGAGGTGTTTATGGATGATTTTTCAGTGGTTGGTGACTTCATTGAGTGGTGTTTGAGTTATTTGTCCATGGTTTTTAAGAGGTATGAAGATTGCAACCTTGTACTAAGTTTTGAAAAATGTCACTTCATGTTGTAGTAAGGTATTGTATTGGCATCATATTTTAGAGAAGGGCATAGAGGTTGATCTGGCTAATGTTGATGTAATAGAGATAATTCCCCCACCAATCTCTTAAATATGTGTGAGACGTTTTTTTGGGCATGCAGTCTTTTACTGGAGGTTCATGAAGGTTTTTTTAATGATTACACATCCATTGTGCAAGTTTCTTGAGTAAGAGTGTAAGTTTTATTTTTATTAATCATGTCTTAAGGCATTTGGTGAATTGAAGGAAAAGTTGGTGTCTGCACCTATCTTTATTTCTCAGGATTAGAGCAAGCCATATGAGGTGGTGTGTGATGCGAGTGGATTGCTCTCGATGTGGTATTGGGACAGGTAAGAGACAAAAATCATTCATCCCATTTATTATCATAGTAAACCCCTTAGTGAAGTCCAAAATAACTACACCATGACTCAACAAGAGCTGCTTGCAGCATAGACTTTGCTTTTGAGAAATTTTGCTCCTATTTGATTTGCAACGAGGAGTATAGTGCATACTAATCATTCAACTTTGAGATATTTGATGGTAAAGAAGGATGTGAAACCGAGGTTGATTTGCTGGGTATCATTATTGCAAGAATTTTGACTTTTAGGTGAAATATAAAAAAGAGACCAAAAATCAAGTGGATGTTCAGTTGTCCCAATTTGAAGATGAAGCAATAAGGGAGTTAGGTGAAAAGGCTGAAATTGATGATTCTCTCTTTGATGAGCATGTACCGGCTCCCTCCCAAGACATGATTACATGGTTTGCCAATTTCGCAAATTATATGGCTAGTGATATAGACACATCGTACTTGTCCTTTCATCTACAGAAAAATTCATGAATGATGTGAAAATTTTCTTTTAGGATGAGTGATACTTATATAAGAGTGTTTTCAATGGCCTTATTCGGCGTTGTGTGTCGTAAGTTGATATGTTGAGTGTTTTGGAGGCATGTCATTTTTTGCTTGTAGGTGGGTATCATATTGCTATCCGAACAGCTCATAACATCTTGCAATGTGGCTACTATTGACGAACCATCCACAAAGATGCTCATGAGTTCGCCAAGGTATGTGATAGATGCCAAAGAGATGGTGGCATTTCGAGAAAGCAAGAGATCTCTTTAAATTCCACTCTTGTGATTGAATTTTTTGATTTGTGCGGCATTGACTTTATGGGCCCTTTTGTGAGTTCTCATTGGATGAGGTAAATTCTAATGGATGTCGATTATGTGTTAAAATGGGTAGAAGCTATCGCACTTGCGAATAATGAAGGGAAGAGTGTTACCGCACTCTTGAAAAAGAACATATCCTCTGGATTTGGGACCCCAAGGGCTATTATCATTGATGTGGGATCCTACTTTTGCATCAAAATGTTTAAGGTATTATTGGAAAAATATGGGATTGCCCATTATGTTGACACTCCTTACCATCCTCAAACTAGTGGGCAAGTTAAGGTGTCAAATAGGGATATTAAGCATAATTTGGCAAAAACGGTGAATACTAGTAGGACGGATTGGTGAAGGAGGTTTGATGATGCTCTTTGGGCCTACCCGATAGCACACAAGATTCTAATAGGTATATCCCTATACAAAGTTGTATATGGGAAGGATTGTCACTTACAGGTTAAATTAGAGCATAAGTCTATGTGGGCAATGAAGAAGTGGAAAATGGATTGGAATGAGTCTATGGATCAGAGGTTAAAGAGGTTGAATTCACTTGAAGGCATATGAAAGTTCCGCTTTCTACAAAGAAAACATGAAGAAGTACCATGACCAAAAGATTGAAAAGGGCATTTTTTTTGTTGGGGCTTTGGTGTTTTTTTTTCGATTCTAGGTTGCGCGTATTTCTGGGAAAACTCAAGTCCAAATGGACTGGTCCCTATTTGATCACCCAACTATTAGTTCATGGTGAGGTTGAGTTGGAGAACAAGGAGGGCGTGAGTTTCAAGGTGAACAACGAATCAAAATCTATCGAGGTCATGCTAAAATGGCAAATGAAGTAATCAAGGCATACCGTCTTGATGAAGTCAGAGTAATCAGGAGTCCTCCATCATGATGCAACGTTAAATTAAGTGCTGATTGGGAGGAAACCCAATATGTATCCTCTAGCCAAGTATAGGTTTTTCCTAATTTTCTAGGCATTGTTGCATTATTTTTTCTTTTATTACTTATGTCACGTCTTAATATTCCTTTATTTTTCTTTAAAAGTGTTTGCTAGAATATAGAGTAGGGTCCGTATTTGAGAAAGTCTCCAGAAAAGCCAAAAATATTAGCTTAATAAGTGTTAAATGTGTAGGGACCAAATCACCTGAAATATGCAGAAAATTCATCTGGTGTACCGATCGACGGACCCATCGACGGATCATTGTCCGTTCGACAGACCGTCAGTATGATCCCTCGTACCCTGGTATATTATTTAATGATTTTTATGTTAGGGCACTATTAAGAGAGGGGTCGACCAACCGTCGACCAACTTATGGTCCGTCAATTGGAAATCGTCGATCCCTCACTCACCTACCTAACCCGACCTGTTAAGGAACATATTAAATGTTTATAAACTTTTCAGTTACCCACCTCTTCACATAACCCCTATAAATATTTGCCTACCTATTTCCTCTCATTTTCCCCAACCTCCTCACCCATTAACTCCAATTCCAACATAATATTCCCACACTTCCCTTACTTCCACAAACCCCATTCTCTTCCCAAATTTTCCATATTCTGTCTCCTTACCGATCAGTGTTCGTGGTCGTTTTTGCTGCTGCTCAATTACAACTTTGCATACTCCCTATTCCTCCACTATAGTTTTGAGGTATGTTCTTTTGATTTGCTAGATAAACTACCATTAGTTTCAATGTTAACTTGAAGACTTACCTTGTGGGTCTTGAATTTTGGACCCCTTTTGTGGGTAGTTGTTTTAGTTGTGAAAAGTGGCCACAAGGTTATGGATTTCCCTAATATAAAGTTGCAAGAAAAGAGTGGTCAATCTCAAGCAAGTTTTCTAGTGAGGCTCCAAAGACAAACCTCTTGTATTCCCTTTGCTCTTGGGGTGAGCAAGAGACTTCTCCCGCCGTGGTGACCTATATGATTAAAGTCTTCTCTATTGATGTATGTGCCTTAATTGACCCCAGTTCTACTTTATCATTTGTTACCCCGATAGTAGCTAAAAAGTTTTACATTTTGCCCGATATTTTGCATTAATCTTTTATAGTGCGTACTCCGGTGGGTAAGTCAATTGTTAAAAAAAAGGGTGTATAGAAAATTTACTATAATGTTGCCGAATAGAGTTTCTTATATTAACTAGTAGATCTCGATATGCTTGATTTTGATATTATTTTGTGTATGGATGGTTGCGTGCTTGCTTTTCCTCTATAAATTGTAAAACAAAGGTGGTGACGTTTATTTTTCAAAATGAACCTTTTGTAGAGTGGAAGGGGGGAAATTCTATTCCTAGAGGTCGTATCATCTCTTGTATAAAATCATGCAAAATGATTTCTAAAAGATGTTTGTACCATATTGTAAGAGTCCAAGATGTAGACTCAATAAATTCCTCCCATTGAGTTGGTCCCCATACGGAGTGAATTTTTGGAGGTCTTTCCTAATGATCTTCTCAGTATTCCTCTTGAACGGGAAATCGATTTTGGTATCTATTTGCTACCGGATAAAAATCCCATTTGAATTCTTCCTTATCAAATGGATCCGAAAGAAGTGAAATAGTTGAAGGCTCAACTAAATGATATACTAGCCAATGGCTTCATTAGCCTAGTATTTCTAAATGGTGTGCTACAGTTATATTTGTGAAGAAGAAGGATGGGTCCTTAAGAATATGTATTGATGAACTCCAACTCAATAAAGTCACAATAAAGAACAAGTATCCTCTGTCTCGGATTGATGACTTTTTTTATTAAATCTATGAGGCAAGCTACTATTCTAATATTAAATTGACGTCGGGGTATCACCAACATAGGATGATAGGTGAGGATATACAAAAGGCAGCATTTCGGCCTAGATATTATAATTATGAGTTCTTATTAATGTCCTTTGATCTCACTAATGCTCTAGTGGTGTTTGTGGACTAATGAATAGGGTGTTTCCAAGTTACCTAGATTCATTTGTCATTGTCTTCATTGATGACATCTTTGTATGTTCGAAAAATGAGCGCGACCACATCAACCATTTGATGGTGGTTTTGCAAGTACTTAAAGAACATCAATTATTTGACAAGTATATCAAATGTTCTTTTGGTTGAGGACAGTGATATTTTTTGATGATATCATCTGTAGTGAAAGAGTTGAGATTTATCTAGGGAAAATAGAGGCGATTAGAAAATGGATAAAACCATTGACTCCAATCGACATTAGGTCTTTTTAGGTTTAAAAGGTTAGTATGGGAGGTTTATGGATAGTTTTGCGTCCATTGCATCTCCCTTGACTACTTTGATCTAAAAGTGCAAGATATTTGAGTGGTCGGAGGAATGTGAGTGAAGCTTCCAAATTTTTAAAAGATAGGCTTACTTCAGCTCTGGTATTGACATTACCGGAGGGTACAAAGGGTTTTGTTGTGTATTGTTATTCATTTCGAGTGGGCTTAGGGTGTGTGCTTGTGATACATGGTAATGTAATAGCCTATGTTCTAGGCAACATAAAGTGAATAAGAGAAACTATCCAAGTCATGACCTTGACTTAGTGACCATGGTATTTGCCTTGAAAATATGGAGGCATTACATGTATGGTGTCCATGTTGATGTGTATACCAACCATAAGAGTCTCCAATATGTGTTTAACCAAAAGGTGTTCAATCTCAGACAAAGAATGTGGTTAAATCTATTGAAAGATTATGATATGGGTGTCCTCTATCACCCCGACAAGGCTAATGTAGTTGCCGATGCTCTATGTCGTATGAATATGGGTAGTGTCTCTCACATATTAGAAGCCAAAAGATACCTATTGAAAGATGTTAATAAATTTGCTAGGTTGGTGTGACGTTGGAAGATTCTCCAAATTGTGGTTTTATGGTCTACCATAACTCTGAGTCATCATTGGCAGTTGAAGTAATGTCCAAACAACACCTTGATATATCATTGATGGAGTTGAAGGAACCGGTCCTTGGCAAGCTTAATGAGGCATTCTTCTTAGGGGTAATGGTGTTTTGAGGTATCAAGAATGATTGTGTGTCCATGGGTTCCGCTACTTCATTCATCCAACTTTAACACAAATGTACCATGACCTTAGAGAAGTGTGTTGCTGGGAAGATTTGAAGAAGGACATTGCAGAGTTTGTTGCTCAGTGTCCAAATTGCAAGCAAGTGAAAGCCTAACATCAAAAGGCAGGTGTCTTACTACAAGAAATCAAAGTTATTACATAATAGTGGGAAGACATCAATATGGATTTTGTAGTGTGTTTATCGAAGACATAAAGAAAATATGACTCTATATGGGTCATTAGGGACAGCTTGACCAAGTCCGCTCACTTTATGCCTGTCAAGTCTACTTATTTGGCTGAAGATTATGCTAGAATCTTCATAGAAGAGATTGTGTGTCGCATGCTAGGGATTGTATTATGGTTTTCAAAGGAAATTGGGATAGGAATTTGACGTTGGTATAGTTTACTTGTAATAATAGTTTTCATTGATCAATCTCCATGTCTCCCTATGAAGCCTTGTAGGTCTCCTATTGGATGGTTGATGTTGGTGAGCCTTCTTTATTTGATTCATAAGATTTTGGAAAAAGTTCATATCATAAGGAACCGGTTGCAAACGGCATATAGTGGACAAAAGTCTTATGCCGATCATACGAGAAGTGATTTGAAATTTGAAGAAGATGATAAGGTGTATTTGAAAATTTCAGCTATGAAAGGGGTGGTTATATTTTATAAGAAACATAAGCTGAGTCCTCATTATTTGGGTCCGTATGAAATCTTGCAAAAGGTATGTAAGGTTGCCTATGAATTGAAAATTCCTAGTGAATTGGCTTCGGTTCATATTGTTTTCCATGTTTCCATGCTTAAAATGTGTAGTGGTGATACCAAGTCTATTATTCCTATTAAGGGTCATAGTCTGAAGGGTAACCCCTCTTATGACGACAGGCTGGTAGAAATTCATGATAGGAAACTCAAGAGGTCATGGAATAAAGAGGTGACTTCCGTAAAGGTGTTATGGAAGAATCACTTAGTTGAGGGTGCAACATGGGAGGCCGAGGACGACATGAAGTTCCATTACCCTCATAAATTTAATAACTAAGGCTATTAGTTCTTACTAATAATGACAATAATGACAAAAAATTGATGTTTCATAGATTTTTAGCAAAGTCTTGTAAAAGATGCATTTTTGATAATGTTATAGTGAATCATTATAAAATTATGCATTTGGACTTGACATTTTGTTCTTTTGGTTGTTTTGAGTTATGTCGTGCATTCTGATATGGTGAGTCTTTACAGAATAATATATGGTATGTTGATAAGTTTAACTTTGACATAATTGACTCATTTATATTATGTTGAGTTGTTGCTATGAGAAGGATATTCCTCATAATGTATTGTTGAGCCTTATGTGTGGTAATTGAAATTTTGATGTCCCTTGTGTAATTAATATTGTTGATGTTTTTATGTATTGTTGATATTGTTATGTATTTTTGTTGGTTGGGCTGCTTGTTTTGAGTCTATTCCTTCTTTATAAAGATTTTTAGTGTCATCAAGAATGAATGTTTCGAAGGGGGGGATAATGTAACACTTCGAATACCCAAGAAGTATTCTAGAACCTAAAATAAGTGTCATAGGGTCTAGACACTGTTTTAAGGATTATTTTATTGAATATAGGTCATTTAGGACGTCTAGGAACCAAAACGTCCATGACATACAGAAACTTGTTCTAGGAGGTACTAGCGGAACTTAACATATTTGACTAGCATTTTTGAGTCAGAAATAGATGAAATTTTTGGAAGGTTGTCTAACAAACTTTTAATTTGATTCATAGTTGAAACATGTGGGTACGACTCCCCAAGGACCAACAAAAGTCCCTTGGGGAGGACCCTTCCAAGTTGAGTAAAACATTGTTTGGGTAGTGTGCACCAACGAAAGGGAATCAATGGGTCCTCTGTTGATCGACAGCGCTTCGATGCCAACTGTCAAACAAAACATTGATAATATTTAAGAGGTCCTCACCAGCACAGTCTCTTACCTGATTGACGAGTGAGCAGCATGGAGGAGGGACCAGCCGTCGACTAACAGATTGAGCGTCGACGAGGTCTCTTCTACGAGGGTCCTATTTTTCTGTACGTTTTAACATAGTACTAAATAATTATTTAAGGGTTTTGGTTGTAATTTAAGTATTAAGGAAAGTCTTAACTTAATTAAACTCCCATATAAAGACCCGAACACCATTACACTAATTACAACTCATAAAACAAAACTCTCTTCCTTCTTTATTCTTTCTCTCTATTGGAAAACACCAATAAAGACAAGCTAGGGAGGTATTTGGAGGCTTTAAAGCGGATATTCACAATTAATTCTACATCAAACATTGATGTATGAGATCAAGCTTAGCACCGAGTGAACTTGACGATGGGAGGTGATGATTTCCCATAGAGGAATAATCACCGTATAGTTATACATGTGGTGTCGACTCCCCAATAAGGGATAATCTTTCAGTGGAATCCCATGAGAAGAGTCCCCAAATGCCTTGTGGTATGTGAAGGGAGAATACCTATCTTTTAGTTCATAATCTATGTTGTCCCCCTAGGAAGACTAGCTAGTGGATCCACTTATATGTGTACATTTGTGTTTGGTTTAACTGTCACAACCCGAAAGTAACCACTAGAAGTTAGAGAGAACCCTCCTGTCATAACCGGCCTTACTTGACCCTTTGGAGTCTTGCACAAGACCCTTAACTATCGTTCATTACATAACACATAAAAAGTAGTACAGAAATTGAAACTTTTAATGAATAAATAATAAAAGACAATCTTTAATAAATAATTAGAGAATCTCATCGTCATAAGCCAACTTATGACACGACATGATATCTTAGGGACACGACCCTTTACATTGAAATAAAATACATAATAAGTCATTAACTAAGAAATTAAGTAGAGGATTATGCCCTCAATCATATGAGGACATAATTTTTCTCGGGAGGAACTTTCCCAAGCTACGTCCTCAAAACCTCCCAAAAGATCCAACCTATACTTATATTGTATAAAAGTTTGGGGTTAATACAAATAATCTACTAAGCATAAGATATGAAAAACATGAGAAAAGGGACATTTTAGTGAAATTACATTTCGTGCAAATAAAGTAAAACATTCATGAACTTAGAAATTAATCGTCATGAGAACCATCATTTAATACGTAAGAAGGACTCACATAATTTTAACCAAAAAGGAGCATGAAAAGTGAACGTACCAAATTCTTACAGTGAGCTCATATTGACATTACAGTGAACTTTTTTGAACCTTAACAATAAATCATTTAATAAATTCATAAAGAATTATCCTATTCTAAATGAGAAAACATCCTAGGCCAAGCGAAGATAAAGTGAACTTATTTCTGTATGAATTTCCCTACATTAGGATTATCCTAAGACTCACTAAGGTAATACATGAAGAAAGTATGCATATGTCTCCTTCAATACAAACCAAAACCAATCCTGGAGACAACCCCTTTCGGCTTACTCACCTTAGGAGAACAAGCCCCTCACTCAATGACAAGACATTAACAGGATACCCAATGAAACACAAAATTATTTTCTTTCGGAATATCAACTTAGCGCAATGAGTATATGTCATCCCATACCACCACCTACCCTAAGTAGCACATTCTTTTAGAAGGTTTGTGCCCAAGTCTTCCCTTTTGAAAATTCCAACCTAGTGCAGTGAGTATATAGCATCCCATAACACAATCTACCTTAAGTAGCATGTTTATTTATAAGACTTAGTTCAATGAATTTTTTTTTGGAGGGTTATCTTAGCCGACATAAACCATGAGAGCTAGACATGGAATCCCGTCATTAACCCCTGTCGTATGAGGTATCCTTACATGCCTAGAGTAAGGTCATTCTTTTTAATTTTACGTGGCTTTTCCAATTGGTAGACCTAGAGAGAACATAATTAACGGATAAGAAGATTGCTACTAAGTAACTCATTCTCTACTAATAAGGAGTACTCATCTAAAGAGATACATCGGAATACTACATCTCCACTCACGAAATGTAACCACCACTTCTTCATATATTCTTGGTGCTAGAAATAACCCCCACGGATTCAAAACACTTCAAACTATAGGTTAAGGATAGGTAGTGAACACCAAATCTCAACTCAGGAAGGACATTCATCCTCCAACCTATCTTTGAAAGCTCTTAGGATGTAGTGAGGTTGGTACTAAACACTTCATCTCAACTAACGAAGACTTTTCACCTCTAAACTCCTCTATTTACTCAGTTTAACTCCATACATTCATTTAAGTGTGTGTGTGTACTTGTGAGAATATCATACATTTAATCACAATTTCATTTACATTAGCTTCTATACAGGCTTTAGACATACATTCATCAATTTACACACTTTAAATGCTTCAAAAAGTCATCTACTTCACCTAGGCATAATCTAACCCAAACATACAATTAAACTTCACAAAACATAAGACAAGACTTACCTTCAATATCACCTCATTTCATGTACTAGGACTTAACATACTAAGTGATATAATGTTCAACAAATAAACACCGCCACAAAGAAGGTGGACCATACCAGTCAAGAGCAATTTGTCCTAAGGATTATACCATATAAGTAAATTTCCATATAACCAAACCATCATCAATTATCACCAATTTCTCAATATTGAATCATACTAAGTCGCTACACCAAAATAACAACATAAGAAAACCAATGTTCGTACCTTATCCAAACATGCTCATTTATTCCATTTCTTATGCTTAAATTTTGAAATATGCCTAATCATGAGTTGATTAGGCTTCATACATTCAAATTCATAATTTAATACAAGAATAAACACAGTTAAATCATTATAAATTTTATACAAGAAGATCTATGTTTAAAATAAAAGATAGAAGGAAATAGAGTTTTAAAAACCCTTTTTGAAATCTTTTGGAAATGTGTCATTGAATGGAACAGGGTTAAAGGATGGATACCATACCTCAAACATAAGTTAACCCACTAATTTTTTTATGAGTAACACGTCCAAACCTGGACTTCTTGACTTCCTTGAGTCTTAGCTTCAATGGTGACTTTGAGAGAGTTTTCTTTAGTGAGGGAGTTTGATTATTTAAAGTGAGTGGTATTTTGTAGGTATAGGTATAAAAAATTAATTAAAAAACTTATAAAAACACTAAAAATACCCCCAGTTTGCGGCAAACTTACGCAGCATTTGAAGCTGCCAATGGGCGACCAAAGATGGCCCATCCTTCTAGGTGTCGATGGATTAAGATACTGAATAATGGGGGTCTATACATTACACTTTGTATGGGAATACATCCCCAGTCGATGGGCTGTCGATAGGTCTACATCTAGTAGACTGCCTCATCGATGGAGCAGTGTTCTTCAAAGTTTTGTCAAATTCATGGGCCCTTCAGGTAGAGCCCCTAGTGGGTCGTAAGTGGGTTTGTTCCTGTAATTTCAACCCCTAGTATATGTTTTCTAGGTATTAGGAACATCCCATATCAGTTTCGAGGAAAACAAAAACATAAATCTCACTTAAACACATCAAGACACACAAGTACTTTCTAAGGCATACCTTCCGAACGTCACGAACGTTCTTGGTCGATTGAACTCCAAACTTAACAAAACATAAAATATTGACTAAGAACACATAATTAACTCATTTTAAAATAAATTTAACTCAGGAAACAGTCATTAGTATCTAGTTCACCTTAGTTCGTTTTGGGGTGTTACATTCTCCCCCACCTTGAATATCATTCGTCCTCGAATGACACTAAAACATAAAGTATAACAAAGGACTAACTTAGCAACACATAAAACATTAAAATCAAAACCAAAGAATCAACAATAAAGGACCATCATTTAAGAATTTCAAACACTTAGCACCATAACCAACTCTTGCCAACTTTAAAAATATGAAAACTCACCCTTAACCTTCTCCTATGGAGGAAAAAACTTCTCCAATATTAAGAATAACGATATAAAACATTATTACACACATTTAGAGTTAAGTTCGTTCCAAAAAAAGTTTCTTTAAAATGCTAAATTTTAAAGTTATGTTCACTATAACATTTCCCAACATACTCAAAATTTAAAAAATTCCATTTTTTGAGAAATTCATCAAGATGACATGATCATATGAACAATAAAACCCTATAAAATCATTTAATATTCATAAAAACAACAATCATAATGAGTTCAGACTTACAAAAACCATTAAATTCGGACTAATTATCCTTCGTATCTCCCTTCCCATAGAAAGGGTTCTTCTTTGGAGCATTTGGAATTAGGTAAGCTTGATTGAACTCTATTCATCTTTAATTGATGTAAGGGTAATCCCTCCACTCCTTTCCCTTTTCACCACATGCAAAACAATCATCTGACCTTGCTTTCAACAAGTAGGGCATGTAGTCCTCTCAAAAGAATGGCCACCACCTTGATAATTTTTGTTTGGAGCCTTAAATTTGTTTCACATGGAATAATCTTGACGATAGAATCTCTTCTTAGGCTTTTGGTGACTAGAATCAACCGACCTAGGCCTCTTACCCTCTTGCCTTATCTCTGTGATTATGGACTACTCAATTTGTTGTGCATAGATGATGAGCCTGTAGATATCCATGTCAGTATGAATCATTGTCGAACGACACTATATCTCAACCAAAAATATACACCTTCATCACAAATGTGTTTATCCTAGCGCTAGGGTTGGCTACTATGGTTGGAAAATACTTAGGGAGTTTGGTGATTTTTGGAGAGTACTCTTGCACACTCATTCCCCCTTGAAGAAGGTTCTTGAATTCAACCATATTCTTCTCCCTCAAATCTAGGGGAAAGAACCTATCTAGAAAAACCTCTTTTAATGCCTCCCAATCAATCGTACCTCTCTCTAAAGGTCTCTCAATCCTCCATTTCTCAAATCAAACTTGATCCACATCATTTAGTGTAAAAGCGATTAACTCCGCTCTCTGCT
The DNA here is from genome assembly GCF_036512215.1 of Solanum lycopersicum. Lineage (NCBI taxonomy): Eukaryota > Viridiplantae > Streptophyta > Magnoliopsida > Solanales > Solanaceae > Solanum > Solanum lycopersicum. The sequence goes on from NC_090803.1 coordinate 38,265,451, forward strand.
TAGGGGTAAAACCCATAGCATCTACTACGTTGAAAACCTCATGTATGAACCCTTGTGTATCTTCATCCATGTTAGCAACATCAAAAGTAGGATGATTCATCCTTATGAAATATTAAAATCTAGTGTGGGAGTACTATTACGAGTTTGGGGTACAACTACTTTGTTAGCTTGGGCAACAAATTTATTGTTAACTAAATGAGCATGAGCCGTCATGAGTTGGGTAATGTTCATTAGGGTTGTAAGACCCCTAAAATAATTTACGTAAATATAGATCCTAATATTGTTGGGATGGTGAAATAAGGTCCTAATTTATTTATGATGTGGGTAAGAGGCATTATCTAGGATATTAGATACATTAGAAGTCAAATGTCAAGGGACGGCGAAGACGTTGGACGACTAAGTCACCTAAGTGCCTCATATGTGGTTTTATGTGTTTATGGGTGATGCATGAGATTATATGGTTCTTGTTTTAGTTAATTAAGAATTTATATGCAGTGTTTAATGTTTCTTGAATTTTTGAAGTCAAATGTCCAAGAACGTTCAAGACGTTTGAAAGATATGCTTTGAAGTGACCTTGTACGTCTAGGTGTGTTTCATCTAATTTTATGTGTTCATTTTGTATTAAATTCATGTGAGAGTTGTTCAACTTATAGAAAATTCTAATTGGGTTTTAAAAATCCGGAAAATAATCACAAAGGACCATCTAAGGATGAATGAGGAACGACCCAAAATTGTTTCCAAAACAGTCCAAGGCAGACCCTAGACGATGGAGCAATCGACGGGTGATGGGACTGTTGATGGATCGTCAAAGGGTATAATCGTGGGATACATGGACATGGGTTAAGAGGGATGAATACTCAGGATATTGTAACCACCGACGGTGGCCAGTGACAGCTCGTTGTGGTGGTCACGCCCCGTCGATGGGCAATTCATCTTTAAGGCATTTTTTTTCAGCTTTCTGTAATGTTAACGGTTATTTTAAGAGTATATAATTCAATAAATTCTCATTATAAACCTTACATCTAAATCAAAACCCCTTCTCTCCTAAACTTTCTTCAAAAACCTCCATGTGAGTCCAAAGCGAAGATGGAAATTTAAGATGGTTCTTCAATGGAGTTTGTTCTTCAGTTAGCTTTAGATTATTCAAATAAGGTATGGGATTTATTGATATAAATATTTCTATCAGCATAGAGACAATTTCAAAGATGATTTTCAAAGATGAAAAAAGATGAAAAATTCCAATTTCTACTCCAAGTCTTGGGTTCTTGCGTAAATGGTTTTCAAACGTTAAGATATGATGTTATTGATGTTTAATTGATTTTTAAAAATTTAATTCTCTATGAACCCTTAATCTTCTCAAATCTCTAATTCTAACTATAATATAGGTAAATTAATTATGCTTTGATATTCATGAATCAATGTGTAGATTCTTATTGGATTTTCACTCATGTATAGATTATGTATGTATGGTGTATAAGATTTTCCAATTTGATTAGTTGTGTAATGGATACTCTTAGATATACTGCATGCTAAGCTTATATAATTGATCTTGACTTAAGGCTTATGATTTCTAATGTAATTTTCTATGGGCTATAATGATGCAATTATTATATTCAATTGATATCTTGGTTGTATTAGATTGATAAGTATGTAATGAACTGACCTAGTTACATTGATTATCGATATAATTGTATTGAGTTGTCTGTTATAGGCTTGGGTAAGGGACTTGTAATATCAAATTGGATGATTTAGGCTTGTTAAATGGTAAGAAGGAGTGGGGTATGCTTCCCGAATTTATTTATTTTGATGTTAATTAGATTTCAATTATGTTGTGATTGGTATTGTCCACTTATGGTGGCATGGTTATGTGTTTTACTTGCAATTTATGTGGCCTTGCCGGCATTACTTTATGAAATATAATGATCATGGTTTTGACCACACTACTTTAAGTAATATGATATTTTGTACAGTTGTTTTATGTGAAGTATGAGCATATATATTTATGTGTGAAAGAATATCCAAGTATGTGTTCTTGTTACATATGTTAGGAAATAATGTAAACTATGCCTTTTCTTCTATGTGAAGTCTTAGGGTTGATGCATGGTTGTTCATACATGGCTATATGAGTTTATAATAGTTATGATAATGATGATATGGTAGTGTGTAGGATTATTTAAAGACGATAATGTTTATTCCTATGTTCTTGTAGAGTGACTAGTAATATGTGTTAAGGTGAATTATATGGTGTCTTGTTTTGGTTGAGTTGTGTCCCTTACTTAATGATTATGTGAATATGAGATGTATTGACTTAGGAACCAACAGGATCTTAGTCTTGAATAAATGAACATAGATGAGACCTGGCATGATGACATAAAGGTCATTTATGTGGAACCTTGAACCATGTGGTAAGGTTATAAATTGTGAATTAGTTAGTCGTAATGATATCCTTCATGTAATAAGTGATGGACTAAAGGTTTATTGGCTGCAACGGCATAATATCATACCTTAAAAAAGTCGGTATGGGCTTCTTGTCTTAATAGTGAGATATGCCCTAGTAGACCTTGCTTTGGTTGGCTTAATGTAATTGGGTCATGAACTATATGTGGGACCTAGTTATATGAACCTTAACGTGAATTTATCTATTAGAACGAAGGCTAGCACCGAGTAATTATGTTATGAGAAGTAGCTCTACTTGAGATGATACTAGAGTAAAATGTACCTCTACTTGAAAAAGAGACTAGATTATAAAAAAAGCTCTTCATAGTCCTTAACCATGTGACTACATGGGATGTGTCCTAGTTCAACCCTTGGCAAGTAGAACACCCTCATCTTAGTAGGTTAGAACTCCAAATTCCATGAGTTTCTAACATGGTCTATGTCAGTTAATGCCTATTCTCATCATGTGGGATGCCTACTAGAATTTAAGAAGTCTCTTGAAGTTTAGGTGGTGGTATGGGACTCTATCTAGATATGGCACAATAGGCTTTGAAAATGTTATTTGGAGTCCCTAGGTCTTGTATAAGACCATTAATTGAATGTCCTTTATGTTATGAATGTCTTTTAATAACGAATGAATATATTGAATTAATCTTAGGATGTATATTAAAATGAAGTAGTACTTATCTAGAGTAATAAAGGGTTGTCTAGTTAATGTGTGAAGGGGGTATAGGAATGGTCACTTCTTAAGTTACCTAGATAAGTCTTAAGAATGATTCTAGTAAGGGAAGTTGGTTGATTATGTGGACATGATCTAAGGCTTAGGTAATCTAAAGGATTATTTAGGTAATCCTGAAGAGGTCACTATGGACGTTACCGTCTTAATTTACCAAAGTCTTTTGATAGCCTTTGGAAGGAGAATGTAAAATCACCTATATCTAATGTGTTAAATGAGAATTATTCTATTTTAGAGAGTCTATTGGATCGCTTAAGTGTGTGTGTAAGGGATTGTATGGGCAGTCACTTTGCAACTCACTCAAGTGAACCTTAGAGTCAACTTGGTAGGAGAATCTCATGTTCTTATGTTGATATCTCTTATGTGTGTATGTGACTCATTATAAGTATTCTTGAGGCTTGTTTAGGCACATATAGAAAGGGTGTATAGGCGGTCTCTCTTTCTGTGACTTATGTGAATTTTAGGATAGCTTTGAGTGAGAAGATTATATTCTTAAGGGGTTTTAATTGAAGTTTAGGAACTTCACAGTAACAATGAATTGAGTTCACTGTTCAGTGAAGTGACTTAAATGTAATGCTTGCTCAAAAATGTGAATTTTTGCCTAAATGATTTCTTATGCGTTTTTAAGTTGTTAAATGTTGTTCGTATGCTTATAGTATGAAGTTTTAATTGAAATTCATGAAAAGCATGCGATTTACTAAATGTTCCTTTTTCATATTTTTTTAACGAATTACATACTTAGTACATCTAATGTTCTAACCCCGTCGTTTACTTTATGACTAAAGTGTAGGGAAATGGAATCTTGATATGACTGGAAGGTTGATATGTTTCTAAGGGTTGAATATGAAGTATTATTGAGTCCTCATCGATTCCATGACAATAGCCACATGTTCCTTTATGTCTTAAGTCTTGAATTTATGTCTTGTATGAGATTAGTCCCAAGTGTTGTAAATTCTAAAGTCTAGATGGTTCAATGAGATGTTTTATTGTTCTAATGTTTTAAATAAAAGTCTTCTGCTTGTGTATTGTTTACTAAAGAATTATTCGTGTGTGAATAAAGTTTAATATGCTTATTATGCAATGAATGATACGAGAAGCTTAGATGACACTTCTTGAAGTCTCATTTAGCGTGTGACATCGCAAGGATACTCTAACTTCTATGGTGTATTTGTTGGATGTGGTAAGGGCATCCCTCAACTCTGCATTACTCATATCTCCTATAGCAAAAGGAGATTGAGGCATATGAGTCCCTTAAGTTACTTGAGGCTCTTTGTATTCTAGAGGAACATTTTGTTCTTGAGGGTGAACCTCCTCATTCTCTTCCTCTAGACAAACTATAGGAACTTGGTCAATAATGGGACGGATCATCTAATTCGCTACACCTCCCTCCTCCGTTGTAGTGGTTGATCTCCTCATATTATATCCTATAAACATAAAGAGAAATAGGGACAAACTACACCTTATAAGACTCAACTCTAAGGAACGACATTAGAATAGAGAAGAAAGTGAAACGACTTTCATCCAATAGCCTCTAATCAATGGATGTGTCACGACTCACACCAATGACCAATATACTACTAGATCTTGCTTGTGAGACTTTTATAACCTAAACTATTTCCATAACCTTGTTCTGATACAAAATTTATTACAACCCGAAAGTAACCCTTAGAAGTTAAAAAGAACCCTCGTTTAATGACCGAGCGTACTTGACCCTTTGGGGTCTTGCACAAGCCCTTTAACTATCGTTCATTAGATTACACATGAAAAGTAGGGAAAAAATTATAACTTCTCACGAATAAGTAATAAAATAAAATCTTTCTTAAATACTTAAAGAATCTCATTGTCACAAGCCAACTTAAGACATGACATAATATTTTAGGTACACGACACTTTACATTGAAATAAAAAGCATAATACGTGTTTAACTAATAAATTGGGAAAAATAATAAGCCCTCGAATATATGAGGACATACTTTCTCTGGAGAGGATCTTTCCCAAGCTACGTCTTCCAAAACTTCAAAAATCTTCCAAACTATACATATTGTATACAAAAATGCAGGGTTAATACAATTTTTTTACTAAGTATGACATGCAGAAACTTGTGAAAAGGGACATTTTAAGTATACAACATTTCAAGAAAATTAAGTAAAACATTTACGAATTTAGAAATAATTTGACATGAGTAACACCATTTAATGCTTAAAGGAGGACTCACATAATATTAACAAAAAAGGAGCATTTACAATAAACATACCAAATTATTACTGTGAGCTCAAATTTGACATTATAGTGAACTATTTTGTACCATAACAATAAATACTTTAAAGCATTTACAATGAATTATCCTATTCTAAATTAGTGAACCTCCAAGGCAAACCGAAGTGAAAGTGAACTCATTCCCACAGAAGTTTCCCCAACTCGAGATTATCCTAAGACTAACTAAGGTAATAAATCAAGAAAGAATGCATATAACTCCTTCAATACAAACAAAATCAGTCCATAAGACTACCCCTTTCGGCTTACATACCTTGGAAGAGCAAGCCCTTCGCTCAAAAACAAGACAATAACATGAAACCTAAAAAAACACCTAATTCATCCCTTTCGGACTGCCTACTTTCTGCAATGAGTAGATAACATCCCATACCACAACCTACCCTAAGTAATACATTCTTTTTGATGGTTTGGCACCATGTTTTCCCTTTCGGAAAGTCCTACCAAGTGCAATGTGTATATAGAGTCTTATACCACCACCTACCCTAAGTAGCACGTTCTATTAGAGGACTTAGTTCAATCAATTCTTTTATGGAGGGTTAGCTTAACTGACATAGATCATGAGATCTAGACATAAAATTCCGACATTAACTGTCACGACCCAAACCGGGTTGCGACTGGCAACCACACTTACCCACCTATGTGAGCGAACCAACCAATCTAAACCTTAACATTTCAATATAATATAAACAGAAAGTAATGCGGAAGAATTAAACTCATAAATAATCAACTTCTATAACTAAAAAACTTATCATTATCCCCAGAATTGGAAGTCATCATCACAAGAACATCTACTTTAAACTACTAATTCTAAGAGTTTCTAAGAAGCTAAAAATACATAAGAAGCTAGTCCATGCCGGAAGTTCAAGGCATCAAGACTTGAAGAAGAAGATCCAGTCCAAGCTAGAAGCATTAGCTCACCCTGAATTTCCGATGTAGTAAGACTGGCTTGTGTTACTGTTGAGTCGAACATGACGGCACGTTTGCTGCACTTCACAAATAAACAAGAAGAAACAATAAAAGTAGGGGTCAGTACAAAACACGGGTACTGAGTAGATATCATCGGCCAACTCAAAATAGAAAACACTATGTATTAAGCAATATCATAAAATCATCTAATATCCTTAGCATGCAGCATTTACAGTTACCATAACCCTTGGTTACAACACAAAGCACATCAATGAGGTCTCACACCTCCTCATCATACTCATTTGGGAATTTAGTTCATTAGATTGGATATATTAACATATTTCAAGATTCATTATTTTTATTCCCCTCGTGTCGGTACGTGACACTCCGCTCCTCAATATACTATCCTGGTGTCGGAACGTGACACTCCGATCCTCATATACTATCCTGGTACCGGAACGTGGCACCTGATCCATATTCTATCCTGGTGTCGGAACGTGACACTCCGATCCTCATATACTATCCTGGTAACGGAATGTGGCACCCTATCCATATTCTATCCTAGTGTCAGAACGTGACACCCGATCCATATTCTATCCTAGTGTCGGAACGTGACACCCGATCCATATTCTATCCTGGTGTCGGAACGTGACACCCGATCCATATTCTATACTGGTGTCGGAACGTGACACCCGATCCATATTCTATCCTGGTACCGGAACGTGGCACCCGATCCCCTAATTTCACTACTTTCGTTCATCAAGCCTTCTTTTATACCAAGGCATCATCATTGACAAAGTAGATTAGGGTTTCTTTTCAAGATTTGGGATTCAATAGTTTCATCATGCTTATTTATTCACAATTACATAATAACATCATTCATGCAAGCATACAATTAAGCATATAGAAGGTTTACAATACTACTAACACATATCATTCGCTATTAAGAGTTTACTACGAATAGTATGAAAACCATAACCTACCTTCACCGAAGAATTGGAGTCAACAAGAAATTTCCCAAGCTTGATATTCCCTCTGCCTCTTGATCGATCAATTTCTCTCTCTCCTTGTTCTCTCTATTTTCTTTATTCAAACCCTCTTTCTTTTACCCTAGTTAACATATAATTAAGTGTAAAAGATGTCAATAATACCCCACTAATTAACTTAGGGTTACCTCTTTTAACCCCCAAGAATTTGAGTTATTAATATAAACCCACAAAATCTATAATTAAGGAAGGAATAGTCCAAAAACGTCCCTTAAAACGTGTAAGGAAATCCGATTCTGCCTGGGGTTTGCGCAACCTATGACGGGCCGTCGTGCCTGTGACGGTCCGTCCTGCAGGTCGTCGCAAGAGTTAGAGAGTCAATTTCCACTGAACAATCTGTGATGGTCCGTCCTGCCATTCCGTCACGAAGTTCAGAGAGTCGATTTTCAGTACCCAATTTCAGATTTTCTATGTGTTTTTAAACGAGACCCTGCGACGGTCCGTCGTGCCCATGACGGATCATCGTTTGGTCCGTCGCCTCAGTCTGTTTTTCCATAATTGAAGTTTGTTGCTCAAAACTACTAAACAGGTCGTTACAATAGATACCAATTTACCCATCGTTCGTCCCCGAACGATCAAAAGAAGGAAAACAAGGGCGAAAAGGAGTACCTGAATCTGTAAACAGATATGGGTGAAACTTTTACCAAACTGCATCACCCTTTTCATGGGTGAAACTTTCAACAAGACTTGTTCACCCTCCATGAACTCTAAGTCTCTAACCTTTCGATCTGCATATTCTTTTTGTCTACTTTGCGCCGCTAGAAGCTTTTCTTGAATAGACTTCACTTTTTCCATCGAATCCCTCAAGAGATCAGTACCCCAAGGTCTGACCTCGAACGCATCAAACCAACCGATGGGAGACCTACATCTACTACCATTAAATGCTTCAAATGGAGCCATATCAATGCTTGAGTGATAGCTATTATTGTATGAAAACTCCGCTAAGGGTAAGAAGCTATCCCAATGGCCACCACATTCTATCCCACACGCACGTAGCATATCCTCCAACAGTTGAATCGTTCGCTCAGATTGACCATCGGTCTAGGGATGGAACGCAGTACTAAGGTCCAACCTAGTACCCAATTCTGCATGCAATGTTTTCCAAAATATAGAAGTAAACTGCGTACCTCTATCTGATATGATGGATAGTGGAACCCCATGCAATCGCACCACTTTCGAGATGTAAAGTTTGGCTAACTTTTCTGCATTGTAAGTCATCTTGACCGGAATGAAATGAGCAGATTTAGTTAACCTATCAACAATCACCCAAATGGAGTCATACTTACCCATTGTCTTCGGAAGACCAACCACAAAATCCATTAAAATTCTTTCCCACTTCCATTCCGGAATGGGCATTCTCTGAAGTGTTCCTCCGGGCCTTTGGTGTTCACACTTTACTTGTTGACAGTTTGGACACTTGGCAATAAAGTCAACAATATCACGCTTCATTCTACTCCACCAAAAGTGTTGCTTTAGGTCACGATACATCTTGGTTGCACCCGGATATACAGAATACCTTGAACTATGAGCCTCTGTCAGAATAGTGTTGATCAAATCATCGACGCGGGGTACACATACCCTTCCCTTGATTCTCAAAACACCTTCCTCATCGATTTGTGCTTCCTTAGCCTCTCCTCGCAATACTTTGTCTTGAATTCTGCGCAGTTTCTCATCATCAGACTGTCTTCCCTTAATTTTGTCAAGAAAAGAAGATCTTGACTCAACACTAGCCAACAATCCTCCCTTCTCATTTACTTCTAGCCTCATCAAGCCGTTAGCCAGAGTCTGAACCTCTCTAGCCAATGGACGTCTAAAACTTGCAAGTGAGCTAGACTTCCCATACTTCCCGCTTTTCTACGTAAATCATCCGCCACAACATTCACCTTCCCCGGATGATACAAAATAGTGATGTCGTACTCCTTCAGTAGTTCAATCCATCTCCTCTGTCTCAAGTTCAAATCCTTCTGAGTAAAGACATACTGAAGGCTACGGTGATCCGTGTAGACCTCACACTTAACCCCATATAAATAGTGTCTCCATTGTTTTAATGCAAACACTACCGCAGCCAATTCCAAATCGTGGGTCGGATAGTTACGTTCATGCACCTTTAATTGCCTTGAAGCATAAGCAATCACACTCTTCTCTTGCATTAGTACTGCACCCAAACCAGAATAGGATGCATCACAATAAACAATGAAGTTCTTACCCTCTACTGGCAGGGTAATGATAGGTGCGGTAGTCAATAAAGTCTTAAGCTTCTGAAAGCTTTCCTCACATTCATCCGACCATACAAATGGGACATTCTGCTTAGTCAAGTTCGTCAATTGGGAAGCGATAGAAGAGAATCCCTTGACGAACCAGCGGTAGTAGCTAGCTAACCCAACAAAGCTGCTTATTTCTGACACATTAGTAGGTCTTACCCAATTCTTCACTGTCTCAATCTTCGAAGGATCCACCATCACTCCATCCTTAAAAACCACGTGCCCCAAGAAGGACACTGCATCTAGCAAAAACTCACACTTAGAGAACTTGGCATAAAGCTTTTTCTCCCTCAACATTTCCAATACCATTCTCAAATGCTCTTCATGTTCCTTCTTGCTCTTTGAGTATACCAATATATTATCAAAAAATACGATTACGAAGAGGTCCAAATATGGCTTAAAATCCAGTTCATCAAGATCATGAACGCAGCAGGGGCATTCGTAAGACCAAAAGACATCACTACAAATTCGTAATGCCCATACCTCGTTTGAAAAGCAGTCTTTGGCACATCCGTTGCCCATATTTTCAATTGATGATAACCGGATCTCAAGTCAATCTTAGAGAAGAGACATGCACCTTGTAACTGATCGAACAAGTCATCAATGCGAGGAAGAGGGTACTTGTTCTTTATGGTTACCTTGTTCAACTGCTGTTAGTCTATGCACATCCGAAAACTCCCATCCTTCTTCTTCACAAACAAAACCGGAGCACCCCAACGAGATGCACTTGGTCTAATGAAACCTTTGCTCAACAACTCTTGAAGTTGGGATTTTCACTCCCTCTACCTCTATCACAAAGTCCACCACTTCTTGAAAGGATTTTGCTGTAGCCGCTACCTGTGTGGCTGAAATCCGCCACTCTGATCTCAACCCCTTCACAAAACGGCGAATCCGCTCTTGTGGACTGAAACATATTTGGGTGGCATACCGGGATAATGCACGAAACTTAGCCTTATATGCATTGACCAACATCGTACCTTGCTCTAGGCTCAAGAACCCATCCCTTTTCCTATCCCTCAAAGTTTGGGGGATATACTTCTCCATAAACAGGCAAGAGAATGAGGCCCAAGTCAAAGGTGGTGCCTCTATTGGTTGACACTCGACATGTGACCACCACCACATTTTGGCGTTCCCTTGAAACTGATAACTCACGAACTCAACAGTAAACCGTTCTACTATACCCATCTTGTGTAGTACCTCATGACAATCAACTAGAAAATCGTAAGCATCCTCAGATTCAGCACCCTTGAAGACTGGAGGTTTCAATTTCAAGAACTTACTGAAAAGTTCACGCTGATCATTTGTGATTATAGGCCCAGTAATCTGACGTGGAAACGTGCCTATGTCCGATGAGGCATCCATGCGGGGAGCCACAATAGCCGCATGTTGTACCTTAAGACCCTGACGTGCTGGTGTAGAAAACACTAGAGGTGCCTGACCCTGATCAGATAACCCACTAAGATAAGCCAGAACCTGATTGATCATCTCTGGGGTAGGTTGGGGTGGCATTTCCTCATTTTGCACTTGTTCATTCACCCCATCCTCCCCCTCTCTTATCACTTCATCAGTCGGTGGAGGAGTCACTGCCCTAGTATCAGAAGGGCTAGGTGCTCGTCCTCTTCCCCTAGAGGACGTCCTCCCACGACCTCTACCACGGCCCCTTGCCACTGTTCTTCCTCGAGCCACAGCCCCAGTGGCTGGCTCAGTTGTTTCTTGTCTGGCCGGTGTTAGTGTTGGCAGTCGTTGCTCTAGTTCTAACCATCTGCGAAAGAGAGTAAAGATGGTCAGATACCAATTCGTATCGCCTAGATACCAATTGGACTCAAGTAGTAGCACGAAAGAAAGAATGAAAGAGTGAAATTTTCCTAAAGTCTTATAGCCTCTCAAGGAAAAGTAAAGGCGTCCCCCTATCGTTCCTTAAGACTCTACTAGACCTGTTCTTATGTGATGAGACCAACGAACCTAATGCTCTGATACCAAGTTTGTCACGACCCAAACCGGGTTGCGACTGGCACCCACACATACCCTACTATGTGAGCGAACCAACCAATCTAAACCTTAACATTTCAATATAATATAAATAGAAAGTAATGCGGAAGACTTAAACTCATAAATAATCAACTTCTATAACTCAAAAACTTATCATTATCCCCAGAATCTGGAAGTCATCATCACAAGAACATGTACTTTAAACTACTAATTCTAAGAGTTTCTAAGAAGCTAAAAATACATAAGAAGCTAGTCCATGCCGGAAGTTCAAGGCATCAAGACTTGAAGAAGAAGATCAAGTCCAAGCTTGAAGCATTAGCTCACCCTGAATTTCCGATGTAGTAAGACTGGCTTGAGTTACTGTTGAGTCGAAGATGACGGCACGTTTACTGCACTCCACAAATAAACAAGAAGAAACAATAAACGTAGGGGTCAGTACAAAACACGGGTACTGAGTACATATCATCGGCCAACTACAAATAGAAACCAGTATGTATTAAGCAATATCATAAAATCAACTAATATCCTTAGCATGCAGCATTAACAGTTACCATAACCCTTGGTTACAACACCAAGCACATCAATGAGGACTCACGCCTCCTCATCATACTCATTTGGGAATTTAGTTCATTAGATTGGATATATTAACATATTTCAAGATTCATTATTTTTATTCCCCTCGTGTCGGTACGTGACACTCCGCTCCTCAATATACTATCCTAGTGTCGGAACGTGACACTCCGATCCTCATATACTATCCTGGTACCGGAACGTGGCACCCGATCCATATTCTATCCTGGTGTCGGAACGTGACACTCTTATCCTCATATACTATCCTGGTACCGGAACGTGGCACCCAATCCATATTCTATCCTGGTGTTGGAACGTGACACCCGATCCATATTCTATCTTGGTGTCGGAAATGACACCCGATCCATATTCTATCCTGGTGTCGGAACTTGACACCCGATCCATATTCTATCCTGGTGTCGGAACGTGACACCCGATCCATATTCTATCCTGGTGTCGGAACGTGACACCCGATCCATATTCTATCCTGGTACCGGAACGTGGCACCCGATTCCCTAATCTCACCACTTTCGTTCATCAAGCCTTCTTTTATACCAAGGCATCATCATTAACAAAGTAGATTAGAGTTTCTTTTCAAGATTTGGGATTCAATAGCTTCATCATGCTTATTTATTCACAATTATATAATCATATCATTCATGCAAGCATACAATTAAGCATATAGAAGGTTTACAATACTACTAACACATATCATTCGCTACTAAGAGTTTACTACGAATAGCATGAAAACCATAACCTACCTCCACCGAAGAATTGGAATCAACATGCAATTTCCCAAGCTTTGATATTCCCTCTGCCTCTTGATCGATCAATTTCTCTCTCTCCTTGTTCTCTCTATTTTCTTTATTTAAACCCTCTTTCTTTTACCCTAGTTAACATATAATTAAGTGTAAAAGATGGCAATAATACCCCACTAATTAACTTAGGGTTACCTCTTTTAACCCCTAAGAATTTGAGTTATTAATATAAACCCACAAAATCTATAATTAAGGAAGGAATAGTCCAAAAACGTCCCTTAAAACGTGTAAGGAAATCCAATTCTGCCTGGGATTTGCGCAACCTGTGACGGGCCATCGTGCCTGCGACGGTCCGTCCTGCAGGTCGTCGCAAGAGTCAGAGAGTCAATTTCCACTGAACAATCTGTGACGGTCCGTCACGCCTGTGACGGTCCGTCCTGCCATTCCGTCACGAAGTTCAGAGAGTCGATTTTCAGTACCCAATTTCAGATTTTCTAAGTGTTTTGAAACGAGACCCTGCTACGGTCCGTCGTGCCCATGACGGATCGTTGTTTAGTCAGTCGCCTCAGCCTGTTTTTCCAGAATTGAAGTTTGTTGCTCAAAACGACTAAACAGGTTGTTACATTAACCCCTATCAGATGAGGGATCGTCACTTGCCTAGAGTATGGTTATTATTTTGGGCTTTTACGATGCTTTACCAATAGCTACACCTATGTAGGCGCACATGTAAGGGATAATGACATTTCAACTAAGTAACTCATTGTCTACTAACGAGGAGTACTTATCTCAAGCGGTACATCGGAATACAACATCTAGACTCAGGGAGTGTAACCACCTCTTCTTCATATCCTCTCGGTGCTAGACATAACCCCCATAAATTCTAACACATCAAACTATAGGTAAAAGATAGCTAGTGAACACAAAATCTCAACTCACGCATGACATTCATCTTCCAACCTATCTTAGAAAGCTCTTAGGATGTAGTTAGGTTGCTACTAAACAATTTATTACAACTCACTAAGAGTTTTTACCTCAAAACTCCTCTATTTACTTAATTTATCTTCATTTATTCATTTAAGTGTGTGTGTGTACTTGTGAGCACATATTACATTTAAGCACATTTTAATTTATATTAGCTTCTATGCATGCTTTACACCTACTTTAATAAATTTACACGCTTTACATGCTTCACAAAGTAATCTACTTCACTTAGGTATAATCCAAGCCAAACATACAATTCAACTTCACAAAACACAACAAAAGTCTTATCTTCAGTGTCACCTCATTTCATGTACTAGACCTTCAATGCTACACTCACAAAACTTAATAAGTAATATCAAGTTCACCAAATAAACACCGCCACCAAGAAGATTGACCACACCATAGAAGAGCAATTTATCATAAGGATTACACCATATAAGAAACTCTTCATATAACAAAAAAAGTATCATTTATAACCAATTTATCAATTTCATCGTAATAAGGTCCTTAGGGAATTATATAAACCAAAATAACAACATAAGAAAACCAAAGTTCATACCTTACCCAATCATGCTCATTTAATACACTTCTTAAGCTAAAAGTTTTAAATATGCTTAAATATGAGTTAATTAGTTTTAAAACATTAGAATTCATCAATCAATAAAATAATAAAAACATTTAAATCATTATAAAACTTATAAAAGAAGACCCTTGCTTAAAAGAAAAGATAGAATGAAATAGAGTTTTGAAAAACCTTTTTGAAATCTTTTGGAAATGGCTCCTTGAATGGAAGAGGGTTCAAGGATGGATACAATGACTCATTGAGAAGGAAACACACTAATTTATTATGAATAACACGTCCAAACCAGTCCTTCTTGCCCTCCTTGAGTCCTTGCTCAAATGGTGACTTTGAGAGAGTTTTCTTCAGAGAGGGAGTTTGAATATTTGAATTGATGGGTCTTGTATAGGTACAGGGCTTAAAAATAACTTAATATATCGTAAAAACACTAAAAATATTTAACTAGGGTTATGAAAGACTTGGGGTGAATACACATAAAACAACCCAAGTTGGCGGCAAATTTCAGCAGCTTTTGAAGGTTCCAATCGACGACCCAATCTAGTGGGTGTTGATGGGTCAACGACCCATCCTGCTGGGTATCCATGGATTCAGAGAATGCATCATGGGGTTATAGACTTCCCACTAAGTTTGGGATTAAGCCCCTAAATCGACGGGTTTAGGGGTTCAAGTCTTGGGCCCTTAATCTAGGGCCACTTTTGCGGTCGTTCTCTGACGTTAAACCCCTAAACTAAGTCGTCTATGTCTTAGAAACATCCCACATCAGTTTCAAGCAACACGAACATGTAAAACTCACTCAAACACATCAAGACATACAAGTACTTTATAAGGCATACCTTTCGAACATCACGGACGTTCTTGGCGATTGAACTCAAAACATAACCAAACTTCACATGCTGCCAAACAATACTAGAGTAACTCATTTTCAAAAAAAATTAATTTATGAAACACTCACGAGTCTCTGGCTCACCTTAGTTCATTTTGGTGCATTCCAGTTTCTTTGGTTTGTAGACCACCTTCCATCGGTGTAAGGTTTAATAACACCAGATTCCACAATTATCTATTATTGTCTATGTTAGGTAATGAAAGTGTTCCCTAAATTAAAATTAACCAATGAAGGATAAAATAACTTAGGTGACTTAAGAGGTTTGACTTAACCTAGGTAGGGCTGTGGGAGTGTACCTATGCTTTTCTCTAGTTGCCTTAATGGAATCGTTAGAAGGTTGAAATTATGTTTATATGTGATTAATAATTCAATAGATGATAGTTTGATGACTTTACATTTAAATGATACTATATAGTGATTGATACTCTTATGAACATATTATTGGTCTATGATGTTAAAATTATGAGGTTGTATATCCTTAAAAGGTTATGTTATGTGAAGTTTAATATTACTCATAATTCTTGTTTGTCACTTTATTGAGGAAGGTTGTAGGGCTTTCCTTTGTTATTGAACTTGTTGGATTTAATATGATTCATGAGTAGTTTTCTTTCTCTATTCTAATATGATAAACTCTTATTCATTCTTGTGATATAATTTCTTGATGACAGGGTTATATTAGAGTATGGGTTCAAGTATGTTCAAAATAATGTTATTTGCTTTGACATAAAAAATATGCCTTCTTGATTTG
Source organism: Solanum lycopersicum (assembly GCF_036512215.1). NCBI lineage: Eukaryota > Viridiplantae > Streptophyta > Magnoliopsida > Solanales > Solanaceae > Solanum > Solanum lycopersicum. The sequence goes on from NC_090803.1 coordinate 38,281,619, forward strand.
TATGTTTTTCCTCCTTGATGTATAAAGATTTTCAAAGAAAAAAGTAGCATGTTTTGATAAAATGTCCCTTTTATCATGATTTGGTCTTATATGTGCATATGGTCTCATATTCAGTAAAAGTGGCGCACTAACCCCATTTTTCTAAAACATTTTAGGTTTCAAGGGTTGAAGGGTTTTCGAAGGAAACTTTAACAAGGATTGTATCTATTATTCATCAAAGTAGGGTAGGTCCTTAATTTTTGAGGGCGATGCGAATATCAAGCTTAAGATATAGTTTTCGTTTTAAGACTCTTAATGTCTATCTCCTTTCATTTGAGTATGGATTTTATAAAGACTATATGTGGCGCTCTGTACATTAAAATCTGGGCTATGACGATATTGATAATCGTATTAGATGGTAATGAGATGAGACAATCTTTAAAGACAATGTTCTATCTTATATATATACATATGTTCAATAAGAGTAAAAGTCTATGTAACCTCCATATACGAAGGATCTATGTATATCCAATATATATATATATATATATATATATAAATATAAATATATATATATATATATATATATATATATATACACACACTTATGTATGTACATATATTTATGTATGTATATATGTAAATGTAAACCTCCAAATAGAAGAGATGAAAAGTTTTAAATTTTCCACAATTTTTGTCCTATGAATTTAATGATGTAAACTAATAGGCTAGTCTTAGACCTCAACGAGGAAGGGGATGCCGGTTAGGTCTAGGTGGTAAACCCGGATGTGACAACTTTATAGGACAATTTCTATATAAACTCTTTGCAACAACGCGCTCACCTACCAGGGTAGTTACCATAAATGGTTCAGTTCAGACATTGGGCCAAATATCAATCTAACTAGCTATCAAGGGAGTAACAAAGTATAATGTAGGACCCGGATCAAAGGAAATCATAAACATCAATAGAAAAAACATGTAACATATTGGTCACGACATCAGGAGAACTTTCTTGTTCACCCCTTGAACGAACTGCACAAAAATGATACTTTCTCGGAGCATCAATATTTGAAACATTTTCTTGTTCTTGCCCACTACTCTTGGCTTGGACTTATATATTATGGAAATTGTTGAACTTGTGACCACTTTTACCACACAAAAGCAATTGTCTATCCCAATAAAGCACTCACCATAATGCTTCTTACCATACTTTCCACCAGTTTGTTTCTTGCTTAGTAAACTATTACCTCTTCCGTTTTGAGACTAAGGGTTAGACACCCTATCATAACGATCCTTGGGAAATTTTGAGGAACTTTATTGGATAACCTATGCTTGAATCTAGCTTGTCTTGAATTTCAAACCTCCCTTTTGAAGAACCACCGTCATAGGACTTGATCCTCTTGGCCTCTTTGTTCTTCCAGCATAACATATTATCTTCCGCATGTTGATCATGAACCATTAGATAAGACATATTCATATTTTGATGTAGCATATACAAACACAATTATTCCACCAAGTCTCGGACACTCCAGTAAGAAACAACTCATCTCATCCCTTGAGTTAGCAACCAAGGATGGAGCATACTTGGAAAACGTAGTAAACTTCATGGAGTAGGCAAGTTCACTTATACCTCCTTTAATAAATATGATGAATTATTCCACCTTAGCTTCCCACAACACTCTAGGAAAGAAACGACAAAGGAAAGATATCTTGAAAATCTCCCAAGTCACTGGACCACCTCCTAGCACCCTATTATCCCTCCATTGTGTGTATAATGTTTAGGAGACCCATAGAAACTAGGATCTTATAGACCTTATCAAGGAAGTCTTAAGGGTATTAATCCGCTTTTCACCTGAAGAACATGGGTGGATTCATACTAGTAAAGTCTCTAAAATTAGATTTCGTAGTGGTAGCATGACTAGGCACACGGGGTCCAACCTCTTTATTAACGTGGGCCGTCATAACTTGGACTTGAGAAGTGATGAGATTATCTTGAGAGGTCATGGCTTGGGCCAATTTGATAAAAACTACCCATATCTCTCCATTGTTATTGGTGGAGGAAAAATGAAACTTGATCACCCATAGCAAATTCTTCAAGTGGAGGGAATTTATTGTCTTGCGGAAGAGCTTGGTTTTCAGGAGCTCCCACATTAGGTATCCTCGACCCTTTGTTGATCTTCCCTTTGAGTATTCATACCTATAACCACAATAAAAGTTTTATGTGAAAGCACATAAAGGAAAACTCTAAAGCCATGACTTAGGAGTACAAGAAGATGAGAGTTTCCTAAGCACACATAGTCTGTCATTCATAAGTGTGGCGCACTTCACAATTATGAATAAGAATCTTCATATACTTTGTTTAATAAGAAATTTATCCTAAGGATATTCAACTTCATGCTCCGATATAATGTTTATCACATCCAATGAGCAATCCCTAGAAGTAACCATAGTCGTCGTCCTCGAAAGGAACTAAGACTAACCTCTTATAATTCGTTATTACATTTGAAAGGCTAAATTGCGGAAACTTTAATACATTTTACCTACTTCTACTTTGATTATTAGATAGACCACTAGCATAAACATAATATTTATACACAGGGAGTTTAGGTTAATCCTTATAATAAACTATCTAAGATAAATACAACATTAGGGCTCAACCCATACTCCAATATAATAATGTCCTCATATAGGCATAAACAAAGTCGTCAAAGAATGAGAATGAACTAAATTGTCTTTAAGTCTAAAAAATATCCAATAGAAAGATAGTGGCATCGTTCTCGAAAAGTAAGTATCTACCAAACTTGGAGAATATGATTCCAAGCATTCTTAAATGGCCTCTAAAATCTCAAGTGATGGAACCTACATTTGCAGTAAACATAGAAGCATGGGTTAGGACACCACATGTACCAAGTATAGACATATGCACATAAAACATTTGAAAGATTCATGAGAAATGGACATTTACTTTAGAAGATATACCAAGTCATTTGAAAATCTTTAATGCACATTTAAGAGTCCATATAAGTTAAAAATCTTATATATATTAATTCAATAGCATATTCAATACAAGACCAAAATAATCAAGTATAATCAAGCAATATGTGTATAGAATATAAGAACCATATCCAAAGAAACTCCAACATCATGTTATAATAACAAAGCATATATAAGAGTTCATAACAATGCAACATATACAAGACCCTTAATAATAATCCTACATAAAGTATACAAGTGAATGACAACGTAAACCCCATAATCTTACTCAACCAAGTTAACCAAATAAAGGATCACAAGCAATGCCTAACATCACATAATATAACCTCAAAAGTAGTTATCATCATGTTTAGCAATATAGACCAATAGCATGTTCATACATGAAAACAACGTACTATAGTATCATCAATATGTAGGGTCCACATATGCATATCATTCACTTTATAAGAGCAGAATAACATAAGAGCATCATATTAAGACTTCCGTCAAGGATAACTAGTACAATGTATAGGTAGAGTCCCACATCCCTACAAAGACTAAGTTAAACCCCTTAAGTCATGTTAGTTAGAGTTCAAATTATTATTTCATTTTATTTTTGAAAACATCTTGCATTAACCGACATATACCGTATGTGCTAATCTGGAATTTTGAGTCATGAAACCCTACACTGAAAGAAGGAAGAATACTTGCCAAGGTAGAACCAAAAAATTAACATACAATATAGATGGATCCACTAGCTAGTATTCCTATGGGTGAAACATAGTTCAAGAACTAGGAGATATTAGTTGGAACCCTCTTTATGCATTTGGTATCGTAGTCTGCATTCTCAGGACTTTAATAGTGAACCTACCTTTCCTACTTGGGAAGGGATACCCTTAACTTCAATTAATAACCTAGGCTCAGGGGGAAAAGGATTCATGATGAATTTTTCAAGAAATATATCCAACTCCAATAATTATTACCCTAGGCATTGCACGAATGAATTAGAATAGATACAATAAGTCTAATAATCAATATATTTATTAGATAAGGAATATCCAAAATATAAGGGAATTGGGGAAAGGGACATGATCAACATGAATTTCCCACAATTAGAATCACTTACTCAAAAATCTACACCTAATTAGCCATGATTAATCACAATTATTCATAATCAATCATCAATTGCAGGTTTAGAAGAAAACCCATTAAAAGAAGAAAACCCTTAAAATTGGGTAATTTCGAAATCAACTTTGAAAGGACCTCTTGGGCAAAGAAATCCCGAGAGTTAAGAAACCATACCTTAATGAAGCTTACTCCCAAAAATTCGAGGGAAATCCTAGAGAAATTTTTTTTCTTCTTGAAGATTTATTGCTTCTAACTTGAGGATTTAGGGAGAGAGGAAGTAGAGAGAGATGAGACATTTTGCGTTTTTATTTGAGGATTTGAATTATGTGAGTAAAATGACTTAAAACTGAACCTAAATAAATATATATTCACCCCCTAAATCCGCCATACAACCCCTTACTTAATTGGGTTTTTTGTTGAAGTCAAATTGATTTAAATATGACGTGGACGAATAAAGGAAGTGGTTGCGCGTCGCGAGGGAAATTTTACATTTATTTTTGAAAATCTGAGTTGAGGCAGTGGACTTCTTGGAGGACCCACGTCACAAGACAACTTTTTTCCGTTCTTCTGTTGGCTGTGCAAAGCGCGGTGGCCTCCATATCTTTGTTGCCACAACCTACTTCGGTAGCTTGCTCGCCAAGGTTTCAGTCCTTCTGAAGGACCTTTCGGGCAGTACTTGGAGAGTCTTTACGGGACGTTTGGACCCTTTATACTATTTTGACCTATCTAAAGTATTTGTATAGGTTTTATACCTCATATGACACTCTAAAACCTTTTCACAACATTAGAGCGTCTACTAGTTCAATTCCTCTAGTTCCCGGATGTCATGGACGTTTTTGATGCCTTGACTCCAAAACATCCGAAATTGTTTATAAATATTATTTTATGCTTATAAACAGTGTTTAAGGATTAGTTCAACATATGAGTCTCTAACTTAGGTCAAGTACTTTCGGAGTGTTACACAAGGAGCACCCCCTAGGCGTAACCAACGTCTTTGTCCTCAAAGAGGCCTTAGACTATTCCTTAACATAATTTGTTAAAAATCGTACATAGAGAAAATGATGAAACTTTAGAACATTTACATTGTCTTTTACTTTTCACTTATCATATCTGGAGTTTATACATACTGGTCGTTTTTGAATTGTACATACACTTCTTATTTAGGCAATATATCCAACTCATAAGATAGTTTAATATTTGTCTTACATATAAAGCATTTAATATAGGATTACAAAGTTTGGGACTGGCTGTACAATAGTACAATATGCGACATATAGGTTTACAATAAAGTCTCAGTTCTAAATTAAAGAACAAGTGTCTTCAGATATAGTCAATATAATATCTACAGTAGAAGAGTTACATTATCCTTGGACTTGAGTATTCACCAAAAACATGGGAATTATATCCAAGTCTTCCTTTCAAATTGCCTACAATCTCTTTGGTTTCCCGAACAAAAATTATAACCAAAAATATAGTATAATGGTTTAGTACAAACCACACGTACTAAGTATGGAAACATATGCAAGTAAAACCGTTGAAATCATTCAAAGAGGGACATTTTGTTCAAAACCATGCCAAGTCACTTTAAAAACCTTTATGAACACATAAGAGCATATACAAGTCCATAGGCATAACATTATTAGGACATATTCATGTCCAACACAAGACGAACATCATCATAAAGTCATATTAACATTTCATATATTAGAGTTCATATTATCATAACATACAATACCCTAACTCAAAACCCCATCCTAAGCCTAATGTCACTATCCTAGAGTACCCATAGAAGTTAGGGCATTCCCAAATAGTAACACGGCATACTTAACCTCTTGAAGATATTGTATAAGAAGTTTCGTATTGTTCATCGCATATACAAATATGAAAAGTAATTAAGAATTAAAACTTTTCACAACATTCGAATACTCTTTCAAAATATCATGAATAACAAATCCATAGGAAATACTATGTCTCATATCATCAATTCCGTGTCACAAGAATACTTGGGACACGACACATACAATAAAAATATAGAAATACTTAGTTTATTATATGCTTCGAATTAAGAAATCAACAGACATCTAGAACATCGAGTCAAATGAGCACATACTTCAAACATGGTTGAAAGATCCTATAATAAAAGATTCGCTCCAAAAATTCCCTTCACTAATAAATCATATTAGAGATAGCTAAAAGTATGGAATTTTTACAAACACTTGTACTAAGTATGACTCAATGCATAAAATCAAGATAAAAGATATTTAATGGAAACATTCTCTTTTTTATTAAAACATCATAGTATAACCATAATAACAACATTTAACATCTTAGAAACACATAAAGTATTACATGAGGATTTTATCACTTTTTGGGGAATATTACAGTGAACTAAGCCAAGGTTTCAGTGAACTATTTCAATCTTTTGAGTGATCACATTTAGCATGCAATACTCTCACTAAAAGTTATCCTAAGACTCACATAAGTAAGAAAAAGATATACCGCATATACCCTCTCTAAGCACACCTAATTTTCCTTGAGACTACCTATAATTAGATAAATACACTTACAATACTCCAAATACATAAAAATGAGATCCTCCTACCAAAGGTGATTCTAAAGTTCATTTGAGTGAGTTCTAAAGCGACTTCCCATAAAATCCATTCACACAAACCTTAGAAATACATTAGATTACCTAGGATAAGATAATCCTCACTTAATACAATAAAACACATCTAATATGGCATTGTCCTCCAAAAGGTTATCAAAAGACATACTTAAGTAAATCAAGAAAAGAATTCCCTAACATGACCTCAAAAAGATCACCTAAATAATCCTTAAGGCTACCTAGTTTAGATCATGTCTAATGTGTCAACAAACTTCCCTTTCTAGAGTCTTTGTCAAGACTTACCTAGGTAAGATATGAAGTAAGCATTGCTCTGCCCCCTTCAGAACTTAACTAGACAACCCTTAAACTACTCGAAGTTAGTCCTCATTCATTTACTATGATTTATAACTTAAGTCCATTTCTTCATTAATTCATTTAAGGTATATTTATCCTAAAAGAACATTCAACCAATCATCTTAGAGAAGACCTAGGGACTCAATCATAATATCTTAAATTCCATTTGAGAAATGTCTAGATAGCTTTTCATACAACCATCTAATATCTATAGAACTTCTCCAACACTAGAGGGAATCCCATATGATGATAATAAGCAATAACCAACATATACCATGGTATCTAGGCATGGAATCCGAAGTTGTAACATACTCTGATGGAGGGCATTCTACTTTCCAATGGTAGAACATGGAAACATCCCATATAGGCACATGGTTAAGGAATATGAATGGTTTCTTTACACTCTAGCCTTATTCTTAACTACAGATACTTTCCTTACCATACTTTTAAATGCTAGCCTTTGTTCTCAAAGAATAAATTCACATAAAGGATCACATAATGAGGTTCCATATCTAGTTCATAACCCAATCACATTCATCCTACAAAAGAAGTCCCCTAGGACAGCCTTTCAATAGCGAAGAGGATAGCTCACTGATTTTCCTAAGGATGATTTCATGCCATTCCATCTAACCAACCTTAAGTACACCATTCATTCAAGAAGTATGTAATTACATCTTTCGGTTTCAAGAATATCATAACCTTGAAAGTAAGTTGAGGTTCCACATAAAGGACCTTCATAGCAACATGCAAAGTCACATATCATTCATACATACATGACTAAGAAGCTTTAGTATCCTATGTCAATACATCTTATATTTACATTCTTGAATGCATTAAATAAGGGAAAAAAGTCTTACAAAACTAGACACACACATCTGAACATATAACATATTCTTATAAAAACACATAGGAATAAACATTATCATCGATAATTCCCCCTATACACTACTATAACATAATCAATATAACAATCATAGACTCATATAGTGAACTAGGAGGATCATCCATCAACTCTAAGGCTACACATATAAGGACAAAGTAATAGTCTAATATGATCACCCTACTTCAATAGAAGAACCCATCAAGAAGTGCTGACAATTCCATGATCATCATAATACATAGAGTAGCCCAAACGATGCCACATTACTCATAGTTATAAAACATAGCAACGCCACCATCGGTGTACTATTTAAATAAAAATATAATTAAAGACTTAAATTTCATAAAATAAAGATAATTAGGGCAGAGCAACACCAATCCATTCTCACAACTTCTATCCATAGATAAATCATCCAAGACAATACCAAGAAGCCCTTACCCAATGCCATGATAACCAATTCAATACAAAAATCATAACACTCAATTAATCGAAATTAATTAAATATATATGTATCAATATAAGACTGCCTATGTATCAATCTAATACAATTCTTACATCATTCAATAGCCCATACCAAACTACACTAGAATTTATAAGCATTGAGACAAGATCATAACATCCATAAGATAGTCAATTTGAAGATATTATGTTTTTCATGGGTTTATGATGGTTTTAAGCTTAAATCATAAAATTAACATCAATTCAATCCATAAACAATGATTCAAAATATTTTATGCAATGACCCATAGCTATATATCTGAATTAGACAATTCATGTTTTTATCATCTTTGAAAAATAATTAGAATTGACTCCATGAATAAAGAGATTTAAAGGATGGAAACAAACACCTTAATTATGAATAAAATACTATAATATTTATGGAAAAATACTTAAGCAAACAATTTTGTTCCTTAGAGCTTCAAAGCATCAACAATGGAGGTTTTTGAGAGAAGAATAGAGAAGTTTTGTTTAGAGTTGAGAGTTTAGTTTTTATTCGTGAGTTTATGGGTATAAAGTAACTCAATAACCTCCTATAAGTCATCCCTAAATATCCTAAAGTCCTCTGCACTTATTAGATACTTTAACCAAATCAAATTTGATTTTAAAATGGTGCACCCAAATCTGGGGGTTTACTTCTCATCGCGGAGGCATTTTCAAATCATGATACTTCATTTTTTCTATATAGATTGTTCGTGAAAGCCCCACGTCAGAGGGAAAGAAATTTTCTAAAACATCACTACAGAATATTACGACATACTAGTTCAATTTTGACTAGTTTTCGAACGTCTTGAACATTCTTGGACGTTTGACCTCCAAACAACATGACACTTGAAAAACTACCAATAAACATTTGTTTTACTAATATATGGAACTCATAAGCTCCTTATACACACAAGTAAGTACATAAGCATACACGAGGCCTATAGGTGACTAGTCATCAAACGTGTTGGTCGTCCCTTGAAATTTGACTTCCAAATCACCTAAAACATCAAACAGTGCCTCATTACAACAGTATAAAACATTCTAGGACCTTGTAACCTCATGAAAACATGATACGCCCTAGTTCTACCTATATCATTTTTTAAGGGTGTAACTCCTAAAAGTTCAATGCTCATGTGAAGCCCCATAACGCCATATAATAAAGTAAACTACAATAGAGACCATAAGCAATGTTTAAATTGAGTCTAAGATCATATCATGTGTATTCATCATCAGACATATCAGTTTACACAAATATCATGTTCATCAACGACGTAAACATCATATAATATTAATATATTTAAAGTCAAAATATACATTTCATTCATGACATAAACCCATAAGAACAACCTCTTAGGAATCCCTTCAAGGTCAACTTGTAAAATGCATAATTAAAGTCTCATACTCTTACTTATACTATGTAAAAAACCCTTATGTCATCCTATTTAGTGTTTACTTTATTACTGTATCCATTCTCTTTACTTTTAGGAATAGTCACCTTAACCAAAAATAGACCATGTTAGCTAAACGTGAAATTTGGTGCCATAAAACCCTACACCGAAAGAAGTTGCTCCACTTGCCAAGGTAGAACCATAACATAAATATAACATTATAGGTAGATACACTCACTAGAAACTCATGTATGCACATTGCATGGTAGTCTCTATCTCATGAGAATCATTGTTAACCTACCTTCCCTTAGTGGGGAGGGACATCTATCATACGTAGTTCGCTCGGTGCTAAGCTAATGTCCCTTATTGAAATGTCTTTAAGTCTTTCTTCATCATAATATCTTTATATGTGCCATTGGATACTAACTCCTTGTACAATCATGTCATTATTTATTAGGGATAGAAAAATAAATTACTTTCATCACAACAAAACATAGTGAGATCATCACATGATAGTAATATCATAATAAGAAATACAAGAGAATCACATTCTATCTTACATGATCATACCCCAATTAATATCTCACAATTTAACAATTCCTTAACATGCAATAATATTCATTATATAATCATCATCCTATTATATTTACATAATCATACATAAATTGGACATCATCATCAAAAATAAACCATTATTATTGAAGTTAATAACTCATAATTATAAAAGTCTTACCAATAGCTTCCAAGAATCTCCTTCAACATTTCACAATCAATTCAACAAAATTAATCCAGAAATTCAGTCGTTATTAACATATACTAGTAAATTGTACAAGAAATAATTCAATTTCATCTTTCCTAATCAACAAATAACCTAATTCAAAACCGAGGGTTAGGGAAAAGGGACTATCATGTATCCTTTATAGAAATTAGGTCAAAGCCTAAGGAATCACATAAATTAACAAATAGACAATCATTATCTATATATATTTATTAATAAAATACAAAATTCAATTAATATTAAAAGGAACCTTTGAAATTGGATTAAAACCCATGTTTTACACATCTTTGGAAACCAAATTGAAGAGCATCTTGAGGAAAGAGATCCCAAGAGTGAATAGATTCAATACCTATTGATTTAATGAATAATTATGTATAAAACGTGATTCTTGGATCCTTAATGAAGCTTGAACCTTTTTCTTTAATGGGGGTCTTTATGTAGTAAAAGTAGAGAGAAGTTGGAGAGATTTGGGTTTGGGGATATTATGAATTGATGAGCTAGTTTAATGACTTATAACTCTTTTATAGTTCCCAACGAACATAATTAAATACCCCTAGATCCAAAATTATTTAAATAACTAATTATATAAATTAAATTAACTTTACCAGAACTTGGCAGTGAAAAAATCCCCTAATCGATGACACTCAATCGATGGGGCATCGATCAAACAACGCGATATCCTGGTCATCCGTGGTTCGGTTCAAAGGCTTGGTTTTAAGAAAAAACTATTACAAATGTCTATATGCAAACAAACGACACCATCCATGGACCATCGACCAAACAATGACTCATCGGTAGGTATCGTAGTTTCCCACTGCCAAATGATAGCTTTTGATGGTCAATACATGGGTCCTCCTCAATTGTAATACTTCAAAAATCCAAGACATATTCTATATCATAACAAAAGTTTCATAAGGTATAGACACTTTTTTAATGTCAATATTAATTAATATGAATCATTTAGGCAGTATATAAACCAAAACGTCCAAGAATGTCCATTACAACCGAAAAATAGTTCAAGGAGGTACAAGCGTGCCTTAGCCTATTTGACTAGCTTTTAGAATTTAGAAAATGATGAAATTTTGTGGAAGTGTGTTTAACATATGGTTAAGTTGATTAATAGTTGAAACATCTGGGTACAACTCCACTAGTACAAACCAAGGGCCCATGAGGAGGACCCTTGCATTTTAGGGTCAAGGTTGTCTGGAAAGTGTTCACCTACGATGTGGGAACAATGGATCATGGGCTGATCGACGATACATTTATGCCATTCATCTACCAAAAAATAAAAATTTCATCTAATGGTCCATTTGTATCAGTACCTGACTTAGAGACGAATGTACAACATAGAAGGGGGAGGAGCCGTCGACTCACTGATGGACCGTCGATCGGGGTCTGGACTGTGAGGACTAGTATTTTCTGCACATTTTTAATTTGGTTGAATTAATTAATTAGGTGGTTATTTTAATAGTTAGGGGATTAGGAGGTCTAATTAAGTAAGTTAACCCCCTATATAAAGTCCTAACTTATTTAATACTAAATTAAACTCACAAAATTCCAAAACCCAAAACTCCCTTCTTTCTCTCTTCTTTCTCTCTCTAGCAAAGAACGCATTAATGACCTATCTAGGGAGATTTTAATGGCTTAAAAGTGTCAAATTTAAACATCAATATTCATCAATTAACAAGGTATGTGATCTAATTCACCTTGCAGACCTCTTTCCTCAAAAGGGCCAAAAAATTGATTTCCAAAATTGGGTTTTTATCCAATCTCAAGAGTATGTTATAAATTCAATTTTTTATGATTTATTATGGATATTATGAATATAGTAAAATTTATTCTAACCTAATTATGATATATCTTGATGGTTTGGTCTAGTTTGTAGAAGATGACCTCCACCCCTTAAACCTAGGTGATGATCTTGATAAAAGTTGTAGTATATTAGTTCAATTGAATTGGTATTTTGTTAAACTACTAATAGGTGATGTTATTGTACGAATAATGAACTAATTATTGTGAATTATAGTCTTATAATGCTAGTTCTTGAGAAGTCTATCTAGGTTATGAAGTATGTTATGAATTCACCTAAGTATTTTGTTTTAAGCTTTCATATAGTATTGAATTGTGATGTAGTGATTCTTTTACCCTTGTTATCATGTTAGTCATTGAATTATGATGATTTTATACCCTAATTGGTTTTAAATAAGGGTTGATGGTAAGACCTTGATGATATATTATGAAAGAGACTCTGTAATTCTTGTGATACATATCCTTTACTTTAAATAATTGTTAATTGTAATTAAGTCATGAAGTTGTATTGGAGTATGCCTTGTATTAGGATTGATTGGGAGCTATGATGTTGAATTGAAATGTTATAAGTATGGTGTATGATTTATCAATGTGCCTTATCATGATATGAAAATGTTAATGTGCTAGCTTCACATATATGAATTATAATTATACGAAAATACTCATGCAATTCTTATTGAGCTATGATGATAATGATGTTTATACAAGGATTAGACCCTATGACCTAAAATAAACTATGATGATGAATAAAGACATTAAAGACATTTGAAAAGAGAGTGTAGCTTAGCACTGATTGAAGTAGAGTTAGGAGTGTCCCTTCCCATATAGGGAAGGTAGGATCACTAATAAAATCTTGAGATTGTACACTATAATTCTTGTATCATACAGCGGGACCAAACTATATCTCCAGGTTTGTCAACAATGTTCCCTATAGGTTTACTAGCTAGTTGATCCACGTAGTTACTAGTATCATGTTTTGGTACTACCTTAACAGGTAATCCACCTTCTTTTGGTGTAGGGTTCCATGACACCGTATTACACATTAAATAATGTGTTCTATGTTGGTTAGGAAAAGATGTCCCTAAAAGGTAAAAAATATTAAATGAATGAACTCTAACGAGGATAACCTAAGGGGTTGAGCTTAGTCTAGGTATGGGTATCAAACTCTACCTAATCATTGAACTAGTAAGCCTTGAGGGAAGTCTTAGGATGATGTTATTATCTATGAATATTCTTATAATGGTAGCTGTTACATATATAATGAACATGCACATTGCTGATACTATATATTGATTGGTGTCACTTATGAATATGTATTGGTCTATATTATAAATTACGATAATCTATACTCTTAAATGTTTTTCTATGTCAATTAGGATGTTAGTGATTATTCTTTTAGGGTTACATGATTAAGTATGGTTATGGGGCTTTTCTTGGTCATTGCACTTGTTGACTTGATAGGGGTTCATGAATAATTGTCTTGCTTTAGTTATATTGAAATTAATCTGGTTCATGCTTGTGGATATTAGGATTTGATGATAGAGTAATTGACAACGTATTCAATTACATGATATGTATGTTGACTTGAATAGTTTTGATGGTTTGGTCTTGTGATATACATTCCAATGACTTAATGAATATGCCTAAGTGATTTGGTATGTTCTTGTTGAATATGCGTAAGTGTTCTTAAAGTAAATTGAATACCATTATGAAATGTCCTCTTTTTAGCATCATTTTAAAGTATGTGTGAATATGGTCTCACACATAGTACAAGTGTTGTACTAACCCTATTTTTTCCTTTTCCCCAACATTATATGTTCTAGTCGCTGAAGGGATTTTTGAGACAACCTGAAGATAACTTGAATCTATGTATCATCCTTGTAGGGTAGGTCGTCACATTCCGAGGGAAATTCCAATATCAATCTATGAAGTTATTTTAAGACTACTCTTATGTTTCTTTGCTTTATTTGATAACTAAACATTGTATGATCTGTATATGGTCCTTTTACATTTATGTATGGGATATGCCCCAATTATTACACTCTTATTAGCTGGTTGTGAGATGATAAAACTATTATGACTATGTTATGTTATATTCTATATATGTATGTGCAAAAAAGTAGAATACTAAGTTATCTTCCTATAATAATGGTCTGTGAATACTTGATATGTATATACTTGTCACGACCCAAACCGGGTTGCGACTGGCACCCACACTTACCCTCCTATGTGAGCGAACCAACCAATCTAAACCTTAACATTTCAACGGATATCAACAGAAAGTAATGCGGAAGACTTAAACTCATTAATAAAACAATTCAGAACTATTATTATCATTAATAAAACAATTCAGAACTGTTGAGTCGAGGATGACGGCACGTTTGCTGCACTCCACAATTAAACAAGAAGAAAACAATAAAAGTAGGGGTCAGTACAAAACACGGGTACTGAGTAGATATAATCGGCCAACTCAAAATAGGGATGAGTATATATCAAGTATTATCATAAATCAACTATAAAACTCATAATGTAACAACAACAAGTACTATAATCATCAATAAGTACCATCAAATTCACACATGAGGACTCAAGCCCCAATACCATACTCATCTGGGAATCATGTTCGTTAGATTGAGTATATTAACATCTTTCAAGATTCATTATCTTTCCTCCTCTTGTGTCGGTTCGTGACACTCCAATCCCCTAATTCTATGTGTCGGAACGTGACACTCCGATCCCCTACATGTGTCGGAACGTGACACTCCGATCCCCTACATGTGTCGGAACGTGACACTCCGATCCCCAACATATGTCGGAACGTGACACTCCGATCCACTAAATCTATGTGCTGGAACGTGACACTCCGATCCACTAATATCATTCTGTAAATCATCAAGCCTTCTCTATTCCAAGGCATCCTCAATCCCATTACTTTAATTCATCAAGCCTTCTTCTATACCAAGGCATCATCATTAATAATGTATATTAAAGCTTCTTTTCAAGATTTGGGATTCAATATTTTTGATCATGCTTATCTTATCACAATCACATAATCATATTCATGCAAACATACAATTAAGCATATAGTAGGGTTTACAATGCTACCAATACATATCATTCTCTATTAAGAGTTTACTATGAAAGCATGAAAACCATAACCTACCTCCACCGAAGAATTGAAATCAAGCAAGTTAATCCTCAAAGCTTGGTGTTTTCCTCCTCTTCTCGATCGTTTCTCTCTCTCCCTTCTTGTTCTTTCTATTTTCTTATTCAAACCCTCTCTCTTTTACCCTAATTAGTATATAATTAAGAATAAAAGATGGCAATAATACCCCACTAATTAAGTTAGGGTTACCTCTTTTAACCCTCAAAAATTTGAGTTATTAATATAAACCCACGAAGTCTATAATTAAGGAAAGAATAGTCCAAAAACGTCCCTTAAAACTTCACCAGAAATCCGACTCTGCCTGGGATTTGTGCAACCTGTGACGGGCCGTCGTGCCTGCGACGGTCCGTCCTGCAGGTCGTCGCAGAGTTCAGAGACCCAAATTTCCACCAAGGGTCTGTGACGGTCCGTCACACCTGTGACGGTCCGTCCTGCCATTCCGTCACAAACTTCAGAGAGTTGATTTCCTGTACCCAATTTCAGATTTTCTAAGTATTTTGGGACGAGACCCTCTCGACGGTCCGTCGTGCCCATGACGTTCCGTCACGGGGTCCGTCGCTTCTGCCAGTTTTTCCAGAATTGAAGTCAGTTGCTCAAAACTACTAAACGGGTCGTTACATTAGATACCAATTTACCTATCGTTCGTCCCCGAACGATCAAAAGAAGACAAACAAGGGCGAAAAGGAGTACCTGAATCTGTAAACAGGTGTGGGTATGTTTCTCGCATATCCGCCTCCTTCTCCCAAGTGGCTTCTTCAACCGGTCGATCCTTCCATTGCACCTTGATGGACGCAATCTCTCTTGACCTGAACTTGCGAACTTCTCTATCTAAAATAGTAACAGGCTCCTCCTCATAAGACAAGTTCTCATCAAGTAAAACTGAATCCCAACGGATAATGTAATTTCCATCTCCATGATATCTTTTCAACATCGACACATGGAATACCGGATGTACTCCGGACAGCCCTGGGGGCAAGGCTAACTCATAAGCCACTTCCCCTACTCGCTTGAGTACTTCAAATGGTCCAATGTACCTTGGACTTAGTTTACCCCTTTTTCCAAACCGCATCACCCCTTTCATGGGCGAAACTTTCAACAAGACTTGTTCACCTTCCATGAACTCTAAGTCTCTAACCTTTCGATCTCCATATTCTTTTTGCCTACTTTGCGCCGCTAGAAGCTTTTCTTGAATGGACTTCACTTTTTCCATCGAATCCCTCAAAAGGTCAGTACCCCAAGGTCTAACCTCAAACGAATCAAACCAACCAATGGGAGACCCACATCTCCTACCATACAATGCTTCAAATGGGGCCATATCAATACTTGAGTGATAACTATTGTTGTATGAAAACTCCGCTAAGGGTAGGAAGCTATCCCAATGACCACCAAACTCTATCACACATGCACGAAGTATATCCTCCAACACTTGAATCGTCCTTTCAGACTGGCCATCGGTCTGAGGATGGAACGCAGTACTAAGGTCCAACCTAGTACCCAATTCCGCATGCAATGTTTTCCAAAACTTAGAAGTAAACTGCGTACCTCTATCTGATATGACGGATAGTGGAACCCCATGCAATCGCACCACTTCCGAGATGTAAAGTTTGGGTAATTTTTCTGCATTATAAGTCACCTTGACCGGAATGAAATGAGCAGATTTAGTTAACCTATCAACAATCACCCAAATGGAGTCATACTTACCCATTGTCTTCGGAAGACCAACCACAAAATCCATTGCAATTCTTTCCCACTTCCATTCTGGAATGGGCATTCTCTGAAGCGTTCCTCCGAGCCTTTGGTGTTCATACTTTA
Organism: Solanum lycopersicum; assembly: GCF_036512215.1. Classification (NCBI taxonomy): domain Eukaryota; kingdom Viridiplantae; phylum Streptophyta; class Magnoliopsida; order Solanales; family Solanaceae; genus Solanum; species Solanum lycopersicum. The sequence continues at coordinate 38,298,974 of NC_090803.1, forward strand.
CTTGTTGACAGTTTGGACATTTGGCAATAAAATCCACAATGTAACGCTTCATTCTACTCCACCAAAAGTGTTGCTGTAGGTCACGGTACATCTTGGTTGCACCCAGATGTATAGAATACCTTGAACTATGAGCCTCTGTCAGAATAGTGTTGATCAAATCATCGACGCGAGGTACGCATACCCTTCCCTTGATTCTCAAAACACCTTCCTCATCGATTTATGCTTCCTTAGCCTCCCCTCGCAATACTTTATCTTGAATTCTTCTTAGTTTCTCATCATCAAACTATTTCCCCTTAATTTTGTCAAGAAAAGAAGATCTTGACTCCACAGAAGCCAACAATCCTCCCTTCTCTTTTACTTCTAATCTCATCAAGTCGTTAGCTAGAGTCTGAACCTCTCTAGCTAATGGGCGTCTAGAGGCTTGCAAGTGAGCTAGACTTCCCATGCTTCCCGTTTTTCTACTTAAAGCATCCGCCACAACATTCGCCTTCCCCGGATGATACAAAATCGTGATGTCGTAGTCCTTCAGTAGTTCCATCCATCTTCTCTGTCTCAAGTTCAAATCTTTCTGAGTAAAGACATACTGAAGGCTACGATGATCCTTGTAGACCTCACACTTAACCCCATATAAATAGTGTCTCCATTGCTTTAATGCAAACACTACCGCAGCCAATTCCAAATCGTGAGTTGGGTAGTTACGTTCATGCACTTTTAATTGCCTCCAAGCATAAGCAATCACACTCTTCTCTTGCATTAGTACTGCACCCAAACCCGAATAGGATGCATCACAGTAAACAATGAAGTTCTTACCCTCTACTAGTAAGGTAAGGATAGGTGCTGTAGTCAACAAAGTCTTGAGCTTCTGAAAGCTTTCCTTACATTCGTCCGACCATACAAATGGAACATTCTGCTTAGTCAAGTTCGTCAATTGGGAAGCAATAGAAGAGAATCCCTTGACAAATCGACGGTAGTAACTAGCTAACCCATTAAAGCTCCTTATTTCTGACACATTAGTGGGTCTTACCCAATTCTTCACTGTCTCAATCTTAGAAGGATCCACCATCACCCTATCCTTAGAAACCACGTGCCCCAAGAAGGACACCGCATCTAGCCAAAACTCACACTTAGGGAAGTTGGCATAAAGCTTTTTCTCCCTCAACATTTCCAATACCATTCTCAAATGATCTTCATGTTCCTTCTTGCTCTTTGAGTATACCAATATATCATCAATAAATACGATCACGAAGAGGTCCAAATATGGCTTAAAAATCCCGTTCATCAAGCTCATGAACGCAGCAGGGGCATTCGTAAGACCAAAGGACATCACTACAAATTCGTAATGCCCATACCTCGTTCAAAAAGTAGTCTTTGGCACATCCGTTGCCCGTATTTTCAATTGATGATAACCGGATCTCATGTCAATCTTAGAGAAGACAGAAGCACCTTGTAACTGATCAAACAAATCATCAATGCGGGGAAGAGGATACTTGCTCTTTATGGTTACCTTGTTTAGTTGTCTGTAGTCTATACACATTCGAAAACTCCCATCCTTCTTCTTTACAAACAAAACCGGAGCACCCCAAGGAGATGCACTTGGTCTAATGAAGTCTTTGTTCAATAACTCTTGAAGTTGTACTTTTAACTCTCTTAACTCCGTGGGAGCCATTCTATAAGGGGGTATAGAAATGGGGCGAGTACCGGGTTCAAGATCAATACAGAAGTCAATATCCCTATCCGGTGGCATACCAGGAAGATCTGCAGGGAACACATCCAGAAACTAACGAACTACTGAAACCGACTCAATCGTAGGTACTTGGGTAGTGTCATCCTTGAGATATGCCAAGAAAGCTAAACACCCTTTACTAATCATTTTCCTAGCACAAAGAAAGGAGACGATGCGGACCGGATTGGGAGTGTAGTCACCCTCCCACACTAACGGGTCTGTCCCAGGCTTGGCTAACGTCACCGTTTTAACATTACAATCCAAGATCGCAACTTGCGGAGAAAGCCAAGTCATACCCAGAATTACATCAAAATCATCCATTTCTAAGATAACCAAATCTACATAAGTGTTGCTCCTTACAAAGTTCACAAAACAAGACCTATATACCTTTTCAACTACCACAGACTCACCCACCGGAGTAGAAACACGAATAGGCATATCAAGAAATTCACAATGTAAATTTAGACCATTAGAAAATGAGTAAGATACATAAGAAAACGTGGATCCAGGATCAAACAATACAGAAGCAATGCAATCACAAACCAGAAGATTACCTGTGATGACAGCATCAGATGCCTCCGCTTCAGACCGCCCAGGGAAAGCGTAACAATGGGCCCTATCGTTCGTCGGTCCGTTGCCCCTACAATGTTGTGATGTAGTGGCTCCAGTTTGCCCATCACCTCGGCCGTTTTGGTGACCACCATTACCTCGACCACCACGTCCTCCAGAATAACGGCCTCTACCATGACCACCTCTACCTCTAGCTATTGGGGGTCTATAACTTTTTCTGGGACAATTTTTCCTAATATGTCCAATCTCCCCACATCCATAACATTCTCTGGAGTCAATCCTAGGCCCCTCGGAGAAGTGTTGACCGGTCTGAGGTGGTCCCCCAACTACAGTCTTTAGTGAAGACTGAATTGGTCGGACTGAGTAACTTCCCGAACCCTGTCCTCTAGTGTAAGAACCATTAAACTCACCTCCCTTTCGAGGCCATTTTGATGTCGATGTTGGGGTGAAGTCGTCTGGCTTCACTCCTTCCACTTCTATCACAAAGTCTACCACTTCTTGGAAGGATTTTGCCATTGCCGCTACCTGTAAGGCCGAAATCCGCAATTCTTACCTCAACCCCTTCACAAACCGGCGAATCTGCTCTTGAGGACTGAAACAGAGTTGAGTGGCATATCTGGATAGTGCACGGAACTTAGCCTCATAAGCACTAACCGACATACTACCTTGCTCTAGGCTCAGGAACTCATCCCTTTTCCTATCCCTCAAAGTCCGGGGGATATACTTCTCCATAAAAGAGCTAGAGAACGAGGCCCAAGTCATAGGTGGTGCCTCTATTGGTTGACACTCAATATGTGACCGCCACCACATTTTGGCGTTCCGTTGAAACTGATAACTCACGAACTCAACACCAAACCGTTCGACTATACCCATCTTGTGTAGTAGCTCGTGACAGTCAACCAGAAAATCATAAGCATCCTCCGATTCAGCACCCTTGAAGATCAGAGGTTTCAATTTCAAGAACTTACTGAATAGTTCATGCTGATCACTTTTCATTATAGGCCCAGTAGTCAGACGTGGAAACGTGCCTATTTCCAATGGAACATCCATGCGGGGAGCCATAGTAGCCGCATGTTGTACTTCTGAAACCGGAGGTGTTGGTGCAGAAAACACTGGAGGTGCCTGACCCTGATCAGATAACCCGCTAAGATAAGCCAGAACCTGATTGATCATCTCTGGGGTAGGTTGGGGTGGCATTTCCTCATTTTGCACTTGTTCAGTTTCCCCATCCTCCCCTTCTCTTATTACTTCCTCGGTCGGTGGAGGAGTCACTGACCTAGTATCAGATGGGCTAGGTGCTTGTCCTCTCCCTCTAGAGGACGTCCTCCCACGACCTCTTCCACGGCCCCTTGCCGCTATTCTTCCTCGAGCCACAGCCCCAGTGGCTTGCTCAATTGTTTCTTGTCTGGCCGATGTTGGTGTTGGCGTAGTCGTTTCTCTAGTTCTAACCATCTGCGAAAGAGAGTGAAGATGGTCAGATACCAATTCGTATCGCCTAGATACCAATTGGACTCAAGTAGTAGCACGAAAGAAAGAATGAAAGAGTGAAATTTTTCCTAAAGTCTTATAGCCTCTCAAGCGAAAGTAAAGGCGTCCCCCTACCGTTCCTTAAGACTCTACTAGACCTGTTCTTGTGTGATGAGACCAACGAACCTAATGCTCTGATACCAAGTTTGTCACGACCCAAACCGGGTTGCCACTGGCACCCACACTTACCCTTCTATGTGAGCGAACCAACCAATCTAATTCTTAACATTTCAACGGATATCAACAGAAAGTAATGCGGAAGACTTAAACTCATTAATAAAACAATTCAGAACTATTATTATCATCCCCAAAATCTGGAAGTCATCATCACAAGAACATCTACAATCAAATGACTAAACTAAGAGTATTCTAAAAGCTAAAAAATACATAAGAAGCTAGTCCGTGCCGGAGGTTCAAGGCATCAAGACATGACGGAGGAGATCCAGTCCAAGCTAGAAGCGTTAGCTCACCCTGAAGATCCGGTGTGACGAAGACTGGCTTGAATTACTGTTGAGTCGAGGATGACGGCACGTTTGCTGCACTCCACAATTAAACAAGAAGAAAACAATAAAAGTAGGGGTCAGTACAAAACATACTGAGTAGATATCATCGGCCAACTCAAAATAGGGAACAGTATATATCAAGTATTATCATAAATCAACTATAAAACTCAACATGTAACAACAACAAGTACTATAATCATCAATAAGTACCATCAAATTCACACATGAGGACTCAAGCCCCAATACCATACTCATCTGGGAATCATGTTCGTTAGATTGAGTATATTAACATCTTTCAAGATTCATTATCTTTCCTCCTCTTGTGTCGGTTCGTGACACTCCAATCCCCTAATTCTATGTGTCGGAACGTGACACTCCGATCCCCGACATGTGTCGGAACGTGACACTCCGATCCCCTACATGTGTCGGAACGTGACACTCTGATCCCCTACATGTGTCGGAACGTGACACTCCGATCCCTTACATGTGTCGGAACGTGACACTCCGATCCGTTAAATCTATGTGTCGGAACGTGACACTCCGATCCACTAATATCATTCTGTAAATCATCAAGCCTTCTCTATGCCAAGGCATCCTCAATCCCATTACTTTAATTCATCAAGCCTTCTTCTATACCAAGGCATCATCATTAATAATGTATATTAAAGCTTCTTTTCAAGATTTGGGATTCAATATTTTTTATCATGCTTATCTTATCACAATCACATAATCATATTCATGCAAACATACAATTAAGCATATAGTAGGGTTTACAATGCTACCAATACATATCATTCTCTATTAAGAGTTTACTATGAAAGCATGAAAACCATAACCTACCTCCACCGAAGAATTGAAATCAAGCAAGTTAATCCTCAAAGCTTGGTGTTTTCCTCCTCTTCTCGATCGTTTCTCTCTCTCTCCCTTCTTGTTCTTTCTATTTTCTTATTCAAACCCTCTCTCTTTTACCCTAATTAGTATATAATTAAGAATAAAAGATGGCAATAATACCCCACTAATTAACTTAGGGTTACCTCTTTTAACCCTCAAGAATTTGAGTTAATAATATAAACCCACGAAGTCTATAATTAAGGAAAGAATAGTCCAAAAACATCCCTTAAAACTTCACCAGAAATCCGACTCTGCCTGGGATTTGCACAACCTGTGACGGGCTATCGTGCCTGCGACGGTCCTTCCTGCAGGTCGTCGCAGAGTTCAGAGACCCAAATTTCCACCAAGGGTCTGTGACGGTCCGTCACACCTGTGACGGTCCGTCCTGCCATTCCGTCACAAAGTTCAGAGAGTTGATTTCCAGTACCCAATTTCAGATTTTCTAAGTATTTTGGGACGAGACCCCCTCGACGGTCCATCGTGCCCATGACGTTCCGTCGTGGGGTCCTTCGCTTCTGCCAGTTTTTCCAGAATTGAAGTCTGTTGCTTAAAACGACTAAATGGGTCGTTATAATACTATGTGTATGTTGAGATCTATGTAAACCTCTGAGTTGAAGTAATGAAAAGTTTTAAATTTTCCGCTAAATTTTTCCTATGAATGTAATGATGTAAGGTAAGAGCCTAGTCTTTGTCCTCTAAGAGGACAACAATATCGGCTATGTCTAGGTAATATTCTCTGATGTGACATACTTTTTATCAGAGCATAAGGTTAAATATGTTTAATTTGATGTGTCTTTCAACCACGTCTATGTAGGTTTGTATTCATAATTGTGAATCACCACTTATGAATAGGAATTTATGTGATGCATAAGAAACTCTCACTTTCTTTGAAGTGGTATTCATAATTGTGAAGCGCGCCACACTAATGAATACCACTTTATGTGATGGTTCATAAATTATCACTTTCTTAGAAGCCTTGTATTGTGAGTTTAAAGTGTAAGATCTATTTGGTTTTGAATCTAACCCTATGTTTTTATTAAAGGAAATGAATACTCAAAGGAATGATACACGAAATCTTGAAGAAGAGATTGCCAATGCGGTTGTTTCTCCCCATGGTTATGAAGTTCCTCCTCTTGAGGAATATGTTAATGATGACCAAGCCCTGGTGAATCCTCCTCCTTTTACGGATGATAACATATGGGCCACTCTCTTCAAAATGTCCCTAGACATTACTACCCAAGCACAAGACGCCACTACTCTAGACAAAGCCATGACGACACAACTTAATCGGGAGTTTGTACCCCAAGCACACCAATAAGTTGCTACCATGACCTATCATATAAGGGATTTCACTAGGATGAATCGTCCAAGTTTCTATGGGTCCAAGGTTGAAGAAGACCCCCAAGAGTTCATCGATGAAATATACAAGATTCTCTTTGTTATGGGGTTGTCCATTACTGAGAAGGTCGAGTTAACCACTTATCAACTGAAAGATGTGGCCCAAACTTGGTATGTCCAATGGAGGGACAATAGGCCCTTAAGAGGTGGACCGGTTACATGGGAAGTTTTTAAGAAGATTTTACTTAATATTTTCTTTTCTAGGGTCAAGATTGAAGCCAAGACTGTGTAGTTCATCAAACTTTGTGAAGGAGGTATGAGTTTTATTTAATACTCTTTGAAATTCACTCAATTGTCAATATATGATCCTTATTTTGTTTTGACCCTAGAGATGAAATAAACAACTTTGTTACAGGGGTTTCAGATGACTAGAAAGAGGAGCGTTATTCGGCTATGCTACAAGAAATAATGAACATTCCTCATCTCATGGTTCATGCTCAACAAGATTTAAAGGAAAAGGTTAAGAGGAATAGTATAGATTCCAAGAGGGAAAGATATTTTGATGATAACACTTCAAAGGGTAGTCTAGGGATGATAGGTTGTCTACCCTAAGCCTAAAAAGGGAAGGGATACTAGTTCATCATCTGAGAAGCCATCTTGTGGAAAGTGTTGCAAGAAACACTCGGATGATTGTATTAAGGGAACAAATTATAGTTTTTGTTGTGGTAAAATTTTGCACAAGGTTAGGGATTTCCCTAATGAGGGGTCAAGACAAGAATAGTGTTCAAGAGAAAGAAAGTGGTTCAAATGAGGATCCGAATAAGAATAGCTTTTATGCTTTCTTCTCTAGGATCAACAAGAGACTTCTCCCGACGTAATGATGGCTATGTCAAAAGTCTTCTCTATTGATGTATATTTCATACTTTATCACGGTGATACCTTATCATTTGTTACTCCTGTAGTAGCTAAAAAGTTTGACATTTCGCCTGATATATTACATGAACCTTTTAAAGTGTCTACCCCGATGGGGGAGTTAATTGTTGCAAAAAGAGTGTATTAAAATTTTCCTATAATGTTTACGAATAAAGTTTCTTATGTTGAGCTAGTAGACTTTAATATGCTTGACTTTGATGTAATTTTGGGTATGGATTGGTTCAATTCTTGCTTTTCCTCTATATGTTGTTCAACGAGGCTTGTGAAGTTTAATTTTCCAAATGAGCCTGTTCTAGGGAGAAAGAGGGGAAATTCTATTTCTACACGTTGTATATTTTTTTGTTTGAAAGAATGCAAAATGATCTCTAATGGTTTTTTTGGACCATGTTGTAAGAGTCGAAGATTTACACTCCGAAATTACTACCATTGAGCCAGTCCCTATAGTGAGGGAATTTACTGGAGTTCTTTCCTAATGTTTTACCGGTATTCCTCCCACACATGAAATTTATTTTGGTATCGAGTTGATAATGGATACAAATCCCATTTCATTTCCTCCCTATTGGATGGCTCCGACAGAAGTGAAAGAGTTAAAGGCTCAACTCATAGATTTACTAGACAAAGGCTTCGTTAGACCTAGTATTTCTCCATGGGGTGGTCTATTTTTTTGTGAAGAAGAAAGATGGGTCCTTTAGAATGTGTATCTCTTATTCCCAACTCAATAAAGTCCCTATCAAGAACAGTATCCTGTCCCTCGGATTGACGACATGTTTGATAAACTCCAAATGGCAAGCTAATTAATATTGAAATGAGATTGCGGTATCACCAAATTAGGGTGATAGGTGAGGATATACTAAAGATGATATTTCGGACTATGTATGGTCACTATCTGTTCTTAGTATTGTCATTTGGTCTAACAAATGTCGCGGCGTCGTTTATGGATCTCATGAATAGGGTGTTTTGAAGTTACCTAGATTCAATTGTCATTGTATTCATTGACCACATCTTTGTATATTCGAAAAATAAGGATGATTACAGTAACCATTTGAGGGTAGTGGTACAAGTGTTAAAGTAGAATCAATTGTTTGCCAAGTATAGAAAATGTGTGTTTCGGTTGACGTTGGTTGCATTTCTAGGTCTTATTATCTCTAGTGAACGAGTTACAAATTCTATATGGAAAACCGAGGTGGTGAAAAATTGGCCTAGACAATTGACTCCAACTGACATTAGGAGTTTCCTAGGTTTAGCGGGTTATTCTCACAGGTTTGTGAATGGCTTTGCGTCCATTGCATCTTCCTTGACTACTTTGACCCAAAAGGTGAAGAAAAATATAGTGGTCGGAGGCATGCGACAGAAGCTTCAAAATTATGAAAGATAGGCTTCCTTCCACTACAGTTTTTACCTTATATGAGTGTAGAAAGTGTTTCATAGTGTCTTGTGATGCATGTCGAGTGCGTTTAGGTTGTGTGTTTATTATAAGTAGGAAGGTAATATCCTATTCTTGTAGGCAACGTAAGGTGCATTAGAGAACCTATCAAACTCAAGATCTTGGATTAGGTCGTGGTATTTGCCTTGAAAATATGGATGCATTACTTGTATGGTGTCCATGTGTATGTATATTCCGACCATAAGAGTGTCAAATATGTGTTTACCCAAAAGAAGTTGAATCTCCGATAATGAAGGTGGTTATTATTTTAGAAAGAGTAGGACATGAAAATTCTCTATCACCCCGACAAGGCCAATGTTGTTGTGGATGCTCTAAGTCATATAACCATGGATAGTGTTTCTCACATAGAGGAAGCCTAGAAAGACCTAGTTAATGATGTTCATAGGTTAGCTCGATTTGGTGTGACGTTTGTAGAATCTCTGAATGGTGGTTTCATGGTCCATGATAACTCTGAGTCATTTTGGTAGTTGAGATGAAGTCCAATGAACACCTTTATCAATCATTAATGGAGATGAAGGAATCGGTTCTATGTAATCTTAATGAGTCATTTTCCTTAGGGGAGGATGGTGTCTTGAGGTGTATGGGGAAGTTGTGTTTTCCCAATATAGATTGGTTGAGGAACCACTTTCTTGAGGAAGCCCATGGGTCCCGTTACTCCATGCATCTGTGTTAGACAAAAATGTACCTTGCCCTTACGGGAATGTTTTGGTGCGATGTCTATAAGAAGGGCCTATCGAAGTTTGTTTCTAAGTTTCCAAATTGCCAACAAGTTAATGACGAACATCAGATGACGGGTGGCTTACTACAAGAAATCCGTGTTCTCACTTGGAGGTGAGAAGACATAAATATTGATCTTATAGTAGGTTTGCGTCAAACTCAAAGGCAATATGACACAATATGGGTTATTATGGATAGGTTGACCAAGTCTGATTATTTCATTCCCGTCAAGTCTACTTATTCGGCAGAATACTATGCAAGGATCTTAATAGATGATATTGTGTGTAGCCATGCTAATTATTTATCCATCATATCAGATAAGGGTGAACAATTTATATGTAGGTTGCGGAGGTCATTCCAAGAAGGGGTTGGTACTTAGATTAAGGTAGGCACAAGTTTTCATCCCTAATTGGATGGTCAAGCGGATCATACTATTCAAACCCCTGAAGATATGCTTACGACTTGTATTATTTATTTCAAGGGAAAGGGATAAGCATTTGCCTTTGGTCGAGTTTTGCTTAAGATAATATTTTCATTCATCCATATCAAGGGCTCATTCTGAAGCCTTGTATGGTAGGAGGTGAAGGTCTCCTATTGGATGGTTTGAAGTGGGTGAGTCTTCGCTTCTTGGTCAAAATTTTATATATAATTCTTTGGAGAAAGTTCAAATCATAAGGAACTGGTTGAAAACACCTTATAGTCAGCAAAAGTGTTATGCAGTTATAGGAGAAGGGAAATAGAATTTGAAGAAGGTGATAAGGTGTATTTGATAATTTCACCTATGAAAGGGGTGGTTATATTTGGCAACAACGGGTGAGGTCTCGTTATGTAGGTCCCTATGAAATCTTGCAAAGGGTTTGTAAGGTTTCTTATGAGTTAAGGTTGCATTGTGAATTATCTTCGGTTCATCCCGTTTTCCATGTTTCTATGCTTAATAAGTGTATTATTCATCATGAGTCTATTATTCCTATTGAGGGTCTTGGTGTGAAGGATAAACTCTCTTATTAGGAGATTCCGGTCTAAATCGTATTTAAGCAAGTCAAGAAGTTACAGGATAAAGAGGTGGCTTCCGTAAAGGTGTAATGGAAGAATCACCTAGTTGAGGGTGCAACACGAGAGGCCGAGGCCGTCATGAAGTCCTGTTACCCTCTTATATTTGATAACTAAGATACATTTTCTTAATAATAATGAAAATAACGACTACAAATTGAAGTTTCATTATTTTTGGTAAAATTTTGCAGAATGTGCTATTTTGATGTAGTTAAAGTGAATGTGCATTTTGACTTGAAAATTTACAATTCTTCTTGTTTTTAGTCATGTTGTGCATTTTTGAAATGGAGACTCTTTATGAAATTATATGTAGCATTTTCACAAGTTGAACTTTGGCAGTAATTGACTCAAAAATGATATGTTGAGCTTTTCTTGTTGTTAGAATGACATTCGTCATAATTAGATGGTGAGACTTATTTAAGGTGATTGAAGACTTTTAAATTACTTTGTGTTAGTGATATGATTAATGTTGTAACTCATGTTATGCATTATTGTTGGTTGGTATTCTAAGAATGTTCCTATGTGGGGGATAATATAGCATTTCAAAAATCCAAGACGTGTTCATGATCCTGACATAAGTTTCATAAGGTGTAGAAGTTTTTATGAATGTTGTCTTAGCCTATATGACTAGTTTTTAGAATTCAGAAAAGGATGAAAATTTGTGGAAGTGTTTTTAACATGTGGTTAAGTTGATTCATAGTCGCAAAGTCCAGGTACGACTCACCAAGGATCAACCAAGGGCATTTGAGGAGGACCCTTGCATTTTGGGGTCAAGGCTGTGTGGGCAGTGTTAACCTACCAAAGCGGAACGACGGATCAATGGTTGATTGATGGGGCTTCGATGTGATCCATCCACCAATAGTTAGACATTATGCCTAACGGTCCATTTTGACCAGTATCTGAACTTAGAGACGGATGTGCAGCACAGAAGAGGGAGGAGTCGTCGACTAATAAATGGACCGTTGATCAGGGTCTTGTCTGTGAGGGCTGTGATATTTTGTACGTTTTTAATTGGGTCAAGTTAATTATTTAACTTGTTAATTAAATAGTTTGGGGTTTTGGGGGTATAATTATCAAAGTTAACACCCTATATATACATCTAACTTAATTAATGGTAACTTAAAACTAACATAATTAAGAAACCCAAAACACCCTCCCTTCTCTCTTCTTTCTCTCTCTAGTGAAGAACACCATTGAATACGTAGCTATAAGAGAGTTTACGGTTTTCAAAGATAAATTTTCAACATCAATCTTCATAAATTAACAAGGTACGCGATCTAATTCACCTTTTTGCCCTGTTTCGTCAAAAGGTTCCATCAAATTGATTTCTAAAATTTGGTCTTCAACTGGGTCTCATCCAATCTCGAAAATTGTATTATGAATTGATTTGTTTATGATTTAATTTGATATTATAATTATATTAACATGTATTTGAATTTAATTATTATATATCTTGATGGATTGGTCTAGTTTGAAGAAGATGACATGTACCCCTTAATCCTAGGAGATGATGTTGATATGAATTGTATTATATAGGATCAATTAAATTGAATTACTACTAGGTGATGTTATCATATCAATCATTAACGAATTAGGGTGAATTATAGAACTATCATTCTAGTTCTTTACAATTAATAGTAGGTTATGAAGTATGTTGTGAATTGACCTAATTATCTATTCTAAAGCTATAATATAGTATTGAATTATGATGTACCGAGTCTTTTAGCGTTGTTATCAAGTTGGTCATTGAATTATGAAAATGTAATACCCTAATTGGGTTTAACTAAGGGTTGATTGTAAGGGATTGATGATGAATTATAAAAGAGACATTGTAAGCCTTGTGATCCCTATCCTTTACTTCAAATTATGGTTAATTGTGATTAATTCATCATCTTGTATTCGAGTATTCTTTGTATTAGGATTGATAGGGTGGTATGATGTTGAATTGAAATGTCTTGACTATTATTCGTGAGGTGTTTGCTTAAGATGTAAATTCTACAAGGATAGTGAATGATTTACCAATTTGCCTTATCATGATATTAAAATATTAATTTGCTAACCTCACCTATATGAATTGTTATGAAAGGACAACACTCATGAAATTCTTATTTAGCTATGATGATGGTGATGTTTATACAAGGGCTATATTCTATGACCTACAATAAGCTATGATTATTAATAACGACATTAAAGACATTTCAAAAGGGACTCTAGCATAGCATCGAGTGAACTAGATTGTGGAGTCTTCCTTCCCACATAGGGAAGGTAGGATAAACAATGGACTATTTAGATTGGAGACTATAATGAATGTAGCAGAAGAAGGGTCCCCACTATATCTCCTAGTTCTTGAACTATGTTTCCCTCATAGGAATACTAGCTAGTGGATCCACGTATTTGCTATATTCATGTTTTGGTACTACCTTGGCAAGTAGTTCACCTTCTTTCGTTGTAGGTTTCCATGACACCTGATTCCACATTAGCTCATGTGGCCTATGTTTATTATGGAAAGATGTTACCAAAAGGTAAAATGGATGAAATGAATGAACTCTAACTAGGACAACATAAGGGGTTTAACTTAGTCTAGGTAGAGGTATGGGACTCTACCTAAACATTGCACTATTTAGCTTTGAGGGATGTCTTAGGAGGATGTTCTTATGTATGAATATGCTTATAATGGTATATGATATGTATATGATGAACTTGCACATTGTTGCTACTATATGTTGATTGGTGTCACTTATGAATATGTGTTGGTCTATATTGTTAAAGTAAGATTATATGTACTCTTAAATGTTTTTCTATGTGAATGAGCATATTAGTCATGATTCATGCTTTTGCTTAGTCATTGCACTTTTTGACTTTATAGGGGTCAATTATTAATTAACTTGATTTAGTTATGTCGAATTGTACTCTTATTCGTGCTTGTTTCTATTCTGACTTGATGATAGAGCACTTGACCATGTTTTAAATTACATGATATTCATGTTGACTTGAACAGTTTTGATGATGTTGTCTTGTAATGTTGATGCCTATGACTTAGTGAATATGCCTAAGTTATTTAGTATGGTCTTGTTCAATATGCGTAAGTGTTTTCTAAGTAAATTTAATACCTTCATGAAATTTCCTTTTTAGCATGATTTCAAAGTATGTGCGCATATGGTCTCATACATAGTAAAAGTGGTGTGCTAACCCCATTTGTTTCTTTTCCCCAACATATTAGGTTGCGCTCGTTGAAAGGCATTTGGAGACGACTTGATGAAGACTTTAATCTCTTAATCATCCAAGTAGAGTGAGTCCTCACTTTCTTAGGGCAATGCCAATATTAAGTTATGAAGTTCTTTTAGTATTAAGACTACTCTTATGTTTCTTTCCTTCATTTGAGTAATAAACATTGTATTGCCTATGTGTGGTCCTTTCTCTTTGATGTATTGGCTATGCCCAAGTTCTTACACTCTTATTATATGGTAGTGAGATGAGAAAACTATTATGACTATGTTATGTTATATTCTATATATCTATGTGAAATAAAAATAGAAGAACAAGTAATCTTCCTATACGAAGGGTCTATGTAAACCTCCGAGTATAAGTAATGAAAAGTTTTAAATTTTCCGCTTAATATGAGCAATGAATGTAATTAAGTAATCTAAGAGGCTATTCTTAGTCCTCAAAAAGAGGGTGATGATGCAAGTAACGTCTAGGAGGTATTCTCGGATGTGACATCAATGAACCTTATAGTGTTCCTTGGGTAGTCACACCCAGATGTTTCGAACCTAAACACACACTAACATATATTTTAGATCTTTTCACCAAATTTTACTTAATTATGACTCTTAATACCCCATGAGATACATAAAGGCACACTAGCTAAACTTTCACAAACCTCAGGATGTTACAGTCGTTTCTTGATATTTTAACTCTAACATTTACTAATTGAATTTATTACTTTTGTTTAGGCTTAGAACATTATTTTAAGTCATAGTTTATGCAATGAGTCTCTAGACTAAGTCATGGAATTCCAGAGTGTTATACTATCCCCAATGAACATTCGTCCCCGACAGACACCAAAATATTTTTAAAGCGAAAGAATAAGACTCAATACTAGCAGCTAAACAAAATATAATAACAAAAACATAAAATCATCATTATTAAAATCTCATAGGAGTATTTCACAACTCCATTAAACATATAATCGTGGCATTACACAAAGCAACTCAATTTACAATTTACCACATATAAGAGCTCAACTTTTGACATCACATAATGAGAAACTACCTTCTTAATATCAACATGATGTAAACATAAACATCAAGAGTTACCATGCAAACCTTCTTTAAAAAAACATTAGACATGCTTACTATAATTTATAAAGTAAAAAACACATAATACACTACATGCAAGTGCATATTAGCCATGAGAACAAAATTGTATAGAACTCAATTTAAACATGAACATTTACAAGCACATGCACATACTAGCAAATAAAGACAAGTATACATTATTTATAATTTTATTTTTAAGAGTAAATACTAACCTAAACATAGGATAGAATTTAGAGGAAAGAGATGAGGATAGCGGTACTTCATCTCGTCCTCAGCCTCCAACTATTGTCCCTCATTTAGGTTTTTTATCCATAGAACTTTTTATGGATGCCACCTCTTTATTCCTCAATTTTTTGACTTGAGATATAGTATTTCAACAAGAACCTCTTCATTAGAAATGTTCTCATTAACCTCTAACCCATAATTATGGAGAAGAGACACTAGGTCCCGTATACATTTCTTATATGTTGAGACATGAAATACCGGGTGATCTGGGCTAAATCACTTGTAAAATTAAACTCAACCCATTTCACTATCTCAGAAAAGGTCCAGAAGCATTGTATGGAGCTTCCCCTTATTACATTATTGCATCACCCCTTTCATAGGTAAAATTTTCAAGTAGACCCAATCACCTACTTCAAATTTATGGTCACTTCTTTTATTGTCGGCATAAGATTTGTACCGACTATAGGTTGTTTTTAACCTTTCCCATATAAGTTGAACCTTTTCCAATGCATCATAGATTATCTCGGGAAAAAGGAGTTAACACTCAAAAACCTCAAACCACCCAACCCGAGACCTACATCTCCTACCATATATTGCTTAAAAATGTCCCATGGAAATACTCGAATAGTAGCTATATTGTAGGAAAACTCAGTCGATGGAAGGTTGTCGTCCCAATTACCCTTAAAGTCTTTAACAAAAACCCTTAACATATCTCATAAAGTTTTGATGGTATGCTCCACTTGACCATCCGTTTGAGGATGAAAATCAACACTTAGTTTCACATGAGTACCTTGCCCCTTTCGACAAGACCTCAAAAAAATTAAATGAATTGGGAACCTCTATCTGAGATGATGGACAAAGGGATCCCATGAAAAATCAAAATCCCATTAAGCTAAAACTTAGAATATTTCCCCGCCAAATAAGTCATTGTGATGGGGATAATGTGGGCAAATTTTGTCAATCTATCAACAATCACCGATATTGAATCATTTTGCCTCCATGTTTGAGGGAAACCCACTAGAAAGTGCATATTCATATCTTCCCACTTTGAAGTATAGACATCTATCACCTGATTTAAACCACCCGATCTTTGATGGTTGGCCTTAACTTTTTGAAGATAGGACATTAAGCCACAAACTCCTCTACGTTCTTTCCCACTTCACACTAGGGACATCCATCACTTGATCTAAACCACCAGATCTTTGAAGTACGACCTTAACTTGTTGAAAATTTCGACACAAACTCCCCTATGTCATTTCAATAACAATTCCACCAATAAACCTCTGGAATATCACAATGCATTTTTTAGGAACCTGAATAAGTTGAATATCGGGAACATGCCTCTTCCAAAAGTTGTCCCCTTATATAATCCACATTCAATACACACAATCTTTATTGGTACCTAAGTACCCCCAACCCCCGTGGGAGAATGTTTCATTGAAATTACAAAAAACATCCTTCAACTCCATCAATAGAGTATAAAAGTGTTGCTTAGACCTCACCTACACCAGTAATGATTATTCGGAGTTATGATGTACCATAGAACCTACTTTTGAAAAATCTTCCAACAAAACATTCAACCGAGACAATCTATGTACCTCTTTCACTAACTCCTTCTTATTATCGGGAACATGGGATACACTACACATTGATATTCGACTTATAACGTCCACAACTATATTGGCCTTGCCGGGGTAGTAAGAATACTCATTTCACAATCCCTCAAGAGTTAAAACCATCTTCTTTGGTGAAGATCAACTTCTTTTTAGTGAACACATATCGAAGGTTCTTGTGGTTGGTGAATAAATCCACATGTAACCTATATAGGTAATGCCTCCATATTTTAAAAGTAAACACTACGACCTCTAATTTAAGATCATGAGTTGGATAGTTCTTGTTATGCACCTCGAGTCCTCTAGAGGAATATGCTATCACCTTAGCATGTTGCATGAGAACACAACCAAAACCTACTCAATAAGTATCACAATACACTACAAGAAATTGGGTACCCTGCGAATGTCAACATAAGAGCAGAGGTAAGCGTATCTTTAATTTTTTTGAAGCCTCTTTCACAATCTTCCGACATTAATACTTATCCTCTTTTTGGGTTAAGGTTGTCAATAGAGAAGCAATGCATGCAAACACTTAAAAGAATTTCCTCTTATACCTAGATAAAAACAAGAAAATTCTAATATTGTTAGGAATCAAAGAATTATTCTAATTTTTAATTGCTTCAGTTTTCGTTGGATCGACCTCAATACTATTATGACTCAAAGTACACTTTAATCATAACCGACTTCATAAGTCTGTAAGAGGACTTAGACATGTCCTTAGCATACATCATAACACTTCATTGTTCAAAGTAACTTAAAACATTATCGTAATTATAAGGAACTACGTTCATTCATACCATAATCGTATCATAACATGCATACATAATTCATGTATAATTCAATGTATTATAATAAGGGTTGAGGAATGCCTACCATCACCTCACTACAAAACATTATATATAGAAGCATTCCTGTATGAATAACTCATAATTCACAATTGAATTCAAGAAGAACCAATCAACATACCTCCTTTGTCTCTTTCAAGAACCTTCATACATCCAATACCAATAATACATAAATAATTAAATAAATGAGGTAAACTCAAGAAGAAATTGCATAATTAACAACAATCTAGTCCATCTACATGTTCATGATCTTCCCAATTCATCATATCAATTCAAGGAGTTCATGAAATTGGGGGAAATATTTGGGTCTATGGAAATCTCATAGAAAATCATCAATTAACCATCAATATATAATTAAACAACATTAATTCATAATAATTCATCACAATTCATTCATAATTTTTTTTATTGAAGACCCACATGACAGGGAAAAACATAAATTTGAGAGATTTAGAAATCATCTTTCAAAGGGACCTCTTGGGGAAAAGAATGCCAAGTGTGAAAGAAACCATATCTTTAAGATGGATCACAATGAAATTGAGTACAAAGTTGAAGAATTTGGCCTTCTTATTCAACCTTCAAAGCTTTTTCAATGTAGGATTACTAGAGAGATTTTATGATTTATTATGGTTTTTGATTTAAGTTGACCATTTAATGAAGTTAAACTCAAATTCAAATTTCACATTTTCGTCGGGACACAAGTCCACGTAGCGGAGCGGTTCCTGCATGATTTTTAAGAAAATTTTGGAAACAAGATACTTTGTGATGTGTCTGCATCACACACGAAACTTTTGTCTTTGATTGTTCAAAGACAACCACGCGGACTTGCTCTTTTTGAGAACAGAAGTTGTTGCCTCTTGCCAGCTTGCTTGTTCCAAAGTAGGGTCCCTTCATAAGCCCCTCGTGAAATCTTGGCAGGTCAAACCAGTACATTATAACCTAATATACATTATTTTTCCTATTTAAAGCTTTTCTTTTATTAGTTTTAGATTTCATACAACACTCCCAAACCTTCCCAAAACGTAATGACATTCATTAGTTTAATTTTGCTTGTTTCCGGACATCATGGTTGTTTCATAGTGTTTCCGTTCTAACACTTCTTAGACAAGTTGTATTGAACATTTTAAGGTCTAAAATCATAATCCGTCATTTTTTAAAGCTCTACTCTAGGTCATAAAGTTTCTGGGGTGTGTCAACGCTCCCCCACAGGAACATTCGTCCCCAAATGACACCTTTCGACCACTATAGGAAGAAGAGACTCAAGACTAGCATCCTAACCAACTACAATATATAAGAAATGAGTCATAGTTCATTGGATAAATTCTCTTCTATTTTAAAAATTTAATCATAGCATTAACACAATGCAACTAATTCCACAACATCACATATATAAAATAGCTCAACTTTCTATCATATTAGTAGAAACTATCTTCTCCATTTCAATATGAGATCATTTTGTACATCAAGAGTTTTAAATAATGATTTGTTATCATAAAAATATCAAGCATGTTCAATACAATTTTTCATGAATAGATATAACATAATAATTACTCAAGTTAAAGCTAATCATAAGACACATGTTTCAAGAAAACTCAACTTTAACATGACTTTCTACTAACATATACACATACTAGAAAAAAAACATGTTAAGTTCAACGTAATTCATAATAATTATATAAGGTAACTACTAAATTTAGACTTGGCTAAGAATAGGAGATAAAAGGTGAGGATAACGGGACTTCATGTCGGCCTCCGCCTCCTATGTAGTTCCCTCCACAAGGTGGTTCTTCCATAGAACTTCTATGGAGACAACCTCCTTGTTCCTCAATTTCATAACTTGACGTTCAATTATCTCATACGAGACCTCTTCATAATCAAGGTCCTCTTTTACCACTTTACGTTCTAGAGGATGAATGGAAATCGGGTCCCCAATACACTCTTTGAGCATGGAAACATGGAATACCGAATAAATTATTGCCAATTCATTGTCAAATTTAAACTCATGAGTCACACTCCAAACTCTTTAAAAAATTCATATGGACCCACATAGCGATACTAAGTGTCCCCTTCTTCCCCAACTCATCACACCTTTTATGGGTGAAATTTTTAAATAGACCTAATCTCCTACTTCAAATTCAAGGTCCCTCTGTCTACTGCCGTCATAAAAGTTTTGCCGATGTTGAGGCGGTTTTAGCATATCCCTTATAACCCGAACCTTCTCGAGGTCTTCATAAATCTAATCGAGACCAAGTAGGGAAAACTCACCCACCTCATATACCCCAACCAAGGATCTACACCTCCTCTCTTAAAGTGCGTCGAAGAGTTGCATATACATAGTCGAATGATAGCTATTGTTGTAGGAGAAATACATCAAAAGGTAGGTGGTCATCCCCATTACCATGAAGTCTATGATGCATGCCCTCAATATATATTCAAGAATTTTAATAGTGCGTTCCGCTTGACGATCCACATATGGATGAATAGCGGTACTATGCTTTACCTTTATTAAATTCTAACTTTGGAAAGCTTTCAAGAAATGGGAGGTGTAAGTACCTCTATCAGAAATGACGGATAAAGGGGCTCCACGTAATTTCACTATCTCTTTGAGGTATAATTTTGCATAATCTTCCACCGAATATGCGACTTTCACTAGAAGGAAATGTGCAGACTTGGTTATCCTATCCACAATGATCCGTATAGAGTTATAATTTCTCTTAGTACAAGGCAACCCCTCTACGAAGTCCATGTTAATATATTCCATGTAGGAATATATATACTGAGTCAAACCACCCGGACATTGATGCTCTGCTTTGACATGTTGGAAGTTTGGCAATTAGCAACAAAATCCTCTATGTCCCTTTTAAAACAATTCCACCAATAAATTTCTCGTAAGTCGCGGTAAATATTTGTTGCACCTAGGTAAACGAAATATCGGGAGCCACGAGCCTCTTCCACGATTAATTCCCTCAATCCATCCTCATCCGGGATACACAATCTTCTTTGGTGCCTAAGCACCAGATTTTTTCCTTGAGAGAAGGACTTATTAGATTAACTAAGGATTGTTTCCTTAAACTCTCGGAATAGAGGATGAAGTTATGTCATTGATTTCACCCTAATTACTAAAGACGTCTTACACTTATGTAGAACCACAAAACAACCCTTTAAAGAGTCTTTAAAGAGTCTTCTGGTCAGACACACAAATGAGCAAACCTATAAACCTCTTTTACAAACTATTTCTTATAATCAAACACATGAGTCACACTACCCATGGACACTCTACTCAAAGCATCCGCTTTAACATTACTTTTTTCGGGATGGTAAAGGACACTCATGTCATTCTACTTTTAAAGTTATAACTTCCTTCTTTGATGTAGTTTAAACTCTTTTTTGGTAAAACACATACTGTAAACTCATGTGATCAGTCAAAACATAAACATATACCCTATAGAAATAATGTCTCCAAATGTTAAATGCAAATACCACGGAATAAAGCTCAAGGTCATGAGTTGGGTAATTATTCTCATGTGGCTTGTGTTTTGTAGAGGCGTACTCTATGACTTTCCCATTTTACATGAGCACACATCCTTGACCCACTCGGTGGCATAACAATAAACCACAAACTGTTCGGTACCCTCCGGTAATGTCAATATCGGAGAAGACGTGAGTTTATGTTTCAATAATTGGAAACTTTTTTCACATGATTCTAACCATTTTAATTTGAAATTCTTTTTTATTAAGGCTATTAATGGATATGCGATAGACGAGAATCCGTCAACAAGCCTCCTAAAGTAACCGACCAACTCTAGAAAACTTTGGATGTCGCTAGGACTCAAAGGACTAGGAAAACATTTGACCACTTCATTGTTCCTTTGATCAACCTCTTTCCCCTTCACTAGAGATAATGTGACTAAAAAAGGCAACTGATCCAAGTATTAGACATAGAAGCATTACTACATAAGTAACTCATAATTCACAATTTAATTCAAGAAGAACCAATAAACATACATTCTTTGCCCCTGCCAATAACATTCATACTTCCAATACTACTAATACATAATTAGTTTCATAAATTAAATAAATTCAAGAAGCAATTAGATAGTTAACAACAATGAATTCAATCTACGTGTTCATGATCTTCACAATTTAGCATATACATTAAAGGTTTTCATGAAAAGGGAAAGACATGGGTGTACGAAAATATCAAAGGAAATCATCAATTAAACATCAATATATACTTAAAAAACTTTAATATACAATAATTTATCATAATTGAATCATAATTTCATTTTTCAAAAAAGACCCATGTGAGAGGAATAAATAGTTTTTGGAGATTTAGAATTCATCTTTTGAAGGGATCTCTTGGGGAAAAGAATCCCATGAGTGAAAGAAAGCATACCTTAAAGATAAATAACCATGCAAATGAGTAGCAACATGAAGAATTTTGTCTTGTTCTTCATCCTTCAAAGCTTCTTTAATGAGGATAAGTAGAGAGAGAATGTATAGAGAAGGGTGTGCTTTTGGGATTTATTTTTTTGTTTTGTTTATAGTGAGTTATTGTGAGGGAAAACTGAAGGTAAATAAATACATAACCCTCATCCAAAAGACCCCTCACTATAGTTTATTATTTAATGAAGTGAAACTCGAATTCAAAATTTAGATTTTTCATTAAGGGACAATTCTACAACGTGAAGATGTTCCCGCAAGATTTAAGAAAAAATTATATAGAAGAGTCTGTGATGTGTCCGCATCACAGACCAAAGATTTGGGTGAACCAAGGCAGGACCGCGTACTCTCTCACTCTGAACACAAAAGTTGCTTCCTCTTGGAAGCTTGCATGGTCTAAAATGGGGTCCATTCCTGACCCCTCTTGCAATCTTTCGAGGTCGGACCTAGACTTTTTAACCCCGTATACATTATCATACCTACTCAAATACTTCTTAAAATTATTAGACTACATAAAACCCTCCAAAACCTTCAAAAAAAGTCACGACGTTCACTAGTTCAATTTCGCTAGTTTTCGAACGTCATGGTCGTTTTATAGCATTTTTTTTCTAAAACATGTTAGAAAGGTTTTATTAAATTTTTTAGGTCTAAAATAATCATTATTAATTTTTTGATTCTCTATTCTAGGTCATAAAATTTCCGGGATCCATTCTTGTTGTTTACTAAAAAAACCGTCGCTCCCCATTGGGAAATACTAGGTTGTATGAAACATTTGTCTAGTAAAACTTTGAGTTGAATCTTTAGTTACTTTAACTCTGCGAGAGACATCCGGTAAGGAGGGATTAAAATAGTATTTGTATCCGACAACAAGTATATGCCAAAGTATATTTCCCATTCAGGCGTAATTTTGGGCATGTCATTGGGGAAGATTTCCGAAAAAATCATTCCTACAGCTTACAACGCTAAAAGAGGACCCTTAGACTCAAAGTCCTTGACACTTACAGTATGGTAAATAAATCCCTTAGAAATAATATTACAAGTTTTTAGACAGTAAATTATTCGACCTCTAGGGATTGAGTTAACCCCCTTCCATTCTATGATGGGTTCATTAGGAATTTGAATTTAACTACCGGTTTTCAACAATCAATAATGCAAAACAAGCATGCAACAAATCGATCCCCAATATGACATCAAAGTCCACCATATCAAGCTTACCAAATCAATCAATAAAACTCATTTGGGCAATCATATAGTACAACTTCTGAAGACTCTTATAGCCTCAACGGAGTCACCTACATGGTCGTAACCCAAAAAGTGTCAATCAAGATATCGGGTATAGAATTTTTAGCTACTAATGGAGTTACAAATGATAAATTATTACAGGTATCTACTAAATCATAGACATTAATGAAGAACAATTGTAGAATACTGGCGACGAAATTTTGAGAATCCTCTTGTTCACCTCTAGAGCAAAGTAAATAGAAGTGGTTCTTCATATTAGCATCTGAAGTAGAACTTATTGATTGATCTTGATTACTCTCCTTCTTCTTATAACTTAGCACGATATAGTCTATCACTTTATACACACCCTTTCAATAACAAAAAAATTTATTTGTTCATACAAGGCATTCACCCATATGCTTATTACCACATTTGGTACAATTAGGTTTCGCACTTGATTTATTTCTAGTTTCCCCCCTTGGAACCTAGGGTTAGACACCCTATCCTTTATATCCTATCAAATATAGTAGGAAATTTGTTGGAGAATCTCTTCTTGAACTTAGTTTATAATGGATTTCAAAATTTCCCTTTGAAGTACCCTCTTCATAAAACTTTGCACTCTTATCATCCCTATTCTTCCAATGTATCCTACCCTCCTCAACATGGTGAGCATGTACCATAAGAAGAAAAATTTCCATGTTTTCATGAATCATCGCCGAAAGACACTCTTCCAAAAGATCATCAGACACAACTGTCACAAAATTGTTCATTTCATCCTTTGTGTTTGAAACCAAAGAATAGGCATCCGTAAAACTTTTATTAAATTTCAAAGAGAACTCATGAAGACTAATACCTCCTTTACTAAGGTTGATGAACTCTTCCACTTTAGCCTCTCTTTTCTCCCTTGGGAATAACCTATCAGTAAATGCCCTACAAAAGACTTCCCAACTTATCAGACCCGCCCTCAAAGCCATTATTCCTTCTATTTAGTATAGAAAGTTTGATCCATATCCTTGAGTTGATATGTGGATAGCTCATACTTCTCATTAGATATCATTCCCATAGCATACAAAGTATTGCAAACAGCATTAAAAAAGTCTTGAGGGTATTCATTCACCTTACATTAAAAAAAAATGGAGGGTTCATCCTTGTGATATTGCTCAAGCGAGTAGCTATGGTCCTAGCTCTTTCGTTCACACAGGGTACATCTTTTAATTTGCTTGAGCCACCATAAATTGACCTTGCGTAGCTACTGTTTGAGCTTCAGTAGGCATAGCTTGAGAAAATCATACAAAACTAGACCTTATCCCTCCATCCGTTATGGGCGGGGAAATGGTTGGAACTTCATCACCTTGAGGAATTTGTTCATTAAGAGGAGCTTGATTGTCTTTAGAAGGTACTTTGTTGCCTTGGGAAGGAACTCCCACATTATGAATCTCCTCTTTAACTATTCTTGCCACTTCCCTTCTAATAGAGATAGGCAATAACCACCAGAAAAAGATTTGAAGAAAAAGGACGCATATACTTACCACTCTTGAGGCCCAACTTCAAGAATATAAAAGAGGTGACAATTTCCTAATCATCACATAGCCTCTTATTCATAAGTGTAGCACGCATCATACTCATAAAAAAAGACTCCACGTAAATGTGGTTTAGTGAGACATCAATCCTAAGATTACACAACCCTATGCTCTCATACCAAGTTTATCACAATCGAGATGTACCCCTAGACGTAACCGACGCCTTTGTTCTCAAAAGGGCCTTAGACTAGCCCTTATCGTAATTCATTGCAAATCATAGCTAGAGAAAATGCAAAAAATTTAAAACTTTTACATAGTGAATTAGACTTAGACCTATCACTTATCATACATAGAGTTTACATAGACTCCTTCTTTATGAACTGTACGTAGACTTCTCATTAATTCAATATAGTAAATTCATAAGATATTATAATATTTGTCTCACAAATA
The DNA here is from genome assembly GCF_036512215.1 of Solanum lycopersicum. Classification (NCBI taxonomy): domain Eukaryota; kingdom Viridiplantae; phylum Streptophyta; class Magnoliopsida; order Solanales; family Solanaceae; genus Solanum; species Solanum lycopersicum. The sequence continues at coordinate 38,324,306 of NC_090803.1, forward strand.
AATTATCTAATAGAGAATTATATTGTTTGGAATTACACTCACACTAGTACAATAAGCCACATATAGGCTTACAAGAATGTCTCAATTATAAAGAAAGAACAAGTGTCTTTAGACACATTCAATATTATATCTAGTTTAGAAAAATTTAATCATCCTCAAACATGAGGACTCTGCAACAACTTGGGAAATACATCAAAGTCTTCCTTTAAGATGGCGTAAAAATTCTTCTATGGCCTGAACCTAAATTATTGTAGAAATATAAAGAATATGGATTATGCAAACCACATGTACTAAGCATGAAAACATATGCAAGTAAAACCATTGAAATCATGTACAAATGGAAATTTTGTTCAAAACCATGCAAAGTCACTTTGAAAGCCTTAATTCAAACATAAGAGCATATACAAGTCAATGGGCATAATATCATGTAGAAATGTTCAAATCCAACAAAACACCAACATTATCATAAAGTCATATCAATATTTCATATCTTTGATTTCATATTCTAAAAACATAAAAGACCATTACTGACAACTCATGCCAAGGCAACAATTACGATGCTCATGTAAATCCCCATGACCCCAAATAATCAAGTAAACTACAAGGACCATAAGCAATGTATATAGTCCATAAAACATCATATCATCTGTAGTCATGGTCATCAATGAATTCAACATCAAATAAGATCAACATCATGTAAAGTCAACATATGGATTTCATTCATAACATAAGAACATCCTCCTAGGACTCACTTCAAAGTCAATTTGTGTGATGCATAAGTAAAGTCTCATCCACTTACCTATACTAAATAGAAACCACTTAAGTCACCCTAGTTGTGTTCACATTATTACTTTAAACATTAGTTTTAATTTTTTGAATAATTGTCTTAACCAACAATAGACCATTTGATCTGAACATGGGATCCGCTATAATGAAATCCTACACCGAAAGAAGGTGATATGCAGTCCAAAGTAGAATCAAAACAGTAACATAGCACTCTAGGTGGATCCACTAACTAGTCTTCCTATGTGGGCCATATAGTTAAGAAACTAAAATATATACTAGAAACTCTTGTATGCATACTGAATGTTAATTTCTATCTAATGAGAATCATTGAGAACCTAGTTCCCTCATAGGAAAGGGATGCCTCTAATATCTAGTTCGCTTGTTTTAAAGCTAAAGTACGTTCTTAAATGTCATTTATCCTTAATTAATTATCAAATGTTAATCTAGGGCATAAGAGATTAACTTCTTATATAATCATGTCATTATCTCATTAGGTTCAGTATGAGAACTTCCTTTCATCACACCCCAAAATTATTAAGATCACCACATCATAATTATATCATAATAAGGCAAGGAAAGTAATCACATTGAACCTTGCATAATCATACCCCTATCAAGATCTTACAATTTAACATATCCATAACATGCCATAAAATACATCATATCATCATCTTCCTATTTTATTCGCATAATTATACTTTAATTGAAGATCATCATCAAGAATCAACCATCATTATTGGTGTATAACTCATAATCATAAAAGTCTTACCAATAGCTTTCAAGATTCTCTTTGAATATTTAACCATCAATTCAACAATATTATTCAATAAATTCAGTAATTATCATCATATATGACTAAATTGTACAAGAACTAAATATATTTCATTATTACTAATTACTAATTAACCTAATTCATAACCTAGGCTAGGGTTAAGGGACAATCATGGATCTTGTAGAGAAACTAGGTAAAAGCCTAAAGAATCACATAAATTAACCAATAAAAAAATATTCTATCAATATTAATCAATAAGAGACAACATTAAATAATATTGAAATGGAACCCACGAAATTGGATGAAAACCCAAGTTATAGACATCTTTTGGAAATCAATTTTGAAGAGCCTTTTAGGAAAAGAGATCTCAAGAGTGAATAGATTATATATATTAATATAAATTAAAGAATGATGGATAAAAAATTGAGTCTTGCATCACTAATGAATCTTGAAACATGGTCTTCAATGGGGGTCTTTGGGTAGTGAGAGAAAGTAGAGAGAAGTTGAAGAGATTTGAGTTTTTGGAATTTATAAAGTGATGAGTTATCTTAATGAATTATAACTCTTTTATAGTCCTTAAAAAACATAATTAAAAAACACTTAAAGAGTAGTTAGTAAATAACTAATTATCTAATATTACTAACCTTGACTGAAACTTTATAATGAACTAAGCCCCATCTCAACGACTCCACCTCAGCGGGGCGTCAATCGAACCACGGACATTCCTGGTAACCCATGTATTGGCTCCTAGAGTTTTGTGTTTATTTACATTAGAGAATGTCTATGTTTTAATCAATGACACTATCGATGGAGTGCCGACCAAAGGACATCTTGTCATTAGGTCTTGTGGTTGCACTGTAACACTTTGGAAAGTTTATGAACCATCCTAGAGACTCACCTATTAAATAATGAGTAAAATTATGTTTCTATACCTATAATAATATCATAAAGTTTAATTATAAGTTCTACATCCTAAATATCAAAGGAAGACCTTGACGCCTGGAAACTAGCGAAATTTAACTAGTAGATGTCCCTATATTTTGTGAAGGTTTGGGAGTTTCGTATGTAGTGTTGACCTTGTAAAAATACATTATGTAGGTAAAATAATTTTTGTATGGTCGAAAAATCTAGTTACCTCTTCCAAATGACCACCCTAAAGGTCCTTAAGGAGTACCCAAAAATTAGAAAGCAGGCTGCCAAACATCTTGAATGCAACGAAGTCATGAGGGGCATAATGCATCCTGCAGCCATAACATAGCAAACAAAAATATCCTCCAAATGCGGGTCCTTCACGAGGCTCACTGCCTCAAGGTGCGTTTCGGAAAAAAAATTGGAAGTGACCCCGCGATACGCAAAAGAGTCCTAGATCCGATCACATCATTTTAAGTCATTTGACTTCACAAAATAACCCAATTAAGTGAGGGGTATTTTTGGTATTTTAAGTGGGTGTTATATTTATTTAGGGTCAGTTCGATGTAATTTTTACCCACCCAAATAAATTCACCTAATCACTCTCACCTCTGTCAAGATTCTCTCTCTAACTCAACTTCCATTGAAGAGCATTGGAAGCTAGGAAAATAAGGACAAGTTCTCAACTTTATTTATCAAATTAATGTATAAAGTATTCATCAAGTTATGCAGTCTTCACTCTTTGGATTCCTTTCTCCAAATGGTCAATTTTAAGTTTATTTATAAATCACCCAAAAATCAAGGGTTTTCTATACAAATGGGTTTTCTTCTAAGTTATAATTAGTAACTATATATAACAAATTATGATTACTTAGAATTGTTTATGAGTATAATAATGGTTTGTTGTTATTTATTGAGGTTTCATTGGATGAATGCTCTACCCTAAATTACCTAAATTTTTTATCTCCTTTGATAAATTTCTTGAATATGATGAGGTTATGAGTTATTATATTGAAGTTAACAGAACTAATTCTTGATGGAATTCTGTATATCATGTTTTGATTGGGTATTTTGATCTATTTATTGAAGATCTCATTGATGACCCCTTTTTCCCTAACCCTATGGATGAATTAGACTTGTAGATGATTAGGGATGTTGGTATTGAATATTTTATTTAATAATTCACTCTTATATGATGACGATGATTATATATATTGATGGGTTAATAATGTGTAATTGAGGGCAAGATCTTGAAGTTTATTTTTGGAAGACATTGGTAAGATTTTTGAGATTTTGATTTCTCTAATTCAACTATGTTGGTCTATTCATAATGATGTTCAATTAAAGTATGATTCTGTGAATAGAATAGGAAGATAAGGATATGATAAATATGATGGCATGCTATGAATATGTTGAATGTGACATAATTTTAAGGCTATGATGATGAAATATTGAAGTGATTCTCTTGTGTGCTTATTATTGTGACTATGATGTGTTGATCTCACTAATGATGGCTTGTGATGGAAGGAAGTTCTCATCCTATTCTTATGATCTAATGACATTATTAAACAAGCTTTTAGTCTTCTATGATCTATAATAATATTTGATCATTAAGAAAGATTTAAATATATTTCAAAAAGGGACTTTAGCATAGAACCTAGCAAACAAGTATGAGAGGTGTCCCTTCCGAATGAGGTAAGCTAGGTTCACAATGATTCTCATGAGATGAGAACTCCAATTCTAATGAGAATTAAGAGGGTTGAATACATATATCCTAGTTCTATAACTACTCTCTCCCACGTGAAGAGTACCTAGTGGATCCACCTAGAATGTTATGTAATGATTCATGGTTCTACTGTTTATAGTAGAGCACCTTCTTTTGGTTTAGGGGATGATGAGACCGGATTCCATGTTTAGAGGACATGGTATATATTAGGTGAAGGCAATTGTTCCCACAAGTAATATAAAGGAATGAAATTAATACCGATGCACACTAATGAGGGTGACTAAAGGGGTTCTACATAGTGTAAGTAAGGGTATTAGTCTTTACCTATGCATTGCACATGTTGACCTTGAGGGGAGTTCTAGAAGGAAGTTCTTATGTACTAATGTTATGAATGAAATACAAATATTGACTTTACATGATGTTGATGTTAATAGTGTTGACCTTATTGATGAACATGATATAGGTCTAAATTGCTATGTATGATGATGACTACACATGATATGATTTAATATGACATAAAAATTTCTTGGTTCTCTTTTCTATTTTAAATTATTATGTGGGGTTATGATGCTACAAATGAGGATTGAGCATGTAGGATTGGGATAGGACTGTGAGTAATGCTTTTGTATGTTTTGATTTTATGAACTCCATGATATGAAATATTAATATGACTCTGTGATGATGTTTGTCTTGTATTGGATACAAATATATCTTAATATTATTGTGAATATTATGTTGTATATTCTATTGTATGTGCATAAAGTTTTCAATGTGACATAGCATGGTTTTGATCAAAATATCCCTTTGTGCATGATTGGAAATGTGTGATTTATATATAATCATACTTAGTACATGTGGTTTGTACTAACCTATATTCTTTATTTTTCTACAAATTTGTAGGTTCGTGTCATTGATTAGTTCAAGTCCATTTGCAAGGAAGACATGGATTGGTTCCCAAGTTAGTTGTAAGTCCTTGAATTCGAGGATGATGCCATTCTTCTAATCTTTCTATGATATTGACTTTGTCTAATAAAATTATTCTTTCCTTATGTTGAGAATTTATTGTAAGATTATACGTGGCATATTGTAATAGTTTAAGGGCTATGCAAAAAAATTATATTTTTATGATTGATGTTGTATGTGTGACACAATATTATATTACTTAAATGAATTAGTTATGTTGCATAAATAAGAAGTCTATGTAAGCTTCAGAAGAGACGAGTCTATGTACACTCCATATACGATAGGTTAAAAGTCTAAGTATACTTCACGATGTAAAAGTTTTAAATGTTCTGCATGTTTCTCTACCTATGATATGTGATGATCTATGCTAAGGTCAAGTGTAAGTCCTCTTCAAGGATTAAGACAACGATAACGTCTAGGGGGTGCTCCCCGGTAAAGACAATGTTTGTATCAGAGCATGTGGTTGAATAATCTTAGGTTTGATGTCTCACTAAAAAACTTATACAAAGATTCTTTTTCACAACCCGAAATAACCCCCTAGAAGATAGAGAATGCTCGTTTCGTGACTGGGCGTACTTCGCCCTTTGGGGTCTTATATAAGACCTTGACTGTCATTCATCACATAAGACATGAAAAGTAGTGCATAAATCTAAAACTTTTGAGGATTAATTAAAAAAAGAAAATATCTCATAAATATGTAGAGAATCTTGTCGTCACAAGTCATCTTAAGTACACGACATAATATTTTAGGGACATGGTCCTCTACAATAGAGTAAAATACATAAAAGACTTTGAATAAAAACAATGTAAAGGACTATGCCATAGAATAGATGAGGACATACTTTGTCTTAAGAGGAACTTTCCCAAACTCTTCCTTATAGCCTCAAACCTTCAAAAGCTTCCAACCTATACTTATACTGTATAGAAAACTATGGGTTTAGTAAAAAAGAATGTACTAAGTATGGAATATTTAAATAAAAACATGTAAAATTGAATCTTTTAGTACAATAAGTTTTTCATGCAATTTATATAAAACATTGATGAATACAAAGGCAAAACATCATACTAACCTTTATTTACAACTAAGATAAGAATTCCCATAATTTTAAGCAAACAAGATACATTATTGTTAGCCTTCATGGTGAACTACTTAAGCTTTTATATTAAATACATTTAAACATTGATGATGAATTATTTAAAGCATTCACAACTTGAGCAATTACAATGAACAATCCTACACTAAATGATTTAACTTCAAAGGTCAAGCGAAAGAGAGAGTGAACTCACTTTCCTTAAGAGTTTCCCTAGATCAAAATTATCCTAAAATTCACTAAGGTATGATTATGAAGGAAGTATGCATATGCCTCCTCCAATAAAAAACAAACAACCCCGCAAGACTACCTCTTTCGTCTTACCCAACTCGGGAGAAGTAAGCACCTCAATCAATGGCAAGACATTAACAGACACCCGACAAACCACCAAAGTCTTCCCTTTCAAAATGCCTACTTACTGCAATGATTATATAGAGTCCCATAACACCACCTACCCTAAGTAGTACATTATTTTAGATTGTTTGGCACCAAGTCCTTCCTCTGTGAAGGTCCTATCTATTTCAATGAGTAGATAGCGCTCCATACCACCACCTACCCTAAGTACCACTTTATTTTAGAAGAATAAGGTCATCTTTCTTATCTTTCACACGGCTATACCAATTTCTACACCTATATGGACACATAGGTAAGCGATAAGGAGATTGCTACTAAGTAACTCATTCTCTACTAACGAGGAGTACTCATCTCAAGAGGTACTTTGGACTACAACATCTCAACTCATGAAGTGTAATTCACCTCCCCTTTATATCCTCACAGTGCTAGGCATAACTCCTAACATAGTAATATTTCATAGAAAGCTCACTAGTAATGGAGAGGTAGTTACTAGACACCACATTTTAACTCACGAAGTGTGTCAACCTCATGATTCCCCTTTTTTCTCAACTTGGCATAATACATTATTTAATATGTGTGAGTGAGACATTTACACACCGTTCATAGAAGAATCTTTTCATTCTCAATACGTTTTACACAAACTTTAGCCTTGATTCATCCAGTTACACACTCTACATGCTTCTCATAATCATATACGCCCTTTAGACTTAAGTTAGGTCAAATATGCATTTCAAGCTACACCAACCACAATACAAGATCCATTTCAAATATATCTTCATTTCACTTGTAAGACCATAAACATTACAAAATCAAAACATACTAAATAACATAAAGTTCCTCAATTAGCACAACCATCCATAAGATTGACTATACCACTCAATATCAATCCATAATAAGAACTTCATAATGAAAGCAACTCAATATCAAATCAAACCATACTCAATAATAAGAAATTTATCAATATTTAACCATATAAATTCCTTTAGGGTAGTAGATACACAAACATGAAAAATACAAGAAGGCCGAAGTTCATGCCCAACTCAAATCATGCTCACATAGCGCATTTTCAAGCAAAAAGTTGAAGTATGCATACACAAGAGTATGAATAGAGTTATAATATAAAAATCATCAATTAAACCCAAAATAAATGCATTTAAACCATTATAACATAAATACAAGAAGACCCTACTAAAAATCAACGTTAGAAGAAGTTTGAGTTTAGAAACCCTTTTTGGAAGTTGGATCCTTCAATGAAAAAATATTTTATAATGGATACCATAACTCATATAAGAAAGAATGAATCAAAGAGTTTTTTATGAAGAGACATGTCCAACCATCCCTCCTATCTTTCATTGACTTCTAACTTTCAATGGAGTGTTGAGAGAGTTTATCTTTACAAAGAGAGAGAGAGTTTGAATATATTTATGTGAGGGGTCTTCTCTAGGTCTAAGGTTTAAAATTATATTAATATATCATAAAAAAAATATAATTATCAACCTAAGTTCTTATTAAGGTTTATTTAAATAAAACACCCCTAGTTGACCGCAACTTCACAGATTTGTAGGCCCCACAGAAGAACCTTCACGAACGTAGCGTCTTTGAGACAACAGACCATTGAGGGTATTTTTTGTTGATATTTAGCTCCAAAATGAGCATGCAAAATTGAATTAACTGGTACAATTGGAGCCTTAGGTATACAAACCTCTGATGGACAAACAGACCGTCCTTAGGGTCGTTGATGGCCACTACTTTTTTGCACATTTTGCCAAAGTCTTGGACCCTTAATCTCGGGCCCCTTGCGGTCCCTATGTGTGGTTGTCCCAGATGTTAAACCCTTAATATAAGTCATCTAGGTCATAGGAACATCCAATGCCAGTTTCATGTGAGACGAACACGTAAAACTCTTCTAACCACAACAAGACACACTAGTATATTTTAAGGCATATTTTCCGAATGTCATGGATGTTTTTAGTCAAATGAACTCCAAACATCGCACACTTTATAAGGACACTAAAACAACATAGTTTAACTTATAATCAACTAAGGAAATAACTGCGACGCTCTAGCTTATCTTACATAATTTTTGGGAGTTACATTCTCCCTCACTTGGAATAACATTTGTCCTTGAAAGACACTTAAACTATAAGAATAACAAGGACTCACTTAACATCACATAACACAAATCAATAATAATTAAAACGCTCAAAAATCAAAGCATAAACTAACAAAGATCATCCTTTCACACTTTCAAACACTTAGGAACACAATATCTTTTATTAAAACTATAAGAAGTAAAAATTCACTCTAAGTTTTGTTTTATGGAGGAACAACCTTCCACCACACTAAGCATTCTCATACACAATACATTTATAGAAATTGAAATTTCAATTCAAGACAACATAATTTTCTCTCAAAAGTAAAAATTCTGAGAGTGAAGTTCAATATGTTCACTGCCAAGTTAACAAATTCTTTTTGAAAATTCAGTCATTAAGTAATTCATCAATATGAAATGATCATATGAACAATAAAACCACATAATCTCACTTCATAACAGAAAGGCAAAAATAACAAGGTGTTAATACTTACCAAAACCATCAATCCAAATTAATTATACTTCCTAGCTCCATCCCATAGTAAGGGTTCTTCTTGGGAGCATTAGGGATTTAGGGAATCTTGATTGACATCTTTCCCCCTTTATTTTAGGTTCGGGCAGTCCCTAATCTTGTGGCCCTTAATACCACATGCAAAACAACTATGTGTTCCGGCAAGAAACTTACCCCTATGTTGCTTTCCATAAGTATGGCACCTTGCCCTCTCACAAGAATGACCACCACCTTGATAATGTTGATTTGGAGCCCTATCCTTGTTTCCCACGGAAGAATCATGGGGATAAACCCTCTTTTTAGGCCTTTGGTGATGGGAATCATCCGACATAGGTCTTTCACCCTGTTTCCTTATCTCCCTAATTTTGGACTCCTCAATTTGTTGCCCATAAACCATGAGTCTAAAGATATCCATATCGTTAAGAAGAGTTGTTGTATGACACTCTTTTTCAACCAAGCTAGGCACTCCCATCACAAACTTGTTCATCCTAGCCCTAGGGTTGGCTACCATAATTGGGAATACTTGGAGATTTATGTGAATTTGAGTGAGTACACTTGCACACTCATTCTACATTGACGAAGTTTCATGAATTCAACCATCTTCTTCTCCCTCCACTCTAAGAGAAATAACCTATCTAGAAAAGCCACTTTGAATTCTTCCAAATAAACAGTCAATCGTTCTAGGGTTTCTCACTCCTCCATTGCTCAAACCACACCTGAGCCACCTCCTTATGGTTGTAAGTGTCTAATTATGGTATCTCCATATGGATCACACCTATGTGTGGCAGCGGAACCAGTACCTACGGATTTCCGGTTCGGTCGATCCCCGTCCGGTTCGTACCGGTTCGGTACCGGTTAGTACCGGAAATTTTCAGTTCCAGAACAGAAACCAGGACGGAATTAGGTAAATTCTGGAATTTACCGGTTTTGGTATTTACCGGTCAGGTCCGGTCGGTCCGGTTAAATTTTTTTTATTTTAATACAGCTGTTACTAGCCGTTGGGTAACGGCTAGTGGGCCCCCCCAACGGCTAGTTAAAGAGAAATTCATCCAATAGGGCCCCTACCACACCCCTAACTTTTTTAATACCCTAAAGTTTTAAAAATTAAACTCTAACCCATAGTCGTGAGTCACAATAATGACAAAGATACTACTAAATGTGGCTTGTGAGTCTTTTCGAACCATAACTATTTAACATAACCTTATGCAATGATACGAAGTATGTCACGACCAGAAAGCACCACATAGAAGTTAGGGAGAACCCTCGTTTCATTACCGGGCGTACTTGACCCTTTGGGGTCATGTAAAGGCCCTTTACTATTGTTGATTACATAAGACATGAAAAATAGTGCAGATATTCAAAAATTTTCACGAATAATTAAAAAATGACAATCATTGATAAATACATCAAGAATCTCATTGTCATAAGCCAAGTTAAATATGCGACATAGTATCTTAGAGACATGCCCCTCTACAAGAGAGTCAAATACATTACAAGTCTTGAAAAAAAAAGGACTCTTCCCTCGAATATATGAGGACATACTTTGCCTTAAGAGAAACTTTCCCAAGATCTTCCTTCTAGCTTCTAAACCTTAAAAAGCTTCCAACCTATACTCATATAGTATAGAAAACTATGGGATTAGTACAAAACAATGTACTAAGTGTGGCAGATGCAGAAAACATGTAAAAAGGGAAATTTAAGTAAAAATAGTTTTTCCTGAACTTGAAGTAAAAAATTCATGAATAAAAAGGCAAAATGTCATACTAACTATAATTCACAACCTATATAAGAATACCTATAATTTTAACCGAACAAGAAACATTACAGTAAAGCAACTCGACCTTCACAGTGAACTCCTTACGACCTTACAGTAAAATACATTTTAACATTGAAAGTGAATCATTTATAATTTCCACTTGAGCGATTTCATTGAACTATCCTACACAAAATAAGTGAATTTCAAAGGCCAAGCGAAAGAGACAGTGATCCCATATTCCTTAAGAGTTTCCCTACCTCGAAATTATCCTATGACTCACTAAGGTAAGATATGAAGGACGTATGAATATGAAACCTCGAATACACACCAAAGTAACCCTCAAGGCTACCACTTTTGTCTTACTCAACTCATAAGAAACAAGCCCCTCAATCAATGGCAGGACATTAAAAGACACCCAACAAACAACCAAAGTCTTCCCTTTCAAAATGCCTACTTAGTGCAATGAGTAGATTGCGTCCCATACCACCACCTACCCTAAGTACTATATTCTTTTAGAAGTTTTGTCACTAAGTCTTCCCTTTTAGAAGGTCCTACCTAGTGCAATGAGTAGATACCTTCCCATACCACCACCTACACTAAGTAGTACATTGTTTTAGAAGATTTAGTTCAATCAATTCTTTGTGGGGGATTATCTTAACCGACTTAGACTATGACAGCTAGATACAGAATCCCGATAATAACCCCTATCGGATGAGGCATCCTCACTTGCCTAGAGTAAGGTCATGATTCTTTGCTTTCACATGGCTTTTCCAACAGTCAAACATATGTGGACACATAGTTATGGGATAAGGATATTGACACTAAGTAACTCATTCTCTACTAACGAAGAGTACTCAACTAAAGAGGTACTTTGGACTACAACATATAAACTCACGAACTGTAATCCACCTCCCCTTCATATCCTATCGATGATAGGCATGACTCCCCACGAATTTTATAGCATAGTAATCGATCATAGAAAGCCCATAAAGAATGTAGAGGTAGCTACCTTATACCACATCTCAACTCACGAAGTGTGTCCACCTCAAGATATCCCTTTTTACTCAACTTGGAATAGTACATCCTTTTAAGTGTGTATGTGTACATGTGCACACCTTCCATAGAAGAACAATCTCATTCTCATCAAGTTTTACACATACTTTAACCTTGATTAATCTATTTACACACTCTACATTCTTCTAACAATCATAAACTTCTTTTAGACTTAAACTAGGTCAAACATAAATTTAAGCTACGCCTAACACAGTACATGACCCATTTCCAATTACTCTTCATTTCACATGTTAGACCTTAAAACTTACAGATTAAATAACATGAAGTACTCAATAAGCACCTCAATCCATAAGATTCGACCATATCACTCAACATCAATCCATAATAAGAACTATATAATGAAAGCAACTCAACATAAAATCAAACCATCATCACTTGTAAGATATTTATAAATATTTAAATATATCAAGTCCCTTAGGTAAAGAGCTATAGAAACATGACAAATAAAAGACGACCCAATTTCATACCCTACTCAAATCATGCTGACATAACTCATTTTCAAGCAAAAACGTAAAGTATGCACAAACATGAGTTTCATTAGATCTTTTACATCAAAATAGTAAATTCATAAAAAAATAAATACATTTAATCCATTATGACTTCAATACAAGATGACCGCTACTTGAGATCAAAGTTAGAAGAAGTTTGAGTTTAAAAACCCTTTCGAAAACCTTTTTGGAAGTTGTCTTGTTGAATGAAATGATACTCAATAATGGATACCATACCTCACTTAAGTAAACAAAAATACAAGAGTTTTTGATGAAGAGACACGTCAAATTAGCCCTCCTATCCTTCCTTGGCCTCTAGATTTCAATGGAGTCTTGAGAGATTTGTCTTCAAAGAGAGAGAGAGAGAGTTGGAATACATTAAAAAGAGGATCTTGTATAGGTCTAGGGGTTAAAACTATTTTAACATAACATAAAAAACTAAAATTATCCACCTAGGGTGTGAAAAGACATTGGGTGTATTAACATAAAACTCCCAAAGTTGGCAGTACCTTCACATATTTGTAGACCTCACAAACGAACCTTCACCAATGGACCGTCATTGAGCCAACGGACCGTTGGTAGGGTCTCCTTGGTAGATACATAGCTATATATGGAGCATGTACAACTTAAGTAGCTAGTCCAATCGACTCCCTAGGTTGACGGAACATTGATGGACCAACGAACCATCCTTAGGGTCATCCTTATAGTGCCTAGGTTGCATCATTCCTTGACATTGAACCCCTAAATAAATTCATCTATATCTTTCTAACTTTAAATGCAAGTTTGAAGTTAAACGATCACGTAAAACATGTATAAACACAACAAGAAACAGTAGTACATTCTAAGGCATACTTTCCGAACGTCATGGATGCTCTTGGTCAATTAAACTCAAAAATTAACCAAACATAACACATTGAAAAAGGATACTAAACTAAATTTTATTTAACTTAAAATCAATTGAAGAAAGAACCACAAGTCTAGAGTTCACCTTAGTTCATTTTGGGGAGTTACATTCTTGGTCATGAGTGTGAAGCGTGCAATACTTATAAATTAGAGTATATATGATATTTAGGAAATTTTGAAATCTTTTGTATTCTTCAAAGTCGTGCCTCAAGAGTGGTAACTCTTTGTATCCTTTTTCTTTTTAATTGTTTCTTGTTGTTATAGGCTATTACTACTAGAAGGGCATCCACGAGAAGAGTTGAAAATAAGTTTGATAATGTGGGACATCCTCCTAAGAGAAAGCCCCAAAAAGTGATCATGTTTGGTCCACTCCGCCGGCCATGAAAGATAGAGAAATAAGGTTGGATTTCATATGTTTGGCTCAATATGTGACTACTCAATCTCAAGATATAGCTACTCAAGATCAAGCTATGGCAGATCAAGAAAACTATGAAGTTGGACCCCGTGTGAACTAATATGCGAGTACTATGGCTTCTTTCTTGAGAGACTTCACTAAGATGAACCCTACAATGTTCTTTGGGTCTAAGGTTAATGAAGACCCCCAAGACATTTATGATGCGGCCTACAAAATCCTATATGGTTTTGGAGTGAATTCTAATTAAAAGGCTGACATAGCTGCATATCAACACAAAGATGTTGCTCAAACTTAGTATACTCAATTGAAGGACAATAGGCTTTTAGATCTGGTCATATAGGTTGTCAAGTCTTTAAGAGCGTCTTTCTTGATAAGATCTTCCTAAGAGAGAAAAGAGAGGAAAAAGTTGAAGAGTTCATCAACCTTCGTCATGGAGGTATGAGTGTGCTAGAACACTCTTTGAAATTCACTTTGTTATCTAAGTATGCATGCTCTTTGGTGTTAGACCTGAGGGATGAAATTAACCATTTTCTGACGGGTGTGTCCGATTGTTTTATGGAAGAGAGTCGTTCGGTGATAATTCATGAGAACATGGGCATTTCTAGTTTGATGTTGCATTCTCAACATGTTTAGAAGTGTACGCTCATGATAATAGGGAGGCCAATATGGCAAGGTTGTATGAAGGAGGTACTTCTAAGGGAGAGTTGAAAATCCAAGACAAGCTTAAGTCTAAGAGGAAATTCTCAAACCAAGTTCCTACTTAATTTTCCAATGCTAGAAAGGATAGGGTGTCAAACCATAGGTTTCAAGAGTGAAGAGTTGGAAATTTATCATGTGATAAACCTACTTGCGCTAAGTGTGATAATAAACATATTGGTGAATGTTTGGTATGAATAGAAAATTGTTTTAGTTGTGGAAAGGGTTGAAATAAAGCTAGAGATTGTCCTATGATTAAAGCTATAGGAAATGAGGGTAATCAAGTTGAAGCAAGTGGTCCTAGTTACGATTCTCCTATGCTGAACAACTTCTATGCTCTAATCTCTAGGGGTGATCAAGATTATTCTCCCGATGTCATCATCGGTATGTTACAAGTGTTCTACATTAATGTATATGATTTATTAGATCCAAGGGATACTTTATTATTTGTATCTCCATAATATCTAAAAATATTGATGTTCTACATAATTTTTTGATTGAATCTTTTTTGGTTACTAAATCGGTTGGTGACTCTATTGTTGCTAGAAGACTCTTTAGGAGTTGTTCTATATCATTGCGCAATAGTGTTCTTTAGTTGGTTAGGTAGAAATTGATATGTTAGATTTTTATGTCATATGGGGATGTATTAGTTTCATTCTTGTGTTGCTTCTGTTTATAGTAGAACAAGGGTAGTTAAATTCAAATTTCCTAATGAAGTTGTCTTTGAAATGGAAGGGAGGTAACTCAATCCCGAGAGGTCAAATCATTTTGTGACTAAAAACTTGTTAGATGATTTCTACGGTTGTCGTTACCATATTGTGAGGGTCATGATTTTAAGTCCGAGTATCCTTCTTTAGAGTAGGTACCCGTATTGAAGGATTTTCCGACTATCTTACCAGATAACTTGCCTGGAATTCTGTCAAACAAAAAATAGCCTTCGGTATACACTTGTTACCCTGTACAAAGTCTATTTCAATCCCTCCTTACAGGATGTCTTTCTCCAAGTTTAAGGAGATAAAACGTCAAATCAAAGACTTACTAGACTAAGGTTTCATTAAACCTAGTATTTCCACGTGGGGCGCTCCAGTGTTGTCTTTAAAGTAGACGGATGGATCCCTTAGGATGTGCATTAGTTATTTTTAACTAAATAAGGTCTCCATAGAGAACAAGTATCCTCTCCTTAGCATCAATGATTTTTGGCACGACCCACAAGTACAATGTAGAAGTTAGTGTACGCTTTTGTGGTCATATGATGTACTTGACCTTTCATAGGTCTTGCAACAAGACCTTATACATTTTTCATTGCATATACACGAAAAGTAAAATAGAATTGAATTTTTTCTTCCAAAACATAATAATGAATCATTTTATTATAACTTCTAATATATGCCTCAAAAAAGCATCTGTGACATCATTAGTACAATGGTCTTGGGTCAGAGCCCATAAAAGTCTAACATAAAAAAGAGAATAAAAGAAGACATAAGAGTAATGTCCTCGGTAGCTATGAGGACTCACCAATCTTTACTTCTTTACAAGGCTTGGAAACTCTACTCATGTAAGAAACTCAATCTCCTAATGAACCTACATTGGATTAAAATGTAGGTAACATATGTGTTAGTATGGAATGTAACATGTATGGAAACTATATTTCCAAAGCATAGGATATCTCAAAAGGTTGGTCAATAAGTGAACTAATCATAAGAGATAAAGACATATGAATAACTATCCAAATCATGACCTTGAATTAGTGGCCGTGGTGTTTTATTTGAAAATATGTAGGCATTACTTGTATTATGTCCATGTATATGTATTTACCGACCATAGAAACCTTTAATATATTATGTTTTCACTCAAAAAGAGTGTAATCTCCGACAAAGAATATGGTTGGAACATTTGAAGGATTACGACATGACTTAGTGTTCTCTACCACCACGGAAATGCCAATGTGGTTGCAGATGCTCTAAGTCTAAGGTTTGTGGGTAGTATAGCCCATGTTCTTGATGATAAGAGAGTTAGGGAAAAATGTGCATAGATTGTGTAGGTTTGGTCTTCGGTTGGATGATTCTCCAAAAAGAGGTTGTACGGTTCATTATAACTTAGATTCAACATTAGTGGTGGAGGTGAAGTCTACGCAACACCTTAATCATCTATTGATGGTATTAAAGGAATCGGTTCTTATAAAATTCAATGAGCCATTCTCCTAAAGGGGGATGAGGTACTTAGGTACCAAGGTAGGTTATGAATACCAAATGTGAGCGGTCTAAAGGGAAATTTTTTTAAAGAAGCTCATGGTTCCCGATATTCCATTCATTTTGGGTGCCACAAGAATGTTGTGTGATATTCAAGAGGTCTATTGGTGGGATACTTTGAAAAAGGAACTTAGAGGAGTTTGTGGCTAAATGTCCAAATTTTCAAAAATTTAAGGTTCAATATTAGAGAAAGGGAAGTTTAACTCAATTGATGGATATCCTAACTAGGATGTTGGAGGATATCTATATGGATATCGTATTAGGTTTTCCTTGAACCTAGAGGTAAAATGACTTAATATGGGTGATTGTTGATAGATTGACGAAATCTGCCCACATTATTCCAATCAAATCTACTTATCCGCAAAGATATATGCTAGGTTGTACCTTAATTAGATTGTGTGGGATCCTTTTGTCCATCTTCTCGGATAGAAGTGCCCAATTCACTTCTCATTTTTGGAGGACTTTTAAAAAGAGGCTAGGTACTCAAGTGACAGTTAGCCTGCTTTTAATCAGCAAATGAATTTTTTAAGTGGAGCTTCCCGTAAAAACCCCTAAAAAATATGTTGACAGCTTGTGTTATTGACTTAAAGGGTAACTAGGACAATCAACTATTGTTGATTGAATTTATACTATAATAATAGGTTCTATTCGTGTATTTCAATGGAACCATTTGAAACACTATATGGTAGAAGATGTAGGTCTCTAGTTGAGTGGTTTGAGGTTTGTGAGTCTTTACTCGTTGGTTCCGAGATCATCTATCTGGAACTGGAAAAGGTTTGTATGATAAGGGATAGATTGAAAACAGCCTATAGTCGGTAAAAATCTTATGCCAACGATAGAAGAAGAGACCTTGAATTTGAAGTAGGTTAAAGGGTCTACTTGAAGCTTTCAACCATGAAAGGGGGGATGAGATTTGGTAACTCTTAATGTTTATGTTGAGGTCATGTTGAAATTGAGAAAGTAGTTTCTTATTATGTGGCACGAAATATTGAGCTCTTATATGTGGTGAATTGGGAATTGAATTGCTGTGTTTAATCCCCCGATTATGTTTTGAATGGAGTGGAATAGTAATCCTAGGAGTTGTGACTCATAATGATTATGATTATGGTGTGTTTGTTGGGCCTCTAGAATTTACTCTCTTTCTTCCCCATAATAAGATTTAGGTGTCATTCGGGGACGAAAGTTTCTTGGGGGGGTTAATGCAACACTCCGGAGAGTCTCATGAACTAGAATAGAGCCTCACCTATTAAATAATGAGTAAATTAATGTTTCCAGACCTAGACTAATATAATAAATTTGATTTATAAGTATTAGAGACTAAATGTCTAAGAAAGACCTAAATATCCACAAACAAGAGAAATTGAACTATTAGACATCCTTATGTTTTCTGAAGGTTTAGGAGTGTAATTTGAAATCTTAAACTTTTAAACATGCGTAAAATAGGTAAAGTAAAATATATAGGGTCAAAACATCTAGTTACGACTCCCCAAGGACCACCCGAAGGGTCCTTGAGGAAGACACAAACATTTGCAAGAACGTTGCAAAAACATCTGCGTACAACCAAGATATGAGGTCCATCACGCGTCGTGCAGCCATCAGTTGGAAGGAAAAAACTGCCTCGCACTGCGGGGCTTTCACGAAGCTCACTACCTCAATCCAGATTTTAGAAAAAAGATTTAGAAGAGACCCCACGATACGTAGCCAGTCCCACGTCGTTTTTAAGTCAATTTGAATTATCAAAAGACTCAATTAAGTGAGGGGTCATAATTAACCACCCAAATTAATTTCCCAAATCACTCTCACTTCTCTCTAAATTCTCTCTCTAACTGAACCTCCATTGCAGAGCATTGAAAGCTTCGAGAAGAAGGCAAAGTTCTCAAGTGTTCTTCTCAAATTCGTGGATAAGTCTTTTTTAAGGGATATATTATTCACTCTTGAGATCCTTTCCCCAAGAGGTCCATTCAATGTTTTTTTCTAAATCTCTCAAAATCAAGGGTTTTCTCTACAAATGAGTTTTCTTTTAAACATGAAATTTGGGAATAATTATGACAACCAATGACTTCTTACGATTGTTTTATGAATATAATATTTGATAATTTTTGTTGTTTCATTGATATTTCATTGGACCATTGTTCTTCCCAAAATTCCCTAAATCTTGTATTTCGTTTGATAAATTGCTTGAAGATGATGAGCTTCTATAGTGAAGCTAATGGTATGAATTATTCCTGGACTACGTTGTATCATGTTTTTATATGCTTTTTTGTATAGTTCTTGAAGATCCCATGGATGACCCCCTTTCCCCAAACCCTAGATATTAATTAACTTGTAGATGATAAGGAATGTTGGAATTGACTAATTTATTGTTTAATTTACTATTATATTATGATGATGAGTTAATTGATGGATGAATATTGTTGAATTGAGGGTAATATCTTCAAATGGATTCTTCGAATCCATTGGAAAGACATTTGAGATTATGATTTCTCTACTTCAATTATGTTTGTATATTTTTTATGATGAAGTTAAATAGATGTATGATTATGTGAATAGAATAGGAAGATGATGATATGATGAAAAATGATGGTATGTTATGGTTATGTTGAATGTGATATCATGGTATGGGTATGATAATGCAAGGTTGAAGGTTATTCTCTTGTGTGACTATTACTATGACTATGATGTGTTGATCTCACTAATGATGGTTTGTGATGAAAGAAAGTTCTCATCCCATACCTAATGAGCTAATGACATTATTATACAGGGGGTTAGTCTCCTACGAACTATATTAATATTTGAGTATTAAGAATGCTTAAACACATTTCAAAAAGGGACTTTAGCTTATGAACGATCCAACTATATATGAGAGGTGTCCTTTCCAAATGAGGGAAGGTAATTTCAAAATGATTCTCATGACATAAGGACTCTAATACTGATGGGTATGAAGAGGTTTCAATACATATCTCCTAGTTCCATAACTATGTCTCCCTATAGGAAGACTAGTTAGTGGATAAACCTAGAATGCAATCTTACGATTCATGGTTCTACCTTGGTAAGCATTATGCACCTTCTTTTGGAGGAGGGTTTCATGACACGGGATTCCATTTTACCTCCCTTGGTCTATTGTTGGTTAAGGTGATTTTTTCCAAAAGTAAAATAAATAAATGGAATTAATAATTATGGACACTTACTAGGGTTATTTTATGGGTTCTACTTAATGTAGGTAAATAGTATTGGACTTTACCTATGCATTGCACAAGTTGGCAAGGGGATTCCTATAAGGAAGTTCTTATGTACCTATGTTATGAATGACATGAAAATAAAGACTTTACATGATGTTAATCTTATATAATGTTGAGTTTATTGAGGAACATGATATTGGTGTATATTTCTATGTATGATGATGACTACACATGATATGGGGTTATATGAAATATAGACATTTCTTATGGTCTGTTATCTAGTTTACTTAATTATTTGGGTTTTGGAGATTCACATTAGCATTGCACTTGTAGGCTTGGGATGGGATTGCATAAGGATATGGTATGTTTGGATATTATGAACTCTAAGATATGAAATGTTGATATAGATCTATGCTGATGTATATCTTGCATTGGATATCAATATGTCTTTATGTCATCGTGATTATTGACTTGTAAACGCTCTTGTATGTGCATAAAAGATTTCCAAGTGACTTATCATGGTTTTGAACAAAATGTCCCTTTGTGCATGATTTCAAATATGTGAGTTGCTTATATTCATACTTAGTGAGTGTAGTTTTTACTACCCGTATTATTTATATTTCTACATATATGTAGGTTCAAGACATTGAAGAGTTCAAGGCCATAATCAAGGAAGACGTGGATTTTTTCCGAGGTTATTGGTGAGTCCATAATTCCAAGGATTCTTCCATTCTTCTAGTCTAGCTATGATATTGTCTTTGTCTAAGAGAATTGTTATTTCTTGCTGTTATGACTTTGTTCTAAGCTTATTTTTTTCATATTATATTAGTGTAAGGGCTATAGTTAAATTACATACTTTTATGATTGATGATTTATGTATGAGACAATATTAGACTTCTTAAATGAATTTTTTATGTTGCATAATTGAGAATTCAATGTAAACTTTATAAGCAAGGAGTCTATGTAAACTCCATATAAGATTAGTTAGAACTCTAACTATACTTCACTATGTAAATGTTCTCAATTTTCCGTATTTTCTATACCTATTATATCTGATTATAGATGATAAGGGCTAGTATAAGTCTTCTTAGTGGAAAAATCGCGACATGCACACTCCTAAATGGCAACCTTTGAGGGTCAATGGATGTGTCCGCCTCAAGGACCCTTAAGGTGGTCCTTGGGGAGTCTTACAAGGATATTTCAAATCCAATTACACTCTAACATATATTTTAATTTTTTTTTCCAAATTTGAGTTAATTCTGACTCTTAAAACCCCTTAGGACTTATGAAGGCACACTAACTCAACTGTCACAAACCTGCAGACATCATGGTCGTTTCAGACGTTTTAACTCTAACACTTCCTAATTGAGTTTAATACTTTTATTTATGATTAGAAACATTTTTTTAGGTACTAGTAAACCTATTGAGGTATTTCCCATTTTATCTAATAGGAGAAACACGTGAGTGGTTAGTTGAATTTCCAAGAGGTTCTATCAATTCGTGGAAAAAGTTTGTCATCGCATTCCAGGTGATATTTTCCCTCCTTTTGAGATGCTGATACTTAGGGACAACATCTATATCTTCAACTGTTTAGAGGGTGCTCCAATCCATTAGACTTGACTATGATTTAAGAAGTTGGTGCTGCAATGCCCAACTCATGGTTTGCCCATCAATGTTTGTTACGATAATTTTACCGAAGCCTTTATTTGGTGAACATGGAAGTAGGTGATCAAATTTCTCCAGGAGGTTTAATGCAAAAACCTTATTTTATAGTAGCCCACATGTTTGATTGTATGACCAAAATAAATTGGACATGGTATACCCAGGAAGATCGGGTCTCCTTATAACTTTTAAATCTACAAAGGATCAACTTGAGAAATATCAAGAGAAGGACCGAAACATGGAAAATATTATGACCCAACATTGTATTTTGACTAAAAATCTCATGGGAGACGGTGCTAGGAATTTTAGTGTTGTTGGTGAGGGTTGTGTAAACCCTGATATGTCCAAGGTTGAAGCGTTTTACAATGAGAAAGTGAACTTCCTAGACAACAAAGGAGGAGAATATCATGCAAACTACCCAAAACAGGTGCTAACCAAATTAGGAACAGGGATGTGTACGATAACCAGTGGTGTGATCGAAATGCCACTTGGAAGGACACATAAGAGAGAAGGAAAGGTACGTTCTTCCCCACGAGTGTCAACAAACCAATGATTATGACGTCGGCCGGTCTGAGGATATGCTTTCTAATACACTTAACAAGGTTGAAGCATCCGATAATATTTTCAAGGATATAAAGGAAGATTTATTAACCATTAACAAGACGGTGACAGTCACGACTTGAGAGTATAGTTTAGAAGATATGGTATTCTCAAATTGCAACGCGGTGTACATGATCTATCTGAGGTCTTGTACAAGCCCTTGAACATCATTCATTGCATGTATGAAAAGTATACGGAATTAAAACTTTTAACGTCATGCAAAAGTCATTTCATAAAACATCTTACATATCTCTCAAAAAAGTATATATGACATCATGAGTACAATAGTCTTGGGTCACACAGCCCATAAAAATATAAATATGAAAGAATATAAAAGACAACATAGTAGTGACGTCCTCAAATATTATGAGGACTCACCAATCTTCTTTCCTTTAAAGCCTTTGAAATTCTACCCTTGAAATCCAACTCCATATCCTCAAGATATTGTATGGACAACATCTATACAATATGCGTTAGTACGATAAGTACGAAATGTGGAAACTATCATACAAAACATAAGATATCTCAAAGGGTTAGTCAATAATAGAAATAATTATAAGAGATAAAGACATAATCATAACATGAATATCATAAACCTGTTAATACATCATAAAGAATATAAAGGTTAATACTTAAATCATTCTCCTTATTACTCAAATGAACTACCTCACAAGCCACTTCCAAGGATACTAGTGCAACGCTAAGGTAGCATCCCATTCAACTACCAAATCTAAGTACATATCTTTGCTCATTTTTTATCATATTCCACTTTTATAATTAAAAACATCTGTTCATCATATTATATGATTACTATGCCCATAGGCCACCTCAAAGCATTCTTGTGCAATGCATGTGAATCATCAATATACGTCACACACTAAGCATATCTTAAAGTCATCATGTCTTGTTTCTTGCCATTTTAGAAGTCATATAATAGAACTAATTCATATGAACAAGGAACTATCATCTAAATTTAATCATGTCATGGAATGCAAATATAGCGCTATCCAAGCTAAATAGACATCATGTAGTGGTTATGTCATAGGTACCTTCAAGTAATACTTGTGTCATTTACAAATAGCATCCCATGCTACCATCCACACAATGTACTTCTCTAGTCTATCCTACTCCAATCTATCTTTTCTTGCATTCTGGTCTATTAAGTTCAACATACTATAATAATAAAACTACTATCATGGAAAATATTTCATCATACTAACAAAGATAAATATGGTAGGATACAACCATTAACCACCATGCAACCAATCATGTATATGCAAGCTAATCATAGGGGAGCAAGATTCACATCTCAAGTTATCATGCCTTGGTTTCATCTATCCATGTCTAGTATACATGAAGTAATTATATAATCCATCTTAAAGCTAATCTAGTTCATTATGTCTCTGTTCATTTTAGGTTCTTAGGTCAATCTAGAAGTCATCTATGTGACAGAACTTGCTTCTCCTATCATGTTCATGTATAAGTGTATAAGAAAACCTTATCATAATCTATTCATAATGACTTAATACTAAAATCCTTAGCATTAATTACATAACAACACATAATGGATTATCACATTCAATTCATTATGATTAATGTTCGATTGGATCATTAGAAGGTAATTCTAGGTATACATGATCACACAGGTTGAATTCAAACTTTACAAGTCATGACCAACATAGATCAACAAATCCTAGTTCAATTCATATCTAGGTGAATAAATTAAGACCAAATAATATAGAATACAATTTAATTAAAAATATTAACATAAAACCTTCATCTAATGTACTAAAATCACCATGATAACCTTCAATTTCCATTACAATAATTAACCATGAAAACATCATAAAAAAAATACATAGTCATCACATGAACATACGAAAATCATACATACTCTATTGGAATAACAAACACAGTTTACCTACAATGCAATCACAACCCTCACTAGATTCGGGTTCTTTGGATTCATAATTTAAGCGAAACAAGGGAGGCTTCATGTAACGACCAGGGAGCACCCTGTTTAAGTGAATGGTGTACTTAAACTCTCGGAGGTGTTAGTCAAGACCATAGTTATCATTCATCGCATTGTCATAGGTAAAATCAGAGGAAAATTTAAAACATTCATAACACATCATATGATAGAACATTATTTCCATTATGTATATAAAATATCATAATTGATAGATAAAGACTCTAAGTCTTTTTGCCATTTTATACTCAATATTATTAGAGTATAATAGATACACGACCCTTTAAACAGAAATCCTAACTAAGCTATTAAAAGACTTTACTTAAAACAATGAAATAGGAAATCATTGAACTTAAGGATGCATTTCCTTGAGCTTGGGAAACACATATCAAACAATTTACCTTAAAGACATACTTTAAGCATACATAACCTACACTTTTTGTAATAGGTATACAATAATGGTGTTAGTACAAGAATGTACTAAGTGTGGTAACCATGCAAACACATGTATTTAAAAGGGTACATTTAATTTTTTATCAATCCATCATGACCCTTTTTTGTGCAAAATTTACAAAAATTTGTAAATTAAGCATCATGCAATTCAAATACTTCATTGAGGCATATACAAAAGTTATAATATCCCATAAATCCATACATTACTTTTAAATCACAATTAGGACCACTTAACAATAACTTACTTGAATATCTTTTTATCTTTACAGTGATCTCATTATTTTAACCCCTCGACTTAACGAAGTTACCCTCTAATGATGCTTGGTGCAATGTATATATAATGTCCCATAACACTATCCATACTCAAGCATCACCTTAAACACATAAGGTAATCATACATAAAATCTTCATTTATCATCAAACATGTATAAATATACATAGAGCATAGAATATCTTCGTAGTAAAAACTTCACATACAACTCAATATAATGCATAAACCTCATACGAGACTTAATCCAAGATATCACATAACTCCAAATTATCAACAACATTATTCTAGGCAATAGTCAACAAAAGATACTTAGGCTTTATTTCAGAAATCATCATACAACCCTACTCTTAATCTTATTCTAAGTATAATAGTACAATGTGCATGTGAAGTACCATAACCTTACACATACTAAGTAAACCTACACAAAAGAGACTACAGGTCATAACATATACTTCGTACATCAACAAGAAAAGTATACAAAACTTCATTCATGCCAAACAAAAGTTTCACCATATAGTCAATAATACCATTCATATAAGGTAATACCACATATATAAAAATATCTTGGGATTGAAGTTTCTACTAAATACTAACACCACATCTTCCAACTATAGGGATAGTAGGGTTGGTCTATAAACTTCATCTCTACTCAAGAACATGTCCACCCTTAAATCTTCCCTTCACATTTATTAAATTCATTCTTTCAAGGTGTATGTGTGTAAATGTGAGCACACCTTTTATATAAACACCATTTCATAACCTTGACTCCTAAACATGCTCATACCCATAATAATCATATTTCACACACTAGTATGCTTAAAATGTACATATACTTCACTTAGACATAATCTGTATGCAACAACCAAAAAAATTGATATGATACATAAAACTTGCTGTGTCTAGAATGCCTACAATTAGACTAGGGTTCACACGAATTGATGTGCGTAGGACAAGACCTCGAAACCCTTATGAAAGAAAATACAACTAACTTGAGGAGTTACCTGAGCTATGAAAGGTTGGGTCCATCCATGTAGGGCTCTCGAATATGAAGATTTACTCGAATAACTAGTTAACAGACTTAAAAAGGGAAATTCATAGTTTTGGAATTTCTTGCGGTAAAATGGTCTTTTTCTAGGCTAAGTTTAGTATCATAATTACCCTAAATATATAATAAATTATTTAATTAATAAGGTTGAGGGTCATTTTGGGGAGAGAGGGCCGAAAATGGGCTCTTGAAGTGAAGTCTTGCTCCACCCATGTTCGAACCTAGGTGGAAGCAATGAATAAAAGTTGTTTTTATTTAAGTTGTTAAATTAATGTTATTAATTAATAATTATTATTCATTATATGATTTAGAATAAAAGGGAAATCTTATTTGTTATTTAATAAAACCTTATTTGACTAAGTCCTAAACAAGACTACTAAGCTTAATAAAATCCTAGTCTCTCACATCTATTTGTCAACTGTGATGTTCAATATCTCTTTTTTTTAACGATTCTCTCTGAGAAATAACTTCAACAACAGTAGGTAAATAAATGTTCTTCACACTTTAAGAGCTCACAAACGAAAATTATAACACAACAACTAATCAATCACGTAGGCAAAGAGAAGGTTTTTCGTCAAGTTTGGTGTTGAACATTTGGTGTTGGATGTGTGTTTGGATAAATTCTTTTGGCATAAAGTCTAGGTTTGACAATAAAAAATGTATGGTTTCTCTTCTCTCTTGGTCCCTTTCAAAAGACACCCCTTATGGTTCAGAAGAATCTATTCCGAAAAGTAGGGTTGTTCCCCGTGGCATGTCCCTATCACTAGCTCCCAATTATTCTTAGGTTGGGTATGTTTGCTGGTAGATATTAGTTATTTGTTGTGTTTTTGTGACGAATATGTTCATGAATGTATGTTTGAAATTGTATGAATGAAAACCCATGTTTTCAGACCTATGTGCAAGTGTGTGCAAAATGTGAACTATGATCCATAGCCTTCGGGTTTAAGGCTCAAAAAAATGATGTATTATGGTTGTAGTTTTACATGTGCAAACATAAGTAATTCGTGATGTTCATATGAAATGTAATGTGGTTGAATTCAGTGAGAAACATTTGGCTAAATGAATGCATGAAAATGCACGTAAAATGTTATAAATGAACCATGAAGTTTCCCTAAGAACTAGCATGCAAATCGTTGAAAAAGATACTGAATAATTTCAAAAAAAATTCCAGCCGCAATTGATGAATTTTGGTTGGGTTAAAATGATTTACAATGGTATGAAAAATGATTAAAAAGAAGTGAGACCACTGATGGTTGAACCCGTGAACTCACCATATTAAAAATCATAAAAATAAAGAAGTAAAAAGGAATGTAGTAAAGATGATTCGAACAATGGTTTTGGGCTAGAAAATATTGTATGAAAATTGAAAATAAGAGGAGTGGGATTCGTACCCACAACCTTTTGGTCATGCTTAACGAAAATTGAGAAGAAAATAAATGTTAGGTATGGGGATCGAAATCACGAACTACAGGAAGTAAAGGAGAATAAAAAATGAGGACAAAAGAAATATCAATAATGGAGAATTTCAAGAAATATAAAGTGAGGATCTGGGGATTTGATCCACAACTATATGGTCAACTTGATTTAGTCATGGAAAATAAATAAAAAAATGAAAGGGGGTTCTGGGGTTTTGAACCCACAACCCCTCGCCCAAGAAATAAAATTATCAAAGGATAGAAATAAAATGGAAATATTGATGTTGGAGATTGATCTAGGGTCCAATTTAATATGTACTGAAACTAAATAAAAAGAAAAATGTAAAGTTTGTCCAAGGGATTTAAATCGGGTTCCCTTGCCCTAATTCCATATTGATACATATGTCATACGTGAATTAAATATTCAAGAATAGTGCTGCCTACTTAGATCAAAATCGAGATCTTGGCATACATAAAAGATGCATATGTCTTGTACCACATAATCTTAAGAAGAAATGCCATTTAAACGAACTATGAACGAAGCCTCATGGCTTGTATATATAGACCCATAAGTCTATCATACGTTTAACAATAACTGAACCTAACATGTATCGAATGAAATGATCTAACCCTAGAAGGGTTAAATAATAATGTAAAACACAATGAATGGCCATGTTCATTGGCACATGATAAATTAAACAGTTATATAACGAAATGATGAAACCCTATAAGGGTTATGTAAGAGTGTGAAATACAGTAAATGGCCAAGTGCATTGGCATATGATGAAATGAAAATTCACGTAAAAAGGGGTGAGTAATTATGAAGAGCAAATGTGATAATGTTAATGAATGTGGTGATAACATGATATGAGGCTAATGTAAAAGATCTGTATAATATCAAATGATCCTAAGTAAATGTTACAAAAATGTACTCACCTATGAGAATGTAAAGTGGATGAAGAGACCAGTCTCTATGAACA
Source organism: Solanum lycopersicum (assembly GCF_036512215.1). Classification (NCBI taxonomy): domain Eukaryota; kingdom Viridiplantae; phylum Streptophyta; class Magnoliopsida; order Solanales; family Solanaceae; genus Solanum; species Solanum lycopersicum. The sequence continues at coordinate 38,352,665 of NC_090803.1, forward strand.
CTCTAATGAAAGTATTGAGATCAATATACACTTAATACTAATGATACGATGAGAAATCAACTATTGATCTATAATGTCCTCATACTAGCATCAAACTTCCAAAACGTATCGGTTGAATGATATGGAACTTTTTACTAAACAACAATACAGTAGCTATGAGTTTTGATGCCTTCTTTCGGAAAGGGCGGAGGTTCAAGTAACTCTCATGAAATGAGATTGTACGTCATGCGGGGTATGGGTCTCCTTATATCTCATAGTCTTTGAACCTATACTGCTAATATGGGGATCTTGTTAGGTTCAATTCCCATGTACGCTTGCATGTTTTGGGTCACTTTGGCCGGTGATTCCACCTCTTTTTGGTTTGGGGGAGACACTAGAATTCATGATTCTAACATGATCTATGTCGGTTAAAGTTAAAGTTCCCAATGAATTAATGAGAACAGCCTTAAATGATGCACATAACGAAATGAATGATAGCAAAAGTGTTATGATAGGATAAACAAGTCGTGAGCTAGACTCAAGTAATTACTCTAGGTTATTTTTGATCATTGCACTGCAATCCCCATGAGTGTCTTAAACTACATCCTAGCTATAACTGGTGTTTACACTAGCTTATGAATGATTGAAATGAAGTATGTATGAATGAATGAAGAAGACTTTGTGTTTGTTAAACAAGGTTCCTTAGTTGAGATCCCATATGTTGAGCCCTTATTTTTGGGAAGTCTTGATATAAAGTCCATGCTTCTAAGGTCTCATGGCATATGAATGAATTATATGAAAAATGTTATGTTTAATATGCAATATTTTATGTGCTCTGTGCAAGATGTTGTGTGTTTTGTGCAATATGATAAGTATGATGATGAATGTTACTCTCATGGAATAACTTTCCTTATCCAAATTTGAAAAGTTCATTCTCTTTTGTATTCACAATTTTACAATGTCACTAACATTACTAATCAAAATTTGGCAAGTACACTGACTTGACTTTCCATAATCATGTTGTAAGGAAAGATCTATTCTTGCTCATGCATGTCGTTGTTGTGTGCTTGCATTTACCATACTTAGTACAAATGTGTACTAACCCCATAAATTCTACAATTTTTAGGTGCAGGCGCAGGTGGACGCTAGAGCTTACATATTGACTATGAAGTTATCCGGACGTGGAGATTTCATTCGGACTTCGTAGTCCTTATTGTATTCGAGGATGTCTATAGTTATTATCTAGCTTAGATTTAGCATTCAAATCATACCTCAACATAACAGTTAAGGACAACTCCATTCATATCCATAATGTTCATCATATAGAAATTAAGACTCACATAGTGCATATACAAATAAGATTGTATTACATAGACTCATACAAAGCAAATCTTCATGAAAAATACACAAATGCTACCATGTCATGTACAAAGACATAATCATAATCATACACATTAGGTCACCTTCCTAGGATTTCATAAGGAGATACTTGTCAAATGTATAGATGGTTTTATTACTTCCACCTATACTATGTAACCTCCATTAATTTCTCCTAGTAAGGATTTTATTCATTTACTTTCATTGTTCATTTTACTTCATAAAAACTATAGTCTTAACCGACACTAAGACCATAGGTGCTAAACGTTGAATTTTGTTTTGTTGAGCCTTACACCAATTGATGGTGTTTTGACCTAGCAAAGGTAAAAAACTAAAACATGCTAACTTACTAAATAATATCACATTGATATATCCTATGTGGCAAGCATAGTTATGTAACTTGGAGCTACATGTGAAAACTCTTTTTATTCCAAGATGGGACATTATGGTTATTGAAATATGGAAACATCCATCTAACACCCTTTTGGTTCATGAGTATATCTACCCCATGAGGTTTATGGTGACCTAACATCCCATATTAGGAAGGGACACACTGATATTTCAAGTTCACTTGGTGCTATGGTAAGTTCCCTTTATTGGAAATTCATTATTACATTACCTTATAAAATATAGGCTTAGGAGATTCATCCCCTTATATGGTTTACACATAGGTCATAGATGACAGTTCATCAACCTAAATCGTGAGAGAAAATCCTTTCACGTGGAAGTAGCATAAGTATTAGAACTATCTAGTTTTTGATAAACTTGAGCACACTTTTCAAGGCTCCCTTATTGACTAGATAATCATTCATGTGTGTCAATACATGTATGTGAGCAAGCTTTTCACATAACACATAATATAACACATGTTCATATATCAATGGATAGTTCTATATGTGTACCTTAACCATATAAACACTCCAAGACACTATGCACATTCATACTTCATCATATCGTATACTTAACATCATAGCATATAAGTCATATTTATAACATGTTTATACAATCCTATGCATTTCCTTAGAAGTCCAACAAAGGAACTATACCATCAAGGTGCACACGTGCAATGCATAGTAAAAGTCTCACCCCCTTGCCTATGCTATTACATCTATCAAGTCATCCTAGTGAATGAAACAACATACAACATCATAGAATGGTTATCATAGTATAAGACTCATTTATTTAAGAATTACAACATTCTTACCGTAAGCTTTAGTCTTTATGCGCTTATCATAACTTTACATCGCATATAACATTATAGGACCTCATCATAGGCAGCAAGTATATATAACCTTAACATAGACATTTACATGCTCGAAACAAGAGTAATATCACCTAGATTCACAACTAGAGAATGAGAATAGGCACAAGTTATACACGTGTTGATCATCATAATCACTACTTGATTTACTCATAAATTTACCTTCAAGGACATGTTGAACACATATATAATGAAAATAAAGTATACACCGCCACCATAGGTTCATTATACCACAAAATTCAATACAAGGCCTCAACAACAACATTAATATAGAAAAGTAGAGGGATGAGTCATTCTTAACAAGTTCTCACCCTTAGATCTTCACTGATCTATACACCTTGTTTATAAAAAAAAATACACAGGGCACTAGTTAAATGTACTTAAGCATAGAAGAAACCATGTACAAGTCGCTACAAGATCCAGATACAATTAGTGCAAAACATTAGCATTGTTCTAGAGAAAAGATAGGAATAGATCATAAATCGATTTTCCTTGTTTGTTTATCAATTAATATTTATTGATAATTTAGATGTATGGAAGTAGCCAAATAAATCATAACCGGAACGAGATCCTACTATGATTGCCAATAAAATTGAATTCATTGTGAGTATGCTTTAGGAAATAATGTAACATAAATCCACAGAGGTTAATCCTATTCAACTATCATGCATTAATCCACATTACATCCTTCACATAAAATTCATGATTACATTGCATTGTAGGAAGTAAGTATGGACAATTAATAAGTATAGATTATTATAACAACTAACCTAACATCAAGATCAGAGTTACAATTCCATACACAAGAAAATTCTAGTTTAATTTATAAAATCCTTCTTTATATTAATCATACAATATTCATATCCATAATTCAATCATGATATTAACTTTAAAGAGTATATACAACAACCTTAACATTATCGAAATCCACTTTTATTCAATTAAGGACCCACGTTATAATGATCATATTGATAACTAGTCTAGGCCTGTTCAAACCTTCAAACGTTGATCCACATGGATCCTTAAACTTCAACTAACGTAATTAATAGTATATATAACAACTTAAACGTATTAGAATCACAATTCAACTGATAACAAGTGAAGATCACAAAGCCCATGTGAGGACTAAATTGATTTATGGAGGGATCATAGGTTCATCATGCATTTGGATTAAAATCACAATCAAAATAATACATTCACATCAACTAATAGTGATTTAACCATTTAAAACGTTTTTAGAAAGAACACATGGATAGATTTAAGATAAAGAACTCTAATCATATTTTCTCTTGGGAAAGTTTGAGATTAATTCTCTAGATGGAAGGATAACTAGAGATGAAGGATCACCATACCTTTATCTACATGAAGACCTCTTAAAATTGGTGAATAAGCCATAGTAATCCATGATCTAAGTTGTTCTTGAGCTTCACCAACAATGGAGGTTTCTAGGGAGAAGATTCTTGGAGGGAAAGGTTTATTTGGTGTAGAAGGGATTTGGAATGGGTTTTTCACATTTTTGATCCCTTATATACACCCAAATATAGGTAAATTAATAAACTAGAGCCAAGTTACTACGTGAGGTGAATTTCCATTCATCCCTTATGTACGACAGTTGCTAGGAAGTGGGGCAGGCCACCATCGACTGGCTGTTGGTTAATTTACTTGTCGTTAGTCAAACGAATGTCCATATGTGGCTTCCTTCAATTGGACCTTGGTATATTTTTTGGTTGAGACTTTACCAGGATAAGTTTCCATCGACGATACCATACAAACGGTTGTTGGTCAACCAACTGGCCGTCGTTTGGCTCGTTGATTGAAACTTCCAAGGTAGTGTCTTTAACTTCCTTGGGTCGTTCTTGTGGTCCCTTTTGTGAGGTCCTTTAGAAGTATTACCGGGATGTTTTCAACATAAATATAGACCTTTACAAGTTTTTCACCTTCCATATGTTTACATAATATTCAAAATACTATTTTACCTTTTATCTTAATTCTTTAAATCTATTCAAACCTCCTTCCTAAAATAATTAGTTTTTTTACTAAATTGATGTATTACGATATAGTACAATACGCTAAAACTAAAAAAATTAAAATGTTATTAAACAACAACAAACAATAGATTCTAGACGAACATTGTATTTACCATACAATACAGTACAATAGAGTAAAAAAACACAAAACATTTGGAAACAATGAGTAATAATGATCCAAACAAAGTGTTAAGTGCTAGCTTTCGAACGTCTTTGATGTTTGAAAACAAAAATTCATGAAACTCCATATATTGTTTATAAACATAATTCATGAACGTCTTTGATGTTTCGAACGTCTATTGTTTGTTGTTGTTTAATAACATTTTAATTTTTTTAGTTTTAGCATATTGTACTATATCGTAATACATCAATTTAGTAAAAAAAACTAATTATTTTAGGAAGGAGGTTTGAATAGATTTAAAGAATTAAGATAAAAGGTAAAATAGTATTTTGAATATTATGTAAACATATGGAAGGTGAAAAACTTGTAAATGTCTATATTTATGTTGAAAACATCCGGGTAATACTTCTAAAGGACCTCGCAAAAGGGACCACAAGAACGACCCAAGGAAGTTAAAGACACTACCTTGGAAGTTTCAATCAACGAGCCAAATAACGGCCAGTTGGTTGACCAACAACCGTTTGTATGGTATCGTCGATGGAAACTTATCTTTGATGTTTGAAAACAAAAATTCATGAAACTCCATATACGCTAAAACTAAAAAAATTTTGTTTGAAATATTTTAATTTCGCATAACTTTTCATCAATGTATGCAATGATTGATGTAAAAGGGCTTGTACAAGACCTTTGAGAGGTCAAGTATGCCTAGTTGAGATTTGGTAATATCATATCTTCTAGGGTGTACTCTCATGTCGTGATAAAGTTGGTATCAGAGCATTGTTAGGACGTAGTGCTTAGGAATCTGAAGTCTCATTAAAGCCATGTCTAGTAGAGTCTTGTTCATCTGTGTGAGTCGCGAAACATCTATGAGCGAGAGGCTATAGGATAATAGATTTTCACTTTCTTCATCACTCTTTTGTGATCCTGGTAAAATTGAGGTTATAAGTATCAGTCGAGGGAAAATGTAGTCCAAGTGTGGGAAAATGTAACAACTCTAATACGACTTAGTTGAAACTAAATCCTTAAATCTTTGTTATGATGTTATAAATTTTTAAAAAGTTTTATAATGATGTTTTGTTGCAGTATCGAAAGTTAAATGGTTTTTGAAGGTAAAACTTCTGAGAATGTCTATGACGTTAGAGAGTTATGCCTTTGAGACGTTCTTGTACATTTAGGTGTGCCTTTGCATATTTTACATTTTTGTTTCTATTTAAATTGATGTTAGATGTTTCTAACATGTATACGAATATATTTAAGTTGTAAACATCCGGGTGTGACTTTTCAAGGACAAACATAAAGGTCATTGAGGAGGACCTAACTTGTATCAAAAAACGGTCAAAAACCAACCCTACCAACGGAGGCAATTGACGTGCCCCATCGATGTAGGGCGTGGGTTGAGACTTATTATAGGGATACTTGTCTCCCATTTGGAAGTCTCTTACGCAATCAATAGTTTCCAATATGGCCCGTTTTTTGCTTGACGCCTTGTAGGTGGGTCTGTAAATAGTGACTTGCAGAATTTTCTGTTGGGTCTCGACACGCACAAAGGTGTTTTGGGAATTTCACTTAGTGTCCTAAAAATTAGATGGGTGGTTTCATAAGGGTATTTTTGGTAATTAAGTTGTTTTATTAGTCTTGAGAACTAACATAAATTAGTTATTTCAATATCAAAACCCAAGATCCCGAAAAAAAACTCGCTAGAACACCATGAAAGATTGAAGGGAGATTGGTTCTTGAATCTTAATTACTCAATGAAATTTCTATAAATTTCGTGTCTTAGAATAATCTAAGGTATGGTTGACATCCTTGAATAACTTTTATTCAAGGATCTAGTATTCAAAGTGTTTTTCAAAGACCTCAAAGTATGAATTTCTATATTCAAGTCTAGCCATGGGTTCTTGCATAGACGTTTTTAATCAATGTATTATTATTGAGTTGATGTTAATTTAATATTGTTAGACTAAAAAGTCCATGATTCCATGCAAACCATGAATATCTTTTTTTGACTATATTATGGGTGACTTGATCATGTCTCATAAGCACTGTTTTAGTTTGTAGTTTCATTAGTGCTATTAAATTAAGAAACAATTATGTTAGAACATTATGTACGATGTCCTAAATTGATGAATTCATATTTTATTATCTTGGATAAATGTATAATGTGATTATTGGGTTTGATTGGATACAATTGCCATTAATAAGAGACTTTGTTTATTGAGTAGCTTAAATTAAATATGTATTGAAGTTGTGAGTTTGTTATGGTGGTATGTTTATCTAAAATTTTCTATATTTTTTAGTATAGGAGTCTTAATGATGATGATTTGTATGTTCAACTTAAGGTGGCGGTGCTTATGGGATATACTTGAGAATAATGTGGCCTGATCAGCATTACTTTATGAATTATGATATTGTCACGTTATAACTTGATTGTGTGAGTATTGTGAAGGTATTGATGACTTTTGTGTATATGTGAAGTAAAAGTATGTGTTCTTCTAAGTGATTATATGTGATCATGATATGCTATAGTGATGCCTTATATATTTATACTTGATATTGAAGTGTGAATCTTCTTAGTTGGATATATGAATATTATAATGAGTTATGTTAATTAATCTATTGAAGTTTGTAAGGTGACTTGTACTATGCTTAAGTTGTCCCTATATACTTCTCGAATGATATTGTACATATGATAAGATGGTAATGAAGTGTAAGTTGTATTGGTAGAGCTATGACCCATTCTTGATATATGAAGAATGTGAAGATGGATCTTTGACTTCATAGTCTAAAGCACCTTTTTCATGAATATATATGTATGATTTGAATATGATCTTGATTAAGCTTACGAAAGTCATTTATGTATAACCTTTTAGAAAAAAAGGTTATGATATCCTTGAAGTTTAAAGTCTTAATAGTATCCTTCTCGTGTGAATGATTAACGTAGGTTTGGTTGGCTGGAATGATATGATTTCATCCTTAGGAAAGTCATTGAGCTGTCTTAATAATCATTTTACGAAGCCTTAGTGGACCCTCTTTGGTAAGGTGCATTGTGATTTGATCATTAACTAGATATCGTACCTCTTCATATGCTCCTTTATGGATTTACTCTATGAGAACAAAGTCTACAATTGAGTAAGATGTGTGTGTAGTATCTTTAGTTAAGATGGATACTAGAGAAAAAGAAACCCTTCATATTTCACAACTTTGTGCCTACAAAGGATGTGTCCTAGTTGTACCATTGGCTAGTAGAACACCCTCGATTGCAGTAGGGTTGAATCTTGATTCTATGACTCGCTAATATGGTATTTGTCGGTTATTTCATATTCTAATCATGTAGGATACATGCTAGTGTAGGATAAGTTCTATGAAGTTAAGATAGTGGAATGGGACGCTATCTAGAAATTGGAAGAGTAGACTTTCAAGGTATTAGTATGTAGGTTACCTAGGTATTCTCCAACACCATTATTTGAATGTTCTTATTATTAAATGTCTTTCAAATGGTCTAATGAACATATTGACCTAAACTAAATGCATGGAATAAAAAGTAACTTATCTAGAGTATCTTTGAGGATGGAGAGGGTATATGGGCGGTCTATTCAAGTCTTACATAGGTGAATCTTTGAGTAATTCAAGGTAGGGAGTTAAATGAATGAAATGGGAATAATCTTATCCAACGTAGTCTCCAGGATCACTTTAATTTGTGTGAAAGGTGTGTATGGTCGGTCGCTTCATAACTCATTCAAGTGAGCCTTAGAATCTCCTATGGTAGGAGGGTCTCATAGTTAATAGATGAAGTTATATTGATTTTATATTATGTAATGTGACTATATGTGTTTATATTGACTTAATGTGATATGTTATACTTATTTTATGAAATATTACTCAAATAGAGCATGTTTTATACAAATGTCATTTTAGCATGTTCTTATTGCATTACACCATACTTAGTTCATTCGAATGTTCTACTGCTATATATTTTGTCAATCTCTCAAGGTGGAGTTCGCATTTAGAAGGACCCTTTAAGTTGAAACTTGGATTAGAGTTCACTGAATCAAGTGTTGGTATTTCCTCACTAGATTCTAGTATATCATGATGTTTACTTTTCCTTAATGAAAGTATTGTAATAGACTTAGATGATTCTATATGTTGAAGTATGGGTCGTGTCGCAAAATATTTGTATGTCTATGATGGTGACTTTGGTACTTATACTTTCTTTATGATTTTCTACAAAAGAGATATTTTGAAGTATTACTCTTTCATGTGAAAAGTATGCAATGAAGGACGTCAAAGAGCTTGTATAAGACCTCCGAGAGGTCATGCACGCCTTATTTAAATTCCAAAATACCATATTTTGTAGTGTGTACTCTCGGTTCCGACAGTTTCTATGATTTAACAAAGATAATAATTTTAATTAGGAAGTATTAGAGTCAAATTTTTATGAATTGACAATGATGTCAAAAGATTAGTGAAAGATGAGCTAGTGTGCCGTGGTGTATTTCAAGGGGTGTAACAAGTCGGGTGTAGCTAAATTTCTTTGAGAAATTTAAAATACATGTTAGAATTTATTCAAGGTCTAAATGATCATGTACGACTCCCCCACCCTATGGGTCCTTGAGGAGGACCCAACCACTGATCCTCATAATCTGTCAGTTGGTAGTGTGCAACCACAAGACCAAACAACGTGACATCGTTTGAATGACGCTCCGTTGTTGGCGCTTGTTGGTTAATACATAGAGAATTTACCAAATTTTCCAAATAACAAGCCTCTGATCCAAATCACATTTGATCAGTACGGTCTGTGGTTTGATCGACGAGGCATCGACAGGGTCTAGACGTTTCAGACCCCACTTCACTGTCCAATTTTAGTTTAAGTTAGGTTGATTAGTTAATGAAGTAATGGTTTAGGAATTTTTAAATTAGTTAATTAAGGACTATATAATCCCCCTAAGTAATTAAAATAACCTAACACCTCATCATTTCCCAAACCCAATTAGCTAACTTCTCTCTACTTTCTCTCACTATCCAAAGACCCCCATTGAGGACTAAGGATCAATATTCATTAGAGATTAATTATTTTGGTTTTCCTCCATCATGATTGAAATATTAGCAAGGTATTTAAGCTTTTCACTCTTGGGACTTCTTTCCCGAAGAGTCTCTTCACTGAATTTATTTCAAAGATGTCAAAAATATGGTTTTCATCCAATTTCGTGTGTTGCCTTTAAAAAATTTTTATGATGAATTCGATTGATTAATATTGATGGATTATGATTTTTTAATGGTTTATTTTTTTATTTCTTATACTTTGACCTAATTTCCATAAAAATCATGATTGTTCTTTCCCTTCTAACCCCAATTATAAATTAGGTTTATTAGTGATTATGGATGATGCAATAGACTTAGTTATTGTAAAATTTACAATTATATGATGATAATGAGTGAATTCATGTATATATTTTGTGGAATTGATTGTAAAATCATCAAGGAGAGTCACGAAATCTATTGTAATGACTTTTATGATCATGAATACTTTACTTCAATTATGATGGTTTATTCTTTATGGTGATGTTCAATTGATAATGCTATGTGAATACAATAGGAATATGATGATATGATGAATATGATCGCATGTTATGAAAATGTTTAATGTGAGATCTTGACAGGGGTATGATCAGTCAAAGTTGAAAGTGATTCTCTTGTATGCCTTGTTATGGTAATACTACAATGTGATGATCTCACTAAATGATGGGTTGTGATCATAGGAAGTTCTCATTTATACCTAAATATAAATGATCATTCTTATACAAGGTCTTAGTTTCTATGTCATTTATTTAATTGATGCTAAGTATGGATTAAAGACATTTTGAATAGGGACTTTAGTTTAGCACCGAACAAACTAGATATGAGAGGTGTCCCTTCCTAATGATGGAAGGTAGGTTCACAGTTGTTCTCACGAGATAGAAACTATAAATATATGTGAATAAAAGGGTTTCCAATAGATATATCCTAGTTCATTAAATATGTGCATGCATAGGAAGACTAGCTAGTGGATCCACCTAGAATGCTATGTAGTGATTCATGGTTCTACCTTGGCAAGTAGAGCACATTTTTGCGGTGTAAGGTTTCTATGAAGCTGGATTCCGTGGTTACCTCATATGGCCTATTATCAGTTAAGGTGATTTTTCCCAAAAGTAAAATGAAGTAATGAAATAAATAAATATGAACACTATCAAGGGTGACTTAAGAGTTCCTCTTAGTATCGATAAGGGTATGAGACTTTACGTATGAATTGCACAAGTTGTCCTTGAGGGGAGTCATTGCAGGATTTTCTTATGTAGCTATGTTATGAATGAAATGCATAATGTTTACATTTTATGATCTTGATCTTATATGATGTTGACTTCATTTATTATCATGATATTTTTCTAAGTTTTTATGTAAGTTGATGAATATGATATATATGATGTTATGTGAAGTATAATCATTGCTTATGGTATCTTTACTAGTTGACTTAGTTTATGTAGGTTTATGGGGATTCATCATGAGCATTTTACTAGTTGGATTGAATTGGGATTATAGGTAAGGGTCTTGTATGTGTTGATGATATGAACTCTATGATATCAGATGTCCATATGACTTGATGTTGATGTTGGTCTTGTGTTTGATATAAAAATGTCTTAATGTTATGATGATTATTGACTTGTATATGTTCTTATATATGCATAAATACTTTAAAAGTGACAGCAGCGTTTTGAACAAAATTTCCCTTTGTGCATGATTTCAATGGTTTAAATTGCATATGTTTGCATATTTTGTACATGTGGTTTGTACTAACCCATATTCTATCTATTTCTACAATAATGTAGATTCAGGACATTAAAGAGCTTTAAGGTCACATTTCAATTCCCAAGTCATTAGTGAGTCCTCATGTACGAGAATGATGCCACGGTTCTAGCTTCACCAGTATTGACTATGTCTAAGTAATTGTTCTTTCTTTGTATTTCAAGACGTTGTTGTAAGAGTATATGACTAATATTATAATAGTGAAATTGCTATGAACAAATCTTATACTTCTATGATAGATAGATATATGCAAGACATGTTTTAACGACCCGGGAGCACCTATAGACATAACCGACGACGTTTTCCTCAAAAAGGACTTAGACTAGCCTCTAAGCATTCATCACTACATTTTATACGTCAAAATGCGAAAAAGATTTGAAAACTTTCTATATATTAAGGTATACGTACACCTATCTTATACTAAGCATAGTTAATTTAATCAACATATAAGGAGTTAGTCTAATAATATTGACTGACATTAAGCCATCTAAATAAAGTTTAATATTTTTGCATAGCCCTTACAGAAGTACATATTGCCACTTAGGGGTTACAACAATTGTGTTTAAGAATAAGGATGCAACGATTCTCTTTTAGACTATATCAATTCTAGTAGGGTAGATAAAAAGGCAAAATCCTATATATTTATCAACGTAAAATCCAATATTCTCCTCTCACACCGAATAGAGAGGGTCACTTTCCTAAGGGGTAATATATCTTACATAGCTATATAGGTGGATCCACTAAGCCATAGTCCAATGTGGGAAAATTGTTGAGGGTAAATGAGATTTTTACTATAAACCTTGACATACTAACGTGGAGGTTTCTATCTCATGAGACAACAGATATCGTGGGAATGCGGAGTTGCTGAACGTGAATAAACACACGTGGGAGGCCATACATTCTAAACGTGAGACCTCCATCTAATTTATGTGCCATTTCAGTGCTAAACATTTATTCCATTTAGTAATCATGATACTCCTTATACAACATCATAATAGTCTCTTCTAGACACCTATGTGCACATCTTATCATAGTAGCTCGTAGGTATTCATAAGTTAGAATTATCCTTTCACTTTAGAAATCACATACAAGTGAGTAAACCTTTCACTCAACACTTTATCATAATAATGAGGAACTACATTAAATTATATAATAATTATACAATAAAATACTTGCATATTTCATGACCAATTCACTAGTCTAGGGTTTAGGAGGAGGAAGATGTGCTATAAACATCATAACCACACATTAGACATAGAAGCATTACAATCTAAGTAACTCATACTTCAATTAGATATTAAGAAGAATCAACCTTTATACCTTCTTGACCTTTCATTGATTCCATACCTCAATTACCAAATAATGCATAGATAATGCATATTTAAGGTAAATTCAAGAACCAATTATACAATAATCATCACTATAGTCAATAAACATATTCACCCTCGTCATAATTCAGCATATCAATTCAAGGTTTTCATGAATTCGGGGAAAGATATAGGTACATGGGAATATTGGGTGAATAACAAGAATTAACCATGAATATATACTTAAGCAACATTAATTGATGATAATTTATCACAATTGGTTCAGAATTTCATTTTTCAAAGAAGACTCATTTGTAGAGAAAAACCCTAGTTAGGGAAAGTTTGAAAATCTCTTTTAAAGGACCTCTTAGGGAATGGAATATCAAAAATTAAAGAAACCATACTTTAATCAAGACATTACCCTCCAATTTGAGTACCAAAACTTAGGACTTTGTTCTTCTTCTTCATGCTTCAAAGCTTCTTCAAAGGAAACTGAATATAGAGAGAAAGTAAAAAAAGTTGAGAGCTTTTGGGTTTTTATTTTGGTATTTGATTTGAGTGATTAAATGTAATGTAAAAATGACTGAACATAAATACATAGAACTCCGAGGAAATACCCAAAATACCCCTCACTTAAGTTGATCCTTTAATTAAATCAAACTTGAATTCCAAATTTCAGATTTTAATCGGAGAAAAAGTCCACTTTGAGGAGTTGTTCCCACATGATTTAGGAAATAAATTTTAGAAACAAAAGATTCCACGATGTGTCCGCAATGCCGACCAAGAATTTTTGTCCATGTGGGACATAGTCTGCGTTGCGGACCTATTTCTTCTAAGACCAAAGCTACGGTTTCTTCATGGACCTATATGGATATCCTTCTGGTTCGGACCCTGATTGTTTCACCCTATATAAATGGTTTTACCTACTTAAAGTAATTTTACAAATTTTACACTTCATACAACAATTCCAAATCTTAACAGAACCTTAGGAAATTTTATTAGCTCAATTGCACTAGATTCCGAACGTCTTGGACATTTCTCGACATATTGACCCTAACCCTTCCTAGCTAGTTTTAATACATTAAATTAGGATTATAAAAATTGTTTTAAAGTTAACTTCATCATGTGAGGATATAGAGAAAGTCATGAACATTCGGAGTGTTACATTATCCCCCTTTAGAAACATTCATCTCCGAATGACACTATAATATTTTTGTAGGGAGAGGATAGAATCAATACTAGCATCCCAACCAACAAGACAACAACAACATAAAATTATCATGAGCCACAGCTCATTGGATTACTTTACAAATCCATTCAACACATAACATGGAATTTACGCATAGCAACTCGACTCAAAATTTACATCATATAAGATCTCAACTTTATTGCATGACGAACTACCTTCTTAAGATCAACATGAGCTCAATGGAACATCAGGAGTCACTTATTTCAAGCTTCATTAACATGCTCAATATCATTTAATAAAACAAACTATAAACAAAATTACAAATAAGTTCAAGTTAAGAAAAAAGAGCATCTATATAAGAAAACTTATTTTAGCAACAACCTTTACCATAATTATGCACATGTTACAAAATCAAGTCAAACTCAACATCATTAATTTGGTCATTTTAAAATGATTACTAACCTCAAATATTGCTAAAAAATTGAGAAAAGAGGTGAGGATAAGGGGAATTCATATCATCCTTGCCTCCCATGTCGCTCCTTCAACAAGGTGATTTCTCCATAAGACTATTTTTACAGAGACCACCTCCTTGTTCCTCCACTTCTTGACTTGGTGATATAGAATTTCCACCGGAACCTCGTCATGGTAAAAACCTTCATCCTCACCTAGCCCTTCAAAGGGTAGGACGGATACGAGATCACCTATAAACTTCTTTAACATTGAGATGTGAAATATAAGATGAACCGAAGTAAGTTCACTAGATAGTCTCAACTCATATGAAACGTTTTCGACTGGCCGCACTGTTCCATTGGGATCCACATATCGAGGATTTATTTTTCACTTTTTCTCGAATCTCATCACCCCTTTCATAGTTCAACATTTTAAGTAACACCTTATCCCCTTCTTTGAATTCTAGATCTGTTCTTCTATTGTCGGCATAGGACTTTTGCCAACAATAGGCTATTTTCAAATGGTCTCTTATAATATTAAACTTCTTTAAGGATTCATAGATTTGCCATTGAAATACTCAAACAGTAGATATTATTATATGAGAAGTCAATAACCGGTAGGTGATCATCCCAATTGGCTTAGAAATATATGACACATGCTCTTAAGATGTCTTATATGGTTTCAATAGTATGATCAACTTGACCATCCATTCACGGATTAAAAGCGGTACATAACTTTACTTGTGTATCAAGCCCATTTGGAAGTATCTCAAAAATCGAGATTGGAATTGAGTACCTCTATCAAAAATTATGGACAAAGGGATCCCATGTAATCTCACTATCTCATTAATGTATTTTCTTTCATAATCCTCCACTAAATAAGTAGATATAACAGGGATAAAGTAAGCGGATTTTGTCAATTTATCCACAATAACACAAATTGAGCTATTTTTCTTTCGGGTTTGAGGCAACCCAATAACGAAGTCTATATTAATTTGTTACCACTTCCAAGTAGGAAAACCAATTTCTTGAATTAGAATACTAGGCTTTTGATTATCAGATTTAACTTTTTAGAAATTTCGACAGTTGGTTACAAACTCCTCTATGGCCCTATTTAGTCCATCCCATAAATATACCTCTCTAAGATCATGATATATTTTTGTGGAACCCGGATGAATGGAATATCGGGAAGCATGAGCCTTATATAACACCCTCTTCCTCAAATAATAAACATGTGATACACATAATCTAGTTTGGTACCTTAACACACTATCCCCCCACCCCTTGGGAAAATGACTCATCATCCTATTAAGTACCAATTCGTTAAACTTCAGCAATAGTGGACCAAAGTATTGTTTAGACTTCACCTCAACCACAAAAGATGATTAAGAGTCATGCTGAACTGAAAAAATCACCATTTGGAAAATCTTCCAACCGAACTCCCAATCTACATAACCTATAAACATCTTTCACTAGGTATTTCTTGCATTCTTCTACCTAAGACACACTACCCAAGGTCATACAACACAAAGTATCCTCGACCACATTGGCCTTGTCGGGGTGGTAGAGAACACTCATGTTATAATCTTTCAACAACTCCAACCATCTTATTTGACGGTGATTCAACTTCTTTTGATTAAACATATATTGAAGACTCTTAGGTTCTGTATAAATATCTACATGAACACAATACAAGTAATGCCTCCATAATTTCAAATAAAACACTACGGACGCTAACTCAAGATGATGAGTTGTATAATTATTCTCATGCACCTTCAGTTTTATAGAAGCATACGATACTAAATTTACATATTTCATAAAAACATACCCCAAACACAATCGTTATGCATCACAAAATACCACAAAACCCTTGGTACCCTCTGGCAAAGCCAACACCCGGGCGTAGGTAAGCCTATCATTTAAAATTTGGAAGCTTCTTTCACATGCCTCCGACCACTAAAATTTTACATTCTTTTAGGTCAAGGTAGTCAAAGGATAAGAAATGGATTCAAAACCATGCACAGACATCCTATAGTACCCGACAAAACCAAAGAAACTTCAGATGTTCATTGTAGTCAATGGTCTAGGAGAATACATAACTGCCTTGGTTTTCTTTGAATCAACCTCTATGCCCTCACATGAGATAATATGACCAATAAAAACCACCGATCTCAACCAAAACTTGAACTTTTTATACTTAGCAAATAGTTGAAGCTTAAGTTCTTGCAACTCGGCCGAAGCCATTTGATAAGGAGGGATTGAGATAGCACTTAATCAACATATAAGGAGTTAGTTTAATAATACCATCTCATATTAATCATCTAAATGAAGTAAAATATTTGGGTATAACCCTTATACAAGTACATATTTCCACTTATGGCTTACAAAATTGTCTTTTAGAATAAGGAGGCTACAAATGTCTTTTAGACTATATCAATTCTACTAGGGTAGATCAAAGGCAACATTTCTAAACTTGGGCGGCTCACCACTACATGGAGGAAGAAGTCCATGTGTCCTTGCAAAATTAGCTAGAAGCTCTTTAATGGTTGGAACATAGAATATTTGAGAAAAAGAGAAGAAATATTGGTTAGTAAAAAAACATGTATTAAGTATGGTCGTACTCATAAAATCCTCAATCTATAAGAAAAAGAAACAATTTAGTCAAAACCATGCTATGTGTTCAATGACTCAACATTCACACATATGGAATATTATAAGTCACCCAACATGATATTAACCCAACACATAAGTAACCCAAAGTAATACTTGTGCATTTCCAAGAACAGAACCCCATAACCCTATCCAAAGAAAACATCGCATTAAGTCACTTCCAACATGCATATAACGTAATCTCAAACATTATCACATCATACCTTATTCATGAGTTAATATATATCTTGACTAACATTAGATTAAATCAACTTACACATACAAGAAAACTACTAAAACCACCTATTAGGATCCCACATGTGCAATGAGTACGGGGATGTCCCACACCCTGCCTTACCCTACATTAAAACCTTTAAGACTAGCCCTAATAATAGTTCACATACTTGACTTATTAATTTACCATATTGCATTAGGGAATATAGTGCAATAACCGATATTAGACCATGTGAGCTACATAGAATCTTGTGTTCTCCTCCCACACCAAACACAGAGGTTTAACACTATCCTAATGTGTAAGCAACCTTACATAGCTATTTATATGGACCACTAATCTATAGTCCTATGTGGGAAGATAGGTAAGGGTCAAGGAAACTGATACTAGAAACCTTGACTACCTAACGTGGAGTTTTTCATATTATGAGACAACACATATCATGGGAATCCGGACTTGCTAAACTAGAAGAAACCGATGTGAGAGGACGGACTTACTAAACGTGAGACCTCAATCACATTTACATGTCTTTTCGGTGTTGAGCATTTATTCCATTTATTTATCATCATACTCATTACCCAAGATCACATTGGTCTCTTCTACACCCCTATGTTAACATCTTATCTTAATTGCTCATAGGTATGCATATGTGAGAACTATCCTTTGTGTTTAGAAACTACATACAAGTGACTTAATAGTAGGCGCAAGACAAAGTCATGACTTTTTAAAGTGTTAAGTTATCCCCCCTTAGGAACATTCCTCTCCGAAAGACACTAAACATTTTTGTAGGGAGAGGATAGAATCAATTCTAGCAGCCCAACAAACAACACAATAACAACAAAAAATCATCATGCGTCACAACTCTTTGGAGTACTTCACAAATCCATTAAATACTTAACATGGCATTTACACATAGCAACTCGACTCACAATTTACTTCATATAAGAGTTGAACTTCATATCATGAGTAACTACAATCTTAACATCAGCATGATCCCAACAGAACATCAGGTATCACTTATACACCACTTCTTTTCAAGGTTCGTTAACATAGTCAATATCATTTCGTAAAACCAACAACACACAAAATCACAAATAAGTGCAAGTTAAGCAAAGGAGCATCTAGATAAGAGAACTCATTTTACCAAGAACCTTTACCATAATTATGCATATCTTAACAAATCAAGCCAAACTCAACATTATTAATAAGTACATTTTAAGAGGATTACTAACCTCAATTTTGGGCAATAAATTTGACGAAAGAGGTGAGGATAACGGTACTTCATTTCGGCCTCGGCCTCCCATGTCGCTCCCTCAACAAGGTGATTTCACCATAAGTCTTTTATGGAGACCACCTCCTTGTTTCTAAACTTCTTTACTTGGCGATCTAGAATTTCCACCAGATAAACTTCATAGGAAAGGCTCTCATCAACACTTACCCTTCAATGGAGAGTATAGATATGGGATCACCAATTAACTTCTTTAACATTGAGACGTGAAATATTGAATGAATCAAAAATAATTCACTAGGTATTCTCAAGTCAAATGCAACCTTTCCGACCCGTCGCATTATTTCGTAGGGCCCAATACTTGGGGATTCGTTTTCACTTTTTGTGGAATATCATCACCCCTTTTATAGGTGAAAGTTTCAGGTAAACCTTATCTCCTTGTTTGAATTCTTGATCTATTCTTATATTGTCAGCATGGGACTTTTATCGACTATTGGCTGTTTTCAAATGGTACTTTTTAATTCGAAACATCTCTAAGTATTCGTAGATTATTTTGGACCAAGAATTGAAGACTTACCAACCTCAAACAACCCAAATAGAGACCTACATCTCCTACCATGACCGCTTCAAAACGTGCCATTGAAATACTCGAATGGTAGATATTGTTATAGTAGAACTCGATCAACGCTAGGTGATCATCCCAATTACCTTTGATATATATAACACATGTTCTTAACATTTTTTATAGGGTTTGAATAGTATTCTCCACTTGACAATCCATTCGGGGATAAAAAGTGGTATAGAACTTTACTTGTGTACCCAACCTATTGTGGAAAGATCTCCAGAATTGATATGTTAATTGGGTACCTCTATCCGAAATGATGGTCAAAGGGATCCCATGTAAACTCACTATCTCATTAATGTATATTCTTTCATAATCATCCACAAAATAAGTAGACTTGACGGGAATAAAGTGAGTGGATTTTGTCTATATTGATTTCTTAACACTTCGAAGTAGGTACACCAATTTCTTAAATTAGATCACTAGGCTTTTGATGCTCAAATTTCACTTGTTAGCAATTTCAACACATGGATAGAAACTCCGCTATGTTGCTATTTAGTCAATCCCACCAATATACCTCTCTAAGATCATGATATATTTTCGTGGAATTTGCATGAATGAAATACCGGGAACTAGAGCTTCCTCTAACACCCTTTTCCTCAAATCATCAATATGTTATACATATAATCTATTTTGGTACCTTATCACACCATCCACCTTGGAAAAATTACTCATTCATCTTACTAAGTACCAATTACTTCAAATCCATCAATAGTAGATCAAGATGTTATTTAGACTTCACCTCAACCACAAAAGATGATTCAGAGTTATGGTGGACCTCAAAAACACAATTTGGACAATCTTCCAACTAAACTCCCAAACTATCAAACTTATGAACATCTTTTACTAGGTATTTCTTGCCTTCTTCTTCATGAGACACACTACCAATGGTAATACGCGCAAAGATTCGGCAACAACATTGGCCTTGCATGGTGGTAAATAACAATCATGTTATAATCTTTCAGCAATTTCGACAATCCTTTTTGAAGGAGATTCAACTTCTTTTGATTAAACACATATTGAAGATTCTTATGTTGTGTATAAAGATTTACATGAAAAAAATACAAGTAATGCCGCCATATTTTCATAGCAAACACTACGAAAGCTAACTCAAGATCATGAATTGGATAATTCTTCTCATGCACCTTAAGTTGTCTAAAGGCATAAGATACTACATTTCCATGTTGCATAAAAACACACCCCAAAACCTACTCAGGATGCATCATAATATACCATAAACCCATGGTACCCTTTGGAAAGTCAACACCGAGCGCAGGTAATCCAATGTTTTAAATTTTGAAAGATTTTTTCACATGCGTCCGACAACTCAAATTTTACACTCTTTTGGGTCAAGATAGTCAAAGGAAAATCAATGGAGGCAAACCTATCCCCAAACCTCCTATAGTACCCGGCCAAACCCAAGAAATATCTAATATCCATTGGAGTCAATGCTCTTGGTGAATTCTAAACCACCTCAGTTTTCTTTGGGTCAACATCTTTAGCCTCACTTGAGATAATATGACCAAGAAACTCCACTAATCTCAACTAAAACTCCAAATTTTTATGCTTACCAAATGTATTCCTTAAAAATTTACAACACTACCGCGAAATGATCCATATGTTCATCTTGACTCTTCAAGAACACAAAAATATTATTAATAAATACAATCACAAATGAGTCAGATTAATCTTGGAACACCCTATTTAATAAGGTCCATTAAAGCACGCGGCATTTGTTAGACAAAATGAGATGACTACGAATTCATAGAGACCTTACCTAGTTTAGAAAGTCATTTTAGGCATGTCCTTTCCTCTCAGCCTAAGTTTGTGATAACCTGACCTCAAGTCAATTTTAGAAAAGTAGCTTTCCCCTTTCAATTGATCAAACAAATTAGCGATCCTAGGGAGAGGATACTTGTTCTTTATGGTAACCTTATTTAATTGCCAATAGTCGATGCACATCCTAAGGGACCTATCCTATTTCTTTACGAACAACACCGAAGAATCCAAAAGAGAAATACTAGGTCTTATGAAACCCTTGTCAAGTAAATCTTTTAGTTGAAGCTTATGTTTTTGCAACTCGGCCGAAACCCTCTGGTAACGAGGGATTAAGATAAGACTTAATGAACATAAAAGTGTTAGATTAATAATAGTGTCTCCCATTAAACCAACTAAATGAAATACAATATTTGTTCATAGCCCTTACACAAGTACATATTGCCACTTATGGCTTAAAAAAATTGTTTCAAATAATAAGGAAGCAACAAATGTCTTTTAGACTTTATAAATTCTTCTAGGGTAGATCAAAGGCATCATCCTCAAACTTGGACGACTCACCATTACTTGGAATAAGAAGTCCATATATCCTTGCAAAATGGCCTAGAAGCTCTTCAATGGTCGGAACATACAACTTTGGGGAAAAGGGAAGAAATATGGGATAGTACAAAACACATGTACTATGTATGATTCATAATCATAAAATATTCAATTCATGAGAAAAAAAAACAATTTAGTCAAAACCATTCTATGTTTTCAATGACTCAACATTCACACATATGGAATATTATAAGTCAACCTAACATGATATTAACCCAACACATAACTAACCCAAAGTAATACTTGTGTATTTCCGAGAATAGAACCCCACAACCCTATTTAAAGCTAAACATCACATAAAGTCACTTCCAGCATGCATATAACATAATCTCAAACATTATCATATCATACCTTATTCATGAGCTCATATATATCTTTAGTGACAATACATGAAACCAACTTACACATACAAGAACACCACTAATAGCATCCCTTAGGATCCCACATGTGCAATGATTAAGGGAGTTCCCACTACACCATTTTAGGTCTACGACCACACTTATTCTGGACTACACTTGTAAAGTGTTGCCTAAAGTAGTTTTGGGAACGCTTTTAAAGCGTAGCCAAAAAATTTCACTTTAAGCTACAATAACTTTGGCAACATTTCAAAAGTATACTCTTTAATAATATAAGATACACTTTATAAGTGTTGTTAATGTATTTTATAATTGGCAACACCTATTTACATATATGACCACACTTCTAAAATGTCCTATTTTTATAATTAAAAAAAACACTTTATAAGTGTTGCCTTAGAATTTTTCACTAAAATATTATATTCCCTCCAATATTTTTAAAAGTCCCTCCAATTTTTATTGGCCAAAAAAATTAAACATTAACAAAATATTTTGACTTCACTTTCCTCTTTCAGCTTTCCTTTTTCACACTCCCTCCCATTTTTATTGGCAAAAAAAATTTAACATTAACAAAACATTTTGACTTCACTTTCCTCTGTCAGCTTTGCTTTTCACGTTTCTCTTTTAAGTAGAAGAATTGGCTGAAGAACTAAAGGTTCCGATTCAAGCTGAAGAACTAAAGAATTGAAGAGAAGAGAGGTGAAGATAGCTAAAGAAGTAGTTCTCTTTTCTAATACAAGCTAAAGATTCTATACACTTAGCTGAAGAGTTGAACGATTCCTTTAAGAGTAAGAAAGATTTCTTTAAGAGTAAGAGCGATTTTGTTTTCTGAAACTTATTTGATTTTTCCGATAGTCAGTTGATTTTTGGAGTGAATCTTCTAAACGTTTAGATTTTCCTTTGCTTTTCATGTTAATTTCTGCAGATGCTTAAGATTTTCCTTGTTCTTATTCTTATTGCTGGTACTGTTGCTTGTCCTTGTTTAAGATCTTTCTTGCTATAATATTTGTTTTAATCTATGGCCTCTAATTTTTTTACTATGCTCGTCTTAATCTTTGTTTGTTCATTTGTTAATCAAAATAATTTTGTCTTGTCTCTGTTTGTTGGAACAACTTTTTGTTTTTCGACTGTATGTCTTGAAGAGTGAAAAAGTCATTTTGTTGTTTCTCTAGTGCATTTTCAAGTATAGATAGTAACTTTAGTATTTCGAAATGTTTTGGGATAACCTCGTAGTATGAAGTTGTTAGAATAATTTCATAGTATTGGATGACTACATTTGCATGGACTTTTTTGTTTAGCCTAGTTAATTCAGTAGTTTTGGCCATAAGCACAAAAGTGACACTCTTACTAGCATGAGGTGGCTGCCTATTTACTTCAAATGTTCTTCTCTTTAAGTCCGTGTTTAATCAACTTAAAGATGACATTCTCTATCTTTTATTTTGTGGTTTTCAGTGTATCTATCGCTAATGCCAATATTAAGATAATTTCAGTTTAAAGTTCACGTTTAGTTTTGTGAGATTTTATCCTTGTTCAGATAGTGGTTGAGCATGCTATTTTTGAATTTGCATCTTCATTTATTTGCCCTCGTAATATTGTGAATCACTAATTTTGATACCTCGTGTCAAGAGAGAAGTCAATTCCTTTCTGTTGGTATTTCCCAACTAATGATAACTCATTTAGGAGATCAAATTTCCTCTAGTTTTCATTTATTTTGTACAAGTTTCCTTAGTTGTAGTCCTTGTTTTATATTTTGAATCATTTGTTGTCACGACCCAAACCGGGTTGGGACTGGCACCCACACTTACCCTCCTATGTGAGCGAACCAACCAATCTAAACCTTAACATTTCAATGTAATAACAACAGAAAGTAATGCGGAAGACTTAAACTCATTAATAAAAACCAATTCAATAACTATCAATATTCAACATCTATTATTCCCAAAACCTGGAAGTCATCATCACAAGAACATCTACTTTATACTACTAATTCTAAGAGTTTCTAAGAAGCTAAAAATACATAAGAAGCTAGTCCATGCCGGAAGTTCAAGGCATCAAGACATGAAGGAGAAGATCCAGTCCAAGCTAGAAGCGTTAGCTCATCCTGAAGATCCGGTGTGATGAAGACTGGCTTGAGTTACTGTTGAGTCGAAGATGACGGCACGTTTGCTGCACTCCACAAATAACAAGAAGAAAACATAAAAGTAGGGGTCAGTACAAAACACGGGTACTGAGTAGATATCATCGGCCAACTCAAAATAGGGAACAGTATATATCAATATTATCGTAAATCAACTATAAAACTCAACATGTAGCAACAACAAGTATTATAATCATCAATAAGTACCATCAAGTTCATCCATGAGGGCTCAAGCCTCAACACCATACTCATTCGGGAATTAAGTATATTAAGTTTAGCATATTATCATCTTTCAAGATTCATTATCTTTCTTCCTCTTGTGTCGGTACGTGACACTCCGATCCCCTACTACTATGTGTTGGTACGTGACACTTCGATCCCCTAATTCTATATGTCAGAATGTGACACTCCGATCCCCTACATGTGTCGGTACGTGACACTCCGATCCCCTACATGTGTCAGAACGTGACACTCCGATCCCCTACATGTGTCGGTACGTCACACTCCGATCCCCTACATGTGCTTCTATCAATTCATCAAGCCTTCTTTCTTACCAAGGCATCATCAATCTCATTATTTTAGTTCATCACACCTTCTTTTATACCAAGGCCTCATCATTAACAAAGAGATTAGGGTTTTACAAGATTTGGGATTCAATAGCTTCATCATGCTTAATATAATCACAATTATATAATCACGTTCATGCAAGCATACAATTAAGCACATAGCAGGATTTTACAATACTATCAATACATATCATTCGCTATTAAGAGTTTACTACGAATAGCATGAAAACCATAACCTACCTCCACCGAAGAATTGAAATCAACAAGCTATCTCCTCAAAATCCTTGCTATCCTCTTCGTTTCTCTCTCTTTTTGATCTTTCTTATTTTTCGTATTCAAACCCTCTTTCTTTTACCCTAATTAGTATATAATTAAGAATAAAAGATGGTGATAATACCCCACTAATTAACTTAGGGTTACCTCTTTTAACCCCCAAGAATTTGAGTTATTAATATAAACCCACGAAATCTATAATTAAGGAAAGAATAGTCCAAAAATGTCCCTTAAAACGTGTAAGGAAATCTGATTCTGCCTGGGATTTGCGCAACCGTCCTGCAGGTCGTCGCAAAGTTCAGAGAGTGGATTTTCAGTGAAGTCTCCGTGACGGTCCGTCACGCCCGTGACGGTCCGTCCTGCTATTCCGTCACGAAGTTCAGAGAGTCGATTTTTAGTACCCAATTTCAGATTTTCTAAGTGTTTTGAGATGAGACCCTGCGACGGTCCGTCGTGCCCTTGACGGTCCATCGTGGGGTCCGTCGCTTCTGCCAGTTTTTCCAGAATTGAAGTCTGTTGCTCAAAACGACTAAACGGGTCGTTACATTAGATACCAATTTACCCATCATTCGTTCCCGAATGATCAAAAGAAGGAAAACAAGGGCGAAAAGGAGTACCTGAATCTGTAAACAGATGTGGGTATTTTTCTCGCCTATCCGCCTCCTTTTCCCAAGTGGCTTCTTCAACCGGTGGATTCTTCCATTGCACCTTGATGGATGCAATCTCTCTTGACCTCAACTTGTGAACTTCTCTATCTAAAATAGCAACAGGCTCCTCGTCATAAGACAAGTTCTCATCAAGCAAAACTGAATCCCAACGGATAATGTAGTTTCCATCCCCATGGTATCTTTTCAACATCGACACATGGAATACCGGATTCACTCCGGACAGCCCTGGAGGTAAGGCTAACTCATAAGCCACCTCTCCTACTCGCTTAAGTACTTCAAATGGTCCAATGTACCTTGGACTTAGTTTACCCCTTTTAACAAACCGCATCACCCCTTTTATTATTGAAACTTTCAACAAGACTTGTTCACCCTCCATGAACTCTAAGTCTCTAACCTTTCGATCTGTATATTCTTTTTGTCTACCTTGCGCCGCTAGAAGCTTTTCTTGAATAGACTTCACTTTTTCCATCGAATCCCTCAAGAGATCAGTACCCCAAGGTCTAACCTCGAACGCATCAAACCAACCAATGGGAGACCTACATCTCCTACCATACAATGCTTCAAATGGAGCCATATCAATGCTTGAGTGATGGCTATTATTGTATGAAAACTCCGCTAAGGGTAAGAAGCTATCCCAATGGCCACCAAACTCTATCACACATGCACGAAGCATATCTTCCAACACTTGAATCGTTCGCTCAGACTGACCATCGGTCTGGGGATGGAACGCAGTACTAAGGTCCAACCTAGTACCCAATTTTGCATGCAATGTTTTCCAAAACTTAGAAGTAAACTGCGTACCTCTATCTGATATGATGGATAGTGGAACCCCATGTAATCGCACGACTTCCGAGATGTAAAGTTTGGCTCACTTCTCTGCATTGTAAGTCACCTTGACCGGAATGAAGTGAGCAGACTTAGTTATCCTATCAACAATTACCCAAATAGAATCATACTTACCCATTGTCTTCGGAAGACTAACCACAAAATCCATTGCAATTCTTTCCCACTTCCATTCCGGAATGGGCATTCTCTGAAGTGTTCCTCCGGGCCTTTGATGTTCATACTTTACTTGTTGACAGTTTGGACATTTGGCAATAAAATCCACAATGTCACGCTTCATTCTACTCCACCAAAAGTGTTGCTTTAGGTCACGATACATCTTGGTTGCGCCCGGATGTATAGAATACCTTGAACTATGAGCCTCTGTCAGAATAGTGTTGATCAAACCATCGACGCGGGGAACACATACCCTTCCCTTGATCCTCAAAACACCTTCCTCATCAATTTGTGCTTCCTTAGCATCTCCTCGCAATACCTTATCTTGAATTCTGCGCAGTTTCTCATCATCAGACTGTCTTCCCTTAATCTTGTCAAGAAAGGAAGATCTTGCCTCCACAGAAGCCAACAATCCTCCCTTCTCATTTACTTCTAATCTCATTAAGTCATTAGCTAGAGTCTGAACCTCTCTAGCCATTGGGCGTCTAGAAGCTTGCAAATGAGCTAGACTTCCCATGCTTCCCGCCTTTCTACTTAAAGCATCCGCTACAACATTCGCCTTCCCCGGATGATACAAAATAGTGATGTCGTAGTCCTTCGGTAGTTCCATCCATCTCCTCTGTCTCAAGTTCAAATCTTTCTGAGTAAAGACATACTGAAGGCTACGATGATCCGTATAGACCTCACACTTAACCCCATATAAATAGTGTCTCCATTTCTTTAATGCAAACACTACCGCGGCCAATTCCAAATCATGAGTTGGATAGTTACGTTCATGCACTTTTAATTGTCTTGAAGCATAAGCAATCACATTCTTCTCTTGCATTAGTACTGCACCCAAACCCGAATAAGATGCATCGCAATAAACAATGAAGTTCTTACCCTCTACGGGCAAGGTGAGAATGGGTGTGGTAGTCAACAAAGTCTTGAGCTTCTGAAAGCTTTCCTCACACTCGTCCGACCATACAAATGGAACATTCTTCTTAGTCAAGTTCGTCAATTGGGAAGCAATAGAAGAGAATCCCTTGACAAATCGGCGGTAGTAGCTAGCTAACCCAACAAAGCTCCTTATTTCTGACACATTAGTAGGTCTTACCCAATTCTTCACTGTCTCAATCTTAGAAGGATCCGCCATCACTCCATCCTTAGAAACCACGTGTCCCAAGAAGGACACTGCATCTAGCCAAAACTCACACTTAGAGAACTTGGCATAAAACTTTTTCTCCCTTAGCATTTCCAATACCATTCTCAAATGCTCTTCATGTTCCTTCTTGATCTTTGAGTATACCAATATATCATCAATAAATACGATCAGGAAGAGGTCCAAATATGGCTTAAAAATCCCGTTCATCAAGCTCATGAATGCAGTAGGGGCATTCGTAAGACCAAAGGACATCACTACAAATTCGTAATGCCCATACCTCGTTCGAAAAGAAGTCTTTGGCACATCCGTTGCCCGTATTTTCAATTGATGATAACCGGATCTCAAGTCAATCTTAGAAAAGAGACAAGCACCTTGTAACTGATCGAACAAGTCATCAATGCGGGGAAGAGGGTACTTGTTCTTTATGGTTACCTTATTTAATTGTCTGTAGTCTATGCACATTCGAAAACTCCCATCCTTCTTCTTTACAAACAAAACCGGAGCACCCCAAGGGGATGCACTTGGTCTAATGAAGCCTTTGTTCAATAACTCTTGAAGTTGTGCCTTTAACTCTCTTAACTCCGCGGGAGCCATTCTATAAGGGGGTATAGAAATGGGGCGAGTACCGAGTTCAAGATCAATACAAAAGTCAATATCCCTATCCGGTGGCATACCAGGAAGATCTGCAGGGAACACATCCAGAAACTCACGAACTACTGAAACCGACTCAATCGAAGGTACTTGACTAGTGTCATCCTTGAGATCTGCCAAGAAAGCTAAACACCCTTTACTAACCATTTTCTTAGCACGAAGAAAGGAGATGATACGCACCGGATTGGAAGTGTAGTCACCCTCCCACACTAACTGGTCTATCCCAGGCTTGGCTAACGTCACCGTTTTAGCATTACAATCCAAGATTGCAAATTGCGGAGAAAGCCAAGTCATACCCAGAATCACATCAAAATCATCCATTGCCAAGATAACCAAATCCACATAAGTGTTGCTCCCCACAAAGTTTACCACACAAGACCTATATAACTTTTCAACTACCACAAACTCACCCACCGGAGTAGAAACACGAATAGGCATATCAAGTAATTCACAATGTAAATTTAGACCATTAGCAAATGAGGAAGATACATAAGAAAACGTGGATCCAGGATCAAACAATACAGAAGCCATGCAATCACAAACCAGAAGATTACCTGTGATGACAGCATCAGATGCCTCCGCTTCAGACCGCCCAGGGAAAGCGTAACAATGGGCCCTATCGTTCGTCTGTCCGTTGCCCCTACCATGTTGTGATGAAGTGGCTCCATTTTGCCCATCACCTCGGCCGTTTTGGTGACCACTATTACCTCGACCACCACGTCCTCCAGAATAACGGCCTCTACCATGACCACCTCTACCTCTTGCTATTGGGGGTCTATAACTTTGTCTGGGACAATTTTTCCTAATATGTCCAATCTCCCCACATCCATAACATTCTCTGGAGTCAATCCTAGGCCCCTCGGAGAAGTGTTGACCGGTCTGAGGTGGTCCCCCAACTACAGTCAGTAGTGAAGACTGAATTGGTCGGACTGAGTATCTTCCCGAACCCTGTCCTCTAGTGTAAGAACCATTAAACTCACCTCCCTTTCGAAGCCTTTTTGATATCGATGTTGGGGTGAAGTCGTCTGGCTTCACTCCTTCCACTTCTATCACAAAGTCTACCACTTCTTGGAAGGATTTTGCTGTTGCCGCTACCTGTAAGGCCGAAATCCGCAATTCTGACCTCAACCCCTTCACAAACCGGTGAATCCGCTCTTGAGGACTGAAACAGAGGTGAGTGGCATATCTGGATAGTGCACAAAACTTAGCCTCATAAGCATTAACCGACATCCTACCTTGCTCTAGGCTCAAGAACTCATCCCTTTTCCTATCCCTCAAAGTCCGGGGGATATAATTTTCCATAAACAAACTAGAGAATGAGACCCAAGTCATAGGTGGTGCCTCTATTGGTTGACACTCGATATGTGACCGCCACCACATTTTGGCGTTCCCTTGAAACTGATAAGTCACAAACTCCACACCAAACCATTCTACTATACCCATCTTGTGTAGTAGTTCGTGACAGTCAACAAGAAAATCATAAGCATCCTCCGATTCAGCACCCTTGAAGACTGGAGGTTTCAATTTCAAGAACTTACTGAAAAGTTCATGCTGATCACTTGTCATTATAGGCCCAGTAGTCAGACGTGGAAACGTGCCTATTTCCAATGGAACATCCATGCGGGGAGCCATAGTAGCCGCATGTTGTACTTCTAAAACCTGAGGTGTTGGCGCAGAAAACACTGGAGGTGCCTGACCTTGATCAGATAACCCGCTAAGATAAGCAAGAACTTGATTGATCATCTCTGGGGTAGGTTGGGGTGGCATTTCCTCATTTTGCACTTGTTCAGTTTCCCCATCCTCTCATTCTCTTATTACTTCCTCAGTCGGTGGAGGAGTCACTTCCCTAGTATCAGATGGGCTAGGTGTTCATCCTCTTCCCCTACAGGACGTCCTCCCACGACCTCTTTCACGGCCCCTCGCCGCTGTTCTTCCTCGAGCCACAGCCCCAGTGGATGGCTCCGTTGTTTCTTGTCTGGCCGGTGTTGGTGTTGACGTAGTCGTTGCTCTAGTTCTAACCATCTGCGAAAGAGAGTGAAGATGGTCAGATACCAATACGTATCGCCTAGATACCAATTGGACTCAAGTAGTAGCACGAAAGAAAGAATGAAAGAGTGAAATTTTCCTAAAGTCTTATAGCCTCTCAAGGAAAAGTAAAGGCGTCCCCCTACCGTTCCTTAAGACTCTACTAGACCTGTTCTTGTGTGATGAGACCAACGAACCTAATGCTCTGATACCAAGTTTGTCACGACCCAAATCGGATCGCAACTGGCACCCACACCTACCCTCCTATGTGAGCGAACCAACCAATCTAAACCTTAACATTTCAATGTAATAACAACAGAAAGTAATGCGGAAGACTTAAACTCATTAATAAAAACCAATTCAATAACTATCAATATTCAACATCTATTATTCCCAAAACCTGGAAGTCATCATCACAAGAACATCTACATTAAACTACTAATTCTAAGAGTTTCTAAGAAGCTAAAAATACATAAGAAGCTAGTCCATGCCGGAAGTTCAAGGCATCAAGACATGAAGGAGAAGATCCAGTCCAAGCTAGAAGCGTTAGCTCACCCTGAAGATCCGGTGTGACGAAGACTATCTTGAGTTACTGTTGAGTCGAAGATGACGGCACGTTTGCTGCACTCCACCAATAACAAGAAGAAAACATAAAAGTAGGGGTTAGTACAAAACACGGGTACTGAGTAGATATCATCGGCCAACTCAAAATAGGGAATAGTATATATCAATATTATCGTAAATCAACTATAAAACTCAACATGTAGCAACAACAAGTATTATAATCATCAATAAGTACCATCAAGTTCATCCATGAGGGCTCAAGCCTCAACACCATACTCATTTGGGAATTAAGTATATTAAGTTGAGTATATTATCATCTTTCAAGATTCATTATCTTTCTTCCTCTTGTGTCGGTACGTGACACTCCGATCCCCTACTACTATGTGTCGGTACGTGACACTCCGATCCCCTAATTCTATGTGTCGGAACGTGACACTCCGATCCCCTACATGTGTCGGTACGTGACACTCTGATCCCCTACATGTGTCGGAACGTGACACTCCGATCCCCTACATGTGTCGGTACGTGACACTCCGATCCCCTACATGTGCTTCTATCAATTCATCAAGCCTTCTTTCTTACCAAGGAATCATCAATCTCATTATTTTAGTTCATCACGGCTTCTTTTATACCAAGGCCTCATCATTAACAAAGAGATTAGGGTTTTACAAGATTTGGGATTCAATAGCTTCATCATGCTTAATATAATCACAATTATATAATCACGTTCATGCAAGCATACAATAAAGCACATAGCAGGATTTAACAATACTATCAATACATATCATTCGATATTAAGAGTTTACTATGAATAGCATGAAAACCATAACCTACCTCCACCGAAGAATTGAAATCAACAAGCTATCTCCTCAGAATCCTTGCTATCCTCTTCGTTTCTCTCTCTTTTTGTTCTTTCTTATTTTTCTTATTCAAACCCTCTTTCTTTTACCCTAATTAGTATATAATTAAGAATAAAAGATGGCGATAATACCCCACTAATTAACTTAGGGTTACCTCTTTTAACCCCCAAGAATTTGAGTTATTAATATAAACCCACGAAATCTATAATTAAGGAAAGAATAGTCCAAAAACGTCCCTTAAAATGTGTAAGGAAATCCGATTTTGCCTGGGATTTGCGCAACCTGTGACGGGCCGTCGTGCCTGCGACGGTCCGTCCTGCAGGTCGTCGCAAAGTTCAGAGAGTGGATTTTCACTAAAGTCTTCGTGACGGTCCATCACGCCCGTGACGGTCCGTCTTGCCATTCTGTCACGAAGTTCAGAGAGTCGATTTTCAGTACCCAATTTCAGATTTTCTAAGTGTTTCGAAACAAGACCCTGCGACGGTCCGTCGTGCCCTTGACAGTCCATCGTGGGGTCCGTCGCTTCTGCCAGTTTTTCCAGAATTGTAGTCTGTTGCTCAAAATGACTAAACGGGTCGTTACATTTGTATTGTTTGCTTCTTTTAAATATCATATCGTCAATAAAATGAAAGTTAGTTGGAATCGTCTGTATTGTTTGCTTAAAATCTCAGATGCTAACTTCCTTCTGTTACTAAACATCAACTTATTTTCATAACATTGGCAGAATCAACTTATGAATTTTTTTTTCTCTTTTTTTGTTTTTGACTTGTTGCTGGTCTTTTCTTTTGTCAGATATCAAATATCGGTCTATCGTCAGGTGGGGGTCGTTGGTTTGTAAACAAATACTTTTCCCCTGCTTGGCCACAAATGATTTTGTAAATACGTGACTCTGTGGTTCTTCTTTTGCTTTTCATGTTAATTTCTGCAGATTGTTAAGATTTTCTTTGTTCTTATTCTGATTGTTTGTACGGTTTCTTGTCCATGTTTAAGATCTTTCTTGCACTACTAGGTAGATCTTAAAATCTGTGATACTTCTTCCTGTTTTCTTGGTTAATAATATGTTTGTTATGCAATTAGCTAATTGATTAACTTCTCTAAATATATGTACTATGTAGATTTGAATTGTTCCTATAATCATATACATCTCTTCTATCTTATCAATTAAACTCCAAGTTAACCTCCACTCTCATTGAATCATGTTCTTGACACTTAGTGAGTTAGTCTCTAAAATGGCTTTTGTGATCCCACACCTCTTGCAATAACTTAGTGCTTTCCAAATTGCTGTGATTTCAGCTTCAATATTTGTCATGTTGCCTATGCTTTGTGTTTCTGCATATACTAGATTTCCTTGGATTCCTATTATACAAAATCCGTAAGAGTTCTCTCCTGGGTTGACTTTGCTAGAGCCATTCGTTTTCTCATAGGTTGCCTTGGGGTGGTAACAGGGGATCTATGATCTTGATTCAATTTTCAACAATTCCAATTGATTGCACTCACAAAATGGGTGGGTACTAGGTTTACATCTCTGAACTTCATGACGAACCTGCAGGACGGACCGTCATAGACTCGACGGACTGTCGTGGTCTCCGTAACCCCACACATAGACTTACCCATCTTCCTTCAGCAACTGTACTACGCTGCCACCTACGGACTGTTACAAGTATGACGGTCCGTCGAGGGCCTTCGTTCCAAAACACTTAAACTCTTGGACTATGGGTACAGGGATTACTTCTCTGAATTTCATGACGAACCTGTAGGGCGGACCGTCACACACTCGACGGACCATCGTGGTCTCCGTAACCCCGCACTAAGTCTGAGTGAGACTTCCCCATCTTCGTTCAGCAGCTGCACTATGCTGCCACGTACAGACCATCACAAGCTCCGTAACCCCAAACTTAGTCAGACTTCCCCATCTTCCTTCAGCAACTGCACTACGCTGCAACCAAAGGACCGTCACAAGCAGGACGGACGTCACAAGCTCCGTAGGTGGTCTCTTCTGCATTTCTTCGCTCAAAATCTCCACATTTATCTATGAACTGATTTATGTATATCCTATTAACTGTACTTATTTTTTCATTTATAGTAAAATCAACATTGAAAAACATTTGTGGACGATTAAAAGTTTGATTTGACATAGCGAAAGCCTCATGACTAGGTAAGAAACTTTTATCATCTCATAACACATGATTCTTATATATTACTCGTGACATTTAAAACTTATTTGTTAACTGGTTAATGATTATTGTTGAAAGACTAAATATTGATATATTCTTCTAGGAGTTCACATATCCCATCCAAGGATTGGATGAAAAATTTAGCAAGGTATAGCAAAGAGTCTATTGATGGCATTGAATCATTTCTAGATTTTACTTACTCTTATGGAGATCCTCATGGAGAGAAAATTCAGTGTTAATGCGCGAAATGTTGTAATATTCTTTAGAACCGAAGGAATGTAGTGTATGATCATCTATTATGCCATGGATTTTTTAAAGG
The DNA here is from genome assembly GCF_036512215.1 of Solanum lycopersicum. Lineage (NCBI taxonomy): Eukaryota > Viridiplantae > Streptophyta > Magnoliopsida > Solanales > Solanaceae > Solanum > Solanum lycopersicum. The sequence continues at coordinate 38,387,055 of NC_090803.1, forward strand.
CTATACTAGATGGATCAATCACGGGGAATGGGATATCAAGTTGAATGTTGATGATGATATGGATTACTCGTGTGATGATATTGATGGGTTGTTGAATGATCTATTTAGAGATGTTGCACTGGCTGGAGGAGTTTATGGTGGTCCAAATGAAGATTCCAAGAAATTCTATAGCTTACTTGAAGAGGCAAACCAAGTATTATATTCTGGTTGTATAGGTTTATGAAATTATCATTCACACTTTGCTTATATTTGTTGAAGTGTTTACATGGATGGAGCAATGAATCATTCACTTCTCTTCTAGAATTATTAAAAGAGGCGATGCCCGAGTTGAACATTCCTCAGTCTTACAATAAAACAAAGTCTACGGTTAAGAATATTGGTCTGGATTATGATAAAATTGATGCATGTCCAAATGATTGCATGTTGTTCAGGAATGATCATAAGGATGATGAATTTTGTCATACTTGTGGAGCTTCACAATATATTAAAGTTTCTAAAGTTGATAGTGATCTTGAGTCTTCAAAAAAACAACATCGAGTTTCTGCAACAACTTTGAGACACATTCCATTAATTCCTAGACTCAAAAGGCTATTTATGTGCTCAAAGACGGCAGATTCTTTGAGGTGGCATGAAGAGGAACGTTCTAAAGATGGAAATGTAAGGCATCCCACTGATGGTCTAGCATGGAATGAATTTGATAAGGTGCATCAAGATTTTGCACAAGATTTTCTCAATGTGAGACTTGGCTTGTCAAGTGATGGATTCAATCCATTTCGAACCATAAGTATATCGCATTGCACATGGCCAGTTATGTTGTTGATTTATAGTCTACCGCGTTGGCTGTGCATGAAATCAGAATATTCCATACTTTCTTTGCTTATACCTGGACCGCGATCACCTGGAAATGACATTAATATTTACTTGCAACCATTGAAAGACGAGTTAAAATTATTATGGGATTTAGGGGTTAAAACATATGATGCTTCAAGAAATGAAACTTTTCAAATGCGGGCAGCTCTTATGTGGACAATCAGTGAATTTCCTGCATATGCTATGTTATCTGGTTGGAGTACAAAAGGAAAGTTTGCTTGCCCTTGCTGTAACTATGGCACTAATTCTCGCTATCTTAAACATAGTCAGAAAATGTGCTCTATGGATCATCATGTTTTTCTACCGATGGATCATCCATGGAGAGCAAACAAAAGATCATTCAATGGAAAAAAAGAATTTAGGCCTCCTCCAGCTCCTTTAAAGGGAATTGATGTTCTGAATAGCTTACGTGATTTATAAAACGTGTTTGGTAAGAAGAAAAAGAGATCAAATGATGGCCAATGGAAAAAAAGGTCAATTTTTTTTAATTACCTTACTGGCAGCACAACTTGTTACGTCACAACCTTGATGTAATGAACATAGAGAAGAACATAGTTGATAGCATACTTGGAACTCTTTTGGATATTTCAGGAAAAACATAGGATCATGCAAAAGCACGGTATGAATTGAAAGATATGGGAATCAGGAAGAACCTTCATCCACAAGATACAGAAGATAATAAGAGAACAATGTTTACAAAGGCGTGCTTCTCAATGACAAATGGAGAGAAATCCATCTTTTGTGGAGTTTAAAGACAACCAAGCTACCTGATGGTAGTGCCTCCAATATATCTAGGTGTGTGCACTTGGATGAAAGAAAGGTGTCTAATCATAAAACCAATGATGCTCATTTCATGTTACATTACTTGCTTCCAATACCAATTATAAGCATTCTTCCTGATTATATGGCTATTCCTTTGATTCGTATAAGTTCCTTCTTCCATCGTTTGTGCCAAAAAGTAATCACATTGGAGGAAGTGGATTGCCTAGATGTAGAGATCATAGAAACAGTAAATCAGTTGGAGCGAATTTTTCCTCCTTCATTTTTTGATATCATGATTCATTTTCCTATTCATTTGGTGAATGAAGTGTGATTAGGCGGCCCAAAGCAAAATTGATGGATTAATTCCAGTGAAAGAGAAATGGGTACATTCAAATCGTACATTCGCAATAGGCGTTTTCCAGAAGGTTGCATATCAGAGACACGAGTGGGAATAGATTACATGAATTTATTCTCAAAATATCTGCATCGGGGTGTGCATACCAAATTTAATAGGAGAGCGCGAAACAATGATGAATGTACCCAAGTGACGCAGAACCTGTGAGTTTGTTTTCTAACAAAGGAGTTCCTTTAGGAGCAAACAAAACAGATCCATTCATTTTAGATGACAAGTCACTTAGTCAGGCACATGCATAATTATTGGGAAATTGTTATGAGGTTCAAGAATATATTAGGTACCTTAATTTTAATATACCGTTCCTTTTGTATAATTAATTTTTATCTTATTTAATTTATTATTTTAACAATTATAGTAAATGTTTTGTAGAGAGCATGAGCAAGAGGTTAATAATCAGTCACGAAGATTTAAATGGAGCAAAGCCAAGAATCATTCTCAAAACTTCTCTCAATGGTTTGAAACTCGTGATTTGCAAGAGGATGTGCCTCAAAACTTCTCTAAATGGTTTGAAACTCGTGATTTGCAAGAGGATGTGCCTGATTTGATAAAACAATTGTCTAGAGGACCAAATTCTGTTGTAAAAACATATTCTGGTTATCTCATAAATGGATATAGATTCCATGTTCGGCAGAGTGATGCAACGCGTAAAACAGAAACTAGTGGTGTTACACTAATTGCTTCAACTACAAGCTTTGCAAGCTCAAAAAAAATCCGACTGCTGCAGATTTGACTTATTATGGTAGAATAGTTGATATTGTTGAATTAAACTATTACAGACATTTAAAGGTTGTTTTATTTAAGTGTGATTGGTATGAGGTTGAAAAAGATGTTTATGGCCAGACTTATGTCTACTTTAACAAGAGATGCTCTCAGGAAGAGCCTTTTGTGCTTGAATCTCAAGCACACCAATGCTTCTATGTGCAAGATCCATATGATCAAGATAAACATTATGTTATGAAGAGTGTTCCAAGAGACTTATTTAACATGGGTGATGAAGTTGAATCTAATCTCCTGCAAAGTTATGAAAATGAGCCATCTGAACATTCGAAGGGTCCATCTATACCAAAATATAATGGTGAAGTACTCTTAACAAGGACCGATTTACCAGAAACAATCATTGATGTGCCTGTGGAGGAATTTGACAATCAACAACTTGAAGTTGAGCATGAAGAGAAGTTTGAAGATGAGTTCCAAGATGAGTCTGAAAATGAGTAAGAAGATGAGTTTTCAGATGCGTGTGAAGACTAGTCTGAAAATGAGTTTGAAGATGATTGTTATAATGAAGTCGAGTCTGAAGAAGATTCTGAATAAGACACACCATGAGTTTCATTATTGTTGTGATTATCATATAGTGCTCACTCACTGTTTTTGTAATATAATAGTTTTTTTTGTAAAATACATTAATATATCTAATCTGTGGAATGTAGTATGTTGCCTTCTTATCTGATTATTATTTTATTTTAGGAACCTATACTTCAGTCTTATTTTTTCTGGATATGGTTGTTTGTTATTTATATACTTTCTGGTTTAATTTTATTATAAGGCAGTTGGCATTAGAGGCATTCAAGTTTGTAGTTTGAAGTTGCTTCAGGTTTGGTCGTTGTCCTGAGTTTGTCGCTCCGAGAGAGGTACAACTCTTTACCTTTTATTAATTTAAGTAATAAGAACCTCTCCAGTTTTTAAATGCGTATGCAGCCAACGTCCTCTTTTTTCATATGTTATCAATTTTTCTATTTGTTCATGTAGTTCTTCCAATTTAAATCCGTCCTACTACTTCTTTCACTTAAACAATCTAATTATTTAATAGTTTTACTTACTATTGGGAAACAAATTGAATAGATTTACACAAAGCAAAAACAATGAATCAATCAACAATGCTAATGAAAAAGGGTTTGAATCCAAACAATGCTCAAATCCGTTGAAGAATCTAGATGTTGATATGCAATACCTATCAAGTGCTAAATTGGCCAACAAATTCAAGATTAAGAGAGAACAACTTGCAAATGAACGCAATGATAAACCTAAGAAAGAGAAGGCACCAATATAACATAAAATAATGAATTTTGATGATTTTATTCCACAACAAGGATATAGTAAATTGCTTGGGCACAAATTAGTCATTCAATCGTCTTCAAGGGAAGAGCTTAGAACCTCACGCATGATTGGACGGAAAGGACAAACTAAACAGAGGTTATTTAAATTTGAAGAGTCCATTCAAGATAATGGAACTAAACTTCCTATGAATAATTCTAGGTTCCATACATCATTCAGTATAGATGTTACTGCTTCAGCACATGCGACTGGAACAACACTAGGTAATGGAGAGGTAGGACATGATATTCTTGATCTATTGAATTACAAACAGGTAAAGAGGAAGCCGGTCATACCAGCTAGTACTCTTGATAAGTTTCTAAAAGATCAAGGGATACACAAAGATGATGAAACAAAACGTGACAACAACACAACTAGTGATGTCGAATTTATGCATACTCCTATTATTAATGAACATAACAAATGATTGGCTGATCGTGTGGAACAAGAAGAGGAAATTGACATTGATTGTAGTACAAAAGGTATGTTTTAAACCTTGTAAGATTTAGAACTCATTATTAAAGAAATATCTTATTTCATGTTTGTTACTTCAATCTAGAAATGTCGAAGCCAAAAAAAGTTTTAGGACATACAACATGTAAGGATATTAATGCAAGAAATTTGGAAGAAAGAAAGAAGGTGACATTTGATAAAGGACAAGCGGTGGGACAAACTAATAAGATAGTGTCACAATTAAGCAACTTTATAGGAACAATTGCAATGAATCCTAGATTCATCAGCTTGATGTACACTAGTTGACATGTGGTGCCAAATGATACTAAAAAGCGCATGTGGGAATACGTCAATGTATAATCAACCACTCTTGAGAATTCATATTTTTTTTACTTACTGAAACTAAATATATTTTAATTTGCATAGTCCAAATTTCTACTTCCAGTAGAAGGAAAGAAGTGGGTGATGACTGGTCTTCGCGATTCTTGGAGGCGACACAAGCAAAAAATTAAAAAGAATTTTTTTGATAAAAACATTAACCTTGAGGATATGCTTGCAAAATGTCCTGATGGCATTCCACATAATCAGTTTCTCCAGTTGATCGAGTATTGGAAACACCCAACTGTTCAAGTAAGGTTAAAATGGTGCATTTCAACTCATCGACAAATTCTGTGTCATATCTATTCTTTTTATACATATCAATTCAATTATCTCTTTGTTTTTAACAATAGGCTATACGCGAGATGAATTCTCAAAACAGGAAAAAACAAAAGTGGAGGAATGGAATGGGACCTATTAATTTTGCTAGAGTACGGGTGGCATTGGTAATACTTAGCTGACATTTCATACAAAATTTGATTTTCATTTTTTTGTACTTTATAAGAACTTACTGATTTTTTTAAAATTTCTTTTGATATAATCTGTAGCGTGCAGCCAAAGACAACAACGAATAAAACCATCAAAGCCTGAAATATTTATTGCAACTCGTACCAAGACGGGAAACGAAATCCAGGCCGATACCCAAATTGCAATAGTAAGTTTTTCAAAGAGGATTATTAGTGAAATTTATTCAGACTTAAGATTTATATTGTGGGGAGTTTGACTACATTAAATTTTAATCACGTATGCCTTTTTCTTCTTCTTTTTGTGCAAGTTCGAGGAGATATCAATTATTTGTCGACATTGTTCAATTACTTTTTACGAAAAGTTTTCATAATGTTTTAATTCTTGATCGCTTCATAGGATTGAAAATTAAATAGTACTTACAATTCACTATGGATGCCAATTTTATTCAGTAGGCTGAACTTCAAAATCGCCAAAATTCTTGGGAAACAGCTGATGATGCATTTAGGGAAGTGTTTGGAAAGGAGCAACCTGGTCGAGTTAGGTGCTATGATAGATCAGTGAAAACATGTTCTTTGACGAAAGATGAGAAAATTAACAATCTAAAACAAAAGCATGCCGATGAAATCACTTCTCTAAAGGAAGAATTGAGAGAAGAAATGCGACATTTATTCACTCAATTGCTGCAAAAAAAACCTTGGATTGAATTTTCAAGATATACCTGGGTGTGTTGGATCTAACCTTGCTTCACCTATTGATGCAAGTAGTGCACAAGGTGTAAGAGGCACAAGTCTTCCATTTTCATCAGCGTCAGCTCATGGTTTGGTTCTTCAAAAGGTATTTTGTATTTCAAATTCTCTATTAATAGTTTCAATATTGTTTTTCTTCAAGTTTAGATGGTGTTCTTGGTAATGAAATTCAAAACTTATTTTTACTTGTCTAAGTTTAGTCCACCAATTTATAACTGTTAATAATGTTTTTGTTTTTTGTTTAAGCATTCGAATCGTTAGTTGAATAACTGTTCTTTTAGTATTGTGCAATTGAGGAGTCTGTGGCTAACACATTAATGTGCTGCAGCCTGGGATTAAAATGTCTACATGCTAGACAATTATAATACTATTGTTATTAGTATAGAGTTTAATAGTTTGCAAACCTTTACCTTTGTAGGGTAGAGAAACCATCTAGAGTTTGACCATTAATAAAAGATCTTGTGAGTAGATTTATTATGTTTGATAGATCCTTAATGGTTACTTGTTCACTGTCTGTTAAGTCTTTACATTGTTCAAGATTTTGTTTGTGTCTTTTTATAGCATTCCTTCTCTGTTTACTAAACATTCCTCTTGTCTGTATTTTTTGTTTGTGTCTTTTTTGTTCACTGTCTGATGATGAACCTTGCCCTTGAGATTACTTCTTTTGGAATATGGGTACTGGGATTATGGGGATTACTTCTCTGAACTTCATGATGAACCTACAGGACGGACCGTCATAGACTCGACGGACCATCGTGGAGTACGTAACCCCACACTTAGACTTCCCCATCTTCCTTCAGCAGCTGCACTACGCTGACACCTACGGACCGTCACAGACACGATGGTCCGTTGAGGGTCTCCATTCCGAAACACTTTAAACTCTTGGAATATGGGTACAGGGATTACTTCTCGTAACTTCATGACGAACCTGCAGGACGGACCGTCACAGTCACGACAGACCGTCGTGGACTCCGTAACCCCACACTTAATTAAACTCTTGGAATATGGGTACTGGGATTACTTCTCTAAACTTCATGACGAACCTGCAGGATGGACCGTCACAGTCACAACGGACCGTCGTGGACTCCGTAACCCCACACTTAGTCAGACATCCCCATCTTCCTTCAGCAACTGCACTATGCTGCAAATCTTTGAAAATATCATGTCATGTTGTTATATATAGATTTTTTTTGAGACTTCTATACTATGTTATGAACCTTGTTTCTAGTGGTCATCACTTGTTTGTTTGAACAACTTGTGTGTAATTTTTACATTGAAGTTTACAACAAAAGACTGCACAAATTAAACTTTTGAAGTTTAATTTTTCAGAGCCAACAACTGAAGACTGCACAAATGTTGTAGTCCTTTTAATCTGTAATTTTTACATTCAAATTGTATTTAGATTTGGATTGGTTGTCTTACAGTGAATTCTCTCTGATTATGCACTTCCACAATTAATTCACAAACTTATAATTTTATTTTAAATGTGCAGGAAAATGCAGGTAATTGAATTTTAATTTGGCCAGAAGTAAACTCGATCCATTGTGGCAAAAGATGAAGAAATTTTTGTATTGTTGTCATATACGTTTGAATGACACTTTTGGGTTTTTGGAACTTGTTGATATTAGAGATCTTTAAGCAATCCTGTTCTATGTTTTGGTTGTACATGAAATATTTCTCGAATTTTATTTGAAATATTTAGCTTCAATTAAATGATTAATTAGTTCATTTTGTGTTTTAGGTCACTTGTATGAATGTAAATATATTATATATATTTGTGCTACATGTAGGCTTATAAATTTTGAAGTTACACTTTGTAAGTGTTGCTTTAGGTAGATATAAAGTTACACTTTGTAAGTATTTCTCTAGATGAGATATAAAATCAACACTTTGTAAGTGTTGCTATAGATGAGATATAAAGTAACAATTTTTAAGTGTTGCTATAGCTGACATATAAAGTAACACCTTATTAGTGTTGCAATAGATGAGATATAAAGTTACACTTTATAAATGTTGCAATAGATGACCAATAAAAGGCAACACTTTTTAAGTGTGCCAAATAAATCTTAAAAGGCAGCGCTTTTAAGTGTAGTCTAAAAAAAAATAGGTGTTGCTAATGCACTTCTTCAAAGAGTGCCCTTATACCTATTTGGCTACGCTTTATAAGTGTTGCCAAAGCTGGAAACATTTCAAAAGTGTTGCCTAATGTCAAAGGTTATGCTTCTTTTGGGCAGCCCCTAAAAAGTGATGTTGAATGTCCAAAAGTGTAGCCTTTTCTCAAAGGCCACACTTTTTGCTAGTTTAGGCTACACTTACATGCTGTTGCTGTAGGCCGAAAATGGTGTAGTGTCCATACCCTCCCTTACCTTATGTAAAAACGTTTAAGACAAGCCCTTATAAAGTTCACATACCTGACTTATTTATTTAGCATATTGCATTAGGGAATGTAGTGCAGTAACCGATATGAGACAGTGTGAGCTACATGGAATCTCGTTTTCTCCTCCCACACCAAAAAGAGAGGGTTAACACTTGCCTAAAGTGTAACCAATCATACGTAGCAATTTACGTGGATCCACTAATCTCTAGACGTATGTGGGAACATATTTAAGGTTCAAGGAGATTGTTAGTAGAAACCTTGACTAACTAACATAGAGTTTTCCATCTCATGAGACAAACACATATCTTGGGAATCCGAATTTGCTAAACGAGAAGAAACCAATGTGGGAGGACGGACATGGTAAACGTGAGACCTCTATCTCATTTAATCATACTCATTACCTAAGATCACATTGGATTCTTCTAGAACTCTATGTGAACATTTTATCATAATAGCTCATAGCTTTCATAAATGAGAACTATCCTTTCAATTAAAAAACCACATAAAACTAAGTGAACATTTTGCTCAACACTTAATTATAATAATGAGAAACTACTTTAATCATATTATAATCACACCATGACATACTTGCATACTTCATAACAAATTCAATAGTCTATGATTTAGGATGAATAGTACTTGCTATCAACATCACAACCACATATTAGACATAGAAGCATTACAATATATGTAACTCAAACTTCATAATTAAATTCAAGAAGAATCAACCTTCATACCTTCTTGACCTTTCATTGCTTTCGTACCTCAATTACAAAATAATATAGATCAAATGCATGATTAATATAAATTCAAGAAGGAAGTACATACTAAACATCAATGTAGTCTACAAAATATTCATCCCCTTCACAATTCACCATATCAATTCAAGGTTTTCATGAATTTTTGAAATAAATGGGTACCATGGGAATCTTGAGTGAATAACAAGAATTAACCCTGAATATATGCTTAAAAAACATTAATTAACGATAATTCATCACAATATTTTCCTAATTTTGTTTTGCAAAGAAGAATCGTCTGTAGAGAAAAACCCTAGTTATGGAAAGTTTGAAAATCTCATTGAAAGGACCTCTTGGGTAAAGGAATGTAAAGAGTGAAGGAAACTGTACCTTAATCAAGATTTTATCCTCATAAATTTGTATACAAAAACTTTGGAATTTTGTCTTCTTCTTCAAGCTCCAAAGCTTCTTCAATGGAGATTCAATAGAGAGAAAGTAGAGAGAGGTGAGATCTTTGGGGTTTTTATTTGAGAATTTAATTTTTGTGACTAAAAATTTGGTAAAACAAATTGAAAATAAATATGTAGACCTCACATGAAATAACCAAAATATCCCTCACATAAGTTTACCCTTTAATAAAGTAAATTTGGAATTGAAAATTTCAGATTTTTGTCGGGGTACAACTCTGCATCACGGAGTTTTTCCCACATGATTTCTGAATTATATATTTGAAAAAATATAGTCCACGACATGTCTGTGAAGCCGACCAAGAATTTTTGTCCATGTAGGACCTAATTCGCGATGTGGACCTATTTCATCTAACACAAAAACTAGGGTCCCTTCATGAACCCCTAGGGCGATCCTTGCGCGTCGGACCTGGATGTTTTAACCCTATATACATATTTTTACCAACTTAAAGTGATATTAAAAGTTTTACACTTCATACAACACTTCCAGACCTTCACACAACTTAAGGACGTTTTATTAGCTCGATTGCACTAGCTTCCGAACGTCTAGGACATTTCTTTACGTCTTGAATCTAACACTTCGTATCTAGTTCTAATACATTAAATAATTCTTAGAAAAAATGATTTAAGTTTAAATTAATCATTTGAGGCTCTAGAAAAAGTCATGAACTTTCAGAGTGTTACGTTATCCTCCCTTTGGAACATTCGTCTCCGAATGACACTAATATTTTTTTGTAGGGAGAGAATAGTATCAATACTATCATCCCAACAAACAACACAACAACAATTAAAAAGCATCATGAGTTAAAGCTCATTGGAGTACTTCACTAATCCATTCAACACATAACATTGCATTTACACATAGATACTGGACTTACAATTTACTTCATATGAGAGCTCAACTTCATAACATGAGGAAATACCTTCTTAACACCAACCTGAGAAAAAAACAACATCACGAGTCACTTAGGCACCACTTCTTTTCAAGGTTCATTAACATGATGAATATCATTTCATAAAACCAACTATACACAAAATCACAAATAAGTGCAAGTTAAGCAAAAGAGCATCTATATAAGAAAACTCTTTTTAGTTAGAACCTTTATCATAATTATGCACATCTTAACAAATCAAGAAAAACTCAACATTATTAATTCGTTCATGTTAAGAGGATTACTAACCTAAACTTTGTCTAGCAATTTTAAGAAACAAGTGAGAAGTTTTGCCAACAATAGGCTATTCTCAAACGGTCTCTTATACTATGAAACTTTTCTAAGGATTCGTATATTATTTTGGTACAAAGTAGTAAAGACTTACCAACCTCATACCACCCAAATAGAGACCTACATCACCTATCATAAGTGTTTCAAAAGGTTGCATTGAAATACTCGAATGGTAGTTATTATATAGTAGAACTCGATCAACGGTAGTTGATCAACCCAATGACCTTTGAAATATATGATACATGCTCTTAACATTTTTTATAGTGTTTCAATAGTATGCTCCACTTGACCATCAATTCGGGGATGAAAAGCGGTACATAAATTTACCTGTGTATCCAACTCATTTTTGAAAGATCTCAAAAATAGAGATGTAAATTGAGTACCTCTATCTGAAATAATTGATAAAGGGATTCACTATCTCATTAAGGTATATTCTTCCGTAATCCTCCACTAAATAAGTAGACTTGACGGGGATAAAGTGAGAGAATTTTTTCAATTTATCCACTGTAACCCAAATTGAGCCATTTTCCCTCCATGTGTGTGGAAACCAAATAATAGAGTTGATACGCTCAAATTTACTTCTCGAAAAGAAGTATAAGCACTCGTATCAATTAAAAAACCCAACTATGAGGTTGGGATTGATCCCATGAGGAAAATTATTTAGTGTTAACTTTAACCTATTATTATTTCTATTTAGTCAAGTCCTTTCCAGGAAACAAGTAACAAAGAGGGGGGTTTTATGAAATAAATGTAATTAGATATTTTTAAGTAAATAAGTAACAGGTTCAAATATTTGATTTTTATCAAGTATTGAAAGTAACCTGTGCTTATGTGTTCCCCACAGGTTCATAACGCAATAATTAAAGCTATAAGACTCTTTTCCTAACATCTTTCATGCAAAGTCATAAGTTTTGTATCCCTAATTCCTTGGTGTGGTAATCAGGAAATTTCAATCGTACCATGGTTCGGCTATGTGTGTATTCTTTACTAAACGTTACCTCCACCTCAAATTAAGCATCATGAACGATGTTTGGCTTAGTAAATACTTCACACCAACTGACACTAGCTTATTAGATAATGTATACTAAATCTAACCCAAAAAAATGAGGTTTTTCAAAGTTTTCATAATAATAGAGTCCTAAAAAAAGGGAAATCTATTTAAGGAAAATATGCTCAAAAACGTGTCTCAATCGACGACTGGAGCGACGTACCGTCGAGGCCCTCCGTCGTTCCATACTTGACTTCTTTTTCTACTGCTTTCTTCACCCACTTTCTGTTATCAATAATTTTTGTCCATATGGAACCTAGTCCACGAGGCACACCTATTTTTTCTAACGCCAACCGATCGCTGCCTTGGGCAGCTTGCTTGGCCAAAGTTGGGGTCGCTTCGTGGACCCCTTGGGCGATCCTTGGGGGGGTCAGACCTCGATGTTTTAACCCTATATATATGTTTTTACCTATTTAAATTGAACTTACATTTTTTACACTTCATAAAACACTTCTAAACCTTTACACAACCTAAAGACGTTTTACTAGTTCAATTGTACCAGCTTCTAGACGTCTTGGATGTTTCTTGACGTCTTGACCCTAACACTTCCTAAATAATTTTAATACATTAAATTAGTTTTATAGAAAGTATTTTATGTTTTACTTCATCATGTTAGGCTCTACATTATTTCATGAACTTTTGGAAAGTTAAATTAATATTAGACTACTTCAATGAATTTACTATGTTTTAATTGAGAAGTCTATGTACACTTAATAAATGAGAGGTTATGATATTTAATGATGAATTAGTCTAGTTTGTAGAATATAACTCATTCCCCTTAACTCTGATTGTGATCTTAACCTGAAATGTGTAATGTTTGGTCAATTGAATTTATTATTGGTTGAATTACTACTAATTAATGTTATTATATCAATTGTGAATATATTAGATGAATTATAGTCCTATAATGTTAGTTCTTGAGTAATTTATCTAGATTATGACTTTGACCTAATTATCCTATCTTAAAGTATGAGCTAGTGATGAATTGTGATGTACTGATTCAATAGGCTTTGTTATCATGAATGGTTATTGTTGAGTTATGATATTATACAATTATAGGGTTTAGTTAGGGTTTTATGGTAACACATTGATGATGGATTATGTAGGAGACTTACTATTTTTACTTCAATTGTGGTTAATTGCTATTAAAGAAGATATTGCATTGAACTATATTTTGTATTAAGATTGATAGGTTTGGTATGATTTTAAATTGAAATTTCTTTACTATGGTTTGTGAGGTATTTCTAAGATGTAAATGTTATAAGGATGGTGATGATTTACCAATGTGTAATATTACGAAGTAATATGTAAATGTGCTAACCTCAGTTATATGAATTGTGATGAAAGGAATATACTCATGCAATTCTTATTAAGCTATGATGATGATTCTTATACAAGGTATAGACCATATGACCTACATTATGTTATGATTATTAATAAACACATTAATTAAATTTCAAAAAAGACTCTAGCTTAGCACCGTGTGAACTAGAATGAGGAATGTCTCTTTCCACATAAGGAAGGTACGATCACTAATTTACTCTTGAGATTTGAGACCATAATGCATGTAGCATAAAGAGGGTCCCAACTATATCTCCTAGTTCTTGAACTATATTGCTCCCACAACAATACTAGCTAGTGGATCCACGTAGTTGCTATGTTCATGTTTTGGGACTATCTTGGCAAGTATTCCTTTTTCCTTCGGTGTAAGGTTCCATGACGCCGGATTCCAAATTATTTCATGTGGTCTATGTAAGATAAGATAAGATGCTCCCAAAAGGTAAAATGAACCAAAGGAATGAATTCTAACTAGGATAGCTTAAGGGGTTTAACTTTTTATAGGTAGGGGTATGAGACACTATTTAAATATTGCACTGCTTAACCTTGATGATTGGTTTCACTTATGAATATGTGTTGGTATATATTTTTAAAGTATGATGATATGTACTCTTATATGATTATGTGAAATTGGATGTTAGTCATGGTTCTTGTTGAGCTTATTTGATTGAGTGAGGTTAAGGGGCTTTGCTTGGTAATTGCACTTGTTGACTTAATGAGGGCTCATGGGTAATTGCCTTGATCTAGTTATGTTCTGATGAACTCTTAATCATGATTGTGACTATTATAACTTGATGATAGAGTTTCGTTGACTGTGTCCAAATATGTATTGTTAATCTTATGATGTACATGCTTTAGACTTAATGAATATGCCTTATTAATTTAGTATGATCTTGTTGAATATGCATTAAACTTTCTTAATGTTAAATAGCAAGTTTTAATGAAATGTCCCCCTTCATAGTGTGATTTGATGATTTGTGTACATGTGGTCTCATACTTAATACAAGTGGTGTACTAACCCTATTTTCTCCCTTTTCCTATAAATTTTAGGTTCCGATCGTTAAAGGGTTTCGATACAATCCTCACTTTCTTAGGGAAATGCCATTGTCAATCATATTAAGTTTTTTTAGTTTTAAGACTCTTATGATCTTTCCTTTTCATTTGGATACTATACATTGTACAACCTATATGTTGCTCTATTTCATTGAGGTATGGCCTAGGCCCAATTTGATATACTCTTGTTAGATGGTTATGAGATGAGACATCCATTTGACACTATCTTATATCTTATAAATCTATGCGCAATAATATTAGAATACTATGTAATATTCCAATGTGAAGGCTCTACGTACACTTGATACATATATTTTGTGTATGTATAGTTCTATGTAAACCTCAATGTAGAAGTAGAGACAATTATTCAAACTTTTCGCGTTTTGACGTATAAATGTAATGATGTAAGCTAAGAGGATAGTCTTAGTTCTCAAAGATGACGACGACGCTAGTTACGTCTACGGGTGCACCCTAGATGTGACATAATGTTATCTTAATTGTTTAATATTATGTTATCACATAGTCTCGCATTCTTGTATAGTTAATTAACATAATTATGTGATATTAACTCTTTAATGTTATATTACCACTTAGTAAGAATGAATAATTAAATAACTAAGTAATTAAGTGACCTTATTTGGTACTTGTAATCCCCAAATAAATTGCATGAATTACGGCAAATACCTACATTTGTGGACCTCAAGGGATTTCTAACACCTTCCCCTCGATGTAATTTGAACCCTTACCCTAATATCTATTTCATTGACCTTAAATTGGACTTAGTTAGGTTAGATAGGTTCCCTAACATGCCTTAATTTGTTATTTGATGACTCTTTATTTAACAAAAATCCCAATAATGTAGTTAGGTCACGATCAAAACCTTTTTTTGTGAATAATGAGGCGCGATACCCTCTATAATGGATCGTGGTCCTTTAGACAGCACATGAAGGCCACTATTTGGGGTTTCGTCAGCGATAAGTAAGGGGATTTTGGTTCATTTCCTAACTATTCTTTCCTAATATTATGTGTAGATTTGCTTACGTAGTAGTCCTATTTAAATGTTGTTAACCCTAGATTTCTGTTACTACAATCACTCTCTCAAATTCATAGAAGAAGAACAAGTCATTCTCTCAAAAATTTTCTCTCTCTAAGAAGCTTGAATAAGAAGGGATCAGCCCAAGGTATAAAGTGAAGTCTTTGACTCCTCCATTGAAGGCAAAATTTTGGATTTGAGGTAATATAGTTTTCTTCCATGGAGACATTTCCTGCATAGAGTTCCCACATTCATCAATTTACTATGTTAGAACTCCTGGATTAAGTTAGGGATTTCCCCTATTTCATGAATTTCTTTAAATATTTATATTTTTAATTGTTTAATGAAGTATCAATATATGGTTTTGTGATTTATTCTCATTAACTCATGTTTGACCGATGTTTTCTGCATATTGATGATTGAAAGTGAATTTTGAGATATGAAAGGTGAATTATGGAATTATGTATGTTCTTATGAAGTGGATTTAAGTGTTTTAAGAATATTTTGAGAGTGAAATATCAACGATATTTTTTGTTGTTGTGTTGTCGAGAGGATTTTTCACATACAAATGGAATCATGAGTATGAAAGGACATTCTATGATATGAAAGGTACTAATGTTGAAAGCTTTGTCAACTTAAATGAACCAATGATAAGGTTGTACTCTAATAATAAGGAAAGATGCAAGTACCCATTCTCTATATTGAAAGACAAGAGGTGATTACCCATGTCACCTAATGTAAACACAAGAGATGGTTACTCTTTCTCCTTTAAAATATAATATGCAAATGATTATGAAATATTTCATGGAAGTTAATCTTAGAAACTAGTGAAAAATTACTGATTACATATGTCCCATGAACTATGCGCCACGATTGGATTGTCTAGATAGACATTAGCTAGTGGATCTACATTGTCTAAAAGTTCACGGTCCTTATCTTGGAAAATGGGACAACAACTTTTTTGGTGTGGTGGGCACAAATTCCATGTTAATATCACCCATAGTTTTATATGTTTGTTAAGGCTACTTCCTCCACGTAAGATATGATGAAATAAGGTTACTTCAAAAAGTGTCACGTACATGTTTAAGATGATGACTATGTGTATTGTCCAATTATTATGACATATTTTCTATCTCTTAATCTAATTTTTTACCTTGGACATTGCATCAAATGAATGTATTTCTTTTAAGAATGTTTTTAAATATTTTATGCATGGCAATAGTACTTGGTACATATGTTGTAGTAATGCATACTCTTTCGTACATTTTACCAATCTAGGGTTTGACATTTCGGGTTGTCAGTTTGATGGATAAGGAGTGTTGGAGAGATTCTGAGTTATGGTCAGCCTTCATATTCGAAGGAGAGAGTTTCATTACCATTTTTTCTTTACTTTATGTTCTGGAACATTATGTACGGGATGTGTCGCGATTAACTCGAATGTAATAGATGACATTGAGACTAAATTTAAATTTCAACTGTTCTATATCAAAATTTTATATGTTGGAACTATTTTTAATCTATTAATATCTATTACATTGTCTATGGATGTAAACTAGCTTTTATGACCCTCTCGGGATCCTATACGCTATTTTACACCATGCGGTTACCTTGGGTTGTCAATACTTTTCTGTAAAGTATTTAATATCAAATTCTTTGCTCGCGAATATTAATATGTTGAGTTCTTTAACGACGAGTTTTTCATAGAAAAGTATTTGCCAACGAGTGGTATTAGGCCAATGTATTTTCCAATGAGTTTAATGAAGTAGTTCTGAAATGGTTTGCTTTATAGATGATCATTGCTAGTTGATGTACTTTTATATGTGGCACTAAACAACTTGAAATTGATATTGACATATTTGAACTATTACCTTTTTTTAATTCTGATGATTGATTTATGAATATTTGTCTTGGTAGTTATGTCTTGTAGAATTTCTAGGTTTGATTGATTTTTGTGTAGGTTGTAGTTTGAGGAGGTTCGGTTTGAGTGTAAGGGGTATTTGATTTAAAGATAGTTTCATTTTCTGTAAGTTGCTTTCTAGGTAATGTATGTTTTGTACTCAGAGCTTGCTTTTAAACTTATTTAGTTTTGTGCCCAGACCTGTGTGATCTCTTTTTCCTTCACTTGATCCCGATACCTCATCAAGGACATCAAGTTGTAACTTCTTGTCATTCTTCTATCCATTTTATTCCTTTTCTTACATTTTTTTTCTTTTGGAATAAAAACATTGAGACTTTTATATTAATTATTAATTCTACACTAATGTATTTAGTGTTCGTGTACACGTGAAACCAAATATTTTGGAGGGTTAATATAAGAATATGTTTTCCACTTTACCTAGTTCATGTTTCTCCATTTTTACTGTTTTCCATTTCTCTTTTATTTTTTTGGTTGTGCCTGACTTGTGATGGAGGGAAAATAAAATTCCATTGCATTCACTTTTGGGTCATGAAAAATTATATTAAAGCTCTATGGTCATAAGAATCACGTGTCTATAAGCCAATTCTAACAGTAGTCTTGAGTATAAATACGGAAATGTCTCTACTTATCTTCAAGTGGCTAAAAATATTGTTCAAAACATTCTTTGATTAATCATTTCTTAATGTGCAGGGTTATCTTTACTAGTACTGAGTTGTTGTGTGTTTGTTTGGTAGACGTTGAGGACCAATGCTTTTATTTCCAGTGGTAGAGGGTAGGTTGTCCTCGAGTCTATTGTTGAGGCCCCAACTAGGGGTACAGATAGATCAAAGCTAGAGTCCATAATCGTGGAGTAGAACTAGATAAATATTTTGCCCTTATAGAAGAAGAAACCAAATGTAGAACAAGAGAGGGTACTCATGAGCCATAATTTGAGGTTGCAGAGGACATTTTCTCATACGAACTCGGAGTTCCATTTTTAGGAGACTTATTTTAGGATGTTTTATGTTCTATAGGAAATTTCTCCGTGGGAGCATACACCACCTTAGCAATAGTCTCAAGGTGTTCATTTTTTGGTGTTCCAACAACCCATGGTTCCTACATGGAGTATTGTTTTAGAGATTGCTCGTAAGGTTATCTTGACGGAATTTGATGAATAATGTTATGAGAGGTTTCATAAGTTGAAACCACCCTAATTTTAGGGTAATTAGCTGTAGAATGCTCATGACTTCTTAAACTAATACTACGATATTCTTTAGGATGAAGGTATGGTTGGTTCAGATTTCCTTTTATATTTATGGTCGTGCCAAAGAGTGGTGGAGGAATTTTGTGAGGACAAGTCTAATTGGATCTCATCTTAAAGAGTGAGATGTGTTTTATAGTTCTTTTATACTTCCTCATTTGGAGTGTTCTCTGCATCATGCTCTTCTTGACTGTTATGCTACGACTATGACCTTAGCAATATCGATTATCTCGAGAGTTGAGCGGGTGGGTGCTACTAGTTATTACCCTAGAAAGGTTATATCCTTCATTTGAGATTATACAGTCATTAATAAATTGTATTTGTGCTACTTGGGTTTTATTCAAGATACTACTTCTTACCCACCTCCCATTGGTTCTATGCCAATGGTTTGAGAGGTTGTATATGTGCTCCCTACTGATATTTCATATGTTTCTTTGGATAGGGATATTAACTTTTCTATTGACTTTGATTGGTCATCAAGACTATCTCTATGTTTTCTAATCATATCGTTCCTGTTCAATGTAATAAATAGAATTATTAATTGTCGTATTTGTTGAGTAAGGTAATTATTCACCATAGAATTTCTCCATTAGGGTGATCCTTTGTTGTTTTTGGGGATTAAGGATGAATCCGTGAAATTTTGTGTACTAATTATTTAACAAATATCCTTCTTCGCGTATTAATGGTTTTCTTATCAATTTTAGGGTGCATCTCTACTTTCGAAGATTTGATATTTGGTTATCACAAGTACCAGATTAGGGAACTTTAGTACTGATATTGAGGGAAAAGAAGCTTAACTTTTCAAAGTGAGTTTTCTATTGATTCCTTGGAACTTTTACACATGTGGTTTCCAAGTAGGGAATTTAAATAGATCTAGCCAAGATTAACGTAGGGAGGAGTTGTAATAGAGCTATGAAGGTTATTGAAGTTTTGAGTTTTGTGGGACTTTCTGGCTATTACCTAAAATTGTTTCAAAACTTCTCTACCATTGCATCTCCTTTATTAGTTTAACTCAAAAGAGTTGTGAGTTTCTAGTAGTCAGATGAGTGTGAGGAAAGATTTCAAAATCTCAAGGCCTTGTTAACGTCAGCTCCACTTTGACTTTACCCAAGGGGGGTGTGGACATCAATGTGTACTGTGATGCTTCTAGATTTTGATTGGGTGGTGTTTTTATGAAAAAACCAGGATAATCAACTATGCCTCTAGAAAATTCATGTCCCATTAAAGGAATTACCATAAAAATGATGTTTAGTTGGCAATGTGTTTGTTCTTATGAAATGGTGATATTAGCTGTACGGGGTTCATTGTAAGGTCGTCACGGACCATACGAGTTTTATGTACAGATTTAGTTAGAGGAATCTGAATTTGAGGGAAGGTAGATTGCTTTAGAAAATTAAGGAATATGAAATCACCATATTTTATCTAGGGAAAGGCAATGTGGTGACTGATCATTGAGTACAAACACTTCTACCGTGGGGATTCTTTCGTCTATTAAAGTGGAGGAGTAAACATTATCTAGGGATGTTTATAGGTTACACACCACTCTCATTCAATTACAGTATATTGAGGGAAAATATTCTTTGATTACTTTTTCTGAGACTCTTTCTTCCTTAGTTTAACATATTTGTTAATAAATTTGATGACAAGAAGTTGAGGAGTACTCAATAATAGGCAATCAGAGGGGAAGACAAGGAGGCAGCCCTTGATTTTTATAGTGTCTTCGGTATTAAAGACATGATTTATATTCTTAATGTGTGTTTGTCGATTAGACTAATTCTTGAGGAGGCCCATTGTTCCTAGTTTTCTATCTATTAAGGCATGATATAGATGTATCATCAATTTAGCCAACAATATTGGTGTTGTTTAATTAAGAGGGATATTACATGTTTTATTTTGAGGATTAATTTCCTAGATGTATATATCAAAGGATGCCTATTCCTACTTGGAAGTAGGAACAGATTATTATGGACATTGTTGAGGGAATGCCTACTACCTTCGGTAGTTATGACTCCATTTGTCTAGTTGTTTATATGTTGACCAGGTCCGCAAATTTTGTCCAAATTTGGGTGAAGTATATGATGGAGAATTGAGTCGATCTTTATATCATTCAAATTGTGCCATTGCATAGGGTCTTAGTTTCCATTTTCTCTAATTAATTTATATTGTTTATTTCACATTTTTGGAATGCATTGCAACATGGTTTACGTACTCTACTATATATGAGTATGAATTTTCCTCTTATAGTCGATCTTCAATTGAGCGGATGATTGAAGTGTTGAGGGACATTCTTAGATCTTGTTTGATTGATTTTTATGCTAGTTTATATCTGTGTTTTCCCTTTACAGAGTTCTCCTAAACCAATATGTATCAATCTATTATTCATATGACGCTTTTAAGGAGTTTTATGGAAGTCAGTGTTGATCTCTGATCAGATGGTTTGATTTAGTTGAGATTAGATTCTTCTAATACAGACTTACTTAGATATTTTATCGAGAAGGTTTGTACTATCCAAGGTACTGTAACGACCCGTTTAGTCGTTTTGAGCAACAAACTTTAATTCTGGAAAAACTGGCAGAAGCGACGGACCCCACGACAGAACGTCATGGGCACGACGGACCGTCGAGGGGGTCTCGTCCCAAAATACTTAGAAAATCTGAAATTGGGTACTGAAAATCAACTCTCTGAACTTTATGACGGAATGGCAGGACGGACCGTCACAGACACTTGGTGGAAATTTGGGTCTCTGAACTCTGCGATGACCTGCAGGACGGACCGTCGCAGGCACGACGGCCCGTCACAGGTTGCGCAAATCCCAGGCAGAGTCGGATTTCTGGTGAAGTTTTAAGGGACGTTTTTGGACTATTCTTTCCTTAATTATAGACTTCGTGGGTTTATATAAATAACTCAAATTCTTGAGGGTTAAAAGAGGTAACCCTAAGTTAATTAGCGGGGTATTATTGCCACCTTCTATTCTTAATTATATACTAATTAGGGTAAAAGAAAGAGGGTTGAATAAGAAAAAGAAGAAAAGAACAGAAAGAGAGGGAGAAACGAACGGGAAAGAGGAGAAACGAGAAGAAGAACAAAGCATTGGGAACTTGCTTGCTTGATTTCTAATCTTCGGTGAAGGTAGGTTATGGTTTTCATGCTTTCATAGTAAACTCTTAATAGAGAATGATATGTATTGGTAGTATTGTAAACCCTACTATATGCTTAATTGTATGTTTGCATGAATATGATTATGTGATTGTGATAAGATAAGCATGATCAAAAATAGTGAATCCCAAATCTTGAAAAGAAACTTTAATATACATTATTAATGATGATGCTTTGGTATAGAAGAAGGCTTGATGAATTAAAGTAATGGGATTGAGGATGCCTTGGTATAGAGAAGGCTTGATGATTTACAGAATGATATTAGTGGATCGGAGTGTCACGTTCCGACACATAGATTTAGTGTATCCGAGTGTCACGTTCCGACACATAGATTTAGTGGATCGGAGTGTCACGTTCCGACACATGTAGGGGATCGGAGTGTCACGTTCCGACACATGTAGGGGATCAGAGTGTCACGTTCCGACACATGTAGGGGATCAGAGTGTCACGTTCCGACACATAGATTTAGTGGATCGGAGTGTCACGTTCCGACACATAGATTTAGTTGATCGGAGTGTCACGTTCCGACACATGTAGGGGATCGGAGTGTCACGTTCGGACACATGTAGGGGATCGAAGTGTCACGTTCCGACACATGTAGGGGATCGGAGTGTCACGTTCCGACACATGTAGGGGATCGGAGTGTCACGTTCCGACTCATGTAGGGGATCGGAGTGTCACGTTCCGGCACATAGAATTAGGGGATCGGAGTGTCACGAACCGACACAAGAGGAGGAAAGATAATGAATTTTGAAAGATGTTAATATACTCAAATCTAACGAACATGATTCCCAAATGAGTATGGTATTGGGGCTTGAGTCCTCATGTGTGAATTTGATGGTACTTATTGATGATTATAGTACTTGTAGTTGTTACATGTTGAGTTTTATAGTTGATTTATGATAATACTTGATATATACTGTTCCCTATTTTGAGTTGGCCGATGATATCTACTCAGTACCCGTGTTTGTACTGACCCCTACTTTTATTGTTTTCTTCTTGTTTAATTGTGGAATGCAGCAAACGTGCCATCATCTTCGACTCAACAGTAATTCAAGCCAGTCTTCGTCACACCGGATCTTCAGGGTGAGCTAACACTTCTAGCTTGAACTGGATCTCCTCCGTCACGTCTTGATGCCTTGAGCCTCCGGCACGGACTAGCTTCTTATGTATTTTTAGCTTTTAGAATACTCTTAGTTTAGTCATTTGATTGTAGATGTTCTTGTGGTGATGACTTCCTGATTCTGGGGATAATGATAAGTTTTTGAGTTATAGAAGTTGATTATTGATTTTTATTAATGAGTTTAAGTCTTCCGCATTACTTTTTGTTGTTTTTACATTGAAATGTTAAGGTTAGATTGGTTGGTTCGCTCACATAGGAGGGTAAGTGTGGGTGTGCCAGTCGCGGCTCAGATTTGGGTCGTGAAAAACTTGGTATCAGAGCATTAGGTTCGTTGGTCTCATCACACAAGAACAGGTCTAGTAGAGTCTTAAGGAACGGTAGGGGGACGCCTTTACTTTTCCTTGAGAGGCTATAAGACTTTAGGAAAAATTTCACTCTTTCATTCTTTCTTTCGTGCTACTACTTGAGTCTAATTGGTATCTAGGCGATACGAATCGGTATCTGACCATCTTCACTCTCTTTCGCAGATGGTTAGAACTAGAGCAACGACTACGCCAACACCAACATCGGCCAGACAAGAAACAACTGAGCCAGCCACTGGGGCTGTGGCTCGAGGAAGAACAGCGGCAAGGGGCCGTGGAAGAGGTCGTGGGAGGACGTCCTCTAGAGGGAGAGGACAAGCACCTAGCCCATCTGATACTAGGGCAGTGACCCCTCCACCGACCGAGGAAGTAATAAGAGAAGGGGAGGATGGGGAAACTGAACAAGTGCAAAATGAGGAAATGCCACCCAAACCTACCCCAGAGATGATCAATCAGGTTCTGGCTTATCTTACCAGGTTATCTGATCAAGGTCAGGCACCTCCAGTGTTTTCTGCGCCAACACCTCCGGTTTCAGAAGTACAACATGCGGCTACTATGGCTCCCCGCATGGATGTTCCATTGGAAATAGGCATGTTTCCACGTCTGACTACTGGGCCTATAATGACAAGTGATCAGCATGAACTTTTCAGTAAGTTCTTGAAATTGAAACCTCCGATCTTCAAGGGTGCGGAATTTGAGGATGCTTATGATTTTCTGGTTGACTGTCACGAGCTACTGCACAAGATGGGTATAGTAGAACGGTTTGGTGTGGAGTTTGTGACTTATCAGTTTCAAGGGAATGCCAAAATGTGGTGGCGGTCACATGTCGAGTGTCAACCAACAGAGGCACCACCTATGACTTGGGCCTCATTCTCTAGCCTGTTTATGGAGAAGTATATCCCTCGGACATTGAGGGATAGGAAAAGGGATGAGTTCCTGAGCCTAGAGCAAGGTAGGATGTCGGTTAATGCTTATGAGGCTAAGTTCTGTGCACTATCCAGATATGCCACTCAACTCTGTTTCTGTCCTCAAGAGCGGATTCGCCGGTTTGTGAAGGGGTTGAGGTCAGAATTGCAGATTTCGGCCTTACAGGTAGTGGCACCGGCAAAATCCTTCCAAGAAGTGGTAGACTTTGTGATAGAAGTGGAAAGAGTGAAGCCAGACGACTTCACCACAACATCGACATCAAAAAGGCTTCGAAAGGGAGGTGAGTTTAATGGTTCGTACACTACAGGACAGGGTTCGGGAAGTTACTTAGTCCGACCAATTCAGTCTTCACTACAGACTGTAGTTGGGGGACCACCACAGACCGGTCAACACTTCTCCGAGGGGCCTAGGATTGACTCCAGAGAATGTTATGGATGTGGGGAGATTGGACATATTAGGAAAAATTGTTCCAGACAAAGTTATAGACCCCCAATAGCTAGAGGTAGAGGTGGTCATGGTAGAGGCCGTTATTCTGGAGGACGTGGTGGTCGTGGTAATGGTGGTCACCAAAACGGCCGAGGTGATGGGCAAACTGGAGCCACTACCTCACAACATGGTAGGGGCAACGGACAGACGAACGATAGGGCCCATTGTTACGCTTTACCTGGGCGGTCTGAAGCGGAGACATCTGATGCTGTCATCACAGGTAATCTTCTAGTTTGTGATTGCATGCCTTCTGTATTGTTTGATCCTGGATCCACGTTTTCTTATGTATCTTCCTCATTTTCTAATGGTCTAAATTTACATTGTGAATTACTTGATATGCCTATTCGTGTCTCTACTCCGGTGGGTGAGTCTGTGGTAGTTGAAAAGGTATATAGGTCTTGTTTGGTAAACTTTGTGGGGAGCAACACTTATGTAGATTTGGTTATCTTATAAATGGATGATTTTGACGTGATTCTGGGTATGACTTGGCTTTCTCCGCAATTTGCAATCTTGGATTGTAATGCTAAAACGGTGACGTTAGCCAAGCCTGGGACAGACCCGTTAGTGTGGGAGGGTGACTACACTCCCAATCCGGTCCGCATCGTCTCCTTTCTTTGTGCTAGGAAAATGATTAGTAAAGGGTGTTTAGCTTTCTTGGCACATCTCAAGGATGACACTACCCAAGTACGTACGATTAAGTCGGTTTCAGTAGTTCGTGAGTTTCTAGATGTTTTCCCTGCAGATCTTCCTGGTATGCCACCGGATAGGGATATTGACTTCTGTATTGATCTTGAACCCGGTACTTGCCCCATTTCTATACCCCCTTATAGAATGGCTCCCGCGGAGTTAAGATAGTTAAAAGCACAACTTCAAGAGTTATTGAACAAAGGCTTCATTAGACCAAGTGCATCTCCTTGGGGTGCTCCAGTTTTGTTTGTAAAGAAGAAGGATGGGAGTTTTCGAATGTGTATAGACTACAGACAACTAAACAAGGTAACCATAAAGAACAAGTATCCTCTTCCTCGCATTGATGATTTGTTCGATCAGTTACAAGGTGCTTGTGTCTTCTCTAAGATTGACTTGAGATCCGGTTATCATCAATTGAAAATACGGGCAACGGATGTGCCAAAGACTTCTTTTCGAACGAGGTATGGGCATTACGAATTTGTAGTGATGTCCTTTGGTCTTACGAATTCCCCTGCTGCGTTCATGAGCTTGATTAACGGGATTTTTAAGCCATATTTGGACCTCTTCGTGATCGTATTTATTGATGATATATTGGTATACTCAAAGACCAAGAAGGAACATGAAGAGCATTTGAGAATGGTATTGGAAATGCTGAGGGAAAAAAAGCTTTATGCCAAGTTCTCTAAGTGTGAGTTTTGGCAAGATGCGGTGTCCTTCTTGGGGCACGTGGTTTCTAAGGATGGAGTGATGGTGGATCCTTTTAAGATTGAGACAGTGAAGAATTGGGTAAGACCCACTAATGTGTCAGAAATAAGGAGCTTTGTTGGGTTAGCTAGTTACTACCGTCGATTTGTCAAGGGATTCTCTTCTATTGCTTCCCAATTGACGAACTTGACTAAGCAGAATGTTCCATTTGTATGGTCGGACGAATGTGAGGAAAGCTTTCAGAAGCTCAAGACTTTGTTGACTACCGCACCTATCCTTACCTTACCAGTAGAGGGTAAGAACTTGATTGTCTACTGTGATGCATCCTATTCGGGTTTGGGTGCAGTACTAATGCAAGAGAAGAGTGTGATTGCTTATGCTTCGAGGCAATTAAAAATGCATGAACATAACTACCCAACTCATGATTTGGAATTGGCTGTGGTAGTGTTTGCATTAAAGCAATGGAGACACTATTTATATGGGGTTAAGTGTGAGGTCTACACGGATCATCGTAGCCTTCAGTATGTCTTTACTCAGAAAGATTTGAACTTGAGACAGACAAGATTGATGGAACTACTGAAGGACTACGACATCACCACTTTGTATCATTCGGGGAAGGCGAATGTTGTGGCAGATGCTTTAAGTAGAAAATCGGGAAGCATGGGAAGTCTAGCTCACTTGCAAGCCTCTAGACGCCCATTAGCTAGAGAGGTTCAGACTCTATCTAACGACTTGATGAGATTAGAAGTAAATGAGAAGGGAGGATTGTTGGCTTCTGTGGAGTCAAGATCTTCTTTTCTTGACAAAATTAAGGGAAAACAGTTTGATGATGAGAAACTAAGAAGAATTCAAGATAAAGTATTGAGAGGGGAGGCTAAGGAAGAACAAATCGATGAGGAAGGTGTTTTGAGAATCAAGGGAAGGGTATGCGTACCCCGCGTCGATGATTTGATCAACACTATTCTGACAGAGGCTCATAGTTCAAGGTATTCTATACATCCGGGCGCAACCAAGATGTATCGTGACCTAAAGCAACACTTTTGGTGGAGTAGAATGAAGCGTGACATTGTGGATTTTATTTCCAAATGTCCAAACTGTCAACAAGTAAAGTATGAACACCAAAGGCCCGGAGGAACGCTTCAGAGAATGCCCATTCCAGAATGGAAGTGGGAAATAATTGCAATGGATTTTGTGGTTGGTCTTCCGAAGACAATGGGTAAGTATGACTCCATTTGGGTGATTGTTGATACGTTAACTAAATCTGCTCATTTCATTTCGGTCAAGGTGACTTATAATGCAGAAAAATTAGCCAAACTTTACATCTCGGAAGTGGTGCGATTGCATGGGGTTCCACTATCCATCATATCAGATAGAGGTACGCAGTTTACTTCTAAGTTTTGGAAAACATTGCATGCGGAACTGGGTACTAGGTTGGACCTTAGTACTGCGTTCCATCCTCAGACCGATGGCCAGTCTGAAAGGACGATTCAAGTGTTGGAGGATATGCTTCGTGCATGTGTGATAGAGTTTGGTGGTCATTGGGATAGCTTCTTACCCTTAGCGGAGTTTTCATAAAATAATAGCTATCACTCAAGCATTGATATGGCCCATTTGAAGCATTGTATGGTAGGAGATGTAGGTCTCCCATTGGTTGGTTTGATGCGTTCGAGGTCAGACCTTGAGGTACTGATCACTTGAGGGATTCGATGGAAAAAGTGAGGTCTATTCAAGAAAAGCTTCTAGCGGCGCAAAGTAGACAAAAGGAATATGCAGATCGAAAGGTTAGAGACTTAGAGTTCATGGAAGGGGAACAACTCTTGTTGAAAATTTCACCCATGAAAGGGGTGATGCGGTTTGGTAAAAGGGGTAAACTAAGTCCAAGCTACATTGGACCATTTGAAGTACTTAAGCGAGTGGGGGAAGTGTCTTATGAGTTAGCCTTGCCCCCAGGGCTGTCCGGAGTACATCCGGTATTCCATGTGTCGATGTTGAAAAGATATCATGGGGATGGAAATTACATTATCCGTTGGGATTCAGTTTTACTTGATGAGAACTTGTCTTATGAGGAGGAGCCTGTTGCTATTTTAGATAGAGAAGTTCGCAAGTTGAGGTCAAGAGAGATTGCGTCCATCAAGGTGCAATGGAAGAATCGACCGGTTGAAGAAGCCACTTGGGAGAAGGAGGCGGATATGCGAGAAAAATACCCACACCTGTTTACAGATTCAGGTACTCCTTTTCGCCCTTCTTTTCCTTCTTTTGATTGTTCGGGGACGAACGATGGGTAAATTGGTATCTAATGTAACGACCCGTTTAGTCGTTTTGAGCAACAGACTTAAATTCTTGAAAAATTGGCAGGCACGACGGACCCCACGATGGAACGTCATGGGCACGACGGACCGTCGAGGGGTTCTCGTCCCAAAATACTTAGAAAATCTGAAATTGGGTACTGAAAATCAACTCTCTGAACTTTGTGACGGAATAGCAGGACGGTCCGTCACAGGTGTGACGGACTGTCAGAGACCCTTGGTGGAAATTTGGGTCTTTGAACTCTGCGACGACCTGCAGGACGGACCGTCGCAGGCACGATGGCCCGTCACAGGTTGCGCAAATCCCAGGCAGAGTCGGATTTCTGGTGAAGTTTTAAGGGACGTTTTTGGACTATTCTTTCCTTAATTATAGACTTCGTGGGTTTATATTAATAACTAAAATTCTTGAGGGTTAAAAGAGGTAACCCTAAGTTAATTAGCGGGGTATTATTACCACCTTCTATTCTTAATTATATACTAATTAGGGTAAAAGAAAGAGGGTTGAATAAGAAAAAGAAGAAAAGAACAGAAAGAGAGGGAGAAACGAACGGGAAAGAGGAGAAACGAGAAGAAGAACAAAGCATTGGGAACTTGCTTGCTTGATTTCTAATCTTCGGTGGAGGTAGGTTATGGTTTTCATGCTTTCATAGTAAACTCTTAATAGAGAATGATATGTATTGGTAGTATTGTAAACCCTACTATATGCTTAATTGTATGTTTGCATGAATATGATTATGTGATTGTGATAAGATAAGCATGATCAAAAATATTGAATCCCAAATCTTGAAAAGAAACTTTAATATACATTATTAATGATGATGCCTTGGTATAGAAGAAGGCTTGATGAATTAAAGTAATGGGATTGAGGATGCCTTGGTATAGAGAAGGCTTGATGATTTACAGAATAATATTAGTGGATCGGAGTGTCACGTTCCGACACATAGATTTAGTGGATCGGAGTGTCACGTTCCGACACATAGATTTAGTGGATCACAGTGTCACGTTCCGACACATGTAGGGGATCGTAGTGTCACGTTCCAACACATGTAGGGGATCGAAGTGTCACGTTCTGACACATGTAGGGGATCGGAGTGTCACGTTCCGACACATAGATTTAGTGGATTGGAGTGTCACATTCCGACACATGTAGGGGATCGGAGTGTCACGTTCCGACACATGTAGGGGATCGGAGTGTCACGTTTCGACACATGTAGGGGATCGGAGTGTCACGTTCCGACACATAGAATTAGGGGATCAGAGTGTCACGAACCGACACAAGAGGAGGAAAGATAATGAATCTTGAAAGATGTTAATATACTCAAATCTAACGAACATGATTCCCAAATGAGTATGGTATTGGGTCTTTGAGTCCTCATGTGTGAATTTGATGGTACTTATTGATTATTATAGTACTTGTTGTTGTTACATGTTGAGTTTTATAGTTGATTTATGATAATACTTGATATATACTGTTCCCTATTTTGTGTTGGCCGATGATATCTACTCGGTACCCGTGTTTGTACTGACCCCTACTTTTATTATTTTCTTCTTGTTTAATTGTGGAATGCAGCAAACTTGCCGTCATCTTCGACTCAATAGTAATTCAAGCCAGTCTTTGTCACACCGGATCTTCAGGGTGAGCTAACACTTCTAGCTTGAACTGGATCTCCTCCGTTACGTCTTGATGCCTTGAACCTCCGGCACGGACTAGCTTCTTATGTATTTTTAGCTTTTAGAATACTCTTAGTTTAGTCATTTGATTGTAGATGTTCTTGTGGTGATGACTTCCAGATTCTGGGGATAATGATAATTTTTTGAGTTATAGAAGTTGATTATTGATTTTTATTAATGAGTTTAAGTCTTCCGCATTACTTTTTGTTGTTATTACATTGAAATGTTAAGGTTAGATTGGTTGGTTCGCTCACATAGGAGGGTAAGTGTGGGTGCCAGTCGCGGCTCGGATTTGGGTCGTGACAGGTACACGACAAAAGACTTATGTTGACTGGAGAGTTTGTGTCCAAGTATTCATGGAGGATAATCATTATTAACTCCAAGTTCCACCCTTAAAGGATGGGATGATTTTTCTAAAAAATGGAAAGATTAATCTTGGATTCATTTGACCCTTTAAGATTATGAGTTGTAGGGGAGAGGTGACCTATAAGTTGGACTTTCCACCTAGATTATCATTTGTGCATCCTTGTTTCATGTTTTCATACGTGAGAAGTTTGTGCCTTATGATTCCCATATACTTCGCTTTGATTTAATTGAATTGGGTCAAAACTTATCTTCTGTAGAGAATCCTATAGACATTTTGCATAGGACTTTTCAAAAGCTTTGGCAAAAGATATTGCTTTAACAATTCTTCAATGGAAGCATCATTGAGTCCGTGAGGTGACTTGGGAGAGAGAGTCTTCTACACATGCAAAAAATCCTCAACTTTTTGAAGTTCCTACAAATTTCTTTTGAGTTACGTTTATGGATGAGCATAGTTTTTAGTGGTGGATAGTACAAAGACTTGGTCGATAATTTTTTTCCATGGAAATTACAATTTTCCCCTCTCGATGCCGCCCCTGAATCTTTTATCATTATGTTTGAAAAGTTTGTTTTGAACATTGAGTTTAAAGTTGAAATTTATTGGTATGTTTTGAGTTATAAAGACTATGTTTTAGATAAAGTGGTTTTTGGTGTGTTTGGGAGTTTCGAGTATTAGAATAGAATTTTCTCAATTCCATTAGCCTCAAATTTTTAACCCTTATCAGCGAGAAATGTTGGTATAATATTTTTTGTATATGAGGTCCTAAGTTGTGATTAACTTTGGTCCACATTTTAGGTTTGAATACTTGGATTGGAATTCTGAAAGTTTTATCGGATTGTGGGGATAATTTTATGCCTAGTCTAAGTCTTCGTTTATTTGTCACCCTTTTTGTTTTGCCTTTATATGTTAAAGTTCATTTCTTATGATTTTTTACACATATTAGGTCAAAGAAACCTTGTATTCATCTTTTAGCGTTTTCTATGATTCTAAAAAATCGAGTATAATTAATTTGCATATGTGGTTTGTGTGTATAGGTTATTGAACAAATCAAGGGTCTTTTTGATGATTTTTGAGTTTGATGATTT
Organism: Solanum lycopersicum; assembly: GCF_036512215.1. Taxonomy (NCBI): domain Eukaryota; kingdom Viridiplantae; phylum Streptophyta; class Magnoliopsida; order Solanales; family Solanaceae; genus Solanum; species Solanum lycopersicum. The sequence goes on from NC_090803.1 coordinate 38,418,544, forward strand.
TTTAGGTTCTTCTGCAACTCTGCACGTGAGTTTGACCTCCACTTTTGAAGGAGACCCGCCGCATTTTCGAAGATCCAGCTTATTTATTCCCGCATTTGCAGGTAGGGTCCATGTTTATAGAGGACTCCTTGGAGTGTTTAAACCCAAATTTAAGTGTTTCTTCCCCATTTTTATATTTGAATCTTCACGAACTCGTTCTAATCGATTCCAAGTGGAATTTTTAATATATAATTATTGTGAAATAATTCTTAACTCAAAATATTGGATTAGCTATTATTATTTTTATTGGATTTATGACTTAAAATCATAATTTTGGGTTGATAAATCGATGTTTCTTCATGAACTTGATTTTCAAACTAAAAGTAGATTTATGAACCGATTTTAAGTTCATTTTCAAAATTACATTACTGAATGAATTCCTAAGGCTTGAGTAATATTTTCAAGCATCAATTTTCAGAATCCAAACCTTATTTTTTAGAATTAGATTTATGGTTCTTGACCCACCTTCTGAGAAATTTATGTGTGCATTATTGCATCAAAATTATCATTATGAATACCTTCTTTTGGATTTATTAAGTTGATTTTTGAAGGTAATCCTGAATGGGAAGAATCAACTATTGGTGAGAGTTGACTGATTTAAGACAAACGACTCCATAAACGTTGTATTCTGATTGAATGCATATGTTTCCTTTGTCGATCGCATGTTGGGAGTAATAGGAATGAGGTTAAGGGTTTTAATTTTGTAGTTATTATATCTAAATGAATAAAAAGAGGTTAAAATGAATTAGTCTCTCTGATGAACATGATAATGTCAGTTGTGTTATTGTGAGCTTTCTTGTTTGGTTAATGAAATGCTTAAAAGCATGATTTTGGACTTAAATTGTATGAATTGTTTTCTCTTACGTGTGGTGTGATATTTATTTCATGCATTTATTATTAGCGTCGTGATGAAACACGTGACTACAGTTATTACGCCAAGATTTTTGCTAGTGGGTGCTATTATGCTAAGGTCTTTGCCCACGAGTGTTGTTATGTCGAGGTCTTTTCTTGCGAGTGTTATTATGTCGACGAGTGTTCTCATGTTGAGATTTCTATCGTTGAGTGTTATTATTCCAAGGACTGTATTGGTGAGTTTTATAAAGACGATGGGAAATAGTTTTGGCTAATGATGTCATTGCCACATGATGCACTTAATAATTATGTGTGGCATACTTGTGAAATGTGATTGATGTAGTTCTTAAGTGTGGCTAAAATAAATTCATTAAGATTGTCTTATTTGATCTATTTGAATTTATATTTCTAAGAATTGATTTATGCCTGTTAGGATTGTGAGTCGTTTATTGCAGAATGCCTAGAATAAGTTGATTTCTATGAAGGTCTTAGTTTGAGGATATTTGGTTGGAGGTGTTTGATTTCTAGCTAGTTACTTTCTAGTTTAGTTTTCGTATTGGGTACCGTGTTATTGGTAATGACCTCTTGCTTATAAACTTTTGTAGGTTTTGTGCCTAGATCTTTTATCTTTACGCTCATTAAGAACATGAAAAAGTTTATGCTTGTCATTTTGCGGGCCCTTCTTTTCCTTTTCTTAAGCTTTGTTCTATTTGATAAGCTATTATTAAGCTTATATTTATTTCATTACTCTGCACTTATGTATTTAGTGGCTTGTACATGTGACAACCAGATTTTGGGGATTTTAATAGATGTATAAGTTTTCCGGTTTATCTTGTTCTTGTTTTTACTTTCCTATTTTCTTTAATTTTCATTTACATGAGGTTAACTTGTCTTGGAGGAAAAATACATGTGCAATCAAGTCCATTTTTTGTTTGTTACATATTTGCATGAATACATTGGAGAAACACATTGAGTCTTTATGCAATACACTCCATACCCACATTGAGTTCTTGAATTGTATCTTATTTAATCCTATTCAAAATCAAGAAAACAAGTGAACATTGCTTGGCAAAACATTTTACAAAGTAAAAAATGATTTTTTAAGTTGTGTCCCATTTTAATGCAATGATTTTTTAGAGTACTGATTTTACATATTAGAAGACTTCTAAGTGTCAATAATCGTTTAGTAATATAACCTAACTAAAAGAGTTGGAGTTGAATCCCACAGGGAGCGGTACATGTTTAAGATTCCATAAGAAAGTATAAATTTATTAAAGTCAATTATAGTAAGACATTATACAATAAAGATTTATGTAAATCAGTGGTTGACGAATATGTCAAATATGAGAGGTTTTGGTTTAAAATATCATCTATAACTACCATAAATAACACGAAAATAATAATGATAAGAGAAGTTCTTGGGATGTGATTTGATCATAGGCGAATATAGACAAACTGATAAATGAAGCAATTATTAAATAGCTATAAATTATTGAATAATCTAGACTTTTGTGGTGATAAACTTTTTCTCGAATAATATACCTCGAATCAAGTTGGTTTCGCTCAAACATCTACAGGCATTCACATAAGAACAACCTACACTTTAGTCCTTTCACTCTCTCAAGTTAAATGTGTGGAAAAGAGTTTAGGATTCACTCTATCTTGATGAACCCATGAAAACACAATACCCACAGACCACCAATTCAGTAACTTAGTTTTAAAACCTCTCTCTCAAGCAAGACAAAAAACATGAGGGTGCAACTTCATTCGAAACTACAATTGTTTAGATTGAACAACAATTACTGACTAAAATCACTTTTAAACAACATTAAAGTTTACAATTCACAATAACAACAAACTAAAGTAGCCCATAATCACACCTTATAAATTAGGGTCTTACCAAGACATCATAAAACTTAGTCTCAATACTAAGAGTTCAAACTCAAATGTTACTCGAATAAATGTTCAGAAACTAAAATCTTATTCCAATTTTTGGATTGACACTAAACGTAATGTCTGAAAATATATTATAGTCGCCAACAATATGTTTTGCAGAGGTTTTTTCAGTGCAGTAATTTTTGCTCATTGATCCGCCCTTTGGTCAGTTCCATTGCATTTTTTCGTTGGCCTTCAACATCCTCAAGTTTGTAACTTTGCCAACACTAAATTGAAGAACTATTTGACGACATGCTGACTGCTCCTTTCTCTCTCCAAATTCATTTTCTCCTTCATGATTTGCCACACTAGAACTTTAGGCGGTCATGAGTCCATTAGGAGACTCGCCAAAAGGACTTGGCGATCACCAGTCCTTCATCTCTTTGCGATTTTAGCTCATTTCATTCATTTTTGCAAATTAGTTCAAGTTTTGTTACTCAATGCAAATACTAAAAAATCAAGGGTTTTAAATTATATATTGACACAAATTAAGCCTTTGAATACACTAAATGTATCCAAATAAAGCACTAAATGAGTCCAAATCTAGGACGCACCACTACCCCATAATGGAACTTTTGCTCGTCCTTAAGTAAAACCCATGTTCAGCAGTTCAAAAAAAATTTCTTAAATAGTGCTATACAAGACTAAATAATGAATGCACCAAACAAGACACAACTTACCTATGCAGGGATCAATTGTGTACTCAAAGATTCAAGTTGTGACTACCCATCATCAAGTATTCTCAAGTTCACTATACTTTCTTGAGTTGCAAGTTAGAGCTCAATAAAGGTGCTCAAATGACCTCACACCAAGAATTATTTCACATTCACACAAAATGGTTCTAAAATTTATATATCCAGAAAAACTATCAACTCTCACACTCTCAAAGATGAACACATGAATGACTAAAACCATGGGTTTGCGTTTATTTTCCAACCAACAATTATTTGAGCTCACTCTAGATAAAAATGGTCTTTTCAAGGCTTGTAACGGGACTGATTGTTAAGGCATCGTCATTAAGACTCTGTTAATTCTATCCTCATGAGATGTAGTATGAACAACACTTCCTTTCCTTCACTCATCATTCTATCTTATGTTTATAGGTAACTTCGTTATTCACTTTCCATGGGATACCAGACACCCAATTTTCTTTGCACTTTAACAACTTCATTCCAAAAAAATTCAGTCTTCTTTCTCAAAATTATGGGTAAAAGGTATTTATTTGCAATTGTTGATTAACCTTATTTTTTCACCACATCCCTAACATAGGATTTTTGACTTAGTTGGTTATTTACACAGGGCATATCTCATGAGGGTTAAGGGTGAAGAATTAAAAAAAAGGTCGCAATTTTATAAAGTTTCTTCAAAGAAAAAGCTCAGTCTAGAAAGGTTTTCAATAGAAGACACGCACTCACAAGGTAGGCCACAAAAGAGGTATAATGTCAAATTGATTCATTCTTTAAAATTATTGCCTAACATCATTTCAACAGCTTGCATCACTTAGTCAATTGGACAATACGGGTGAATTCTAGGTGTCATTAAACATGGTTCATTGTAAGCTCATCACACAAAAAATATACACCAATTTTAAACAGGACTCCAAACTTTTCCTAGTGTACAATGTTAATAAGAAGAGACTCAATTTGATTATTCGCTAGTCCAAAGAGATGCAAAAATTTCACATATTCACTATGTAACTTAATTTTGTCTCATTGGATCCACACGTGCATTTTTGTTCGATTGTGAGCACTATACAAGCCAACAGTATTAATGAAGATCGATACTCAAATTCACAAGAGAACAACTACATTAAAACACAATCAAGAAGTGGTACAATTTTTTAAAAAGGGTAAAAAACAATTTACAATTAAAATAAGGGGCCACAAGATCAAAGATCTCCAAAATACAATGTCAAACCATATTAAATAGGCGAAATGGGCCAATGGACCCTTATACTTGTATGAGTTTGTATTCTAGACCCTTCTACATAATAATTTGCCTACTAAACAATAAACTCAATTAAAATTAAATTTTGAACCCTTCAAAAAATGTGTGTAGTTCACTCTCCCTAACATAAATGGCATTTCATATCCACATCTTATACATTATTGCCATGTCTTAATTATTTCATAACTATTTTTAAATTATTATCTAAAAAGAACTTAAATAAAATATATTAATAACACATTATCTATTTCTCTCACTTTTCCTCCACCTCCCTCAATCCACAACCACCACATATTTCCTCCACCTCCTTCAGCCAACTACGACTAAACTTAGAGGCAAAAAATTGAATCTCATTTATGAAATTATCTAGTGAGACATAACTATTATACTATAGAATCAATTTTCTTATTACTTTAACTTCAACTTCTATTGATAATTTGTGCAAACTACTACATAATAAAGACAGCATACAAATATTAGAATTTTTTTCATTGATCTAAAATGCTTAAGCTAAGCAAATTCACCAGATTCCACTTCTACAACTTAGTTGAACACTCTTAAATTGTTATGGTGCAACATAGACTAACAAACAATCTCCCTTATCCTTTTCTTTTTTTTGAAAATGAGTATGAAGCTAAGAAAAATAAAATTCTAATAAAGATCTCAAAACTCATATGTGCAGACAACGTTTCTTAAAGTTTAATTTTATGTTAGATTTTTAACGCTCTAATAATATGACCACGCACAAACAAACTAAATATCAAAAAAGAAAAAAGAAATCTATGAATATAATGGCGAAGCAAGCCATTAGAGTAAAGTTTCCACCTAAACAATATCATCACATAACACCATAGAAGCCCCATAACCACCAAAGCAAAATCAGTCTTCTAGTTCAACATCTACAACATCTATTGTCACTACTACAACTTACCTAAACACCTAATCATTAATAGAGGTTCAATGGACAAAATAAACAGAGATGTAGATGAAAATGCATTCACAAGGGCGGCAAAGATCTATGTCGATTTCTCAGAACGTCGAAGCAAAGGGAGAAGAAAAGAAGAACGTCGGAGCAAGGGATAACAAAAGGGGGGATTGGGAAACTTAATTTGTTTTTAATTTTTTACTTTTTACTATTAAATTACTTTAAAAGAAAATTAATTGCTTTCACTAGCTTTTTTTAAGTGTGATACCACGCGCTATAACTGAGTCAGCACAATAAATGTCACATAAGCTTAATCAACGGTCAAAGGTCTTAAAAATCTCATATTAATTGAGTTTAAGGGTTCAATTTAAAAATGATTAAGTAGAAGGATTTACATTACAAATTCATACAAGTATAAGGGTCCATCATACCATTTTGCCTAATAAATATATGCACGGTACAATTATCATAAAATTTGGGCCTTACCCACCACAACCAAACAAAAATTTCTTGTCCTCCAATGCAAGAAAATTATCGAAAACTCAAATAAAAATAAGAAAGAGAGATAGGTAAGAGTTTTTCAATTAAAAATAAGAAAGTTTTGGTTCTTCTCTTCATAAACAAGTGCCTCACTTGTTTGTTTTTCTCCTCTTCTCTTGTATGTGTCTCTGATCTCTACCCATTTACATTGCATTTTTGTTTTTCAATTACTATTAGCCTATTTCTTTTTGGTTGGTCTTCATTCTTTGATCCAATTTTATCTGACCTAGGTTGCGAATACTCAAATTGCCTTGTTGAAACTCAAGAAATTGGTTCTTTAGCATTGCTAGTTTGCTTGGTATTTAGGATAGAAACGAGTAGGTTAACACTAAGTATTCCGTTTGAATCATAGAGGATGATTGTGGCATCCTCTGTTCTGTCACTGAATAATAAAACGAGACCCCGATGATGGACCATCGTACCCACGACAGACCATCATAGGTTCTGTTCCAACAGGCCACTATTTGTTTTCTCTAAGTCTCCACCAACTAACACACCTGATGGACCGTCGTTCCCACGACGGTCCGTCTTGCACAAGCGTCATTGTTGTCAGAGACCCTTGTCCTTAAGGTCTCAAATTTTTTTCAAGTGTCCTCTTACGGACATCTACGACTGACCATCATACCCTCGCCGGCCCTTCCTGGACAACCATTCTTGTTGTTAGACACCCCATTCCTAAAAGTCTCCAACTTTTTCTAAGTTTTCTCTGGCGGACATCTAAATTAGACCATCATTAACACGACAGTCCGTCCTGCACAACCCTCATGGTTGTTAGAGACCATTTTCCTAAGGGTATTCATTTTCTTCCAAGTGTCATCTGACGAACATCTACGACGGACCGGCATTCCCTTGACGGTCCGTCCGACACAACAGTCATGGCGGTCAGAGACCCGTCTCCTAAGGGACTCTATACTTTTTTCTAAGCGCCCCACGACGTACACCAACAACGGACCATCATTATCACGATGTTCCATCCTGCTTATCCATCATTATTGTTAGAGACTTTCCTTCAGGGGTCTCCACATAACCAAAATTGAAGTAAGACATGACGGACCCCATGACAGTCCGTCATACTCACGACGAGCCGTCACATTGCCCATCGTGTTTAACTATTACTACAGCTATGTCATTACATCTTTGCTCTTATGTTTATTTGGTGTCATTTTTGCTTGCCTTGTTTGCTCCTTCTAGTACTAATAATGATTTTTTACAGTTACTATCTCTAATGGCACCGAAATAAGATTGAGTTTACATACGTGGGCGTTAAAAGTCTGTCTCCCCTTCTGCCCGACTGGTTATAGGATCTGATGATGAGCATTATCCCGAGTACGTGCCCCTAGGCAGTGCCACTCCAGCACGAGCTGCATGTGCAACTAGAGTTATGCCCAAAAAGGTGCCGTCCGGCATAGTCACTGTTTCCCACTCTGATGAGGAGAGCACACTGACCGTCACACCTTCTAGGTTAGCTACACATGAAGAAGGAGCGTCTGGTTCCTTAGGAGTTTCGTGGTCGAAGGAAGCCTCCGGGTCTGTAGAAGTCCCTGCACCCGCCACAGCTGCACAGTCTGCCTCGTCTTATGAGGCTGACAGCCCTGATTCCACTCTAGTCTCACTGACTGGTGCTCTTACCCCGGTTGCCGACCAGCGCAACCGGTGGTATGTCGACGGGCAATACCAACTATATACAGATGCCAAGTTTCTAAATTATAAAGGTGTCATGACACGGACCCTTACATTGGAGAGGGTGGTCCTTACGGGAAGTCTCCCCACCATACCAGATATCCACAATCTCTTCACCAGACACCAGCTAGAGTGGACAACTCGTTCTTTGGACCGCTATAGTGAGGAGTTTGTCCGAGAGTTTTACACCTCTTGTGTGGCTACTCACCGATCACAAATTGATAGGCAGGCTGCTCCCACCAAACAGACCCCACTTGAGAACGTTAGAGTAAACGGCATCCAAGTCTACATCTCGCTACCATCAATTCGATGGCATCTGTACGGCGAGGATGTTGATGCCAATAGGACACCTCTAACCTCCGAGTTAGACTACCTGTGGCAAATTGTTAAAGATGGCCAATTCTTGTGTGATCCATCACTGAGAGAGACCACCAAGAGGTAGATGGACCTGCACTTATCTATTGATGGAGAGGGTGCTGACTGGGTAACGGAGCCGAAGAGAGACATCAGCAAGTCTAACTCGACCTTCACGGCTATGTTTTTATAGTTAATTATCCGCCAATGTCTTTCCACCATGGGTGTTGATAATATAGTTACATCGGATCGTGCAATTCTGATGGCGTCAATGATCAACGGGATAGAGGTGGATATTTTCCATGCATGATATTTTCCTTATGGAGGTCAGCAGGCGTACCCATCTTTCACATTGATCAGCTCAAGACTCAAATGAGCACTGTTGATTTCGTCCTCTTCACAGATGATGCTAATGAGTTTTGTCCATTAAAACGGCCCCATCCGGAGTTGCCTCAGCTTCGTGAAAATCATCATTATATGGTAGGGCATGCGGGAATGGCTAGGCAGGCTTCTTTAGCAACCACTGACACTATCCGGTCTAGTCTACCCTAGGTAGTACCACTGCCCCTAGCTCCTCTCGCTCAACCCCTTTCCCCGCTCTGGTCCCGCTTGCTAAGGTCCAGAAACTATAGGCATAGATAGCCAGACTTCCTCATCACATCCATCCTTGGATGCAGAGGTTTATTGATGAGGAAGAGGAGCGCTTGGAGCGTAAGATGGACCAGCATAAAGAGCTGAAGATCGTTGAGGTTCATCAGCGCTTAGACGCTTTTAAGTTGCAGGTTCTAGCTTCGCCAGCACCCCAGGTGGAAGTGTCGACCCTTCAGGCTGTGGTTGGGAGTCTGCGCGCAGATATTGATATGATCCTAGAGAGTAGGCTTCCTGATTTTGAGGCCCCTTCGGCCGAGCCAGCTGAGGACAGACTGTTAGCGGCAGCCTTATTCTCCAAATCTGAGATTCCACCACCTCCCCCTCAAGAGAATTCTAAGAGGGGTAGGGGTCGAGAGGAGGATGAGGCTAGAGCAACGAAGAAGGAGCGCTGTGAGATAGAGGCTGCGAGGAGAGCCTCGATTGCTGATGACGAGGCACGTCAGATCAGGGCTGTAGAGTCTGCTGCTAGGTCATCTATATCGAGAGACGTCAAGATAGCGGGAGTCACTACTAATCGTGTTTTTGCTGATGAGGACACTATTGAGGGTGTCCAGACTACATAGGTAGTACGTTCCGGGGAACCAGACTCACTAGCTTGCTGATTGCTGGCGCTTTACGCCCCAAGTTTTCTTCACCTACCACTCTCGTATTTTAGTTTTTTTATATATTGGGGACAATTGCATATATTTTTGTTGATGGTGGGGTAAATGGAAAGTGAGCGCTAGGTTGAAGTTTGAGTATCCCAATTCACGATCTTTTTGGGGGGTTTTCTTACCTATGTTCTTTTTCCCAAAGAGACTGATTATTTTTACTGTTGAACCGACATGTCTATCTCTTGTGTACATAGTATAACTCTGAAACATTATGGCTAAAACAAGAAAGATATCCTAATTTAATGAAATGATGCATGGCTAGGAATAGTATTTGTTAAATTTATGGCTCTAGGCATGACATAGAGATACACAACTGCATGACCCTAAGTCTAAGACTCGAACTAGGTGTCTGAAATCTGGTAGAGTAATGAGATGTCATGTGAGTGTGACAAAAATTTTAATAGTCCACTATATGTACTGAGCTACAACTTGCCTGGTTAGTTGTGCTAAAAGTAAGTTGTAATAAACAATTCCGAAAGGATAATAGGCCCTTATTAATTATAGCCAATTTTTACCATAAAAAATGAAATTAATCCCTCTTTGATTCAAATGATTTGAGCCTAAAATAGACCTTTATTTTTCACCCCAAATGATCTTTTCTTGGAATAATGCGCTAGCCCTGGTCCCTCCTTGGATATGTGCACCTCATCTTATGCCAAAAGCATAAGTTGAGGGTGGCTAATGCAGTAAATAGACTTTTCGTGGCCCTAACCCAACTTTGGGCAATGTGTACTTTGACTCATGGCAAAGCCCTGAGTTTAGGGTGGCTATTATGAGCAATGCTCTGGAATGTGGGGTTGAAAGAACAAAGAGAGAGAAAGAACAAAATTAAAGTGACTCAAGAACAAGTTGAAATAAAAGTGAAATAAAAAAATATATAATAAATACAAGCAAGAAAAGAAAAGAGTCACTTACACAAATGAAGAAAGAAGGGAAAATTTTGTTGTATATTTTACTTACGAGTGCAATAATTCATTGAAGTCCCATACCCACAATTAATCAAGTAAGTAATTCAAGAGATTAAGTAAATGACTTAACTACAATTTAGGGCATGAATATATTTTTAACTCAATACTTATTGACTATACTTATTCTTTATTTGATTGCATAATGTGCATAGTTCTTGGGGAATATCATTAAAGCTTATGATCTTGCTTACATTGTGCAAGGATTCTTTAGAAGCCAATCATTATTGGCTAAATACATTAGTTATTCATTTTGGATAAGCATATTTAAATTCATTATTGTCTTTGTTATTTTCATAATAAAGGAAGCCATTATAAGCCAATTTTATTTTGATTTGTTCATTTTCATGACATGAAGATTCATTATTAGATATACCCTTTACTTATTGCAAACTTCATTGTACATGCTTTGATTATTCTTATAGAAAGTCATTCATTACACTATATATTCATTAAATTTCATAAACCATTCTCTATTTATCATTCCATTTATTTCATTAAATTCATGTTAGGGATGTCATGGGTTATTTATATAATTTTTTCATGTTTTATATATTATATATTTCATATCTACAGACATTGGAATTTTGGATGAAGCATTAAGGCATCTGAATTGAGGTCCCAACATATGGGACCTCAACCCGATGGCCTTCTTTAGCAAACATTGAGTCTGCTTCATTCGTTCATTCATACTTCATATTATTTCATTCATTCGTAGTGTGATGCAAACACCAGCTACACATAAGATGAAGTTTAAGACTCTCGTCGGGATCATGAAGTTTTATGATGAAGAATGACCTAATGTATTTACTTGATTGTGATTTCACCTCTTGATTGTCTTGACAAACACCTTCAGTATCGTTCATTTCATTATCTTTCATACTTTGAGGAACTTCAACCTTAATCGACAAAGATCATGTGAGCTTCATTAAATCTGGTGCCTTCCCCACATCGAAAAAAAGTGGAGTTACTTGCCAAGGTGAAACAAAAACATGCTAGCGTATATAGGGAATTGAACCCTACTAGAACCCTATGTTGACAGCATAGGTTCAATGACTAGGAGATATAAGGGGACCCATACCAGCCTAAACGAACAGTCTCATCTTATGAGATTTACATGAACCTCTGCCTTATGTATGAAGGAATCACTACTCATAGCTAGCCTATTGGTGCTCAGTAAAATGATCCATTACATTCATCTCACACATCATAGAAGCTGGCTTCTAGCATGAGGGAATCATTGCTCATTAGATGATTTCTCAATTCATCATTAGTATTAAGTGTGAATTGTCCTTATACTTACATATAGAGTATGATTGAGACTTGTCTCTTCATATTCAACACTCTCTTGGGTGAGTACTTTTAGTAACCTTTACTTAGGCTTCGTTGATACTTGTCTCACCATTCATATTAGCCTCTTATCATGTTGTCACCATTTTAATTAGCATCGTAGATTAACATAATTACTCACCTTATTATGTCCTTGGTCACTGCTCACTCTACATGATCATTTTAAATGGTTATGCCCTTAGGATACTAGGCTTGACACTTGGATGCCTCGTACCTAATGTTTTTACAACTGATGAATTTCTAAATTTTAGCTTAGGGTGTTCATTGCATGTATATTTCCTAAACAAGCTCCTTCATACTTAGATATATGGATAACACCATTTAAGCCAAATTTTTCTAATATGCTCGATATTTTTATTATTGGTATTATAGAGAAATTGGCTATAACCCCTTAGCCAATATTACTCAATATTGGGCATTGGGATGTCTATGTATCCCCAATACACATTCTTAAAATCGTATTGGGCTCTTCACTAGATATAAGATTTTTCAGAATGTTACAAGGAATGAGTGTTCGAGAGTACTCTTTCAAATTCACCCAACTCTCTAAGTATGGTCCAAGCATGGTACCCAACCCTAGGGCTAGGATGAACAAATTTTTGATGGGAGTGTCTATATTGGTCGAGAAGTTGTGTCTTATGGCAATGCTTCTTAATGACATGGATATCTCTAGGCTCATGGTCTTTGCACAACGAATTGAGGAGTCCAAAATTAGGGAGATAAGGCAAGAGGTTAGGAGTCCTAGGTCGGATGATTCTAGTAACCAAAAGCCTTAGAAGAGGTTCTATCATCCAGATTCTTCCATTGTAAACAAGGATAGGGCTCCAAATTAAAATTCCCAAGGTGGTGAACATTCTTTTTAAAGGACTAGTTGCCCTACTTGTGGGAAGCAATATTTGCATACGTGTCTTGACGGAATGGATGTTTGTTTTGCATGTGATAGTAAGGGACACAATATGAGGGATTTCCCTAACACCAAAGCAAGAGGTAAATATGTAAATCATGCTTCCGTAGATCCTAATGGTCCAAAAAAGAACCCTTCCTATGTGATGTGAGCTAGGAAGGATAACTAATCTGGATATGATGGTTTTGTAAGCTTTAACTCTTTATGATTGTTTTTTTATGATATGAAATTAGTTTATATGGTTTTATATTTCATATGACCATGTCATCTTGATGAATTGCTCAAAAAGTGAAATTTTTAAATTTTTTAGTATGTTGGGCAGTGTTACAGTGAACCTCACTGTAAAAAAAATTGCATTTTGAAAATAATTTTCTTGTCTTGAATTGAAGTTTTAAAGTGCATTAAATTATTGTATATGAGCATGTTTAATGTTGGAGAATGTAGTTCCTACATAGGAGAAGGTTAAGGGTATGTTTTGAATATGTTGCTAAGCATTTGAAAATGTCAAATGATGCTCCTTTCTAGTTGATGCCTTGATTTTTTAGTTTTTGAGCCTTTATTTTAATGTGTGATGTGATGCTAAGTGACTCCTTGTTGTTATTGATGTTTTAGTGTAATTCTAGGACGAATGTTATTCTAAGTGGGGGAGAATATAACTCCGCAAATATGAACTAAGATTAACTAGAGCCTCACAAGTGTTTCTTGAGGTAATTTTCTTTTTAATTGAGATAATTTAGTCTTCTTATTTAGTGTGTGAATTTTGGAGGTCAAATGTCAAAGAACCACCATGAAGTTCGGAAGGTGTGACTTAGAAAGTGTTATTGTGTCTTGTTGTGTTTTAGTGAGTTTTACGTGTTTGTTTTGCTTGAAACGGATGTGAGGTGTCCCTAAGACATATAATACTTAGTTTAGGATTTTAATATCCGGTCACGACCCAACCTAGGACCCAAAAGGCGAACTAGATGAAGGGCCCAAGACTTAAACCAACACTTCCAAGGTAGTGTCCTATCGACGAGCCAATCGACGACCAGTCAACCAGGAGACACACCCTCAACTTGGTCCATCATTTGGACCAGAAATCCTACAGGTTGGTGAGTTGCATTCCAAACCCATGAAACCCTTACCAACGGTCTGTCCTTTGACTAATGGACCATTGCTTGGTCCGTCGATGCATGTTAAGTCTTGGGGTGTTTTTTTAATTCACCCCACGTCTTTCATGACCCTATGATGATACTTTTACTTTTTTTTAAGTAATATTAGGTTAGTTTTAAGTCCTAGACCTAGAAAATACCCCCCACTTCAAATATTCAAACTCCCCCTCTAAAGAAAACACTCTCAAAGTCACCATTGGAGCTAAGACTCAAGGAGCGAGAGGTGGCCTGGTTTGGACGTGTATATTCACAAAAATTAGTGGTATTCCTTTTCTTTGAGGTATGGTAATTATCCTTGAACCCTCTTCCATTCAAGGAGTCATTTCCAAAGGATTTCAAAAAGGGTTTTCAAACACTATTTCCTTCCATCTGTGACTTTAAGCATGGGTCTTCTTGTAAAAGTGTTCAAAATATTTAACTATGTTTATTATTGTATGAATTGATGATTTTGATGTTAAAAACCTACTGAACTCATGTATATGCATATTTCAAACTTTTAGCTTAAGAAATGGGTTAAGTGAGCATGTTAGGGTAAGGTATGCACTTTGTGAAGCACGTAATGTGTGTAGGTTGAATAATGTCATTTTACTAAAATATCCCTTTTCATATGTTTTTGCATATGGCATACTTAGTACATTATTTGTACTAACCCCATACTTTTCTATACCTTATAAGTATAGGTTGAAGACTTTTTCGAAGATTCAAAGGCTAAGCTTGGGAAATTCACTCTCTAAAGAATCGGTATGTCCTCATATATTCGAGGACATAGTCTATTACATCCTAATTTTATTATAAAAAGTTAATATGTATTTGACTTCAATAAAAAGGTCGTGTCCCTATGATATAATAGGCCGTGTCTTAAGTTTGGCGTGTGACGATGACATTTCTCAAGTATTTATGAAAGATTTCCTTTTTATTATTTTATTCGTGAAAAGTTTCAATTCCGCACTACTTTTCATGTCTTATGTAATGAATGATAGTTAAAGGTCCTGTACAAGACCCAAAACATTTCAAGTATGCCTTACAACGAAATGAGGGTTCGTCCTAACTTCTAGGGAGTACGTTCAGGTGTTGACACAATCTTTAAGGATCTTAAGGTATGGGATGTCCTCAGTCTTTGGATCTCTTTCCTTAAGAGGCTCCTTTTACTTGATATCAAAAGATGTTTAAAATATATGTTTCCTTTTTATTCTTAAATTGATCTTTCAAATTGGATTCTTATTATTTTCCTTTGATTATATATGATAAAATATGGTTGTTTATAGAATAATTGTAGTAGTTCTTGATCATTTTCTTAGTTTTTGATGAATTGGATGATTTACCCTAACCTTAGTTATGAATTGGACTTCACGATGATTAGGATTGTTAGAATAGGTTATGTTATTGCTTAATTCAGTTTATTATGATTATGATGAATGAGTTATTGGAAAAATGTGATTAATTTAGGGTGAGATTCTTGATGATGACTATGGAGGCTATTTGGTAAGACATTCTGATCCTCTACTATTTACTTCAATATTGATAGATTTTAATTGGTGATAATGTGATGCAATTAAGTATTATATGCTATTTAATTCGGATGATATGATGTGATTACAATTATGACATGATATGAGTATATAAACTGTGAGATCATTGTGAGTATATGTTAATGCAAGTTTGAAGATGATTTCTCTTATGTTGCTTTGATCATAAGATGATGATATCTTGAGGGTCTTCATCTGCTTTTGACCCAAACAACATAAGAGTGTGCATACTCGTAAAGTCTCTAAAATTAGATGTTAGTGCTATGGTAACACCCTAAAATGAACTAAGGTGAACTATAGCCTCATGAGTTTTTGTTGAAATAAATTTAAGTTAAAATGAGTTATGTTGATGTTCTTAGGCAGTGTGTGAACTTTGGTTGAGTTTGGAGGTCAAACGTCCACGACGTTCTGAAGATATGCCTAAGATAGCGCATGTGTGTAATGATGTTTTTTAATGAGTTTTATGTGTTCGTTTTAATCTAAACTGGTGTGGGATGTTCCTAATACCTAGAAGACTATGTTAAGGGGTTTAACATTCGGGTACAACCCCACCTATGACCCACAAGGGGCCCTAGAAAAGGGACCAAAACTGCCTAGGCAGTATTCACCACTGAGACCAAACGACGGCGAGTAGGTCAACAATTGTCCCGTTGTATTGGTCCATTGATCGTATATGAAAGTTAGGTTGTAGGCTCCAAGTTGAGGTACCTATCAACCCATGAGACCCCACCAACGGTACATTGATTGAAAAATTGTCATTGGTTAGGTCCATTGATATAAATGAAATGAAGCTTATGCGTAAGCTGTGTTCACATGTACACACACACACACACTTGAATGAATGATTGAAGCTAAGTTAAGTCTCAAAGGGGAGTTTTGGGGTGAACACTCTTCCTGAGTTGAGATGAAGTATTTAGTAGCAAGCCCACTACATCCCATGAGCTTTCTAAGATGGGTTAGATGATTAATGTCCTTCTTGAGTTGAGATATGGTGCTAACTATTTATCCGTAACCTATAGTTTATATTGTTTAGAATCTGTGGGAAGTTATTCCTAAAACTTGGAGGATATGAAGAAAAGGTGGTTACACTTCGTGAGTTTAGATGTTGTATTCCAATGCACGTATTGAGATGATTACTCCTCGTTAGTATAAAATGAGTTACTAAGTAGAAATTTTCTTATCCCTTAAATATGCACCCGCATAAGTGTAAATATTGGTAAAGGCATGTAAAAGCTAAGCGAATGACCTCATTCTAGGCATGGGAAGATCCATCATGTGATAGAGGTTAATATTGGGATCCCATGTCTCTCATGGTCTATGTCGGTTATGCTAACTCACACAAAAGCATTGAATGTGTTAAGTCTTCTTATGGAGTGTTTTAATTAGTATAGGTAGTGGAATGGGACGCTATTTATCCATTGGACTAGGTAGGCAATCTGGAAGGGAAGTCTTGATGAGTATTATTTGAATTGAATGAACTAAGTCTCCTAAAAGAACGTACTAATTAGGGTATATGGTTGTATGGGACGCTATTTATCCATTGCAATTGGTAGGACCTATGAGAGGGGTTTCTTGGTACCAAGTCTTATAAAAAATGTACTACTTAGGGTAGGTGGTGGTATGGAATGCCCTCTAGTCATTGCACTAAGTAGGCATTCTGAAAAGGAATTCTTTGTGTGTTTTTTGGATTTCATCTATTGTATTGCAATTGAGTGGGTGCTTGTTATCCCGAGTGTAGTACGCCGTAAGGGAGGAC
Organism: Solanum lycopersicum; assembly: GCF_036512215.1. Taxonomy (NCBI): domain Eukaryota; kingdom Viridiplantae; phylum Streptophyta; class Magnoliopsida; order Solanales; family Solanaceae; genus Solanum; species Solanum lycopersicum. The sequence goes on from NC_090803.1 coordinate 38,435,772, forward strand.
GTCTTGAGGGTCACTTTAGTGTGTATTGAAGGAGGTATACATGTACTTTCCTCATGTCTTACCTTAGTGAGTCTTAGGATGAACCTTTGAAGGGAAACTCTAACAGGAATGTTGCTTATTTCTTATTGGGAATACTTTCGAAGTTCATTATTTTAAAGTCTTGTAGTTCACTGTAAAGGTCATATGAATTAACTGTAACATTGGTCGTTTTACTGTAATTTTCTTCTTTTGGTCAAAATTGTGGAAATCCTTCTCTAAGTGTCAAATGATATTCCTTATGATGTTTTACTTCTGTATTCATGAATGTTTTACTTAATTGTCATGAAAATGTGTTTTTACTAAAATGTCCCATTTTGCATGTTTTTGCATATGACATACTTAGTACATTATTTGTGCTAAGCCCATACTTTTCTATACTATCTAAGTATAGGTTATGGAAGCAAGGTTCAAGTCTAGAAGGCAAAGCTTGCGAAAGTTCCTCTCAAGACCAAGTGTGTCCTCACATATCCGAGGGCATAATTCCTATCTTCTTAGTTTAATTATGTTAAGATTTATTTTGTATCTCTTTCATGTGTAAAGGGTCGTGTCCCTAAGTTTATTATGTCGCATATTATGTTGGCTTGTGACGATAAGCTTTTCTCTGTATTTATAAATATTCCCTTTTTGTATTAAATTTCATGAAAATTTTTAATTCCTCACTACTTTCAATGTCTTATGTAATGAATGATAGTTAAAGGGCTTGTACAAGACTCCAAAGGGTCAAGTACGCCTTGTCACGAAACGAGGGTTCTCCCTAACTTCTAGGGGGTATTTTCAGGTCTTTATAGACTTGGTATAAGAGAATAAGGTTATTGGAAATAGTTTAGGGTCTAAAAATCCCACAAGACACCTCTAGTAGTATCTTGATCATTGGTGTGAGTCGTGATATATCTATGTACAAGAGGCTGTAGGACTAAAGAGTTTAACTTTCTTCATTACTCTTCAATCATGCCATAGAAGTAAACGTAATAAGGCCTCTCTATCTTGTGTTGCCTTGTCCGGTGGTCTTCTATGTGTGATTTCTTGGAAATGGAGATGTTGCCAAGTTTGAGGGGAGGAACGAATGAGTTTTGAAATTACGATGGTTTTGTGGATAAACTAGTAGATGTGAAGGTATGTTTTGAAATAATAGTGATGTGATGCCATTTATTAATAGGTGTGATTTATGAGATTGAAAGTGCTGTGATGAGAAACTTTATGGTGGTGTAGTTCTAAGCATGGTAAGAATTATAATGATTTAATAAAATGCCTTTGAGAGAAAATGAGTTATCTTGTTATTATATTCAACGATGGTAGAAATGCTTTAAGGTATAGATTTGAGGAATGTTGAACGAATTTGGTGATTTTTTATGACTTTGAGGGCAACCCTCTTGTGTGGATGATGATTGAATAGTTATTCTTTGATTTGGTTAAGGTTCTTGTGTAGGTTTACACTATAAAGGAAATATGGTATGAATACCTAGTAAGTGAGTTTTGTTTCATGAAATTTAGTTAAGTGATGCCTTAGAGTTGAATGAAGTGGTGTTTAAGAAAGTTTGTTTAGGCTTGAATCCTAAGAGGAAACTATTACGCTTACCTTGTATGTTTGATGTTTACTCTTCATATGCATGAGTTGGGGGTATTATGAGTTCCTACTTTTTGAGAAGTATTATGGTGCCTTGAATTGTAAGACCTTGAAGATGGCTTTACCCTAAGTGGGGAGAATGATTTTAGTAGAATTGCATGTAATGTACTTAGTCCAAGAGAATCCTCAAGGGTCACTGAGTGGGAGTGGGAGTGGTAGTATGGTATTCTACTCTCACATTGCATTTAGTGAAACTTACAAAGTCTCTTTGAAGTAATTTAGTGTGGTCTTGTCCCTCATATTGAAATTTTAAGCATCTGATATAGTGAAGTCTTAAATTCAATGTAAGTAAGTTCAAATTTTGAGAAAATTTGAATTTTTCATGAAATATGGTTTTAATCTGTTATGAGATAAGTTTATATGGTACTATACTTCATATTATCATGCCTTTTTGATGAATTGCTCAAGGAAATGAATTATTTGAAAATTTTGACATGCTTAACAGTGACACAGTAAATGGTCACTTTAAATTTCTCATTTTTGAAGAAAATTATTTTGTCTTGAATTGAAGTTTCAACGTGTGCAAAAGTGTTGTGTATGAGCATTTTTAATATAGGAGAAGGTAGTTCCTCCATAAGAGAAGGTTAAGGGTGACTTTCGATGTTCGTGAAGTTTTGGTAAAAGTACTTATGTTGCTAGTGTTTGAAAGTGTGAAAATGTTCTCTATGCTTTTGATTCCTTGATTTAGAGTTTTTGAGCCTTGATTGCAATGTTATATTTGATGCTACTTGAGTCCTTGTTGTTCTTGAAGTTTTATTGTCATTCATGGACGAATGTTGTTCTATTTAAGGAAGAATGTTACACCCTAACACGGCTAAGGTGAACTAGATCCTCATGAGTTTTTTTGAGTTAAATTGAAGTTAAAATGATTTGTGTTGACGTTGTTAGGCTGTGTGCGAAGTTTGGAGGCCAAACGTCCAAGAAAGTCCATGACGTTCGAAAATATGACTTCAATGGCGCTTGTGTCTTGAGTGAGTTTTATGTGTTTGTTTTAATTGAAACTGATGTGGAATGTTCCTAATATAAAATACTATGTTTAGGAGTTAACGTTCAATTATGACCCCACATAGGACCCACAATGGTCCCTAGAGAATGGCCCAAGACTTTGACCCAAAACTGCCTAAGCAGTGTCCACCAAAAAGACCAAACGAAGGTCAATAATTCAACCAATGGCCCTTCGTCTTGGTTTGTTGATTGTACCTGCATGTTAGATTGTCAAGCTATAGATGGACCTAAGTATCAACGCACGAGACCCCACCAACGGTCCATTGATGGACAGACGATCCGTTAGTTAGGTCGATCTGTGAGGCCTACAAAAGCTATAATGGGGCTGCCTTGGATTTGGGTGTTTGGTGAATTCACACCAAGTATTTTATGACACTAGCAAGTTAGTTTTAGGGTTTATTAGTAATATTAAAGTGTTTCAAACCTAATACCTAATTTTAGACCTCATTTCCTAAAAACCAAAAACCCCTCTCCCTTAGAATTCTCTGTAAAGTCACCATGGAAGCTAGAACTCAAGAAGTGCTACGAGGGCTGTTGGTGGTTGTTTTCCATCAAAATTTATTGGTATTTATTCAATGTGAGGTATGGTATCCATCCTTGACTCTCTTTCATTCAAGGAGTCCATTCTAATAGATTTTCAGAAAGGGTCTTCAACCCTAGTTTCTTCTATCTTAAACTCTAAATATGGGTCTTACATGAAAATGTTTTAATTACTGAATAATGATATTTCTAATATTATTTTATGAATTTATGTTTAAAACTTCAATGAAATCATTTTAGAGCTTTTCATCAAATTTTGACTTAAGAAATGGGTTAAATGAGCATGAATTGGTAGGGCCTTTGAGCTTTTGTTTTTATGATATTGTGGTTTAGCTACTGCACAAAAGTCTTTATTATGATGAAATATTGAGTAAAATGTTATTGGTGATGAAAGTTTAGACTAAAGGGTATGTTGGTTATGTTATTTAGCTTCAATTTCGAAATGCTCTTGAGTGGTATGGTCCACCTTCTTGGTGGCAGTGTTTACTTGAATTGTATGAATGAAAAGATTCTAGTTTATTGTGAATGAGGCTATTAGGGCTTTTCATGTGAAGTAAGACGATAAATATGTAATTCTTGTTAAATATACCTTATAAAATGATTATGTGAAGTAGACCACAGTGTATGCTTGAATAATGTTATTCTTGTTAATTGTTTTATGAAGCTTGGTTTGAGAAGTTAGTTAAGGATAACGTATAAAGGACTCCAATGATTATGTGAAGCATGTAAAGTGTATGATGTGATTAATGAAGGTCTAAGTATGTATAAAAGTAAAATGTAAATGAAATTTTGTGGAAGGTGTTCTTACATGTACATACACACTCACACTTGAATGAATGAATTAAAGATAAGTTAAGTCCTAAAGGGGAGTTTTGCGGTGAACACTCTTCGGGAGTTGAGATGAAGTGTTTAGTAGCAACCCCACTACATCCCATGAGTTTTCTAAGATAGGTTGGAGGATTAATGCCCTTTGTGAGTTGAGATGTAGTGTTCACAAGTTATCCTTAACTTATAGTTTATAATGTTGAGAATATGTGGGAAGTTATGCCTAGCACCGCGAGTATATTAGGAAGAGGTTGTTACACTTCATGAGTTGAGAAGTTCTATTCAAGTGTACCTATTGATATTAGTACTCCAAATTAGTAGATAGTGAGTTAGTTTGTAGCAATATCCTTATCCCTTGACTATGCGCCCGCATAGGTGTAGCAATTGGGAAAGACATGTAAAGTTAAGAGAATAACTTCATTCTATGCATGTGAGGATCCCACATCTGATAGGGGGCAATATCTGGATTCCATGTATAGCTCTCATGGTCTATGTCAATTAAGCTAGCTCCCACAAAAGCAATGAATGTGCTAAGTCTTCTAAAGGAGTGTTCTAGTTAGGGTAGGTAGTGAAATGGGACGTTATTTATCCATTCCACTAGGTAGGCAATCTGGAAGGGGAGTCTTGATGAGTATTATTTAAATTAATTGAATTAAGTATCCTAAAAGAACATACTACTTAGGGTAGGTGATGGTATGGGACGCTATCTATCCATTGCACTAGGTAGGACCTTCCAAAAGGGGATTCTTCATGCGGTGTAATCTAAAAGAATGTACTACTTAGGGTAGGCGGTGGTATGGAACTCCTTCTACTAATTTCACTAAGTAGGCATTCCGAAAGAAAATTCTTGGTGTATTGTTGGTTGTTCTTCTATTGTATTGCGAATTAGTGGGTGCTTGTTATCCTGAGGTGAGTATGCCGAAATGGAGGAAGTCTTGAGGGTATCTTTGGTGTGTATTGAAGGAGGTATACCTGTACTTTCATCATGTGTTACCTTAGTAAGTCTTAGGATGAACCTTTGAAGAGAAACTACGACAGGAATTATGCTTATTTCTCATTGGCTATACTTTTAAAGTTCACTACTTTAGAGTCTTGATGTTCAATGTAAGGGTCATATGAATTCACTATAATATTGGTGGTTTTATTTTAATTTGCTTCTTTTGTTAAAATTATGGAAATCCTTTTGTAAATGTTAAATCATGTTTCTTTATGATGTTTTACTTCTATATTTGTGAATGTTTTACTTAATTTGTATGAAAATGTGTTTTTACTAAAATGTCCATTTTTGCATGTTTTTGCATATGCCATACTTAGCACATTATTTGTACTAACCCATACTTTTCTATACTATCTAAGTATAGGTTTTAGAAGAATTGTTGAAGTCTTGAAGGCAAAGCTTTGAAAAGTTCCTCTCAACACCAAATGCGTCCTCATATATCCGAGGTCATAATTCTTATCTTGTTAGTTTCCTTATGTTAATACTTATTAATTATCTCTTTCAAATATAAAGGTCCGTGTCCATAAGTTTATTATGCCGTGTCTTGAGTTGGCTTGTGACGATGAGATTTTCTATGTATTTATAAAGATTTTCTTTTTATATTAAATGTCTTCAAAATTTTTAATTCCGCACTACTTTTCATTTCATATGTAATGAACGATAGTTAAAGGGCTTGTAAAAGACCCCAAAGGGTAAACTACGCCTTGCCACAAACCTAGGGTTCTCCCTAACTTCTTGGGGTTACCTTCGAGTCGTGACAACTAGTATGTGGAGGCATACGGGTTCGAACTTTCTAATTCACTTGATATGTTATAACTTAGAATTGAGAAGTGAGGGCATTAGCTTGGGAAGTCATGGCTTCGTCAAAATAGAGAATAATTTGCCCTTATATCTTCATCGGTAATCGGTGGAGGAACAAGCAAAAGTTGATCACCCTTAAAAACATACTCATATGGAGTGACTTGATTGTCTTGTGGAGGAGCTTGGTTGTCATGTTATCCCGCAATTGCAATCCCTTGCTCGACCTTTCTTGCGGCTTAGAGGCACGACATAAATAAAGGCTTAGATGAAAAGCACACCTAAATAGCAATCTAGAGGCACGACATAAGAACACAAGAAGATGAGGATTTCCCAATGATCACATAGTCTCTCATTCATTAGTGTGGCGCTCTTTAAAATTATGAATAAGAATATACATAGACGTGGTTTAGTTAGACATCGATCCTAAGGATATTCAACCTCAAGCTGTGATACTAAGTTTATCACATAACGGGAGCACCCTAGATGTAATAGATTTCATCCTCAAAGAGGATTTATACTAGCCTCCTAGCATTCGTCATAACACATCAGAGGTTAAATTGAGCGAAAAAGGTTTACATAGACTCTCCCTTACACATTATATATACATATGGAGTTTATATAGACTCCTCACATAGAAAGCACTACATAGGTTTCTCTTTTATTTCACATACATAATATACGAATATATTCTATAGGAAATTGTCTCACATTTAAATCATCTTGATTGAATACAACATTCGATCATAGCCCTTACTTCATTACAACTAAAGCCACATATAGGAAAATATAATAATAGTCTTCAAATGAAAGTAAATGGACAAAATTGTCTGTAATACTAAAAAAATATCCAATAGCTAGATAGTGGCATCGTTCTTAGAAGGTGAGGACCTACTAAATTTGGAGAATGATATTTCAAGTTATCTTCAATGTCCCTCTAAAAGCTCAACGGTCGGAACCTACGTTATTGTAGAAAGTGTAGAAATAGGGGTTAGTACACACTTGTATTAAGTACAGAAACAAGAACATAAAACATATGAAATCATGCTTAAGGGGACATTTGTTCAAAACCATCCCAAGTTACTTCGAAAAGCCTTTTGAACATAAAAGAACCCATAAGCCAATAGTCACATATTCTTCAAGAAAAATTCATATACAACACAACACCAACATCATCAAGTATAACAAAGTCAACATGTATAATAGCATCTTTGAGTACATAACCAGAATAACTCTAACATCATGTCATAACAACAAAAAAAGTTAATAGTTCATAACATTATAACAAACACAAGACACTTAATCATAACCCACCATCATGTTTACAAGTGCAATGGATAAGTAAAGATCCATAACCTTAGTCAACCAAGTAAATTTAACAAAGGATCACAAGCAATATTTTTACTCATATAAAAGAGCGTTAGAAGTAATCATCATCATACATATAGAGCAATAACATGTTCATACAACTCCTCAAATAACCCTAGTTAGTGTTTACTTTATTACTTTATTTTAATTTCGGAAACACTTCAATTAACTGAATAACTACAAGATGTAAATGTGGAATCCGGTTTCATGAAACCGTACATTTTAAGAAGGTGGATTACTTCCAAGGTAGGATCAAAACATGAACATAACATTCTAGGTGGATCCACTAGCTAGTATTCTTATGGTGTAACATAGTTCAAGAACTAGGAGATATACCTAGGACCCTCTTTATGAGTATTGCATTATATTCTCATATATCATGATTACAATAGTAAACCTACCTTCCCTACATAAGAAGGGACACTCCTCACTGCTAGTTCACTCGATGTGAAGCTAGAGTCCCTTTTTGATATGTCCTTATATTATGGTTTAAGAATCATAACTTATTTTAGGCCATAGGATACTAACCCTTGTAAATTTATAGTCATTTGATCATTAGGAATTAAATGAGAATACCCTTTCAAGACAATCCTCACATGTGAGATCAACACATTATCTTCATGTCATAATTAGGCACATTAGGAATTCATAACCAACATTCTATCATTATATCTTAAACATAATCTCACTCCTTCACATTATAAAGACATTTCAATTGCATCATCATACCTACACCTACTTAATACAATTAGAAGATATGCTTCATTTAAATTTCATCACCAAGTAGAAGACATCACAATTGAAGTAAAGTAAAGATCACAAAATCTTACCAATTCTCCTTCAAAAGCCATCATCATTGGTCTTACCCTCGACAAATATGATTTCATCCATCAATAGTTTTAATAACATCATACAATAGTAATCAATACAATAACCAAGTCAATTGTATCAATACTAATCAATTCAACATGAGTTTATAACCTAGGGTTAGGGAATTTGGGTTAATTCATTGTCTATTCCACATACTGGGTTAAATCATCAAGAAATATCATAATTTAACAATAATACCTCATAATCTAATCATAATCATTGAAGGAAACAATAAAAAATGCAATATGAATGATCAATTTCGGATTAGAAAGAAACCCATAAAGAATTCAACTTTTCAAAACCAATTTTAGAAGAATCATTTGGGAAAAGGAATACCAAAGGTGAAAGGTTTCTATACCTTTATATTCCTTTAAGATTGATTAATACAATTTATTATTTTAAAGCCCTAGAACCCTCAGACCTTTCCCTCAACGGAATCTTATTTGGGAGAGAGAAAGTAGAGAGAAGGAAAACTAATTTTTGTTTGGGAATTGTGGGGTGTTAAGTTGAGTTTATACTTAGGGTAGTTTATATCATCACTTAACTAACTTAATTAACCACCCCTTAACCCCTAATTAAATCCCTAACTAATTAACTAAAATAAGATAATTAAAATGAAGACCTGACCTACGAAAAGCTGACCTATGAGCCATATGTAAGTTGATGCCCACCTGCACCCACCGTCATGTAGGTCCGTCGATAAGTTCAGAGACTATGCATTTTGGAAGTTTTGGAAAAAATGGCTAAGTCCTTTACAACGGAGGCATCGATGCCTTGTCATTCAGGATATGCCTCATATCCTCTAGTCGTAGGTACCTACTTCCTAGCGATAACTTTTTTGCCAAAACGTAAGGAACCTCCTCAAGTACCATTAGGGTGGACATTGGGGAGTCGTAATCAAAAGTTTTGACCTTAAACCTTTAACATTGTAATATATATATATATATATAGATTCTTGCATAAATTTTTTTGAATCATTGTATTTATGATACAATTGATGGTAATAATTTTAACAACTCTATGAACCAATGTAAACCATGCAACTCTAGTTTTGACTATTTTATGGGTGATTTAATCATGTCTTTACACTATTGAATACTTGCGTAGTAGTATATAGGATATTGAATTATGAAAGATTTATGCTAGAATTGTAAGTAAGCTATCCTAATTTGATAAATTCACAATGTATTATCATGGATTCTTTGTATAATTGGCTTATTGGATTGAATTGGTGATCATGGCAATGGGTAAGAGCCTTGGTAAACTGAGTTTATTTATTTAGCTATGGATGAGAGTTGTGAGATAGGATTGGTGGTATGTTGACCTAACTTTCTCTATATTGTATTGTAAAGGTCCTTAAATATGATAATGTTTGGTATGGTCAACTTCTGTAGTGGTGCTTATATGTTATAGTTGTTAATAATGAGACCTCTTCACCATTACTTTATGAATTAGGATATTATCACGTTATTAATTTGATATTTTAATATTGTGAAGATCTTCATGACTTATGTGTACATTTGAAGTCAAAGTATGTGTTCTTCTAGTTGATGATAAGTGATCATGTGTAACATGTCTAAAATTACTTAGCTGAAACTAGATCATAACGCTTCTGTCTTAATCATTTAATGTCCTTAAATTGTTTATAATGATGTTAGGAAGCAGTGATTATATGTTTTAAAGTCTTAATGTTATAAATTCTTTATGGCGGTGCTGATATGTTTTAATTTTTTTAGAAGTTAAAGGCCAAACATCCAAGAACGTTCATGACGTTTGAAAGGTTTGCCATGAAATGACCTTGTCTTTCTTAGTGTGTTTCATCGAGTTTTACATGTATGTTTGGGATGAAATTGATGTGAGAGTTAATAAACTTGTATTCGAACATAATTAGGTTTAAAATATTTGGTAAAAAGACCCCAAGTACAAGCGAAGGGTCCTTGAGTAAGGACGCATCTTGATTGAAAAACTTGCCTAAGGCAGGCCCACCTACGGAGGAAATCTACGCCAAATATAGTGGTCGATGCCCCGTAGTTGGAGGGAGTAAGTGGGGAGCTAAGAATAGGAGCTTGTACTCCATTGGGACCAGACAATGGCTTAAACCACAGACAAAAAAGGTTGTTCATTAGTTGGGTGAGATGGCCTAAGTCTGTAGGAGTCGTTTGGTCTGCAACCTGCGCAAGCTCACAGTATAGTGAAGGGGAGAGTTGTTAAATTCACACAACTTCCAAATAAATAGGAGGTTTCCTAGGGGAGTTTTGGGTATTTTAAGTGGGTTTATAAGTCCTCAACACCTAAAAGAATTCATTATTGCAAATCAAAACCCAAAATCTCTAACGAACTCTCTAGAAATCTATTAAGGTCATTTCTCAAGATAGAGATTGGATTGAAGATTGGTTAGTGATTCTTCATGAATTATTCATCAAATTCTTGGTCTATTATCAATTGAAATATGGTTTTTGATCCTTCAATATATTTTCTTCTAGGAGCCAAACTTCAAAGTGATTTCGAAAGTCATCCAAAGATGAACTTGTCTAATTTTGATGTCTATCCATGAATTCTGAAATAAAACATTTTGACTCATTATATATTCAAATGATGGTAATTTAATTGTTTTAAGCAAATTATTGTATGAACCCATATAATTCATGAACCCTAGTTTATTACTACTCTATAGGTGACTTGATTATTTCTTAATAATATTAAATTCTTCTGTAGTTTCATTAGCGCTATTGAATTATGTAGAATCATGTTGGAGTGTTATTATGATACCCTAAATTCTTAAATCTATGTTATATGATCCTTGATTCATTGTCTGTTGTAATTATAGAATTGATGATCATGACCATGGGTAATGGACCTTTGAGTATTGTGTTGGATGATTTAGCTATGGATTGAAGTAGTGGGAGTAAAATTATGGTATTATTTCCTAATTCTCTTTATTTTTATGTAAATCAGGTCTTCAATTATGCTGTGATTTGTATGGTACATTTTGGTAGCGGTTTTATGTGTTTTACTTGTGAATTATGTGGTCTCGTCATTGTTACTTTATGAATCATGATGTTCATTGCCTTGTCGGTATTACTTGATGTATTATGATGGTTTTTGTAGTTGGTTTATGTGATGTATGATCATATCTATCTACATGTGAGTAAGGTGAAACTATGTGTTCCTCTACTGACATTAGGTCATCATGTAAGACTATGACTATGTCGTTGGGTGTGTAGTGCTAGGGTTGATGCATGATTCATCTTACTTGATTATGTAAGTCTTATCATGGTCGTATTGATGATAATATTATAGTGAATAGGGTGACCTAAAGATGATGTTGGTTATGCCTATAAACTTATATAATGATATGTTAGATGTGAAGTATGTGTGTGTCTTGTTTTAGTAGACTTGTCTTATTTGATACATGTATTATGTGAATATTTCTTCTTTACTTAGTATGATAAAGCCTATTATTCTTGTATATGTGATTGACTTGTGATCTTGAACATTGCTAAGAAGGTCCTTTATGTGGAACCTTCAGCCTAGATGTAGGGTTATGATATCCTTGAATTTTAAAGTCATAATGGTATCCTTCTTGTGGGAATGGTGGACTTAGGGTTGGTTGGACGGAACAACATGATTCATCCTTAGGAAAATCATTCATTTGTCCTCTTGACTATTTTAGGTAGCCCTAGTTGACCCTCTTTGGTAATGTTCAATACGATTGGGTTGTGAACAAGATATGAGAAATCTTCATGTACTCCTTTATGTGAATTACTCTATGAGAAGAAATGCTTGAACCTATCAAGTATGGCTAAGGGATTTTATCTAAATTAACATGACATTAGAGAACAAATAAACCCTTCATATTCCCTAACCATTTGCCTACATGGTATGTGTCCTAGTTCTACCATGGGCTCGTAGAATGAATATCCGTCGGAGTAGGTTTCATGAATAAGAATTTCATGCATATCTAGTATGGTCTATGTCAGTTATTGTCTATTGTCATTATATGGGATACCTACTAGTGTAGGAGAAGTTCTATGATGTTCAGGTTGTGGTATAGGATACTATGTAGAAATTGCACGATTAGGATTTGAAGATGTTAGTGAGTGAGTCCCTAGTTGAAGTAATCCCAGCACCCATATTCCAAGAGTTGAAGTGTTTTGGAACGAAGACCCTCGACGGACCGTTATGCCTATGACGGTCCGTCATACTTTCCGTCGAGGGTGATGAAGAGAGTAGAAGAAATTGCATAAGTAGGGAATGACCGAGTCCATGATGGTCCGTCGTGACCACGACGATCCGTCGTGAGGTGCGTCGACCCAGTCACGTTTTGACAGATTTCCAGCAAATAGAGTCCTTGTTTAATTAGGCTTTTATTTTCTATAAATAGTTCAAAAAACCTCGTTTTTTAGGTTAGACTCATAGACTTTTAGACTCCATATTGTTAGACATCATATTAGTTGACACTGTATTGTTAGACTTTTTAGAATCATTAGACTTTTTGTGAGATTGTTGATTACTTTATGATTCTTGCGAGTGATTTTTGGTGATTAATCAAGAAAACTTTCGGATTTTACTCTTTCTCATTGAAGTAAGTACATGAATTCTTAGTTAATATATTTGAATATTTTTATTATGACTATGAGTAAATAAACTCCATAACTAGGTTTGTCGAAACCATAGGCAAATAATGAGATAAAACCTAATTAAAATAACGATTCTAGAATAGTGTCTTGCATGTATTAATATTTCTTTCGCTTAGATGTCTTTTTAACGGATGGACAACGTTAGAACTCGCCTTAATGATACTTGCCGGACCCAGGAGGTAGATAATAGGAAAAGAATTATCAACATAGATTTAGTGAATACTATCTAATAGGCTAGTATTGATTGGTACGAGGTAATAACTAAGTCAAATATTGAATACAATTCTTAATATGAGGTAAAGATAAGGGTTAGGATAGCAACACATGTAGCCGGACCAAGGTGCCGAGTGAGTTTTTCTAGATGCCGGACCAAGGATTTAGAAATACATGACTTATCACTTTGCATGCAAGATACTAGGAAAGAGTTGTTATAGTTAGATTATCAAGTTATGAACCTGTGGGGAACACGTAAACCCTAGTTACTTTGATTAATTGATTAAAATCCAACATTCAAAGCTGTTAATTGTCTCTTTCAATTTAGGTAGTTCTTTTCATTCATTTAGAAATAGAAACCCCCCTTTTATTGTTTTTGCTTTCCAAGGAAGTAATTGACTAAACAAAAGTAATGATAGATTGAAGTTAAGTCTAAACTGTTTTTCTCGTGGGAACGATCCCAAACTCACTAGTTGGGTTATTTACTTGACACGACCGCTTTACTTCTTATTTGAGAAGTAAGTTTGAGCGTATCAAATTTTGGCACAGTTGTCGGGATTATAGCTTTTAGATTAACTTGAACTTGTTACTATAGTTTAGTTGATATTTTCCTTATTTTACTTTGTTTTATTGTTTTTGATTTTTTTTAGAACTATCCTCCTTGTATGCCAAATACATGGAGAGGAAGAGAACTCTTGTTTCCCTACGATCACGAATTAGAGCGTACACTACGCAATATGAATCGAAACTTGGAAATCAATGATGATGATCCAAACCAGAACATCCCAGTTCCGGTTGATGTTCATGGTCAGTTGTTACCCGATGCTCCAGGTGAACACTAACAGCGGGGACAAAATCCCACTCCACTGCCCCAAGCATACTACAGAGGCTATGATAACATAGCAGACTCCGATGGGCAACTTGTTTTACCTCCTCTACCCACAGGCCACACCTTTGTTGTAATTAGTAGCCTAATGCAAATGCTCACTACCAGAGGTTTGTTTTCAGGGGTACCTTCTGAGGATCCACATGCCCATATAGCTAAGGTAAGGGCAGTGGTAAAAGCTGTGTTGGGAGGCCTTATTTGGATTTAGATGTAATAAGTCTCAGAGGGTTTCCTCTCTCACTGACGGGAGAGGCTTCTATGTGGTTCACTGAGCTCCCATACAACTCAATCTTCACTTGGAACCAACTACGGGATGTCTTCTTAGCACGCTACTATCCGGTCTCCAAGAAACTAAACCACAAAGATAGAGTAAATAACTTTGTGTCACTACCAGGAGAGTGAGTTAGTCGTTTTTGGGATAGATTCACCTTATTCTTGAGAAGTGTTCTAAATCACTGTATAGATGATGAGTCACTGAAGGAATACTTCAATCGTGGACAGAATGATAATAATAAAGAGGTATTGGACACTATAGTAGGTGGATCTTATGGAGAATGTCCTTATGCTGAAATTTCCAAAAAATTAGAGAAAATCTCCCGAAATAATAAAGCTTGGAGTACTAGGAAGTTTTAAACAGGGAGAAACACATTCGCAGTTCAGTCCACTCACAACCCAGCCACAGATGAGATTCGCGAAGAAATGGCTCAGATGAGAACTGAGCTTGGGTTGGTACTAAAACATGTCACTGGGGGTGCAGAAAAGATAAATGCAGTCAACTACTTGTCGAAACCTCCTAATGATGAATGTTATTATGCGGAGGACACTTATGCAGTAAATGAGCAGACGGGGGGTTTCCAACCAAGCGCCCAAGGATCAAATAAGGATAATTGGCGCCAAGGTCAAGGGAACCAAGGTCAGAACTATGGTAACTACAACCGTGAGGGTCATAATGTCCGAGATGGTAACTACAACCACCACAACAAATTAAACAAGGGTAACTACGGTAAAAGAAATGATAGGAATGGGCCCTATGTCCCTCCACAAAATCGTGAAGTTACTCCTAGGGATAGTGGAGATAGTATGGCAGGAGTTGAGGATATGTTGCACAAAATGATGAGGAGGTTTGATGCTAGTGATGAGCATATTAAAGAGTTAAGGGGTGATTTAGCTAGTATTAGGCAAAAAGTTGATACACATTCAATTTCAATTAAACAGATCGAATTGCAAATGGCCCAATTATCTGTGACAGTGAACACACGGCAACAGGGCACTCTTCCTAGCAACAGTGTCCAAAATCCAAAAAAATGATGTGCACTGTATGGAAATCACCACTCGGGGTGGGAAGAAAACCATTGACCCACCTATGCCGTCTAATGAGGAAAATGTGATAAAGGATGATAATAAGGTGGTAAAGGGTAGTTTTGAGGAAGAAGAGAGCAATGGAAAAGATGCAGAAGTCCCTATGAAGGTAAATCCCATGCCTAGACCACCACCACCCTTCCCTCAAAGATTAGTGAAAAAGACCGAGGATTGTAAATATCGGCGTTTTATAACAATGATGAAGCAGCTCTCTATCAATGTCCCTTTGGTAGAAGCTCTAGAACAAATGCCCGGTTATGCCAAGTTTATGAAAGATCTGGTCATAAAGAAAAGATCGGTCACTTTTGAGAATGATGATAGACTGTAGCATTGTAGTGCTATTACTACAAGATCCCTCGTACAAAAGAAAGAAGATTTGGGTGCGTTCACTATTCCTTGAACAATTGGGTCATTACATTTTGCGAAAGCATTACGTGGTCTGTGGGAAAGCATAAATATCATGCCCTTCTCGATCTACAAGAAGTTAGGTTTGGGGGATCCACAACCCACGGCGATGCGGCTACTGATTGCTGATCAGACAGTGAAAAGGCCCATAGGGAAACTCCATGATGTGCTATTAAAAGTGGAGTCATTCATATTTCTGACAGATTTTGTTATTCTTTATTGTGAAGTCGATTTTTAAGTGCCTATTATTCTTGGGAGTCCATTCCTTGCTACACGTAGAGCCTTAGTTGATATGGAAAGGGGCAGATGAAATTTTGGTTGAACAATGAAAGAGGGACCTTCAATGTGCGTAGGACTATAAGGCAGAGTGGTGAGCTCCAATCGGTATCCTCCATATCCCACAAAGAAAACATGAAGAAGGAGAATGAACAAAAAAGTGAAAAACAAGAGTTTATGGTTGGGGATTTGGTGCTTGTAGATAGTTTTGGGTTGCCTTGTCTTCCGGGAAAGCTCAAGTCGAAATGGATTGGCCCTTAGTTGATTACCCAAGTATTCCCTCATGGAGAAGTTGAGTTAAAATCCAAGGAGGGAGTGTGGTTTAAGATGAATAGAGATAGAATAAAACTATATTTTGGGCATAAAGCATCGGGGAATAAAGTGATAGAGGCATACCATCTTGATAAAGTCTCAGTAATGAAGTGTCCCCAATTTTGCCGCGACATTAAATCAGGCGTTTGTTGGGAGGCAACCCAATACTTATTCTCTTTTTAGTAATGGTAGAATTTTTCTACTAATGGGTTTTTAAATTTGCAGGCACATCACCAGGAAATTCTGCAGAAAATTACTCTACAACAGTCAATGACGGATACATCGACGGACCGTTGCGCCTGCAACGGACCGCCGTATTCCTCCGTCATACCAGGTACGTCTTTCTGTTATTTTCAAACTAGAGCACACATGACGGAACCAACGACGGGTCGTCACAACTGAGACGGACCGTAGTCGGGGAATCATCGCGTGATTAATGAGGCGTACCCGACCCAACCTGTTTGGAGTGTATTATAAAATTTCACCATTTAAACTTACCAACCCCTTATTTCACCCCCATTCCTTTATTATTCCTCCAATTTCCCTCTCTTTTAAACTTCCACAATCTCTCCCTCTATCAACCGATCATTGCCCTCCCCCCCCCCCAAAATTCTCCAAAGCCCTAAAAGTTATCATCTGCTAGTCGGAGTTGCTGCAGTGGGTGTCTTCTTGGTCACCGAGTACTTGCCCATCTTGTTTTTTTTCTCAAATTATAAGGTATGTGTCTCTAATTTCTACTCATTTATCTTGCATTTTTGTTTAGTAATTAGTATTATATAAGATCCTGTCTAATCTAGGTTAAAAAATGTTTGAATTGTCGTGTTTACAACCCTAGACATAGGTGTTTTTGCATTGCTAGTTTCCTAGGTAGTTGGGTTAGACAAATGTAGGTCCAAAACACTACAAGTTCGATTTGGGTTGATCGGGGATGAATGAGGTACCCCATTTCTATCACTGATATACAGAACGAGACCCCGATGACGGACCGTCATACCCACGACGGACCGTCGTAGGGTCCGTTCCAAAAGCCCTAACACCCCACTGCCCATTTTTTCTATGCGTCCCCCAACGGACACATGTGACGGACTATCGTCTTTACGACGGTCCGTCCTGCACAACTGTTCTGGTTGTCAGAGACACTGCTTCTAAGGGTCTCTCATTATTTTTCTAAGTTTCCCCCAACAAACATATGTGACAGACCGTCTTGTTCACGATAGTCCGTCCTGCACAACCGTTCTGGTTGTTAGAGACCCCGTTTCTAAGGATCTTTCTCCATTTTTTCTAAGTGTCCTTCAACGGACAAATGTGAAGGACCGTCGTCATCACGACGATCCTTTCTGCATGACTGTTATGACGGTCTGAGACCCCTTTCCAAAGTGTCTCTATTTTTTTTCCAAGGGTCCTCTGACGAACAACTACGATAGACCATCGTCCCTGTGACGGTCCGTCCTACACATACCGTCATACTAGTCAGAGACTCTCCTTCAGAGTTCTCCATATATACATAGTCTAAGTAAGACACGACGGATCTCATGACGGTCCGTCATAGTCACGACGAACCGTCACCAGGCCCGTCGTGTGTCACTGTTACTATAAAAATGACATATTATTTTCAAATTTTTTAGTATGGTTTTTCTTGTATTGTTTGCCACTACTCGTACTTATATTGATCCTTTACAGTTACTATCTACTATGGCACCCAAGCAAGATCAAATCTATGCATGCAGGTGATCGAAGCCTGTCGCCCCGTCTGCCCGCATGGTTATTGGCTCTGATGATGAGCATGACCCCGAGTACGTGCCCCCAGAAACTTCCAACCCTTCTTGTGCTGCACGTGCTCCAAAAGCCACACCCAAAAAGGTTGCGTCTGTCATAGTCACTGCCTCCTAGTCTGATGAGTAGCCACACTGACCGGCACAACCTCTAGGTCAGCCACAAATGAAGAAGGAGCGTCTAGCTCCTTAGGAGTATCCTGGTTGGAGGAAACCTCTGGCTCTGCTGAGGTTCCCACACTCGCCACCGCTGCAGCGTTGGCCTCGTCTGATGAGGCTGATAGTTCAAAATCCACATCAGGTTCACCTGCTCGGGCCCCCACCCCAACCACAGACCAGCCCAACCGGTGGTGTGTCGACGGGCAATTTCAAGTCTACTCCGATGCCAAGTTTCTGACTGACAAAGGAGTTATGACTCGAAACTCACCTTGGAGCGGCGGATCGTTACAGGGAGTCTCCTGACGATGCCTGAGATCCACAATCTCTTCACCAGGCATCGCTTGGAGTGGACAGCACATCCGTTGGGACGTTAAATGTGAAGAAATGGTCCGAGAGTTCTACTCATCCTACGTAGCGACTCTCCGATCATAGATAGATAGGCGGGCTTCCCCCACCAAACAGGCCCCGCTAGAGCAGGTCCGAGTACGGGGCATGCAGGTTGACATTTCCCTGCCTGCCATCCGCCGGTTTCTATACGGCGAGGGTGTTGATGCTACTCGGACCCCTCTTACTGCCGAGTTTTACTACCGATGGCATATTGTTAAAGATGGCCAATTCCTGCGCGAGCCATCGCAGAGCGAGACCACCAAGAGGTGGACAGCCCTGCACCTGTCAGTTGATGGAGAGGGTGCCGACTGGGTGACCGAGTCAAAGAGGGCCATCAAGAAGGTCAACCTCACTTTCACGACAAAGTTCTTGTGGTTGATTGTCTGCCACTGCCTTTCCCCCGCAGCCGCTGATAATATCGTTACATGGGATCGAGCAGTGATGATAGCGGCGATGATAGCTGGGTTCTAGTTGGATTTCGCGTGGCTTCTACAGGCAGTCATGAACGAGAGGGCTTTCAAGGTCACTACTACTTACCCTTTCCAGTGCATGATCTTTTCTCTCTGCAGGTCCGTAGGTGTGCCTATATGGAACATAGATCAGCTCAACACCCCGCAGGGCACTGTTGACGTCGGCCTCATCCGAGATGAGGCCAATGAGTTGTCTCCACGCAGAGGGCCTCGCCCAGAGCTGCCCCCACTTGCTCATGATCTTGCTGATACGGTAGCCCAGACCCGCACGGCTACACAGGCGGCGTCCACTGACACTACCCCGGTCGAGTCTATCCTGGGTAGTAGCATTGCCCCGAGCTCCTATTTTACAGCCCCTCTACCGGCGCTAGTCCCGCTTGGTAGGTTCCAAAATTAAGAGGCACAAATGGATACACTTTGCATCATATCCAGCGGTCGATGCAAAAGTGTATTATTGAGTCAGAAGAGCGCCTAGAGCAAAAAATTATCCAGTATACAGAGCGGAAGATCGCTGAGGTTCACCAGTGCTTGGACGCCTTTGAGTTGAGGGTGCTAGTCCGGCTACCCCCTCCAGTGGATGTGTCGACTCTTCAGGCTGTGGTCGACAGCCTTCGCGCAAATATTAACACGATCTTAGAGGCTAGGGTGCCTGAGTCTCAGGCCCCTTGTGTCGAGCCAGCTGAAGACATAGTGTTGGCGGCCCTATTCGCCACTTCAGAAATTCCACCACCTCCCCCTCGAGAGCATGCCAAGAGGCTAAGGGGTCGAGCAGAGGACGAGGCGCGAGAACGGAAGAAGGAGCATCGTGAGATAGAGGCTGCGAGGAGAGCCTCACTTGCTGAGGAGGAGGTGCACCAGATGAGAGCATCAGAGTTAGCGGCTGAGGCGTCTAGATCCCGAACTGTGGAGATAGCAGGAGGCACTACTTATAGTGTGGTTTTTTCTGAGGACACAACTGAGGGTGTCCATATTGTAGAGGACGTGGGTTCCGGGGAACCGGACCCACCAGCTTGAAGATCGACGGCGCTTTGCGCCATAGGTTTGCTTCACCTGCCACTCTAGTATTTAAATTTTTATGCATTGGGGACAATTTCATGTTTTTTTGTTGGGGGTGGGGTAAATGGAAAGTGAGTGTTAGGGTGATGTCTGAGTAGCCCTATTCACTATCCTCTTTTGGGGTTTTCTTTCCTGTGTTCTTTTTCCCCAAAAGACTAATTACTTTTTCTGTTGAACCGGCAAGTCTATATCTTTTGTACATAGTTTAATTATAGAGCATGATGGCTTAAATGATATCCTGATAAATTGGAAAATGATGCATGACTAGGCATAGTAACTGATAAATGTGTGGCTCTAAGCATGACATATAGGTACACCATTGCATTACCCTATGTCTGAAATTCGAACTAGGTGTCTGATAATCTGGTAGAGGGATGAGATGTCAAGTGAGTGTGAGGAAGATTTGAATAGTCCACTATTTGTACTGAGCTAGAACTTGCCTGGTTAGTCCTTCTAAAAGTAAGCTATAATAGACAATTAGGAAAGGATCATAGGCCCTTATTGAATATAGCCCATTTACAGCCTAAATAAAAGAAAAAAAATGAAATTTATCCTTGATTGATCCAAATGATCTGAGCTTAAATAAGACCTTTCTTTTTCACACTAACTGATCTTTTTTAGGAATAATGTGTTTGCCCTGGTCCCTCCTTGGACATGTGCACCTCAGCTTATGCCAAAAGTATAAGTTGAGGGTGGCTAATGCAGTAAACAACCTTCGTTATGGCCCTGACCCAACTTTGGGTATTGTGTAACTTGATTCATGGCAAAGCCATGAGTTGAGGGTGGCTATTATGAGGAATGCGCTGGAAAGTGAGGTTGAAAGAACAAAGAGAAAGAAAGAACAAAAGTAAAGTGAATCAAGAGTTAGTTGAAACAAAGGTAAAGAAAAAGAAGTATACACAAGAAAAACAAGCAAGAAAAAAAGAGAGTCACTTACACAAATAAAGAAATAAGAGAAAATAGCAAGGTGAAAGAATATGAGAAACTAGGCGAGATAAAATGACAGAAAGTTGAAGGTTTAGCCGATATGTGAAGGAGGGTAAAAAGTCACTAAAGTACACCTAAATATACCCTACCTGACCCTGAGCCTATGTTACAAGCTAAGAAAGACCTATCGTGATCCTAAGGGTTGTATAGAGAACTTAAGGTAGTGAAAATAAGGGCAAGCTTATGGCAATAAGTATGAATAAGTGTGACTCCGTTCTGAGAGCGAGTGTTGAAAAGTATTCCTTATACTCAAACTTAACTCATTGTTTGAAAAATGAGGATTTTCTTTTAAAGTGAGGACACTAGTTGCAATACCGGAATTGTTAGCACCTCGGTCAGAAATTGAAGTGGATAGGTGATAGTGCATGGTGATTCTGCATCATGATCTGATCCTACATAATTCAAGCCTAATAGTGATAGCATGCATAGATACGATGAGATTAATCGGGATTTATAGCAAAATGATAGCAAAGGATAAAACATTGATACTATTGTACAAAGATTGTGTATCGAGTCATAGTGCGTCGCTTGAGGACAAACAACAAATTTAAGTTGAGGGTGGTTATATACCGTGGTTTCACGATATTATTAATACTTTTTACTTATGTTTAGTGTGTCCAAATGCCTTTTTGTGCTAATTTTTTTTATATAATTTCTCTTTATTTTGCATGTTTCCAAAGATGAATGCGGAGATTTTGAGCGAAGAAATGCAGAAGAGACCACCTACCGAGCTTATAACGGTCCGTCGTGCTTGTGACGGTCTGTAGGTGGCAGCGTAGTGCAGCTGCTGAAAGAAGATGGGGAAGTCTGACCAAGTGTGGGGTTACGAAGCTTGTGATGGTCCGTCGTGTCTATGAGGGTCCGTCCTGCAGGTTCGTTATGAAGATAAGAGAAGTAATCCCAGTACCCATATTCCAAGAGTTGAAGTGTTTTGGAACGAAGACCCTCGACGGGCTGTTGTGCCTATGACGGTCCGTCATACTTGCCGTCGACGGTAATGAAGAGAGCAGCAGAAGAAATTGAATAAGTATGGGACAACGGAGTCCATAACGGTCCGTCATGACCACGACGATCCGTGGCGAGGTCTGTCGACCCAACCGCATTTTGATAGATTTCCATCAAATATAGTCCTTGTTTAATTAGGTTTTTATTTTCTATTAATAGTTTGAAAAACCTCCTTTTTAAGGTTAGACTCTTAGAATGTTAGACTCCGTTTTGTTAGACATCATATTAGTAGACTCTGTATTGTTAGAGTTTTGAGAATCATTAGACTTTTTGTGACATTGTTGATTACTTTGAGATTCTTGTAAGTGATTATTGGTGATTAATCAAGAAAACTTTCGGATTTTAATCTTTCTCATTGAAGTAAGTACATGAATTCTTATTTAATATATTTGAATATTGTGATTATGACTATGAGTAACTAAACTCCATAACAAGGGTTGTCGAAACCATAGGCAAATAATGAGATAAAACCTAACTATAATAACGATTCTAGAATAGCGTCTTGCATGTATTAATAATTCTTTCGCTTAGAAGTCTTTTTAACGGAAGTCCAACGTTAGAACTTGCCTTAATGCTAATTGCCGGACCAAGGAGGTAGATAATAGGAAAAGAATTATCAACATAGATTTAGTGTATACTATCTAATAGGCTAATATTGATTGGTATGAGGTAATAACTTAGTCAAATATCGAATACGATGCTTAATATGAGGTAAAGATAAGGGTTAGGATAGCAACATACGTAGCCGGACCATGGTGCGGAGTGAGATTTTCTAGATGCCGGACCAAGGATTTAGAAATACATAACTTATCACTTTGCATGCAAGATACTAGGAAAGAATTGTGATAGTTAGAATTATCAAGTTATGAACCTGAGGGGAACACGTAAACCCTAGTTACTTTGATTAATTGATTTAAATCCAACATTCAAAGTTGTTAAGTGTCTCTTTCAATTCAGGTAGTTCTTTTCATTCATTTAGAAATAGAAACCCCCCCTTTTATTGTTTTTTCTTTCCAGGGAAGTAATTGACTAAACAAAAGTAATAATAGATTGAACTTAAGTCTAGACAATTTTCCTCGTGGGAACGATCCCAACCTCACTAGTTGGGTTATTTAATTGACACGACCGCTTTACTTCTTATTTGAGAAGTAAGTGAGCGTATCAATTAATTAAGTATGTCTTTTGATAAACTTTAGGAGGAGCATGTCCTATATATATATATGTGTGTGTGTGTGTGTGTGTGTATGTGTGTGTGTGTGTTGTGTGTTGTGTGTGTATGTGTGTATGTGTGTGTGTGTGTGTGTGTTATGTTGTGTAACAAGAATGATCTTATTCTAGGTACTCTAAAGGATCTCTTAGGTGTACGTGAAAGGATTGTATGGTCGGTCGTTTCATAACTCACTCAAGTGAGACTTAGAATCACCTTTGGTAGGAGGATCTCATGGTTATACCATTTTTATATGTTATTTATTCTATAATGTAATATGTAATATGTAATACTTAGTGGGTGTTATGGTGATGTTACAGTAAGGGTTACTGTAAGCTTATTGTAATGTTACCTTTATTTGATATAATTTGAAGATGAATTATGTTGTGTTCTAAATGTGATGTTTGGTGCTTAAATGTGATTCTTATACTTATATTGGGATGTTTTAATTAAAAAGAACATATTTCTCATAAATGTCTGTTTCTCATGATTATATGCATTAAGTCATACTTAGTACATCTGTTTGTACTAATTCAATAACTTTTGTCTATCTCTAATGGTGTTGTTAGCAGCTGAGAGGTATCTTAGATCAATATTGTAATCTAGTAATCATTAAAGAAAAGTCAAAGTATGTCCTCACTTGATTAGAGGGAATAATCATCTTTAGGTCTCTTTTATTCAAGTATTGTAATAGACTAAGTGATTCCATATTTCATATTATATGGGCCGTATCCCAAATATTCCTAAATCTAATATTGGCATATCTTGAGACTTAGTATTTTCTTTTTGATTTTATATGTAAGATGTTTTAACATATTCGTGTGAAAGCTTTAATTCCGCACTACTTTTCATACATGTATGCAATGAATGATAAAAAAAGTCTTGTACAAGACCTCCGAGAGGTCAAATATGTTGCGTCGCACTCCAAGAGTGCCATATATTCTAGGGTGTGACATCATGAATGGGCTATAGTGATGTCTTGTATGTGTATACTTGACGTTGAAGTGTGAAGCTTCTTAGTTGACTATATGAACGTTATGATGTGTTATGTTGATGATTCTATAGAAGTGTGTAGGTGACTTGAAAATCTACTTAGTTGAACCATGTGCTACATGAATGATATTAAACATGTGATAATTTTATAATGAAGTTTGTCTTGTTCAGGTAGACCTATGTCCCTTACTTGATTCATGAAGAATGCGAATATGAATCCTTGACTTAGTAAGCTAAAGAACCTTTTGCATGAATATACATGTATGAATGGAATATGGTCTTGAATATACTAAAGAAGGTCATTTATGTGAAACCTTTTAAAAAGATAGTTATGATATCATTGAAGTTGAAAATTGTAATTGTATCCTTCTCGTGTGAATGGGGGAGTTAGGTTTGTTGCTGGAACTACATGAAATCATCCTTAAGAAAGTCATTGAGCTATCTTAATAACCATTGTAAGCAGTCCTAGTGGATCCTCTTTGGTAAGGTGTAGTACGATTTAGTTATGAACAAGATATGGTACCTCTTCATATGCTCCTTTATTTAATTACTCTATGTGAATTAAGTGTAGCACCGAGTGAGTATTCTTGGGGAGTAGCTCTAGTTTTAAGATGAGGATAGTGTATAAACAAACCTTGATATTCCTACATAGGTTGTGTCCTAATTTTACCGTTGGTAAGTAGCACACCCTTTATCGGAGTAGGTTGACTCAGGATTCCATGCCTAGTTAGTATGGTCTATTGCCGTTATTGCCTATTCTAATCATGTGGGATACATGCTAGTTTTGGAGAACTTTTCTGAAAGTTATGTAGTCGAATGGGATGCTATCTAGACATTGCACGACTAGGCTTTGAAGAATGTTACTATGTGAGTTCCCTAGGCCTTAACCATGTATGTCCTTAAATAGTGAATGTCTCATAAATGGCTTAACGAATTGAGTTACTTAAATAAGTAATATGTTAAAGAAAAGGTTATTATCTAGAGCCGCTTTAAGTATTGTTTAGGTAGGCTTGGAGAGGGTGTATGGGCATTCTTTTCATGTATTACTTAGATGAGTCTTAGAGTAATTCTAGGCAGGGAGTTGAATGTATGAAATGGGAATAATGTTATCTCAGGTAATCTAAAAGATCACTTTGGTGTGTGTGAAGGAATTATATGGGCGGTCACTTCATAACTCACTCAAGTGAGCTTTAGAATCACTTTTGGTAGGAGGGTGTCATGGTCATGTAATATGAAGTGATGTTAATGTATATTGATTGAATGTGACTATATGTGCTTATGGTGAATTAATGTGATCTCTTATACTTGTTTTATGAAGTTTTACTAAAAAAGAGCATGTTTTGTACAAATGTCTTTTTATCATGATTTTATTTCATTATGCCATACTTAGTACATTCTAGTGTACTAATTCCATATATTTTGTCTATCTATAAATGTATAGGTGGCATTTGAGAAGAGTCTCAAAGTGAAACTTTGATTATTGATCATTCAAGCAACTGTTGGTACGTCCTCACTAGATTCGAGGACATCTTGATGTTTAGATATCCTTATTGAAGTATTGTAATAGACTTAGCTACTTTTCTATATGTTGAATTAAAGCACCTGTCTCATATTATTCATTTTGTCTAAGAAGGCGACTTTGAGAGTTAGACATTCATTATGTTTTTCTATAAAAGAGATAATCTGAAGTATTACTATTTTGTGTGAAAGGTTTTAGTTTCGCACTACTATTCATACATCTATGCAATGGATGATGTCAAACGGCTCTTACAAGACCTCCGAGAGGTCAAGTACTCCATGTTGCAATCCAAGAATACCATGCCTACTAAGGTGTACTCCGGTGTGTGACAAAGGTATGGTCATTTAGGCTTAGTTAATTCTTTCCTCATGAAATATGGTATGAACAACAATTCCTTTCCTTCTCCTCATTATTCTCACTTATTCTCATAAGTCACCCCATTATTAACATTCCAAGGGATACCAGACGCCCCATTTTCTCTGCACTATCACAATTTCATTTAAAAAATATCACTCTTCTTTCCTTTTTATCGTTTTTGTTTATGGAGGGGTTCCGTCTTTCTCAAAACAATGGGTAAAGGCGATTTCTTTGCACTTTTTGATTAAACTTCTCGTTTCACCACACCCCTAACATAGGCTTTTGGACTAAGTTTTCTATTCACACAAACCATTTCTCATGAGGGTTGAGGGTGAAGGGATAAAAAAAATGCTTCCATTTGATCAAGTTTCTTCTAAGGAAATGTTAAGTCTCAAAAGGTTTTCAGCAGAACTCACATACTCACAAGGTAGGCCACAGCAGAACTCACATACTCACAAGGTAGGCCACAAAAGAGGTATAATGTCAAATTGTTGCACTCTTTAAAATTGTTGCCTAAGATCATTTTAAGAGCTTACATCATTTAGTCAACTGGACAAACAGGGTGAATTGTAGGTATCATCACACATAGTTCATGGAAAGCTCATCATATAAAAATTACCACCAATGGCAAACAAGAATCCACACTTTTGCTAGTGTGCAATGTTTATAAGAATAGACTCAGTTTTATGATTGAGTAGTCACAAGGAGATGCAAAAAGTTCACATATTTACTATGAAACTTAATTTGGTCTCATTGTATCCAAACATACTTTTTTTGTTCGATTATGAGCACTATACAAGTCATCTGATTGATCAAGACCGATACTCAAATATGAAAGAGAACAACTATATTCAAATAAATTCAATAACTGGTACAATTTTTCAAAAAGGGTTACGACACAATTTTAGGCCTATAGCCATACTAAATTTGAACAACACTTTTAAAGTGTTGCCTAAAATATTTTTGGGGACACTTTTTAAGTGTAGCCTAAGTTTTTTACTTTTAGCTTCAATAATATTAACAACACTTTTAAAGTGTACTCCCTAATGGTATAAGTTTCATTTTATAAGCATTGTTAAAGTATGATATAATTGGCAATAACTATTTATATATATGGCGACACTTTTTAAGTGTTCTATTTTCCTAATGGTAGAAACACAAATCACAAATATGATTTTTAAATTTTTACCAAAATATTATATTCCCTCCAAAAATTTTAACTATGCCTCCAATTTTTATTAGGCAAAAAAGTAATTAATAAAACATAAATACTTCCGTTTCCCCCAAATGAGAAAAAAATCACGTCTTGCCTTTTCTCTTTAAGTCTGAAGAACGGGCCTTTTCTCTCCAAGTCTCAAGAAAATGCCTCATCCCTAACATTTTACCTAAATCAATTTTGGCAATAGGTTGGAAAAACAAGATTGTACATTTTTCTCCAGTACTTCAGCGAGGAAAAATTTGACATTTTCTATGTCAACACTACGAGGAGGTTGAGTTTTGAAGCTGTTACGTTTCTGCTTCAATTTAATTCAACCAAAATCTTTTCCGTCACCAACAACTTTTCAGGTATGGATTTGACATCTTATCACAAATCTTGACATAGTTTTATGTTTCATCTCGTTCTGACAACTATGTGACGCAATATGTGTGTGTGAAAGATAGACAGAGAATGAGTAACTGTTCATGTAACTAGTTTTTTTAGAAAATTTGAATGTCGAGTTAAATTTCTTTCAAATTTTTGTATTAGGGCGCTGAAGCTTTAATGGAGAGCTTGTGGAAATCTTTCGACAAAATTGAGATATGACAGTGGCGAAAGCTTGTAGGAATTAGGGTCAAAATTATGACATAAATCTAAATAATCCATAACTGGATTGAATAAAATTACATTAATTTCAGTTCTTGGTATTAGTTCATGTGTTTTTTAAAAAGTTGGATATTTTATTTAGTTCAAATCTGTAGTTTAGGTGATAATTTGTTTCAACATCTTCTTTAGACTTCATTTGTTTTCATTAGATTTATAGCTTATGTTTGTTGCTTTAGCATTAACCAGTAACCATATTACTCAATTGATAAAGTTGTTGCTTTAGCAATAAGAACTATTGCTTCTTACAAGGTTGTTTCTGAATGTGTTTTAATATAAATAATGGTCATGGAAAGTGATGATGCTTTAACAAATTTCATGTTATGTAAAGTGAATCAGACAACACATTTGTTATTGCTCCTCAATCCTCATTAGTTGCACTTTCTGATGCATTACTTATATAAATTTATAGTTTAATCTCGTCCTCGATGAGAATCTAGAGTTTCATGTTTCAGGTTGTTGCCTTGCCAAGCTTTTGGTTTATAAAGAATCTCATGTTACATTTGTATATTTACTTAGGGTTAACGATTAACCATACACAAGCCCAGATAAATCAAGAGTTTTAAGTTTTTTTTTTATAGAAACAAGTTAAAGTAATAGTGTAAGTACAAGTAAACTAGGCATTCATTTGACCAAGTTTGTTTCGACACATGCTATGTTAATGTATTAGAAGATAGAACTTGTGCATATACAAATATATACAGCACTTCTATTCTAGCTCCTCCCTGTTTGGAATGCTCTTCATGCAAAAGAACTGTTGCATCAGTGCTCCTAGTTGTCAAAAAAAATTGTACATCATGCGTTATAACTTCCTAATGTTACTGTTGCTTCATTCAACATTTCACACATTTCACTATCTGAATATAGATTGTTTGTAAACAGGTTTCTACACCCTCATAAAATTTCTGCATAGAACTACATTTTCTGGAGGTATGATGACCTTGGAGTTGAAAGTTTTGATCCATCCTTATTAGTGTGTCATGAAATTAATTTTAGCAACATTAAAGCATACAAAGCTTGAACATATGGATTTGTATTAAAGAAGTTGTTGGGTACTTTAGCAAAATAACTTCCTAATGTTTGCTAGGATTTACTAATATTTTTTTGGGCAACTTTCACATATAGCAAACAAAAAATTCATATTTGTATGCTATAGCAAACTTTTCATAATTGCGCTCCATAGCAAACATAAAACGGTATAATTTGCTATACATATACAATTGTATAATTCGCTTGCCTAAATTCTATAATTCGTTGACCTAAATTGTATAATTCGCTGGCCTATTTCGCTGCAATTGTATGATTTGTTTTGCATACAGTTGAATCAAATTAAAATGTATGTATATTGCATAATTATAAGTGTATTGCAAGAAGATATACATTTTTCTCGCTTTATACAAAAACAGAAACACAATATATATACACTTCTGTTGTATAAAGCTAGAGAAAATTGTATTTCACTGCAATAGTATAATTCGCAATTGTATAATTCGTTGGCCTTTTTCTCTGCAATATTTGAAGTAAAATGTTTGTAAATTGTATAATTAAGTGTATAACACGAAGATATACATTTTTGCATGTGCATATACAATTTTCTCTCGCTTTATACAAAACAGAAACAGAATTATACACTTCTGTGTATAAAGCGAGAGAGGCGAGCGAGAATGGAGAGTGGCGAGCGAGATTTTTGGGAGAGAGACGCTGGCAAATTTTAGCTAATGTTTGCTATGGAGCACTATTAAATTAAACCCTAGATATTCCATTTAATTTAGATTATTAGTTTGCTATTATATATAATTTTCCCTATTTTTTTTCATAAACAAGAGAAAGTGGGTAGTAAGTGATAATTCATAAGAGATTACTCTATTCATTTAGTATTTGAAATAACTCATTTGTTGGCCATTTCATTTCCAGGTTTCTATTTATCATCGAATAAGAAAGATTGAAGATATCACACCCTCCACTTGATTATGGTAGCTCAGAAGTTCATCGTACTATTGTTGGGAGCAAAAGTACCTCTGGAGTGACGAATTCTTAAAAGAAATAGATTGGAGTTAATCTTTTATGTGCAAAGAGCTATTGTGTATATATTATTTAGATTTCATGGTAAGGTTTGCATAAATTCTACCCTACTTGGACTTTACTTGTGGGATTTCACTAAGTATGTCGTAGGTTTATTTAGATCTCGTGAAACAATTGAATTTATAACAGTTTCCGTATTGAAGGTACTACGCTTGATTGTCTTTTCCTTTTTCTTATTATCAATCTTGAATACTTGCTAAAATTGTGGTCATTTTTTTAATTTTTTATAAATGATATAAAGAGAAAAAGAAAGTATAATGTTTTTAAATTTACCCAGCGTCCACTCCCTAATAGCACTCTCTTCCCACAGATAAACATAACATACACTAACAAAAACATAATCATAATTCTTATTTTCTTTTTTTATAAACACCAATTGAGAAAAAAACTTTAAACATTAGTTATGGAGTCTTTAACATGGCTATCAACAAAAGGGGTTTGTTTGGACAAGATTTTAGAGAAACACGATGTTTTATCTCTGAGTAAAAAATAAGAAATTGCTTTCGTGGATTTTCCAATTTCAAGATTGTTCATATTACCTCATGTTATGTTCAAAACAAAATTTTTTAACCTATTATTTGTGACTATTGATGGTATTCAAAATCTTAATTTGTGATTACCTTTAATTATAGGCGTTTGAAAATTTTAGATGCAGTTTTAGAGTTCCACCGGTTGGGATTATCATTTTTCAACTGTAATGTCAACTCTTGGTATGTTTTTTGCACATGTCATATCTTTGTCTCTCCTTTTTCTGTTTAATATTCATGAATGACAACTCGACTTCATGTGTTTGCATATTCTTTTAAGTCTAAGTGCAAGTTGTTGAACAATTAACAAAAGATACACCTTTAAACAAGATGAGTGAAGAGCAGTTGTGTTGGCTATATTCAATATGCTAACAGCTACTTGAGTAAAATTTCAGTTATGAATATATTGAAGAAGTTCAGAAAACAAGATAGTAAGAGTATATGCAAAGGTCTTTTTCATATATACTTTCATGTAAATTTGTGTAGTTGTGTATCATTAGGCATGTTATGGAACCACGACATCTAGGATCACTACTTTCATGTAGTCACAAATATTTATCACTTTTGTTGCAACTATCTTTGATGATAGATTCTATTTGTGGATTGACCGTGTTGGTGATATCATTCTAGTTGTATATACAATTACAAATTGGTCAAGGACTGTGTTGGAAATTGCAAGTTCTTTCTTTTTAATTCCCTTTTCAACTAATATGAAATTACAATAAGCCAATTTTGATGTTCATATATGTATATATGATAATTCTTCGTGAAGTTTCTTTATTTGGACAATCGCCCCTTCTGAATTTTTGTTGAAATTTACATATCTAGTCCGAATTACACCATTGACTTCTCTAAACTTTTCAGTATCACTGTACCTCTTAAGCGAAAAAATTTATTATATATAAGACGTATATATGACGTGGCAGACAAAACTTATACGATGCTCCACTCATATTTTTTCACGTGGATAATTGATTTCCACTTCAAAAAATTGTCCAAACCGTCCTTTCTATCTCTTCCCTTATAAAGTGTTTCCTTTCGCTTACTTCTTATTTTTTTCTTTGGTTTCTTTTTTAACAATTGTTCTAAATTTTACACTTTTATTTACTAATAATTTTTCATTTTACTTCTAACATTGTTATGTTATATTTCATTTTGATATTGATTATTTAAAATGCTTAAAATAGTTATATAAAATTATTTGTTAATTTACAAATTAAGATGTAATTAATTACATTTTTTTCATTATTATAATAATAAATTATTTTTGAAAGTATAAATAAAATTTATAAAGTGAAAAAGAAAATTAATCTGCCAATTTGTAAAATAAATATTTTATGAATGATTTCTTAAGAATTTGGTAAAAAGAAATATAGACTATTAATTTGTTTTTTCATTCTTCTCAACAATTTCATGTATCCAAAAACACTTAGATGTATAAATACTCTTCAAGTAAATGTAATGGAAGAGCATCAATGATTTTAACAAACAATTACATAAGTTTTGATACTATTTTCCTGAAATTCGAAAATAAAAAGATCCATAAACACCCATAGAAATATATATTATTTCAATAATTTTATATGATATTTCTTATTCTTAAATATTCAAGATAAGTGATATTTAACAAATATATTATTTATCTACTTTAATTACACATTTCTTAAGAAATTATAAATAAAACTATAATTTTGACTATACAAATTTTATTTATACTATTTTAAAATATTAATTGTTAGAATAAAACAATTACGTATATATTAATTTTATAAATTGAAAATTAAATACGACCAATACTTATTACGATATAAATAGATAAGATTGAATAAAAAATTAATATTAAAAAAATAATATATATATATATATATATATATATATATATATATATATATATAATCATAAGATTTATCCACAGAAACAATATAAATCATTATATTTGATAATAATACAAAAAACAAATATTTTAAAAAGAAGAAACATAATTAATTAGCTAAGAATGCAAAAAATAAATATTTTAAAAAATAGAAACAAAGAGTACATCAAGCGTAAAAATTAAAAAAAAAGGTGGAGGGGACTTAAAACAAAGTTGACAGATGGGCCTCTGTGATGTACACTGGGCAATCAAATGATATCTCATACGAGTATGAGTTGGTGTGCCGCATGCATGATAATTTTTTCCTTGAAAGCAGATTAAGTAGATGCAAGAATTAAGGACTATACATAATGAAATTTCTTTTTAGTATGACTATGAGAGAGATAAATTTAAGA
This sequence comes from Solanum lycopersicum, assembly GCF_036512215.1. Classification (NCBI taxonomy): domain Eukaryota; kingdom Viridiplantae; phylum Streptophyta; class Magnoliopsida; order Solanales; family Solanaceae; genus Solanum; species Solanum lycopersicum. Next base: position 38,468,579 of record NC_090803.1, read on the forward strand.
CACTACATGACAATATAGTCAATTTATTTAAGTAACTTTCTCATTCTATATTCACTAACTCTTAAATTTCAATATTCTACATGACATTTTAAAATAATAAAGTTCAGATATTATTTTGATGCATTGCATGAATATTTAGTATAAAATTATACAATTCGAAAGTCTTTCATATTTGTTGAACTTTGTGTCCAGACAAACTATGACATGTAAAATGAAACAGAGGGAGTAATAAACTTTCCCCTGTTTCACATAAAGGGTTTTATTTGCTTCGTTCTTGATTATCTTTTGCGTCTTTATTTTTACATTTGATCTTTGGAGGGAAGTGAAGGATCTGTGCTTTTTTTCACTTTAAATATTGGAAATTGGACTAAATAACAAGTCAATCCTAATTAATATTTTTCAGGTTTCTCATTCATTAATTTGGTTAAGAGATTAGTTGAATTTGAATGACATGATATTGTTTCTTGTGTTGATATCACCTCATTTGTTGCAATAGATGTAATTCTAGTTATACTAAGTGAAAACTCAATAAAAATCATGACCAATTCTGGCATCTACTTTATATAAATGTGTTATAAGTCTAATTTTTCTAGTTTTGTATAAATTGTTATAATCTTCCACCCATACTTAGTTCTACCGTTGTAATATTGTATGAAAATTCTTGATTGCTCACTAGTGTATAGATTTTCATAATTTGAGTGTTATTTATATGAGTTGACTTACCATCGTAAGAATCAGTTTTCCATGTTTAATGTATGTGTTGGTGTAGATCAGTTCGAATGGTTAGTTCAATTGTTCAAATAATAGCTTTTACATGGGAACAAGCTAAGACACTTCGCATACATTTGCTGAGCATGATATACTATGTTGCTGCAAGGTGAGAATGTGAAACTTTTAATAAGTACATCTATCTTGCATTTTCACCATATTTATTTTTCAGTTTATCAGTGTATTTGTTGCTTGCTTTGGTTCCTGACCATACAAAGTATATTTTTGCATGAAGACCCAAAAAGTCTGGCATTTTTATGATAATATGGTTGGTATGAAGAAATTGACATTTTTGTTTTCTTCAATTCCTCTCATTCTTATTTGTCTGTTTCTTCTCATTCACAATTTCATTTGACCCTTTTGTAAGTCTGAAATTTCATCAGCTTCTTCATGCGTTAAACATTTTTGAACTTGCTTAATTTTTCCATCTTATTGTTTATTTTAGCTCATTTTGTTGGTGATTTTTTACAGCACTTCCTTTGCTTGTAACAATCAATTTTTTGGGTTGCTTCTTGTTTTACAGAATGTCATGCATACATCTCAATTCTTATCCAATTTTTCAAACAAAAAACTTGTATAAACATAGTTAAATATGGTGAATTCTTAAGCAGGTCATAAAATAAAGGTGATGTGTGCATCAACTAGAATGGCATAAGCTTATTTATAGTGTACATATAATAAGGATAGCCATGTCATTGATATGAACATCAACTAAAATTATCCCCCATAGACTACTAAATGAATTTCAAAATGAAATAGTGATTCTGGAACAGGTTTGTGCTCAAGTATATACAGGCAACACGACAAAAGTGACTGATAATCAACGATTGTTTTAGAGCTTCAGATGCATACTATGCCAGGAACAAAGGAGGGATTATGACTTGAGTTTTAAGTTAAAAACATAAAACAACAATAAAATCCTTTATTAGTAAAAGGTATCATATTTTTTTCCTACTGGATATTCTTAAAGGATAAGTGCATAAGAAGGTCAATAAGCCGATTTTACTTTCATGCAGACCGAGTCATCAAGAAGCCTACTGGCAAAGAAATGGAACAAGCTTTGAATAACTATGAAGTTCAAAATGTGTTGATATTGAGCCACACTTGTAACAAGAAATATAATGAAAAATGATAACTACAATTTAGATTGTTTCCTGTTGGTCTTAAGTATATCTTCTTATATCTATGTCTTATTGAAGTCTCTTCTATTTGTGAGTATTTATCCAATCATTTCAGTATATGTATGTCAATGTTGTGCGGTGTTGAGCACAGTCTATGCCTCTCTAATTATATAATTATGTGATTAGTTAATCTATTCGAACAAAACTTATTATTTTTCCATTAGAAATTGTGTCTACAAAAATTCTAAACAATGTTGCTACCCTTTTATTAGTGGGATGACAAATGTGTGGTTTATTGATTATAAAATTTATTTTCTGCATTTGAAAAAAGCTACACTTTATAAATGTTGTTTTTGAACATGTATAAAAAGCTACACTTATACAGTGTGGCAAATAACAAAGCAAAGGCCACACTAGAAAGTGTAGTTTTATCAAATAGTAGTATGGAAAATGAGATGCTACAAAGTGTGGCCTTTGGATCTTATCAGGCACGCTTTTTAAGAGTAGTTGCTACGGTAACATTTGAAAAGTGTAGCCTAAGGTCAAAGGTTACGCCTTTTTAGGCCACCCCCAAAAAGTGTTGCCTAAAGTCAAAAAGTGTTGCCTTTTAGTAAAGACCACACTTTTTGCTAGTTTAGGCTACACTTTACAATTGTGGATGAAAGCCTAAAGTGGTGTGTGGGTCAAAATTATTTACATTTAAAATAAGGAGCCACAAGATCAAACATAGATAAAATACAATACCAAACCATAATCAATATATACACAGACCAATAATCACAAAAATTGGGCCTTACCCTCACAAAAAAAACAAAAACTATTTTTCCTCAAATGAAAGAAAAATATTGAAAACTAAAATAAAAATCCGAAGAGAGGGGTAAGGGAATCCTATCTAGACAATTGGTCCATCTATTGGGGAATCAGTGCCTGGTGTGACACTCACAATCTGGAATAAGTTCCTATAGTGCTTTAAATGTACCCGCTCCACTAGGGATGTATCTCCCAAAGAATCATGTACAACTGAATCTACCATGGCCTCTTCAATCTCTGTAAGGCCATATGTAACATTCCGCAAGTCCGCGACCTAATGAGAGCCTCACATGAAGAACTAAGACATAGAAAATTGTTTTAAGGACTAAAATAAAATTTGAAACATTTAGGAAATGTTAGAGTCGAAACTTCAAGAAGCATTCACGATGTTCGATGAATAATGGAATGTGCACTAATGTACCTTGGTATATTTAACGGGGCTTTAAAAGTCGGAAGTTAATGAAAATTTGTGTAAAGCTGTTAAAACGGTATTAGAGTGTGTTTAGGGCATAAACGTCTAGGTACGGATCCCCAAGGACATCTTTAAGGGTCCTTGGAGAGTACCCTTGCATTTGACCAAATGTTGTCAAATTGACAGTGGCTAAACAACGGATCAAACGCCGAGCCGTCAATGGGTCAACAACGCATGGATGGTGATCGTTGGTCCATACTTATCCAAATTCAAAAAGTGGTCCAAAAAACACTCCTTGATCAAAATGACATCCGTGCAGTACGTGGTCATCGATTGACCTTCGGACCTTATTTGTCGAAGTCTCGTAGATCAGGTCCTGTTTTAACCATCAGAAATTTTAAGTGAGTGATTTTATTAGTTAGTTACTTTGGTGGTCTATTAATGGTTAGGGGTTGTTTAATTTAGTTATTAAAGAGACTACATAACACCTAATCCTCATTAAACGTTCCTAACATTCCTTATTTCCCAAACTCGAATCTCTTTACATTCTCTCTAATTTCTTTCTCTCTACCCAAAGAAAAACATTGAAGACAAGGTTCAAGGGCATTAGGGCTGCAAGATTTAACCTTTCTCTCCATTAAGCTTCAAGGATTGTTAAGGTATGACAACTCTTCACTCTTGAGATTTCTTTTCCCAAGAGGATCCTTCAAATTAATTTCAAGAGATGTCAAAAACATAAACTTCCTTCTTATTATGAAATTCATCTTTCAAATCGAATTTTATTGGTTTCGTTTGATTATTAATGATATAATGGTTTTTATAGTATTTATGTCATGATCATTTCCTTAGTTTGTGATGAAGTGTCTCTTTTACTCTAACCCTAATTATGAATTGGACTTGAAGATGATTAGCGTTGTTAGAATTGGTTATGTTATTTCTTAAATCACTTTATTGTGATGATTATGAGGAGTTATTGTTTGATTATTATGAATTGATGATGATATTGTTGATGATTATTTGTGATTAAATTAGGAAATATGATGTGATGAGTATGATGACATGATATGATTATATTGAATGTGATATCATTGTGAGGATATGTTAATGCAAGTTTGAAGATGATTTTTCTTGTGTGCCTTAGAACATAAGATGATGATATGTTGATCTCACTAATGATGGTTTGTGATGAAAGGAAGTTCACATCCTATTCCTAATGAGCTAAACGATATGGTCTACGGGGGTTAGTCTTTTATTACCTAATTTAAGCTATGATTTTTAAAGAATGATATAATGACATCTCAAAAAGGAACTTTAGCTTATCATCGAGTGAACTTGGCAGTGAGAGGGGTTGAATTCCCCTAGAAGGGAGATTCATGATACGTTCAAACTTACTTCTCAAATAAGAAGTAAAGCGGTCATATCAAGTAAAGAACCCAACTAATGATGTTGGGGTCGATCCAACGAGAAAAATAATTCAGACTTAACTTTATGTTATTATTACTATTATTTAGTCAACTATTTCCTTAGAAAGCAAAAGACAAAAAAGGGGGTTTTTAACTCTAAATTAATCGAAATAATTGACTAAGGGCCCGTTTGGATGGGCTTAATAAAAGCAGCTTTAAAAAAGTACTTTTAAAAGTGCTGAAACTTATTTTTAAAATAAGCAGTTATGCGTTTGGATAAAAGTGCTGAAGTTGTTATGTCAAACGTGAAAAGGGAAAAATGGAAGAAAGAAATGTTAGGGTTATATGGGTAATTTGGAGATTGTACAAAAATATTAAGCACAAAAAGATAAAAATGTGGTCAACTTAAAACAGCTTATAAGCTAAAAAAAAAAAGCACCCCTACCCTAGCTTTTAACTTTTGGCTTAAAATAAGTTTTTTTGACTTAAAATAAGCTGTTTTGAGTATTGCCAAACAACTAAATAAGTCAAAAACCAGCTTTTAAGTCAGTTTGACCAGCTTTTAAGCTAAGCCAAACAGGCTCTAAATTAAAGTAACCAACTAACAGATTCAAATCTCGGAACTTAATCAATTAGTAAAGGTAACTAGGGCTTAAGGGTTCCCCACATGTTCCTAACATGATAATTCTAACTATAACAATTCTTACATAATATCTTGCATGTAAACTGACAAGTTATGTATATCTAAATCCTTGGTCCGACATCTAGAAAATTTCACTTCGCACCTTGGACTGTTGATATACGTGGTTTCACGGTATAATTAATAATTTTTCCTTAAGTTTAGTGTGTCCGAAAGCCTTTTTTGTGCTTATTTTGATATAAGTTTCTCTTTATTTTGCAAGAAATCTGTCCAAAACTGAAAGCGGAGATTTTGAGCGAAAAAAATGAAGAAGAGACCACCTAAGGAGCTTATGACGGTCCGTCGTGCCTGTGATGGTCCGTAGGTGGCAGCGTAGAGAAGCTGCTGAAGGAAGATTGGGAAGTCTGTTCAAGTGTGGGATTACAAAGCTTGTGACGGTCCATCCTGCAGGTTCGTCGCGAAGATCAGAGAAGTGATCCCAGTACCCAGATTCCAAGAGTTGAAGTATTTTGAAACGAAGACCCTCGATAGACCGTTGTGCCTATGACGGTCCGTCACACTTGCCGTCAAGGGGAATGAAGAAAGCAGCAGAAGAAATTGCACCAAGTATGGGACGACGGAGTCCACGACGGTCGGTTGTGACCACGACGGTCCGTCACGTGGTCCGTCGACCCAACCGCATTTTGGCAGATTTCCAGTAATTAGAATCCTTGTTTAATTAGGTTTTTATTTTTTATAAATAGTTCGAAAAACCTCATTTTTGAGGTTAGACTCTGCTAGATTAGACATCATATTATTAGAGTTTGTGGATTAGTGTTTGATTTTTGGAGATTCATACAAGTGATTTTTGGTGATTAATCAAGCAAATTTTTGGACTTTATTCTTTCTCATTGAAGTAAGTACATGAATTCTTATTTAATATATTTGAATATTGTGTTTATGAACATGAGTAACTAAACTACATAAATAGGGTTGTGGGAACCATAGGCAAATAATGAGATAAACCCTAACTAAAATAACAATTCTAGAATGGTGTCTTGCATGTATTAATAATTCTTTCGCTTAGAAGTCTTTTTAACGGATGATCAACATTAGAACTCGCCTTAATGCTACTTGCCGGACCAAGGAGGTAGATAATAGGAAAAGAATTATTAACATAGATTTAGTGTATACTATCTATTAGGCTAGTATTGATTAGTACGAGGTAATAACTTAGTCAAATATCGAATACGATGCTTAATATGAGGTAAAGATAAGGGTAAGAAAAGCAACACACGTAGCCGGACCAAGGTGCGGAGTGAGATTTTCTAGATGCCGGACCAAGCATTTAAAAATACATAACTTATCACTTTGCATGCAAGATACTAAGAAAGAATTGTTATAGTTTGAATTATCGAGTTATGAACCTGTGGGGAACACGTAAACCCTAGTTACTTTGATTAATTGATTAAAACCCAAAATTAAAAGCTGTGAAGTGTCTCTTTCAAGTTCGTTGTTTATTTTCACTTATTTAGAGATAGAACCCCCCATTTTATGTTTTTACTTTCTAAGGAAGTCATCAACCGAACAATAGTAATAACAAGTTGAAGTTAAGTCTAGACTATTTTCTGCGTGGGTACGATACCAACCTCACTATGTAGCGACTCTCCGATCACAGATCAATAGGCGGGATGCTCCCGCTAAACAGGCCCCACTGGAGCAGGTTCGAGTCCAGGGCGTGCAGGTTGACATTTCCCTGCCAGTTATCCGTCGGCTCCTTTACGGCGAGAGTGCAGATTCTACGCGGACCCCCATCACTACAAAGTTTGACTACCGCTGGTACATAGTAAAGGATGGACAGTTCTTGCGCGAGCCAGCACTGAGAGAGACCACCAAGAGGTGGATGGCCCAGCACATGTCAGTAGATGGAGATGGTGCCGATAGGATCACTGAGCCGAAAGGGGCCATCAAGAAGGCCAATCTGACGTTCATCGCAAAGTTCTTGTGGCTTCTCGTCCGTCACTGCCTTTCCCCCACAGCTGTTGATAACATCGTCACTTGGGATCGAGCAGTGTTGATGGAGGAAATGATAGCCGGATTCGAGGTTGACTTCGCATGGCTTCTGCAGGCATTCATGCACGAGAGAGCATTCAAGGTCACTACTACCTACTCCTTCCCGTGTATGATCATTGCCCTTTGTAGGTCTGCAGGTGTGCCAATACGGCACATAGATCAGTTGAAGACCCCGCAGGGCACCGTTGACGTCGACCTCATCAGAGACGAGTCCAATTAGTAGGCCCCAAATAGAGGGCCCCGTCCAGAGCTGCCACCACTTGCTGATGATCTTGCGGATACGGTAGCCCAGGCCCGCACAGCTACACAGGCGTCCACTGACACTACCCCGGTCGAGTCTATCCCGGGTAGTAGCCCAACCCCGAGCTCCTCTCGCACAGCCCCTCTACTGTTACTGGTCCCGCTTGCTAGGTTCCAAAAACTGGAGGCACAAATGGCCACTCTTCTTACATCATATCCAGCTGTGGATGCAGAAGTCGATTACTGAGTCTGAAGCGCGTCTAGAGAGGAAGATGCAACACTTTACCGAGCGAAAGATTGCTGAGATTAACAAGCGCCTAGATGCCTTTGAGTTGAGAGTGTTAGCTCGACCAGCCCCTCCGGTAGATGTGTCGACTCTTCAGGCTGGAGTCGACAGTCTTCGTACAGACATCGACACGATACTACAGGCAAGGGTGCCAGATTCTGAGGCCCCTTCTGTCGAGCCTGCTGAGGACACAGTATTGGCGGCCCTATTTACTACTGAAATTCCACCACCTCCCCCTCGAGAGAGTGCCAAGAAGCGTAGGGGTCGAGCGGAGGATGAGGCGCGAGCAAGGAAGAAGGAGCACCAAGATATGGAGGCTGCGAGGAGAGCCTCACTTGCTGAGGCGGAGGCACACCAAATCAGAACATCGCAGACAGCGGCTGGGGAGTCTAGCTTCCGAACTGTAGAGACAGCAGGAGGCACTACTGATGATGCGGGTGTTGTAGAGGACACCACTGAGGGTGTCCAAATTGCAGAGGATGTGGGTTCCAGGGAACAGGACCCACCAGCTTGTTGAATCGACGGCGCTTTGCGCCACAAGTTTGCTTCACCTACCACTCTAATATTTAGATTTTTTTATGCATTGGGGACAATTGCATGCTTTTTTGTTGGGGGTGGGGTAAATGGAAAGTGAGTGTTAGGGTGAAGTCTGAGTAGCCCAACTCACTATCCTCTTTTGGGGTTTTCTTGCCTGTGTTCTTTTCCCCCAAAAGACTGATTACTTTTTCTGTTAAACCGGCACGTTATATCTTTTGTACATAGTTTAACTCTGAAGCATGATGGCTAAAATGATATCCTGATAAAACTGGAAAATGTTGCATGACTAGGCGTAGTAACTGATAATTGTGTGGCTCTAAACATGAAATAGAGTTACACCATTGCATTACCCTAAATATTCAAGTCAAACTAGGTGTCTGATAATCTGGTATAGTGATGAGATGTCAAGTGAGTGAGGAAATTTGAATAGTCCACTACTTGTACTGAACTAGAACTTGCCTGGTTAGTCCTGCTAAAAGTAAGCTGTAACAGACAATTAGGAAAGGATCGTAGGCTCTTATTCAAGATAGCCCATTTCTAGCCTAAATAAAAGAAACCAAATGAAAGTTATTCTTCTTTGATCCAAATGATTTGAGCTTAAAATTAGACCTTTCTTTTTCACCCCAACTGATCTTTTCTGGGAACAATATGTTGGCCCTGGTCCCTCCTTGGACATGTGCACCTCAACTTATGCCAAAAGCATAAGTTGAGGGTGGCTAATGCATGAACAACCTTCGTTATGGACTTGAACCGACTTTGGGTATTGTGTACCTTGAATCATGGCAAAGCCATGAGTTGAGGGTGGCTGTTTTGAGGAATGCTCTGGAAAGTGGGGTTGAAAGAACAAAGAGAGAGAAAAAACAAAAGTAAAGTGACTCAAGAACTCGTTGAAAAAGAAAGAAGGGAAAAGAGTAACTTACATAAATGAAGAAAGAAGGGAAAATAGCAAGGTGAAAGAATGGGAGAAACTGGGCGAGATAAAGTGATAGAAAGTGGAAGGTTTAGCCGATATGTCAAGGAGGGAAAAAAGTCACTAAAGTATACGTAAATATACCCTACCTGTCTCTGAGCCTATGTTACAATCTAAAAAAGTCCTATCGTGATCCTAAGGGTTGTGTAGCGAACTTAAAAGACTGAAAATAAGGGCAAGCTTATGGCAATAGGTATGAATGAGTGTGACTTTGTTCTGAGAGCGAGTGTTGAAAAGTAATCCTTATACTCAAACTGAAATCATTGTGTGAAAAATGAGGATTTTGTTTTGAAGTGAGGACACTAGTTGCAATACCGGAATTGTTAGCACCTCGGTGAGAAATTGAAGAGGATAGGTGTTAGTGCATAGTTAGTCTGTGTCATGTTCGAATCCCACAAGATTCAAGCCTAATAGTGATAGCATGCGTAGATTTGATGAGATTAATCGGGTTTGATAGCCAAATGATTGCAAAGGATAAAACATGAATACTATTGTACAAAGATTGTATAGTGAGTCATAGTGCGTCGCTTGAGGACTAACAATGAATTTAAGTTGAGGGTGTTGATATACCGTGGTTTCATGGTATAATTAATACTTTTTCCTTGAGTTTAGTGTGTCCGAAAGCCTTTTTTGTGCTAATATTGATATAAGATTCTCTTTATTTTGCAGGAAATCTGTCCAAAGCTGAAAGCGGAGATTTTGAGCAAAAAAATGAAGAAGAGACCACCTACGGAGCTTATGACGGTCCGTCGTGCCTGTGAAGGTCCGTAGGTGGAAGCGTAGAGAAGCTGCTAAAGGAAGATGGGGAAGTCTGACCAAGTGTGGGATTACGAAGCTTGTGACGGTCCATCATGGCTATGACAGTTCGGCCTGCAGGTTCGCTGCGAAGATCAGAGAAATGATCCACTACCCAGATTCCAAGAGTTGAAGTATTTTGAAACGAAGACCCTCGATGGACCGTTGTCCCTATGACGGTCCGTCACACTTGGCGTCGAGGGGAATGAAGAAAGCAGCAGAAGAAATTGCACCAAGTATGGGACGACGGAGTCCATGATGGTCCGTCGCATGGTCCGTCGACCCAGCGTTTTGGCAGATTTCCAGTAATTAGAATCCTTGTTTAATTAGTTTTTTATTTTTTATAAATAGTTCCAAAAACCTTGTATTTGAGGTTAGAATCTCCTAGATTAGACATCATATTATTAGACTTTGTGGATTAGTGTTTGATTTTTGGAGATTCATACAAGTGATTTTTGGTGATCAATCAAGCAAATTTTCGGACTTTATTCTTTCTCATTGAAGTAAGTACATGAATTCTTATTTAATATATTTGAATATTGTGTTTATGGCCATGAGTAACTAAACTCCATAACTAGGGTTGTGGGAACCATAGGCAAATAATGAGATAAACCCTAGCTAAAATAACAATTCTAGAATAGTGTCTTGCATGTATTAATAATTCTTTCGCTTAGAAGTCTTTTTAATGGATGATCAACGTTAGACTCGCCTTAATGCTACTTGCTGGACCAAGGAGGTAGATAATAGGAAAAGAATTATTACCATATATTTAGTGTATACTATCTAATAGGCTAGTATTGATTGGTACGAGGTAATAACTTAGTCAAATATCGAATACGATGCTTAATATGAGGTAAAGATAAGGGTTAGCAAAGCAACAGACGTAGCCGAACCAAGGTGCGGAGTGAGATTTTCAAGATGCCGAACCAAGGATTTAGAAATACATAACTTATCACTTTGCATGCAAGATACTAGGAATGAATTGTTATAGTTAGAATTAACAAGTTATGAACCTGTGGGGAACACGTAAACCCTAGGTACTTTGATTAATTGATTAAAACCCAAAATTAAAAGCTGTTAAGTGTCTCTTTCAAGTTCGTTGTTTATTTTCACTTATTTAGAGATAGAACCCCTCTTTTTATGTTTTTACTTTCTAAGGAAATCATCAACCGAACAATAGTAATAACAAGTTGAAGTTAAGTCTGGACTATTTTCCTCGTGGGAACGATCCCGACCTCACTAGTTGGGTTATTTACTTGACGCAACCGCTTTACTTCTCATTTGAGAAGTAAGTTTGAGCGTATCAACCGTCTACGTGTGTTGATGTACTAACCCTTACCTTTACCTCATATTAGGCATTGTATTATATATTTGACTCAGTTATTACCTCGTACCAACCGACACTAGCCTATTAGATAGTGTACACTAATGTTGATAATTCTTTTCCTATCTACCTCCATCGTCCGTCAAGTATCATTTAGGCGAGTTCTAACGTTGTCCATCCGTTAAAAAGACCTCTAAATGAAAGAATTTTCAATTCACACAAGACACTATTCTAGAATTGCTATTTTAGTTAGATTTTACCTCATTATTGACCCATGGTTCCCACAACCCTAGTTATGGAGTTTAGATACCCATGGACATAATCACACTACTCATATATTTAGTATAAGAATTCATGCACTTACTTTAATGAGGAAGAATAAAATCCAGAAATTCACTTGATTAATCAACAAAAGCACCAACAATAAATTCCAGAAAAAGTGTATCAATTATTGAAATTAATCCTTCATTACTTGAACAAGACAACTAAAGATTATCGAAAAGTCTATCCGTCTAACCTAAAGTTTCACTATAGAAAAGTTTAACCCCAAAAACGAGGTTTTTCGAACTATTTATAATAAAAATAAAAACCTAATAAAAGAAGGATTCTAATTATAGAAAATCTGTCAAAACACGTCTGAGTCGACGGACCTCGTGAAGGACCGTCATGGTCACGACGGACCGTCATGGCCTCAGTCGTCCTATACTTCACAAATTCTTCTGCTGCTTTCTTTAGTACCCTCTACGAATAGGTATGATGGACCATTCAAAGCATGATGGTCCGTGGAGGGTCTCCGTTCCATGATACTTTAACTTCTGGAATTTGGGTACTAGGACTGCTGTATGATCATTACGAAGAACCATTAGGACGAACCGTCGTGGCTATGATGTTCCGTCATGGATTTTCATAATCCCACACTAGGTCAGACTTCTCCATCTTCCTTTAGAAGCTTCTCTCCTTACTACGATACCACCTACTGACCATCACAAACTCGATGGACCTTCATAAGCTCCGTAGGTGGTCTCTTCTGTATTTCTAGCTCAAAAACTTTCGAGTTCATCTTTGGATAGATTTCCTGCAAATTAGTAAAACTTACATAGAAATCAATACAAAAAGTCTTTTCAACACACACTAAACTTATGGAAAAAGCATATACTGTGAAACCACGGTACGTTAACACCCTCAACTTAAATTCGTTGTTTGTCCTCAAGCGAGGCGCTATGACTCAATACAAAATCTTTGTACAAGAGTATCCATATTTTATCTTTCGCAATCATTTCTCCATAAATCCCGATCATTCTCATCATGTTTATGCATGTTATCACTATTAGGCTTAAATTATGTGGAACCAGACCATGACAAAGACTCACCACGCACTGACACCTATCCCCTTCAATTTCTCATTGAGGTGGTAATATATCCGGTATTGCAACTAGTGTCCTCAGTTCAAACAAATCCTTATTTTTTACACAATGATTTCAGTTTGAGTATAAGGATTACTTTTCAACACTCACTCTCAGAACAAATTCACAAATCATTCATACATATTGCCAATTAGCATGCCCTTATTTTCACTACTTAACGTTCCTATACAATTCATAGGATCACGATAGGATTTTCTTAGCTTTTAACATAGGCTTAGGGTCTGGTAGGGTATATTTAGGTATACTTGAGTGACTTGTTTCCCTCCTTGACATATCGGATAAGCGTACCATCTTTTTATTATTTTATTTCGCCCAATTTCTCAATTTTCTTTTTATCTTGCTGGTTTCCCGTTCTTATCCTTATATGTAAGTGACTTTTTTTTAGTCACTTCTGTTTTTTTTTCATTTTCTTCATTCTTTCAACCCCACTTTACGGAGTATTCCTTAGAACAGCATCCCTCAACTCATGACTTTGCCATTTGTCAAGGTTCAAAATACCCACGGTTGGGTCAGGGCCATGACAAAGTTGTTTTCTTCATTAGCCACACTCAACATACGCTTTGGGCATAAACTGAGGTGCACATGTCCAAGTAGGGACCAGGGCTAATACATTGTTCCCAGAGAGGATTAGTTGGGGTAAAAAAAAACATATGTTTTTAGGCTCAAATAATTTTTATTAATACAGGATTAACTTCATTTGTTTTTTTTATTTGGGCTAAAGATTGACTATTTTGAGCAAAGGCCTATGATCTTTTCCTAATTGTTAATTTGGGCTTACTTTTAGCAAGATACAAGGCAAGTTCTAGCTCAGCATCGACGGTGGATCCTTCGATTTTCCTCACACTCACTTGACATTCATTACATTCCCATATTATTAGACACCTATTTCTAGTCTTAGATTCAAGGTCATGCAGTAGTGTATCTCTATGTCATGTTTAGAGACACACATTTATCAATTACTATGCCTAGTCATGCGTCATTTTCATATTGGGATATCATATTTTTTTAGCCATCATAATTTAGAGTTATACTATGTACAAAATATATAACATGTTGGTTCAACAATAAAAGTAGTTGATCTTTTAGGGGAAAAATAACACAGGCAAGAAAACCCCAAAAGAGGATCGTGAGTTAGGCTACGCAGACTTAACCCTAGCACTCACTTTCCATTTACCCCACCCCAACAAAGAGATATGAAATTGTCCCAAATGTATTAAAAAAACTAAAATACGAGAGTGGTAGGTGAAGCAAGCCTAAGACGCAAAGCGCCGGCGATCAACAAGCTGGTGGGTCCAGATCCCCGGAACCTACTACATATGTAGTCTGGACACCCTCAGTAGTGTCCTCATCAACAACAGCACTATCAGTCATGCCTCCCGCTGTCTGCACATCTCTGAAGCTAGATGCCCCGGCAGCTGACTATACGTCCCTAATCCTATGCACCTCTTTATTAACAACCGAGACTCTCCTTGCAGCCTCCATCTCTCACCGATCCTTCTTCCTTGACATAGCCTCATCCTCATCTCGATCCCTATGCCTCTTGGCATGATTTCGAGGGGGAGGTGGTGGAATCTTAAAAGTTGCGAATAAAACAGCCAACATTGTATCCTCAGCAGGCTCTGCAAAAGGGGCATTTCACTCAGGAACCCTAGCCTCAGGATCATATCAAGATCTTCTCACAAACTCTCAACTACATCCTGAAGGGTCGACACGTCCACCGGAGAGGCTAGCCGGGCTAGCACCCGCAACTTAAAAGCGTTTAAGCTTTGATGAACCTCCGCGATATTCCTCTCTATATGCTGTGCGATCTTACGCTCTAGGCTCTCCTCCGCCTCAACAATAGACCTCTGCATAAAAGGCTTGATGTGATGCAGAAGTGTGGCTATCAGAGCCTCTAGTTTCTGGACCCTAGCAACCAGAACTAGAGCGGGGGAAGGGGAAGAGGGAGAAGAGCTTGGAGCAGTGCCACTACTTGGTATAGACTCGAGTGGGGTAGTGTCAATGGGTGCTGAAGTAGCCTGCGTACCCATTTTAACATGCGCTACAGTATCAACCAGATTCTCACCAAGTGGAGGCACCTCTGTATGGGGCCCTCTGCGTGGAACCAACTCATTGGCCTAATCCCTGAGAAGGGTGATATCAACATAGCCCTGCGGAGTCTTGAGATGATCAATGTTCCAGATGGGCACACCTGCGGACATGCATAATGAAAATATCATGCACGGAAAAGGGTAAGTAGTGGTGACCTTGAAAGCCCTCTTGTGAAAGACAGCCTGTAGAAGTAAAGCGAAGTCAACCTTAAACCCGACCATCATCGCTGCCATCAGAACTACACGATCGCGTGTAACTATATTATCTGCAGCCGTGGACGAGAGGCAGTGGCGGACAATCAACCATAGAAACTTAGCCGTGAAGGTCAAGTTAGACTTCTTGATGGCTCCCTTTGGCTCCATTACCAAATCGCAACCTCTCCATCAATAGATAAGTGTTGGGCCATCCACCTCTTGGTAGTCTCTCTTAGCTATGGCTCACACAAGAACGGCCATCCTTAACAATTTTCCACCGATAGTCGAACTCGACAGTGAGAGGAGTCCTAGTGGTATCAACATCCTCGCCGTACAGAAACTGGTGGATGGCTGGTATGGAGATGTTGGCCTCTATGCCGCGTACTCTAACGTGCTCAAGTGGGGCATGTTTGGCGGGGTCATCCCATCTATCAATTTGTGATCGGAGAGTAGCCACATAAGAGGCGTAAAACTCTCGAACCAACTCCTCACTATAGCAGCCCAATGAACGAGTTGTCCACTCTAGTCGGTGTCTGGTGAAGAGAGTGTGGATATCTGGCATGGTGGGGATACTTCCTGTAAGGACCCGCCTCTCCAGTGTAATGGTTCGTGTCATGACGCCTTTATCATTTAGAAACTTAGCGTCTGAATATACTTGGTATTGCCCGTCGACACACCACTAGTTGGGCTGGTCGGCAACCGGGGCGAACTCTAGTCAGTGAGCTTGGAGTGGAATCAGGACTATCAGCCTCATCAGACGAGGCATACTGTGGAGCCGTGGCGGGTGCAGAGACTTCTATGGACCCCGAGGCTTTCTACAACCACGAAACTCCTAAGGAACCAAATGCTCCTTCTTCTTGTGTAGCAGACTCAGAAGGTGTGCCTGTGAGTGTGCGCTCCTCATCAGACTGAGAGCTAGTGACTGCGCCGGACTCCACTTTTTTGGACGTAGCTCTTGTTGCACAAGCAACTCGTACTAGAGTGGCAGTGCCTGGGGGCGCGTACTCGGGGTCATGCCCATCATCAGAGCCTATAACTAGTCGGGCAGATAGGGCGACAAACTTTGAAAGCCCACATCCGTAAACTCGATATTGTTTTGGTGCCATTAGAGATAGTACATGTAAAGAATCATTATTAGTACTAGAAGGAGCAAACAAGACAAGCAAAAACGAGACAAAATGCACATAAGAGAAAAGTTGTGACTACATCTCTGTAGTAGGAGTGAAACATGATGAACTAGGTGACGGACCATCACGGGGTTCATCATGTCTTACTCCAACAATGTTTATTTGGATTCCCTCAGAAGGAAAGTCTCTGACAGTTATGACAGATCATCAAGACGGATCGTCGTGATAATGACGTTCCGCTGTCGATGTTTGTCGTGGGGTACTTAAAAATTATGGAGACCCTTAAGAGAGGGGTCTCTGACCCTCATGACGGTTGTGCAGGACGGACCGTCGAGGGTACGACGGTCCTTCATAGATGTCCGTTAGTGGAGACTTTGAAAAAAATGGAGACCCTTAGGACAAGGATCGCTAACAACCATGACGGTTGTGCATGATGGATCGTCGAGGGTATGACGGTCCGTCATACATGTCCGTTAGTGGACACTTATAAAAAAATATAGACTCTTAGGACAAGGGTCTTTGACAACCATGACGGTTGTACAGGACAGACTCTCGTGGGTATGATGGTCCGTCGTAGATGTCCGTCAGAGGACACTTAGAAAAAGTTGGAGATCCTTAGGAATAAGGTCTCTGACAACCATAACGGTTGTGCAGGACGGACCATCGTGGGAGCGACGATCCGTCACATATGTCCGTTGGTGTACGCTTAGAGAAAATGAATAGTGGGGTGTTGGGACAGACCCTATGACGGTCCGTCGTCGGGGTCTCGTTCTTTTATACATTAACAGAACTGAGGATGCCACAATCATCCCCAGTTACTCAAAAAGAATACTTAATATTAACCTACATGTTTCTAACCCAAATACCTAACAAACTAACAATGCTAAAACACCAATTTATCAAATTTTAACAAGGCAACTCGAGGGACTCTCAACCTAGGTCAGATAAAATTGGATCAAAGAGCAAAGACCCACCAAAATGAAATTGGCCAATAGTAATTGAAAAACAAAAATGCAGTACAAATGGATAGAGATCAGAGACACATACCTGAGAAGAGGAGAAAAACAAGTAAGTGAGGCACTCAACTATCAAGAGCAGAACCACAACAGTAGACTCCAACCAGTACAAAGGAGATTTTGTGATTTGTGTATTTAGGGAAGTGTTGTGGATCAGTTGATAGAGAAGAGGATGAGAGAGGCAGGAAGTTGGAAGGGGAGGAAATGGGAGAAAGAGGGAAAGAAGCAGTTTAAATGAAGGGGTGGGGGGTTAAAAAAAAAGTTGAAAACTTTTAAAATTCCCCAGCCGGGTCGGGTCGGGTTGCAAGTTAATGACGCAACAAGTCCACGACGACGATCCATCTCAGATGTGACAGTCCATCATGGGTTCCGTCACGGGTGCCCTAATTTTGAAAATAAATGAAAAACGTACGTGGCACGACGGATTCATGCGAGGATCCATCGCATTTGTGACGGTCCGTCGATGTATCCATCAGCGAATGTTGCAGAGTGATTTGCTGCAAAATTTTGTTGTGATGTGCTACCTGCAAATTTAAAACCAATTAGTAGAAAATGCTAACATTACTAGAAAGAAAACTATAGTTGGGTTAGAGGATATGTATTGGTTTGCCTTCCAACCAGCGCCTGATTTAATGTTGTGGCACGACTGAAGACACTTGATTACTCAGATTTCATCAAAAAACACTACCACCCTTTTCCGGCAAGTCTATCCAACATTTTATCCATCAAGGGCATAGAAAAATGGCCTTTTTCAATCAATGCATTTAATTTACGATAATCGATACACACCCTCCATCCAGTAACCATGTTAATTGGAACAAGTTCATTTTTCTCATTGAGGACCACAATCATTCCCCCTTTCTTAGGTACACACTGAATAGAGCATACCCAACTACTATCGACGATCGGATAAATTACTCCGACATCCAACCATTTAATAATTTCCTTCTTCACGACCTCTTGCATAGGTGGATTTAAGTGTCTCTTGTGCTCAATAATTGTCTTATGATCGGGCATGAGTTGGATTTTATGAGAGAAAATACTAGGAGAGATCCCAATAATGTCCGCAATAGTCCACCTAGTAGTTCTTTTGAACCTTTTTAGCACTTTCACCAAACTCTCAACTTGTTGTTCATTCAGGTCTGATGCAATGATTACAGCCAAAGTGTCACCATTTCCTAAAAATTCATACTTGAGATTAGGTGGGAGATGTTTTAGTTCTAACTTTGGAGCCTCCTCTATAGATGGTTTCGCAGT
This sequence comes from Solanum lycopersicum, assembly GCF_036512215.1. Taxonomy (NCBI): domain Eukaryota; kingdom Viridiplantae; phylum Streptophyta; class Magnoliopsida; order Solanales; family Solanaceae; genus Solanum; species Solanum lycopersicum. The sequence continues at coordinate 38,487,046 of NC_090803.1, forward strand.
TGGAGACTCACGATTCTTCATGTCTAACTGATATTTCTTCGGTTTAAATCGAACATCATCATGATCAAGAGCTGCTAATGATTCTTCACCTAGACGTTCTACTATATGTGTCTCGGATGACTTACCAACTTTGTAGGATATAGCGGATACCGATTGAAGCTCACCACTCTGCCTCATGGACGTACAAATGTTGAAGGTCACTTCTTCATTGTTAAACAAAAAATTCATCTGCCACTTTTCCATATCAACTAAGGCTCTACCCGTACCAAGGAATGGCCTCCCAAGAATAATAGGCACTTCAAAATTGACATCACAATCAAGAATAACAATATATGCCGAAAATATGAACGACTCCACTTTTACTAGCATATCGTGGAGTATCCCTATAGGCCTTTTTATTGTTCGATCAGCCATCAGTAGCCACATCACAGTGGGCTTTGGATCACCCAAATCCACCTTCTTGTAAATCGAGACGAGCATGATATTAATTCTTGCCCCCAGATCACATAATACAATCGCAAAATTTAATGACCTGATTGTACAAGGGATAGTGAACGCACCCGAATATTTTTTGTACTAGAGATCTTGTAGCAGTAGCACTACAATGCTGCATTCTATCATCATCTTTAAAAGTGACCGATCTTTTCTTTGTAACAAGATCTTTCATAAACTTGGCATAACCGGGCATTTGTTCTAGAGCTTCTACCAAAGGGACATTGATAGAAAGCTGCTTCAACATTGTTATAAAACGCTGATATTTACCATCCCCGGTCTTTCTCACTAATCTATGAGGAAAGGGTGGTGGTGGTCTAGGCAACGGAGTTACTTTTTAGGCACTTCATCATCGTTTCCAGTGTTATCTTTTACTTCACCACTAACCTCTACCACTTTATCATTATCTTTTATCACCTTTTCCTCATTAGACGGCATAGGTGGGTCAATGGTTTGATTACCACCCCGAGTAGTTATTTACATACAGTGTCCATCATTTTTCAGATTTTGGACAGTGTTGCTAGGAAGAGTGCTCGGTTGCCGTGTGTCCACATTCGCAGATAATTGGGCCATGTGCAACTCAAGCCGCTTAATCGATATTGCATGTGTATCGACTTTCTGCCCAATACCCGTTAAATCAATCCCTAACTCTTTAATATGCTCATCACTAACATCGAACCTCCTCATCATTTTGTGTAACATATCCTCAACTCACGCCATACTACCTCCACCATCCCTAGGAGCAACTTTACGATTTTGAGGAGGAACATAAGGCCCATTTGTATCATTTCTGTTACCATAGTTACCCATGTTGAAGTTGTTACCGCGGTTATAATTTCTATATCAGACATAATTACACTCGTGGTTATAGTTACCATAATTCTGACATTGGTTTCCTTGACCTTGGCGCTAATTATCCTTACTTGAGCCTTGGGCATTCGGTCAAAAACCCCATGTCTTCTCATTTCCCGCATAAGAATCCTTCTCATAATAATATTCATCATTTTGTGGTAGTGGTTTTGACAAGTAGTTCATTGCATTTATCTTTTCTGCACCCCCAATGATATGTTTTAATACCAACCCAAGGTCAGTTCTCATCTGAGTCATCTCTTCGCAAATCTCATCTGTGGCTAGATTGTGTGTGGATTGCACTGCGAAGGTATTTCTTCCAATATCTGATTTCCTAGTACTCCAAGATTTATTATTCTGGGAAATTTTCTCTAACTTTTTGGAAATCTCGTCATAAGGATACTCCCCATAAGAATCACCCGCAATAGTATCCAATACCGTTTTATTATTATCATCCTGTCCCCGATAGATGTATTTCTTCAGTGAATCCTCATCTATGCGGTGATAGGGGACAATTCTAACAAATGAAGTGAATCTATCCTAAGAACTGCTAACTGACTCTCCTCGTAGTGCCACAAAGTTGTTCACTCTGTATTTGTGATGTTGTTTCTTGGAGACTGGGTAGTAAAGTTCTTAGAAAATGTCCCTTAGTTGGTTCCAAGTGAAAATTGAATTATAAGGGAGATCAGTGATTCAAATAGCAACCTCTCACGTCAGCGAGAGAGGAAATACCCTTATACATATTACATCCAAATTCAAATCAGGCCTCCCTTCACATCTTTTACACACTGCCCTTACCTTAGCTATATGGGCATGTGGGTCCTCCAAGGGTAGCCCTGAAAAGAAACCTCTAGCAGTGAACATTTGCATCAGACTACTAGTTACCACAGAGGTGTGGCCTTGTGGTAAAGGGGAAAAGACAAGTGTCCCATCAGAGTCTGCAATATTATCATAACCTCTGTAGTATTCTTGAGGACGTGGAGCGGGACTTTTTTCCCTTTGTTGATTTTCACTATGAATATCGGGTAATAACTGACCGTGAGCATCAAGTATAGCTGGGATGTTCTAGTTTGGATCATCATCGTTAATACAAAAGTTTCGGTTCACGTTGTGTATTTTATGCTCTAATTCATGGTCGTAGGGAAACAAGGGTTCTCTTCTTCTATGTGTATTTGGCTTCAAAGGAAGTTAGTTCTGCAAGAATCAAATTCAATAGAAAAGTAAAATTAAGAAAATATTGACTAAACTTTAGTGATAAATTTAAGTTAATGTAAAAGCTACTTTCCCCAGCAGCGGCGCCAAAATTTGATACGCTCAAACTTACTTCTAAAATAAGAAGTAAAGTGTTCGTATCAAGTAAAGAACCCAACTAATGAGGTTGGGGTAGATCCCACAGGGAAAATAGTTCAGACTTAACTTTATTCTATTATTACTATTATTTAGTAAATTATTTCCTTAGAAAGCAGAAGGCAGAAAAAGGGGTTTTTAACTCTAAATTAGTGAAAATAATTAACTAAATTAAAGTAACCAACTAACAGATTCCAATCATGGAGCTGAATCAATTAATAAAAGTAACTAGGGCTTAAGTGTTCCCACAGGTTCCTTACTTGATAATTCTAACTATAACAATTCTTTCCTAGTATCTTGCATGTAAAGTGATAAATTATGTATCTCTAAATCCTTGATCCGTCATCAAGAAAATTTACCCCCCACCTTGGTCTGGCTACGTGTTGCTGTACTAAGCCTTACCTTTACCACACATTTAGCATTGTATTCGATAATTGATTAAGTTAATACCTCGTACAAACCGACACTAGACTATTAGGATAGTGTACACTAAATCTATGTTGATAATTCTTTTCCTATTATCTACCTCCTTGGTCCGACAGGTAGCATTATGGCGAGTTCTAGCGTTGGCCATCTGTTAAAAAGAATTCTAAACGAAAGAATTATCAATACATGCAAGACACTATTCTAGAATTGCTATTTTGGTTAGATTTTACCTCATTATTCACTCGTGGTTCCCACAACCCTAGTTATGGAGTTTAGTTACCCATGGACATAATCATACTATATATATATTTAGTATAAGAATTCATGCACTTACTTTAATGAGAAAGTATAAAATCCAGAAATTCACTTGATTAATAAACAAAAACACCAACAATCAATTCCAGAAAAAGTGTATCAATTACTGAAATTAATCCTTAAATACTTGAACAAGGGGAGTAAAGATTATCGAAAAGTCTATCTGTCTAACAAAAAGACTCACTATCAAAAAGTCTAACCCTAAAAATGAGGTTTTTTGAAGTATTTATAATATATAAAAAAACCTAATAAAAGAAGGATTAAACCTAATAAATGAAGGATTCTAATTACTCAAAATTTGTCTAAAAGCGTCTGAATCGACTGACCTCGTGATGGACCACCGTGGTCACGACGGACCTTCATGGACTCCGTCGTCCCATACTTCATAAATTCTTCTGTTGCTTTCTGCATTACCCTTAACGAAAAAGGTATGACAGACCGTTCCAAGCACGATGGTCCGTCGAGGGTTGATACGCTCAAACATACTTCTCAAATAAGAAGTAAAGTGGTTGTATCAAATAAAGAACCCAACTAATGATGTTGGGATCGTTCCCACATGGAATATAGTTCAGACTTAACTTCAATCTATTATTACTAATATTTAGTCAATTATTTCCTTGGAAAGCAAAGACAATAAAAAGGGTTTTTTTACTTCTAAATGAATGAAAACAACTAGATAAATTAAAGAAGACACTAACAGCTTCAAATGATGGAGTTTGATAAATTATTGAAAGTAACTAGGGTTTAGGTGTTCCCCACATGTTCACAACTTGATAATTCTAACTATAAAAATTCTTTCATAGTATCTTGCATGCAAAGTGATAACTTATGTATTTCTAAATCCTTGGTCCGACATCTAGAAAATTTCACTCCGCACCTTAGTCCGGCTACGTGTGTTGCTATACTAACCCTTACCTTTGCCTCATATTAAGCATCATATTCAATATTTGACTAAGTTATTACCTCGTACCAATAAATACTAGCCTATTAGATAGTATAAACTAAATGTATGTTTTTATTTCTTTTCCTTTTATCTACCTCCTTGGTCAGACAAGTAGTATTGAGGCGAGTCCTAACGTTGACAATCAATTAAAAATACTTCTAAGCGAATGAATTATCAATACATGCAAGACACTATTCTAGAATTGTTATTTTAGTTAGGTTTTACCTTATTATTCGCCTATTGTTCCCACAACCCTAGTTATGGAGTTTAGTTACCCACAGTCATAATCACAATATTCAAATATGTAATATAAGAATCCATGAACTCTCTTCAATGAGAAAGAATAAAATCCAAAATTTCACTTGATTAATAAACAAAAGTCACCACCATAAATTACTGAAATTAATCGAAGACTAAAGATTGTCCAAGAGTGTACAAATAATTACCAAGTCTAATCCACAAAAGAATCTCCAATAACAAAGAGTCTAACAAAGAGTCTAAAAATAATTAAGAGTCTAACCCTATAAACGAGGTTTTTCGAACTATTTATAAAAAATAGAAACCTAATTATGTAACACTTTGCTGGAAATCTGTCAAAACGCGGCTGGGTCGACGGACCACTGGACAGATCGTCGTGGTTACGACGGGCCGTCATGGACTCCCTCATCCCGTACTTGTGCAATTTCTTCTGCTGCTCTCTTCATCACCCTCGACGGCAGGTATGACGGATCGTCACAGGCACAACGGTCCATCGGGGGTTTCCATTCCATAACACTTGAACTCTTGAAAATTCGGTAATGGGACTACTTCTCTGATCTTCATGACAAACTAGCAGTACAGACTCTCATGGCTACAGCGGTCCGTCACGCACTCCGTAACCCCACACTTGGTAAGACTTCCCCATTTTCCTTCAGCAGCTGCACTACGATGCCACCTACGGACCGTCACATGCATGACGAACCGTCAGAAGCTCTGTGGGTGGTACCTTTCTGTATTTCTTGCTCAAAAACCTCCGCGTTCATCTTTTAGACAGATTTCCTACTAATAAAGAGAAACTTACATAAAAATTAATAGAAAAACGCTTTTGGATGCAGTAAACTTAAGGAAAAAGTATTAAAATTACAGTGAAACCACGGTGTATTAACACCCTTAACTTAAATTCGTTGTTTGTCCTCAAGCGACGCACTATGAATCAATACAAAATTTTTGTACGATAGTATCCATGTTTTATATTTCGCAATCATTTGACTATCAATCCCGATCCGTCTCATCATATTTATTCATGTTATCACTATTAGGCTTGAATTGTGTGGAATTAGACCATGACATAGACTCACCATGCATTAACACCTATACTTTTCAATTTCTCACCGAGGTGCTAATATTTCTGGTATTGCAACTAGTGTCCTCACTTCAAAACAATATCCTCATTTTTCACACAATGATTTCAGTTTAAGTATAAGGATTACTTTTCAACACTCACTCTCAGAACAAATTCACACTCATTCATACATATAGCCATAAGCTTGCCCTTATTTTAACTGCTTTAAGTTCGCTATACAACTCTTAGGATCACGATAGTACATTCTTAGCTTGTAAAAGAGGATGAGGGTTAATAGGGTATATTTAGGTATACTTTAGTGACTTGTTTCCCTCCTTGACATATCCGCTAAACATTCCTCTTTTCATCATTTTATTTCTCCTAATTTCTCATATTCTTTCACCTTGCTATTTTCCCTTCTTTCTTCATTTGTGTGAGTGACTCTCTTCTTTTCTTGCTTTTATTTCTTGTATTTTTTTCACTTTTCATTCAACTGATTCTTGAGTCACTTTACTTTTGTTCTTTACCTCTCTTTGTTCTTTCAACCCCACTTTACTGAGCATTCCTCATAATAGCCACCCTCAACTCATGGCTTTGCGATGAGTCAAAGTATACAATACCTAAAGTTGGGTCAGAGCCATAAAAAGGTTGTTTACTGCATTAGCCACCCTCAACTTATGATTTTGGCATCAGCTGAGGTGCATATGTCAAAGGAGGGACCAGGGCCAACACATTATTCCGAGAAAAAGATTAGTTGGGGTGAAAAAGAAAGGTCTAATTTAAGCTCAAATCATTTGGATCAAAGAAGGATTAATGTCATTTGGTTTTCTTTTATCGAGGCTAAAAATGAGTTATATTGAACAAAGACCTATGGTCCTTTCCTAATTATTTATTACAACTTACTTTTAGCACGACTAAGTAGGCAAGTTCTACCTCAGTACAAATAGTGGACTACTCAAATCTTCCTCACACTCACTTGACCTCTCATTACTCTACAAGATTATCAGACACCTAGTTCGAATTTTAGACTTAGGGTCATGCAGTGGTGTACCTCTATGTCATTCTTAGAGCCACACATTTATCAATTACTACACCTAGTCATGCATCATTTTCCGTTTTATCAGGATATCATTTTAGCAATCATGCTTCATAATTAAACTATGTACACAAGATCTAGACATGTTGGTTCAACAGAAAAAATAATCAGTCTCTTGGGGAAAAACAACACAGGAAAGAAAATCTCAAAAGAGGATAGTGAATTGGGCTACTCAAATTTCACCCTAGCACTAACTTTCCATTTACCCCACCCCCAACAAAAAGACATGGAATTGTCCCCAATGCATAAAAAAATGAAATATAAGAATGTTAGGTGAAGCAAACTTGGGGTGCAAAGCATCGACGATCAGACAACTGGTGGGTCTGGTTCCCCGGAACCCACTACCTCTGTAATCTGGACACCCTCAGTAGTATCCACAGCATCGACAACACTATCAGTTATTCCTCCCACTATCTCCAAATTTCTGGAGCTAGATGGCCCAACAGCTAACTCTACTACCCTCATCTGACGCGCCTCTTCATATGCAAGCAAGGCTCTCCTCAAAGCCTCCATCTCATAGAGCTCCTTCTTCCATGATCGAGCCTCATAATTCTCTCTGCCCTACGCCTCTTGGCATGATCTCGATGGCGAGGTTGTGGAATCTCAGAAGTGGCGAATAATACCGCCATCACTGTGTCTTCAGTAGGCTCTGCAGAAGGGGCCTCATACTCAGGCACCCTATACTCTAAGATCATATCGATGTCTGTGCGAAGACTGTCGACCGCATCCTAAAGGGTCGACAAATCCACATGAGGGGATGGCCGGGCTAAAACCTACAACTGAAAAGCGTCCAAGCGTTAATGAACCTAAGCGATCTTCCACTCTGTGTGCTGGACCATTCTCCGCTCCAAACGCTCTTCTGCCTCATCAATAAACCTCTGCATCCAAGGCTGGATGTGATGCAGAAGTGTAGCCATTTGTGCTTCTAATTTCAGGACCCTAGCAAGGGAGACCAGAGCGGGGAAAGGGGCTGAACAAGAGGAGCTCGGGGTAGTGCAACTACCCGAGATAGAGTCGACTGGGGTAGTGTCAGTGGAAGACGCATGCGTATCCATGCGGCATGCACTACCGTATCATCCAGATAGTCACCAAGTGGAGGAAACTCTGGACGAGGCCGTCTTTGTGGAGCCAACTCATTGGCCTCATCCGTGATGAGGCCGATATCAACAGTGCCTAATGGGGTCTTAAGCTGATTAACGTACCATATAGGCACACATGTGGACCTGTATAGAGAAAATATCATGTACGGGAAAGGGTAAGTAGTTTAACATTAAAAGCATTCTTGTGTATGACCTCCTGTAGAAGCCAAGCAAATTCCACCTCAAACCCAGCTATCATCGCCGCCATCAGTGCTGCACCATATCATGTGACTATATTATCAGCGGCTATGGGGGAAGGTTGTGGCGGGCAATCAACTATCAAAACATTGTTGTGAAGGTCAGGTTAGCCTTCTTGATAGATCCCTTCGGCTAGGTCACTCAGTTAGCACCCTCTCCATCAATAGATAAGTGCAGAGACATCCACCTCATGGTGGTCTCTCTTAGCGATGGCTCACGCAGGAATTGGACATTTTTTAAAATTTGCCATCGATAGTCAAACTCTGCGGTGAGAGGGGTCCGGTTGGCATCAACATATTCACAGTATAGATACCGACGGATGGAAGGCAGGGAGATATCAACTTGAATGCCACGTACTCGGACATGCTCCAGTAAGGCCTATCTGGCGGGGGCAGCCCTCCTTTCAATTTGTGATATGAGAGTAGCCATGAAAGAGACGTAGAACTCTCTGACCAACTCTTCACTATAACGTCCCAAGGAACAGGTTGTCCACTCCAATCGATGTCGGGTGAAGAGATTGTGGATCTCTGGCATAGCTGGGAGACTTCCCATAAGGACCCACCGCTCCAATATAAGTGTCCGTGTCATGAATCATTTGTCATGAAGAAACTTTGTGTCGGAATAGACTTGATATTGCCCATCGACACACCACCGGTTGGGCTGGTTTGCAATCGGGGTAAGAGCACGAATCGGTGAACAGGGTGGGGATTCCGAATTGTCAGCCTCATCAAACGAGGTAGACTGTGCAGAGGTAGCAGGTGCAGGGACCTCAGCAGATCCGGAGGCTTCCTCCGACCACAAAATTCCTAAGGAGACAGACGCTCCTTCTTCATTAGTTGTTGAAGTGTTCACTCCTCATCAGACTTGGAGGCAGTGACTACGCCTGACGCCACCTTTTTGGGTGTGGCTCTGGCAGCACATGCAACTCGAGATGTGGTGGAAGTTCCTGGGGCCACGTTCTCGGGGTCATGCTCATAATCAGAGCCAATGACCAAGCGGGCAGATGGGGCAACAGACTTCGATTGCCTGCGTGCGTAGACTCGATCTTGTTTTGGTGCTATAATAGATAGTACATGTAAGGAATCATTATTAGTACTAGAAGGATCAAACAAGACAAGCAAAATGACACAAAATAAATAAAAGAGTTAAGATGTAATGACATTTCTATATTAACAGTGAAACACGACGGACCAGGTGACGGCTCGTCATGAGTACGACCGACCGTCATGGGGTCCGTTATGTCTTACTTAAACTATGTTTCTGTGGAGAACCCTAAAGGAAAGTCTCTGACAAGTATGACGGTATATGCAGGACGAACCGTTGTGATTATGACGGTCCGTTGTCGATGTCTGTCGTGGGAAACTTTTGGGAAAAAATGCGCACCCTTAGGAGAGGGGTCTCTAACCATCATGAGGGTTATGCAAGACGGACCGTCGAGGGTATGATGGTCCATCGTAGATGTTCATTGGAGGACACTTGGAAAAAGTGAGAGACTTTTAGGAATAGGGTCTCTTACCGTCATGCCGGTATGTGCAGTACAAACCGTCCTAGGAATGACGGTCCGACGCATGTGTCCGTTGGGGGATACTTAGAAAAAGTGAGAGACCCTTAGGAATAGGATCTCTTACAACCATAACGGTTGTGCAGGATGGACCGTCATGGGAATGACGGTCCATCGCATGTGTCCGTCTTAGGACACTTAGAAAAAGTGAGAGACCCTTAGTAACAGGGTCTCTTACAAGCAGAACGGTTGTGCAAGACAGACCATCGTGGGAACGTCGGTCCGTTGCATGTGTCCGTTAGTAGACACTTGGAGAAAAATGTACAGTGGGGTGTTAGGGATATATCAATGGACCCAATGACAGTTCGTCGTGGGTACAAAGGTCCGTTATCAGGGTCTCGTTCTGTCATTTAGTAATAGAACTGGGGATGCCCCATTCATCCACTACGACCCAAATTAAATTGTTATTGTTTTAACCTACATTTGTCTAACCCAAATAACTAGTAAACTAGCAATGCTAAAGCACCTATATCTAGAGTTTTTACAAGGAAATTTTGAATATTCTCAACCTAGGTCAGACAGAATATGTATTAAAGAATGAACCCATCAATAAGAAATAGGCTAATACTAATTGATAAATAAAATGCAAAGTAAATTGGTAGAAATCAGAGACACATACCTAATAATTTGAGAAGGTACTTGGTGATCAAGTAAAAAATCACAGCGGCAGACTCCGACTAGTAGATAGTGAATTTTAGAAATTGGGGAATTTGGGAAAATGATCGGTTGTAAGAGAGGGTGGTTATGAACTTGGAAGTTAAAAAGAGGGGGAAATGGGAGGAAGAGGGAAGGAATGGGGTGAAATAAAGGGGGTTGGGTTTTCAAATGTTACTAATTTTTTGAAAACCCCCAGCCGGGTTGGGTCGGGTATGCTTCATTAATGACGCGACGAGTCCCCAACGATGGTCTGTTGAAGCTGAGACGGTCCGTCATTGGTTTCGTCGCGTGTGCCCTAGTATTAAAAATAACAGAAAGATGTACCTGGCACAACAAATTCATGCGACGATCTGTCACATGCATGAAGGTCCGTCGATGTATCCATCAGTGACTGCTGCAGAGTGATTTTCTGCAAAATTTCCTGGTGATGTGCCCGAAAATTTAAAACCCATTTGTAAAAAATGCTACCATTACTAGAAACAAAAACTATAAGTATTGGGTTACCTTCTAACAAGCGCTTGCTTTAACGTCACGGCACGACTGAGGACACTTGATTACTCAGACTTCATCAAGATGGTATGCCTCGATCACTTCATTCGCTGATTCAGTATGCCCGAAATAGATTTTTATACGTTGTCCATTAACCTTGAACCGCACACCCTTCTTATTTTCCATCTCAACTGATCCATGAGGGAATAGTTGGTTAACAAAGTAAGGAACAAATCCCCAACCATATACTCTCGTTTTTCAATTTTTTGATCATGGTACTTCTTCATCATTTCTTTGTAGAGGGCTGAGCTTTCATAAGCTTTCAGGCAAAATTCATTGAGTTCATTCAACCAAGTTACCTGTTGTTCTGCAGCTTCGCTCCAATCCATTTTCAACTTTTACATAGCCCACATGGCTTTATTCTCTAACACAACCGGAAAATGACAAGATTTCTCATATTCAAGTTGGTAAGGGTCCATACATATGGAAGTTTTATACGCTGTCCGGTAGGCCCAAAGATCATCATCAAGCCTCCTTGACTAATCCATTCTACTAGCGTTCACTGTTTTTGACAATATTTGTTTGATCTCCTGATTTGACACTTCAACTTGCCCACTAGTTTGAGGGTGGTAAGGCGTGGCCACATTATGGCGAACCCCATATTTCTCCAATAACCCCTTGAACAATCTGTTGCAGAAGTGGGAGCCCCCATCACTTATAATTGCCCGTGGGGTGCCAAAACGAGAGAATATATTCTTTTTTAAGAACGTAGTGACACTCTTCCCTTTACTGTTTGCAAGGGTGATAGCTTCCACATATTTAGATACATAATCAACCGCTACTAGAATGTTCTTCATTCCATGAAGACTCACAAAAGGGCCCATAAAGTCAATACACCAAACATCAAATAACTCAATCACTAGAATGGGGTTTGGAGGGACCTTTTGCTTTCATTAGATGCCGCTATCTCGTTGCCATCGATCACATGCTTTAGCAAACTCATGAGCATCTTGATGAAGAGTTGCCAATAGTATCCACATTGTAATATTTTATAAGCGGCTCGGGTACGCTGTGATGTCCACCAACGGGTGAGGAATGACATGCTTCTAACACTGTCAACATCTCACATTCTTTCACACAACGTCGAATAATCCCGTTGGCACAACTCCTATATAAGTATGGTTCATCCCAAAAGAACTTAGTCATATTGTATATGAACTTTTTTCTTTGATGAAAGGACAAGTCTGATGAAACTATATCACTAGACAGATAGTTCGCAAAATCTGTGAACCATGGAATCAAGTCTAGTGAAGCAGCCAATACATGCTCATCGGGGAAAGTATCATCAATATCAGTCTTATCCCCTAACTCTCTCATAGATTAATCTTCTAGATGGACAAGTGATTAGCAAATTGATTTTAAAATCCTTTTCTATCCATCACTTCAAAGTCAAATTCTTGTAGCAGTAATACGCAACAAATCAACCTAGGTTTCGCATTTTTCTTTGCCATCAAATATCTTAATGCTGAATGGTCAATATGCACTATAACTCTAGTACCTAGCAAATAAGACGAAATTTTTTAAAAGCAAAGACTACTGCAAGGAGTTCTTGTTCAGTCACTATGTAGTTCTTCTGAGCTTCATTTGGGCTTTACTAGCATAGTAAATGGGGTGAAGGATTTTGTTCTTTGTTTGTCCTAATACTACACAAAGAGCAACCCAATTAGCATCGCAGATTACCTCAAATCGACTGTTCCAATCAGGAGAAATAATGATAGGTTAAGACACCAATTTTTCTTTTAGCTCGCCGAATACTTTTAGAAAGGATTCATAAAAGCAAAATTTTCAATCTTTCTCCAGCAGTTTGCACAATAGATGTGCAATCTTTGAAAAGTCTTTGATGAATCTCCTGTAAAAATCTGCATGCCCAAGAAAGCTTCTCACACCTTTCACAGAGATAGGTGGGGGAAGTCTCTCTATTACCTCGACTTTAGCTCGATCAACCTCTATGCCCTTTTCTGAAATGCGATGACCCAAAATAATACCTTCTTTCACCATGAAATGGCATTTTTCCAAATTTAGTACTAAATTGCAGTCTTCACATCTTAAGGACCTTAGATAAATTTTTCAAATACCACTCGAATTAATGACAAACCACAGGAAAATCATCCATAATAATATCTATAGTATCTTCCACCATGTCGGAAAATATCTACATCATACATCTCTGAAATCTGGTGGGTGCATTGCACAACCCAAACAACATTCTTTTGAATGCAAAGGTCCTATATGGACAAGTAAAATGGTTTTCTCTTGATCTTTTGGTGCAATAGAAATCTTATTATACCCCGAATATCCATCAATAAAAAAGTACCACCCTTTTTCGGCAAATCTATCCAACATCTGATCCGTGAATGGCATATGAAAGTGGTCTTTTTCAGTCCATGAATTTAATTTGCGGTACTCCATACACACCCTGCATCCAGTAACTGGTCTTATTGGGACAAGTTCATTTTCTCATTGGGGACCACAATCATTCCCCCTTTCTTAGGTACACACTGAACATGGCATACCAAACTACTATTGGCGATCGGATAAATTACTCCGGCATCCAACCACTTAATGATTTCCTTCTTCATAACCTCTTGCATTGATGGATTTAACTGTCTCTAGAGCTTAATACTTGGCTTACGATGAGGCATGAGTTGGATTTTATAAGAGCAAATACTAGGAGGGATCCCAATAATGTCCGCAATAGTCCACCCAATAGCTCTTTTGAACCTTTTTAGCACTTTCACCAAACTCTCAACTTGTTGTTCATTCATGTCTAATGCAATGATTACCGACAAAGTATCACCATTTCCTAAGAATTCATACTTGAGATGAGGTGGGAGAGATTTTATTTCTAACTTTGGAGTGTCCTCTATAGATGGTTACGCGGGTGGGGACTCACGATTCTTCATATCTAACTCATATTTCTTCGGTTTAAACCGAACATCACCTTGACAAGAGTCGCGACTAATGATTCATACTCTTCAATGCAATCTCTATCAAAATTCATTATCACTGCCGTTAATGCTTTTACACCTAGACGTTCTTCTATTTTATGTCTCAGATGTCTAACAAATGTTGTAGGATATAGGAGATACCGATTGGATCTCACCACTCTGCCTCATGGACCTACAAATGTTAAACGTCACTTACTCATTGTTCAACCGAAATTTATCTACCCCTTTTCCATATCTACTAAGGCTCTTCCCGTAGCAAGGAATGGCCTCCCAAGAATAATGGTCACTTCAAAATCGACTTCACAATCAAGAATAACAAAATCTGCTAGAAATAAGAACGACTCCACTTTTACTAGCACATCATAGAGTATCCCTATAGGCCTTTTTACAGTTCAATCAACCATCACTAGCCACATCGTAGTGGGCTTTGGATCACCAAAATCTTTCTTGTAAATTGAAAGGGGCAAGAGATTTATGATTGCCCGCAGATCACATAATGCTTTCGCAAAATGTAATAGTCTGATTGTACAAGGAATAGTGAACACACCCGGATCTTTTTTCTTTTGTACCTGAGATCTTGTAGTAGTAGCACTACAATGCATCATTCTATCATCATCCTCAAATGTTACCGATCTTTTCTTTGTAACCAGATCTTTCATAAACTTGGCGTAACCGGGCATTTGTTCTAAAGCTTCTACCAAAGGGACATTGACAGAAAATTTCTTCAACATTGTTATAAAGCGCCGATATTTACCATCCTCAATCTTTTTCACTAATATTTGAGGAAATGGGGGTGGTGGTATAGGCATGGGAGTTACCTTTCTAGGCACTTCATCATCTTTTCCAGTGTTATCTTCTACTTCACCATTAAGCTCTACCACTTTATCAGTATCTTTTGTCACCTTTTTCTCATTAGACGGTATAGTTGGGTCAATGGTTTGCTAACCTCTACAAGTAGTGATTGCCATACAATGTCCATCATTTTTACAGATTTTAGACAGTGTTTCTCGGAAGAGTGTCTGGTTTCCATGTGTTCACATTCGCAGATAATTGGGCCAATTGTAACTTAAGTTGCTTAATCGATATTATACTTGTATCAACTTTTTGCCCAATACCCACTAAATCATTCCTCAACTCTTTATTGTGCTCATCACTAGCATCGAACCTCCTCATAACATTATGCAACATTTCCTCAACTCATGCCATACTACCTTCACCATCCCTAGTAGTAACTTCACGATTTTGAGGAGGAACATAGGGCCCATTCCTATCATTTCTATTACCATAGTTACCCCTGTTGATGTTGTTGTCGTGGTTGTAGTTTCTATCTCGTACATAATGACCCTGACTGTTATAGTTACCACAGATCCGACCTTGGTTCCCTTAACTTGGCTCCAATTCTCCTGATTAGATCCTTGCACACTCGGTCAAAAACCCCCCGTCTGCTCATTTACCACATAGGGATCCTCCTCATAAAAGTACTCATCATTTTGTGGCGGTGGTTTTGACAAGTAGTTGACTGCATTTATTTTTTTGGCACCCCCAGTGACATGTTTTAATACCAACCCAAGCTCTATTCTCATCTGAGCCATATATTTGCGAATCTCGTTTGTGGCCGGGTTGTGAGGGGATTGCACTGCGAAGGTATTTCTCCCTATATCTGACTTCCTAGTAATCCAAGCTTTATTGTTTTGGGAGATTTTCTCTAACTTTTAAGCATTATGAGCATAAGGACAATCCCCATAAGAACCATCAGTAATAGTATCCAACACCTCTTTATTATTATCATCATGTTCGCGATAGACGTATTCCTTTAGTGACTTATCATCTATGGTGATTTGGGACGCTTCTAAAAATTGAGGTGAATCTATCACATAAACTACTAACTGACTCTCCTGGTAGTGACACAAAGTTGTTTACTCTGTCTTTTTGGTTTAGTTTCTTGGATACTCGGTAGTAGCGTTCTTAGAAAACGTCCCTTAGTTGATTTCAAATGAAAATTGACTTGTAAGGGAGCTCACTGAACAAAATAGCAGCCTCTCCCGTCAGTGAAAGAGGAAACACTCTAATCCCTATTACATCCAAGTCCAAGGCAGGCCTCCCTACACAGCTTTTACACACTGCCCTTACCTTAGCTATATGGGCATGTGGATTCTCATAAGGTAGCCCTGAAAACAAACCTCTGGTAGTGAGCATTTGCATCAGGCTACTAGTTACCACAAAGGTGTGGATTGGTGGTAAAGGAGGAAAGACAAGTGGCCCATCGGAGTCTGCTATATTGTCATAGCCTCTTTCGTGTTCTTGGGGCCGTGGAGCGGAATTTCGTCACCTCTGTTGGTTTCACCCGGAGCATCATCTAACAACTGACCATGAGCATCAACCGGAGTTGGAATGTTCTTGTTTTGATCATCATCATTAATTCCCGAGTTTTGATTCATGTTGCGTAGTGTGCGCTCTAATTCGTGATCGTAGGGAAACAAGAATTCTCTTCCTCTCAGTGTATTTGACATACAAGGAAGATGGTTCTGCAAGAACTAAAAACAATAAAAAAAGTAAAATTAAGAAAATATTGACTAAACTCTAGTAATAAGTTTAAGTTAATCTAACAACTACTTTCCCCGGCAGCGGTGCCAAAATTTGATACGGTCAAACTTACTTTTCAAAAAGAAGTAAAGCGGTCGTATCAAGTAAAGAACCCAACTAATGAAGTTTGGATCATTTCCACGAGGAAAATAGTTCAGACCTAACTTCAATCTATTATTACTATTATTTAGTCAATTATTTCTTTGGAAAGCAAAGACAATAAAAAGGGGTTTTTTTACTTCTAAATGTATGAAAATACCTAGCTAAATTAAAGCAGACACTATCAGCTTCAAATGATGGAGTTTAATCAATTAATGAAAGTAATTAGGGTTTACAATTCTTTCCTTGTATCTTGCATGCAAAGTGATAAGTTATGTATTTCTAAATCCTTGGTCCGGTATCTAGAAAATTTCACTCCGCACCTTGGTCCGGCTACGTATGTTGATATACTAACCCTTACCTTTACCTCATATTAAGCATCGTATATGATATTTGACTAAGTTATTACCTCGTACCAATCAATACTAGCCTATTAGATAGTTTACAACAAATCTATGTGGATAATTCCTTTCCTATCATCTACCTCCTTGATCGGCCAGGTAGCATTTAGGCGCGTTCTAACGTTGGCCATCCGTTAAAAAGACTTCTAAGCCAAAGAATTATCAATACATGCTAGAAACTATTTTAGAATCGTTATTTTAGTTAGGTATTACCTCATTATTCGCCTATGGTTTGCACAACCCTAGTTATGAAGTTTAGTTACCCACAGTCATAATCAGAATTTTTAATTATGTAATATAAGAATTCATTCACTTACTTCAATGAGAAAAAGTAAAATCCAAAAGTTCACTTGAGTAATCAACAAAAGTCACCAACACTCAATTACTGAAATTAATTGAAGACTAAAGATTCTCCAAAAGTGTAACAATAATCACCAAGTCTAATCCACAAAAGAAGCTCAAAAAACCAAGATTCTTACAAAGAGTCTAAAAATAATCAAGAGTCTAACCCCAAAAACGAGGTTTTTCAAACTATTTATAAAAAATAAAAACCTAATTAAATAAGGACTCTATTTGCTGGAAATTTGTCAAAACGCGGTTGGGTCGACGGACCACGTAATGAATTATCGTGGTAAAGACAGTCCATCATGGAATCCGTCATCCCATACTTGTGCAATTTGTTTTAGTGCCCTCTTCATCACCCTTAATGGAAGGTATGACTGATCGTCACAAGCACAACGGTCTGTCGGGGTTCTCAGTTCGATAATACTTGAATTCTTGAAAATTGTGTACTGGGACTACTTCTCTAATATTCATGACGAACCAGTAGGACAGACCGTCATGGCTAACACGGACCGTCACGCACTCCTTAACCCCACAATCTGTAAGACTTCCCCATCTTCCTTCAGCAGCTGCACTACGATGCCACCTATGGACCTTCACAAACACGAAAAACCGTCAGAAGCTCCGTAGGTGGTACCTTTTTGTATTTCTTGCTCAAAAACCTCTGCATTCATCTTTTAGAAAGATTTCGTGCAAATAAAGAGAAACCTACATAAAAATTAATACAAAAACGCTTTTGGACACACTATTCTTAAGGAAAAATTATTAAAAATATCGTGAAACAACGGTATATCAACACCCTCAACTTAAACTCATTATTTGTACTCAAGCGACGCACTATGACTCAATACAAAATCTTTGTACAATAGTATCCATGTTTTATCTTTCGCAATCATTTAGCTATCAATCCCGATCTGTCTTATCATATTTATGCATGCTATAACTATTAGGTTTGAATTATGTGGAATCAGACCATGACAAAGACTGACCATGCACTAACACCTATCCTTTTCAATTCCTCACGGAGGTGCTAATATTTTCGGTATTGCAACTAGTGTCCTCACTTCAACAAAACTAGTGGGGACGCTAGGCACCTTTTTGGATGAAATGCCTGTGGTGGTGGGGTAGAGGTAGTTGAACCTCACAGAGATAATGACATTGCCTCGAGCCATAAATGATAAACATTTGTTTTTCTCTCCCGATAAAGGAAGTGGAGTGTTGATTCGTAAAGTCTCTTAGAGTCTCCCTTACATTTGGTCCCTTTATTTGTTTTAATTATATTTTTTGGGGTAACATTAATAAAATTAAAATTATCTTCTATATCAAATGTGTTATTTCTGTCTTCTTGCTTATCTTCTATAATTGGTTATGTTTAATATTATCACCACCTAGTCACGGATTCTGCATAGATAAATAAAATAATAATGTGATCAAAATTGTTTAGTATTATGATATCATATAGTCTTGCATGCTAAAATAGTTAATGTAACACCTCGAAAGTCCTATAAACTAGACTAGAGCCTCACCTGTTAAATAGTGACTTTAATGATGTTTCCAAACCTAGAATAATGTAACAAAGATTAATTAGAGGTATTAGAGCCTTAATGTCAAAGAAAGACCTTGATGTCCAGAAACTAGCGAAATTGAACTAGTAGACGTCCCTATTTTTTTGAAGGTTTGGGACTGTCAAATGAAGTCCAAAACATGTAAAATACTTTAAATAGGTAAAATAATGTTTATAGGGTAAAAAAGTCTAGCCATGACTCCTCAAGGACAACCCGAAGGGTCCTTGAGGACGACCCTAACATTGGCAAGCAGGCTGCATAGCAGCCTGCTTGCAACCAATATACAGATCCCCTTGTGTGTTGCACAATCATCACTGGATAGGAAATTTTTTCCTGGCGAAGCTGGTCTTCACGAGGCTCTCTGCCTCGACCCGGATTTCAGAAAAAAGAATTGGAATTGCCCCTGCTACGCAGACATTTTTCAGATTTGTTTGCGTCATTTTAAAGTCAATTTAACTTCACAAAAAGACCCAATTAAGTGTGAAGTATTTTGCGTATATTGTATGGGGAATACATATTGATTTAGGGAAAGTAATAAGTCAATTTTACCTATCAAAATCAATTCTCCAAGTCCTTTTCAGTTCTCTCTAAAATTTCTCTCTCTACTCAACATCTATTGAAGAACAATTTAGAGCTTGGGGAAGAAAACCAATTTCTCAACATTAAGGTATAATTTCTTTCGCTCTTGGTATTCGTTTCCCCAAGAGGTCCTTTCAAAGAGATTTTAAAACTTCCTCAAACAAGTTTTTTTCTCTACACATGGGCTTCGTTGTAACACTAAATAAGGAATCAATTGTGATGAATTATGGTCAATTAATTTTGTTTTAAGCATATATTCATGGTTAATTCGTGTTATTTACTCAATATTCCCATGGACCCATGTCTTTTTACAATTTCATTAAAACATTGAATTGATATGGTAAATTGCAAAGATGATGAATTTGTTGATTGACTACATTGATGTTTATTGTGTAATTACTTCTTGAATTTACCTTAATTATGCAGTGGATATGTATATTTTTGTAATTGATGTATGGAGACAATGAAAAGGAAACAAGGAATGAAGGTTGATTCTTCTTGAATTTAAATGTGAAGTATGATTTACATAGATTGTAAAGTATTACTTATTCTTAACCCTAGACTATTGAATTGGTTATGAAGTATGCAAGTATGTTATGTTATATTTATTATATTATTGAAAGTAGTTTCTCATGATTATAATAAAGTTTTGAGTGAAAGGTTTACTCACTTGTATGTGGTTTCTAAAGTGAAAAGGTAGTTCTCACTTATGAATACCTATGAGCTATTATGTTAAGTTGTTCAAATAGGGGTCTACAAGAGATTAAGGTGATCTTGTATGATAAGTATGATTATTACTAATGGGAATAAATGCTTAGCACCGAAAGGGAATGTAAATGAGATGGATGTTTCAAGCTTAGCATATCCGACCTCCCACGTAGTTTTCTTCAAGTTTAGCAAGTCCGGATTCCCACGATATGTGTTTTCTTATCAAATGGAAATTTCCACGTT
This sequence comes from Solanum lycopersicum, assembly GCF_036512215.1. Taxonomy (NCBI): domain Eukaryota; kingdom Viridiplantae; phylum Streptophyta; class Magnoliopsida; order Solanales; family Solanaceae; genus Solanum; species Solanum lycopersicum. Next base: position 38,507,407 of record NC_090803.1, read on the forward strand.
AGTAAGTCATGGTTTTATAGTCACAATCTACTTGACGCTTAACTATGTGCCCACATAGGTCTATATCTAAATGGATCCACCTAGATAGTTGTGTAAGATCGGTTATACCTTAGGCAAGTGTTAACATTCTCATTTCATTATGGGAGGAGAACACCGGATACAATGTAGCTTACATAATCTCATGTTGGTTATTGCACTTCTTTCCCTAATGTAACGTAGTAAATAAATAAGTCAAGTATGTTAATTATTATTAGGACTTGTCTTAAAGGTTATTATATACTATGAGGGAAGGTATGGGACTTCACTTACTCATTGCACATGTTGGATCCTAAGGGACTGTCTTAGTAGGATTCTTGTATGAGTAAATTGATTTCATGTTATATAAGTCAAGTTATATATGAACTTATTAATCAAGCATGTTATGATAAAGTATGAGATTTTGTTGTATGTATTTAATAAGTGACTTAATGTGATGCTTAAATTTGGATAGGTTTATGGGGTTCTATTAATGACATTGCAAAAGTTCTTTTTTTTTCATATGTGTTGGGTAAATATCATGTTGGGTTGACCTATAATGTTCCATATATGTGTATGTTGATTTATTGAACATAAAGCATGGTTTTAACTAAAATATGTATTTTCTCATGTAATTATGATTCTGTGTATAGGAACCATACTCAGTACATGTGTTTTGTACTAACCCATATTTCATTCCTTTTTCCACCACATTGTAGGTTCTGGCCATTTAAGAGCTTCTAGGCCATATTGCAGGGATACTTGGACTTCTTTATCCAAGTAGTGGTGAATCGTTTATGTTCGAGGATGGCTCCTTTGATCTATCCTAGTAGTATTGATATAGTCTAAAAGTCATTCGTTCCTTCCTTATTCTTAAAGATATTTGTTGTAAGCCTTGGTGGCAATATGCTTGTGTAAGGTCTATTCAAAAATATTGTACTTCGTTTAGATTGTTTGATGTGAGACAAAAGGATTATACTTATTCATATAATTGATCATATTAACTAAACGAGAAACCTATGTAAACTTCATATGCGAAAAGTCTAAGTAAACTCCATATGTAGTATGCAAGAAGTCTATGTAAACCTCATGTATATAAAAAGTTTTAAATTTTTTGCACTTTTTGACCTATGAAATGCAATTATGAAAGTTATGAGGCAAGTCTTACTCCTCTTCAAGGACAACGACGCCGGTTTTTTCTAGTGGGTGCTCCCCGATCATGACAAACTTCGTATAAGAGAATGAGGTTAAATAATTTTAGGATTGGTGTCTCACTAAACCACGTCAAGTAGATTCTTGTTCATGATTGTGAAGCACGCCACAATTATGAATGAGGGGCTCAGTGATTCTTAAGAAAGTCTCACTTTGTTGTTATTCTTGAAGTCGTGTCTCTAGAGACTTAAATCTACATGTCCTTATCTTATAATCTTTTTATTGTGCTTGTAAGAAATGAATAAAAAAAGTAACAACGCTCGAAGGGTCAAAGACTAGAATGTGAATGAGGCGGTTCCCCCTGCGGCTCCTCAAAACCCTCAATTTCCTATTGAAAAAGGGGCTATGTATAATGTTGAGATAAGGGCAACCATTCATAGCTTGACCAAAGTGTTGTATACTCATGTTTCTTGGGATTCTAGGGTACAAGTAAACATCAATGATATCACCATCACATCAAAGATAAGTGATTTCACAAGGATGAATCCCCCTACTTTATTTGTCTCCAAGGTGAAGGAGGACTCGCAATGTTTAATTAATGAAGTGTTCAAAGTACTATATTCTATGGGGGTGACTTCTTAAGAAAAGGAAAACTATCTTTCTACCAAATCAAAGATGTGGTTCAAGTTTTGTATGAGCAATGGAAGGATGAGAGGCCGGTTATAATAGGTCAGATCACTTGGGGATGTTTCAAGATGACTTTCCTTGATATGTTCTTTCCATTGGAACTAAGGGAGAGGTAAATGCATCAATTCATCAACATACGCCAAGGGGTTATGAGTTTGAAGGAATATAGTTTCAAGTCTACTCAACTATCAAATTATGCTCATACTATTATGAAGTATTCTAGAGCCAAGATACAAAAATTTGTTATGAGGATATCTAATCTTGTGGTAAATGAATCTAGGTCAGCTATGTTGATTCGTAACATGGATATCTCTCAACTCATGGTTCATACAAAACAAAGTGCGGAGCAAAAGCTTAAGTAAGTTGGTAAGGAATTCAAGAGGACAAGGGCCATGATGGAAATTCTTCTAACACTAGATTTGAGGTACAAGATAAGACAAGGTTCAAGAAGAGGTTCCCCAATTAAAGTCTATATACCATTCCAAGGGTGAACAAAGGTAAAGGGTCTACACCCAAGCCTAAGGAGAAAAAAAGTAGTGGTCCATTTGTTGAGAAGTCTACTTGTGCTAAATATGATAGAAAATATGAAAGAAAGTGTCTAATTGTTTGGGAAATTTCTATGGTTGTGGTAAGAGTGGTAAAAAGAAGAGGGATTATCCTATGATGAAGGCGCAAGGGAGAGAAATATCTCAAGAACAAGTAAGTGATCCCAATCCCGACCCTCCTAAGAAGAATTGCTTCTATGCTCTCTGCTATAGAGGTGATCAAGAAGACTCCACCAATTTCATCACCGTATGTTACAAGTGTTCTTTATTAATATCTATGCTTTACTAGATTTGCGTGATACTTAACCATTTACTCCTTCAGTATCTAGAGACTTTAATATGTTGCTCGATGTCCTAATGGAACCTTTATTGGTTGCAACCCCGGTGGGTGACAATGTTGTGGCTAAAAGAGTCTTTAGAAGTTGTCCAATATCATTTCCCAATATAGTTACTTTGGTTGACTTGGTGGAACTTGATACGGTTGATTTGTAGTCATCTTGTTGATGGATTGGTTGCATGCTTGTTTTTCTGCCATAGATTGTAGAACAAGGGTAGTCAAGTTTCAATTCTCAAATGAACCTATCTTAGAATAAAAGGGGTGTAACTCAATCCCTAGAGGTCAAATTATTTCATGTCTAAAATATTATTAAATGATGTCTAAAAGGTGTTTACCATGTTGTGTGGGCTAAGGACCTTTAATCCGAGGTTCCTCATTTATAGTAGATCCCCGTAGTAAGGGATTTTCCAAAAGTCATTTCAAATGAACTATCCGAAGTTCCTCCTAAATTTGAAATAGACTTCAACATAGACATGCTACCGGATACAAAACCTATCTCAATACCTCCTTATCGGATGGATCCGGCCAAGTTACAAGAACTTAAGCTTAAACTCAATGATTTACTTTACAGTGGTTTCACAAGACCTAGTATTTGTACTTGGTGTGATCCGCTGTGATTACTAATGAAGAAGGATGTGTCCCTTTTAGGATGTGCATTGACTACCTCGACTAAATACGGTGAACATAAAGAACAAGTATCCTCTCCCTTGGATCTACAATTTGTTTGATCAATAACAAGGGGAAATCTACTTTTCTAAGATTTATTTGAGGTCGGATTATCACAAAAATAGGGTTAGAGGAGAGGACATACCTAAAATGACTTTCTAAACTAGGTATGGTCACTAAGAGTTCCTAATCATGTCCTTTAATCTAACAAATGCCATGACGACTTTCATGGACCTAATGAATAGGGTATTCCAATATTACCTTGACTCCTTTTTATTGTATTTATTGATGATATTTTGGTGTAATCGAAGAGTCAAGATGAACATATGGATCATTTAGGGGTAGTTTTGCGAGTCCTTTAGGAACACAAACTATTTTCCAAGTATAGAAAATGTGTGTTTTGTATATGATCGGTTGTGTTACTTGGTCATATCATCTAAATCGGGGGTGTAGAGGTGGATCCAAGAAAGATAGAGGCAGTGAAAAATTAGCCTAGACCTTTGACTCCAACCGACATTAGAAGCTTCTTGGTTAAATCAGATATTATAGGAGATCTGTGGATGGGTTTACATCCATTGTGTATCCTTTTACCTTTTTTACCCAAAATAGTGTTATATTTTAGAGGTCAAAGTCATGTTAAAGGAGCGTCCAAATTTTTAAAGATAGGCGTAAGTCCGCTCCGCTGTTGACTTTACCGGAGGTACCACAGGTTCTGTGGTTTATTGTGATGCTTCTTGAGTGGGATTGGTTGTGTATTTATGTAACATGGGAATGTAGTATCCTATGCCTCTATCCAACTCAAGGTGCATGAGAAGAATTACCCAAATCATGACCTTGAATTAGACGTTGTAGTGTTTGCTTTGAAATTATAGAGGCATTACTTCTATGGTGTTTATGTGGATGTTATTACCGACCGTAAAAGTCTTCAATATGTTTTCACTCAAAATGAGTTGAATCTCCGAAAAACAAGATGGTTTGAATTATTCAAGGATTACGACATGAGTGTTCTCTACCCCGCTCCCCTCGGCAAAGCCAATGTGGTTGCAGATTCTTTAAGTTGTATGACCATGGGAAGTGTGTCTCATGTGGAAGAGGGTAAAAAAGACCTAGTAAAGATGTTTGTAGGTTATGTCGATAGGGTATTCGTTTATAAGATTCTCCAAAAAAATGGTTTTGTGGTCCACTATAACTCCAAATCGTCTTTAGTTGTTGAGGTGAAGTCTAAGCAACATCTTGATCCCTGATTGATTGATTTGAAGGAATCGGTTCTTGGCAAGTTTAATGAGTTATTCTCCCAAGGGGATGATATCTTATGTACCAATAAAGATTGTGTGTATTTGATATGGATTATTTGAGGAATTGAATTCCGCAAGAAGTTCATGGTTCCCGATATTTTATACATCGCGGTTCCACCATAATGTACTGTGATCTTCAAGAGGTCTATTGGTGGGACAGCTTAAAAAGAGACATAGAAGAGTTTGTGGACAAGTGTCCAAATTTCCAACAAGTTAAGGCCGAGCAACAAAAGTCGGGTGGTTTGACTCATGTAATAAACGTTCCTACATGGAAGTGGGAAGAAATTAATAATGACTTTATTGTTGGATTGCCTCAAACCCGGAGGAAAAATGACTCATTTTTTGTTACTGTAGATAAATTGAGAAAATGCACTCACTTTATCCCTGTCAAGTCTACTTATTGGCGAAGGATTATGCAAGAATATACATTGATGAGATTATGAGTCTACATGGGATCCCTTTATCCATCATATCTGATAAAGGTTCTGAATTCACATCTCAATTTTGGAGATCTTTCAAAAAAAAAGGTTGGTTAATCAAGTGAAGCTTTTCACCGTATTCATGCTCAAACGGATGGTCAAGTGGAGCATACGATTTAAACCCAAGAGGATATATTAAGGGCTTGTGTAATAGATTTCAAGGGAAATTGGGATGATCACCTACCGTTTATTGAGTTCTCCCATAATAATATCTACCATTCGAGTATTTCAATGAAACCCTTCGAAGAACTGTATAGTAGGTGATGTAGGTCTCCGAGTATGTGGTTCGAGGTCGGTGAGTATTCACTATTTTGTCATGAAATAGTCTATGAAGCCTTAGATAAGGTTCAAATGATAATGGATTGGTTTAAAACATCCTATAATTGGTAAAAGTACTATGCCGTCAATTGAAGAAGAGATATAGAATTTGAAGAAGGGGATATGGTGCACTTTAAAATTTCACCTATCAAATGGAGTGATGAGATTTGGAAATAAGGGTAAGTTAAGTCCGGGTATGTGGGTTCCTATGAAATATTGCAACGGATAGAATAGGTTGCGTATTAGATGAAACTACCTAGTGAACTAGCTTCATTTTATCTAGTTTTTGATGTCTCCATTTTAAAGAAGTCTATTACTGATCCCGTATCCATCCTCCCCATTGAAAGGGTAAGTGTAAATGAGTGTCTTTCCTATGAATAGGTTCCAGTGTAAATTGTAGATCGCAATGTCAAGAAGTTGAGGAAACATAAGGTATTCTCCGTAAAAGTCCTATGGAGAAATCACCTTGTTGAGGGAGCTACATGGAAGACTGAGGCCGACATGAAGTCCCGTTACCCTCACTTTTTTCCTCTAAATCCTAGAAAAAGTTGAGGTTCATAATCCTCTTAAAATGAACTAGTTAATAATGTTGAATTTAGCTTGCTTTTCTAGTATGTGCATTGGTAGAGATTCATGCAAAAATGAGTTTTCATGGAAATATACTCTTTTGCTTATTTGTGTATTATGTAATGTTGCCTTCATAAAATAGAATTGAGAATGTTAATATGTTTTAAGAAGGTTAGCAAATGTGACTCTTGATGAATATACTGGTCTCATGTTGATTTTAAGAAGGTAGTTCCTCGTATTGTAATGTTGAGCTATTATATACGGAAAATTGAGTTTTTAGTTGCTATGTGTAATGTCATAGTTATGTGTTTATTTTAGTTGTGAATCTCTCATATGGGCTGTTTTTGTCATAATGTTTTTTTTATGTTTTATGTTGTTTCTGGTTGGGTTGCTAGTCGTGATTCATCCTGTCACTATAAGAAGATTTTTGGTGTCATTCGGGGACAATGTTCCAAATTGGGGGATAATGTAACACCCAGAAAGTCCAATGAACTAGACTAGAGTATACCTATTAAATACTTAATAAAATTATGTTTAAAAACGTATACTAATGTAACAAAGTTGAATTAGAGGTATTAGAACCTGAATGTCACAGTAAGACCATGAAAACTGAAAACAAGCGAAATTTAACTAGTAGACTTCCCTATGTTTTGTGAAGGTTTAGGACTGTAAAATGAAGTCATAAACTTGTAAAAAGTCTTTAAATAAAATAATATTTATAGGGTCAAAACGTCCAGCCACGACTCCCCAACAACCACCCGAAGGGTCCTTAAGGAGGACTTTAACATTGACAAGAAGGCTTCAAAACAAGCCATCATACAGCAAATATGTGGAGCACCTTGTGCGTCCAAAAGTCATCACTGTCTAGGAAAATTGTGCCTCGCAACGTGGGGACTTCATGAGGCTCTCTTCCTTGACCCGGATTTTAGAAAAAAATAATTGGAATTGCTCCCGCAATGCACAACCACTTCCCATATTCGTTCGCGTCGTTTGTAAGTAATTTGACTTCACCAAAAGACCCAATTACGTGAGGGGTATTTTAAATATTTATATGGGGTATATATGTTTATTTAGGTTCAGTATTATGTCATTATTACTAATTCAAATCAATTCCCCAAATCCATCTAACTTCTCTCTATGAATTCATTCTCTACTCAACCTTCGTTGAATAGCAATGTGGAGCTTGGATAAGAAGACTAACTTCTCAAGTTTTAAAATCTATTTAATGACTTTATGAACATTAAGGTATGGTTTATTTCACTCTTGGGATTCCTTTCCCCAAGATTTCCTTTCAATGAATTTTTCAAACATCCCCAATCTAGGGTTTTTCTCTACACATGGGTCTTTTTTCAGATACAAAATTAACAATCAATTATGATGAATTATGGTCAACTAATGTTATTTAAGTATATATTCATTGTTAATTCTTTTTATCCACTCAAGATTACCATTGACCCATATCATTCCCCAATTACATGAAAACTTTTAATTGTTATGGTGAATTGTTAACATGGTGAATTTGTTGATTGAATACATTGATGTTTATTATGTAATTTTTTCTTGAGTTTACCCTTAATTATGTGTTGTCTATGTATTCCTTGGTAATTGAAGTATGGACTCAATGAAAGGGCAAGAAGGTATGAAGGTTGATTCTTATTGAATTCAATTATGATGTATGAGTTACTTAGATTGTAATGCTTCTATTTCTAATGTGTGGGTGTGATGTTGATAGCAAGTATTCCTCATCCTTAATCCTAGACTATTATAACACTTCGAATGTCAAAGAGCTAATATAGATCTTCACATAGTCAATAAAGACTTAGAATACTTTTTGAAGGACTAAAATAAGGTATAAAAATCATTTGGGAAGTTCAAGAGTCAAAACGTCAAGAACGTGCATGACATCAGGTGAATTGCGATATAGAGGTTAGTGTGCCTTGGCATGTTTCATGGAGGTTTAAGAGTTGGAATTCATTGAAACTGGTAGAAAGGTGTTTAACATGTATTAAATATGTTTAGGATCTAAATATTCAGGTACGACTCCCCAAGGCTACCCTAAGGCTACTTAAGGAAGACCCTTCCAAAACGACCAAAAGTTGTCAAAAGACAGTAGCTATCTACGGTCACCAAACTACGAGAATTTATCTAGAGGATGGGATGTTGATGGACCCATTGTTCAACACCTATCCCTTTTCATTAAATGTGATGAAAATTCAAGTCTCTGAACTTATTGACAAACATACAGTATGGTGGGAATGAGTAGGCGACTGACCTACAGATAGTAGGTCGGGGTATCATATGTCAGCTTTTGTTTGCTATCTAAATTTTTAATTTATTTAAATAATTTGATTCTATGGTTAATAAGGTACCAAAAACTAATTAAACTAACACCACTCACTTTAATTCTCAAGCTCAAAATCCTCTTCTTTCACTCTACTTTCTCTCTTTATTCCACAAGACTCCACATTGAAGATACATTTAAGATCACATGGCTCCAATATTCAACATTATCTCAATCAATATTCATAAAAAAAATGAATTATGGAATATATTCACCTTTGCGACTCCTTTCCCCAAAGAGTTACTCAAATTTGATTTCCAAAAGTTTATAAGAACATAGGTTTCATTCCTAAATCGAAATTGATCTTTCAAATTGTGTTATTCTTGGTTTATTTTGATTAATATGGATATATTGTGATTAATTATTGGGGAATTAGGGTATTTCTTTATGCTATACATAGTTTGATAGAAGAGATCATGAATTGACCCTATTTCCCTAACTCTAGTTATGAATTGATGATGAAATAAATAGTGATGATGCAATGGACTTAGTTAATGTGTTAATTACTATTAAATGATTTTATCAATACTATTAATGGATTAATATGGTTTGTTAATTGTAAGACCATGGAAGAAGGCTTGTGAAGGTAAATTGGTAATACATGTGATCTTTAATTCTTACTTCATTTATGATGGATTGTACTTGATAATGATGTTCACTTGAAGTATTGACTGTCATTACATTAGGTAGGAGATGATATTATTAATGTAATTGAAATGTCTCAATTTTATGGATTGTGAGATTATGTTTATGTTACGATGATATAAGGATGATTGTGAATCACTTATGTGCCGTACCATGATATAACGATGATAATGTGTTGATCTCAAATGCAAGGGTTGTATTGAAAGGAATTTCTCATGCAATTCTTAATGAGCTAAAGTTATGGATATACAAGGGGTTAGTCTTCTATGACCTATACAAAGCTATGAGTGTTAATAAAGGCTTAAGACATTTCAAAAAAAGGACTTTAGCTTAGCACCAAGTGAAATTTACAATGAGATGTTTTGACTCCCCATAGAAGGGAGATTCACCAAGTGTTCTCATGAGATGAGGGCGACAATTGCTTATAGGCATGTATAGGGTTCAACAGATATCTCCTAGTTCATTAACTATGTTTCCTCCATAGGAGTACTAGCTAGTGGATCTATCTTGAATGTTATGTTCCTTTTATGTTACTACCTTGGCAAGTAGACCACCTTATTAGAGTTTCATGACAATAATTCCACATTTAGCTCATATGTTCTATGTGGTTAAGGCAATTAATCCTGAAAGTAAAATGAAGTAATGAAGTGAACACTAACTAGGATGACTTAAGGGGTTTGACTTAGCCTAGGTAGGGGCATGGGGCTATACCTTTACATTGCACTAGTTGTCCTTGAGAGAAGTCCCAGAAGGTTGTTCTTGTGCTAATAAAATGTAAATGATATGTATCTGTTAAATTTTAATGTTGACGACCTATATGATGTTAATTTTACTTAAAAATAAGTTATTGGTATATATTGCTAAATATGATGATGACTACGTATGATGCCATGTTATATGAAGTTGGACATCGCTTGTCATTCCTTGTTGGATTTACTTGGCTGGATGAGGTTATGGGACTTCACTTGATCATTGTTCTTGTAAGTTTAGTAATGGATTATGGGTAATTGTATTGCACATGTTGGAATGTTATGAAATTTTATACATGTTTTATTGTGGTATAAGATTGTGTTGAAGTGTTTTGGTTATTACTGCAATATGCTCCTACACATGATGACTTTACTTTACTAGATGATATTGGTCCTGTATTGTATATGGTCTTTTCTTGATCAATATGTGCTCGTTGGTTCATATGTTGTCTTGATTTTGCACAAAGGATTTTCAAAGTAAATTAGCATGTTTTTAACAAATGTCCCCTTAAGCATTATTTCAATGTTTTATGTGCATATGTTTTCATACTGAGCACAAGTGATGTACTATACGATATTTCTATGTTTTCTATAAAATTGTAGCTTCCGACCATTGAGTTCCTAGAAGGCTAATTGAAGCATACTTGGACTCTTTTTTCCAAGTGTTGGTAAGTCCTCATGTTCGCGGATATACCTATTTCTACATTCTAACTTTTAAGTTGTATTGTAATAAAGACATTGTTCTTTCCTTTATCATTTGGATATTGATGTAAGGCTATATTGGCATGTTGACTTTATATTGGATATGTCCAAGGTTTTTACTCTTTTAGATGGTTCAGTATGAGACAAAGTATTAGAATCATTCCAATGTTTCAATTAGGTAATCTAATTTAGAAGCCTAAGTATGCTTTATATGTTAGGAGTCTAAGTGAACGCCACATGCATTATACTAGAGGACTATGTAAACATCACTATATAGATATATGTATGAAAAGTTTTAACTTTTCGCACTTTTTCACCAATTAAATGTAATGACAAATGCTGAAAAGCTAGTCTTCCGCCTCCGATTACATCTAAGGGGTGCCTGGGTCGTGATAAACTTGGTATCAGAGTATGAGGTTTGAGAAATCTTGGGATTGATGTCTCACAAAACCACATTTACGTAGAGTGTTGTTCATTGGTTTAAAGTATGCCACACTTATGAGTGAGAGCCTATGTGACACTTAGGAATTCTCACTTATTGGTAATATTGAATGTCGTGCCTTGAAGAGTTAATACTCTATGTGTCCTCTTTCTTCTAATCCTTTTCTTTTGGATATAGGAAATGACTACAAGACGTGCAGCGACAAAAAGAGTGGAGGAATATTATACCAATGCGGGAGTTCCTCCCCAAGGAAACTAAGTCCATCCACAAGAAAACCAAGTGCCTCCTCAAGAACAAGCTCCAGTCATACCTCCACCTATGATCGAAAGAGAGATAAGGTCAATATTTTTGACATTAGATCTAGTTATTACTAGCCAAGCACAAGCATTAGACACTCAAGGTTAAGCAATGGTGACTCAAGCAAATAGGGGTGTTGTACCTCGTGTTCAACAAAATGCTAGTAACATGGCTTCTTGGATGAAGGACTTTACTAGGATGAACCCTCCTATGTTTTTCAGGTGAAAAGGGAATGAAGACCCCCAAGACTTCATTGGTGAGGATTACAAGATTCTTTATTCTATGGATTTTACTTCGAATTAAAAGGCTGAGCTAGCTTCCTACAAACTCAAGGATGTAGCTTAAACATGGTACACCCAATGGAGAGACAATAGGGACTTGAGAGCGAGTCATTAGAAAGGTGTTTAGAAAAGATTTTCTTGATCGCTTCTTTCCCAGGGAGAAAAGGGAGGGAAAAGTGGAGGAATTCAATGATCTTCATCAAGGAGGTATGAGTATGCAAGAGTAATCCTTGAAGTTCACCAAATTTTCCAAATATGCTCCTTCCTTAGTGTGTAACCCAAGGGATGAGATGAATCACTCTGTGATGGGAGTGTCTGAGGATTTGTTTGTAAAGTGTGGTTCAACGATGCTCCATGACAATATATATATTTCTAGGTTTATGGTTCATCCCAACCATTTGAGGAGACTCGACATAAGAGGAAGAATAGATAGTATAAGAGGGACAATGCTTATGAAGGGGGTACTTCCAAGGGTAGTCTTGAGATTCAAGAAAATCCTAGGATTAAAAATATGTTTCCTAACAAAGTTCTTTGTAAATTTCTTAACGTAAACAAGGATAGAGTGTCTAACCCTATGTCCCAAAAGTCTAGAAGTTTAAATTCACCAAATTATAAACCTACTTATGCAAATTGTGGTAAGAAGCATAGGGGTGGGTGTCTATTGGGACGGGAAGTTTATTTGGGTGTGTAAAAGACGGTCATAAGGTGAAGGATTTCCCTAATGTGAGGATTCATGAGAAGAGGAGTGCTTAAACTCAATTAAGTGCTCTTAGTTCTGAATCCCTAAACAGGAACTACTTTTATTCTCTCCGCTCTAGGGGTGAACAAGAAGATTCCCCCAATGTGGTCACCGGTGTGTTACAAGTCTTATTTATAAATGTTTATGCTTTACTTTATCCGGGTGGTACATTTTCAGTAGTAACTCCTCTTGTATATAAAGAGTTTTACTTTCTACTTGATATTCTAATTGAACCATTTTCACTTACAACACCGGTGGGTGACTCCGTTGTGTCTAGAAGAGTCTTTAGGAGTTGTTATACATTTTTACCCAATAGAGTTACTTGGATTGATTTGGTAGAACTCTATATGGTAGATTTGAATGTTGTTTTGGGAATGGATTGGTTGCATGCTTGTTTTTTTTATTGATTATAAAACGAGAATTGTTTAGTGCAATTTTCCTAATGAACCCGTCTTAGAGTTGAATGGGGGTAACTCAATTCCTATAGTTCGTCTAATTTCATGTCTAAATGCTGGTAAAACGATCTCTAAAGGGTGTCCTTAGAATATCATAAGAGACAAGGATCTTGAGGGTGACATCCCTCCTATTGAGTCATTCCCAGTAGTGAGGGAAATTCTTAAATTCATTCAAGAGATCTTGTAGAATTTATCTTCCACATGAAAATGATTTTGGTATTGACTTAACACTGGATACAAATGCCATTTCAATTCCTCCTTACGGGATGGCTCCGGCGGAATTGAAATAATTTAAGTATCAACTCAAGGACTTATTAGATAAGGGTTTCATTTGACCTAGTATTTGACCATGGGGATTTGTGGTTTAGCTTGTGAAGAAGAAGGATGGGTCCCTTAGGGTGTGTTTTGATTATTGTCAACTTAATAAAGTCACCATTAAGATCAATTATCCTCTCCCTCGGATTGACATCTTGTTTGGTAAACTCTAAGGGGCTAGCTACTTTTCTAAGATTGAGTTAAGATGAGGGTATAAAAAATTTAGGGTGAGATGTAACGATGTACCTAAAACAACATTTTGAACTAGATATGGGCACTATCAGTTATTTGTGATATTGTTTGTTCTCGGGAATGCCGTGACAGATTTTTTAGACCTAATGAATAGGGTTTTCCGAAAATACCTAGACTTCATTGTGATTGTATTCATAGACAGTATCTTGGTGTATTAAAAAAATGAGGGTGTTCATATGGTTCATTTGAGATTGTGTTAGAATTCTGAAAAACACCAACTATTGTCCAAGTATTGCAAGTGTTAGTTTTGATTGAGATAGGTTGCTTTTCTTGGTCATAGCATCTTTACTGAGGGTATATAGATTGATTAAATATAGATTGATTAAAAGGAAACTGAGGTTGTTAAGAGTAGGCCTAGACCATTGATTCCAACCGATACTAGATGTTTTTTTTGTTTAGTCAGGTACTATAGTAGGTTTGTGGATGGTTATGCGTCCATTGCTTTTCCTTTGACTACCTTGACCCAAAAGAGTGTGAAATTTGAGTGGTCGGAGGCATGTGAAAGAAGCTTCTAAATATTAAAACATAGGCTCACCTACGCTCCGATTTTGACTTTATCAGAGGGTACAAAGGGTTTTGTGGTATAGTATTAAGCATCTCGAGTGGGTTTTTGGTATGTTATCAAGAAATATAGGAATGTATTAGCCTATTCCTATAGAAAAATAAAGGTTCATGAGAAGAATTACCCAACTCAAAGTATTTGCCTTGAATATATGGAGACATTACTTGTGTCATGTTCCTGTGGATGTATTGTAACGTCCACAAAAAAGAGCCTTACATGTGTGTCATTATTGTTTAAAGTCATAAAATGAGTAATAATTTTTCTTAGAGGAAGTATATAAAGTTTGGAAGTGTGTGAGGTCAAACGTCCAAGATCGTCCAAGACTTTCGGAAACTAGTCGAAGTTGAACTAGTGTATCATAGTTTTTTGGGAGATTCAAGGAAGAAGACGGCTTTTCTCAAGTTTTTTATCCATCAATTTTGGGTAATTTTCATCACAATTGAGGTAAGATTTTTCATCCTTGAAATCTCTTTCTTCAAGGAATCTATTTCAATTATTTTTCAAAGATAATCAAAACATCATTCCTTCTAATTCAACATCTAGGCATAAGGTTCTTGCATAAATGTTTTGAAACATTGTATTATTATTGAATTGATATTAATTTTATGATTTTAACCTTAAAACTCTATGAACCCTTGCGAACCATTTAGTCTTACTTTTTACTATTTTATGGGTGAAATTATCATGTCTGTATAATACTGAATTTTGTGTAGTTTTACTTGGGCAATTGAATTATGGAAGATTTATGTTAGAATCATGTGTAAGTTATCGTACATTGATAAATCCATATTTAATTACATTGAATTCATTGTAAATTATGATTATTGGATTAAATTGGTGATAATGGCTACTAGTGAGCGCCTTAGGGTATTGTGTTGGTTGCATTTTCTATGGATTGAAGTTGTTAGAGTGGATTGGTGGTATTCTTCCCTAACTCTCTTCATATTATTTAATATAGGTATTGAGCTGTGATATGATTGGAATGGTCCACTTATGGTAGCAGTGTTATGTTCTATACATGTAAATAATGTGTCCTCGTTAGCATTATGAGTTGTGAAACAATGTGTCCTTGTAGTTGTTATTTATGTATTATGATATTATGACATTATAACTTTATTATTTGAGTAATTGGAAGGACTTTATGTCTTATGTGTTATGTGAAGTCTAAGCATGAGTTCTCCTAGATGATGATAGGTATCACTAGTATGCTATAGTGAAATTTCTGAATGAATGACTTGATTTTGAAGTACGATGCTTCTTGATTACTTATGTGAGGCTTGTGATTGCTTATATTTATGATTCTATTGAAGTGAGTAGGATTACTAGAAAGTATACTGAGTTGTCTCTATGTGCTTCTTGAATGTTATGTTATATGTGATAAGATAACAATGAAGTGTGTCTTGCTTTGGTAGACCTACGTCCCTTACTTTATACGTGAAGAATATGAGTATGAAAATATTAACTTAGTAGTCTTATTCACCTTAGTATTGTATGTTTATGAATGGATGTTTAATGGAAGTCTAGGATTCATAAAACTTAAAATTGTGCCCAAATAAGTATGACTTATATGTGGAACCTTCTATATATTTGAAAAAATGTTAAGAATGATCTATCCATATGGACCATTGCGGGGTAGCCCTAGTTGACCCATCTTTTGTAGGTGCATTATGATTGGGTAATGACTAAGCGATGGTACCTTTTCATATGCCCTTATGTTAATGAACGTTACCGTATGAGAACAAAGGATAGCACCTAGTGAATATGTTACGGAATGTAGCTCCACTTTAGAGTAAGTCTAGAGTAAAATGTATCTCTACTTGAGAAGGAGACTAGAGTTACTAAAAGACCTTGACATTCCTTAACCATGTGACTACATGGGTTGTGTCCTAATTCTACCCTTGGCAAGTAGAAAACCCTCTATCGGAGTAGGTTAGAACTCCGGATTCCATGTCTAGCTATCATGCTCTATGTTGGTTATTACCTATTTCATCATGTGGGATACTTACTTACATTAGAGATGTTCTATGAAGTTTAGGTAGTTGGATGGGATGATATATAGACATTGCACAGTAGACTTTGAAGGTGTTAGTTAAAAAGAGGTCTCAAACTAAAGAAAAACCTAGGAGAGCTAAGGTGAAATTCGAGAAAGGATGGGGTTCTCAAAATGAAAAGCCTATATATGTCACTTGTGGGATGAGGCACTCTGTGAAGTGTCTAGTTGGTACTAGTTGTTGCTATGGTTGTGATAAGAATAATCATAATGTGAGAGATTATCCTACCATTGCAGCTAAAGGAAGGGAGAGTACGCAAGTTTCTCCTAGTGCTCCAAAAGAAGATGCTCCGAAGGCAGAGGCTTGTTTCTATGCACTCTGAGCAAAATGATCAAAGCCGGATGAGAATTAGAGTTATGATGATGTTGGTAAGTTTTGTTTCTTTGTGTTAATATGAGTTCCTTCTAAGTGGGGGAGTGTTGTTAGTAAATGGGCTAGATTGATATAGAAGCTTGTTGCATATGCATGATGTTAAGGAGTTTTGTTGAAATTCAATTTCATTAAATTCTTGCATTGTGTATTTTAAGAAGTTGTTATTATATTGTAAGATGTGTTTATATGATGTTAATTTGCATATTAGAATGTTCATATCATGAATTGCCTGAAAGAAGTAGTTTTTTAAAAAAAAGTTGTAAAATTATTGTACCATTAAAACAGTTTACTGTAAAATTTTTGGAAAATTGACTCTTTGATTCATTTGTCTAAAATTGTTGTAATGTGGATAGAACTGATGTATATAGTATGGTATTAAAAATAAAATGAGTTTTTACTATTGAGGATGAAGCTTGTGTGTTTTGAAGCATGATTAGTTATAAAATTGTCTTCTAGTTCTTGTTGTGTGTAAATCTCTTTACTATGTGAAATTGGTGTTTTCTTTTTTATTACGTGTTGTATGGAATGTTTATTAGATTCTAGTCGAATCTCTATTCTTAGAAGAGTTCGGAGAGTAGAAAGTGTCATTCGAGGACGAATGTTATCCAAGTGGGGGGGATTGTAAGACCCCGAAAATGACTTAGGTTAACTCTATCCTAACATGTTGGTATTGATGGTCTAAGGTATAGGTATAATATATGGTATTGAGGCAGTATCTAAAGTATTATGTGCATTGGAAGTCAAAGGTCAAGGGACGAGCAAGACGTTCGACGAATAAGTCACCTATGTGTCTCATATGTGGTTTTATGTGTTTATTTGTGATTAATGGATTTATAAGGTCCTTAAATGAGTTATTATTGCATTTATAGGTAGTGTGTAAAGTTTCATGGAGTTTTGATGTCAAACGCCCAAGAATGTCCATGACGTTCGAAAGATATGCATTGAAATGACCTTGGGTGTCTATGCATGTTTCCTCGAGTTTACATGTTCGTTTTTTATAAAATTCATGTGATAGGTGCTAAAATCATAAATTATCATTTGTTTTGCAAATGTCCGGTAAAACATCTCTATGGACCAATCAAGGGTCCTTAAGGAATGACCTAAAACTTGGTGTCAAGACAGTACCAGGCAGCTGAAACGACGGAGGCATCGACGGCTCGTGGGACAATCGACACCCAGTCGATTGGTTTCGTCGGTGGAGACTTATTCTTGGGTGAGAAGGGAATATTGACAAGTCTCTGACCAACCCAACGGAAGGATAAGACGGTTTGTTGGTGGACAAATAGTTTGTTGACTGTCCAACCAATCATGGGCCTGTTTTCCTTCGCTGTCTCACCCTAAGTTCAAGAGTAATATTGTAATTTCAGCCCACTACCAAATAAGATTATTGGCGGTTTATTAAGGGTCTTTTCGGTATTTTAAACATGTATATAAGTGTTTAATATTAAGAATATTTTAATCTTCCAAATAAAAACCCCAAAATTCCTTAAGAACACCAAAGACTCCATTGAAGTCCAAAGTCAAGGAAGAGCTTGGTGTGAATTTTTGAGTGGAGATTCTTTATCAAAGTTAAGATATATATGCATCAAGTTATGGATATTAATCCTTTAAACTCGTTCCATTCAGGATCCCCAAATCTCAAGATGTTTTCTAAAGTTTTCTAAGTTGAATTGTCCAATTTAATGATTCTATCATGGGTTCTTGCATCAGTTGTTTTTACACATTTGTTATGGGTTAAATTGATATTTTATTTATAATTTTAACCTAAATTACCTATGAACCCAATTATTGGATGAAACCCAGTTTTTGACTAACCTATGGGTAACTTGATATTGACCTAATGTTGAATTCTAGTGTAGATTTCTATGGGCTTTGTAATGATGTAAGAATTTTATTCAATTGATGTATAGGTTATATTATATGGATGAATATCTATTTAATTGAACTATTTTCATTGATTATCATAGTTTCTACATTGAATTATTAGTCATGGCCATCGGTAAGGGCCTTATGTTGTTAATTTTGATGATTTATCATCGAACTGAGATGATGAGGATTTGGTGGTGGTAATATGCCCTATTTCCTTAATTTTGATGTTATTTATACTTCAATTCTATTATGATTGGTATGATTCACTTATGATGACGGTGTTATGTGCTTTACTTGCAATTGACGTGGCCTTGTCGGTGTTACTTTATGCAATATAATGATCATGGACTTGTCGGCACTACTTGAAGTAATGTGGATATATATCTAGTTAATTATGTGAAGTATGATGATATCTATCTACATGTTAAGCAACGTGAAAGTATAAGTTTTTTATTGATGTTATGTAAGTGATCATGTTTGACTATGACTATGTGCTTAGATGTGTAGTCTTAGATGTTGATACATGATTGTTCCTACTTGAATATATGAGTTATTAGGATTAAATTGATAATGATATATTAATGTATAGGATGTCATTAATAATATACGGGTTATCGTAAGTGCTTTAAAGAATGATATGCTATATGTGATAAAGTGAAAGAATGGTGTGTCTTGTTTGGTAGACTTGTGTCCCTTACTTGATATATGAATGAATGTTATAAGATTAAGAAATGGTTTATCTAGGTAGGCTTAGTGCACCCTCTTCATGTATGAATGATTGATATGTGAGACCTTAGAGGATGCTAAAAAGGTCACTTACATAGTAAAGGTTAATGTATGAATGTTGAACTTGAGAGTCGTAATGGTATCCTTCTTGTAAAGGAATCATGGACGTAAGGTTAATTGTTTAAAATACCATAATATTGATACTTAAGAAAGTCATAATGAGAAATCATAGTCACCATTTGTAGGTAGGCCTAGCGGACCTCATTCGTAAGGTGAATGTGATTGGGTTATGAACTAGATAAGGGACCCTCTTCCTCTGATCCTTTAATGTCAATTACTCTATTTGAACAAAGGCTAGCACCGAGTGATTAAGTTATGGGAAGTAGCTCTACTTGTGATGAGACTATATTACAATATACCTCTACTTGATAATGAGATTAGAGTACGTAAAAGCTCTTCATATTCCTTCACCATTTGCCTACATGGGATGTGTCCTATTTCTACCCTTGGCAAGTAGAACACCCTCATCGGAGTAGTTTAGAATTCCAAATTCCATGTATAGCTATCATGGTCTATATTGATTTTTGCCTATTCCCATCATGTGGGATACTTACTAACATTAGAGAGGTTCTATGAAATTTAGGTACTGGTATTGGACGCTATCTAGACATTGCATAGTATGCTTTAAAGGATTTAGTTAGAGTCCCTGAGTCTTTTCTAAGGCCATTACTTGAATGTCCTTTATGTGATATATGATTCTTAATGAACTAATGACTTATTTTATGATGTATGTAAATATAATAAGTACCTATCTAGAATAGTTAAGGGTTGTCTAGTCAATATGTGAAGGGGTCATAATAATGGTCACTTCAATCTCTCCTAGATGAGTCTTAAGAAAGACTGTAGTTAGGGAAGATGTTGATTATGTGGACATGATCTGAACTTAGGAAGTCTTAAGGATTATTTAGGTAGTCTTGAAGAGCTCAATCCTCGACATTATCTTATTGATTTCCATAAGTAAGTCTTTTTATAGCCTTCAATGATGAAATGTCAAAGTGTCTATGTGTTGATATGTTTGATGTCTTGAAGTGTGTGTGTGACTCATTATATGTAATCTTAAGGGTCGTTTAAGCATATATAGAGAGGGTGTATGGGCGGTCTCACTTTGTGTGACTTAAGTGAATCTTAGGATAGCTTTGAGTGGGAAAATTACATGCTAAAAGGTGCCTAAAGTGAAGATTAAGTACTTCATTGTACAGTGAAGAGACTTCACTATAACAGTGAATCGACTCACTGTTAAATAATCTTAAAAATGCATTAATTCGTTTAAATATTATCTTATGTGTATATAAGTTGATAAATGTTGTTCTTATGATTATAATATGATTTTTAAATGAAAATATGCATATTTCCAAAAAATGTTTGTTGTCATGATTTTTATGCATAATGCCATACTTAGTTCATGTGGTTGTACTAACTCCATGGTTTTATCTATCAATATAGTTCTTGGTTGGTTAGGAGCTTGTGGGAAGTGAAGAGTTGGATCATAGATGCGTTCAAGAGAAGTTGAAGTATGACTTCATTTGACTCGAGCGTATATGTGTCTTTTATGTTTTCCATTTGATGTATTTTAATAGACTAAGTATTTCTATATGAGTATTTTTTATGGGTCGTGTCCCAAGTATTCTTGAGTCTTAAGATGATGAGATTGAGACTTAGTCTTTCCTATTGCTTCATATGAAAGAGATTTTTAAAGACTATGATATGTTTCTTGAAAAGTTTTAATCCCGCACTACTTTTCACTATGGCTATGCGATGAATAATATGTAAGGGCTTGTATAAGACCTCCGAGAGGTCAATTAAGACAATTGCAATTCGAGAGTGCCCCTATATTCTAGGGTGTGGTTTCGGGATTTCACAAGTGATTAGTTTGAATGAAGGTTGATGCTTTTCCTTTTCTATTCCATTCAAGCTTGAGAGGAAGAATGCCATATTAGCATGTTGCATTTTCTTTAAGAGTCTAGTTGAAATTAAATTAGAGATATTCCTTGCATTGTGTATTTTAGTAAGTTATGATTATATTGTAAAATGGTTTTATATGGTTTTATCTCTCATATTTTCATGCTTCCATCATAAATTGCTTAAGTAGTTGCATCTTTGAAAATTTGAGCATGTTTTGTTATAAGGTTTAGATAGTTCACTGTAATATAGAGAGAAGGAATTTTCTCCTATAACTGATGTAAATATGCATGATAAAATATAGAGAAGGAATTTTCTCCTATATGATATGAAAAATGTAAGCTTAATGAATGATGAGTTGTAGATGTACTTCATACCTTCTTGTTGTGTTTTGAGTCTCTTTGTTATGTGTAGTTGATTTTTCTCCTATATATGTGTATGGTACACTCTGTTTTATTTTTATGACATGCTAGTCTTTCGGTCTTAACTCTTAAAAATGTTCAAAGTGTGGCAAGTATCATTCGAGGATTAATGTTATCCTAGTGGGGAAGATTGTAAAGTCCCTAAAAATGAGCTAGGTGAAACTAGTGCCTAACAGTTGTGTCGTTATGGTTTAAATTATTAAAATTACTAATAATTATGTTTAGAGGAAGTATTTAATGTTTGTAAGTGTTGGAGGTCAAACGTCCAAGATCGTCCAAGACATCTGGAAACTAGTCGAAGTTGAAGTAGTGTGTCGTAAGGTTTTGTAGTGATGTTTTGGGGGATCATTTGAGGCTGAAATTGAGTACTGGTGATTCCTACGCATATACTTACATGTAATGGGTCGAAACGTCCTAGAATAACTCCCCGGAGACTAGCCTAAGTGTGCCAGAGGAGGACACAATATTGGCTAAGAAAGTTGCCGCATCAACCAATATCTGGCAGTGGCTGCGCGTTGCGTAGCTGTCACTGAATGGGAAAAATTCTTTCCCTGCGATGTGGGCCTGTCACAAACCATTCTGTCTCAAAATTTTCTAGAACAAAGATTTGAAAATGCTTCCGCGACATGTAGTAAACTACCAGATTTGGTCGCGGCATTTTTAAGTCAAGTTTGAATTGGTTAAATTGTCCAATAAGTGTAAGGGTCTTTTGTGTAATTTGGGGATTACTTATTCATTGTTACTGAGTCTTTTTAAACACCTAAACTCATGAATCATAGATAAACCTTCAACACAAAACAAAACCTCTCCATTCTTCTCTCCAAAACCTCCATTGTTGAAGCTTGGGAGCTCCAAGGAAGAAGACTGCTCTTCTCAAAATTTTGTCCATCAATCTTGCGTCTTTTCATTACAATTAAGGTACGGTTTTTCATCCTCGAAATCTCTTTCTTGAAGGAGTAAATTCCAATTATTTTTCAAAGATGATTTATTCAATTCTAGCCATGGGTTATTGCATAACTTGTTTTGTAACATTGTATTATGATCCAAATTATTGTTAATTTTATTATTGTAACCATAAACTCTATAATACCATGCAAACCATGCACTCCTAGTTTTGACTATTTTATGGGTGAAGTGATCATGTCTCTATACTATGGAGTTCTTGGGTAGTTTTACTTGTGCTATTGAATTACAGAAGAATTATGTTAGAATCATGTGCATGTTGTCATAGATTGATAAATCTTATTGAAAATACCTTGAATTCATTGTAAATTATGATTATTTGATTCAATTGGTGATCATGACCATTAGTAAGGGCCTTTGGGTATTGTGTTGGTTTCATTCACAATAGATTGAAGTTGTTAGAGTGCATGGTTGTATGATGACCTAAATATCCTTATAATATTTAATATAGGTATTGAATTGTGATATAATTGGAATGGTCCTCTTATGGTGGCGGTGCTTATGTGCTATACTTGTGAATAAGGTGCCCTCATTGGCATTACTTTATGAGTTGTAAAACAATTTGGCCTCATTGGAACTACTTTATGTACTATGATATTATCATGTTATAACTTGATTATTTGAGTAATTGGAAGGTCTTTATGACTTATGTGCTACGTGAAGTCTAAGCATGAGTTCTCCTAGTTGATGATAGGCGTCCCTAGTATGCTATAGTGAAGTCTCTATGTCAATGACTTGATATTGAAGTATGATGCTTCATAATGCCTTATATGAGGTTTGTGATGATTTATATTGATGATTCTATAGAAGTGAGTAGGATGACTAGCAATGTTGTCTCTATGTGCTTCTTGAATGTTACACTATTTGTGATAATATGATAATATAGTCTCTCTTGCTTTGAAAGACCTGTGTCCCTTACTTGATACATGAAGAATATTAGTATGAAAATCTTCACTTTATAGTCTTATACACCTTTTTCTTGAATAAATATTGAATGATAGTATAGCATGGGTAGACTTAAGTGGTGCCCTTCTAACTATGACTTATATGAGGAACCTTTTACATAGAAAGAAGGTTAAAAATGATCTATCAAACTGGACCATCATTGCCAGGAGCATTATGATTAGGTAATTACTAAGATATGGTACCTTTTCATATTCCATTATGTGAATGGACATTACTCTATAAGAGAAAAGGCTAGCACCGAGTGAATATGCTATGGGTTGTAGTTCTACTTGAGAAGGAGACTAGTGGTCAATGTATCTTTACTTGACCATGTTCTTACATAAGTATTGCCCTAGTTCTACCCTTGGTTAGTAGAACACCTAATTCGGAGTAGGGTAAACTCCGAATTCCATGCCTAACTAGTATGGTCTAATTTTGTAGTTGCATATTCTCATCATGTGGGTTACATTCTAGTATTTGATAAGTTCTAAAATGTTAAGGTAGTATAATGGGACGTTATCTAGACATGGCACAAGTAGGCTTTGATGGTGATAGAATGTAGGTTCCCTAGGTCTTTCTAAGACCATTATGTGAATTACTTAATTAATACAATATCTTTTCATTGAATCAATGAATGATTATGCCTTTAGGTAATGTATGTTAACAAGAGTGTCCTCTATCAAGGGTAGCTTTTAGGGTTGCTTAGCTAAGCTTGAAGAGGGTGTATGGGCGGTCTCTTCTTTTCCAACTTAGCTGAATATTAGAGTAAACTTATGTGGTGATTAAATGAAAGTAAAATGGAACAATCTTATGTAGCTAGTCTTAAGGATTTTTTAGGTAGGCTTGAAGAGGGTGTATGGGCGGTCTCTTCTTGTCTTCGTTAAGTAAGTCTTAGAATAAAATTTTGGTGGGAGATGTTTACATTTATATAGGTTTAAGTGAAGTTGATGCCATATTGTGAAATGTGACTTATATGCATATATGTTTAGTTGTAAGTGACTACTATACTTGTATAAAAGCTTTTCTAAAAAAGAGCATTTTTCGTACAAAAGTCTGTTTATCAGGATTTTATGCATTATTTCATACTTCGTACAAGTGTTCATAAAAGTTCCATATTTTTGTCTATCTCTAAAGGTATAGGTGGCATTTGAGAGAGGTCTCAATGTGGAAGCTTTGATTAATGTTCATTCAAGTAAGACTTGGTATGTCTTCACTAGATTCGAGAACATCATGATGTTTAGATTTCCTTAATGAAAGTATTATAATAGAGTTAGCTATTTTCTATACATTGAAGTATGGGTCGTGTCCTAATTTATTCGTATATCTAAGATGGTGACTTTAAGACATAGCCTTTAATTATGTTTTTATATAAAAGAGATATTTTGAAGTATTATTATTCTGTGTGAAAAAATTTAATTCCGCACTACTTTTCATACATATATTTAATCAATGATGTGTAAGGGCTTGTACAAGACCTCATGAGAGGTCAAGTGTAGTGTGTATCGATTTAAGTGTGCCTTATCTTTTAGGAGATACTTTGGGTCCTTAAAAACTTTGTAATAGAGAATAAGGTTTTGAAGGAGTACTTAGGAATCAAAAGGTCTCAAAAATACCTATCTAGTAAGTCTTTTTTATTGATTGAGTCACAACACATCCATGAGCTAGAGGCTATTGGACGATAGAGTTTCACTTTTTCTCTACGATTGTGTCATGCCGTAGAGCTTAAATTTATACGCGTCCTTTCTTAATGTTTCCTATTATGTTTATAGGACATGAAAAAGAAAAGGACACCGACTAGTAGGGTTCATAAGGAGGTGCTTATTGGGGAAGTTCCTCCCCGAGTTGAGCATGTTGAGCATGTGATTAAGTTAATAAAGACAATCAAATTCCTCCACAAGGTGATCAAATTCCTATAAAAGGTGGAGGTAATGAGATTTTGGTGGTTCCGCTTGTTATGGCTAGTGGGTATATTAGAGAGACTCTCCTTACTCTAGCCTGATATATGACTACACAAGTAAATAGAGAAATTAGGCTTAGAGTGAATACTATGGAGAGTACTATGAACTCTAGATTGAGGGACTTTGTAAGGATTATTCCTCCTATCATTCTTGGTTCTAAGGTGAAAGAGGATCCCCAACACATTTTGGATGAAGTGCATAAGATAGTGCATGCAATGGGAGTGACATCTACGCAGAAACCAGAGTTAGCTTTGTATCAATTGAAATATGTCGCTGAAGTGTGGTTTACTCAATGGAAGGATAGTTGACCTGTTTAATAGGGTCCCTTAAAATTGGAAGAGTTTATGGAAGTATTCTTAGAAAGGAACTTTCCCCATAAGAAGAGGAAGATTAAGATTGAGGAATTTATAAACCTTACAAAAGATAATATGAGTGTTGAGGAGTATTATTGAAAGTTTGTCCAGTTGTCTATGTCTGATCCATACTTGGAGTCTAACCCTAGGGATGAGATGAATAGGTTCTTGACCGGTGTCAGATATTATGAAGGAAGCGTGTTGTACATCCATGCTCCATGGTGACATGACTATAAATCTTATGGTGTATTCTCAATCCATTGAAGAGTCAAAACTTTGGAGTAGAAGTAAGGATGCTAAGAGGAGAAGAAACAAGGAGAAAGAAAAACCTAAGTTTAAAAATAGGGTTCCAAATCAAGATGGTTTTAGTGCTCCGAAGTCTAACTATGAGAAAAGTAGTGGTTCCCAAGTGTTTAAGCCCTCTTGTGCTACTTATGGGAAGAAACACTTTGGGAAGTGTCTAGTCGGTACTAGTGGGTGCTTTGGTTGTGGGAAGTATGATCACAAGGTGAGAGATTGTCCTACTATTGCGGATTGAGGAAGGGAGGCCAAGTAAGTTCCTCTGAATGCTCAGGATGGTGGTGCACCAAAGTGGAATCATTTCTATGCTCTCCAATCTAAGGGAGCAAATACGTGTGATGATACCGTTAAGTTTTAGTATCTCCTTTTAGTTGTGATGGTTTCCTTCCATGTGGGGGAGTATGGTGAGTAGTTGGGTTGTAAATTTTTTCCTCTCCTCTTCTATTCCATTAAAGCTTAAGAGATAGAATGCCATAGTAGCATATTGCATGTTACATTTTGTTTAGGAGTCTAGTTTAAATTGAATTTCATCGATTTCTTGCATTGTGCATTTTATTAGGTTATGATTATGTTGTAAAATGATTTTATATGGTTTTATCTCTCATATTGTCATGTGTCCATCATAAATTGCTTAAGTAGTTGCACTTTTGGAAATTTGAGCATGTTTCATTATAAGGTTTGGGTAGTTCACTATAAATATTTTAGAATTTTGACTAAATTGTTCTTTCATGAAAATGGTTATAATGTGTAAATAACTGATGTACATGAGCATGATAATATGTGCAGAAGGAAGTTCCTCCTATATGAAATGAAATTTTTTAGTATTGTTGCATTATGAGTTGTAGATGAAAGTTCATAACTTCTTATTGAATTTTTAGTCTCTTTGTTATGTGGAGTTGATGTTCCTCATATATATAAGTGTATGGTATATTGTGTGTTATGGTTATTGACAGGCTAGTCTTTGATTCTTAATTCTTACAAATGTTCAAAGTGTTGCAAGTATCATAAGAGGATGAATGTTGTCCATGTGGGTATATTGTAACGTCCCTAAAATTGATCTAGGTGAAACAATAGCCTAACATGTGTTTTTGGAGACAGCATATAAAGTTTTGAAGTGTTTGTAGTTCAAACGTCCAAGATCGTCCAAGATGTTCGGAAACTAGTGCAAGTTTAACTAGTCTGTCGTAGTGTTTTCTAGTGAAGTTTTTGGAATAATTTGAGGGTGAAATTGAGTATAAATGATTCCTACGCATATACTAAAATGAAAAAGGTCGAAAAATCCCAGAACGATGCCTCGGGGACCAGGTTAGGGTCTCAGAGCAGGATCCAATGTTGGGTAATCAAGCTGCCGCTCCAGCCAAGATCTGGTACTGGCTACGCGTTGCGCAACCTGCACTGAATGGGTAATGATATTTCCCTTCGGTGCGGGGATATCACAAACCATTCTGTCTCAAATTTTTCCAGAACAAATATTTGAAAATGCCTCCGCGACACGTAGTGAGATCCAAGATTTGGTCATGTTATTTTTATGTCAAATCTAAATTTGTTAAAACGTCTAATAAGTGAATGAGTCTTTTGGGTAATTTGGGATGACTCATTGACGGTTATAGAGTCTTTCAAAACCCCTATGCTTACCAATCAAAGCTAAAGTCTCAACTCAAAACAAAACCTCTCTATTATTCTCTCCAAAATCTCTATTGCTGAAGCTTGGGATCTCCAAGGAAGAAGACTGTTCTTCTCATGTTTTTCTCCATCAATCGTGTGGGTTTTTAATCACAAATAAGGTATGCTTTTTTATCCTTGAAATCACATTCTTCATGGAGTAAATTCGAATGATTTTTCAAAGATGATCAAAACATGATTCCTTCTAATACAATATCTACCCATGGGTTATTGCAAAAAATATTTTTAAACATTGTATTATGATTCAAATTATGTTAATATTATGATTTTAATGCTAAAACTCTATGAACCCATGCAAACCATGCTATCCAAGTTTTGACTATTTTATGGGTTAAGTGATCATGTCGCTATTCTATTGAATTCTTGTGTAGTTTGACTGGTGATGTTGATTTATGGAAGAATTATGTTAGAATCATGTGTAGGTTGTCTTATATTGAAAAATTCATATCCAAACTACCTTGAGTTCATTGTATATTATGAATATTTGGTTGAATTGGTGATCATGACCATTGGTAAGGGTTTTTGGGTATTGTGTTGGTTGCATTGGCTATGGATTGAAGTTGTTAGAGTCAATTGATGGAATTCTGCCCTAATTCTCTTTATAATATGTAATATAGGTTCTGAACTGTGATATGATTAGAATGGCCCTCTTATGGTGGCGGGTTTGTGTTCTATACTTGTGAATAAGGTGACCTCGTTGGCATTGCTTTATTAGTTGTGAAACAATGTGAACTCATTGAAATTACTTTATGTATTATGATATTATCGTGTTATAACTTGATTATTTGAGTAATTTGAAGGTCTTTATGACTTATGTGTTACGTGAAGTCTAAGCATGAGTTCTCCTAGTTGATGATAGGTGTCACTAGTATGCTATAGTGAAGTCTCTATGAGAATGACTTTATATTGAAGTATGATTCTTCTTGAGACTTATATGAGGCTTGTGATGGTATATATTGATGATTCTAAAGAAGAGACTAGGATGACTACCAAGTTTACTTAGTTTTCTCTCTGTGCTCCTTGAATGTTATGTTATATGTGGTTAGATGATAATAAAGTGTGTCTTTCTTTGGGAGACCTATGTCCCATACTTGATACATGAATGATATGGTATTAATATCTTCACTTTGTAGTCTTATGCACCTTTTTCTTCTATGTCTATGAACGAATGTTGAATGAAAGTCTAGGATGGGTAGACCTAAGATGGTGTCCTTTTGAGTATGACTTATATATGGAACCTTCTATAGAGAAAGAAGGTTAAGAATGATCTATCCTTATGAACCATTGAGTGGCAGCTCTAGTGGACCCATCTTGGGTAGGAGCATTGTGATTAGGTAATGACTAAGAGATGGTACCCTTTCATATTTCCTTACATGAATTGACATTACTCTATCAGAACAAAGGGTAGAATCGAGTGAATATGTTATGGGTTTTAGTTCTACTTGAGAAGGAGAATAGAGTGCAATGTATATCTACATGATAAGGAGACTAGAGTGAATAAAAGAACATCATATTCCTTAATCATGTGCCTACATGGGTCTTGTCCTAGTTCTACCCTTGTCAAGTAGAACACCCTCCATCAGAGTTGGGTAGACTACAAATTTCATGCCTAGCTAGTATGGTGTAAATCGGTTATTGCCTATTCTCATCATGCGGTATACATTCCACTGTTTTATAAGGTGTACAACGTTTAGGCAGTGGAATGGGAAACTATCTAGAAATGGCACGAGTAAGATTTGATAATGCAAGAGTATAGGTTCCCTAGGTCTTTCTAAGACCATTATATAAAGTCCTTAATTAATGAAATTTCTTCTAATTGATATTATGAATGATTATGACATTAAGTAATGAATGTTGACTAGAATATCCTCTATCTAGAGGTTCTTAGGTTAGCTTGAAGAGGGTGTATGGGCGGTCTATTCTTGTCCTAGTTAGGTGAATCTTGGAGTAACCTTAGGTAGTGATTAAATGAAAATAAAATGGAACAATCTTATCTTAAGTAGTCTTAAGAATTTTTTAGGTAGGATTGAAGAGGGTGTATGAGCTATCTGTTCTTGTCTTACTTAAGTAAATCTTAGGATAACCTTTGGTGGTAGGTGTAAAAGTTTATATGGGTTGAAGTGATGTTCGTGCTATATTGTGGAAAGTGACTTGTATGCATAAATGTTCATTTGTAAGTGACTATTATACTGTCTTAAATGGTTTTCTAAAAAAGAGCATGTTTCATATAAAAGTCCATTTTTCATGATTTTATGCATTATGCCATAATAAGTGCTAGTGTACTTTGTACTAATTACGTACTTCTTGTCTATATCTCAAGG
The DNA here is from genome assembly GCF_036512215.1 of Solanum lycopersicum. Classification (NCBI taxonomy): domain Eukaryota; kingdom Viridiplantae; phylum Streptophyta; class Magnoliopsida; order Solanales; family Solanaceae; genus Solanum; species Solanum lycopersicum. The sequence goes on from NC_090803.1 coordinate 38,537,170, forward strand.
CATACGTGGTATTTGAAAGGATTCTGGAAGTAGAATCTTGGATTAGTGTTCGTTCAAGCAAGAGTTCGTACGCCATCACTATATTCGAGGACATCATAATGTTTAGATTTTCTTTTTGAAATTATTTTAATAGACCTAGCTATTTTCTATACGTTGAAATATGGGTCGTTTCCCAATATATTTCATATGTCTAAGGTGGCGACTTTGAGACTTAGCCTTTAATTATGTTATTCTATAAAATAGATATTTTTAAGTGTTATTATTTCATAAAAAAGTGTTAATTTTGCACTACTTTTCATTATGTATGGAATGAAGGATGTTTAAGGGCTTGTACAAGACCTCTTAGAGGTCAAATACGCCATGAATTGACTCAATAGTGCCACAAAAATTAGGGGGTACTTTGGGTTGTTACATGTGTATACTCACCATAAGAGTCTTCAATATGTATTTACTCAAAATGATTTAAATCTCTGACAAAGAAGATGGCTGGAATTGTTGAAAAATTACGGCATGAGTGTTCTCTACCACCCAGGGAAGGCTAATGTGGTGGAGGATGCTTTAAGTCGTATAAACATAAGTAGTGTCTCTCCTGTGAATGAAGGGAAAAATGACCTATTGAAAGATGTTCATAGGTTGGCTAGATTGGGTGTTCGATTAGAAGATTCCCACATGGTGGTTTTGTGGTCCATAATAACTTCGTGTCACCTTCAGTTGTTGAGGTTAAGTCTAATCAACATCTCTATCCATTATTGATTCAGTTGAATAAATTGGTACTTTGTAAGTTGAATTCGGCATTCTCCAAAAAGGGATAAGGAGGGATGGTGTGCTTAGATACTAAAATAGATTATGTGTATCGGATGTTGATGATTTGAGTAATAGGGTGTTAGAGGAATCTCATGGTTCCTCAATTTATTCGGGTTCCATGAAAATGTATCGTGACCTTAGATAGGTATATTGGTGGGATGGCCCAAAGAGAGACATAGCGGAGTTTATATTCAAGTGTCCAAATTCCCAACAAGTGAAAGTCGAGCATCAAAAGCCTTGTGGTCTAATTCAAGAAATGGGTGTTCCTACTTTGAAGTGGGAGGACATTAATATGGACTTTGTTGTTAGGTTGCCTCGAACCCGAAGGCATAATGACTCATTATGCGATAGTGGATAGATTGAAAAAATCTCCTCACTTTATTCCCATTAGGTCTACTTATATGACGGAGGATTATGCAAGGATCTACCTTCATGAGATTGTGAGTCTTCATGGGATCCCATTGTCGATCATATTGGATAGAGGTTACCAATTCACTTCTCGTTTTTGGAGGCCTTTTGAAAAGGGTTGGGTATTAGAGTGAAGCTTAGAACCACTCATCCCAAAATGAATGATCAAGTGGCGCATCATATTCAAACACTTGAGGATATGTTAAGAGCTTGTGTGATAGACTTCAAAGGGAATTGGGACAATCATTTGTCGTTTATTGAGTTTTCCTATAATAATAGCTACCATTTAAGTATTCCCATGGCTCCATTTGAAACACTTTATGGTGTAGGAGATGGTCTTCTGTTGGGTGGTTTGAGGTTGGTGAGTCTTCACTCCTTGGTCCCAAAATTATCTATGAAGCTTTGTAGAAGGTGCGTGTGATAAAGGATAGATTTAAAACAACCTATAGTCGGTAAGAGCTCTATGTCGATAATAGGAGGAGAGATCTTGAATTCAAAGTAGGTGATATGATTTATTTAAAGATCTCACTTATGAAAGGTGTGATGAGATTCGGGAAAAGGGGAAGTTCATTATCTGGTAAGTGTGTCCCAATGAGGTTTTGCAAAGGGTTGAAAAGGGTTCATATGAATGGAGTCTACCTAGTATAGTAGCTTCGGTTCATCCGGTGTTTGATGTTTCCATGCTAAAGAAGTATATTAGTGATCTAGTATCCATTTTACAAATTGAAGGGCTAGGTGTGGATGAGAGTCTATCATATTAAGAGGTTCCTATGGAGATTCTTGATAGACCAGTTAAGAAGTTGAGGAACAAGGAGGTGGCCTCCGTATAGGTGTTATGGAGAAACCAACTAGTAAAGGGAGCAATATGGGAGACTGAGACCGACATGAAGTACCGTTATCCTTATCTTTTACCTAACTAAGGTTAGTTATTCCTAATAATAATGAAAACAATGAATAAATTTGGACTTGACTTGTTTTGCAAAAAAAAATGAATAATTGAGGTAAAAGGTTTGTGATAAAATGAGTTTTCATGTGAAAGTGCTCTTTTGGCTTGAAATGGATTGTAGTTTTGTTTTGTGTATTGTTGGCTTCTTCAAATGATATTAAGTATGTTAATATGTTGTAAAACGTTTTGGAGTAATTCGCTTTATGATTATGTTGAGATCATGTTGAGGTTGACAAGGAAATTCCTCATGTTATGATGTTGAGCTCTTATATGTAGTAAATTGCGATTTGAGTCTCTATGTGTAAATGCCATGTTGTTACTTGATTCGAGTTGTAACTCTTGTTATTATATATTATTCTTGTTTGGGCTAATAGAATTGAATCTATCCTTTCCCTAAAAAATATTTTAGTGTAATTCGGGGACGAATGTTCCTAAAGGGGAGGGATAATCTACCACTTCAATCGTCTAAGACCTAATCTAGAGCCTCACATCTTAAACCAAGACGTAGAACATGAGTTTCATTCCTACTCTGAAATTGATCTTTCAAACTGTATCGTGCTTGGTTTTTTTTAATATTATGGATATAATTTGATTGTTTATTGGTAAATTAGGGTAGTTCTTCATGTTAGATCTAGTTCTATTGAAGAGATCATAAATTGATAATATTTCCCTAACCCTAGGTTATGAATTGATAAAAAAATTGAATAGTGATCATACAGTTGACTTAGTTCTTGTGTTAGTTACTACTAAATGATGTTATTAATCCTATTAATGGATAAATATTGTTGGTTAATTGTAAGACCATGGAAAAAGTCTTGTGAAGGTAAATTGGTAAGACCTATGATCTGGAATTCTTACTTTAATTGTTATGATTGCACTTGATAGTATTGATTGTAATAAGATTAGATAGGTGATGGTATGATAAATATAATTGAAATGTATTTATTTTATGCATTGTGAGATTTTTTAAGGTATGATGATTCAAGGATGATTGTGAATCACTTTTGTGCCATACCATGATATGATGATGATAATGTGTTGATCTCACATGTAAGGGTTGTATTGAAGGAAGTTCTCATGAATTTCTTAATGAGATAATGTTATGAATAAATAAGGTGTTAGTTTCCTATGACCTATACTAATCTTTTGTGATTAATAAAGTCTCAAAGACATTTAAAAAGGGACTTCAACTTAGCACCGAGTGAACTTGATGATAAGAGGTGTTGACTCCCCATAGAAGGGATATTCACCAAGTGTTCTCATGAGATGAGGTCTCCTATTTCTAATGAGCACATGGAGGGTTCAGTATATATCTCTTAGTTCCTTAACTCTATTGCCTCCATAGGAATACTAGCTAGTGGATCCACTAAGAAATCTATATTCATGTTATGGTACTACTTTGAAAGTTGATCACCTTCTTTCAGTGTAGGGTTTCATGATGCCCGATTCCATGTTTACCTCATGTGATCTATTTCTGTTAAGGCAATTATTCTTGAATGTAAAATGAAGTAATAAAGTGAACACTAACTAGGGTTACTTAAGGGGTTTGACTTCGTCTAGGTAGGGGTATGGGACTCCACTCATAGATTTCACTAGTTGTCCTTGAGGGAAGTTCTAGGAGGTTGTTCTTGTGCTCATATAATATAAATGATATGTATGTGTTGAATTTTCATGTTGACGACCTATATTATGTGAATTTCACTTATGAATATGTTATTGGTCTATATTGCTAATTATAATGATGACTAATTATGATGCCATGTTATATGAAGTTAGACATTGTTTGTTATTCATTGTTGGGTTTACTTGTTTAGGTGAGATTATGGGACTTCACTTTATCATTGCACTTGTCAATTTAGTAATGGGTTATGGACAATGGTCTTGCACATGTTGTAATGTTATGAAATTTTATACATGCTTTGTTGTGGTATAAGATTTTGTTGAAGTGTTTTAGTTATGTACTGCAATATGCTCCTTCACATCATGACTTGACTTTACTTGATGATGTTTGTCTTATATTGTATATGGTCTTTTTTTTGATAATTATGTGCTCATTGGTTCGTATGTGGTATTGATTGTGCATAAAGGGTTTTTGAGGTAAATTAGCATCTTTTGAACAAATTTCCCTTTAGCATGATTTCAATGTTTTATGTGCATATGTTTCCATACTTAGTACACGTGTTTTACTAACCCTTATTTCTATGTTTTCTAGAAAATTGTAGGTTCCGGCCATTGAGTTCCTAAAAGACCAATTGAAGAAGACTTTCACTATTTTCTACAAGTGTTGGTAGGTCCTCATATTCAGGGATGATACTAATTTCTACATTCTAGATTTGAAGTTATATTGTCATAATGACATTGTTCTTTCTTTAACCATTTGGATATTGATGTAAGCCTATATTAGCATGTTGAATTTTTATTGGATATGTCCATGATTTTTACTTGTTTAAATAATTCAATATGAGATGAAATATTAGACTAATTTCTATGTTTCAATTACTTAATCTAAATGAGAAGCTTATGTATGCAAGAAGTCTATTTAAACCTTATTATATAGATATATGTATGTGAAGATTTAATTTTCTACACTTTTTAACCGATGAAATATATTGACGAATGCTATGAGGCTAGTCTTAAACCTCTCCTAGGATGACGACGCCAGTTACGTTTAGGGGGCTCTCCCTGATCATAAAAACTATTGAATTGGTTATGAAGTATGCCAGTATGTTATGGTATGATTATTATATGATTGAATGTAGTTTCTCACAATTATAATAAATTATTGAGTGAAGGATTTACTTACTTGTATGTGGTTTCTAAAGTTAAAGGGTAGTTCTCACTTATGAATACCTATGAGCTATTATAATAAGATATTCACACACGGGTCTAGAATAGAATAATGTGATCTTATATGATAAGTATGATGATTAATAAAGGGAATAAATAGTTAGTAGTGAAAGGTCATGTAAATGAGATGGAGGTATCACGTTTAGCATGTCCAGCCTCCTACATGGGTTTCTTCATGTTTAGCAAGTCTGAATTCCCATGATATATGCGGTATCATGAGATGGAAACCTCCATGTTAATAAGTCAAGGTTTCTAGTAATAATCTCTTTGACCCTTAACTATGTTCCCACATAGGACTATAGGATAGTGGATCCATGTATATTGCTATGTAAATTTCGTTACACCTTGGGCAAGTGTTAACCCTTTATTTTTGGTGTGGGAGAAGAACACCATATTACATGTAGTTCACATGGTCTCATGTCGGTTATTGCACTGCTTTCCCTAATGTAACATGATAAATGAATATATCAAGTATTAAAACTATTATTAGGGCTTGTCTTAAAGTTTATTACATAGGGTTAGGGAGGTATGGGACTTCTCTTACTCATTGCACATGTGGGATCCTAAGGGATGGTCTTAGTAGGATTCCTGTAGGAGTAAGTTGATTCATGTTATGTTAGTCAAGTTATATAAGAACTTACAAAGCAAAGATGTTATGATAAAGTATGAAATTTTGTTGTATGCATGTAATAAGTGACTTTAATGTCATGCTTAGCATTGGATAGAGTTATGGGGTTCTATTCTTGCCATTGCACAAGTATTATTTTTGGTTGCTTATATGTTGGGTTAATATCATTTTGGGTTGATTTATAATGTTCTATATATGTGTATGTTGAGTTATTGAACATAAAAACATGATTTTGACTAAATTATACCTTTTCTCATGCATTGATGATTTTGTGCATAAGAAACATTAATTGTGGGTTACTAACCCATATATCTTCCGTTTTGCCCAACACTGTAGGTTCAGGATAATAAATAGCTTCTAGGAAATTTTGTAAGGATGCCCAAGACCTTCCTCTCGAGGTAATTTGAACCCTTACCCTAATCTCTTCTTTGTTGACGTTAAGTTAGACTTAGTTAGGTTAGATAGGTTTCCTAACATGCCTTAATTTGTTAGGTGACAACTCTTAATTCAACAAAATCCGAAGAGAGTTGGTAGGTCGTGATCAAAAACCATTTTGTGAAAATGGGGTGCCACAACCCTAAAACGACTTATGGTCCATATGATGGCACATGAAGGCCACCATTTAGGTTTGTATCAACTATAAGTAAGGGGAATTTGGGTCTTTTCCGAATTATTCTATTCTATTGTTATGTCTTTTTTCCCTTACGTGGAAGTCCTATATAAATGCTTTTAACCCCCAATTTCCCTCTTTGCAATCGTTCTCTCAAATTCATAGAAGAACAACAAGTTTTTTTCTTAAAATATTTCTCTGTGTAGGAATTTTGAAGAACAAGGGATCGGCCTACGGTTAAATTTAAAGTCATCGATTCCTCCACTAAAAAAATTATGAATTGAGGTATGAGTGTTTTTACCAATGCAGGCCTATCCTTCAAGGAGATTATAAAGTTAGAATTTCTCAATTAAGTTAGGGTTTTCCTCTATGTCATGGGTTCCTTTAAATATTGATTTATTTAGTTGTTTTATGATCTATCAAACATGAATTGATATAAATACATGATTTTGTAATGAATTCTCATGAACCCATGTCTGATCAATGTTTTCTAGATATTGATAATTGAACGTAAGTTTTTAACTATGAAAGGTCAATTATGTAACTATGCATGTGTTTAAGAAGTTGTTGTTAATATTTTAAGGATGACTTGAGAGTAAAGCATCAATGATATTTTTGTTGTTGTGTTGTTGAAGGATTTCTCACATACACATGGAAACATCACTATGAAATGATAATCTTCGATATGAAGGGTTTTTAATTTTGAAAGCTTTCTCAACTAAAATGAACCAATGATAAGGATCTATTCTAATATTGAGTCAATATGCAATTACTCATGCTCTATATGGAAATACATGAAGTTATTACCCATGTCACCCAATGTAAACACAAGAGATGAATACACATGTTTCTTTAAAAGATTATATATATATATATATATATATATATATATATATATATATATATATATATATATATATATATATATATGATTATGAACTATCATGTGGAAGTTAAGATTATAAATGAGTGCACAAGTAGTGATTATCCATGTCCCATAAACTATGTGCCAAGATAGGATTTTCTAGATAGGCATTAGCTAGTGGATCCACATAAGGTAAAAGTTCATGGTCCTTACCTTTGCAAATGGGACAACCCTTTTTTCAGTGTCGTAGGAACAAGATTCAACTATAATAGTTTCGTGGTCTTATATGTTGGTTAAGGATACTTCCCACAAGTAAGCTATAATGAAATAAGGTTACTTCAAAAAAGTATCACATACATGATTAAGATGATGACTATGTGTATTGTCCATGTTTTATGCCTCATGTTCTAACTCTTTATCTCATTTTTTACCTCGGTCACTACATCACATAAAAGTATCTCTTCTAAGAATGTTTTCAAATATTTTATGCATGGCTATAATACTTAGTACATATGTTGTGGTAACGCATAATTGGTCGTACATTTTCCCAATCTAGGGTCTAACATTTACGGTTCTAATTTTGATGGGTAGAGATTTTCAGAGAGATTTCAAGTTGTGGTGAGCCTTCAGATTCCAATGAGCAAGCTTGATTCCCTTTTTGTCTTTACTTTATGTTTTGGAACATGATGTACAGGTTGTATCGCGATTAACTACAATGTTCTAGATGGCTTTGAGACTATGTTTAAATTTCCAATTTTTTATAAATCTTGTATGTTGGAACTATATTTTAATCTCTTAATTTCTATTATCTTGTCAATTGTAACATTTATAAAATGACTTAGTTGGATTTACAGCCTAACAGTTGTGTCATAATGTTTTGAAGTCCTTAAATGGATTATAATGAGGTTAGAAGGAAGTGGTTAATGTTTCATAAGTTTGGAGGTCAAACGTCAAAGAACGTCCATGATGTTCCAATGGTTTGCCTTGAAATTACTTTGTGTGTCTTAGTGTGTTTCATTGAGATTTACTTGTTTGTTTTTGATGAAATCTGTGTGAGAGTTCCTAAACTCGTATACGATCATATTTCAGTTGGAAACGTCTGAGTAAAATTCCCCAAGGACCAACGAAGAGGTCCTTGACGAGGATCAATCATGTGAGACAAAATTACCTAAGGTAGTCCCACCTACGAGGGCAATTAACGCCATGTAGGTTGGTCGACGCCCCGTGGGTAGTGGCATTGATGGTGACATAGCCTAGGGAGATAAGCTCCCTTTTTAATGTTTGTGGACCTACTCCCTGTCGATGGGTAGGCGTCATTTCAGTCTGCAACCTACGCAGGCTCATTGAAAAGTGAAGGGGTGAATTTTATAATTCAACCCATGTCCAAATGAAATGTTTAGGCAGTTTCCTAGGGTTTTGGGGTATTTGAAGTGGGTTTATAAGTCCTAATATCTAGATGAATCACTATTACAAACAAAAACCCAAATTCTCTAAGAAACTCTCAAGAACTCCATTGAAGTCAAAAACTCAAGATAGATCTTGGATTGAAGATTATTTGGTGATTCTTCATTAATTCGTCACCAAATTCGTTGTCTATAAGTAATTGAGGTATGGTTATTTATCCTTGAATCTCTTTTCTTCAAGCATCCAGACTTCAAATTGATTTCTAAAGTCTTGCAAAGATTAACTTGTGCTATTTTGATATCTAGCCATGGGTTCTTGCATAAAACGTTTTGAATCATTATATATTTATTGAATTAATGTTAATTAAATTGTTTTAACCTAATTACTCTATGTAACCATGAAATTCATGAACCCTAGTTTTTGACTACTTTGTGGGTGACTTGATTATGTCTTTATGCTATTGAATTCTTATGTAGTTTGATAAGGGCTATTGAGTTATGATAGAGTCATGTTAGAATTATTAGTAGATTTACTAATTTAATAAATTCATGTTGTATTATCTTTAATTCATTGTATACTGTAATTGTTAGGTTGAATTGTAAACTATGGCCATTGATAAGGGACTTTGAGTATGGCATTGGATGAAATGGCTATGGATTGAAGTTGTGATGTTAGATCAATGGTATGTTCGCCCAACTTTCTCTATATTGTGTAGTGTAGGGTTTATATAGAATGATGTTTAGTATGGTCCACTTATGGTGGTGGTGCTTAAATGCTACACTTATGACTAATGTGGCCTTATTCGAATTACTATATGAATTGTGAATCAACATGGCCTAGTCGGAATTATTTTATATGTTATGTTATAACTTGATATGTAAATATGATGAATGTATTTATGACTTATGTTGTTATGTAGAGTCAAATCATGAGTTCTTCTAGTTTATGAGAGGTATCTCTAGTGGACTTGAGTGTAGTCATTATGTAGATTACTTGATGTTTAATTATGATGTTTCTGGATGGATTTTATGATACTTGTGATACTTAAATTGATGATATTATAGTAGTTAAATAGGTTTATCGATCGCTGATGTTTGTTATACCTATGTGCTTCTAGAATGATATGTTATATGTGAATTATGTGTGTGTTTTGCTTTGGTAGACTTTGTCGCTTTCTTGATACATGTAGAATGTGAATATGATTTCTTGAATTAGTATTCTAAAGCCTATTAGTCTTGTATGTGTAATTGACATGTGACCGTGAACATTGTTAAAAAGGTCCTTGTGCAACCTTTAACCTAGTTGTAAGGTTATGATATCCTTAAAATTCGAAAGCCGTAATGGTATCCTTCTCGTGTGAATGGATGGTCGACTTAAGGTTGGTTGGCTGGAATGACATGAAATTATACTTAGGAAAGTAATTGATCTATCCTCTTGACTATTGTAGTTACCCTTATTCGACCCTCTTTGGCAAGGTATAATGTTATTGGTTTATGAACTGGATATGCAACCTCTTCATGTACTCCTTTAATGAAATACTCTATGAGAAAAAAGTCTAGAACCCAGTGAGTATGGTTTGGGAAGTTGCCCTTTATAAGATGACGTTGGAGAACAAAAAAACCCATCATATTCCTTAACCATGTGCCTACATGGGATGTGTCCTAGTTCTACCTTTGGCCCCTAGAACAAACCTCCATCGAAGTAGGTTCATGAATCTTCATTACATGTATAGCTTGTTTGGTATATGTTGGTAATTTCCTAATATCATCATATGTGCTAACACATAGTGTTGGATAAGTTCTACGAAGATTAGTGGTGGTATGGGAGACTATCTAGACATTGCAGGATTAGACTCTGAAAGTGTTAGTGAGTGAGTTCCTAGGACTTCTCCAAGACCATTAATTGAATGTCCTTAAATTTTTAATGTCTCTTAAGTTAACAAATGAATATAATGACTTAATATAGAAAGCATGTTAATGCATAAGTACTTCCCTAGAACCTGTTTAAGGGTTTCCTAGTTAAGGTGTGAAGGGGGCAAAACAATGGTTTCTTCATGTCTTACCTAGGAAAGTCTTAAGAATTCCACTATATAGGAAAGTCAATTGATAAAGTATACATGAAATAAACTTCGGTAATCTTAAGGATTACTTAGGTAATCTTTGAGAGGTTGTATGGGTGTTCTCTTCTAATTACTTAAGAAAATATTTTGATAACCTTTGGGAAAAGAATGTTATATTATATATATGTTATGGTGTGTATTAAGAATGATCTTATCCTAGGTACTCTAAAGGTTCTCTTAAGTGTGTGTGAAGGGATTGTATGGGCATTTGCTTCATAACTCACTAAAGTAAGCCTTAGAATCACCTTTCGTAGGAGGATCTCATGTACATGTGGTTGGGATGTTTTATTGATACAATAACGTAATATGGAGTTTTACTTAAGGTTACAGTGAAGTTTAATGTAAGCTCATTGTAAGGTTTTATAATTTTGTATAAATTGCCTAGAACTTTTATTGTGTTCTAGTTGTGATGTTTGATGTTTAAATGTTGTTCTTATACTTTTAATATGATCTATCAATAAAAAATAGCATATTTCTCATGATTTTATGCATTATGCCAAATTTATTACATGCATTGTAATAATTCAATAATTTTAGTCTATCTATGATGGTGTGATAAACAGGTGAAAGGTATCTTGGAGCAAGCTTGGAATCTAGTAATCGTTCAAGCAAAGTTGAAGTAAGTCCTGACTTGACTCGAGGACATAGCTATCTCTAGACTTCTTTTATTTAAATTATTGTAATAGACTATGTAATTATATATTCATTTTGTATGAGCCGTGTATCAAGTCTAATTGAGTCTAAGATCAGCATATTTTGAGACTTAGTGTTTTCTGCGATTTTTGATATTAAAGATGTTTTAATATATTTCATGTATTCAATGAATTATGTCAAGGACTTGTACAAGACCTCCGAGAGGTCAAGTATGCCATGTCGTACACTCGGGGAGTGACTTACTTGGTATATGAGCATAGGTTATGAAAGTTATTTTAGGAATCAAAAAGGCTCATACAGCCATGCCTAGTAGAGTCTTGTACATGGGTGTGAGTCGTTACATATCTATGGGCGAGAGGTTATAGGAACATATATTTTCCATTCTTTATCTACTCTTGTGTAGTGCTATAGAGTAAAAATTATGAATATCTTTGTTAATGCTTTTCTTTGTGTTTATAGGAAGATGACTACTAGAAGGATGGACGCTATCTTGGGTATGGATTGGCTTTCTCCGCATCATACTCTTCTAGACTGTTATGTTAAGACTACGACCTTATAAACACCGATTGTCCCGAGAGTTGAGTTGACGGGTGCGAGTGGTTCTTACCCTAGCAAGGTTATATCCTTCATTTCAGCTTAGAGATGCGTTGATAGAGAGAATTTTTTCTACTTTGCATTTATTCAAAATACTAATGTTGGTTTACCTCCCATAGGTTCTATGCAAATGGTTTGAGATTTTGTAGATGTTTTCCATACTGATCTTTCAGGTGTTCCTCCAGATAGTGATATTGACTTTGCTATTGACTTTGATTGGGAAAAAATACCACTTTATTCCTCCTTATCGTATGGCTCCAGCTCAGTGTAATAAATAGGAAGATCAGTGGTCGTATTTGTTGAGTAAGGGGTTTATTCTACCTAGCGTTTTTCCTTTGGGGTGCTATTGTGTTGTTTGTGAAGATGAAGGATGAATCAATGAAAATGTGTACTGATTATTCAACAAATATTCTCTTCCTCGTATTAATGATTTTTTTGATCAACTTTAGTATGCATCTCTATTTTAAAAAATTTATTTGTGATCGGGTTATCACCAGTTAAAGTTTAGGGCACTTTAGTTGCAATATTGATGGAAGATAAGCTTAATACCAAGTTTTAAAAGTGAGTTTCTATTGATTCTATGGAATTTTAGGATATGTGGTTTCTAAGGAGGGTATTGTGGTAGATCTATACATGGTTGATATAGAGAGGGATTCGAATTGACCTATGAAGATTATTGAGATTCGGAGTTTTGTGGGAATTGCAGGCTATTACCTATAATTATTTACCACTTCTCTAACATTGTATCTCCTTTACTAGTTTGAATCTAAAGAGTGTGAGTTTCTACTGGTCTTATTAGTGTGTGGAAGGATTTCAAAATCTCAAGGACTTGTTAACATCAGTATAATGACCCGAAAGTACCCCTAGAAGTTAAGGAGAACTCATGGTTCGAAACAATTGCGTACTTGACCCTTCAGAGGTCTTGTACAAGCTTTAGCTATCATTCATTACATAAGACTTGAAAAGTAGTGTTGTATTAAAACTTTTCATGAATAAATTAATCAAGCAAACATCTTTCATAAAATCTAAAGGATTTGATCTCGTATACACAAGCTAACTTAAAGACAAGATATAAATATCTTAGGGACATAACCCTTTACAATAAATGAAAAATATATAATAAGTCTTTTGAATAGAAACTAAGAAATACGACCATGCCTCGAATAAATGAGGACATCATTTGTCTTGAGAGAATTTTTCCCAAACTTGTCTTCTATTCTTCAAAATCCTCCAACCTATACTTATTTATTATAAAAAAGTATGGGGTTTGTCACATCCTGAAAACCCCTAAGAAGAACTAAGGTTAACTACAACATCGTGATTGTTTATTGAGTTAATTTTGTGTTAAAATGAGTTACATTAGTATTCTTAGGCAGTGTGTGAAGTTTTGTGAAGTGTTGTTAAGTTTTTAGGTCAAACAACCAAGAATATCCACAATATTCGAAAGGTGTGCCTTAGAAAGTGCTTTTGGTCTTGATGTGTTTGAGTGAGTTTTACGTGTTCATTTAATCAAAATTGATATGGGATGTTCCTAAGACCTAGAAAACTACGTTTAGGGGTTTAACGTCTGGGTACTACCCCACCTAGGACCCACAAGGGGCCCCAAAAAAGGGCCCAAGACACTGGTCCAAAACTTCTTGGAAGTGTCAACGAACGGGACCAGTTGACCAATCGACGGAACGTCGACTTGGTCCGTCGATTGGAACTGCAGGTCTTCAGGGTTTTAGGGTTGCATATCCAAACAACGAACCCTCACGAATGGGGCGTTAGTTAACAAATTATCTGTCGTTGTGAGTCGTCGATGTATAGGTGATGGAATCTAGGATTAAAGGGTGAGTTGGTTATATTGTTTAAGATTTAATTATGAAATGCTCTTGAGTGGTATGGTCCACCTTCTTGGGGGCGGTGTTTACTTCACGAAATTGATTATACTTAGTATGTATTATGAGTGTGGCTTTGATGGCCTAATAAGTGAAATCAAGTGATAATGAAGATGGTTCTTGTGTTATGTACTATGAAGATTGAATTGCATGTTTGACTTAGATTATGCTAAAATAAAGTATATGATTATGAAAAGCATGTAAGGTGTGTGATTTGGTTTATAAAGGTCTAAAGCATATGAAGAAGTTAAATGTAAATGAAATGATGTTTATGTGCAAGATGTTCTCACATGTACATACACACGCACTCACTTAAATGAATGAAAGAAACTAAGTTAAGTAAATAGAGGAGTTTTGAGGTTGACACTCTATGTGAGTTGAGTTGAAGTGTTTAGTAGAAACCTCACTACATCCTAAGAGCTTTCTAAGATAGGTCGTAGGATGAATGACCTTCGTGAGTTGAGATGTGGTGTTCACTAGTTATCCTTAAACTCTACTACATAATGTGTAGAATTCGTGGGGTATATATAGAACCGAGAGGATATGAAGAAGATGTGGTTACACTTCGTGAGTTGAGATATTGTATTCCAATATACCTCTTTAGATGAGTACTCCTCGCTAGTAGAAAATGAGTTACTTAGTTGCAATATTTTTATCCCTTATATATGCTCCCACATAGGTATAGCTATTAGAAAAGCCATGTAAAAGCTAAGAGAATGATCTTAATCTAGGCAAGTGATGATCAAACATATGATAGGGGTTAATATCGGGATTCCATGTCTAGATCTCATGGTCAATTTCGGTTAAGATAACTCCCAGATAAGTAATGAATGTGCTAAGTCTTCTAAAAGGAGTATGATACTTAGGGTAGGTAGTGGAATGGAACGTTATTTATCCATTGCACTAAGTAGGCATTAAAAAAGGGGAGTCTTTTTCAGTAATATATGAATTGAATGAAATAAGTCTCCTAAAAGAACATGCTACTTATGATAGGTGGTGGTATGGGTATCTATCCATTGTACTAGGTAGGACCTTCTAAAAAAGAAGTCTCGGTGACAAGCCTTCTAAAAGAGTGTACTATTTATGGTAGGTGGTGGTATGGGACGCTACCTACAAAAGGGAAGTCTTGTTGTGTTGTTCGGGTGTTCTTCTATAGTCATGAGATTGAGTGGGGGATTATTCTCCAGAGGTGAGTACGCAAAAAAAGTAGGTAGTCTTGAGGATCGCTTTGGTGTGTATTGAAGGAGGTATATGTGTACTTTCTTACCTTAGTGAGTCTTTAGATGACCTTTGTTAGGGAAACTCTGACAAAAATGAGTTCACTTCCGCATTGGCAATACCATGGAAGTTCACTATTTTTAGAGTAAAAAATAGTTCACTTTAAAGCTATAAGAGTCCACTGTAATATTTTTGTTACTTTATTGTAAGTATGTACTTTGGTTTATAATTGTGGAAATCCTTATCTAAGTGTTAGATGATGTTTCTTAATTTTTTTTACTTCTATATTCATGAATGTTTTACTTAATTTGCATGAAAATTTGTTCTTACTAAAATGTCCCTTTTTATATGTTTTTGCATATGCCATACTTAGTACATTGTTTTGTACTAACTTCATACTTTTTTATACCATATAAGTATAGGTTGAAGGCTTTTAGAAGATTTGAAGGTGAAGCTTGGGTAAGCTACTCTCTCAAGATTCGGTATGTCCTCATTTATTCGAGGATACAGTCTATGTTTCTTAGTTTTATTATTAAGAATTATTATATATTTTCCTACAATGTAAAGGTTCGTGTCCCTAAGATTTTATGTCGTGTCTTAAATTGGCTTCTGAGGATAAATTTCTTTAAGTATTTATGAAAGATTTCTTTTATTTTATTCATTCCAGACAGGTGTTAAATTATGTATTACTTTTCATGTCTTATGTAATAAACGATAGTTAAAGGGCTTATACAAGACCCTTAAGGGTCAAGTAAACCCCGGTAATGACTCAAGGGTTCTCCCTAGATTCTAGGAGTTACTTTCGGGTCTTGACACATCTCGAAACCACACCCTAGAAGTTAGGGCGAATATCAAATTTGCAACCGGCATACTTGACCTCTCGGAGGTCTTGTACAAACCCTTCCATATCGTTCATCGCATCTAACAACTGAAATGTTGTGCGGGATTAAAAAATTTCATAAACATTCTATGAATCTTTAAAATCTCTTTAATATAAAAGTCAAAAGAAATACTAAGTCTAAATCTCATCAAAGGTTAGACACGAGAATACTTGGGACACATCCCATACTTCAAATATGGATATACTTAGTCTATTACAATAGATTGAAATAAAAGACATAGAAGACATTTATGCCCTCGAGTCGAATTAGGACATATTTCAACTTCACTTGAATGATGCTATGATCCAAGTCTTACTTCCCAAATGCTCCTAACCTACCAACCACTATAGTGATAGATAAAAGCATGGAAATAGTACAACCACATGCACTAAGTATGGCATAATGAATAAATCATGAAAAAGGACATTTATTAAAAATATGCATCTTTTCATTTAAATATCATATCATAATCATAAGAATAACATTTAACATCTTAGAAAAATATAAGATAACACTTAATTAATTTAATGCATTTTTGACATTGTATGACATTTAATTATTCTAAGAATGCCTAAATGGTCCTTAAGACTACTCATAATGAGACACATACACACGTACAAGACACCAAAACACATAACATGTATAATATGACATTTTCCTTAACAAGGCTATCAAAAGACTTACTTATCTAAATCAAGAAGATAACTTCAAGACAACTTACATAATCCTTAAGATTACCTAAGGTTTAGATCATGTCCACATAGTCAACAACTTCCCTAACTAGAGTCATTCTTAAGACTTATCTTGGTAACATACGAAGTGACCATTCTTATTCCCCCTTCACACCTTAACTAGAAAACCCTTTAACTATTCTAGGTAAGTATTTATTCATTTAACATACTCTATTAATTTAAAGTTATTACATTTATTAGTTCATTTAAGAATAATTCATCACTTAAGGACATTCAAATAATGGTTTTGGACAAGACCTAGGGACTCTAACTAACACCTTCAAAGCCTATTGTGCAATTTCTAGATAGTGTCCCATACAACCACCTAAACCTCATATAACTTATTTAATGCTAGAAGATATCACATATGATGATAATAGGAAATAACCAACATAGACCATGGTAGCAAACCATGGAATTTGGATGTCTAACCTACTCTAATAAGAGTGTTCTGCCTGCCAATGGTAGAACTTACACACATCCCATGTAGGCGCATGGTTAAGGAATGTGAAGGTTGTGATTTGTACTCTTGCCTCATTCTTTAACTATAGCTACTCCTCTTACCATACTCACTCGGTGCTAGCCTTTGTTCTCATAGAGTTATTCACATTAAAGGTTCATATAAAGGGGTTCCATATCAAGTTCATAACCCAATCACATTTACCCTACAAAAGAGGTCCACTAGGTCTACCTTACAATGGAAAAAAGAAGCTCATAGTTACTTTCCTAAAGATGGATATGATGTCGTTCCAGCCAACCAAACTTAAGTCCGTCATTCCCTTACATGAAGGATACCATTACGGCTTTCCACTTCAACATTAATAACCTTGCCATTAGGTTCAAGGTTTCACATAAAGGACTCTATTAATAACATTTAAGGTCTCATTTCATTCATACATACAACACTAAGAGGCTTTAACATCCTAAGTCAAGGCATCTTATATGCACACTCATACATACATCAATTAAGGGACACAAGTCAACCAAGACAAGACACAACATACTTAACTTTAACACATATTACATGTCATTCTAAAAGCACATAGAAACAACCATTATAATCTTTAAGTAATCCTATACACTACCATATCATCATAAATATAAACATCATACACTCATATAGTAAAGTAAGAATAACCATGCATCAACCCTAAGACTATACAGATAATGACATACTCATGGTCTAACATCATCTCCTAAATGGCATCAATAGAAGAAAAAATATACTTTCACAATAATTATCATATAGATAGATATTATCCAACTGCACATAATCAACTACACAAGTCATCATAATAATTCAAATAGTGTTGACAAGGCCATGATCAACATATTACATAAAGCAACGCTAAAAAGGTCACATCAATTGCAAGTAAGTCACATAATACCGCCACCATAAGTGGACCATACCAATCACAACATAATTGTAGTCTAACATAAAATAAAGGGAATTAGGGTAGGTTACCACAAACACATCCTCAACACTTAAATCCAATGCGAAAGCATCGAATTCAATACCATAAGGACCTTACCCATGGCCATAACCAATAATTCAATATCCAAGCTATGATAATCAATGAAACTAGGTCAATTCAATATAAATTCATCAATATGAGAAAACCTAGATATTAATTCAATAAAATTATTACATCAATCAATAGCCCATAGAAAACTATACTAGAATTCATAAGCATTAAGTCCAAATCACTTAACTCATAGAACACACCAAGACTCTTATTTCGAAAGGTCTACTTAGTGCAATGGATAGATAATGTCTCATACCACCACCTACCATAAGTATCACGTTCTTTTAGGTAATATAGTTTATACATCTCATATAAAACACACCAAAACTCCCATTTCGCAAGGTCTACTTAGTGAAATGGATAGACAGTGTATCATATCACCACCTACCCTAAGTAGTACATTCTTTTAGAAAACATGGTTCTTTCATTCTTTTATGGGGAATATCTTTAACCTATATAGACAATGAGAGATAGATATGGAATCTCGATACTGCTCTCCCCACTTGATTAGATTGGGGTCTTTCTCATAGCTTTTACATGGCTTTGACCAATAATTACACCCATGTGGGCGCATAGTTAAGGAATAAGGAGATGCTACTAAGTAACTCGCTCGCTAGTAATAGAGATTACTGATCTCAAAAGGTATATTGGGTACGACGACATCTCTACTCACAATGTGCACCACCCCTTGTTCATATACTCTCGGTGCTAAGAATAATTTCCCCCACGGAGTCTTAAACATTCATAACCAAAGGTCAAGAATAACATTTGGACATCCCATCTCAACTCACTATGGGTATCCATCCTCCAACCTACATCACAAAGCTCTTCGGAGTAGTGATGTTGCTACTAAACACTTAATCTCAATCACAATGACTGCTCACCCCAAAACTCCCCTTTTCATGCACATTCTGTAACTTTATTCATTCATTCATTCATTAATTCAGAGTGTGAGTGTGTGAGTACATGTGAGAAAACCTTTCACATAAATCATCACTTTTCATAAAATTGAATTCAGGGCATGCTTACACCTTCCTTTATCATTTCTCATACACTAGAATGGTTAACTTATACACTTAATTCAATTAGGCATAATCTAAGTAAGACATACAATTCAAGCTTCATAGCACAAATCAACAGGAACCATCTTCAATATCACTTCATTTCACACATTAGGCCTTCAAATCCATACTTACAAAACACATCAAATATATCCAAAAACATGATGTGACCACCGCCACCAAGAAGGTGGACCATACCACCCAAGTGCACTTCATAATCAGAATTATACAATATAAGTAACTCGCCATTTAACCAATCCATCACCACCTACAACCAATTTCACAATATTTAATCATAATATAACTAAAACATAATAACAACATAATGAAACCAAAGTTCATACCTTACACAACCATATTCATGATACCCATTTATTGAGCTAGAATTTGGAAATATGCATAAGAATGAGTTCATTAGGGTTTTGACATTAAAATCATCAATTAATACTAGAAATAACATATTTGAATCATTAAATCACGTTTACATGAAGAACCATGCTTAGAATCAAAACTAGAAGAAGATAGAGTTTGAAAATCCTTTTTGAAAATCTTTTTGAAATGACTCCTTGAATGAAAGATGGTTCAAGGATGAATACCACACCTCACATTGAAGAAACCCCATTGATTTATTATGAAAAAAAAGTCCACTAACAGCCCCTTCTAACCCTTCTTGACTTCTAACTTCCAGGTGACTTGAGAGTGTCTTTTAAGAGGAGGGGGCTTTTGGGTTTTAGGAAATGGAGTCTAAAATTAGGTTTTAGGGTTTGAAAAACTCTAATATACCTAATAAAACCTAAAATAAATGTCCAATTCTTGGCAGAAAAATGCAGCTTTCACAGGAACCATCGACGAGTCCATAACGACGAACCGTCTGCCCATCGATGCCCCGTTGGTGGGGGTACGTCGATGGGGACTTAATTTCTTACTGGTTAATGATATCCTATATTTAATGGACAATGAACTCCCAAGTTCGCAGACTGTCATTTGACCAATGGTCCGTCCCTTGTGGCCATCGTTTGGTCATTGCTTGGCAGCGTCTTGCCAAAAGATGGGGTCCTCTTCTAGGGCCCCTCGTGGGTACTAGGAGGGGTCGTACCCATATTTTACACCAATAAACATAATATTACAGGTCTTACAAACATCCCACATCAATTTTGATTAAAACGAACAAGTAAAACTCACTCAAACACATCAAGACGCATGAACACTTTCTAAGACACACCTTTCGAACGTCATGGAGGTTCTTAGACGTTTAACCTCCAAATGTCGCCAAACATAACACACTGACGAAGAACATCAATATAACTCATTCAACTTAAAATAATTCATGAAACAATCAAGAAGCTCTAGATTACCTTTGTTCGTTTAGGGTGTTCATTCTCCCCCACTAGGAATAATATTCGTCTCCGAATGACACTAAAATTTTAAGACCATAAAGGACTCCATTAGAAACAAATAAAACATCACAATAATGGTAAAATATTCACAATCAAAGAAACAACTAACAAGGAGCAGAAATTCACAATTTCACACACTTTGCAACATAAGAAAGTTTTGCACAACATCACAAAATTCAAAAATGCACCCTTTTCCTTCTTTTATAAAGAAACTACATTCTCCAAAATTAAATATGATCATATACATCACCTTTACACACATTGAAACTTCAATAAAATACAAGGAAATTTTTTTCAAAATTCAAAAATTTTGCAGTGACCATCACTGTAACACTGTGAAACATGCAAAAACTTATAAAATCCATTTGTTGAGTAATTCACCAGAAAACCATGATCGTATGAAAGACAAAACCATACTAACTTACATTATAACATGATAAAACAACTTTAAAGCAATTCAATAATGTCATTTCTACACTTAAGATGAGGAATATAGGTTGACTAATAATTCTCCCAATGTTATCATGATATAATAAAGAGCATACAAAACCTTATACAATCAAAGGCACTCAAAACATAAAGAGAAATTCAACTCATGCTAATATGCAAATATCTTAATCATTACCAAATTACGATGTATTTTGGTCTCAAATTTGATTAAGTATAGAAGAAAAGATAAGGATATCATCTACCCTTCTACTCAACTAATTCTCCCCCACTTAGGGTAGATCCATCTTCAAGGTATCACTCTTGTAAGTACCATTATTCCTCTCACAATGTAGGAACTCGCACTACCCTCAAACCATGCTCATCAAGACTAAAAGTCAACCTCACAAGTCAAACATAACACTTTCCTTTTAGGATTCAATATTAGATAAACTTGCTTAGTTATAACTTCATTTCACTCTCAGGCACCTCATACCTTAACTCATGAAATAAAAACTCCTTCTTTCTAACAACATTACCACATTCTTTCAATACTCCTCAAACTTACACCTTTGTTCTACTATCATTGCACACAACTATAAGATATCTCATTTTTCCACAAGAAGAACTTCATTCAACCATTCTAAATCTTATCGCGCTTAGAATTACACCATCGTAATATTTTACATCATAATACTTCCAATTCATAAGTCACACATAGCCATAAATGACATCACATCAAAATTCTCAAAACAAACCTTCACATCCACTCTTCTTGTCACAAAACCATCATAAGCATCAAAACTCACTTTTCTCTCCCTCAAACTTAGAAACATTTCCCTTTCCAAGCAATCACCCCTAGAAAACACAGGACAAGGGAATATAAGATAAATATCTTATGGAGTTAACTTCTATGACACTATTCAACAGTAATGAAGAATGTGAAACTCTATCTTCCTATAGCCTCTTGTCCATGGATGTGTCGCGAATCACACCAATGACCAAGACTCTAATATACATGGCTTGTGAGACTTTTAGACCCTAAACTATTTCTCATAAACTTATGCTCTTATAGCAGGTTTGTAATGACCTGAAAGTACTCCCTAGAAGTTTGGGAGAACCCATGGGTCAAACAATTGCGCACATGACTCTTCAGAGGTCTTGTACAAGCCTTAGCTATTATTTGTTACATAAGACATAAAAAGTAGTGCAAAATTAAAAAATTTCATGAATAAATTAATAAAGAAAACCTATTTCATAAAAGCTAAGGATTTTATCTCGTGTACAAAAGCCAACTAAAATACACAATGTAAATATCTTAGGGACACAACCCCTCACATTAAATAAAAAATACATAATAAGTCTTTAGAATAGAAACTAAGAAATACGACTGTGCCTCGAATATATGAGGACATACTTAATCTTGAGAGAATCTTCTGCGCACTTGTATTTTAGTCTTCAAATGCCTCCAACCTATACTTATTTAGTATAGGCTTGTACAGGGTTAGTACAAATAATGTACTAAGTATGGCATATGCAAAAACATCCAAAAAAAGACATTTTAATAAAAATAAGCTTTCATGACAAATAATTAAAACATTCGTGATTTAAGAGTTGAAATAGTATAAGAATCATTATTTAGAACATAAAGTAGGAATCTCACAATTTTAGAAGAAAAATACACACTACGTTAACATTAGAAATTATAACAATAAAACATAGAATAGAATTACAGAGAATACTTTATTCCCAGAAATATGAACTCGTTTCCTGAGAGGTTTCCCTAATCAAGTTATCCTATGACTCCCAAAGGTAACACAAGAAGGGAATACCCATACACCCCCTTCAAGACAAACCAAAGTGATCCTTAAGACTACCAACTATACGATTACCTACTCCGGGAATCACACTCTTGGTTAAACATTTGAAACACATCATACAACAAGTATTTCATTTAAGTATCCTTCACCAATAGGACCTATAAGTTACACTAAGTG
The DNA here is from genome assembly GCF_036512215.1 of Solanum lycopersicum. Taxonomy (NCBI): domain Eukaryota; kingdom Viridiplantae; phylum Streptophyta; class Magnoliopsida; order Solanales; family Solanaceae; genus Solanum; species Solanum lycopersicum. Next base: position 38,560,166 of record NC_090803.1, read on the forward strand.
CAATGTGAGGGTAGTATCCCATACTCCTACTCCTACTTAGTGCTCCTTAAGGATTCCCTCTGATTAAGCACCCAACATTACTGACTTCTAACATCTTAACATAAAACTTATTTTTACATACTTCCTTAACGTAAGACCTTAAGTTATCTAACTTTATTTATAACACATGATAGAACACACCAAGACTCCCCTTTCGGAAGGTCTACTTAGTATAACGAATAGATAGTGTCCCATACCACCACCTACCTAAGTAGTACGTTCTTTTAGGATACTTAGTTCATAAATTTCATATAAAAAACACCAAGACTCACATTTTGAAAGGTCTACTTAGTGAAATGGATAGATAGTGACTCACACCACCACCTATCTTAAGTAGTACATTGTTTTAGGAGACTTAGTTCTTTCATTATTTTGTGGGGAATAGATTGAACTGACATAGAACATAGAGCTAGACACTGAATCCTGATACTACACTTATTGAATGAGGGTACCTCCACTTGACTAGGGTGGGGTCTTTCTTTTAGCTTTTACATGACTTTGTCCAATAGCTACACCTATGCGGGCACATAGTTAGGGGATAAGAATATTGCTTAAGTAACTCGCTCTGTACTAACAGGGAGTACTAATGTCAAGAGGTACATTATGTACAATATCTCTACTCACAATGTGCACCCTCCCTTGTGCATATCCTCTCAGTGCTAATCATAATATTCCCCACAGAGTCTTAAACATTCATTACTAAAGGTCAAGGATAAATTTTGTACATCCTATCTGAACTCACAATGGGTATCCATCCTCCAACCTACATTGGAAAGATCTTGTGAGTACTGAGGTTGCTGCTGAACACTTCATCTCAACTCACAATGAGTGCTCACCCCAAAACTTCTCTATTAATATACATTCTTTAACCTCATTAATTAATTCATTCAAAGTGTGAGTGTGTGAGCATACTTTTCACATAAATCATCACTTTCATAACATTGAATTCTTGTCATGCTTACACCTTCATTTATCATTTCTCATACACTAGCATGCTTAACATATACACTTACTTCAATTAGGCATAATCTAAGTAAGACATACAGTTTAAGCTTCACAACACATATCAACAAGAACGATCTTCATTATCATATAATTTCACACATTAGGCCTTCAAATCCATACTCACCATACACACCAAATATATCAAGTAAAAACCGCCACCAAGAAGGTGGACTATACCACTCTAAAGCAATTTATAATAAGAATTATACAATATAAGCAATTCATCATATAAAAAGTCCATCACAATTTATAACCAATTACTCAATATTTCATCATAATATGTCCCTGAAGGCAGTAGCTAAAACATAATAACAACATAAGAAAAAAAAATTTCATACCCTACATAAACATGTTCATTTGGCCCTTTTATTGAGATAGAAGTTTGAAATATGCATAAGCATGAATTCATTAGGGTTTTGACATTAAAATCATCAATAGATACTATAATTGAAATATTTGAACATTAAACCACTTTTACATGAAGACCACACTTAGAATCAAAACTAGAAGAAGATAGAGTTTGAAAACTCTTTTTGAAAATCTTTTAGAATGACTCATTGAATGGAAGAGGGTTCAAGGATGACTACCATACCTCACATTTAAGAAAACTGTAACACCTTGAAAATCCAAGACTCATGGTAAAATCTTACATAGGTGAAATAATGTCTAAATGCTGTTTCTAAGTCCATTTTAAATGAATATAGGTCATTTATAAGGTTTAAGAACCAAAATGTCCAAAGACGTCCGGAAGTTGGTTCAAAAAGATATTAGTGTGCCTTAGCCTTTTTACTAAATTTTAGAAGTCGGAAATGTTTGAAAATGGGTGGAAGGAATATAATGGGTGTTTGAGTTGTTTCATGATTGAAACGTCTGGGTACGACAACCCAAGGACAAAGTAAGGGCCCTTGAGGAGAACCCATACAGATAGATGCAACACTGACTGGCAGTGTGCATCGTAGGGGCAGATGACAGTCCATAAGTGGCTCGACGGGGCGTTGAAAGTCACCATGTTACCTCACTTAGAAATATTTGTTAAGGCCCTTGTTTACCTAGCTATTGTTACACTTGACGGAAATGGATGACGGGGCATCATTGACTCAAGGGGGCATCGAGGCCACCGCCCATACCTAGAAACATTAGAGGAAGCCCTCACCTACAAAGTCTCTGATAGAAACGACGGAAGTGTAGGACAGAAGGGGGGTGTCCATTGACCCACCGAGGGACCGTCGACGGGGTCTCATCGGTGAGGGTCGAATTTCACTAATGGATTTTAATGATTTCATTTAAATTAAATAAATGGTTTAGGGTTTAGTTAATATTTAAGGGAAAACTAATTAATCTAATTAAGCCCCTCTATAAATACCATTAACACTCATTAAGCTAATGACATCTCTCAAAATAAACTCTCTTCCTTCTATCTTATTTTTCTCTCTACAAGAACTCACCAATGAAGGGTAGCAAGAACTAGGGTTTGGGAGATGGAAAATGGTGGATTCTTCATCAAATTGTTGGGAAACATTAAGGTATGGGTTCTATTCACCTTTGAGATCCTTTCCTCAAAGGGTTCCTTCAAAATTGATTTCAAAGTATTGAGTTTTATCATGGGTTTCATTCAATTACGTAATTGAAGTTATGGATTGAGTTTTTAGTGAATTCTTAGGGTTATATTGAGTACATTTACATGTAATTCAACTTGTTTATGATAATTGTTGATGGTTTGGTCAAATTGAAGAACATGATCCTCTATCCCTAACCCTAGGTAGTGATCTTGACTTATGTTTTATGTTGATCATTCAATTGAGTTGGTTGTTTATTAGATTAATATCATATAGTTCTATTATGGTTGAATTAACATGAATTATAGGTCTCATTCTATTTCTTCAGATTTTATTAGGTTGTGACTTATTATGTGAAATTAGCCTATGTATCTTGTCTCAAGTTGTGATCTAAAGATGCATTGTGTTATAGAGATTCAAATGGGCCTTGTTATTATATTGAATGTCATTGTTATATGTTGTTAAACTCCAAGTTGGGTTGACTTATGGGTTGATGGTAAAACCTTGATGATAGACTGAAAAAGAATTGGTAAGTCTTAGAATCTATATCTTTACTTCCAATTGTGATTAATTTTTGCTAAACCATGATATTACATTGGTGTACGCCCTATATTAGGATTATAGGGTGGTATGATGTTAATTAAAATGTCTTGACCATGTTGTGAGGTTGGTTAAGGTTTATGTGCTATAAGAATCATTAAAACTATCAATGTGCCTTAAATTACTATGAAATACAAAGGTGTTAACATCACTTATATGAGTCGTGATTAAAGGACTTAAACTCATACAATTCTTATTGAGTTGTGATGATTATTATACAAGGGGTAGACCTGTAATAACCTTAAAAGTGGATAAGATAACAAATTCTTAATGTGTCAAGAATGCCTATGATTAGACCAGGGTTCACACGGACTGATGCGCGTAGAGTCAGACCTCTAAACCCTTGCTACAGCAAATCCATCTAACTTGGGGAGTTACTTGATCTTGTAAAGTTCAGGTCCAACCATGTAGGTCTCTTTAATACAAATATCTACTCAAAGGAGTCTTTGCCAAACTTAAAAAGGGGAAATCGTAGGTTTGAAGGGTCTAGAGGTAAAATAGTCTTTTTCCAGGCTAAGGGTAGTATCGTAATTACCCTAAATATGTAATTTATTATCTAATTAATAAGGTGGAAGGGAAATTTTGGGAGAGGAGGCCGAAAATAGGCTCATGAAGTGAAGTCTTGCTCCACCCGGGTTCGAACCTAGGTGGAAGCAATGAATTAGAGTGATTTTATTTAAACTATTGAATGAATGTAAATAATTAATATTTCTTATTAATTATATTATTTAAAATAAAATAGAAGTCATATTTTTATAAAAAATTGACGAAGTCCTAAAACTAGACTCCCAAGCCTCCTACAACTCCCACTCTCTCACGTTTATCTCTCCACTCTCACACTCAATCTCTCTTATTCTTTCTCACATATTTTATATAAAAAAATAAAATAAAAAATAAGAAAAAAATAAACCAAGTTCTTCAATCTTGAAGAACTCACAGAAAATCACAAGAAAACAAATGTTAATTGCACACTAGGCTAAGGAAGGTTGTCATTCGAGTGGAGTTGATATAGAGGAGCTTACACGTGTTATTGGGTGAAGTTCTTGGGTATAAATTCAAGATTTTAAAGTCAAAAAGTTTGGGGTTTTGTTATCTTTTGGTCCCTTTCCCAAGAAACCCCTTAAGGTTCATATTATTCATCCAAAAACTAGGATCGGTTCCCCTTTTGCATACCCCTGTCACTAGCTCCCAATGAATCGTAGGTTGGGTATGAATGCTGGTAGATTTAGGTATATGTTATGTTTTCATGATGAATATTATTATGTTTGTGTGCTTGAAATCGTATGAAAGACAACCATGTATTCGTAATAATGTTCAAGGGTGTCCGTGTGCAAATATGTTACAATGAATGAGGTTCTTGGATTAAGGCTTCAATTTGATAATGTCTTGGTTGCCATTTTACATGTATAAACCTATGTAAATCCTGATGTTCATTAAAATGGATGTGTGGCTGATTTTCACTTGGTGAAAATGTTCGTAAAATAATCTATGAATTCCCTAAGATTTCCAGTGAAAATGTTTGTGAAAATAAGCTAAAAATGATTAAATTTCCAGCAAACTTACAAGTTTAGTTTAGGCTAAATGTAGAGGAATAAATCTCGAAATTTAATTGAGTGTAAAGGGATGAGGCCACCAGGGTTCAAACATGTGACCTCACCCGTGTAATGCCTTGAAATTGCAAGAAAAGAAATGGAGTCATGGGGAATCAATATGGGGTATGCTGGCTGAAAATGTAGGGTACAAAAAATAGTAAAATAAAATGGGAGGCATGGGAATCGAACCCACGACCTCCATGTTGCGAGTGAAGTAAAGGAAAATTAAAAGAAAGGAAATGTGAGGCGTGGGAATTGAAACTACGACCACAAGGGTGTGAAGGAGAGTTAAGGAGAAAGAGAAAATAAGAAAGAAAATAAAGGGAGGTTGTGGGGGATCGATCCCACAACCTTACTGCCAACGCAGAGAGAGTCAACATTTTAGTGAAATTAAAATAAGAAAGGTTGTGGGGGTTCGATCCCACAACCTCTTCGTCCCAAATAAATAAAAGAAAAAATAAAGAGAGGATGTGTGGGTCTGATCCCACAACCTCCTTGTTAATGCTAAATAGACAAAGAAAATAAATAGGAAAATAAAAGGAGGTTGTGGGGGTTAGAACCCACAACCCCTCGTCAATGGGGGAGTGTTTCTAAAGAAAAGGAACTAAAAAGAAATATTGATGTTGGGGCTCGATCTAGTGTCCCAATGTCATAAGGACTAAAAATAAAATCAAGGGAAAATGTAAGTGTTGTCTAAGGGATTCGAACTTCGGTTCCCTTGCCCAAATTTCTGTATTGATATATAAGTCATACGTGAATTAAATATTTCATGAATAATGCCACCTACTTAGATCGAAAACGAGATCTTATCATAAATACAAGATACATAAGTCTCGTACTACATAATCTTAGGAAGATATGAGTCACTTAACAAACTATGAATGAAGCCTTATGGCTTGTATGTATAGACCCATAAGTCTAGCATACATTTAGAAATAAGTGAACCTAAGATGTATGTATTGAAATGAAGTAACCCTAGAAGGGTTAAGTATAAGTGTAAAACACAAAAAAACTCCAAGTGCATTGGCATACAATGAAATGATTATTATGTAGTGAAATGATGAAACCCTAGAAGGGGAAAGTAAGTCTGTGAAACACACAAATGGACAAGTGTATTGGCATATGAGGAAATGAACATTCACGTAAAATGGGGTGAGTAATTATGAAGAGGAATTGTTCTAATGTTAATGAATGTGGTGACAACATGATATTAGCCTAATGTAAAAGATGAGAACTATCTCAAATAATCCTAAGTAAATGTTACCAAAATATACTAACCTATGACAGTGTAAAGTTAATGAATAGAACAGTCTCTATGAACACTCTAATGAAAGTATTGAAATTAATACAATTAATACTAATGATGAGATGACAAAACATTTATTGAGCTATGATTTCCTCATCCTAGAAGCTAGCTTCCATGACGTATGAGTTGAATTTAATGGAACTTTTTATTGAGAGCTGATAGACTAGCTATGAGCGTTGATGCCTTCTTTTGCGAAGGGCGGAGGTTCACATAACTCTCATGATATGAGACTCTCTGGCTTGCCGGGTATGGGTCTCCTTATATATCCTAGTCTTAGAACCTATACTACCAATATAGGGATCTGACGGGGTTAAATTCCCATGTACGCTAGCATGTTTTGGGTCACTTTGGCCGGTGATTCCACCTCTTTTCTATGTGGGGGAGACACTGGATTTCGTGATGCTCACATGATCTATGTCAGTTAAAGTTAAAGTTCCCAGCCTCAAATGATGAACATAATGAAATGAATTATACTAAAGGTTTTAGGATAGGATAACCAATGTGATCTAGACTTAAGTAATGACACTAGGTAATTTTTGATCATTGCACAGCTAACCCAATGAAAGTCTTAAACTACATCCTAGGCATAGCTGGTGTTCACACTATCTTATGAATGATGTAAAATGAAGTACGTAAGAATGAATCAAGCAGACTCTATGTTTGCTAAAGAAGGCTCTCTAGTAGAGGTCCCGTACGTCGAGCCCTCATTCTGGGAATTCTTGATGTCAAGTCCATGATTCCAAGGTCTCATGGAAATGAGCAAATGATATGAAAAATGTTATGTGATATATGCAATATGTTATGTGTTCTGTGCAAGATGTTATTTTATGTGTGAAAATATGATAATTATGATGATGCATGTTACTTTCATGTCGTGACTTTACTAATCAAAATTTGGAAAGTTCAATCACTTTCTTAATCCAACTTTTGAAAGCTCACTAACTTTCCTAATCCCAATTTGGTAAGTCCACTGACTTGACTTTCCATAATAATGTTGTTAGGAAAGAGATATTCTTACTCATGCATGTCCTTGGTGTGTGCTTGCATATACTTATACTTAGTACAAGTGCGTACTAACCCTATACATTTCTATAATTTTAGGTGCAACAACAGGTGGACGCTAGAGCTTATAGGTTGACGTTGCAGCTATCCACACGTTTAACTTTCATCCCAGACTTGGTAGGATTTCATGCTTTAGAGGATGTCTACCATTATTAACTCGCTTAGATGTAGGCTATAGCTAGTGGAACATGTTCCACCAATATTTCTTTTCACTTTTGTCCAGACTTTGTATTGGTGCCGTTTTGGAAAAAATACGTTTAATAATATTATGATCTTATTCTTTCATTTCATTATCTTTTTATTTGATGGTTGATTTGTGAACGTCTATGATGTTAAGTAGTATGTATAAATGTATGTAAAGAAACAAAAAATTTCAAATTTTCCTCTTAAATTAATCTAGATGAAGTAAGAATGACGTATGCAGGCTTGTCTTCAACCTCTAAGAGGTCAACGACGCCGGTCTTGTTTGGGGTCTAGATTTTGGTCGTGACAAGACCCTAAGTCCTAAATTAAGTTATGATTGATAATTAAAGGCTTAAAGACAATTTCAAAAAGGGACTCTAGCTTAGTTCCGAGTGAACTAGATAGAGGAGTGTCCCTTCTAATATAGGGAAGGTAGGAGCACTACATCACTCTTGAGATTGGAGATCATAATGCATGGCTCATAAAGAGGGTCAAACTAAATCTCATAGTTCTTGAACTATGTTTCCTCCATAGGAATACTAGCTAATGGATCCACGTAGTTGCTATGTTTTATGTTGGGTACTACCTTGGCAAGTAGTCTGCCTTCTTTCGGTGTAGGATTTTATGACACCGGATTCCACACTTGCTCATCTGGTATTTGTTGGTTAGGGTAGGACGTTCCCAGAAGGTAAAACGAATTAAAGGACTTGAACTCTAACTTTGATAAACTAAGGGATCTAGCTTAGTTTAGGTAGTGGTATGGGACTCTACCTAGACATTGCACTACTTAGTCTTGAAGGGAGTCTTAGGAAGATGTTCTTATATGTTTATGTTATGATAATATATATGATGTATATATATGATCACCATGTCATATTGTTGAAACTATATGTTTATTAGTTCATTTATGAATATTCCTTGATTTATCATGATAATATAATATGAAATGTAAGTAAAAATGTCATGATAGGTAAAGTTGAGCATTAAACATGTTTTGTTATTAAGGATACTTGATTGAGTGCGGTTATGGGGCTTTGCTTGGTCATTTCACTTATTGACTTGATAAGGACTTGTGATTAATTGTCTTGTTGATTATGATATGTTTAACTCTTAATCATTCTTGTGATATTATTCCCTGATGTTAGGGTTGTAGTAAATCATGATTCTAAGCGTGTTGGGATAACTGTTACTTGTTGATATAGTAAGCATGTTTGATTGATTAATATTACTTACTTGACTTTGCATTAAGCCCCCAAAGGGGGTAAAATAGTATGTTTTGATAAAAAGTCCCTTTTAGCATGTTTTGCTTGTGTATTCATAAGATCTTATACTAAGTACATGTGAAGTACTAACCCCATTTCCTTCCCTTGTCCCAAACATTTTAGGTTCCGATCGTTGAAGAGTTTTGAAGGCAATATGGTTGAAGTCTTGGATTCTTCCTTTCATCCAAGTAGGGTAGGTCCTCAACTTTCTAGGGAAATGCCATCTTCTAACTTTTGACTTGTTATGGGCTTATTTACTCTATCATTCCTTTTATTGTTATTTGAATATTTTACTTTCATATGACCTATACATGGTATTGTTGAATTGATGAAAGGGATATGCCCATATTGTTACATTCCATAATGGTATGAGACGAGACAATTGTTGAGACTATCTCAATAATTTATGTATATATATATATATATATATATTTATGTGTCTGTGTCTGTGTCTGTGTGCGTCTATGTGTGTGTCTAATAAAAGTAGAAGGCTATGTTACCTTCCTATATGAAGGGTCTATGTATACTCGATATGAATATATATTATGTGTAGGTAGAGGTCCATGTAAACCTCCAAGTAGAGGAAGTAAAATGTTTAAATTTTTCTACATTTTTTTCACCATAAGACGACGATGCCGGTTACTTATGTGGGGTAAACCCGAATTTGACAAAAACCCATTGTTTTTTGATGATGAAACGTCCAACAACAATCCCTTCTAGCCTTTCTTGACTTTTAACTTCCATGGTGACTTGAGGGAGTCTATTAAGAGGGAGTGGTTTTGGGTTTTATGAAAATGAGTCTAAAATTAGGTCTTACGGTTTGAAACACTTTATTGTACCTAATAAATTGTAAAATAAAATTCCAAGGTTCATAAAATACTTGGGTTGAATTTAGCAATCACCTCAAGCCTTGGCAAAAAAATGAAGCTTTCACAGGCACCATCGACGAGTCCATGAAGACGGATCGTCTACCCATCGACACCCCGTTGGTGAGAGTACGTCGATGGGGACTTAGTTTCTTTCTGATTAAGGCTAGAATACCTTCAATGGACAATAAACGCCCAATTTCTTGGGCTGTCATTTGACCAACGGTCCGTCTCTTGTGGCCGTCATTTGGTTAGTGCTTGGCAGCTTCTTGCCAAAAGATGGGGTCCTCTTCTAGGGCCACTCATGGTTCCTAGGTGGGGTTATACCCTAATGTTAAACCATTAAACATAGTATTCTACGTCTTAGGTACATCTCACATCAATTTCAAATGAAAGGAACAAGTAAAACTCACTTAAACACATCAAGACACATGAACACTTTATAAGACACACCTTCCGAACATCATGGACGTTCGTCAACGTTTGACCTCCAAACGTCAGAAAATTTCACACACTGCCTAATAACATTAATATGATTCACTTTAACTTAAAATTAACTCATGAAAGAATCACGAAGCTCTAGTTCACCTTTGTTTATTTTAGTGTGTTACAGTCAGCTCCTCTTTTGACTTTACCCGTGAAGGTTGTGGACTTCAATGTGTACTATGACACTTCGAGAATCGGATTTGGTTGTGTTTTTATGTAGAAAGGCAAGGTAATTACCTATGAAACTATGAAATTGAAGACCTATTAAAGGAATTAGCATACCCCCGTAGTCACCTCAGAAGTGCCCGCTCCACTAGGGATATATCTCACAAAGAAGCCTGTACACCTGATTCTATCATGGCCTCTTCAGTATCAATAAATCCCTCATACAAAAACTCCTTAGCAACCCCAAGAATATCCTTATCCATCTCCACCACAGACTCAGGATAAGCTAAATGAATAACCTGAACATCATCTTCGGTGTTAGCTAGAGGGCATATTAGGATCAAGTGGACCATTTGGGATTTTCACCGTCCCAAAAAATCATAGACATATCAATAGACTTCAACTGGTCAACGTCTATTCTTATTGCAACAATAGCAGCCTTTAGAGTCGTCACCTCCTTGGTGGCCCCTTGGCCACACTTGCACTACACTATCCTAGCCGCAAGATAATTAATGGTAACACTCAAGGGTTTTATAACATCAATGAGGTTTGTTTAAATCATGCCCGGGATGGAGGGATCAATTATGGTAACCTCCTAGGTGGCCCCTTTCCCATCCATAATAATGTCGTATGAGTGAGCAGGGGTAGCGAGGCAGCTGCAACAGTACCATATATGGGTGGCACATGAGCATTACATCACTCGAGAGTATCGAAAGGTAAAACACTAGAAATACCTAAAGGCTCGGGGCTTGGAATAAGAAAAGGTGCATGCATAGGTATTATGTCCCTATCCACAATTGGATAGAGTCATCGGGATTGCCTTCTTCTTCTCTTCTTTATTCTTTAACTACTCTGTCTTGATTCTTTGAATATTGGTGGAAGATGTGGGAATCACTTCCACATCTTTCTTTCCATCCCTTGGTACCCGAGCCCGTCTGCGAAGCTATGTGAACAACAAGGGCAAGGGAAGGGTAGTGTGGCGTTGTATGGCCCTCATAAGCATCCCTTGTGAAATAATCAAACAAATATTCAACCTTATCTCATCAATGATGCAACTAAGACACACTTTTTTGGTGTGGCAAAGTAACGACTTGTTCTAGGATGACATAATGGTACTACTTTGAAAGCCAAACTTGTACTTCACTACTACATTGCGGTCTTTCTACTAAATAGATGCCCCAACCCTACACATTTTGGAGTACCATATGATATAAAAGAAACCAACAATGGCGTACTTGTCTTGATCTTGCACTAAGAATCATCCTCATTTCTCGTATTACTTTCTAAGATTGCATTGATGGCGTAACTATCACACTTTACCTTTCTACCTCTATAAACCACTTAGTCAACCAAATTAAACTTGGTTGTTGTGTTCGTCCCCTATGGTATCAACGCACTATGAGCACTATTTAATTTTATGACTCAGCTTGGAATGTATGGGCCACAAGGCTTTGTAAATATCTAGAAATCGTGTAACCTTAAGAAGCTCATGATCTCCCAGTATCTATCAATCAACCCATCAGTAGAGAGTCCCTTCTCCTCTATTATGGTTCTCAGCTCCTCACTCTTAAGTTTGTTCATAGACCGTAGGGGAAGACGCTCAAAGGGTGGTTCTAAGATGGAGCTAGAGTAGAAGAAGTAGTCTAAGGGGTCCTTATCCTAGGTAGATAATTCATCTTGCTTAATCATAGATCTGCTCTTTGGGCTTTTAGTAGCTCATATTCAAGCTCCAAAATTGCATTCTGATGCTCCTAGGGCTCACCCTCACTCATAGAAATTGTGAGGTAAGTGGCGTAGATACTGACAATGTCTGAGTTGGCCCCCAATGACTCATGTGTAGGTGCCTTCTCTTTTTGTTTTACCTTCCCACCTATTGTGGCAAGCTTTATGGCCTTGGCCTTGTCTATTTTTGAATCCTTGTTAATTTTTATATGTTTTGCCTTCTTCCAGGGTGGAATTTATCTTTTGGCTACTTTTGGTCTATCCATGTCTATATAAACATCAAAACAATTAGATGTGGTTTAAATGAATGTACAAAAATATAGTTGCAGATAGACTCGTCGAATCTGTTTGTGAGTTTCCAGATCTCTTTGGCAAGCTAGATCAGGCTCTCTGAAAAGATTGGCTCAAAAATCTCAGAAAATATTGACATGTCAGTGATGGGAAGGGCTTTATTGTGAATTTGTAAGGTACCAAAAATGTAATATGTCAAAATGGAGCGTAAATCGTGTGTCATGAGGTTTAAAAGTCCTAAAATAGTCAATTATGGTGTTTAGAGGAAGTATATAGAGTTTGTGGGAGTTAGGAGTTGAACATCCGTGAATGTCTGATGACGTTTGAAAGTTAGCCTTGAGATGTGATAGCATTCCATAATATGTTTCATTATGTTGTAAGTAGTGTTCGGAAACGTCCGGGCATGACTACCCAAGGACTAACTTAAGGTTCCTTGAAGAGGGACCCAACTTCTGAGAAAAGTTGTCAAAAGCCACTCATCACCAACAAGAGGCACCAATGGACCGTAGGTCGATCAGTGCCCCCATTGATGGGGGCATTGGTTGAAACTTTATTGTTTAAGACAAAGCCTTATTTGAGGATTCTCTGACCAAGATGATGGCTTCACGGCACATCCCATCGTTTGGTTGATGCCTTGAAGGTGGCATCCGTTGATGCAGCCTGCACTTTCTCGTAGGTCACTGTAAAGTTGAATGGTGAATTGGGAACTTCACCCCACATACATATATGTGCAGTTAGTTTAGGTAGTTTTGGCATTATATGATCATTAAAACAATAAAATACCTTCCTAGACTCTACACTCCAAATCAAAACCTCTCTCACACATTAGAACTCTCAAGAACACCATAGAAGAAAAAGAGAAGTTCGGGGAAGCAGGTTAGGATGAATACACAAAGCTTCAGGCTTGGATTAAGGCTCTAATCTAAGGTATGTGAAACTTATTCATTCATGGATTTTTCCATCCATGAAGCGCCTCTAGTTTCCCTTCAATTGTGAATCCAAAGAACCTCAATCTAGTGAGGGTTGTGATTAATTATGGGTAAGGTTTGATTGTGATCCCAATTGAGTGGGTAACATTCACTTAGTTAATGCGATGATTATGTACTATTTTCATGAGGTTTTCATAGTGATTATAGTAATTGAACATAAAGGTTATCATGGTGAATTTAGGCCATTAGAGGGTAGATGAAGGTTTTGTGTTAATCTTCCTAACTCTATTGTATCTAATACAATTTGAAAATGACTGAATCACCTAGATATGAATTGAAAAGATATAATTGATTTAGAATGATCTTGACCTAGGACGTTGGAATTGAACCTATGTGATCATGCATCATTAGAATTGTATTTAATGAACTAATTGAATAGATTAACATGAAGTTTAGTAATAATCATGAGGGAATAAATGTAGTAGTCGTTGGTAGGGCTTATAGCCATTGTTTGTAAGGCTTCGAGGTGAAGTCATAATGAGGATGATTGTGATTATGTTTCCTCGTAATGAACAATGATAGGAGAAAGCTAAGTCTATAAGATCCTATAATCTATCTATGAATGAAGATAGAATGAATTGATGAATAATTAACCTTAGGTTGGTTGTGTTGGCTGTAAATTTAGGATGATTGAATAACAGTGATAGATTCACTTGAGCATGGATAAATTATCAATGCCATCCGCACTTGATAGAAAAGTGAGGAGCAATGTTTGACAAGGAAACCTTGGAGTAAATGCTTGACTCCATATGAATATGCAAATTGAGACAGATATTCTAGAAAGGGTCCGAACTCCAAGTAGAAAGGATATCCACACCTAGTAGTTGTGATGACTGTACAAGTAGGTCTCATAAGGCGGGAGTCCTTCAAGTAGTTGAGTCAACGTATCCTTGTAGATATCTCCATATCCTATGAACTTAGACGTGCTTGAGAAGAATCTCGTAGTGTTCAAAGCAAATAATGAACTTAGACATGTCTAATGGGTATCTCGTAGTGTTCATAATGTCTGAATGAACTTAGACATTCCCAAGGAGTATTTCGTAGTGTTCATAATTATAAAGGGATCAAGACATACCTTTAAAAGTATCACATAGGATCCATATGATAAAGGACCTTATATATACTTAAAGCAGTATCTCATAGTGTTCAAAAGATAAATATGGGGGATAGGCTCAAAATTAAGAAGTACTAGAGGAAGGATCAAAAGGTAATACCTTGACGGAATGGTGTTATGGGGCATCATAATTGCATTGCACAAGGTTTAACCTAGGGTCATTAAGGAAGAAGTGATTGAAGATGATATTGTACTAGATTTTCCTTTCCTAGTAAAGTACACTAAAGACGAGAGAATCTTGATAAATGGAGTTAAGTAATGATGATGCTATGGAAGGTGAACATGTTAAGGATAACTTCAAGATGGGCTTAGTATGTGAGGTATTATGGGCTTCTTTATGTACATTGCACAAGCATATTTTGAGATAGCCTAGGGTAATAGTAATCATATGATATGGTGAACTTAGGTCTTAATTATGAAAGTGGATTATAGTCGAGAATGACCAAAAAGATGAACTTAGCTTTGGTAGTAGTATGGGATGCTACCCTAGCCTTACAATAGTATACTTGGTGGTGGCTTGTGATGTAGATCGTTTAATTAATAAAGACATTGAGTTAAGAATGAACTCTTATGTGATTTATGATGCTTTAATATGCCATGTTATGCATATGTTTTTATCTCTTATGATTATGTTTATTGTTGACTAACCACTTGATAATATCTTATGTTTGGTATGATAGTTTCCATACATTGTACATATCGTACTAATATATACAACATGTAGGGTCTTGAGGATATTGAGTTGCTTTCAAGGGTAGAGTTCCCAAGGCTTGCAAGGAAAGAATATTGGTGAGTCCTCATAGCATCTGATGACATCACTATTATGTTGTCTTTGATGTTCTTTTCATGTTTAGACTTTTATGGGTCATGAGGCAAGTCTAGTGTACTCATGATATCATAGATGGTTTTTGAGACATATGTTAGAAGTTTTAATTTCCTATACATTTCATATATATGCAATGAATAATGTCTAATGTCATATACAAGACGTTCGAGAGTTCAAGTACACCTCGATGCGATACAAGAATACCATATCTTTTAGGGTATACTCTTGGGTCATGAAAAACATGGTATCAGACCATAATGATATGAAATGGTCTTGGGATTTCCCAAAACCACGTCTAGTAGAGTCTTATTCATCAGTGTGAGTTGCGAGACATCTATGAGTAGGAGGCTATGTGATGCTTAGGAAAGTTCCACTTCTTCATTCTTCAACTCGTGCCATAGAATCTGGAATGATTAAGCCCTTTGTCTAATGTTTTCCTATGATTTTGCAGGTTATGAATGACACTACGGCTAATGCTAGAAGGGAAAGAGATTGGAGTGGAGTGCAAGGGCATGTGCCTCCCCAAGTGCAAGAGCAAGTTCCACCTCTAGTTCCTAATGACCCTTTAATAGGGAATGCTATGTTGGAAAAATTTAGCGCTTCTATAACTTTGTTGGATCAAACCTTAACGGCCCAAGATAACTATAGGAGGAATGAGTGCTACTAGAGTTAGGGAATTCTTGAGAATGAATCCACTGGAGTTCTATGGATCCAAAGTTGGTGAGGATCCGAATGGGTTTATTGATGAGGTGTTTAAGGTGCTTGTAATCATGGGTGTCACGACCGGGGAGAACCCCCTAGAATTAACATGGCTTGCTTGACATCTCTAAGGTCTTATACAAGCCCATCCTTATCATTCATCGCATTATTATAGGTAAATTTAGCGGAAAATTAAAACTTTCATCGCACATTATATGCTAGAACATCACTTCCATTATATATAAAAGATATCATGTTTACAAGTTAGACTCTAAGTCTTTATTCCATCTTTTACTAAACATCATTAGAATATATTAGGCACAAAAACCTTTTATAACACAAATACATAACAAAACTGTTACATGATTTTAAAATAAACTCGACATAGGACATCCTTGAATCTCAAGGATTCTTTTCTTTGAGCTTGGAAAATATATATCAATCCCTTATATAACCTACACTTTGTGTAAAAAAGGTAAAGAAGAATAGTGTTAGTACAAGAATGCACTAAGTATAGCAACCATGCAAAAACATTCATTTAAAAGGGGACATTTTCCTTCGAAATCATGCATCTTGCCTTTTTGTAAAAACATCATAAAACTTGATATAATAAGCATTATACCATTTACATACTTAATTTAGGAATATAATAGTCATAACATCCAATAAACCACACATTGCATTTAAGGAATAATAGTCACAACTTTACGCAAGCCTTATCAAATTTCAAGGAGTTCATTTTACTAATTTCCTTAATTTCCCAAGTAACCCTCTAGTGTTACTTGGTTAAATGCATAACCTTAAGGCCGCAAGGTACTCATACATACCACCTTCATAACCTAACACATAACATCATAGAAGTAAAGACCATCATAAGACACATTCAAGTCAAGAATCCCAATACCATTACAGCAAACCCTATTCAACTTACACATATTCTTACTTCACTTCACATAGACCATTATAATACCTTACTCACAATTTCAAGATAAGACTACTAGTTCAATGTACATGTGAAGTCCCATAACCTCACACATACTATGTAAACTCATAAAGAGACCACAAGCATACCATTTACTTAACACATTAACAAGAAAAGTATAGACACTTCATATATGCCACTCAAGACTTCATCATATAGTCAATAAGACCCACATTATGCATATAAGATAAGAATACATCATATATACTCATTAGGACTCATACCATGCATTTCATTATAATAAGTATACAAGACTACAATGTCCCGCATTAGGACATAAACATAATCATATTCATTAGAACACCTTCCTAGAACTCCCTTTAAGAGCTACATGTGAAAGGCATAGGTGAAATCTCATACCCCCACCTACACTAAGCAATTTCCCTTGAGTTATCCTAGTTAGGGTCCTTGGTTTACTTCCAATATCCATTTTAATTGAGGGAAACTATAACCTTTACCAAAACTAAGACCATGGGGGATAAACACGGAATTTGGTGTAGTAGATCCTTACACAAAGGAAGGTTATCTACCTTGCCAAAGAGTAGAACATTAACAACGTGCTAGCATATTAGGTAATATCACTTGTTGGATCCTATGGGTCAAGCATAGCTTATAGAACTTGGAGGCATATATGGAAACCCTCTTTATGTGTATTGAGGCATTGTGGTTATCCACATATGGAAACCCTCTTTATGCCTATTGATGCATTGTAGTTATCCATCTCGTGGAAATTATGGTGGACCTACCTTCTCACATTGAGAAGGTACACCCCTCAACTTCAAGTTCACTCAGTCCTAAGCTAAGTTCCCTTTATGAAAATCCATTACTAACATTACTTTATAAAAGTAGGCTTTAGGAGATTGACTCCCCATGTGCTTAGTTCATAGGTCATAGATAAGAGAGTCCTTTCATCGACCTATATCATGTGAGAAAATCTTTTACATGGACATAGCACATTCAAGTACCATCTAGTTTAGGATACTCTTCTAACACCTTTCAAGAGTCCCTCTATAGACTAGATCATCATACATGCATAATTGACATATTTCATAAGGGTGTGTGTATACATATATGTGAGCAAACCTTCCGCACAAACACCTTTAGACCACACATGTTCATACTTCATTTCATTCATGCATAAGTGTATAGGTGTAACTATATGAGCAAGCCTTTCATATAAAAACATGTAGACACTATGCATATTCATACATCATCATATCATTCACATAACAGCATAGCATATAAGACATATTTATAACATGCGCATACATTTATATTCATTTACATAAATCACAAATCTAGCAACTATCCTATCAAGGCACACATGTAAAATGCATAGATAAGGTCCCATACCCTTGTCCATACTAAAACACCTATCAAGTCATCCTAGTTAATGGATACATAACATACTTCATGGGCATATAATTTACATGCATAGTAGTAAACATTAGTGCATATGAGAATACTCTTTCTTTAGACACCGTGAA
Organism: Solanum lycopersicum; assembly: GCF_036512215.1. NCBI lineage: Eukaryota > Viridiplantae > Streptophyta > Magnoliopsida > Solanales > Solanaceae > Solanum > Solanum lycopersicum. Next base: position 38,578,398 of record NC_090803.1, read on the forward strand.
CCTATACTACTTGTTAGCACGAATGAGGTGTAAGTGCGTGTACAAACTACATGATCGCATATTGGCGATCAACAACATATTGAGGCAGCCACACTCTTATGACCATAAATCACTTCCATGCATAGACCACACATCACAATTTAGCATCGGAGACAAGATAACTTCAATTTACATCAAAGACTCCTAACGTTAGCTAATCACACATTCATAGAGGGGTACATAGGTAAGGTTAATTTCCCAATATCACATCATCAAAGTCAGCACCTATACCTAACCCTAACATAGTCATTCCCATGCTTATAACATTAGCAACACAACCTAGATCACAGACTAGAATAGAAACTACGCGTAAGTTTCACATAGGGTGGTCATTATAACCACACATTCATTTAACGTCAATTTTCCTTCAAGGAAATGATAAATAAACACATATATAGATTGCCAAGAAGTAAACACCACCACCATAAGTGGACCATACCATTCAATGATATACAAGGCCAATTATACTAGTAATCCTATAGAAAAGTAGAGGAATAGAGCAATATTACCCAATCTCCCTTGGTTTGATCATCAATGATCAACACTCATAATTAACCAATAACACCAATACCGGGCAGTATCTAAAGATCTAATAACATAAACGAAACCATGCTTCAACTACCCTAGAACTAAGACAACATTATGTACATTGCATTATCAATCTATAGAGGATAGGTGAACATAGGTCAATCTTCAAACCTTGATCCAAATGGATCAATTTCTCATAATTCACCATCACATAACATCATCATCAGTAGGTAAGTACAATAATCTTACAGGAAATCATAACTCAATCATCATAGAATCAAGGCCATATCATGTACACTACTTCATCAAACTATAGAAAATATAGGAGTATCGGTAAACCTTACCAAACTTCCAAGCCTTGATCATCATTGATCACTCGTCAATAACTCACCATCAATTTGTATACAAAACAGTAGAAACAACTAAATTAACATAATAAAATCTCAATGTAATTAACACATAATAATGATCACAATGCCCATTACATAGGCTAATTTGAGAATTGGAAGGAACATGGGTTTATCATTAAATTGGATTGAAATTCACATTAGATTCAGTATATTGACATAAATTCATCATAAGCAAGCTTTTGAAAACATTTTGAGAAAGAACCCATGGCTAGATTCGAAGATGGGTGGTTGGATAATGAACTTTCATTGAAAACATTGGAAGGAACTCCTTAGAAGAAAGGTTTAATAAGATAAAGGATTACCATACCTCATTGTATAAAATAACCACCAAAACTTGGTGAACTATAACCATGGTTGTTATTGAGCTTCATCTCCAATGCAGGTTTCTAGAGAGGTTTCTTTTAGAGACTGAAGTCTAATTTTGAAATATGAATTGGGTTTGGGTTTTTGATCTTTTTATATAACATAGTATACCCAAAAGTATCTAAATTAACCGCCTAGGTTTGTTTTAAGACGTGGGATTAATTTCCCATTAACCCCTTAATGAAACTATGTGCCTAGCAATTGGAATGCATGTTGTATCGACAGAGCAACCTACGCCCCATAGGCCCATTGACGGGCCATTCTGCTGGTTGTCGTTTGGGTCTGAGGCTTGGCATTGGTTTTTTTTTCTCCTAGGATAAGTATGGAAGGACTCCCACCCATCGACGGGATATCACCACACCTACTGGCCGTCGTTTCCTAGGCGTAGGTACACACTACTAAGGCAGTGTGTAGGAACCTTTTAGTCCTCCTTGAGGGCCTTTCGCAGGTCCCTTGGGTAGTCGTACCCAGATATTTCTAACTTAAATACGCACATTAACATGTCAAGGACCTTCCATACCATTTTGAGCATGAAACAACTCTCACAGCACATCAACACATGTTAAATATGTCCAAGGGCTAACATTTAAATGTCATCGATTGTTCTTGGACGTTTAACTTTCCAAATGACTTCAAACCATGCATGAATATTATAAAACACTTATTTGACATATTTTAATCATTTTTAGACACACGTAAGTTTGTAGACACCTTAAATCATTTTGGAGGTCTTACAATGGGGGTGTCTTCCATTGAAAAGACAGAGTTGGCTGCCTATCAATTGAAAGATGTTGCCAAAATTTTGAAAAATACACTACAATATTTTAGGTCTACGCCAACACTAAATCTGGACAGTGCTAAAAAAGTGTTGCCTATAATACTTTTGAGAACGCTTTTAAAGTGTAGCCAAAGATTTTTGACTTTTTGCTACAGTAATATTAGCAACACTTCTAAATTGTACTCTTTATTGGGATAACCTACACATTATAAGTGTTTTTATAGTTGGCAACAACTATTTAAATAAATGACCATAGTTTTTAAGTGTGTTATTTTTTTAATTGTAAATCTAACACATTAAAAATGTGGCCTTAGTGTGTTCACCAAAAAATTATATTCCCTCCAACATTTTAACAGTAAAATTTGATCTCCATCCCATTTTTATTTAGCCAAAAACATAAAAAATTAAAGAAATATTAAAAATTATTAAACATTAAAGAAATAAAAAAGGCAACATTTTACTAAAACTTCAGTTGAAGCTTCCATTTTCAGCTGAAGAACACCATTTGAAAGAACTAAAGAAGAGGATTGGAGAACGGAAGAAATTGATTTTTACTATGATTTTTGTCACATTTTTGTCAAACTTCAGTTGAAGAACACCATTTCAGCTTAAAAATCAAAGAGCACTGCGATTTCTCTGATGATGAACTGAAGAAGACGATTTTCCTCTAGAGGTTCATTAATCAAGATTAGAGAGCTCAAGAAGAAGATTTCTTCAAAAGTTCGTGGGTAAACTAATGTTCCATCAAATTTTCTTTTGAAAATTTAAAGAAAATACTTCACAGATCAACTTGCCTCATGTCTTAAAGCTTTAGGGTTGTTAGAATAGAGTTTATAAGGTAAGAGACTTTATCTACAAAAGTCTAAATTATAGCTTTAAGATTTTGATATTCTTGTGCGTCACTCAAAAATTTAAGTTAGAGTTTTTATGTTCTTGTGTTGTTGATACAAATTTTGTTAATTTTGGGAGTTTAGTTTGTAGTTGTATTACGTATAAATGGGCAGATTATTTTTCACAGACTAATTTTTCTCTTGAATGTTGAATGTAGAAATTGAAGCTAAATCGCCTTTATCTAAAGAACTGAGTTGTACCTAAGTTGTCTTTGTTCGAAGAACAAAAGTATTGAAGCTGGAAATACCTACAATATTTTCTCCCTAATATAGATTTCGTCAAGTGTAAGTAGCTACTCTACTGGAATTTCAAAAGGTTTTGATGTCTGTTTTAATACTACTATTTTTTAAGTCTTCCTAAGTGTATAGTTGAGCTCGCCTTAAGATTGGTTTGTTACTTTGTTAACCACATTGATTTTTTCTTGTAGCTATTTGCTGGTAAAATTTTTCTTCTTTCGACTACATGTCTTGAAGTGTCTAGAATTAATTTTTTTCTCTTGTGCATTTTCAAGTATACATCAGAAACTTTAGTTCAATATAGCTTAGTTGTTTTGGGATCACCTAGTAGTATGAATTTGCTAAACTTGCTTTCTAGTTTGAGTAGCACTATATAGAAAATGAATCATATGCCTTAGATATATGAGATATAGGATATATTTTTCAAGTCTAGAAGGGGTGCAGTAACTTTTGAGAGCGTTTTGCAAGAGTTGGACATTACAGTTATGAAAAATAGAAAATTTCTTCCTATAAAGGGATCTATTAGCACAATAATAGTAATATACTTTAACTTTTGTTAACGTACATAACTTCTTGTTTTTTACAATAACAAGTAATTGTGTATGACAGGTTTGATTGGTGACCTCAAAAATACATTTTATTACCTTCTACAACTAGTAAAACTAAAGTTATCGTGTAACATTCTTTGATTGTTAATGTAAATATAACTTAATCCTTATTAAAGCAATTGTTTCTATGTCTTTAATTGTTTTATTTATTTTTCTACTTTCAACTTGAGGATTCTGATTTCTTTCTTTTTTGCTAACTGTTACTAGCAATAATAAAATAGAAGTAGAAGAATAGTTTCTATACTATGAACAACCTGTTGAGTTTTGGATATTGTTGAAAGTGAGGCTTTCTTCATCTAAGTTTTAGAAGAATTAGAAGAAGTCTGCAAACAAAATGGACAGAAAGTTTTGTATGATGCTAAAGTATGTCCTATTTGATAAGCTTGTTGTTTTCAGAGAATGAACACTTGGAGAACTAAGGTTCAGAGGACGGGAGTTGGAGCAGCTAGGGGTAATCAAAATCCACCGCAGGCTTCAGTTAAAGGAGTGGCCATCCCAGTTGACCCAGTTGGTTTTATTGATGCTGAGGTGAGGGCATCTCTAGACCAGATGGCACAGGCCATCACGATGCAAGCTCAGGCTATAACTGCCCAAGTCAACCGGTAGAATGTTTAGTGGGAAAACCCACCGGTTCGCAGCATGGCTGACAGACTGCGAGATTTCACGAGGATGAATCCTCCTATATTCATAAGGGCTAAGACATCAGAGGATTCTCAAGAGTTTGTACATGAGGTGCAAAACATCCTGGTGGGTATGGGGGCCACTGATATTGAGAAGGCTGAGTTGGCTTCCTACCATCTCAAGGATGTTGCACAGACTTGGTGCAAAATGTGGCAAGATAGTCGTGTCTTAGGTGGAGTGCCAGTCACATGAGAGCTGTTCATGACAACATTTCTGGAAAGATTCTTTCCTAGAGAGATGAAGGAGGCCAAGGTTGAGGAGTTCATCAACCTTAAACAAGGCTATGTGTCGGTCAAGGTGTATTCCCAGAAGTTTGTTAAGCTATCAAGGTACGCTACTTCCCTTTATATTTAATAGCAAGAATGAGGAGAGTACTTAGCTTTGTGTAAATTATCCAGGTATGCTACTTCCCTGGTTTCAAACAGTAAGGATAAGATGAGCACGTTCCTCACGAGAATTAATGGATACCTGGAGGAGGAGTGTCGGTCTGCGATGCTTCATGATAATATGGACCTTTCAAGGTTAATGGTGAATGTCCAGCAGGTTGAGGACAACCGCAAGTATTCGTGATGTTAGAAGTCCTAGGCCTCAAGATCAGGCAAGTCCCAGCCATCGAGGCCACAAAAACAATTTTGGCGTCAGTGAGCAGCCCAGGTTCAAGATGGGGCAACAGAGTTCTGGGAATTCTAACACTCAGAGGAGTACAACACCTAGAGGAGGCAGGCCATAACCCAAGAGGGGCAATGGAGGTGAGATGCAACGTCCTAAGAAGAACTGTGCTAAGTGTGGCCGATCTCACAGTGGAGAGTGCAGACAGGGCACTAATGTCTGCTTCGGTTGTTGTAAGAGTGGACACATGGTTAGTGATTGTCCAATGAACAGAGGTCAAGTTGGAGGTAATGCGCAGCCTAGGCCTAACCCACAGAGTGCAGCAACAGCCAAGCCTCCCAAGAGGAACAAATTTTATGCTCTAAAGGGCAGGGAGGAGCAGGAGAAGTCTATTGATGTGGTTACAGGTATGCTGCAAGTATTCTCAACTTCTGTTTATGCTCTACTTGATCTAGGGTCTACGTTTTCCTTTGTGACTCCTGTGCTTTCTCTTACTTTTGGAACACTACCTGAAGATCTTCATGATCCTATAGTGGTTAGTACGCCTTTAGGAGAAAGTGTAAAAACTAATAGAGTATAGAAGAATTGCCCAATAATTATATCTGGTAGGACTATGTGTGCGGACTTGGTTGAACTACCCATGCATGATTTTGATGTTATTCTTGGCATGGACTGCCTTCACAGTTGTTATGCTTACTTGGACTGTCATAGTAGAGTGGTGAGAATTCGCTTCCCTAATGAAGAAGAGTTATTCATGGAGGGGTACAATTTGAGTCGTCCTAATCCCTAGATTTCAAATCTTAAGGCCAATAAAGTGATGTCCAAGGGGTTACTATGTCATCTTGTTAGTGTTAACGATTTATATCATGACATTCCTTCCATCCCCTTCGAGTGATTGACTTTGGTATCAATTTAGAACCCGATACTAAACCAATCTCAATTCCTTCTTATAGAATGGCTCCAGCAAAACTCAAAGAGTTGAAGCTGCAGTTAAAAGATCTCACTGATAATGGTTTCATTGAGCCGAGCATATCCCCGTGGGGCGCTCTAATGTTGTTTGTAAAGATGAAAGGTGGGACCCTTAGAATGTGTATCGATTATCGGCAGCTCAACAAAGTCACTATAAAGAATAAGCATCCACTTCCCAAAATAGATGATTGTTTTGATCAGCTTTAAGGGTCTAGTTTCTTCTCTAAGATTGATCTTCGTTCAGGGTATCATCAGCTTAGGGTTAGGGATGGAGATGTCCCAAAGACAGTGTTTCGTACCCGTTATGGTCATTATGAGTTCTTGGTTATGTCATTTGGTCTCACAAATGCACCTGTTGTATATATGGATCTCATGAACAGAGTTTTCCATGAATACCTTGACTTTTTTGTCATAGTATTCATTGATGACATTTTCATCTACTCTAAGACCAAATAATAGAATGAACATCATTTAAGACTAACCTTGCAGGTACTTAGACAGCATCAGTTGTATGCCAAATTTAGCAAGTGTGAATTCTGGCTGATATTAGTGACCTTCCTGGGTCATGTTGTGTTCGATCAGGGTGTACAGGTGGACCCCGGAAAGATTGAGGTTGTTAAGAACTGTCCAAAGCCTCTAACTCCCACTGATATCTGTAGCTTTCTAGGACCGGCTGGTTACTACCGTAGGTTTGTGGAGGGTTTTCTTCCATTGCTGCACCACTGACAGCTTTGACGAAGAAGAAAGCCAAGTTTGAATGGACGGAGACTTGTGATAAGAGTTTCCAGGAGCTCAAGGACAGACTCACTTCAGCCCCGGTGCTTACTCTGCCTAAGTGTGGTGAGAATTAAACTGTCTATTGTGATTCATCTACGGTTGGTTTGGGTTATGTTCTTATGCAGGCTGGTAAGGTTGTAGCCTGTGCTTCCAAACAGCTCAAGATTCATGAGAAGAATTATCCCACTCATGATCTAGAGTTGGCAGCTATGGTGTTTGCATTGAAGCTGTGGAGGCATTATCTGTATGGAGTGCATGTGGATTCACAGATCATAAGAGTCTCAAGTACTTATTCACATAGAGGAAGTTCAATCTACGTTGGCGGAGATGGTTGGAGCTATTTAAGGAATATCACATGAATGTGCACTACCATCCAGGTAAGGCTAATGTTGTGATTGATGCTTTGAGCATGATGATCATGGGAAGTACAGCCCATATTGAAGAAGAGAATAAGGAGTTGGCAAAAGAGGTACATAGATTGGCCAGACTGGGTGTGCAATTGGTTGACTCTACTAGTGGGAGTGTTTCAGTTCAGTCAAGAAGGGTCAGCATCTTGATCATGTGTTGATGGAGCTGAAGGACTTGGTGTTGTTAAAAATGAATGAGTCTTTCGCTTTTGGATTTGATGGCATACTTAGATACTAGGATAGGCTGTGTGTACCAGATGTGGATGATTTACGGACCAGGATTGTGGCAGAAGACCATGGTTCCACACATTCCATACATCCAGGTTCCACCAAAATGTATCATGATCTTAAGCATATCTATTGGTGGGATGGAATGAAGAAGGACATTGCAGAAAATATGTGTCTAAGTGTCCTAATTATCAGCAAGTTAAGGAAGAGCATCTTAAGCCTGGTAGTCTGACTCAGATTATTGAGTTTCCAACTTGGAAGTGGGAGGACATGAATATGGACTTTGTGGTTGGTATTCCGAGGACTAGAAGGCAGCATGACTCCATATGGGTTATGATGGACAGATTGACTAAGTCTGCTCACTTTATCATTATGAAGTCTACCTATAGTGCCGAGGATTATGCGAGACTTTATATTGATGAGATTGTGAGGTGGCATGATATTCCTTTGTCTATTATTTCAGATAGAGGAGCTCAGTTTACTTCACATTTCTGTAGATCTTTCAAGAAAAGCTTTGGCACGCAGGTGAAGCTTAGTACTGTCTTTTATCCTCACACTGATGGGCAGGAAGAGCGCACCATTTAAACATTGGAGGACATGTTAAGAGCATGTATGATTAAATTCAGAGGTATTTGGGATGACCATCTATCTTTGATAGAGTTCTTGTATAATAATAGCTATCACTCCAGCATTGGGATGGCACCGTTTGAGGCACTGTATGGTAGGAGGTGTAGATCTCCATTTGGGTGGTTCGATGTTGGAGAGTCATATATTTTGGGTCCAGGATGATTCATGAGGCCTTAGAGAAGGTTAGAGTTATAAGGTACATGTTGACTAATGCTAACAGCCGATAGAAGTAATATGCAGACAACAGAAAGCGACCCTTAGAATTTATTGTCAGTGACCAAGTTTACTTGAATATATCGCCTATGAAAGGGGTGATGAGATTTGGTTGAAAAGGGAAGCTGAGTCTGAGGTATGTAGGGTCATATGAGATCCTACAGCGTGTGGGTGAGGTGTGCTATCAGTTAGCATTGCCTGCGGAGCTAGCTTCTGTTCATTCAGTCTTTCATGTCTCTATGTTGAAGAAGTGCCTAGGTGATCCAGCATCAATCCTACCTTTTTAAGGTTTGGGGGTTGGTGAAGACTTGTCTTATGAGGAGGTACCTGTTGAGATATTAGATAAACAAGTCAAGCGGCTCAGGAACAAGGAGATTGCCATAGTGAAGGTATTGTGGAGAAATCATCTTGTTGAGGGTGTTACGTGGGAGGTTGAGGCCGACATGAGATCCCGCTGTTGTCATCTTTTCAGCTCTAAAGGTTAGACATCCTACTCTTAAGCTTGTGTTTCCTTATCTCTTCGTATTTTGTTGTTATTGGTTGATTGTGTATAGCGATTATGTTGTGATCTAATTGGCATTACGATGTGTAGTGGTAGTGTCATTCGGGGACAAATGTTTCTAAGGGGGGGATAATGTACCAACCTAAAATTGAATAGATAAATACTTAAGGTGATTTAATTATTATTTAAAAATCTGAAATTTTAAGGGCATAATGGTCCTTTCACGTATTAATTAAAATAAATCACATTTTGTATTAGTTTAATTAAATCATATTTTTAAAAAGTCTTGAATTTAGTCTCCTAATCCTAATAACTCTCTCCCTCACGTTTCTCAACTCTCTTCCACGTCTCTGAACTCTCATGCTCTCATGCTCTGACTAACAAGAAAGCTCAAGAACAGTGTAAGAAAATGTCAATGCAAAGGGAGGTTGTTCGTCGAGTGGTGTGTACGTTGAGGAGAATTGGGCGTGGTTTTGAGTAGTTTTTGCGTAGCAGCTTTACACTTGAACAAAAGCTATGGGTTTCTCTCCTATAATTCTTTCTCCAAGAGTATTTTCCTTCGATCGATTATCAAGGTCTTGAAAACTAAGGTTGTTCCCCTTTGTATGTCATTGTCCTTAGCTCCCAAACGAATTCGTAGGATGGGTATGTGTTCTGCTATATTTAGGCATGAATGATGTATTTATATTACTTGTGAAAATGTTTATGTGAGGGAAATTATGAAAACATTATTCAATGTGTGATCAGAAAGTTGGTGTGTGTATGTGCACGTGGGCAGTAGCTTTTACCACTGTTTTGGTGTTGTATAAATCATGTATTTCTTGTGGATTTTATGTGTGAAATGTGTGTACAATATGATGTTCATTACCATGAAATATAGTGGATTGAAATAATCATCTTTTAGCCAACTAAACTTATGAACAGTATGACCAAAAATGAGTTGAATAATGACAAGAATTTTCCAGATTTGGGTACTCTATAATAAGGTTGAAATCTAGGTTTTAAAAAGGAAAATTAAATAAGTGAGGTCAATGGGAATTGAAGCCAAGACCTCACATGTTGAGATGGCTGAAAAATGAAGAAAAAAAATGGAACTAAGGGGAATCGAACCCCTTCGTTACTGATTTCACCTAAAAAAGGAATGGGACTAAGGGGAATCGAGCCTTTTTAGTTACTTATTCCGCCTCAAGGAAAAAAAATGGGACTTGGGGGAATCGAACTCGCGATCTGTGGGGAGAAGGAGGAGAAAATTTATTAAGAAAATAAACGGGAGGCGTGGGATTCAAACCCACGACCTCTAGGTACGCGCGAAAGAAAAGAAAAATAAGGAAAAAGAAAATGCGGGGCATGGGAATTGATCCCACGACCTCAAGGTTGAAGGAAGGAGCAAAAATTATTAATTAGGAAATGAAGTGAGGCTATGGGGGTTTGATCCCACAAACTCACTTCCACTCGCCCCGTTTAAATAAAATAAAGATAGAGAGGTTGTGGGGGTTCGAACCCACCACCTCACAGCCTCTACAATAAAATTAAAAGAAAAATCAAAGAGGTTGTGGGGGTTCGAACCCACAACCCTTCGACTAAATTAAGAGTTAAATTAAGTAGAAAATCTATCCTTTAATGTTAATGTCGAGATTTTATTTAGAGTTCTAATATTATGAATATTAGAAATAAAATCAATAAAAAATATAATTGATATCCAAGTGATTCAAGATTTGGGTTCCCTTGCCAAAACCTCCGTATTGATACATAAGTCATACATGAGTAAAATATCCAAGAGTCATGACATCTATATAGGTCAAAAATCAAGATCTTGGCATATATACAAGATACATAAGTCTTTTACTACATAATCTTAGGAAAGTAAGAATCACTTAACGAACTATGAATGAAGCCCCATGGCTTGTATGTATAGACACATAAGTCTAACATACGTTCAAAAGTAGGTGAACCTAAGATGTACGTAATGAAATGATGAACCCTGGTAGGGTTAAGTATGAGTGTAAGATACACTAAATGTCCAAGTTCATTGGCATATGATGAGATGAACTATGAAATGATGAAATGAACATTCACGTAATAGGAGGTGAGTAACTATGAAAAGCAAAGGTGCTAATAATTAAGAATGTGGTGACAACATGATATGACAATAATGTATATGATGAGAGCAATCTCAAATGAGCCTAAGTAAATTTTACCAACACATACTCACAAATGAGAGTGTAAGATAATGAAGAGACCACTCTCTATGAACACTCTAATGAAAGTATTGAGTTTAACACACTTAATACTAATGATGAGATTAGAAATCATCTAATGATATATGTTGTCCTCGTACTGGAAGTCAGGTTCCATGACGTATGAGTTGAATGTAATGGAAATTTATACTGAGCACTGATAGGCTAGCTATGAGAGGTGATGCCTTCTTTTAGGAAGGGTGAAGGTTCACGTAACTTTCATGAGACTGTCCGGCTTTCCGGGTATGGTTCTCCATACATCTCCTAGTCTTTGAACTTATACTGGCAATATAGGGATCTGGCGGGGTTGAATTCTCATATACACTAGCATGTTATTGAGTCACTTATGCTAGTGATTCCACCTCTTTTCGGTGTGGGGGAGACACTAGATTTCATTATGCTCACATGATCTATGTCGGTTAAAGTTAAAGTCCCAATGATTGAATGAGTCCAGCCTCAAATGAAGCATATAAAGAAATGAATGATACCTAATGTGTTAGGATAAGATAATCAAGAGGTGAGCTAGACTCATGTAATGACATTAGGTTATTCCTAATTATTGCACAGCAAACCCGATGAAAGTCTTAAACTACATCCTAGATATAGCTGTTGTTCACACTGGCCTATGAATGAAATGAAATAAAGTATGTATGGATTAATGAAGCGGACTCTGTGTTTGCTAATGAAGACTCCCTAGTTCAGGTCCCATGTGTTGAGCCCTCATTTTGGAAAGTCTTAATGTCAAGTCAATTATTCCAAGGTTTCATGGCATATGAATGAATGATATGAAAGAATTTATGTGTCATATGTTATGTGTTATGATATGTGCTATATGAAGATGTTATGTGGTGTATGCAATACGATATTTATAATTATACATGTTACTCTCATGGCATGACCTTCCTAAGTCAATTTGGAAAGTTCACTAACTTTCCTAATCTCAATTTGGCAAGTCTACTGACTTGACTTCCAAAAATCATGTCATTAGGAAAGAGCTATTCTTTCTCATGCATGTCCTTGTTGTATGCTTGCATATACCCATAGTTAGTAAAAGTGTGTACTAACCCAATACATCTATACTATTTTGAGTGCACGCACAGGTGAGCGATAGAATACAGGTTCATTGTTGCAGTTATCCGGACATCAGCATTCATCCGGAGTTTGGTAGGTCCTCATGCTTTCGAGGATGCTATTGTTTTACATTCTAGCGTAGTTTTAGAGTTGAGCTAGTAGAGCATGTTCCACTAGCGTTTCTTTCCTGTTTTGGTCCAGACTTTGTATTGGTGCTATTTTGGCAATTATACAATTAATACTTAATGAATTATTCTTTCAATTGCTTATCTCTTTAATGTTAAATGATTGATGATGAACGATTATGAAATATTAAGAATATTTAGCAAGTATGTTAAAGATCTAGAAGTTTCAAATTTTCCGCTAAAATTAAACTAGGTGAGGTATCATAATTCATGAACAATTCATATATAAGGAAGTAGCTAAAAGGAACATAACATAAATGAAATAATAATTCCATCATCATAGGATCAAGATCGCATTATGCACACTACATAATCAAATCTATAGAAAGTAGAGAAATATAGATCAAACTTACTAAACCTTGATCCTCATTGATCAATTAACCACAATTCATCAATAATTCACGTAGAAGATAGTAACTATAATAAATTTATCATAATCGAATTACACTATAATCAATTTAACATTAAGATCACAATAACCACAATATAGGATAAATTGAGAAATTGGGAAGATCATGGGTTTATCATGAAATTGGATTGAAAATCACATTAGAATTACTATGTAATAAAGTCCACCATAAGTATGTTTTTGAAATCAAATTTGAGAAAGAACTCATGGCTATATTGAAAGATGTAGAGTTTTGATCATGAATTCTCTTTGAAAACCTTTCAAGGAACTCTCTAGATGAATGAATATCTAAAGATGAAGGATCACCAAACCTAATTAAAAGAAAATTCCACGAAATATTGATGAAGAAACCATCACAATCCATCAACCAAGCCGTTCTTGAGCTTCATCTCCAATGGAGGTTTCTAGAGAGGTTTTGTTTTGAGAGAGAAGATAAAATTTGAGGAATGAGATCTAATTAGGGTTAAAGGCTTATATAATAACATAAAATACATAAATACACTTAAAAAACCGTCAATACTAATATAGGAACGTGGGGTGAATTTTCCATTCACCCCTTAGCATGGCAATGTGTATGCACCAGAATTGGCACCATCAACAGCCATGGACGATGGGGTGTCGACAAAGTGACGGCTCGTCTAGTTGCTCCGTCGATGGTGACTGAGGCTGCATTGCGGGAGTTTAAGCTCACACGTCTAAATTTTGAGCTACGCCCCCCCCCCCCTCTTCCCCCTCCCTACCCCCCATCGACGGGACATCGTCTCATGCATGGGGCATCGATCCTTTGCTCGTCGGTAGTGTCTAGGCAGCCTTTAGGTCCTTCTCAAAGACCCCTTTCGTTGTTCTTGGGGAGTGGTGCCCCGACGTTTCAAACGTAAATATTATCATATACAAGTTAAGGACCTTACATATCAATTTGAGCATCAAACAACTTGTAAAACATGTCAAGGAACACTAGAACACACTAGCATGTCTCAAGGCTAACTTTCAAACTTCATCAAACACTCTTAGATGTTTGACCTCAAAATCACTTCAAATCAAGTAGGCATCTTGTAAAACAATTAATTCACATAATTAACATGTTTAGCTAGCATCTGGACGTCAAAGTCTTTCTTTGTCGTTTTGGCTCTAACCTTTTCTAAATGAGTTTATTACATTAATATAGGTATGGAAACATCATTTTAACTATTATTCAATAGGCTAAGCACTAGTCTAAGTCATGGAACTTCTGGAGTGTTAAATTATCCCCCCCTGAAACATTCGTCCCCAAATGACACTAAAATCTTTTGAAGGGTAAGGATAGACTCAATACTAGCAGCTCAACCAACAACAACATAAAATCATAATGAGTCACAGCTCATAGAAGTAATTCACAACACCTTTCAACACATACCACAACATTACACATAGTACTCAATTCATGATGCACAAACCTATAAGAGCTAAACATTTCATAACACGTAGTGAGGAATTTCCCTCTCAACATTATCATGAGCTCAAATACATCAAGGAGTTACCATGCTATAAATTCTTCTCAAGATAACAATAAAATAGCAAAATCTCAAGAAGACACATGCATACATATTTCATATAAGTGCAAGAAGAGAGTATAAAGGCATTTTCCTGAAACTCAAATTGGCACAACTTTTACCAAAACATTCACCTATTTAGAGAACAAGTAAATTTCATATTCATTCATTATTTGCCTTATTAAGAGGAATTTCTAACCTCAAGGAGTAAAAAGATGAGGGAAGTGGGACTTCATGTCGGCTTAGGCCTCCCATGTTGCACCTTTAACAAGATGGTTCCTCCATAGAACTTTTATGAAGGCAAACTCTTTTTTCCTCAATATCTTTATTTTGCGATCTAGGATCGCAACCAGAACATCTTCATATGAGAGGTTCTTTCTACCCCTAAACCTTCAATAGGAAAAATAGACACCAGGTCGCCTATGCATTTCTTGAGCATAGAAATATGAAACAACGGATTAACCGAAGCTAGTTCACTAGGTAGTTTCAGCTCATAGACAACTTTTCCAACCCGTTGTAATACCTCATAATGACCAACATATCGGGGACTTGACTTCCCTTCTTACCAAATCTCATCACCCCTTTCATAAGTGAAATCTTCAAATAGATATGATCACCTATTCCAAACTCAAGATCTGTTCTTCTATTATCAGCATAAGACATTTGCTGGATATAGGTTGTCTTCAATCTATCTCTTATTAATCGAACTTTCCCGATAGCCTCATAGATAATCTCGGGACCAAGGAGTGAAAACTTACCAACCTCATACCATCCAACCGGAAACCTACATCTTCTACCATGAAGAACTTCAAAAGGTTCTATGGAGATGCTCAAAAGATAACTATTGGTGTAGGAGAGCTCAATCAATGGTAGGTCATCCTTACTTCCTTTGAAATTAATAACACAGGCTCTTAACATATCTTCAAGGGTATGAATGATACGTTTCACTTGCCCAACCGTTTGAGGATGAAAAGTGGTGCTAAGTTTAACTTGAGTACCTAACTCTTTTGAAAAGCTTTCCAAAAATGCGAAGTGAATTCTGCACCTCTATCCGAAATGATGGATAAAGGAATTTCATGAAGACTCACAATCTCATTAATTTAGATTCTTGTATAATATTAGGCAATATAAGTAGACTTTACAGGAATAAAGTGGGCAAATTTGGTCAACCTATCCATAAAATTACCCATATGGAATCATTTTTCCTACGGGTTCAAGGAAACCCAACAACAAAGTCCATATTGATGGCCTCCAACTTCCAAGTAGGAACATCCATGATTGTGGTTAAACCACCCGGTTTAGAGGGCTTTAACTTGTTAGCAGTTTGGACACTTAGCAACAAACTCTGCTATGTCCTGTTTTAAATCATCCCACCTATAGACCTCTCTAAGGTCATGATACATTTTGGTGGAAACCGGATATATAGAATAACGAGAAACATGGGCTTCTTCTAGAATTGGATTTCTCAAATCCTCAATATCAGATACACATAATCTCCCTTGGTACATAAGAACCAAATCCCCCTGGGAGAATGACTCATTGAGCTTACCAAGTACCAATTCCTTGACTCATTGACCTTACCAAGTACCGATTCCTTCAACTCCATCAATAATGGATCAAAATGCTGCTTAGATTTCACCTCCACCACTAATGATGAGTCGGAGTTATGATGGACCATGAAACCACCATCTGGAGAATCTTCTAACCGCACACCTAATCAAGCCAACCTATGAGCATCTTTCACAAGTTCTTTCTTCTCTTCTTCCACATGAGACACACTACCAATAGTCGTACGAATCAAAGCATCCGCAACCACATTGGCTGCTGGTAAAGGACACTCATGTTGTATTCCTTCAATAATTCTAACCATCTTCTCTGTCGGAGATTTAACTCCTTTTGTGTAAACACATATTGGAGACTTTTATGGTTAGAAAACACATCAACATGCACACCATACAAGTAATATCTCCATTTTTTTGGCAAAAACTACAACAGCTAACTCAAGATCATGAGTTAGATAATTCTTCTCTTGAATTTGAGTTGCCTAGAAGCATAAGTAATCATCTTTCCATGTTGCATGAGGACACATCCCAAGCCCACTCAGGAAGTATCACAATACACTAAAAAATCCTTCATTACCCTCCATTAAGGTCAACACTGCAGCGGAGGAAATCTTATCTTTCAACTCTTGAAAACCTTTCTCACAAGCTTGCAACCACTCAAACTTCACCTTCTTTTGGGTCAAAGCTGTCAAATGAGAAGAAATCAACAAAAATCCATCAACAAACCTTCTATAGTACCCGGCTAGACCCAAGAAACTTCTTATGCTGGTGGGAGTCAAAGGTCTAGGCCAATTTCTGACCGCATCCATCTTCTTTGGATCAACCTCTACACCCTCACCAGAGCTCAACCAAAATTCACACTTAATAAATTTGGCATAAAGTTGGTGTTCCTTAAGGACTTGCAAGACCAAAATTCACACTTACAAAATTGGCATAAAGTGATTCTCATGCTTATTTTCATTCTTGAAGTATATCAAAATATCATCAATGAACACAATCACAAATGAGTTGAGGTAATCTCGGAAAATCTATTCATTAGGTGTATAAACGCCGCCGAGGCATTTGTTAGCCCAAAAGACATAAATAGAAATTCATAGTGACCATATCTAGTTCAGAAATCTATTTTGGAAACATCTTCATTTTCACCCTAAGTTAGTGATATCCCGACCTTAAGTCAATCTTGGAAAAGTAGCTCGCACCTTGGAGTTTATCAAAGAGATCATCAATCCGAGAGAGAGGATACTAGTTCTTTATGGTGATCGTATTGAGTTGGCGATAATCAATGACATTTTAAGGGACCCATCCTTCTTTTTTAGAAACAAGGTAGGAGCACCCCATGGAGAAACACTAGGGTGAATAAAACCCTTGTCTAGTAAATCTTTGAGTTGGAGCTTCAATTCATTCAATTCAGCCGAAGCCATCCTATATGGAGGAATTGAGATGGGGTTCGTATCCGATAACAAATCAATGTCAAAGTCAATTTTCCCATTCGGGAGGAATCCCTGGAAGGTCATTAGGAAAAATCTATGGATATTCGATTAATACGGGGACCGACTCAATAGAAGGAGTTTCACATTCCAGGTCCTAACCCTCACAACATGGTACAAACAGCCTTTGGCTATCATCCGACAACCCATCAAGAAATGATTTGACCCCTTGGCATAGAATTTCCCCCCTTCCACTCAACCCTTCCACTCAAGAATGGGTTCATTTGGAAATTGGAACTTCACTACCCTTTGTTCTACAATCTATTAAAGCAAAACATGCATGAAGCCAATCCATACCCAAGATGATATCAAAGTCAAACATGTCAAATTCTACAAAATCAACAAGAGTGACTTTATTGGGTAGCATTACAGGTCATTTCCTCTAGACTCTTTTTGCAACCACAAAGTCACCCATTGGGGTACAAATCAAAAAGGGTTCAATCAAAACATCGAGAAGAACATCAAACTTCCTAGCTACCAAAAGGTGTAACAAAAGAAAGGGTAGCACTGGGATCAATCAAAGCATACACATTAATAGAGAAGACTTGTAACATAACCATCACAACATCAAAAGAGTTCTCTTGTTCACACTTAACCTTGAGTGCATAAAAATGGTTCATTTTTGGAGCTACTGAGATGGCCATTCCCCTTACCTTGGCTTCTCACATTAGGATAGTCTTTCACTATATGACCACTTTTGCCTCAACCATAGCAACTAGTAGACCCAATAAGGCATTCACCCACATGTTTCTTACCACACTTACCATAAGTTGGTCTTTCTCTTGGTGGATCAACATTTCTCCCCTTTTGAGGTTTAGGATTATAACCTTTATCATTGTGATTCTGGGAGAAATTTGAAGGGACTTGGTTTGAGAACCTCTTCTTAAACTTAGCCTTATCTTGAACGTCAAGCCTACTCTTAGAAGAACTACTTTCAAAAGACCTTGCCTTCCTAGATTCTCTATTCCTCTTCCTTAGACGACTCTCCTTTACCTGTTGTGCATGAACCATAAATCTAGAAAGATCCATATTGTCATGAAGCATGGTTGCACGACATTCTTCTTCAAGCTCTTCAGACATGCCCGTTACATAGCGCTCATTTCATTCCTAGCATTAAAAACAAAAGAAGAAGCATATTTGGACAACTTAATGAATTTTATGGAGTATAACTTAACACTCATACCTCCTTGACAAAGGTTAATGAACTCCTGCACCTTAGCTTCCCTTAGCTCCCCTGGAAAGAATCTATCAAGAAAGGCCTTTTTGAAGATCTCCCAAGTCACGGGACCACCTTCTAAATCCCTACTATCCTTCCACTGATTGTACCATGTCTGAGCCATGTCCTTGAGTTGATAGGCAGCAAGCTCAGCCTTTTAAGTAGTACTTACCGCCATAGGAAACAAGATATTATAGACCTCATAAAGGGCATCTTGGGGGTCTTCATACACTTTTGATCCAAAGACCACGGGAGGATTCATCCTCGTAAAATCTCTCAAACGGCTAGCTATAGTACTAGCGTGTTGGTTCTCTTGAGGTACTTCTCTATTACCTTGTGTCTTAATAGCTTGAACTTGAGTGGTGATGGCTTGGACCAATTGGAACAGGGATGCCCTCACCTCACCATCCGTCATGGATGGAGGATCGATCGGAACTTGATCATTCACAACAGCTTGCACTTGAGGAGGGACTTGATTGCCTTGGGGAGTTGCTCCGCATTCGCAATCTATTCTCCTACTCTTCTTGCCATTGTTCTTCTTATATTCATCGCCTATAACCACAAGAATGGGATTATATGCTAAAAGACACAGAATTTTAAGACTCTAGAGGCACGACATAGGATTACCAAGAAAATAGAACTTCCCTAGTCATCAGATAGCCTCTCATCCATAATTGTGGCGCGCTTCACAACTATGAACAAGACATTATATAACGTTGTTTAGTGAGACATTGAACCTAATGATATTCAACCTCATGCTATGAAACTAAGTTTGTCACATTCATAGAGTACACCACAGATGTGACCAGCGACATCGTCCTCTCAGACGACTCAGACAATTCGTTAGCATTCGTCATAACATGTCATTAGTTAAAATTGTGGAAAAATTTAAAGCTTTTGTATACTATGTATAGCTTAATTACACTTTATACTTAAAAATCACGAAAACATACATAGTGATAGTCTAAAAGTTGTCTCACATAAGAACCATCTAAAGAGTGTTAATCTGGACTTAGCAAAAAAAAAATACGCCATATAAGCCTTAATACAAAAGAATCCAAAGAACATAAAATGAAATCAAGTGTATTCTTAAAAACTACTAAAGTCTTCATAGACTAGAATAACGAAAAGATAGAATCCCCGAACATGAGGGCTTACTAACCCTTGGAAAAAGAGTTCCAACGTTCTTCAATCGACCTTTTTAATCTTCAATGATCGGACCCTACATTTGTAGTAATATAAAGTAAGGGTTAGTATGCCACATGTGCTTAGTATGGATATATGCACATAAACATTTAAGGACAAGCATGAAAAAGGAACATTTCATAGAAAACATGTTAAGTCATTTGAAAACCTTTAGTGCACATACAATAGAGCATATACAAGATAAGGATCACAATCAACATAAAGCATGACCATAATCAAAGACATAATATCATAAAGTTATATTAACATTTCATGTTCAATAGTGCAAATCAACTTAAAAGGCAAAACACTTACGAATGATCTCATCACAAGCCTACAAGTGCAATGATCATGTGAAGCTCTATAACCCCACATAACCAAGTAAACAAGATAGGTGAACATAAGTAAGCTTTGCTTTATACGAATTGTAACGTAAATAGTCCTCACCTTATAAGCAGTATAGACCAATATTATGTTTATCAACATAACCAACATAATATAAGAGTAACATTATGTATCATAAGCATTATACCTTCCATGTCATCATATCACATAAAGACAATATCCTAGGACTTCCGTTAGAGTCAACTTGTGCAATGTCTAGGTAGAGTCTCATACCCCTATCTATACTAAGTAGACTCCTCAAGTCACCCTAATAAATGTCCATTTTATTATCTTTAATTTTACTTGATGGAAAAATTGCCTTTACCGACATTAGACCATGTGAGCTAAACATGGAATTCGGTGTCATGAAACTCCACATGAAAGAAAGTGGTCTACCGGCCAAAGTAGAACCAACCATGACATAACTTTCTAGGTGGATCCACTAACTAGTATCCTATGGTGGAAACATAGTTCAAGAACTATAAGATATATAAGAGACCCATAGTTCCACATTACATGGAAAACTCTATCTCATGAGAGTCATTATGAACCTACCTTCCAATAGGGAAGGGACACCTCTATCTAGTTCACTCGGTGCTAAGTTATAATCCCTTTTTGAATAACCTTTAAATAATCAATTATACATAATTCTTATCATAAGTCATAGGATATTAACTCCTTGTATAAACATGATCATAAACTCTTTTGTTTTGATGAGAATTTGCTTTCATGACAACCTTTCATTTGTAAAATTAACATATCATAATTATCTTGTGTAGATTAACATAGCATTATCATCTTGTGTGACGCATACAAGAGAACATCATAAACTTGCATTATCATATGCTTATCATGATCACACAGTTAACATATTCATACCCCAATATATGTACAACAATATCATACATACTTCAATAGCATTGTAAATTCATTTATAGGCTAACATATGCATCATAGAGTAATCACGACTTTAGAAGACTTACATCTTGCTTACAAGAACCTTTATCAAGAACTTATGTTCAATATACAATAATCAACCAACAATATAGTGAAATACTCAATAACATTATCAATACCAACTCTTAAAGTCATAAACAAGACCAATTCGTATTAAAGGATAAGGGAGATGGTCATTAAGGAGTTCATTCAAACCATAGTTCTAAACATTTACATGTTATCAAGAACTAAATATAACCCAATAAAAATCATATTTAGAGAAGAAACATGCTTCACACGAAAATAAAACATTAACATCCCATTTCCCAACAATACATACTTAATCGACCATAGAAAAATTGTTATACTTCATCAAAAATCATAAATCGAGAGTTAGGAACAACCCCATTTTGAAGAGTAAAAGCCCTAGGAGTTGAATTCTTGAAAACCATTTTTGAAAGGATCTCTTCAGAAAAGGAATCCCAAGAGTGAAAAACGCATACCTTATTGACGAATATTCCATGAAAATTGAATGAAAACCTGGAAGTCTTCGTCTTCTTCCTTAACCTTTTCTTGTTCTTCAATAGAGTTTGAAAAAGAGAGCGTTCTTGAGAGATATGGGAGAAATTCTTTTGATCTAATTTGAAGTGTTAAAAGTGAACTAAACCTGAGTTAAGATCAATACATAGTATTCCCATAAGATACCTTAAAGACCCTTCACTTAAATGGGTTTATTTGTGAAGTCAAATTACCAAAAGTACTACTTAAATGAATCTGGAAAGTGGTTGCGCGTCGTAGGGCCAATTCCCATTCTTTTTCTGAATTTTTGGGTTGAGACAGTGAGCCTCGTGACAGCTTCGCATCGCGCTTCCTCCCAATTCTTGAGGCAGTGAACCTCGTGTGTGTTGCGGGTTGCGCAGCAGCCCCTTGGTTCTTGACTCTCGTAGGCTGCTTTGGCAGCCTGCTTGCCCATGTTTGGGTCCTCCCCAAGGACCCTTCCATAGGGTGCCATTACCAGAAGTTTGGAACTTTTGTACTACATATTATTTGTTTGAAGTATTTTTACAAGTTTTGGACTTCATTTGACACTTCGAAACCTTTAACAAACAAAGGGACGTCAACTAGTTCAAATTAGCTAGTTTCCAGAAGTAAAGGTCTTCTTTATCATTTTGGCTCTAACCTTTTATAAATGAGTTTATTAAATAAATATAGGTCTGGAAACATCATTTTCACTATTATTCAATAGGATAAGATCTAGTCTAAGTCATGGAACTTCCAGAATGTTGCAGGTTCATTTTAAAAATTGAAAATCACATTAAAAACAGTAGCTAATAAACAATTAATCATAAACATGCTTTTGAAATCAATTTGAGAAAGAACTCATGGCTAGATTTAAAGATATGGAGTTTTGATCATGAATTCTCTTTGAAACCCTTTCAAGGAACTCTCTAGATGAAGAATCACCAAACCTCATTAGATGATAAGTCCACGAAATATTGATGAATAAACCATCACAATCCATCAACGAAGCCGTTCTTGAGCTTCATCTTCAATGGAGGTTTCTAGAGAGATTTTGTTTTGAGAGGGAAGATAAAATTTGAAGAATGAGATATAATTAGCGTCAAAGGCTTACCTACTAACTTAAAATACCTAAATACACTTAAACAAATTGTACATACTAATTTAGGAATGTGGGGTGAATTTCCCATTCACACATTAGCATGGCAGCGTGAATGCAGCAAAATTGCAGGCAGCATCGATGGCCATTGACGACAGCGCATCGATGGAGTGATGTCTCATCCTGTTACTCCATCTATGGTGATTGAGATTGAACTTTGGGGGATTAATCTCACAGAGCTAAGTTTTGAGCTAGTACCCCCATCGATGGGGCATCCATCATTGGCTCCTCGATTGACACTACCAAGGTAGTGTCCAGGCAGCCTTTGGGTCCTCCTCAAGGACCCTTTGGTGGTCCTTGGGGAGTCGTTCCTTGATGTTTCGAATGTAAATACGATCATATACAAGTTAAGGACCTTTAATATCAATTTGATCATCAAAAAACTTGTAAAACATGTCAAGGTACACTAGAATACACTAACACATCTCAAGGCTAACTTTTGAACTTCATCGAACGTTCTTGGATGTTTGACCTCCAAATCACTTCAAATAAAGTATGCATACTTTAAAGCACTTAATTAACATATTTTAAACCTTTTTAGACACATGTGAGGCTCTAAACACCTTAGTTCAATTTGAGAGACCTTACACCGTGTGTTTAACTCCTACACCGAAAAGAGAGGGTTAACACTTGTCTAAGGTGTAACCTTTCGTACATAGTTATCTTGGTGGATCCATTAAGCTAGAGTCCTATGTGGCACATAGTTAAGGGTAAAGGAGATTTTTACAAAAAATCCTAACTTGCTATATATGGGGGTTTCCATCTCATAAGACAACACATATCTTAGGGAGTCCGGACTTACTAAACGCGAGGAAACCCATGTGGGGAGCCGGACTTACTAAACATATGACCCCCATCTCATTTATGTTCCCTTTCGGTGCTAAGCATCTATTCCCTTTAGTAATCATCTTTAGTCATCTCATGATTTTACATTAGCCATTACTAGACCCTCATGTAAACATCTCATAATAATAACTCATAGGTGATCATAAGTGAGAACAACTCTTTCACTTTAGAAACACTAGATAATGAGTAAACCTTTCACTTTAACAATTCATTTTAATCATGAGAACTACCTTTCGATCATATAACCATCATACCATAACATACATTCATACTTCATAGCTAATTCAAGTGTATAGGGTTAAGGATGAGGGGAACATGTAATCAACACCACAACAACACATTAGATACAACATCATTACTATCTAAGTGATTCATCATTCATAATTGAGTTCAAGAAAAACCAACATCCGTACCTTCTTGCCCTTCATGGGACTTCACACTTCAATTATCTAAGAATGCATAACCAATACATAGAACAAGGTAATTTATGAAGCAATAACATAACAAACATCAATATATACAATTGACATATTCATCATCTTCAACAATTCACCATATCAATTCAAGGTTTTTATGAAATTGGGGGAAAACATGGTCCAACGAAATCTCAAGTGAATAACAAAATTAACCATCATTATATACTTAAACAACATTAGATTATCATAATTCATCGAAATTGATTCATAATTATGTTTTTCAAGAAGACCCATGTGTAGAATAAAACCTTAGATCAGGGAAAGTTTTAAAACATCTTTGAAGGGACCTCTTGGGGAAAGAAATCCCAAGAATGAAAGAAACCATAACTTAATCAAGACTTTAGCACAAATTTAAGTTGAAAACTTGGGGAATTAGCCTTCTTCTTCAAGCTTCCATGCTCTTCAATGCAGGTTGAGTAGAGAGATATTTAGAGAGAAGTGAGAGTACTTTGGATTTCAATTTGGGGATTTGATTTTTGTGGGTAAAAGTGATGTATAATTGGCTTAAAATTAATATATTCCCCTCCCTAAAATATCCAAAAGACCCCTCACGTAAATAGAACTATTTGTGAAGTCAAACTCGACTTTAAAATAATGCGACTAAATTTGGGACATGGTTGCGCATCGGAGGCACTTCCAAATCTAGTTTCTGGAATTTAATTTGCGGCAGAGAGGTTTTTGACAAGCCCATGTCGCAAGGTAACCTTTTTTCCTTTTTAGTGATGGGCGCTCGACGCGGAAGCTCCTCCAAAAAGAGGTTGTTTGCTCACTGCCTTGGTAGCATCCTTACCAATACTTCGGCCCTCCTCAGGGGACCCTAGCATGGTCCTTGGGAGGTCGTAACTGGAAGTTTTGATCCCTAAAACATATTTTACCTATTTAAAGTACTTTTACAAGTTTTACTCTTCATACGACACTCACAAACCTTCACAAGACCTAAGGACGTCTACTAATTAAATTCACTAGTTTTCGAACGCCATGGTCGTTCCTTGACGTTGAGGCTCTAGTACTTCCAAATGAAGTTAATTACATTAGTTTAGGTCTAGAGTTATCAATATGCACTATGTGAGGCTTTAGTTTAGGTCATGGAATTTCCGGGGTGTTGCAATTACCTTAGTTAACTAAGTGTAAACCTTGAAGAATCACCAATAACTACGAATTTAGGTCTTCAAAAACTAGCTCCAAATGCAGCTAATAGAAGGGAAAAATGATTGCCATGTGTAGACATTACATTTATAGGCACGGGGCAACCTTTAGTAGTGTAAATCATCAAAAACTAACCTTAATAATGAAAGAACTCCATAGGAACCCTCTCTTAAGCTTTCTTTCTGGTCTGAATGTGAAAGGAAATGCTTTCATGGCTTAAATCCTTGAGTAAGCCGACATACCACATTTTTTACCCGATTCGGACTCCACACAGATTCTGCCGCAGCAGTCCGCAATAAAACTCTCATAACTTCTTACTCCAATGTCGATTGGATATGGTTTTTGTGCGTTGCAAGCTAGACTCGTAAGAATGGGTTATAGGCCTTCTAACTCTTTATATATTTAGATAAAACATCCAAGACATTTGACTCAAGTTTAAGAGAAATCTTTAAAAAGGAACTTACTAACTTTTCTTTTGCCACTTACCTAACTTCAAAATTTGAGATACAACCCTTTTAACACTTAGTATAGGAAATACCACATCATTCTTAATTCAGTACCCCCTTTCATTGTCTTTCCATAAAGGTACAAGTTAATTTAGATGTTTTAAGAAGTCGGGATGTTACATTCAATTTAGATAATTGCACCCCATAACTATTATTCGATTTTTTATAGAGGCTATAATTTGTATATTCTGCTCGTTTGTATCTTTAAATTACGAATATACAAATAGGTTAAGTATATACAAAATTTTGTATTTATACAGATAGGAATTATTCAGATTTCTATTTGTCTATTGCTTACGAATATACAAATATGGTAAGCATATATAAATTCTGTATTTATACATTTGGGAGTTTTTTCGCTTGTCAATATACAAATATGTATATCAATTTTCATAAATCATATACAAAATTCTTTATTTATAAAATCAACAAACGAATTATACAAATCAAGCGAATGACAAGAATTAAAAACTATGTAGCCACAAATTATAATATTTTAGAGTGTAGCTATAGTACCTAATTATATAGATTATAAACTAAATGTTTGTGAGTTTGTATAATTTTCCCTAAAATAAATGTGAAACGTATTCTTTATTAAATTAAAAAATTAAATAGAAAGAGAAAAGAAAATTAAATTTTATATTTTATTTATAATATTATATTATATGATAATATAGAAAAATGAAGGCGAAAATGGAGGTGTAGAGAATAATAATATAATAATAAAATTGTGGAGGTCGGTTGGGTTGGGTGAAAAACCCTAAAAGTAGATTTGGAGATCAGATCTGAAATTGTTGAATGGATTCAAGCAGGAGGGCGGTAGAGTCGTATTGGAGGTCACGGATGATCGATGGAGCGACCTCTGATGAAGATAAAGTGACGCCTGTTTACAAATTGGAGGAGATTTGTGAGTTGCTTAGATCCTCACATTCCTCTATTGTTAAAGAAGTATCTGAATTCATCCTCAAACGTCTCCAACACAAATCCCCAATTGTCAAGCAAAAGGTAACACATATCTTCTATTCCCTCTTTATTTCTTTGTTACATACAACCTTGTTTATTTATTTATTTATTTATGTATGTATGCAGGCTCTCAGAGTGATCAAATATGCTGTCGGAAAATCTTGTCCAGAATTCACAAGGGAGATGCAAAGAAATTCAGTCGCTATACGCCAGTTAATTCACTACAAAGGTCAACCCGACCCTTTGAAGGCTGATGCACTCAATAAAGCAGTCCGTGAAACAGCGCAGGAAGCATTATCTGCTCTATTTTCTTCACAAGACACTAAACCTCCCACAGAAAATCTAAATCTTGGTGGCAGAATACAAGGCTTTGGTAATACCAGTTATGAAATTCATGATGATAAGAGGTCTTTCCTCAGTGACGTTGTTGGTGCTACAATTAAACAAGGACTTAATACTCTTACACAATCTCCTCCTCTCAAAAAGAATGATACTGGAACTTATACAAGTCCAAATCTTCAGAGCTCATTGACAACTCAACCTGACACTTCTCACAATCATACTTCTCGCTTTTCAACAAATCCTGCTTCTGCAACTTGGACTCACACTGAAACAACAACCAAGCCACATTCTGCTGAAAAGACCCGAGAAGACAGGTTATTAGAAACTATTGCAACCTCCGGTGGAGTTCGTCTGCAGCCAACTCGGGATGCACTTCAGGTCTTCCTTCTCGAGGCTTCAAAATTAGATGCCTTGGCTTTGACTCATGCCCTTGAGTCAAAGCTGCAATCACCTTCGTGGCAGGTTTGTCTGTTGCTTAGAATTTCAAAAGTTGCTCAGATACTCACGCATTTATCTTCTTTATTTGACACTGCAAACTTTTTTTTTATTTGAACTGATAGACTCTGCTAATTAATGTTGATCTCAAACTAGTTCACATATTTTTACTTGGTCTTCTTTTATGCCAGGTTCGTGTGAAAGCAATCTGTGTCCTCGAGGCCATCTTGAGGAAAAAAGATGATGCTCACTTTGGTACTATGGCATCTTATTTCACTGAAAATAGAGATGTTGTGGTAAAATGCTATGAATCTCCCCAAGCATCATTAAGAGAAAAAGCAAACAAAGTAAGATTTCCAAGATGAACACTCTGCATTTATTTGCCGTCCTCTTATAGAAATGAAGAAACACATACACAAATATTAGTGCAAAGATTAATGTTTTTTTAAAGAGAAGACATGGAGAGAAAGACACCGAGGGAGAGAAAAAAAGAAACTCCAATTTGCATTTATCACATGGTGCTCTAATATTATGTTCACACTTATATTCTTCTAGGTTTTATAGGTCCCTGCTTCTATGCCTTCTAGTTTCATTTTCAAAATCTGCATGTATACTTGATAATTGTATATCTTTCACATAGTGGGTAACTATAAGTTTAAAGGTTGATTGCCATTGATCAGATTTGTAGCTTAGGTTATATATTATAAGGTGGGTATACACTCAAATCTCATCGTTCTGCTCAGAAAAAACTAGAGAAAATGGAGCTCGTCGCACCGGGCATGCCTAGTGCGGGTTACCTCTCCTATGTAGTTTGCGAGGTATTGCATAAGAGCGGGGTTTTACCTTGTGCACACCCAACGTGTAGCGGCTGCGGGTTTCCCTTGTCATAAAAAAAGTAGAGAAATGATACAGAAAACTGTTAATCCAGTGGAACAATTAAAGGTGATGATACCTAATTTATTTGACCAAAAAATATAAAATTCTAGGTAAAAGAGATGACTAGGAGAACAAATTATCTCATGATCCTCCATGTCATGCACCATTGTGATTCTGACATCAGATCCATAAAGGTGTGAATGGCGGGCATTTAAACAAGTCTCTTGCAGAGTTTGGGTTATACATCTCAGCTTCAGAAGGAAAAGGAAAAAAACATTTAATGTGCATATTTTGGCATCTTGCAACAAATGTATGATTGCATTATGTATCTTCCCTAGTTGAAGTCATGTGATGAATATGGGCAGGTCTTAAGTCTTCTGAATGATGGACAAACAGCTGATGCTGTGGCTCATGTAGATAGGTCAGCAAATGCTTGTAACCCTGTTGTCCAGATGCCTGACTTGATAGACACAGACAATTCTGATTATCTGTTTGGAACAGATAATTTAACAAATATGCAGAGTAGTGAAGGAATAAAGATTGCATCCACCTCTGCCACCCCTCTGATGGATGATCTATTTGGAGACAAATCGGGCAGCAGCTTTAGTTCCAGCCAAAAGAAAAATGATGATGACCCCTTTGCTGATGTTTCTTTTCACATCAGTAATGAGAAAGCGCCTGAAGCTGATCTCTTTTCTGGAATGACGGTTGACAAATCAGATGCTACTGAAATCCATTCGGTGAATAATAGAAATGGACCTGAACTGTTTGATATCTTTGGTTCCAGTGTTGAAGTTCCTCGGGAGCCCAATAATTCTAGAAAGGATGTTCCTGATTTAATGAATAGTCTCTCTTTGAATGGGAATGAGTCATCCATGGAGCAGAATGGCAGCTCAGGGGCAACCCCCTATCAGAATATATTTCAAGAGCCCACTATTGACCCTTGTCATCACGCTTCTAATGATGTCATGAATAGCATACTTTCCTCCCAGGCTGGTGGAGTTAATGCAAATCCCATGTTTCCTTTGGGTTCTATGCAGTATAACTTGCCTCCTGGCTTCGTGTTGAATCCATCATTTGCTCCTCAGGCTCTAAACTATAATGCTATGGGAAACATTTTTGCTCAGCAGCAACTCCTTGCAACGCTTTCCAGTTATCAGCAATTAGGGAGCATGCACTCATCCACTAGTGCTAGTCATGCTGCTGATTCTGCTGAAGTTTATGGTTCAGCTCTCCCCGATATCTTCAATGCTAGCATTTCTAAGCAAACTCCTACTTCCTTGATGAACACTTCGAAGAAAGAAGATACAAAGGCATTCGATTTTATCTCGGTAAGTTTGGGTCTTGTGCACCTCCATTTTCTGTTATTGTTTTGAATCTGCATTAAATTGCGACTGCCTTTAGGTGCCCCTGACATTAAAGGTTGCCATTAACAATTCTTTATCTATGCTCTTCCAAACCTCCAAAAATAAAAAAAGAGGTGGTCCTACGCCTTTGTTCTTGTGGTGATATGGAAGTTGTCTGCATTTTATAATGGGGAAAGGGTCAGAAATGTCCATAAACTATGTGAAAGGAACAAAATTGTCCTTTATTTATAGTTTGGCTAAAAAATGGTCTTACCTTTAATACTTCTATTCAAATATGCCCTTGCAGTCCAGAAATGTCCCATAGTTACAAAATGGGTCAAAAATGCCCTTTTCCGAATAAATACATCATTTTTTTCTTTTTAAACATCTTCTTTCTAATTAAAATATTATTAATGAACACTATTCTTGTTTTCATTGATAAAAATGTAGGAGATATTATTTTTCTTTTTATTCTCATTTTGTCAATTAAAATAAAATAACTTTAGGTACCTTTGACAAATAATAATATGTGTCATATATAGAGCATCATATTATATCTCCATCATTCATTTATTTTTATATAACACTAAAAAATAATGATGATAAAATAAGAAACATTTTTATTTTTTTCTGAACTGAAGTAAGATAAAGAATTGCTAATTTTTTTTATAAAACATTATTAGAAAAAGATTATGTTAGAGAAAAGACAGAGAGCCAGTACTGGAGCTCTGCCGAATTTTTAAAAGGACACTTTAACTTTGTAACTGTCCTATTACCTCACTAAACAATTTTGAATAGATATAATCACATCATTTTTTTTGTCCATTTGACATAGAAAGTGGTGTGCTCATGAGCAGTCTAAAATAACTAATATAATTTTATTTTTACAAGTATTTTATTATAAAGTATATTTTCTTGTTCATTATAATCTTCATTCATTGAACAATAAGGACATTTTTGGACAAAATATTGACGGCATTAACATTTTTGGACCAAGGCATTTTTGAGCCTTTTCCCTTTTATAATCTGCTTATCCTTTTCTTTTAATATGTTATAGATGCATGCCTCATTCTAGAGCTTCTGTATTTCATTTATTTTTGTGTATGTTGTAAGTTTGTGAACGGCAGGGCACTTGAAAAGACTAGATGACTTCATTTTAGGACCTGTTTTGTGACTCTTGTATGTAACTTTGTTCCCATGGTGTTTTTTTTGCAGGATCATTTGGCTGCAGCTCGTGATCCAAAGAGGGTGATTTGAATGGTAATCATTCAAAGCAAATAAGAATACATTGCTTATAATATGTAGTAGCTATACACAATTTGAAGCACGAATTTAATCTGTAAAGTTCCTTTAAGAGCAGTGCTGTCAGTGTGAAAAGACCAACTATTTTTTTTCTTCTTTTCTGCCCAATAATGAGTATTAGCTTTACCTGATGAACAAATGTTTGGATGTCATTGCCTTCGGAAATGGAGTGCTGCAAGGGTTTTAGAGGTGTTGTATTCTGATATTACGATAATTATTGGATGACGTTCTTTGGTGTCTCTCATGTTATTCTTTTATTCCCATCTCTGTTGTAAAACTAAAACTCTATAATATGAGAAATATGGCAAATTATGACAAGAAATAAATGAAAGGTAAATTGTGATTTATTTTTTGTATTTACAATGTTTTCTTTTGGCAATTTTTTAACTTTTTATCTTATACGTTTGGATACATTTAGTCCCTCTGTCCTATTTACGAGGTACTCTTTTTTTTTACCTTATCCAAAAACGAATATGATCTTTTTATAATTAGAAACAATAAAATTTGAAAATTTTCATTTTGTCCTTTTTAACTATACAAATATATAAAATGTTTTAGACTATAAGTATGACTAGTTTTTTCTTTTTAAATATCATGTCAAGTCAAATGATGTCACAAAAAATAGAATAGAGAATCCATATTTTAGTTTAAGTCCATATTGCATGTATCACTTCTGATGACACAGCTTCTTTTTTTCTCTTTTAAGTTAAACCTCAGATAAAGAAATTCTGAAATTTCAACATCGTAAAGGGTTCAGAGGCTGCATCTCACTTTCAACACAGTAAGCACTCCAATTTTGACTCTGCTATTACTTAATTTGAGGCTTCATGAAATTGATTAGTTTTCAATTCAGAATTCTGTCATGTTAGTATAAAACAGTATTACTATTCAAGTTTGATTGTGACCAAATTCTGGTCGTTAAAAGGCTGCACCAGATTTCAGCTTTGTCTAATTTCTACAAAGTCTTCGACGGGTGCTCGGAATTCGTTCGGAACCTGATAAAAATAAAACAGATATGCTACCCTATCAAAGTCGACATTCCGGACTCAATGACGCAGTCAAAATTTCCATCAAAGGTCATCTCGATTGTGGGTCCCACTTCCATTGGCCATTTTAATTCAAAAATCACAAAAGGGTTCAAAAAATATCAAAAAGCTCAGAACACGAAAGAAGGGTCAAATTAGACCAAACTCGACATTCCGGAGCTAGCCGCGCTGAAGGAATTCTCATTCGAGCATGTTTACTCAGAATGTTGACTAAAGTCAAACTTAGCCTTTAACTTAAAGTTAAAACGCCTAATCACACCAACTCACAATGAAAACTTTGGGAGTCATGTCGATAGTGCTACTAGCCTAAATTGACCCTTTCGGAACTGATGGAATCGTCAGAATTGGATTCTGATATCATCTTCTTGAGCCTTTGATCGAAAATGATCGTTCAAGGTTCATAAGCTCCAAAAATACTAAAACTCACACAATTATCAAACGAACGACCATGTGACCGATCTGTCAGTCCCAACAAGTCATAAATAACTTGGGATAGTTGTAGAAACTCTCTAAACGATGTACAGAAGATAAAACACTAAAAAAGACAAGAAGGGTCATTACAATTTAACTTGTCACGACTAGGGCTGGCAAGGGGACAGGGAAGGGGACTGGGGGATGGGACGAATGGAGACGGGATGGGACGGGGGACGGGGAGAGGGAATTTGGATCGGGACCGGGATTGGGGGGACAAGGATTAGGGGGACAAAAATAGGTAACATCCCGTCCCACTATATATACGGGATAGAATGGGATTTGGGGGGACGAGACGGGACGGGACGTGGGATTTTTTTTGTTTTTACATACTTATATATTTGTATTGAAATTATACATCCTTAGCTAATAAATTGTAAATTTAATTTTTAATTTTCAAATATCAAAATAAATTTTCAAATTTAAAGTTTTAATTTTCAAATTTCAAGATTCATGTTTCAACTTTTCAGTTATAAATTTCAAATTTGAGGGGTTTAAATTTTTAATTTAAATATTTTAAAGTAATGTAAATTGTAAACTTTAATTAAGTATTTTAAAGTTAGTTTAGTACTTTAGTAGATATTTAATTATATATATTAAAATTAAAATGCAAAACAATAATTGTATAAAAAAAACTTGAACAAAAGTTAAAACCTTCAAATTTATTCAATAGAACTTAAAAGTTACAATTAACAAATATTAGTGGAGTAACTAATCTACGCAGCTACCTTCTAGGAAGGGTTCGGTTTCAATAAGTTCTCATACGTAATAATAATATTTGTTACATATATTAGATAAGTAACTAATATTACATAGCCACCTTCTAGGAAGAGTTCTCTTTCAATTAGTTCTCGAATATAATCTAAAAATATTTGTTTTCTCCTTTAAAATTTAATTTTAATTGTCACATCATATCGATGGTGATATCCTCCGGTGTTGGCAAACTTGCTAGAAATACTTGTGCCTCTAATTCATCATCACTGCATTCAGTTTGTGTTTTGATCCAACTTGCTTGTTTTTTACTTGACTTTGGCAAATTGTTATTCCTCCTTTCGGCATTGCATCAGTCTCTAAATAAAATTGTTGTTTCAAAACTGTCTTCCGCCAATGAATGTCTATGATAACCAATTTGAAACCTTGCCGCACTGAAAGCAGCCACCGATGCAACTGATGAAGCTTGAATAGCTAGAACATCACGAACCATTTAGATCAAAGTTGGAAATGCATCGGTTCACCTACTCCACCATCCTAATAAATCTTCATTGCCATCTTTGATTTCCAATATTTCTAAAGATTGATTAAAATATTCTTCAAAATCATCACGGTTAATAAAATTAAGACCAAGAATACCTCACATATAAGTTGAAATTGGAAGTGAAAAATTAATCTCAACATTAGAAGTTTGACCAACTTCTCCTTGAAAATTTTCCGTAGTTCTATATTTTTCATACAACAGTTTTGCTTCTACTTTTATGCTAGACTTACACGTTTGACAATTTGAAATTTCTTTCGATAAAATTTCTAAAATTTCATAAAAAGTGTCAACAGGGCCTTGCACACCTTGTAATATATAAGCAGGATGAAGTAAAGTAGCCGTTAAAAAAAACTTGAGGAATAGGAAAGAAATATTTTTTAAAATTTTCAATCATATCTTTAATTGCAACTCTAAATTTATCTATTTTTTAATATTTACAAAATTGAATTGTAAGAGCACAAATATTTATTAATACGGATGAAATAGTAGTATAATAAATTCCAGAAAACATGGTAGTAGCATCATAAAAAAGTCTTAAAAATTGTAATAGTTCATTAGTTTCTTCCCAATCTTCATCACAAATTCTATCTAATAGGTCAGCATTATGAGCATTAAAAACCATTTGTATGGGTCTTCTATATATGTAAGCAACCGGAATCATTTCATAAAGAGAATTCCACCTTGTTTTAATATGTTTTGGAATTTTTCTAGGTGACAATTCACAAAGTAAACAACGCTCATTAAATTACCTAATTCAAGCAACACTGTTTGTACGAAAAATTCAGGTAACATCATATTCAATTTTAACGCTACCACAATCAAATAATGAAATACCATCTTGTACAACTAAATTTAATTTATGTGCAACCGATCTAACATGAAAAACATTATTGTCAGTTGGACAGAATCTAACTTTTAACATTTTAGCAGCGTTTGTATTATTAGATGCATTATCTAATGCGACAGCCATTATTTTTTCTATAATAATTTAATAATCTAAAATATTTGAAGCTAAATATGCACCAGGTTTTTTTCTCTATACATACTTATAAATTATAATATTTTTTTTTGTAAATTTCAATTATGATCAATCCAATGTGCAGTAACAGTTAAATAATCATTTTCATTAACAGTACGACCCATGTCTGAAGTTATAGACACTCTACTATCTAATATGCTAAATATACATCAAAGAAATTGACAATGTTTACCTTGAAACTCAAAAACAACAGATTTAACAGTATTTCTTGAAAAGCCTCTATAATCTGGATTATAAGTTTGTTGAATATATTCAATAGCACCGGGATTTGAAGAAAAACTATGAGGCAAACCACAAACAAAAACAATTTTAGCTAAATTTTCCCGATCTAATTCCTTATTATATTTACGTTGTGTTATTGGACCAACGTGGTTAAAAGGATCTAATGTTCCTTGAACCATGTTAGAAGCCCCTATCGATGCATTACTGGTAATATCAAATTCATTAATTGAAATTCCTTTTTTTCTACTGGCTAATGGTTTAGTGTCTTCATATTGAATCGGTACACAAGATAACAAATGTCTATTTAATTCCCCCGTTCCACCTTGACCCCACCTTGTTTATGTTTAAAAGGTTGCTTACACTTATTACAAACAGCAACATTATTTTCTTTATCGAAAGTCATAAATTGCCACACAATAGAAGTTTAGGGCGTTGATACTTCACCTTCGCCCTTGTGGGAGGTATAAGGGGTGGATGTCCAAAATTTTGCTCCGATAAATTGATAGTCTCATTTGGAACTTCTGTCATCGGACAAGTAGGTGTTTCTTCTAACTCCTCTTCTCCCAAATCAGCTTCTACTTCTTCACCTGAATTTTCATCAACATTAGGATTAACATTACCATAACGTCATTCTAAACTTTCGTGATCGAGTTGAACATTTGAAGCAATATCATAAGGAGTATCATCAACATAAGTAGAATTATGTATGTTAAATCTAACTCTACTCGTTGATTTAGATAAGGTACCACCACTTTTACTACTCTTTTTTTCTTTACTATTGTTTTTACAAAAATTAAATAATTTAAAAAGTCTACTTTCTTCTTTATCTTGTGCTTTCTCTTTTCCTTTACCGCTATTTTTTTTGCTAAAACTCATACTTAATTATATATAAAGTATAATATAAAAATAATAATAACACAAAAATAAAGATAAAAAATAAGATATAAATATTATGAAACGAATGTACCAAACGTCTGCGTTAATAGCAGACATTAAACCGATTGCTGAAGCTTGTGGTTTGTTTTAACTTTTAATCTGAAACTTCAACCAACACATGATAACAAATATGAGATAATATAATTTTATATATTTAAATAATATGAAAAAGATGAATTGAAAATTAAAAATATATCGATTATAATAATATGAGAATTAAAATTGAATAGAAATTAAGATTGACACTTGAGAGTTGAGAGGATATAGAAAAATAGATAAGAGAAATAAGAATAGATGATTTTGTAAGAAATAGTAGAGGATAGGTGTATTTATAATATTAAAAATAGGTTAAAGTATAATTATTATAACTTAGGGGTTTTAAAAAAAGTTTTAAAAGTAGGGGGGGTGGTAAGGGGTGTTTGGGAACACAAAAGTGGCAAAAATCAGTTGGGGGGGGGGCACTAGCCGTTTCCCCAATGGAATAAAATGGTAACTTTTTCAAAATTAATAAAATAAAATAAAATAGAGGGGATACTGTGAACCGATCGGTTCAACCGGGCCGGGTCGACCGGGACGCAGGGGTGAACCGGCCTCTGACTGGTCCCCTCATCCCCCACCCCTTAAACCTCCTAAACATAAAGGGATGTGCCGGGCAGGACACAGGTTGGGTCGGGACGCGGGCCGGGGCGGGATAGCTCGTTCCCCCTGCCACTCCTAGTCACAACCCAATTTATCGAGCTATGAAGGCACCTACTATAACCCAGCAGGCCTTAAATGCTAAGCCTTTACTTGCTGACAGCACAAGCAACAGAAATAAAGTCAGCAATATCTTATCTCATGCCACTCCACCAGTAATGCTGTCTCAAATCACGATACATCTTTTCTGTACCCGGATGGATAGAATATCTACACTCATGAGCCTCAGAAAGTATCAACTGTGTCAAATTTCCAACTCTTGGGATATAGATGCGACCGACGGCTCTCAACACTCTATCAGGATCTAAGGTAGCCTGATCATCGTCACCCGCTAACACTCAATCTCTAAGGGACCCCAAGGCCTTATATTCAAACTGACAACCACGGATCCTATCATGCAAAGAAGATTGAACTCCCATATAACCCAAGATTCGTCTAGAATCTGAGATGTCTAATCGAACTATGCTATTGGCTAAAAACTGAATGTCCAAAGCCAAGTGTCTCTCACCTGCAGATAAGAAGGCTAGACTACCCATACTTACCGCCTTCAGGCTCAAGGCATCTGCTACCATGTTCGCGTTGACCGGATGATGGAGAATGGAGAGATCATAATCGTTCAGGTGCTCAATCCAACGACACTTCCTCGAATCAAGGTCCCTTTGGCTCATGATGTACTGAAGACTCCTGTGGTCGGTATAGATCTCACATCGAACTCCATACAAGTAGTGTCTCCAAATCTTAAGCGCAAAAACTACTGCCGCCAACTCCAAGTCATGGGTGGGATAGTTGCGCTCATGGAACTTAAGCTGTCTCGACACATACAAAATAACCCGACCCTACTGCATCAATACACAAACCACACCAACAGCAGACGCGTCACGATAAATCGTGAAACCTCGCCCTTAATCGGAAGAGTCAATATAGGAGCGCTAGTAAGCAACTCCTTGAGCTTCAGAAAGCCCATCTCACACTCCTCCGACAAGACAAAGGGAATATCATGGAGAGTCAACCGAGTCAAAGCAGCTGTAATAGTAGAAAATCCCTCAATAAAATGCCTGTAGTAACTTGCTAACCCGACAAAGCTACGAACCTCATTAACAGAAGTTGGTCAGTCCCAACCACGAATAGCTTCAATCTTCGTCGGATCAACCCTAATACCCTTCTTGGACACCATGTGTACCAAGCATGCTACATACGCAAGCCAAAACTCGTACTTTGAGAACTTGGCATAAAGCCGCTGATCTCTCAAAGTCTGGAGCACTATCCTCAAATGGTGCTCATGCTCACTCCGGCTCCGCGAGTATACCAATATGTCATCAATGAAGATGATAACAAATGAATCAAGGTATGGCCTAAACACACGTGTTATCAAGTCCATAAATGCGGCTGGGTATTAGTCAACCCAAAAGACATCACAAGGAACTCATAATGGTTGTAACGAGTCCTAAATGCGGTCTTAGGGATGTCTGCTGCTCTAATCCTCAGCTGATGGTACCCGGACCTCAAATCAATCTTAGAAAATACGACGGCACCCTAAAGCTGATCAAACAAATCATCTATACGAGGCACAGCTTAAAGGTTCTTCACCGTCACCTTGTTTAGCTGCTTGTAGTCAATGCACATCCTTAATGTCTCATCCTTCTTTTTCACAAAAAGAACAGGAGCACCAAAAGGCGATCCACTCGGACGAATTAACCCCTTTCCTAAGAGGTCCTCTAACAGAACACTGAGCTCTCTAAGCTCTGCCGGAGCCATCCGATAAGGCGAAATAGAAGTAGAACGGTTTCCGGGCTCCAAATATATGGCAAAATCAATGTCACGCTTTGGGGGTAGGCTAGGTAGTTCTGTAGGGAACACATCTGCATACTATCTAACCACATGAACTGAGTCAACTGAAGGGCCCTCCCGACTCACATCTTAGATGTGGGCCAAATAAGCTAAACACCCAGAAGCAACCAACCGCCTAGCTCGAATAAAAGAGATGATCCCCATCGGTGTGTGACTATAAGCACCCTGCCACGACACCGGGGGAACATCAGGCATAGATAAGGTAACAGTCTCGGCATAGCAATCCAAGAGCACATTATACGGGGGATAACCAGTCAATGCCCAAAATCACATCAAAATCAATCATATCTAGCATAATAAGATCATCTCTAGTATCATAACCCAGGATAGTCAGTAAGCAAGATCGCAAACATGATCTACTACTAAGAACTCACCTAGCGGGCCGAAACATGAACTGGCTCTGCCAAAGACTTGGACCTCATACTCAATCGGGGAGCAAAATAAATAAATACATACGAGAATGTGGACCCTGTATCAAATAATATTGTAGCAGGCTGATGGCATAAGAAGAGAATACCTAAGATGACATTGTCAGATGCCTCAGCCGCTGCCCTTGCCGGGGCTGCATAGAAATGGCCCTGAGCACCTCTTCCTGGTGAACTCGGTCTACCACCTGACCTACCTCCCCGAGCTCCACCCTGGTATCCTGTCGACTCTCTCGACGGTCCTGAACCTGACCACTTTCTCTAACCGGAGAAGACACGACTGAAACTGGTCTAAATGTAGGTGGAGCTGGTAGAATCGCCTCCGACCTCTCCGGGGGCATTCTCTAGACCTATGGTCAAGAGCACCATAATCATAATACCCCAAAGCTTAACGCCCTGTAGTAACCTGGCCGCGGCATGAAGGAAAAGAATCTGATCCCCTCAAATCTGGCATGTACTAGGACCACTCTGCTGATATTTGCCTCCCTCAGAAGCAGGTCATGCCGCCTGGTATGACCCTTCTGGAACCTCTTACGGGGCCTATCATATGAGTCCCTCCCCCTAATATGAGACCTGCTATAGCTGCCCTGGTAGCGTGCCCTCTTATCGCTGTCCCCTTGGGATTCACAATGAATATGCTCCTAGGATCAGGCATGATCGACCACATCAAGAAAAGAACGGCCAGCTGAAACCATATGCTATGTGTCAACCCTCAAACGGTATCGCAAATCACATACAAAACAACGAACTATCTCTCCTCTGTGGGCAGGATCATAGTAACATGTTGAGACAGCTCATGGAACCTCACCTCATACTTTGAAACGGTCATAAAGCCCAACTCCAATCTAGAGATCTGATCACTAAGCCTATCTCTGACGCTCTGTGGCATGAATCGGGCCAAGAAAGACTCTGAGAACTCACGCCAACATATAGGAGGAGATCGAACTGGTCTAGACTCTTGATACGTGCGCCACCACTCCTGGATGTCCCACAGAACTGATGAGAGGTAAAGTCAGCTTCTCGCGACTCTAAGAGGCCTAATGAATGTAACTGCTCCTGGCAAGTGAGATGGAACTCGTGAGCGTTCTCCCCAATCGCCCCTGAGAATATAGGTGGTGCCAACCTCTGAAATACCTTGAACATCTTCTTATCCCGCAGTGGCATCTCTCTAACCTCTAAGTCTGGTGGGGCGGCCACATGAACTGGTGGCGGCTGAACTTGCAGCGCTGGGGCTGGTGCTGGTACTACTGCGGCTGATGCCTGTCTCCTATCCCCAATAGCTGCTAGTATCTGAGTCAAGAGGGAATGAAGATCATTTGCTGCAACTGGTGCGGGTGGTGGCTGGGCTGGCCCCGACCCCACTAGCTATGGTGGTACATATGCTGCATGAAGATCCTCCTCCCTATCCCGGGCCTGTGTTGCGGCCTTACCTCGACCTCGAGGTTGATGTCTACCCCAAGCTGGTGCTCCGGGTGCATATCCCCCGAACGCACCACCTCGCGTGCAAGACATACCCTAATAGAGTGAAACAACTGAGGTTTTAATAAACAAACAAGACACACCCGACACAAATTTGAAACAAAATACATATCTTCCTAAACACATCCTGTAGCCTCACGAATATGACTGATGGCCAGTCAGAGAGCACTATTTAGGCATAGGACATGCTACGGGCTTATGTTTTGGAGTTTCGTGGTCATTGGGACCAGTCTTGCCTTTGGCGGAGTTTGCGTATAACAACAACTACCATTCTAGCATTCAAATGGCCCCGTTTGAGGCCTTCTATGGTAGGCGTTGTCGCTCTCCAGTGGGCTGGTTAGAGTGTACAAATCCTAGGCCGTGAGGTACAGATTTAATTCAGGAGGCTTTGTAGCAGGTGAGAGTGATTCAGGATAGAATCAGGACAGCTCAGAGTAGGCACCAGAGTTATGCGAATCGAAGGCGTCGACCTTTGAGATTCTCTGTTGGTGATCGGGTATTCCTCTCTGTGTCGACCATAAAGGGTGTGATGAGATTTGGGAGGCGGGGTAAGCTTAGCCCCATGTACATTGGGCCTTTTGAGATACTTCAGACAGTTGGGAAGGTTGATTATGAGTTGGCCCTACCTCCAGCATTTTCAGTCATCCACCCAATTTTCCATGTCTCGATGCTACACTGATATATTCCTGATGAGTTCCATGTTCTCCAGTATGATGCAGTTGATTTGGATGATCGTTTGACAATTGTAGAAGAGTTAGTTGCCATCCTAGCCAGAGATGTGAGGGAATTGCGCTCAAGAGTCATTCCTATTTTTAAGGTCCGTTGGAGGCATCGTTTAGTCAAGGAGGCTACCTGGGAGACCGAGCAGGAGATGCAAGAGCAGTTTCTCGGCTTGTTTGAGCCTTCAGGTACTTCTTGAAGCTTACTTTTCGCGGACGAAAGTCCTTTTTAGTAGTGGATATTGTAATGACCCTTCTTGTCATTTTTAGTGTTTTATCTTCTATGCATCGTTTAGAGCGTTCCTACAGCAATCCCAAGTTATTTATGACTTGCTGGGACTGACAGATCGATCACATGGTTTTTCGTTTGATTATTGTGTGAGCTTTAGTATTTTTGGAGCTTATGAACCTTGAAAGATTATTTTCGATCAAAAGTTCAAGAAGATGACATCGGAATCCAATTCTGACGATTCCATTAGTTCCGGAAGGGTCATTTTAGGCTAGTAGCATTATTGACATGACTCCCATAGTTTTTAGTGTGAGTTGGTGTGATTAGGCATTTTAACTTGAAGTTAAAGGCTAAGTTTAACTTTAGATAACATTCTGAGTCAACGCGCTCGGATGAGATTCCGTCAGCGCGGTCAACTCCAAAATGTCAAGTTTGGTCTAGTTTGACCCTTCTTTCTTGTTCTGAGGTTTTTGATATTTTTCCGAGCCCTTTTGTGATTTTTGACTTAAAATGGCCCATGGAAGTGGGACCCACATTTTATCGAGATGACCTGTGATGGAAATTTTGACTACGCCATTGAGTCCAGAATGTCGACTTTGGTAGGGTAGCATATCTATTTTATTTTTATCAGGTTCCGAACGAATTCCGAGCACTCGTCGAAGACTTTGTAGAAATTAGACAAAGCTGAAATCTGGTGCAGCCCTTTAACGACTAGAATTTAGAATTTTAACAACCAGATTTCTCGTTTTATTAGCGACCAACTTCGTCCTTATAAAAGCCCAATTTTCAGCCTTTATGTTTTACTTTAAAATTTTGATATATTGAGATATAGAACTCCAAATTGGGCAATTCAAAAGGCTAAGTTGTGAGATTTTTCAAGGGCAACGTATTGGTGAGCTTGGAATTTGATTTGGGACCTGATTTGAGGTAGATTTTGTGTTTTAACTTCTGTCATAGCTCATTTTCGATCTCTACTTTTGGAAAACTTTTAGAAGGTGATTTCTTGGCCATTTTAGGTCCTAATCTAGTGATTCAAGAGCCTATATTGTGGGGTTTTTCATGAGAATTGTCGTGGTATGATTGGTTTTGCCAGTTGGACCTTCATTTTTGATAAATTCTTGTAAATAGCTGCTGCCCTTGTTGCTGATTTTGGCGTAGAATTTGGGTTTTTGGTTGCATGTTCATGTTGGGACTGTCTTGAGTCCCGAATTGTGTTCCATTTTGAAACACAAGTTCCAAGAGTTTTTTAGGACCTTTATTTGGTGTTAATTTTGTATTTCTCAACGTGGATTCCACTTTTTCCGTTTTTACCGCGAAATTGACCTGTCTTCGTTTCATGCGATTTTAGTGTTTAAATGACCGTAATAACGTTGTGAGTCTATTTTTATAGTGTATCAATGTTTTGAGGCCTTTCAGAAAGGAAAAGCTCCGTGGTAGTGATTTTCAGAGCGCGCGTGATCTGCCTTCAGGTAGGCTACAGTTTTCCTTCTTAGATTGAACTCGAACATGTGAATGCATGTTGATTAGTTGGGATTTGGATTGGGTAGTTATTTTATCATGCATAGGTGTTAAAAATCATATTTTTGGCCTTTTTCTGAGAATTATCAGGTAACTGTGAGCATGATTATTGTTATTAATTGACCTTTTTTGCTATATGGATTACTTGTATGTTTGGATACTGGTTATCAAAAGTATGTTGGGCCTTAGTGTAGGTTTTACTAGGTTTTTCCTTAGAAATGCATGATTCAAAAGCGATAGGACTTAGTTTAGCCCCGACGTCTCTCGGCCGGCTTAAATCCTTGTAGACTGGTGTTGCAGACTTGAGTTTGATAGTTTGGTATTTAGATAGAAGATGATCTCGCTCCAACGACAGTTATCCGTATTTTTTTCGATGTTACGGCTTCTCGAGTTACGTTAGTGACAATGAATTCCGCTAGGCGATTCAAAGTTGAGTTTCGATTCGGCGTCAAGGACTTATATTGATTAGCTAAGTCTGGATGGTGTTCCACGGATATTTATGATTATGGATAGATAAAGACTTTTTCAATAGTTATATCGACATCTTTGTCGGGTATCCGAATTTAAGGTCCGACCTCGACCATCCACATACTTATGTAGAGCATCCATTAGAGGTCCTGCCTCAAGTATGTAGAGCATCCGGTTAGAGGTCCGGCCTCAAGTATGTAGAGCATCCGGTTAGAGGTCCGACCTCAGTTACTTATATTTTGCAATTGGCTACTTATGTAATTTTAGTGAGCGTCCAGTTCAAGGCCCCACTTCCGTACCGTCATATTCTATTATTTCGTTCGGTGTTCTTTGGTCTTGAGTTCTATTTTCCTTAAGTTATAGTTATTTTGTGTACTCGTCGGGCTTATGGGGGTCTGTTCGGGTTTTTATTTAAACTTGCGCACAAGTGTACCTTCTGGGCTTATGGGGGGGGGTCCAGTTAGGTGTAGTTAGCTTATTTATATTAATTTAGTTAGATCTTTATACACTCGTGTGCATTCCTGTGTTACTTAGCCTTCCGTTCTTGACCTCTAGTTATGTGATTCCGTCTTTTCATATTGCTTCACTTTTCTAGTTGGGTCGGCCTGTGATGCCTACTGAGTACCTGTTATTTGGTACTCATGCTACACTCAGCATCTATTTCGTGATGCAGGTCCGAGCACCACTAGCTAGCGTTGATCGAGTTTGGAGCATTTCTGGTCTGGAGACAGGGGTGAGCACACGACGTTTTGTACGATTTCAGTCTCCATCTGTTTATATAAAGACTTGTCTTTTACTTTTCGAGACAGTCTAGTTTCGCTAGTACTCTGTTGGGACTTGTACTCGTTTTGTTGGTAGCTCTGTATTAGTGACTTCCAGGTTCTGGGAGGGATCCTTAATTGTATTTAAGTTTTGGTTTGCTTATGTTGTTATAGTAATTTTGCTAAGTCTTGTTTAGTTTCTACCCTCACACCCATTTCATGTTGTTCTATGTTACGGTTTGGTTTACCTACTAGTGGGTTATAGTAGGTGCCTTCATGGCTCGAGAAATTGGGTCGTGACAAGTTGGTTGATTGTTTCAAAACACATGCTTCAAATTTTATGAGTGCTTTAATTGATGAAGATATAATACATAAACAGACACTTACATTCAATTTTTTGAGCATGCAAATTTAGACACATCAACACTATAACAAAAACGACTTTTAGCGGCAATAAATATTGACATTAATAAAGAGTGA
Organism: Solanum lycopersicum; assembly: GCF_036512215.1. NCBI lineage: Eukaryota > Viridiplantae > Streptophyta > Magnoliopsida > Solanales > Solanaceae > Solanum > Solanum lycopersicum. Next base: position 38,622,973 of record NC_090803.1, read on the forward strand.
TAAAGTCGTTACCGGCATTAGTTAAGTCTCATTAGAATCAATGTCGCTAAAGACTTTTGGCACATATATAAAAAGTTTCAACTGCTAGTAAAAATACATATATAGAAGCAATTAAGAATTAATTGTCGCTAATGATTACTTTGGATGTAGTGCAACTTGTCACCATTGTGTGAGTGTTAGTTGAACACTCCAACTTACAACATGATTATCCATACACCTCCATAAAGATTAGTTACCAGTTGAGTTAAGATCAAGTGGAGGTTTCTAGTTGTGTACTACTTATATTACTTGCCGGCTGATACCAAGTTTGAATGTCTATTCTTGATTGTTTGGTTGCAGCATTATTGTCATGCGATCGAGAGAAACTTTATTGTAATCTTTTGGGATTTCATCAGTTGAGTGTCTTTTTTTCCCAAGAATCATATTTATTGGCTTCGACCAAGGAAAGGAAAGGAGATACTTAGTTCGGGAGCAGGAGATTAGTCAAATATGTTCGAGAGGTTCTGTATCGTTGGGATTATTTTGTTCTACTTTACTAATTAGGAGCATTTTGACAGTTGAAAGGTACTTTCGTCGTCAATGGAAAATAGTAAAGGAAAGGCTAATTTTCTTGGGTGCAGGTAATGACTTCAATTTTGATTTGCTTAATGAACCAAGTCAACTAGTATATTAGATTTTGTGCTTAATAATTATCTCAACATTGAGCTTGTTCCTAAGATTGAATTATACATATTATCTCGTCTGTTGGATTATATTACTAAATTATTTTCCATCAGTTGAAGAAGAAAAACACTAGTTTCAAAGACTCGGAAAAAAGCTCATTAGAAAAGCTTGGTTCATTATAAGTTCCTTCCAACCCTCTCCAAGTAAAAGTTTTCTCCCTATTTCTTCACTTCTCAATCCTGCAAATGTTCATTTGTTTCTGATCCAAAGTACGGTACTACTTTTCGTTGCAGGTGTACCATAGAAGACGTAACAAGTGTGAAAAAGTTGAGCCATTCATTGAAAGGCATAACAAGCCTGTCCAGACAAATGTTTTACTACGAATGTCGTTCCACTTGCATCTTTTCTGTTTCTAATCCAAACTATGCTACAAACTATACATTATAGGTGTACAATCGACGATTTAAAAATAATTAGATACATAACAACTGCAAAACAGCTTTACCATACTTTCAGGAATTGCAGAACATGAAGCGGCAAACACCAAAAGTTTCTACTACCGAAGGTAATGGTTATACAACTTACTTGGATTTTCAATATTGCATTTGACAAGAAATTATATTTTTCCTTTGATGTAACCTTTTAAATTTCTAAAGGATAGTCCAGGGAAGGCTGCCAGCCTTTGCGTTCACAAGAAACCAAGGCTTCAAGCATCTAGCAGTAAAAATGGACTCATAGTGAAACATAAAAGAATCCTGAAATCAATCACAAGAAGAAAGATGCACAAGTTTCAAACGATGAAACACCTAGTGACAAAGAAAATGATCTTGAGAACAAATGTAATCCTTGATGAGGAGGCAATACAAGAATGGAAATCTCTGATAGGAAAACCGGAACATGAAGGCTGCAAATCTGAAAAATGTGATGAAAGATGGGGAGTAGAGAGGACATTGTTCCACGGACGGGTGTTATTATTCATTTCTCGCATGCATCTTATCCAAGGTATTATATTATGCTTGTATTCATTAAACTCAGTATCGAAATGTGATCTAGATATTTTATTGTATGCAACTCGGAAAGTTATAAACGTATGCAGCATAAATAAATGAAAAATAATAGCATATACATAATTCCACCATTTCAAGGATACAGAAATATCATAGAATTTCGACAAACTAGCACGTGTGCACAAATAATTCATCCAGAGTCGAGAACATCATCAAAGAAAAACAATATCCCCAAAGAGGAAAACACTATAACTAACTAAGGACTGATCATCTTTTTGAAGTATCAAAATGCCATTTTATGGATCACTTGATATGAACACAATTTTACACGTCAAGCAGAGGTTTGATTGTGTTTCCTTGAAAATAAAAAAATGACAAGAACCAGAATAATGTAATTTGTATATGTTAAATTATGGTAACTAGCTAGTAACTACAATTGGAGTATTTCTTTATCAGAATGAGTAAGACAACAATGAGAACATATTTCATTTTCTTTCATTATATATCATGTGAAGAGAATATGTCTAGTCGGTGTCTTCAGGCAGATTATATATTGACAGGTAATAAATAGTTCTCACAGTGGAAAGGTTCAACTGTAGATTCTGTGGCTGGGGTTTTCCTGGCTCAAAATGTCACTGACAACGTATCAAGGTATTGAAGACTCTATGCAAAAAACTTTTCACAAGGGATTATTAATGCGTTCATTAAAAATCTGAATAGTGATCTCAAATTGTGCTTTTGCAGCTCTGTTTTCATGTCCCTTGCCGCTCAATATCCTTATAATGAAGTCAGTTTCAAATCAACATTCCACAATGGAATGGAAAAAAAAAGCTTGAGAAATCTAACAAAAGAAGCTCTAATATTAAGAACTAGGGGATAATCTGAAGAACAAATCTGAAAGGGGGGAAGAAGAAAAAGGAGACAAGAAATCAGCAACCTGAACCAATGTTAAGATGGAAAAGTCAAAATGCAGACATGGAAAGTGACGCCATTACAAGGGAAAATATGAGGAAGCTCTCTTCCTTTGTAAATCCCGAAGAAATTAATGATAGCACGTTAGATGCCATAAATTGGCATGCAGTCCACGATGCAACAACGGATCAAGTATCAAAAGCTATCAATCAAAGGGGAATGGACAAAAAGCTTGCAGAAAGAATTAAGGTTAACAATGTTTGGCTAAGAATTCCTTGGTAATTAATCAGCATTGTAATAAACTAACCGTGTGGTCAGTACTTGCAGAATTTTATCAAGTGCCTTCTCCTGGAACAAGAGAATGTGGATCTAGAATGGCTACGAGAACTTGAACCAGAATAGGCTAAGTAATATCTGCTCTTTCTTTTTGTATGAATTCAAAATAGTCGGATAGTTGGTGACATAAGTTAACTGAGATTTGAAAGTGTAGTTGATTGAGAAATCTGTTTCTACCAGGGAGTTATTGCTGAGCATTTATGGTGTGGGAGTGAAAAGTGTTGAATGCATAACATTGCTAACTCTCCAGCACCAAGCCTTCCCAATACGTTCATATTGCCACTTAAGGATAGTTCTTCGTTCTCTTTGAAATCACTGCAATGACCTTCTCTCGGAACATTCAGAAACTAAATCATGTTGATAGGAATATGTAGAAACAGTACAATTCCTAAGTAAACCTATTGAACATTAATGCAGTGCAAGACTTCCCCTGACGGGGCCTGGAGAAAACAGCTGTGCAAACGTCAATACGGCTTTAGTACCTGTAGATAGTGCATACTCATGTACTGAAAGCTCTCAAGAAAATCTTGTTTCTTCTTTCGGGGAAGCCTCCAAATCACAACATTCGACGGGAGATCACCAGAATAAGCTTATCACCTATCCAGCTCTTGGGTGTATTGGAGAAATAGACATTGAAGATTATTCTGCCAGTGGCATACCTACCATCACATTTGATTGTCAGGCATTCATGGAAAATTTGTTAAGTTACATAGACGAGTATGATCTCTCAACAAAAGACACTGATTTGTCTAATGCTTTGGTCGTTGCCACTCTAGAAGCACCTTTGCCTAAATTGAAGCATAACGGTCGGTTAAGGATGGAGCATCAAGTGTAAGTTTTGCAATAATTTTTATTTAACTTCACTGCTAAATTGGCATTACATGGAAAAGCTATGTGTGCACATTAAGAATCTTATTATTGAGATGACAAATGGATATAAGAAATATTTCTGCGAGAGAGAGTATTATATCTGACGAAGTTTCGTGTAATAAAGGGGATGCACATTCCAAAATATAATGAAGAAAATGGTGAAGTGTTGTAATAACTGCTCATTAACATTTGTTTTTCCTACGCGCTGCAGCTATGAACTTCCAGATTCACATCCTTTGTTAGAAGGGGTAAGTTGGGTTACCAACATGAAATAAATTATTTATTCGTCATGTCTTTTGATTTGGTTTAGTTGACTAAAGCTTATGAATGCAGCTACAGAAACGAGAACTGGAAGACACTTGCCCATATGCACTTGCTATAAGGACACCAGGTCATTGCTTCCCGAAAGTTATATACTTGAATGGACTAAATTTATCTAAAAAGAAACACAAACACGTTGTCTATGTAGGATATTCATAGTGAACTCACACTTTTGTACCGTACAGGAAATGTAGCTTCCGAATAAGAGAAGTATGAATCCTGCAATTGCGATGAAATTCAAAGCAAGGTTGATGCGTCGAATATAGGCATAGGAAGCAATATTAAGACTGTTAGTGGGATTCTTCTGGTGAGAAAACAAAAATTAGGACTTCATGATTACTCCTGAATTGGGATTTCTCATGGTTGTAAGAAATCTCACATTCTAATTTATTTTAATAGTTATTTTTTATATAAAAACTAACTCGTAAGAGCATCTTCAGATCCCGTGTCGAATAACAAATAAGGGGAAATTTCCACTCAACGGAACATACTTCCAAGTAAATGAGGTGAATTTTATACTCAGTGATGCAACCATAGTGGTCTTCAATTAATTAGTTTAATAAATACTAACAAAGTGATTTACGAAGGTTTTTGCAGATGAAGAATCTACTCAAAAGCCGATTGAAGTTCCAAGGGCATCGATATGGAATTTTCCAAGAAAGACCCTATACGGTGGCACCTCCATCAGAGGAATATTTAGGGGTAATTAAAGAGTTTTTAGTTAAATATAATAGCCGCAAATGCCATAATTAATTGAATTATTATATTACAAAGTAAAATGCGCCACCTTAGGTTAAGGGTGGTCAAGTGCATACCCTACTAAAATAAATTATGTGTTGTTATATATAGAGGTGACATGTTATAATATTTATAATAAAGACATAGAATTATCATCAAAGTTATTTTGAATTTTTAGAAAGATATTTTAACATTGCAGGTGTCCTATTACCCCTTTAAACAACTTAAAAATAGAATGTATACCTCATTTTTCACTCAATACCACTTGTACAAAAATATTTGTATGTTACGTACTAATAGTCACTTGCCACGTATTAAAAATAATTTTAAATTATTTTTATCTAATTTCTTTGTATTTCGTTGTTTTCCTTTTTTCTCTTTCTTCTTCACCTCAACTACGTTCTTTCTTTTTCTCTTTCTTCTTCACCTCAACTTTGTTGTTTTCCATTCTCTTTGTGCTGCAAGAATCTTCAAATCCATTGTGGCTGAATAAATTTCGCAGCAACACTATCAATTTTTAATCAAATTACTATCAATTAATTTATTTATGACGATAAATATCGTCAAATAATTAAAATCTAAATACTCAAATATTAGCAAGTTAAAATCTGACATTTAAATTGCCACCTTCTCCAACTCTTACTTCCAAATTGAATTTTTCTTAGTTTAACTACTCCCAGATCCCAATCTTGATTTGTAAGAAAAAAAAATCACTAAAATAATTTTCTTTTTTAAAAAATAAAATCAATAACATTAGTTTTTTTTTAAAAAAAATTCCAGAAAGGAAAAAGAGAAAAAGAAATGAAAGAATACATGGATGCTCAAGAAATATGGATAAGCTTATGATGGTAGGGAAGAAGAGAATTTTTTTTGAAAAATTAAAAACAATTCTTAATAAAGTTAAAAATAATAATTAATACATGGGTTTTTATATTTATTTTCAATACAGCAAATTGGAAGTGCCAAATGACAAATTTACATTTGTATGAAGCTGTATTAGTCAAAATGATATATTTATTGTAGATTTAGATAGTTTCATGGAGTAATAAGACACTCGCAAAGTTAAATTTGTCTGTTTGAAAATTCGAAACAACTTCAATGTTGATTTTATATCTTTTCTTTAATATTTAATTTGTGTTTTGTGTGAATTCAGGGATGTCAACAAAAGAAGTACAAAATTGCTTTTGGAGAGGTATGAACTGATTTCATTCAACATTCTTTCCACAACTAATGCTTCTTACTGAAAACAGAAAATGTACTAACCACATGAATTTTCGTAAGGGATGTCATAATTTTAGAAAATAAGATATAGTTTTTACACATAATTAAAACACATTGATGCATTACAAATAAAACCGAATTCACTTTTGTTAAGTATTGCAGGATATGTATGTCCGAGAGGGTTTAACCACGAAACATGAATGGCTGGATTTCTTCCCCTTGACCTTCATCGTCCAATAAGCAAACCAGGAAAAGGAAAAAGGTCTTGAAGAGAATGTACATTTTATGCTTGGATTAAACACTCTTATCTGTGTCATTTTTTGTCTTTGTTTTTGTAAATTACACCACCTGGATGTCCAATTACTGCTTCAATATTTACTAAAAATATTATGTTTTCTGTAATCTGTAACATTCCATGTTAGTTTAGTAAAAGACTAAAGCCAACTATCACTCTGTCCAATGTTTTCAAAGTCCAAGTTGAGCCAAGCACTCAACAATGCCTACCTCACCATTCAGTGGCGTAGCCACATATAAATAGACCAGGGTGGCTTTAAATATGGATATCATGTGGTTGAATTATATATAGCATTTTATCTAATATCTTCTAAATACTATTTATTTCGTTTTAGTTGATATAATAAAGTCTTTATTTAAATAGACGATTGTGTTAATATGTGTGTCGATTATTTATGTAATAGATAACTTTTATGTATGGAGTTATTTAATTCATACACAAAAGATTAAAATTATCGATTCTTATAAGTTATAAATTAAATGTTCACAATCAAAAATGAAGTTTGAAAAATATCTTGATGATTGTAGCATAAGATTAGAATATTATTTTAGCTTAACTATGAAAATGGTTAAATTCTAACATCTTAGTGCTAGTACATTCTGTGTCTATTGAACAGACTAATAGAGATGCGTCTTCATCTTTTGAATATTTATAAACAATTTCTCTAGTTCATTATGTGTACTTATACTCTTAATCATGATATATTATTATTATCTATGTAGTTTGATTTATTATTTTAATCTATTAAAAGGGGAGAGACTCTATTATTAGTCAATATATTCCTAATAGACTTAGAAATGACAAATCCCATTAGTGAAATAATAATTAGTTGGTAGAATCATTTCTAAGACTTAAGATAGAAACACCCCTTTATGGATACTAAAAAGTTTTCACGTGAAAATCCCGCATGTGGATTTTTTATTCGTCATGTGGAATAAGTTAAATATAATATTAAACGAGTAAATTAGTCGATAAATCAAATCATTCAGAAAATTTATCTTAATGAATTGTTGTCATTAATTCTAACATGTGAAGTAAAATAAGATGTAATGGCAAATTTCGAAATCAAATCGAGGAGTTCAACTACAAATATTTAGTGAAAGAATTTGTAATTTATTACAATATGATTAATTTATTCTCTAGCGAATTAATATCGTAATAAGAAGCATAAATCAATAAGTTTATGGACCCTTCTATGCATGACTAATTAACCAATTATTATAAGAAAAAAAGAGCTGTTCAGGAATAACAAATAACTTTTACTATTCTTTTGCAAAGAGTGAATTGTTGAATTTAAAAATTATTTAAGAAACAAGAATATACTTTTTTGCTGGTCGTAAAAGAGATTTAATTGTCTAATATTTTCTTAATATTGCATTTATCAAAAAGAATAAAAACATCTGATTTTATTTGCTAAAGTTTTTGATCACAATCCAAGAGCTGAGGTCATGATGACACACGCTCGGAAAACTTAAAAAAAAGTACTCAAGCTGAAAACAATACGCATATGAGCCTATCGAAGGGAAATCATACTACAAACAATAGAAAATCAAGAATGAATATTTCCAAAACCTGATAGCATAAGTATAAAAAGCATCTAATGGAACTTTATAGTATGAAACACATCATGAGCCTTGAAAAATTTGAAGTCAAAGACTCATAAATGTGAAAGTTGACATTTCAAAACACCAAGTGTTATAATTTATTAATTTAGGCATTTTACACATTTGTATCATTTTATGTTAGTAATGCAATAAAACTGGTTGAAGTGGACATGCAAGTCAACAGAACTGTAGGCCAAACCAACAAGTTTTATGCTGAAAAGTTAGAAATTTAGCTTTGTATTAGGGTATATAATTAATCACATGGTTGCGTTATCGTATTTTATCTAATTTCTTAAAAATACTGTTTATTTTATTTTAGTTGATAAAATAAAGTCATTATTTAAATAAATCAGTGTGCTAATATGTGTGTCAATTATTTACATAGTTGAAGATTTTTATGTTTGGAGTTATTTAGTTCATACAAAAAAGATTAAAATTGTCGGTTCTTATAAGTTATAAATTAAATGTTCACAATCAAAGATGAAGTTTTACAAACATTTTGATGATTGTAGCTCAAGATTAAAATATAATTTTATCTTCATTATCAGAATGATTAAATTCTAACTTCTTATATCAGAACATTCTTGTGGATTGAGCGGATCAACAGATATGTTTGTTTATGTTTTTAATATTTATACAACTTCTCTAGTCCATTATGTGTAATTATAATCTTAATCATGATATAATTATTATGATATATGTAGCTTGATTTATTGTTTTAAAATATATTAAAAGGTGAGACACTATTATGCATCAATATATTTTAAATAGATTGTGTAATGACATATCACATTAGTGAAATAATAATTAGTCGATAGAATCATGTCTCATACTTGAGAAGAAGATATCCGTTATGGATACTTCTAAGGTTTTATGTGATAACCCTGTATTTGGATTTTATATCCTCCATGTGGAATAAGTTATGTATAATTAATAAGGAATTAAATTAATGTAACGACCCTACAAATGTAGTGGGTAAAACTAGAGCGTCACATAAGTTTAATGAGTTAATAATGAATTTAAATGATTTATTTTATCATAGAAGTTAGTTGGTGAGGTTTTGATGTCAAACGTCAAGGAACGGCAAAGACGTTCGGAAAATAGGCTTGTTTGTGTGCTAGTGTGTTCTTGTTTGTTGTGCATGATTTTAGATATTTTTTGGAGTCTAAAAAACTTGGGGATGACCCTAGTACCTAGATGGACATACTAAGGGTCAAAAAGTTCAAGTACGACTGCCCGGTAACCATCCTAAGGGTCCCCAAGGAGGACCCAAACATTGGACAAGGAAGTTAGCCAAGGCAACGTACAGGGCCAATAATTGGAAGTCACCTCGCATCACGCGCCTGACACTGAAGTTGCCTCTGCATCGTGCGAGTGAAACGAGTCTCACTGCCTCAAAATGTTGAGAGTCAAGAATCAGAAGCTCCCTCCGCGACGCGCAACGAAGTCCCAGATTTGGCCGCTTCATTTTTTAAGTCAAATTAGAATTTGGAAAAGGGTCCAAATGGTGTAGGGGTACTTTGGAAATTTTGGATATCATTTTTGGAATGTTTTAGGTCACTTTAAATGCCAATTCACCCATCAATTCAGATCCTATATCTCAAATACAAAATATCTCCAAAGCATTTCTCCAAAACCACCATTTTCAAGAAGCTGTAAGCTCCAACGAAGAAAACGAAATATTTCAAGTTTCTTCACCAAATTTTGTGTTTTTCTTCATAGTAAGATATGGTAGTCATCCTTGAACCTTCTTTCATTAAAGGAGTCACTTCAAAGAGATTTCAAAAAGGATTTCAAACTTCAAGCACCTTTATTCCTTGACTCTAATTATGGGTCTTTGCATGAAAATGTTTTAATAATTAAGATGAGTTGGTTTTAGTGTTAAATTATGATTTTAATGTCAAAACCACAATGGAGTAATATTTATGCTTTTTATCAACTTTTAACTTCTGAAATGGGTTTAATGAGCATGATTAGATAATGTTAGAGATATGCTTTGTTTATGGTTATATTGTGTTTTAGCTATTTCCGTAAGGGCTATTTTATGATGAATTATTGGATAAATTGTGAATCGGTGGTGAAAGATTGGATGAATGGTAAGTGAGTTATCTTGTCTAGTTCTTATTATAAAATGTTCTTGAGTGGTATGACCCAACTTTGGTGGCGGTGTTTATTTGAAGTAAATGAATATAAATTTGCATATGTATTTTGAATGAGGCCATGAATGCATATTATGTTAAGTAAGATGATAATGATGTTGTTCTTATTGATGTGCTTTATGAAGAATGTTATGTGAAGTATGCTGGAGGTTATGTCTAAGTGAACTATATGCTTATCTGAATCATTAAAGTGTGTAATATCATGAATGAAGATGTAAGAATGTTTAGAAGTCAATGTTATGAAAATGGTGATTATGTGAAAGGTATGATCACATCTACACACACCCCCTGACACTTTAAATGAATAAAGTTAAAGAATGTGAATGAAAAGGGGAGTCTTGAGGTGGATACTCTGCATGAGTTGAGATGAAGTGTTAAGTAGCAACCTCACTACCTCCCAAGCGCTTTGTAAGATAGGTTGAGGGATGGATACCCTTCGTGAGTTGAGATGTGGTGTCCAATAAGTTGTTCCTTAATTTATAGTAATGAATGTTTAAGACTCCGTGTGAAAGTGATGCTTAGAACAAAGAGGATTTGAAGAAGCGGTGGGTACACATTGTGAGTTAATATGTTGTACCCAATGTACCTCGTAAGATGAGTACCCCTCGTTAGTGGAGAATGATTTACTTAGAAGCAATCTCCTTATCCCTTAACTATGCGCCTGCATAGGTGTAGCTTTTGGACAATCCATGTAAAGGCTAAGAGAATGACCCTACCCTAGGCAAGTGGGGATCCATCATTCGATAGGGATTAATATCGGTATTCCATGTCTAGCTCTCATGATCTATGTTGGTTAAATCTATCCCTAACAAAAGAATGTAAGGAACTAAGTCTTCTTAAGAGTGTACTACTTAGGGTAGTGGTGGTATGGGACACTATTCATCCATTGTACAAGTAGTCACTTGAAAGGGGAGTCTTGGTGTTTCTTTATATTTAATGTATGAATGTGTTATTATGTAATGAAATGAAGTTATGTGGCTTAATTTTTAATTTTAAGAAAACATGTTAAGATTATGTCTTGTATAACGATGTTATGAATGATGAATGTAGTGTACCTAACCTCATGAAATCGTCAAGGACAAAGTGGGAGTAGTAGTATGGGATGCTATTCTCACATTCAACTTTGTGTAAATTACAAGTCCACTTGGGGTAGGGTACTTATTTGCAGTTTTAGATGCAAGGAATGTTTCTCTAATGTTTAGTTATAGGTGTGTGGATTTGTTATCTGTGTGAAGTAAGCCTATAATGGGTAGTCTTGAGAATCACTTGGGTGCGTATTGAAGGAATTGTATGGGTGTTTCTTCACGTCTACCTTTGTGAGTCTTATGATAACCTTGGTTAGGGAAACTTATCGGGAAATGAGTTCACTATGAAGTTATAAGAGTTCATTATAGTTCTCTTGAATTTCAGTGCCTCTTTGTGTTAATATCTTGAAAATCCTTTCCTATGTGCTAAATGATGTGTTATGTGTTATTTATTTTTTATATTCATGAAAGTTTTACTTAATTGACATTAAAACTTATTTCTACTAAAACGTCCCTTTTTGCATATTTTTTCATATGCCATACTTAGTACAATGTTTGTACTAACATCATATTTTTTATACTCTGTAAGTATAGGTTGGAAGCAAGTGGAAGTCTAGAAGGCAAACATGGGACTCGACTCTCTCAAGAGTAAGTATTTCCTCATATATTCGAAGGCATAGTATTTATTTCTTTAGTTTATTCTATTAAGACTAGTAAAGAATTGTTATGTATTTCTCCTTCAATGTAAAGGGCCGTGTCCATAAGATATTTAAGTTGTGTCTTTAAGTTGGATTGTAGGGATGAAACTCATTCCTTAGTAGTTTATAAAAGATATTTCTTATTATTGTTGTGAAAATTTTTTATTTCGCACTACTTTTCATGCTTAATATAACGAATGATAGCTAAGAGGCTTATGCAAGACCTCGTGAGGTCAAGTACGCCTTGTTTCGACCTAAGGGTGGCCCTAACTTCTAGGGTGTACTTGTGCATCGTTACAAACTTGATATCAGAGCATAAGATTTTGGGAAATAGTTTACGGTCCAAAGTATCACAAGCCACGTCTAGTAGAGTCTTGTTCATCGGTGAGTCGCGACATACCCATGATTGAGAGGCTATAAGGAGATGGAAGTTTCACTTTCTTCATTATTCTAATGTCGGGCCTTATAGTTGAGTTCTATAAGATGTCTTTCTCAACCTCTTCTCTTGTGATTGTAGGACATGAATACAAGGAGAACACCCGCTAGAATAGAGAAGAGAGGAGTAGCTAATGAGAGGATCCGTCCCCGTGGTGAGAAAGTCCCTATTGTTGGCCAAGAGGAAGTTAATGAGGAGGTTCCCCCTCCGGACCTTAAGGACCTCAAGTGCCCCAAATTCCCCCTATGCCCTAAGCTCCTCAAGTTCTTTTGTTGAATGGTACATGACTAACGTGGAGTTAAAGGGTGCCCTTATGGATTTGACCCGACTTATGAGGACTCAATCTCAAGTCGTCACTAATCATTTGTTGCCCATGCTAACAAAGGAGGTGGACCTGAACCCAACTTAAGTATTCCCACTTCTAGAATTTGGGATTTCATGAGGATGAACCTTCCTACTTCCATGGAACTAAGGTGGATGAATATCCACATAGCTTCATAGATGAAATATGCAAGGTGGTTGATGCCTATGGGTGTGACCCTAGAGAGAGAGTGGAGTTAGCCGCTTATCAACTCAAAGATGTGTTTCAAGTGTGGTTTGACCAATAAAGGGATGAGAGACGCTTAATTGATGGTCCGGTAGATTGTAGAGTGCTCAAAGAGGCTTTTCTTGATAGGTTCTTTACCTTACAGTGGAGGGACAAGAATATTGTGGAATTCATGAATCTTCGTCAAGGGGGTATATCACATCCGCGGTTACCCCCTAGATGCAATCGGCGTCGTCGTCCTTTTCAAGGACTAATTCTAGCCTCTTTGTCTCGTGTCATTACATTCATAGGTTGAAAATGCGGAAAAATTTAAAAGTTTTGTTATCACTACTTGGAGGTTTACATTGATCTCTACATATACATAATATATATTCATATCGAGTATACATAGAACCTTTGAATAGGAAGGTGACATAGACTTCTACTTTTATTGCACATACATATACATAAAATATAGAAATAGTCTCAACAATTTACTCATCTCATACCATCTAAATGAATATCACAATATGAGCATAGCCCTTACATCAATTCAACAAGACCATGTATAGGTCATACGAAAGTAAAATACTCACTTAAAAATAAAAGGAATAATAGAGTCAATAAGCTCATAATAAAGTCTGTAAGCTAGAGGATGACATTGTTCTCAAAAGTTGAGGACAGACCCTACTTTGATGAAAGGAAGAATCCAAGCATTCAACAATATCGCCTTCCAAACTCTTCAATGATCGGAACCTAAAATGTTGGGAAAAAGGGAAGAAAATGGGGTTAGTACTCCACATGTACTAAGTATTGGATCTTATGCACATACACAAGTAGAACATGCAAAAAGGGACTTTTTATCAAAACATGGAATCTTACCTCTTTAGAGACTTAATACAAAGTCAAGTAAGTCATATCAATCAAACAAACATGCTTACTATCTAAACAAGTAATACTTATCCCAACATACTTGAAATCATGATTTACTACAACCCTAATATCAAGGAGTAATATCACATGAATGAATAGGAGTCAAACATATCATAATAAGCAAGACAATTACTTACAAGTCCTTATCAAATCAACAAGTGCAATGACCAAGAAAAGTCCCATAACCTTACTCAATCAAGTATCCTCAACAAGAAAACATGACCAATATCCAAGTTTACATATCATGGCATCTTTTACGTTTCATCATATATTAACATTATAAACCAATGCATATTTATAAATGAACTAATCAACATATAGTATCAACAACATGCAATGGTCATCATATATACATCATACATTATCATAACATACACATTTATAAGAACCTCCTCTTAAGACTTCCATCAAGTCTAACTAGTTCAATGTTTGCGTAGAGTCCCATACCTCTATCTAGACTAAGATAGACCTAGTCTATCCAAGTTAGAGTTCAAGTCCTTTAATTAATTTTACCTTATGGTAACATCTTCCCCTAATCGACATAGACCACATGAACTAGTGTGGAATCTGGTGTCATAAAACACTACACCGAAAGAAGGCGGACTACTTGCCAAGGTAGTACCAAAACATGAAACATAGCAACTACGTGGATCAACTAGCTAGTATTCCTATGGGGATAACATAGTTCAAGAACTAGGAGATCTAGTGGGGACCCTCTTTATGCACCATGCATTATACTCTCCAATCACAAGAGTAATGTAATGTTCCTACCTTCCCTATGTGGGAAGGGACACTCCTCTATCTAGTTCACTCGGTGCTAAGCTAGAGTTCCTTTTTGAAATGTCTTTAATCCTTTAATGATCAATCATAACTTAATTTAGGTCATAGGGTCTACACTTTATATAACCATCATCATCAATATCTCAATAAGAATTGTTTGAGTATAAGTCCTTTCATCACAATTCATATAAGTGAGGTTAACACATTAGCATTTCATAGTATATCAAGGCGCATTGATAGTTTTCACCATCCTTATATGACACACACCTTAATCAACCTCACAACATAGTCAAGACATTTCAAATTAACATTATTCCACCCTATAATCCTAGTATAAGGCAATCTCCAATGTAATATCATGACTTAACAACAACTAATCACAATTGAAAGTAAAGATAGAGATTCTAAGACTTACCAAGTATTCCTCATAGTATATCTCAAGGTCTTACCATCAACCCATAACTCAAACCAACTTAGTGAGTAACGTCATCACACAATGATAACTTATAGAATAACAAGTCCAATTGCATCTCTATAACACAATTCAACTTTATATCACAACTTGAGACAAGATACATAGGGTAATTTAACAATATAATTCATAACCTAAATCACCTCTCAAGAACTAGTATGATAGTCCTATAATTCATCTTAATTTAATTATAATAACCTCATAAGATAGTAATCAAATCAACAACCAACTCAATTGAATGATCACAATACAAATAGGTCAAGATTACTTCCTAGGGTCAAGGTTGAAGGATCATATTATTCAATTTAGACCAAACCATCAACATAACCTAAAGAAATTATTAACAACTTAATCCATAACTTCAATTTCATAAATGGATGAAACCCATAAGAAAACTCAACTTTTGAAATCTATTTTTGAAGGAACCCTTTGAGGAAAGAGTCTCTAAGGTGAATAGAACCCATACCTTAATATTTGTAAATAATTTGATGGTGAATTTGTCCCTTTCCAGCCTCCAAAATCTAGTTCTTGCTAGTCTTCAATGGTGAGTTCATGTAGAGAGAGAAATAAGAGAGAAGAAAGTTTATTTGAGAGTTGTATTTAGATTAATGAGGGTTGGGAGTATTTATGTTGGGTCTTAAACAACTTAATTGGACTCCCTTAATCCTTAATTAAACCATCTAACCCCCTAACTAATTAATGAGACCAACTTAAATTAGGCAAGAAACTCGACCCTTACTGACGAAACCTCGATCGACGGGCTGTCTATGAGTCGACGGATATCCCCCATCCTGAACTCCATCGTCTTGGTCAGAGACTATGCAGGCAAAGGGCTTCCTCCAATTATCTAGGTGTGGGAAGACGGTGGCATCGTCGCCGGATCGTTCCATACATGGACCCAAGCTTGCACATCTTCACTCCGTCAACAAGTTCAGAGGCTGTGTGAAAGAAGGGACCTTCTCCACCATCCTAAGTGTGGGACGACGGCAGCATTGACACCTCGTCAATCCACACATGGGTCTTCATCTGTCCCGTCGATGCACACTTCCAAGCAGTATTGCATCAAACTAAAATGGTCCTCCTCACTGGCCCTTGTTTGGTCCTTGGGGAGTCGTACACAGACGTTTCAACAATGGAAGAACTCAAACACCTATTAGCTACATTTCCTCCAATTTTCGTACATTTCCAACTCCTAAAAGTTAGTCAAATAGGCTAAGTCTCACTAACATCCCTTTGGACAAACTTCTCGGATGTCATGGACATTTTGGTTGTTAAACCTCCTAAATGACCTATATTCACTTAAAATGGACCTAGAAATAGTATTTAGAGTTTATGACACCTATGTTAGGCTTTACGACACGTCATAGATTTTCAAGGTGTTACATTATCCCCTCCTTAGGATCATTCGTCACCTAATGACACTAAAATTCTTTTGAAGGAAGAAATACATTCAAGGTGAGGGGTTTCCTCCAATTGTCTAAGTGTGGGACGATGGTGGCATCAATGCCCCATTGATACACACACGGACCATAGCCTGCACCTCTGTACTCCATCGACGAGTTCAAAAGCTATGCGGGAGAAGGGACCATCTCCACAAACTTAAGTGTGGAGCGATGGTGGCATCGAAGTACCATTGATCCACACACGGTCCGTCTTTTGTTCTATCGGTGCACATTTCTAGGAAGTGTTGCATGAAATTACAGGGTCCTCCTCAAGGGCCCTAGGTTGCTCCTTGGGGAGTCGTACCAGGATGTTTCAATCATGTAAAAACTCAAACTCCTATTATATACCTTTCCTCCAATTTTTGTACATTTTTTTCCGACTCCTAAAAGTTAGTCAAATAGGCTAAGGCACACTAACATCCCTTTGAACCAACATCTCGGACGTCATGGACGTTCTTAGATGTTTTGTTTCTTAAACCTCCTAATGACCTATATTCATTTAAAATGGACCTATAAACATTCATTAGACTTTATGACACCTATGTTAGGCTTTACGACACATCTTGGATTTTCAAGGAGTTAGAGGGAATGAGATTGAAAGAGTACTCTCTCAAATTCACCCAACTCTCTAAGTATGCCCCAATGTAGTAGCCAACCTTAGGGATAGTATCAACAAATTTATGATAGGAGTGTCCATCTTGGTTGAAAAGGAGTGTCGTACAAAAATTCTCCTTAATGATATGAATATCTCTAGGCTCATGGTGTATGCTTAACAAATTGAGGAGTCCAATATTAGGGAAATAAGGCAAGAGAGAAAGAGGCCTAGGTCGGATGAACAAGGCCAACCCAAACATAATAATAGGTTATATCATCAAGAGTCTTCCGTAGGGAACAAGGATAGGGCTCCTAACCAAAATTCCCAAAGAGGTGGCCCACACTTTTGACAGGTCTAGGTGTGCTACTTGTGGAAATAAATACTTGAGTAAGTGTCTTGCCGGAACAAATGGTTGCTTTAGGTGTGGTAATAAGGTCACAAGATAAGGGACTGCCCTAACATCAATTCAAAAGGGAAAGCGGTCTACCAATCCTCTAGTGGTGGTCTGAATCCTAGTGCTCTAAGGAAGAATCGTTTCTTTGTACCTGGAATTAAGAAAGAAACTAATGCGGAATGAGAACCCTGATAAGTCTTAAATACTTTAATGTTGTTTGGTTTTAATTTAAATGAGTTTGTATCATTGTGTCACTCATATTGTCATGTCTTCATGTTAAGATTGCTTGAAAGGTGAATTATTGAGTTTTAAGCATGCTACACTGTTAAGGATTATGTATTTACTGTAAAGGATTTCAAAATATGACTTAATTTCACTTTCATGATTTATAGATTCAAATTGTGTAGAAATTATGTGTATGAGCATGTTTAATGTTGGAGAAGGTAGTTCCTCCATAAAAATGAAGAAATGAGGATGTGTTTTGAATTCTAAAAATTATTGCAAATGTTGCCTATGTTGCTAAAGTGCTTATCAATGTGTAGTTGTGTTCCATAATAAGTTGGTGCAATGAGTATGAATCTTTTGACCTTTATATGTTGAGTTATATGTTTCTAGTTGAGTCCTTGATGTCCTTAAAAGTGTTTAGTGTCATTTGAGGACGAATGTTGTTCTAATTAGGGGAGAATGTAACAACCCTAAAAATGAAATAGGTCAAAATAGAGATTCACATGTGTTTCATGATTTAAATGAATTAAAATGATGTTTTTTTAGAATAACAAGTCAGTTGGTGAAGTTTGTAAGTCAAACGTCAAGGGACGACCAAGACGTTCGAAAACTATCCTTGTGTGTGTGCTAGTGTGTCCTTTTTTGTTGTGGATGATTTTAGGTGTTGTTTGGAGTCTAAAACCAGTGGGGATGACCATAGTACCTAGAGGGACATACTAAGGGTCAAAACGTTCAAGTACGATGTGACAACCCTAAAATGACTATGCTAAGTAATGTCTAATGTATCTAGAATGCCTAAGATTAGATCGGGTTCACACAGATTGATTCGCGTAGAACCAGACCTCTGAACCTATGCAATAGCCAATCCAACCAATTTGGTGAGTTATTTGAGCTAGGCAAGGTGAGAACCAACCATGTAAGGCACCCGAATTGAAGAGATTCACCCGGATGAGTTTTACCGGACTTAAAAGGGGTAATCTTAGGTTTGGAGGGTCTAGGGGTAAAATGGTCTTTTCCAATCTTGAGATATTATTGTATTTATCCTTATTATAGGAGGGGCAATTCGGGTAGGGTTGGCCTAAATTGACCCATTTTCGCAAGTTAGGCTTCACTCGGGTTCGAGCCTTGGTGGAAGCGGCATTTAGGTCGATTAAATTGATGTTTATAATATGATTTTGTAGGGTCTTGGTGGTCATTTCGTTTACCCTTTGAAAAAAATCAGATTTTTAAATAATTAAGCGAAGTCCTAATTTGACTAAGTCTCCAACAAAACTCCTAATCCTAAGTTAACTCATTCTCATGTCTCTCTAAACTCTCACCTTATTTACACGCTCAACTTTCTATAAAACAAAAGAACAGAACAAAAATATAACAAAGTTCATCCACATTCAAGAACTTGATCGCTCAAACTCAAAAGCAAAATAAGTTTACAAATGAAAAGTAAAAATTAAGTTATCGACGGATTGTGCTTGTAATTTTAGTGGTGAGACATTGGCTAAGTGGGGATTTCGGTAGCACATAAGAACATATTTGAACGACTTCAGGTATGGGTTTTTCCCCTTTTGATCCCTTCGCAAGAGACTCCCTAAGGTTTAGACTATTCACAATCAAAAACTAAGGTTGTCCTCGTTGTATGCCCCAATCATTTGATCCTTCAAAAGATTCAACTATGCGTTGGTATGACTTCTGGTAGATGATTTTAGGACTGGTTGTGATAACGTGTAAGAATGTGTATTTGTAAGTATGTAGAAATGGAAGAAGTGTTCCCGAAAATGTGTGATATGTTAACTTGTGGGTGCACGTGCGTACTGAGATTTTGGTCTCGACTTGAAGCATGAAATTTGACATGTTAAATTGTTGTATTTTATGTGTATGAATTTATTAAAAATGTGATGTGCATATGAGTTCAAAGTTGCTGAATTGAATGTTAATTCTTGACTGAAAGTAACCTTGAAAATGCACCTAAAGTTCTCCCTAAAAACTACTCGAAATGTTTTGATGTTTAACATGAAAGAGGGTGAGAAAATGGACTGCAAAAAGATGATCAAATTTCCGAAAGTAACCATGAAAGCTCATCTAAATATCTACATGAAAATTGTCCTAAATCTAATATTGAAAAGTTAAGAAAATGGATTGCACAAAAGGGTGAAAAAATTTCCAGCATTTTCGAAATATATTTCGGCAGTTTAATTTTTTTAAATGCATGAGGTTAGTGGGAATTGAACCCAAGACCTCATCATATACAAGTAATAAAAAAATTAAATAAGAAAATGAGGTAAGGTGATTCGAAATGGGGTAAGTCTCAAGTCAAAAGTTAGGAGAAAAAAGAAAGAAAAATGAAGTGAGGCGTGTGGGGTTCGAACCCACAACCTCTTGGATGGGTGAAGGAGAGAGGAGAAAATGAAATAAAGAAATAATAAAATGAGGTATGTGAGAATCGAACCCACAACCTCTCGGATGAATGAAGAGAATTAAGGAGAAAAATAAATGGGGCTGTGGGGAATCGATCCCACACCCTCTTAGTCTAAATGAAGGAATCAAGTAAATAAATAAAAAGAAAAGAATGTTTGTGAGGGGATTCGGTATTGGGTCAAAGTAAATAAATAAAAAGAAAAGAATGTCGGTGAGGGGATTCGGTATCGGGTCCCTCAGGCTTAAATGTTTGAGACAAAATTCAAGGAAAGAAGGAAAGAAAAGTGTAGTTTTGGGGAATGGATCTCGGGTTCCCTAGACAAGAAGTTTATGACAACAAAAATCATAAAGAAAATCAACTAAGTTTTATACAAGGGATTTGCAATAGGGTTCCCTTGCCCAATTCCATATTCACGTAAGTCTTACGTGATAAAATAATTAATGCATGTTGCTTATAGGAATCAAATTTGAGACCTTGGCATGCTTACAAGATGAATAAGTCTTGTACCACATAATCTTTGGTAAGTACGAGTCACGTAGACGAATTATGAATGAAGTCTCATGGCTTGTACGTATGCATCCATAAGTCCAG
This sequence comes from Solanum lycopersicum, assembly GCF_036512215.1. Taxonomy (NCBI): domain Eukaryota; kingdom Viridiplantae; phylum Streptophyta; class Magnoliopsida; order Solanales; family Solanaceae; genus Solanum; species Solanum lycopersicum. The sequence goes on from NC_090803.1 coordinate 38,643,629, forward strand.
CGTACGTTCAAAAGTAACTGAACCTAAGATGTATGTAATGAAATGATGTGAACCGAGGAGGGTTAAGTAAGAAGGTGAAACACACTAAAAGGAACATTCACGTAATAAGGTGAGTAATTATGTTACACTATGATGCTAATGAAAATAGTGACAACATGATAAAAGGCTAGTTCAAGTGAGACAAGCTGCATATACGCCTAAAAATCAATGTCAATAAATGAAATTTCTAAGAAAGTATATTTATAGTAAACGATGAATAAGCAAAGAAAGAGTGTCTACATAAGGATAGGCTAGTACAAGTGAGACAAGCTGTATCTACGCGTAGAATCAATGTCCCTTAATGTAAACTTCAAGAAAGCATATTTTTGTTATACGATGAACAAATAATGAAAGGTGAGTAAAGATGAAATGAAAAGATGTTAAGAAATAACAAGGTGTCACCATAATATGAGGCTAGTGTAAGTGAGACAATCTTTACCTACGCCAATATAAGGTCACCAAAATTACTCACCTAAGAGAGTGCTGAATATTAAGAGACAAGTCTCAATAACACTCTACATGTAAGTGTAAGGACAGTTTACACTTAATACTAAATGATGAGATGAGAAATCATCGAAATACTAGAAGCCAACTTCTATGATGTATGAGATGAAGGTAATGAAACTTTATACTGAGCACCGATAGGCTAGCTATGAGTTGTGATTCCTTCTTTCGGGAAGGAAGAGGTTAGTGTAATTCTCATGAGATGAGACTGTCCGTCAAGACGAGTATGTGTCTCCGTAAATCTACTAGTCTTTGAACTATGCTGCCAACATAGGAACTAGCCAGTGGTTTCCACCTAAGCAAGCTAGGCATGTTCTTGGTTTCACCTTGGACAGTGACTTCACCTCTTTTGATCTGGGGAAGACAGCGTATTTCATGATGCTCACATGATCTATTTCGGTTAATGTTAAAGTTCCCAAAGAAAGAATGAGGCTAGCCTCATGTAATGCACAAAATGAATTGAACAATACAAATGGTGTTTGGTCAGGATAATCAAGCGGTGAACTAGACTTATGTAATGACAATAGGTCATGCTTAGTCAATGCACAGTGAATCCAATGAGAGTCTTAAACTACATCCTAGGTTTAGCTGGTGTTTACACTAGCCTATTAATGAAATGAAATGAAGTACATATGAATGAATGAAGCAGACTCTGTGTTTGCTAAAGAAGGATCCCTAGTTAAGGTCCCATGTGTTGAGCCCTCATTTTGGTAAGTCATAATGTTAAGTCCATGATTCCAAGGTCTTATGGCATATGAACGAATAAAATAAAATATGATGTGCTATATGCAATATGTTATGTCCTATATAAAATATATTATGTGTTGTGTGCAATATGATACGTATGATGATATATTTAACTCTCATGGCATGATTTTCCTAATCCTATTTTTGCAAGTCCACTGACTTGACTTTCCATAACTCATATAGTGAGGAGAGAGCTTTTCTAAATAATGCATGTCCATGGTGTGTGATTGCGTTTATCCGTACTTAGTACAAGTGTTTACTAATTACATATATTTTCTACTTTAGGTGCAGGTGCAGCTGGACGTTAAAGTGTACGAGTCGACACAAAAGTTATCTGGACGTGGATCTTTCATCCGGATTTTGTAGGCCCTCATGATTCCGAGGATGCTTACTTGTTTATTCTAGCGTATACGTAGGCATTAACTAGAGGAGTATGTTCCCCTAGCACTTCTTTCATATTTACTTTCAAATGTTGTATTGGTGCCATTTTGGAAACTTTATATTATGACTATATCTTTCATTTGATTATCTTGATTTAGATGGTTGTTGTGAACGCTTATGACTTTACATTGATATTAATATACAAGATCAATGTTTTCTAATATAAAAGTTAAGTAAGCAAAAGTTTCAAATATTTTGATAAAATTAACCTAGATGAAATAACGATGACATAATATGCTTGTCTGCGACCTCTGAGAGGTCAACAACGCTGGTCTTATCTGGGATCTAGATTTTGGTCGTGACATACGACTCCCTCGGACCACCCTAAGGGTCCCTAAGGAGGAACCAAATGTTGGACAAGGAAGCTGTCCAAAGCAGCGTGCAGAGCAAAAAATTGGATGCCAACTCGCGTGAGCGCCTTGCACTGAAGAGGCCTATGCATTGCTCGAGTGGCATGAGGATCACTGCCTTAAAATGTTAAGGGTCAAGAACAGAATCTCCCTCCGTGATGCGCAACCAAGTCCCAGATTTGGCTGCGTCGTTTTAAAGTCAAATTTGAATTTGGAAAAGTGTCCAAATGGTGTAGGGGTCTTTTGGGAAGTTTATGGATCATTTGTGGACTGTTTTAGGTCACTTTAAACCCCAATTCACCCATCAATTCAAATCCTATAGATCAAATAAAAAATACCTCCAAAGCCTTTATCCAAAACCATCATTTTCAAGAAGCTGCAAGCTCCAAGGAAGAAAACCTAATATTTCAAGTTTCTTCACCAAATTTTATGGTTTTCTTCATATTAAGATATGCTAGTCATTGTTGAACCTTCTTTCATTCAAGAAGTCACTTCAAAGAGATTTCAAAGAAGATTTCAAACTTCAATTACCTTTATTCCTTGAGTCTAAGTATGGGTCTTTACATGAAACTGTTTCAATAATCAAGATGAGTTGTTTTTAGTGTTAAATGATGATTTTAATGTCAAAACCCCAACGAAATCACGTTTATGCTTTTTATCAACTTTTAAATTATGAAATGGGTTTAATGAGCATGATTAGAGAATGTTAGAGATATGCTTTATTTATGGTTATATTATGTTTTAGCTACTGCCCTAAGGTCTATTTTATGATGAATTATCCGATAAATGGTGAATAGGTGGTGAAAGATTGGATGAATGGTAAGTGACTTATCTTGTTTAGTTCTTATATGAAATGTTCTTGAGTGGTATGACCCAACTTTGGTGGCGGTGTTTATTTGAAGTATATGAATATAAATTTGCATATACATTGGGAAAGAGGCCATGAAGGCATATATGTGAATAGGATGATAACAATGTTTTTCTTGTAGATGTGCTTTTGAAGATTGTTATTTGAAGGATGCTAGAGGTTATGTCTAAGTGAATTATATGTTTATGTGAAGCATGTTAAAGTGTGTAATATGATGAATGAATATGTAAGAACGTTTAGATGTCAGTCTTATGAAAATGGTGATTATGTGAAAGGTGTGCTCACATGTACACACACACCCTCACACTTTGAATGAATGAAGTTAAAGAATGTGAATGAAAAAGGGGAGTCTTTGGTTGGACACTCTTCATTAGTTGAGATGAAGTGTTCAGTAGCAACCTCAGCACCTCCCAAGAGCTTTCAGAGATAGGTTGAGGGATGGATACCCTTCGTGAGTTGAGATGTGGTATACAATAAGTTATTCCTTAATCCATAGTAATCATTGTTTAAGAATCAATGGGGGAATGATGCTTAGCACCAAGGATTTGAAGAAGGGTTGGGTACACATTGTGATTAGAGATGTTGTACCCAATGTACCTCGTGAGATAATTACTCCTCGTTAGTAGATAATGAGTTACATAGAAGCAATCTCCTTATCTATGAAATATGGGCCCGCATAGGTGTATCTATTGGACAATCCATGTAAAAAGTCTAAGAAAATGACCCTACCCTAGGAAAGTGGGGATCCCTCATACGATAGGGGTTAATATCGGGATTCATTTCTATCTCTCATGGTCTATGTCAGTTAATGCTATCCCCCACAAAAGAATGTAAGGAAATAAGTCTCCTTAAGAGTGTACTACTTAGGGTAGTGATGGTATGAGACACTATTTATCAATTGCACAAGTAGAAACTTGAAAGGGGAGTCTTGGTGTGTCTTTATTTTTACTGTATAAATGTGTTATTATGTAATGAAATGAAGTTATGTGGATTAATGTCTAATGTTCAGAAAACATGTTAAGATTATGTGTTGTATAAGGATGTTATGAATGATGAATGTAGTGTACCTGACCTCGTGGTATCCTCAAGGAGCTATTCTCACATTGAACTTTGTGTAACATACAAGTCCACTTGGGGAAGGGTACTTGTGTGAAGTTCTAGATTCAAGGAATGTTTCTCTAATGTTTAGTTATAGGAGTGTGGACTTGTTATCGATGTGAAGTAAGCCTATAATGGATAGTCTTGAGGACCTCTTGGTGCGTAGTGAAGCAATTGTATGGGCAGTTATCTTATGTATACCTTTGTGAGTCTTAGGATAACCTTGGTTAGGGAAACTTGTAGGGAAATTAGTTCACTGTGAAGTTATATGAGTTCACTGTAATTCTCTTGAGTTCATTGTAAAGTGCCTCTTTGTGTTAATTTTTAGCAAATCCTTTCCTATGCGCTAAATGATGAGTTATGTGTTATTTCATTTATATACTCATGAAAGTTTTACTTAATTGACATGAAAGCTTAGTTCTACTATAACGTCCCTTTTTGCATATTTTTGCATGTGCCATATTTAATACAAGGTTTGTACTGACCACATACTTTTCTATACTCTACATGTATAGGTTGGAAGCAAGTGGAAGTCTAAAATGCAAGCATTGGAATCGACTCTCTCAAGACTAAGTATGCCCTCATATATTCGAGGTCATAATCTTTATTTCTTTAGTTTATCCCTAAGATATTTAAGTTGTTTTAAGCTGGCTAGTGACGATGAGACTTGTTTCTTTGTAGTTCATAAAAGATGTTTCTTATTATCGTTGGGAAAAGTTTTAATTCCGCACTACTTTTCATGCTCTACGTAATGAATGATAGCAAAGAGGCTTGTGCAAGATCTCAATGAGGTCATGTACTCCTTGTTCCGACCTAAGGGCTGCCCTAACTTCTAGGGTTTACTTGTTTGTCGTTACAATTACTCAATAAAGGAAATTACTTTGAAAATTAGTTTAATTGATTGGTAATTGTAATTCTAACAGGAGAGTTAAATAAGATGTAATATTAATTTTAGAAATTATATCGAGGAGTGCGATTATAAATATTTAGTGGAATAATTTCTACTTTATGAAAATATGATTAATCTGTTCTTTAGATAATAAATATTGTAATAATAAGCATCAATTAATAAGTTTATGGTCCCTATAATGCATCACTAATTCACCAATTATAAAAAGAAGAAAAAAAGTGTTCCAAAATAAGAAGTAATTTTTATTATTCTTTTCCAAAGAATCAATTATTTAATTTAATTTTTTTAAGACATAGAACAAAAGAGTAATATAAAAATGAAGACATGAAGAATATCTGACAAGAGGATCAATGTGAGATAATTTTATTTCTTTCAAGTGTTCACCAAATCTTCAAGTCTATACAATATGGATCCATATGCCTCTATTTATAGTGTAAATGAAATAGTGTAAATGACCAAATAGCCATTTGTCTTCAAAACCACTTGTTATTTCCCTCCAAAAAATAAAACCACTCTTAGTTTTTTCTTTTTTATTTACTCTCTCTCTTACTTAACATTTTTTGTTACTTTACTCTTTTTCTTATTCTTTACTTCACTCATCCATTTATTTTATTTTGTTGATTCATTTGTTGCTCAAGATTTTACATTGTTATATTTATATAACTTTTACAAGATGATTATGAATAGTCAAGTAAACAAAGTACTGGAATGATGTTTTGGGGTTAGACGAGGATGATAGTTTGTTGTCCCAAAATATAAAGAATTCTGATGGTTCATACGATGGGCCTGAATCATATTTGCATAATAATGATGAAGATATGATTAACATGCTTTCTTAAATAATTAATCAATCGGAGCAAGAGGTATCAATAAGTGCTAGTGATGGAGAGAAATATGAAGTTGAAGAAGAAAGTGATGAACGACAAGATTCAACTAAGGATGATAATTTTCCAGACCAACAATATATAGTAGACCCTATTGTAGGTATGTTCTTTTCTAGTGTTGAATCTCTTTGCATTGTATAAAGAACATAGTCATTTAAATTGTTTTGGAGTTGTTAAAAGTATTCAAAAAAGAGAGGTTGTGAATACGCTAGGTATATCTCATTTGCTTGTGATAAGAGTAGAAAACCCACTGCTAAAAATTCTAGTAAAGAGTGGATTGCAAATGTAGAATTAATTTTGTTGTGCTTCCCTGATGGTTCGTATCGGGTAAATACAGTTACGACCGAACACAACAATGTTGAGGAATTGTCATGCGATGGTGCTGCATTTCAAAAATTCTTTGCTTCAATGCAGATCAAGGACAATAAGTTTTTTTATGTAATTGATAGGGATAATGTTGGTACACTTTGCAACGTAGTGTGGGTTCATACACATTGCAAATATGTGTATCAAAAGTTTAGTGATGTTGTTTGTTTCGATTCAACATACTTGCTAAGTCAATAGAGCATGCCGTTTGCATCTTTTATTGGTGTCAATCAACACAAACAGGATATTCTTTTGGGATGCGCTTTTCTCACAAGTGAAGATATTGAGACGTTCAAATTTGTTTTCTCGACTTGACTGGCAGCATTGGGAAATGCACCTCCTACTTCTATCCTAACTAATCAATGTGAAAGTATAAAGGTAGCAACTACAATAATAATTTCGGACACCATCCATAGGTAATGTATTTGGCACATCATGACAAAGCTCCCTGCAAAGCATAAGGGTGTTTGGGACTTTAAGATTGATAAGTCTGAATTTAAATCAATAATCTATAATAACATTACTATCAACAAATTTGAGGAAAAATGGGCAACCTTCATTCAAAAATACGACTTTTAGCATAGACTATGGTTTCATAATATATACTTGAAGAAGGAAACATGGATCCCTATTTCCTTAAGCACTACTTTTGGGCTGGCATGATTTCGACCCAAAAAAGTGAGTTAATGCATTTAGTTTTTGATGGTTATATATCCAAACGAAGCTCTCTGAATCAGTTCGTTGAGCAGTATAATATAGCCTTGCGGTATAAATATGAGAAGGAATTTCAACCAGAAGCTAACTCACAGAAAAAACATGCTGTGTGTTTTAATGGTTTTGAGTGGTATTTACAGCTTCATACCTATTATACTCAACCTTTTTATGTTGTCTTTGTAGCAGAGCATATGAATTTGTTGTACAACTTTGAAATTGAAAGACGCCATGAATTCAATGTCTTGGAGGGAGTTGAGAAGTAAATTATTCCATTAGTAGTGATTTTCATTGAAATAGATTTGTTTACATTGTGAAATATCGCCCACACAATCAATAACTAATTTGCAATTGCAAGAACTTCCAAAGCGAAGGTGTTGTCTACTAGCACATTTTACAGACTATGTCTCATTGTAGAATTAAAATGCTTCATGATAGATATGTTCTATGCTGGTGGAGAGGATAGTAATTCGTCCACACATAGCCAAATTCATTCATGGAGGATATCCAATAATGACGGAAGAGTGCAAGAAGTACAATTCCTTGAAGAATTTATTTGATAAGAATTGTAATGTTATGTTGGACAACAACGCTAATGGATTTCAAAAATGTTTTGGAAGGTCATTTAAATACATATTGTAATTGGAATGAATACATGGCAGTCCCTAGTGTTGGTGATCCAGGATCACACGAAGATGCAACATTTGTTAGAAATCCGAGGAAAGTTTGAACATGTTGAAGGCTACCGAACAATAGATTTAGGAGAGGTGGTTGAAGGAGGACTAGAAAATATTATTATGCAAATCAAGAGTGTGTGTATAGTCAAGGTGGGTGGTGGGGGTAGTAGGAGACATAGTGGAGGTAGAAGGGCTGGTAGAGGTGGTCGAGGTGGTTGTATAAATACATAGAATAATAAACATTTCAAAGTAGTTTCTAGCATTAGGGAATGGAATATAAAATTTTTTATTATAAGATCAAATTGAATAACACACATAATCCACCATAACAGCAGAAGAAATTTATTTTAACTCTACTCAACCCGGATCTAGATTAAGTCAATTACTATTCATTGGGTCGTCTTATTGTTGGGCCTCTTTGTGGTTTAGTCACAGGTTCAACAATTCAGCTATATTTTAAGATATTCGCGTTCACCACAAGTTCACCACTTTGCGTCCTAACATCTTATAACAAGAAAGTCACCCTGAAGTTAATGATATGAAGAGGATATATTGTTATTTTGAATCCTTTAATAAGGGTCCCCTTGATGAAATTGTAGAAAGGGTGGCTTTCAAGTCATTCAAATATTTAATAAATTTAAGACGGAGGTATGTAATTTTTTAATTTAAATCAATTGTTTACATTCATGTCTAACAATCTAAAGTATTTTTATTCAGCTACAAGTTTATTTAATGAAATAGTAAGTGAATGGTGGTTTTACAAGAAACTTTTCCTAGACGATGTCCCACTTAGGTTATTATTGCACCGAACATCAACAAAGGTCAAAACCTATGATTCTTCTTGAACATGTGCATTGAATGTGGAAATACAGAATCCATGCTTAGAAAAAAAGTGGTAATATCATTAATTAAAATATTATATGTTGCATTCGATTCATTAAATTCCTTCTAAAGTAATGGATATGTTTTTTTATTTTAGAAGATGTTTTCAACTAAGAAGATTCATATGGTGCAATCCCATTACTGGAGCAAGCATCATGAACATATCACATCGTTGCATCATACGCGATTCCCAAATTCTTAGTATTCTTAGGGGGTGAATATAGGAGAAATAGAATAAACACTATTGGGAAAATGAACTAATGCAACACAAAAAAAAGAGTAACAATGCATTCTTGAAAACTTTTCGATAAATGTTAAGCGTATTGTGGATTTTGAATCGTTTATTCATTGAAAAACCTGGTCCTTGTTGCACAAATAAGCATTCATGTGAGCTAGGTGTCCATTGTTACAGTTGTAGGATGGATGAAGAAATTACGTTATTTTATGAAGGCTAACATTGATTCAGATTTTTAATGTCTTTTCTTCAGCGTGTTGTTGCTACATTTTTTACGGTTATTTAGTTTTGTCATTGTTTCGTACTTTTAAATGATTCTATGATCAATTTAAATGTGACAATACATATCGTAGAAGTTGAAAATAATTTTTTGCATTAAAACAGAAAAATAAAAAACAGACACAACTCATGCATCATGCAATAAAAACAAAACAAAAAGGGAAATTAAACAACAACTAGGATCTCAGCTAGCGTCCTAGTGTTGTGCCAATAAACCTACAACTGCAAGTTCTTTTGGCAACCCATCTTCTCCTGGGACCAACAAGAACCATAAATTCTCTCCCCCTCTCGAGCTACGGGAGTTAATTCACAAGTTCCATCGGCACTAATAGTGAAATAGTGTGCTGATTTTGGAACAACCTTCTCATGTATCTCGAATGTTTTGGCGAGTATAGGATTATCCATTAACAACATCATCTCCACCCACCTATTCCCTTTCCATGAATTTATCCATTTCATGAGCTCGGCTACCTCATCCTCCATCTTCTCACAAGAGTCCCATTTCAAGTAATATAATTTTTTCAGAACCTCCAAAAAGGTCGATAATGACATTGCCCTTCTTTTTTATTTTGGTGTTCGGTAGTTTTCCTTTTTTTAGGAAGCTACTATAAATTGCTATTTTGAATGTTATAAGTGTGAGAAATACATTAAGCGAGATTCTCTTTTTATAGTAAAAAAAATTGGATCAAAATATAAGGGGTTTAGATAAAAAAAATGCGGAATCATATTGTAAGATTTTCCAAGTAATTATTTCAGTATTCTCTAATTATATGTCAAAATAATGATAAATCAATTTAATCACTAATATTGTAAATTAAAAAATAAAAGGGAAAGGAACCTAAATTAGTGATTGGATTTTTTCTGTCTCTAATTAAATCTATTTGGGGTTACCGACCACTTCATTTTAAAGATAAATCAATTTTAATATAAGAAACATAAAAAATAATGTGTATTCAAGATACATTTTTATTGGAATATAAATTAAAAGTTCATGTTTATAAAGTTTTTAAAAATAAAGAGAATGATCAAACCTACACTCGAAGTTGTTACCTAGTTTTTAATTTTTAAATTTATTACCATTCCCGCTGCAATAGCATTTATTTACAATAAATAAAAATAATTTCTTTATTTTTAATCTATGTTTTACAAAAAAATAATAATTTAATATTAGTTTTAAATTTGAGACAACATAATTTGTCTTTAAAAATTTGTTAGTCGAGAATATTGTAGATGTTAAGTCTAATTAAAAGTACTTGATTGTACCTACTAGTTGTTGAAAAGACTTGATTTGATGAATGAAATTTTCTCCCAGTTTTTCTTTTGTAATCCAAATCCATTAATTAACTATATTTTTAAGAAAATAACAAAATAAAATCTTATGTGTATTTGAAAATCATTTTTCATACGAATAGAACATCGAGCTTGTTGGACAATTAAGAAGTTGAACTTGGAACCTGAGCTAGCCGGTAGAAAAAGAGTGAACCAGTTGCATGAACTTGAAGAGTTTCTACACCACGCATATGAGAATGCCAAGCTATATAAAGAAAAGAAGAAGAGGTGGCATGATAAGCACATAGTAGCCCGAACCTTTAATCCGGGAGAGAAGGTACTACTCTTTAACTCTAGACTTAGGTTATTCCCCGGAAAAAACTAAGGTCGAAATGAAATGTTCCCTTTGAAGTTGTAAGAATGATGCAACATGGGGCTGTGGAACTAAATGGAAAGACTGGTTCTACGTTCTTGGTGAATGGGCAAAGAGTAAAACATTACTTTGGTGTTGATTCGGATCTTGATCGGGATGCTATTGATCTAAATGATAAATGATCGAAGCTGCATCGTGCCGCGACATTAAATCAATTACTACATGGGAGGTAACCGTGAATCCTATGTAAAATGTAGTAGTCTCGTTTAATTTTGTAAGTTTAGCTTAATTTTAAATTCTTAGGTGTAGTTTTTTTTATGCTTTTCTAGTGTTAGTTCAATAGTACTTAAGATATTAAAACAAAAAATGCAAAAAGATGATCATGCCATAAACAAATCTAAGGTGCTGGTTGGGAGGCAACAACCATTATTAGGTCACGTTGTGTGGTTGACGTGCAGGTCAAAGGGGAAGAAAGTGCCCAGAAATAGAGGAAATATGTATCCATATGGTGTTTTGATAAAATCCAGATGGGCCATGGCAAAGGAAAAGTTCATAGGCTCATTTTTGGCGCACTGGTAGCGTGTCAATCCCCTAACGCGAGATAATAAAAGGAAAACACCGACGGCAGAAACACAAGAGGCACGTCACGCCAAACCGATTTGACTGAAGCTTTGTTTGAGCACAATGGCAGCCTTTTGAGCCAGGCATGTTGACACAAGATGGGTGCATTACGCCAGGCCTCTTTGACTTAGTCCTGGTTTGGACGTACTTGTAGCGCGGCGCGCCAGCCTGATGTATTACTCCAGAAGTTCCATGACTTAGTATTTAGATTAGACTATTGAAAAATGATTGAAATAATATTTCCCGACCTATATTAGTGTAATGAACTTAATTAGAAAAGCATAGAGCCAAAACGACAAAGAAAGACCTTGACGTCCGAAAACTAGCTAATTTTAACTAGTAGATGTCCCTATGTTTGGTGAAGGTTTGGGAGTATCAAATAATGTACAAAACTTGTAAAAAGACTTTAAATAGGTAATATGTAGTATAAAGGGTCCAAATGTCCGGTAACGATAACCCAAGCACTACCCAAAGGGTCCTTGAAGAGGACTCGAACATGGGCGAGCATGCTGCCAAAGAAGCCTAGCACAACAAACACGTGGAGGATTAAAATTTGCCTCGATATGCAAAGCCTCCACGAGGCTCTCTATCTCAACCTGTATTTTCAAAAATAAATGTGAAATTGACCCTGGACCTCATCAACTTCCCAGATTCGTTTGCATCGTTTTTAAGTCAATTTAACTTAACAAAAAGACCCATTCAAGTGAGGGGCAATTTTGGTATTTTAGGGGATGAGTTTATAATGATTTTAGGTCAGTTTTAGACCACTTTCACGCACTTCAAATAAGAGTAAATAAATCCCTATCATCTCTCTAAAAAAACTCTCTCTATGGAAACTCCATTGAAGAAAAAGAAAAGCTTGGGAAAGAACATAAAGACTATTTGATTTTCATTTAAAATTCGTGGAATAATCTTCAATAAGGTATGGGGTATACACTCTTTGTATTCCTTTTCCCAAGAGGTCTTTTCAAAGATTATTTTTCAAGAATTCAACTCCTAGGGTTCTTACTCTACAAAACGGGTTTTCTTCCTAACTCAAGATTTATGACTAATGATAAAAAATAAAGATTTCCTATGGTTAATTAAGTATGTATTGTTGGGTAATTAGTTTGTAAGGTTTCATGTTTCGTGTGAAGCATTTTCTTCTTTAAATAATTGTTTTATTGGGTTATATTTATCACCTGATGACATGTAAACGTTGGGATTGGAAATATAGCTTGAATAAACTATTTAAAGAAAAATTTCATTATCCTTAACTAGGAATTGATCTTGTATATGATTTGAAGGGTTGGTATTAGTTATGTTATTGAGTATTTGTATTTCTTATGTTGTTAGATGATTATTGTAAATTGAACATAAGTTCTTAATGAAGGTTCTTGAAAGCAATGAGTACGTCTTCTGAAGTCGTGAGTACTCTATTATGTTTATGTTACCCTATAAATGATGTTTCTATGCAATTGAAGTATGTATGATGTTTCTATGTATATATGTTGGGCTATGAATATGTTAAATGTGGGATCATAGTAAGGATATTATATGCAATTTAAAGATATTTATCTTGTATACCTTACACACTATGATTATGATATGTTAATCTCACAAATTAAGGGTTGTGATAAAAGGAAATCATCCTAATCTTAAATAGCTTATGATCATGTGTGTAATAACTCTAAAATGACTTGGGTGAAAGTAGAGTCGAATATGTTTATCATGAGAGTCTAAGGTCCTAAAATGGTTTATAATGTGGTAATGAGGAAGTGTAAAGATTTAGGTGAATTTGAAGTCAAAAATCAAGGGACGACCAAGACGTTCGACGACTAGTCACCTATATGTGTTATGTGTTTTTATGTTCTCATGTGTTTGAGTCATCAGCTTATGGGGTCCTTTTATGAAATATAGTAGTGTGTAAAGGCAGTGTGTTAAGTTTCATTTAGTTTAAAGGTCAAGTACGCCGTGCCATGACATGAGAATGCCTAACTTCTAAGGTATACATGGGGTCGTGACGAACGTGGTATCAAAGAATAAGTTATGAAAGTGGTCTTAGGAATCCAAAAGTCCCATCAAGTCACGTCTAGTAGAGTCTTGACCATCGCTGTGAGTTGCGACACATCTACATGTGAGAGACTATAGGACGATAGAGTTTCCCTTCTTTTCTACTTTTATGTCGTGCCGTAGAGTACAATTTTTGAGTATTCTTTTTCTTATGGTTTTCCTTCTATTATAGGATAGGAATACAAGGAGGACACTATCTTGGAGAGTTGAGGAGTATGATGTGAATGAGGAGATTCCTCCTCAAGTTTAGAATGTTGAACAAGTTCCTCAAGGTTTTCAAGTCCCTATTGTGGGTGGAGGTAATGAGGTTTCGGTGGTTCCCCCAAAAATGACTAATGGGGAGATCAGCGAGGCCTTACTTACTTTAGCTTGAGCTTTGACTACCCATGTGAATATGGGTATTGGACTTAGAGTTAATGTTGTGGAGAGCACTATGACATCTAGATTGAGAGATTGTTTGAGGATGAATCCTCCTATTTTTCATGGATCTAAGGTGGAAGAGGATCACCAAGAGTTCCTAGATGGCGTGTACAAGGTGTTGAGTGTAATGAGGTTGACTTATTGGGAAAAGGCGGAGTTAGCTTCGTACCAATTGAGGGAGGTTACTCAAGTGTGGTACACTCAATGGAAAGATAATAAGCCTGTTTGGTTGGGTCTTATTAAGTGGGAAAAATTTAAGAAGCTTTTCTAGGAAAGTACTTTCCTCGTGAGAGGTTGGAGGTAAAGGTAGAGGAGTTTATAAATCTCAAGAAAGGAAATATAAGTGTTGAGGAATATTTGTTGATGTTCTCTATATTGTCTAGATATGCCCCATTCCTAGTGTCTAACACTAGGCATGAGATGAGTAGGTTTGTGACCGGGGTCACCGACCTACTAAGATAAGAATGTCATATGACCATGCAACATGATTATATGACCCTACTAGAATCATGGTTTATGCTCAATCCATTGAGGATTCTAAACTTGGTAGGATTGATAGAATCTTTAAAAGGAGTGGTTCAAGTTATCAATGTCAACCTAGGGTCAAGAAGAAGGTTACAACTCAAAAAGAACCTAGGGGTGCTAAGGTGAAATTTGAGAAAGGAGGTGGTTCTCAAGTTGGCAAGCCTACATGTGCTACTTTTGGAAACAGGAACTATAGGGAATGCCTATTGGGTACCAGGATTTGCTTTAGATTTTGTTAAGATAGACACAAAGTGAGACAAAAAAGGGATTTTCCTACTAGAGTTTGTAAGCAAGTTGCTCGTAACGTTTTTAAATATAATGCTCCAAACAAGAGGCATTTCTATGCATTCCATACTAGAGGAGCAAAGATGGATGAGGGTGATGACGATGATGGGTAAATTCTTATATTTCTTTAGTGATATGAGTCCCTTCTAAGTGGGGTAATATGGCTAGTAGATGGGATAGATGGTCATAGAAGCATGTTGCATGTGCACGGTATTTAGGTGTCTTCTTGGAATTGAATTTCATTAATTACTTGCATTATATAGTTCATGAAGTAATAATTATGTTGTAAAATGTGTTTAGATGATTTTTCTTGCATATTATCATGTTTCCATCATCAATTTCTTAAAAGTTGTATTTTTGGATTTGTGAAATATGTTCACTGCCAGGGTAAATCTGCTCAGTGTAAGATTTTTGAAAAATTAGATAATTCATTTTTTGGTTGAAAATTGTTTTAATTTGGTTAGAAATGATGTATATGAGCATTATAATGAATATAAAATGATTTTTGCTATTTAGAATGAAGGATGTGAGTCTTATGGAATGATGAGTCCTATATTTATTTCTAACTTCTTTTGTGTTATGGATCTCTTGATTATGTGAAATTGATGTTTCTTCTATATATTTATATTGTATAGTGTGTTATGTGGTACTGTTATGAGCTATTAGTTGAATCTCTACTCTTGGAAGTGTTCAGAGAGTGCAAGTGTAATTTGAGGACGAATATTGTCCATGTGGGGGAGATTGTAATACCTCTAAAATGACTTAGGTGAAGCTAGAGACTGACATATTTATCATGAGAGTCTAAGGTCCTAAAATGGTTTATAATGTGTTAGTGAGCCAGTGTCTAAAGATTTAGGTGAATTGGATGTCAAACGTCAAGGGACGACCAAGACATTCGACGACTAGTCACCTATATGCCTTATGAGTCTTTATGTGCTTATTTGTGCGAGTCATAACCATATGGGGTCCTTATATGAGATATGATAGTCTGTATAGATAGTGTGTTAAGTTTCATGAAGTTTGGTGGTCAAGTACACCGTTCCATGACTTAAGAATGCCCTAACTTCTAGGGTGTACATGCGGGTCGTGACAATGTTAATAAAAGGAGTTAAGATCCTATGACTTATGATAAGAGTTTTTGATAAATGATAACCTAATGGTTGTTCAACAAGGGATTTTATATTAGCACCGAGTTAACTAGATATGAGAGGTGTCCCTTCCCTAGGTTTGAAGGTAGGTTTACAATGACTCTCATGAAATAGAGGCTGCCATGTAACGTGTAACTATGGGTCTCTAATATATCTTCTAGTTCTTGAACTCTGTTGCCACCATAGGAATACTAGCTAGTGGATCCACCTAGAATGCTATGTTAATGTTTTGATTCTACTTTGGCCGGTAGACCACCTTCTTTCGGTAAGGGGTTTCATGACACTGGATTCCATGTTTAGATCACATGGTATAATGTCAGTTAAGGCGATTTTTCCCTTTGGTAAATTGAAAGGAAAGTAAGTGGACATTGACTAGGGTAACTTGAAGAGCCCACTTAGTATAGGTAGTGGTATGGTACTCTACCTAGACATTGCACAAGTTCACTCTAAGAGAAGTCCTAGGAGATTGATCTTATGTAATATGATAACATGAAATGTATAATGCTTATGATATATGATTTTAGTATTGTAACAACCCTAAAAATGGATATGATAAGTAATGCTTAATGTGTCTAGAATGCCTATGATTAGACCAGGGTTCACACAGATTGATGCGCGTAAAACAAGACCTCGGAACCCTTAAGACAGCCAAGCCAACTAACTTGGGGAGTTAGTTGAGCGAGGAAAGGTTGGTTCAAGCCATATAGGGCTCTCGAATACAAAGTTTACTCGAATGAGTCTTTACCGAACTTAAAAAGGGATAATCATAGTTTTGGAGGGTCTAGGGGTATAATGATCTTTTTCCAGGATATGGGTAGTATCTTAATTACACTAAATATATAATTAATTATTTAATTAATAAGGTGTAGGGGCATTTTGGAGAGAGAGGGCCGAAAATGGGCTCTTGAAGTGCAGCCTTGCTTCACCCATGTTCGAACCTAGGTGGAAGCAATGAATTAGATTTGTTTTAAGTTTAAGTTGGTAAATAAATGAAATTATTTATATTTATTGTTTATTAGATGATTTAAAATAGCAGGAAATCTTATTTTTAATTATTAATTAAATGTTATTTGACTAAGTCCTAAACTAGACTTCTAAGCCTAAAAAAACTTTTCTCCCCCACGCTCATATCTCTCTCACGTCTCTATCACTCTCATTCACGATATCTTTCTGCCAAAGTAACTTTCAAGAACAGAAAAATAAACCAAGTTCTTCACACTTGAAGAACTCACACGAAATCACAAGAATACAAATGTTAATCACACGTTAGGCAAAGAGAGGTTGTCCTTCGAGTGGTGTTGACATTGAGGAGACTTGGACGTGATCTTCGGTGAATTTTTTGGCAGAAAGTTGAGGTATTAACGTCAAAAAGGTATGTGTTCTCTTCTCTCTTGGTCCCTTTCCCAAGAGACCCCTTAAGGTTCAGATTATTCAGTTCGACAACTAGGGTTGTTCCCCGTTGCATGTCCCTGTCACTAGCTCCCAATGATTCGTTGGTTGGGTATGATTGCTTGTAGATTTAGGTGTATGCTGTGTTTTCGTGATGAATATGTTTTTGTTTGTGTATTTGAAATCGTATGAATGACAACCTGTGTATTTTCGGAACTATGTGCATGTGTGGACACAAATGTGACTATGACTAGGTTCTCGGCTTGAGGCTCCAAAATGTATAAAGTTATAGTTGTTATTTTACGTACATAAACCTATGATTGTGATGTTCATAAAAGATGATATATGGATGATTTATATAACAATGTCTTGGCTAAATGAATCTATGAAAAATGCACCCCAAAATGTGTTAAATGGTCTACAAATTACTCTATGAGTTCAAGTAAAAATAATGATGAAAGTGAGCCGAAATGTGACAAAAATTTGCAGCAACTTACATGTTAGTTTAGGCTAAATGTAGATAAAAAAATCTGAAAAATTAATTGAGTGAAAAACGAGGTGAGGTCACTAGGATTTGGAACCGCGACCTCACCCGTATAATGTCTCAAAATCGCAAAAGGGAAATGGAGGTCAAGGGGAATTGATCTCGGGTGTGCTGGCTAAAAAGTAAAGTAGAGAAGAATGAATAAAAAGAAATGTGAGGCATGGGAATCGAAGCGACGACCTCTAGGCAGCGAATAAGATTTAAAGAAATATGAAAGAAAAAGATATGGGAGGCGTAGGAATCGAACCCACGACCTTCTAGGCAGATTCAAGGGGGAATATTTAAAAGAAATTAAAGAGAGTCTGTGGTGGCTCGAACCGACAACCCCTTGGCCAAGGGAGAGAGAGTTTAAAGGAAAGGAAATTAAAAGAAAATGAGGTTGTGGGGGTTCGATAACACATCCTCTCAATCCCATTGAGGAAAAAATAAAGATAAAAACTAAGGGAAAATTAAAATGAAGGTGTTGGGGCTCGATCTTGGGTCCCCAAGTCGTGTGGACCAAAATACAATAAATGGAAAAAATTCAATTGTTATCTAAGGAATTTGAAATTGGGTTCCCTTGCAAAAATTCCGTATTTATACATAATCCATACATGAATTAAATATTCAAGAATAATGCTGCCTATTTAGATCGAAATCGAGATCTTGGTATACATAGAAGATGCATAAGTCTTGTACCACATAATCTTAGGAAGATATGAATCACTTAAACGAACGATGAATAAAGACTCATGGCTTGTATGTATAGACCCATAAGTCTAGCATACATTTAAAAATAAGTGAACCTAAGATGTATATAATGAAATTATGTAAACCTAGAAGGGTTAAGTAAGAGTGTAAAACACACGAAATGCAAAAGTGCATTGGCACATGATGAAATGAACAATGAAATGATGAAACCATGTAAGAGTGAGAAACACACTAAATGTCAAAGTGCATTGGCATATAATGAAATAAACATTCACGTAAAATGGGGTGAGTAATTATGAAGAGCAAATGTGCCAATATTAATGAATGTGGTGACAACATGATATGAGGCTAATGTAAAAGATGAGAGCAATCTCATATGAGCCTAAGTAAATGTTACCAAAACGTACTCACCTATGAGAGTGTAAAGTTAATGAGAAAAACAGTCTCTATGAACACTCTAATGAAAGTACTGAGATTAACACACTTAATACTAATGATGAGATGAGAAATCATCTATTGAGCTATGATGTCCTCATACTAGAAGACATCTTCCATGATATATGAGTTGAATGTAATGGAACTTTATACTGGCACAGATAGACTTGCTATGAGCGATGATGCCTTTTTTTGAGAAGGGCGGAGGTTCATATAACTCTCATGGAATGAGACTGTCGGGCATGCCGGGTATGGGTCTTCTTATAACTCCTAGTCTTTGAACCTATACTTCCAATATAGGGATCTGGGGGGGGGGTTTCAATTTGCATGTACACTAGCATATTTTGGGTCACTTTGGCTGGTGAATCACCTTTTTTTCGATGTGGGGGAGACATGGATTTCATCATGCTCACATGATCTATGTCGGTTAAAGTTAAAGTTCCCCATGAATGAATGAGGCCAGCCTCAAATGATGCACATAATGAAATGAATGATACCAAAGGTGTTAGGATACGATAATCAAGAGGTGATATAGACTTAAGCAATGACACTAGGTCATTCTTTATCATTGCACAGCGAACCCGATGAAAGTCTTAAACTACATACTAGGTAGTTTGTGTTTACACTAGCCCATGAATAAAATGAAATAAAGTACGTATGAATGAATGAAGTAGAATCTATGTTTGATAAAAAAGTCTCCCTAGTTAAGGTCCCATATGTTGAGCCCTCATTTTTGGGATTTCTTGATGTCAAGTCCATGATTCCAAGGTCTCATGGCATATGAATGAATAATATGAAAAATGTTATGTGCTATATGCAATATGTTATGTGATATCTGCTAGATGTTATGTGTTGTGTGCAATATGATAAGTATGATGATCCATTTTACTCTCATGGCATGACTTTTCTAATCAAAATTTTAAAAGTTCTCTAACTTTTCTAATCCAAATTTGGAAAGCTCGCCAACTTTCCTAATCAAAATTTTGCAAGTCTACTAACTTGTCTTTCCATAATCATGTTGTTAGGAAAGAGCTATTCTTACTCATGCATGTCCTTGGTGTGTGCTTGCATATACCCATACTTAGTACAAGTGTGTACTAACCCTATAAACTCTTTAATTTTAGGTGTAGGCATAGGTGGACGCTGTATCTACAGGTTGACGCTGAAACCATCCGGACGTGGAGCATTCATCCGAACTTGGTAGGCCCTAATGATTTTGAGGATGCTTATCCAGTATATGCTAGCTTAGTTATACGATTGATCTAGTGCAGTATGTTGCACTAGCTTTTCTTTCTGTTTTTGTTCAGACATTATATTGGTACCATTTTGGCAAGTATACATTTAATGCTATATTAAACTATTTCATTCATTTGACGATGTTAATGTTGTATGGATGTATTTTAAGAAACAAAAAGTTTCAAATTTTCTGATAAAATTAACCTAGACGAAGTAAGAATGATGTAAGTAGGATTTTCTGCGACCTCTGAGAGGTCAATGAAGCCGATCTCATCTGGGTCTAGACTCCGGTCGTGACAACTATTATATTGTGTTTGTTATGTTGATGAACATGTTATTTTTCTATATTACTAAAAATGGTGATGAATACCTATGATATACGTTCTATGAAGAAAAGTTATGGTCTACCATTTTGTTTACTTCATTAAGTGGTGTTATGGGGCTTCACATGATAGTTCCACTTATAGGCTTGGGATGGGATCATTGGTAAGTGTCTTCTATATTATGCAATACGATCTAATTAAAATGAAATGTGATATAACTTTATGATGATGTCTTTGGTTATGATCATGCTTTATGTTGTTGTGGTATTGATCTTGTATGTACTCTCTTGTATATGCATTAAAGGCTTTCAAATGACTTATCATGCTTTTTAAAGAAATGGTCTTTTTGGTGAAAATTCTTAAATGTTTATGTTCATATACCCATACTTAGTACATGTGTTGTACTAACCCCTTACTTTATATTTCTACAAATGTAGGGTCTGACCATAGAAGATTAAGAAGTTTGATTGAAGAAGCTTGGAACTCTTTCTCCAAGTATTGGTAGGTCCTCACGTTCAGAAATACTATCTTTTCATTATTCTAGCTTATGAAGATGTTAGTAGGTTTAGGAATACTCTTTATTCCGTTTTATGTTCTTTGGATTTTATTGTAGTAAGGGCTATATGGAATATTGACATTTTATTGACTAAGTCCAACTCATACTCTTTTGATGGTTTTTATGTCAGACAAGTTTTAGAATATCATATGTATTTTATCATGTTGTTAAAAGAGAATCCTAAGTAAGCTTCTATGTTAGAAGTCTATGTATACCTCAATATATGTTAAGCATGCAGTCTAAGTACACTTCAATATTATGCTAAAGTTTAAAAATTTCTGCATTTTTTAACTAATGACATGTCATGATGAACTCTAAGGGCTTGTCTGAGTCCTTTGAGCGGACAACGACGCCGATCGCGACTGGAGGGTATTATCTGGTTGTAAAAAACTTGGTATTAGAGCATTAGGTTCAATAACCTAGGATCGATGTCTGTATAAAACACATTATACGGTGTGTTGTTCATGGTTGTAAAGCACTCCACAATTATAAATGGGATGCTATGTGATGATTATGAAAATTCTCTTTCATTGGTAATCCTATGCCGTGCCTCTAGAGTTTTGACACTATGTGTCTTTTAGCATCTAATCACTTTATTGTTGTTAAAGGTGATGAACACAAGAAGAACAACCACGAGAAGAGTGGGAGAAGAGATTGCGAATGGGAGAGCTACTCCCTAAGGCAATCGAGTTACTCCCCAAGCGCAAGTCACTACAAATGATCAAGTTCTGGTCAATCCTCTAAATATAATGGATGTTGAGGTGAGGGTAGCCATATTCCAAATGGATCAAGCCATCACCACTCAAGCTCAATCCATTATAGCACAAGCGAACAGAGAGGTTGTTTCTCGAGAGAACCAGCATGCTAGGACTATGGCTAGCCGTCTGAGGGATTTTACGAGGATGAATCCTCCTATTTTCCTTGGATGAAATGTTGATGATTACCCCCAATATTTCCTTAATGAGTTCTATAAGTTTTTTTTCTATGGGGGTGAGTACTATTGAAAAGGCTGAGCTTGGTGCCTGTAATCTCAAGGACGTGGCTCAGACATGGTACAATCAGTGGAAGGATAATAGGGTTTTAGAAGGTTTTCCCGTGACTTGGGAGATCTTCAAAAAGGCCTTTATTAACAAATTCTTCCAAAGATATCAAAGGGAAGATAACAACTTATAGGATTTCATCAACCTTTGTCAAGGAGGTATGAGCGTTATGGAATACTCCTTAAAGTTCATTAAGATGTCAAAATATGTTTCCTCTTTGGTTTCCAATGTTAGGGATTATATGAGTTTTATGTAATAGGTGTGTCCGAAGAGATTGAACAATAAAGTAATGAGGACATACTTTAAACATGATTTAAATATCCTATAATCCAAGCTTCGCTCTCAAAATCACCTTCACCTATGAATCATTTTAGAGATAGATAGAAGCATGGAATTAGTACAAACACATGTAGTAAGTACGACATAATGCATAAAAATCATGAAAATAGACATTTATAGGAAACATGATTTTTGATTAAAACCTCATAGTATAAGCATAAGAACAACATTTAAAACCTTAGAAACACATAATATAATACTTAAGCATTTTATCATATTTTAATGAATGTTACAGTGAACTATGGCACTGTTATAGTGAATTCCTTCAATGTTACAGTGAAGTTCTTCAACTTCACAGTGAACCCTTTTAAGAATAAAATCCTCCCACTAAAAGTTATCCTAAGACTAGCTTAAGTAAAACAAAGAGAGACCGCCCATACACTCTCTATAGGAACACCTAAATGATCCTTAAGACCACCAATAATGAGATAAATATACTTACAATACACCAAACACATAAGCATGAGATCCTCCTACCAATCCCTTCACACACACTTAAGAGATCCTTTAGGATAGCTAGGATAATATCATTCTTCCTTAATACAATTACATACATATAATATGACATCATCCTCAAAAAGGTTATCAAAAGACTTACTTCAATAACTCAAGAAGAGAATGTTCATACTTGACCTTCCAAGATTACCTAATAATCCTTAAGACTACCTAATTAGATTATTCCTACTGAATCAACAAATCTCCCTAAATAGAGTCATTCTTAAGACTTATCTAGGTATGATATGAAGTGAACATTCTTATGCCCCTTCGCACCATAACTAGACAATCCTTAAACTACTCCAGGTAAGTAACTATTCATTTAACATTCTTTCTAACTTAAGTTATCATCTTCTTTAGTTCATTTAAGAGAAATTCATCACATAAAGACATTCAAGTAATGGTCTTGGAGAAGACCTAGGGACTTACTCACTAACATCTTCAAAGCATATTGTGCAATGTGTAGATAGAGTCCCATACAACCTCTTAAAGTTCATAGAACTTCTCCAATACTAGTAGGTATACGATCTGATGAGAATAGGAAATAACATACATAGACCATGGTAGCTAAGCATGGAATCCTGAGTTGTAACCTACTCTGATGAAGGATGTTCAACTTGCCAATGGTAATACTTGGACACATCCTATGTAGGCCCATGGTTAAGGAATATGAATGTTTTCTTTGCACTCTATATTCATTCTTATCTAGAGATACTTCCCTTACCATACTCTCACAGTGCTAGCCTTGATTCTCAAAGGGCATTTAACATAAAGGATCACATGAAGAGGTTCGATATCTAGTTCATAACCCAATTACATTCACCATATCAAAGAGGTCCCCTAGGGCTTCCTTTCAATGGCTAAGAGGATAGCTTAATGAACTTCCTAAGAATGATTTCATGCCATTTTAACCAACCAACCTTAAGTCCAACATTCATACAATAAGGATACCATTGTGACTTTCGGCTTGAAGAATATCAAAACCTTACAACTAGGTTTAAGGTTTCACATAAAGGACCTTCTTAGCAACATTTAAGGTCACAAGTAATTCATATATATAATAATAAGAGGCTTTAGCAAGAAATCTCATATTAACATTCATGCATGTATCAAGTAAGGGACACAAGTCTACTACATACGACACAACAAGACTTCACTTTATCACATACAACATATCATTCTGAAGAACATTGAAATAACCATTATAATATATAAGTCACCCTATACACTACTATAACATCATCAATATAAACCTCATAGACTCATATAGTCAAGTAGGAAGAATCATGCATCAATCCTAAGAATACACACATTAGGGCATAGTCATAGTCTAATATGATCACCTAATGTCAATAACAGAACATACTTTCGCATTACTTATAAGAAGATAGATATGATCATACACACATATTAACTACACAAACCATCATAATACATCAATTAGTGCCGACAAGGCCATGATCATCATAACACATAAAGTAGCACCAACAACACCACATTATTCACAAGTAAAGAACATAGCACCGGCACCATAAGTAGACCACACCAGTCACAACGTAATTCAAGACCTATATTACATAAAATAAAGAGAATAAGGGTAGAGTACCACTAATCCATTCTCACCACTTCAATCCATACCGAAATCATCCAATACAATCCCTAAAGGCCCTTACCCATAGCCATGATCATCAATTCAATACAAAAATCATAATACTCAATGAATCTTATACATCCATTCAATACAATTCTTACATCATTCAATAGCCCATAGAAAACTACACTACAATTCATAAGCATTGAGACAAGATCATAACATCCATCATATAGCAAACTTGAATAGATAATATTTTGCATGGGTTTATTAAGATTTTAGTTTAAAAATCATCAGATTAACATCAATTCAATTCCTAAACAATATTCCTAATGTTTTATGCAATCGCCCATGTCTAGATCATGAAATTGGACAAGTTCATCTCTGAAAACCTTAGAAATCTTTTAGAATTTCGGGCTCCTTGATGAAGAGAGTTTCAAGGATTAAAAATAATACCTCAATTAATCTAAACAACTAAATTTATTAAAAATCATCAATAAAATCTTCAATCAAATCCCATCCTTGAGTTTTGGCTTCAATTGAGTTATCGAGAATTTCTTAGAGAATTTGGGGTTTTGATTTTATAATAATGAATTAATCTAGGTAATTAGGACTTATAAACCCTCTTAAAATACCTATAATAACCTTAGTAAACCACCCAAAATCTTACTTGGATGTGGGTGAATTTACCAATTCACCCTTGCATATCACAGTAAAGCTGCGAAAAGACAAACCCATTGACACCTGGCCATCGACGTGTCGTCTCCCAACCAACAGACATCCTGTTGGTCCGTGGTATGGGTCACAGGCCGGTACTTGTAATATATTCCTCACACTCCTATGTCCTCACCAACCATATCCACCTATGGGTCATCGACCAGGTTACGCTACCGGCCGTCGATTTCCATCTGTAAGTTGGACTGCCTTAGGAAGTTTTGGCCACCATTAGGGGTCGTTCCTCAAGAAACCTTGGTTGGTCCTTGGAGATTCCCCCCCAGAAGTTTCCAACCCAAATATTATCGTATAAAAATTAAGGACCTCTCACATCAATTTCATGTAAGACGAACACATAAAACTCAACGAAACATGCTAAGACGCATTAGGTCGTTTCAAGGCAAACATTTTGAACGTCATGAACGTTCTTGGATGTTTGACCTCCAAACTTTATAATACTTGAAACAATGACTATAAATACTATAATAATCATATAAGGACCTCATTATCTCATGACCCACACATAAGCACATAAGAACACGTAAGGCACTTACGTGACCAGTCATCGAATGTCTTGGTCGTCCCTTGATGTTTGAATTCCAATTCACCTAAATATTTAAAAAAATACCTAATTACCACATTATAAACAATTTTAGGACCTTAGACCCTTATGTAATAAATGTTATGCTCTATCTTAACCTAAGTTGTTTTAGAGGTATTATAGATAAGCTTACCTCTGCTTCAGTGTTGACTTTATCAAGGGTAAATGAAGGATTTGTAGTATATTGTGATGCTTACCGAGTGGGCTTTGGATGTGACCTCATGCAACATATCAAAGTGCACTTATGCCTTTAGGAAAATCAATGTTGATGAGAAGAATTATCCAACTCATGACCTTGAGTTAGAAGCTGTAGTTTTTGCCTTGAAAATATGTAGACAGTACTTGCATTGGGTGCATGTTGATTTATTTACTAACCATAAAAGTCTTCATTATGTGTTTACACAAAAGAGTTGAATCTATTATAGAGAATATGGTTAGAACTTTTGAAATACTACGACATGAGTGTCTTTTACCACCCCGCAGGGCCAATGTTTTTGCGGATGATTTGTGTCATATGACTATGGGTAGTGTGTCTCAGGAGGAAGAAAAAAATAAATAACTTGTGAAAGATGTTCATAGGTTGGCTTAGGTATGTAGTTAGAATATTATCCAAATGGTGGTTTTACGGTCCATCATAAATCTGACTCATCATTAGTGGTAGAGGTCAAATATTAGCAACACCTATATCCTCTATTGATGGACTTGAAGAAACTGGTACTTGGTAAGCTCAATGAGTCATTATCCCAAGGAGGGATGGTGTTCTTAGGTACAAAGGGAGATTATGTGTACCAGATGTTGAGAATTTTAGGAATCAAATTTTAGAAGAATCCCATGGTTACCATTATTTTATTCATCCGGGTGCCACCAAAATGTATCGTGACCTTAGGAAAGTCTATTGGTGGTATAGTTTAAAAAGGGACATACCGGAGTTTGTTGCTGATACGCTCAAACTTACTTCTCAAATAAGAAGTAATGCGGTCGTGTCAAGTAAATAACCCAACTAGTGAGGTTGGGATCGTTCCCACGAGGAAAATAGTTTAGACTTAACTTCAATCTATTATTACTATTGTTCGGTCAATTACTTCCTTGGAAAGCAAAAACAATAAAAGGGAGGTTTCTATTTCTAAATGAATGAAAATAACTAACGAAATTGAAAGAGACACTTAAGAGCTTTGAATGTTTGAGTTTAATCAATTAATCAAAGTAACTAGGGTTTACGTGTTCCCCACAGGTTCATAACTTGATAATTCTAACTATAACAATTCTTTCCTAGTATGTTGCATGCAAAGTGATAAGTTATGTATTACTAAATCCTTGGTCCGGCATTTAGAAAATCTCTCTCCGCACCTTGGTCCAGCTACGTGTGTTGCTATCCTAACCCTTATCTTTACCTCATATTAAGCATCGTCTACGATATTTGACTAAGTTATTACCTCGTACCAATAAATACTAGCCTGTTAGATAGTATACACTAAATCTATGTTGATAATTCTTTTCCTATTATCTACCTCCTTGGTCCGGCATGTAGCATTAAGGTGAGTTCTAACGTTGGCCATCCGTTAAAAAGACTTCTAAGCGAATTAATTATTATAACATGGAAGACACTAATCTAGAATTGTTATTTTAGTTAGGTTTTATCTCATTATTTGCCTATGGTTCCCACAACCCTAGTTATGGAGTTTAGTTACTCATAGTCATAACCACAATATTCAAATATATTAGATAAGAATTGATGTACTTACTTCGATGAGAAAGAGTAAAATCCCAAAGTTCACTTGATTAATCAGCAAAAATCACCCACAATCAATGTTAAAAGTCTCAAGATAATCAATAATCTCTCAAAGATTCTACAAATTAATCAAGAGTCTAACACTAATACACAGAGTCTAACAATACACAGTCTAACTCCAAAAATAAGGTTTTTCGAACTATTTATAGAAAATAAAAGACCTAATTGAACAAGGATTCTATTTGCTGGAAATCTGTCAAAATGCGGCTGGGTCGACAGACCTCGCGACGGTTCGCCATGGTCACGACGGACCGTCATGGACTCCGTCTTCCCATACTTGTGCAATTTTTTCTTCTGATCTTTTCATTACACTCAACGGCAAGTATGACGGACCGTCATAGGCACAACGTTCCGTCGAGGGTCTTCGTTCCAAAACACTTAAAATCTTGGAATATGGGTACTGGGATTACTTCTCTGAACTTTATGACGAACCTGCAGGACAGACTGTCATAGACACGATGGACCGTCATGGCTCCATAGGTGGTCTATTATACATTTCTTAGCTCAAAATTTCCGCATTCATCTTTGGACTTTTTTCTTGCAAATAAAGAGAAACTTATATAAAAATTAGCACAAAAAGGCTTTTGGAAACACTAAACTTTAAGGAAAAAGTATTAATAATACCGTGAAAACATGGTATATCAATACCCTCAACTTAAATTCATTTTTTTCCTCAAGCGACGCACTATGACTCAATAAAGAATCTTTGTACAATAGTATCCATATTTATCCTTTCCAATCATTTGGCTATTAATCCCGATTAATCTCATCATATCGATGCATGCTATCACTATTAGGCTTGAATTATGTGGGATCAGAACATGACACAGACTCACCATGCACTAACACCTATCCTCTTTAATTTCTCACCGAGGTGCTAACAATTCCGGTATTGCAACTAGTGTCCTTACTTCAAAATAAAACCCTCATTTTTCACACAATGATTTCAGTTTGAGCATGAGGATTACTTTTCAACACCCGCTTTCTGAACAAATTCACAATCATTCATACCTATTGCCATAAGCTTTCCCTTATTTTCACTACCTTAAGTTCACTCTACAACCCTTAGGATCACGATAGGACTTTCTTAGCTTGTAACATAGGCTCAGGGTCAGGTAGGGTATATTTAGATATACTTTAGTGACTTTTTGCCCTCCTTGATATATCGGATAAACCTACCACTTTCTATCATTTCATCTCGCCTGTTTCTCATATTCTTTCACCTTGCTATTTTCTTTTCTTTCGTCATTTGTGTAAGTGACTCTCCTCTTTTCTAGCTTGTATTTCTTTATTATTTGTCTTTTTCTTTAATTTTCTTTCAACTTATCTTTGAGTCACTTTACTTTTGTTCTTTCTTTCTCTTTGTTCTTTCACCCCCACTTTAAGAGCATTCCTCATAATAGCCACCCTCAACTCATGGCTTTGCCATGAGTCAAGGTACACAATACCCAAAGTTGGGTTAGGGCCATAACGAAGG
Organism: Solanum lycopersicum; assembly: GCF_036512215.1. Classification (NCBI taxonomy): domain Eukaryota; kingdom Viridiplantae; phylum Streptophyta; class Magnoliopsida; order Solanales; family Solanaceae; genus Solanum; species Solanum lycopersicum. The sequence continues at coordinate 38,672,532 of NC_090803.1, forward strand.
TTGTTTACTACATTAGCCACCCTCAACTTATGCTTTTGGCATAAACTGAGGTGCACATGTCCAAGAAGGGACCAAGGCCAACACATTATTCCCAAAAAAGATCAGATCTGGTGAAAAAGAAAGGTCTAATTTAAGCTCAGATCATTTGGATCAAAGAAGAATAAATTTCATTTGGTTTTCGTTTATTTAGGCTAAGAATGAGCTATATTGAATAAGGGCCTATGATCCTTTCCTAATTGTCTGTTACAACTTACTTTTAGTAGGACGAACCAGGCAAGTTCTAGCTTAGTACAAATAGTGGACTATTAAAATTTCCTCACACTTACTTGATATCTCATCACGATACCAGATTATCAGACACCTAGTTCGAATTTTAGACTTAGGGTAATGCAATGGTGTACCTCTATGTCATGCGTAGAGCCACACATTTATCAGTTACAATGCCTAGTCGTGCATCATTTTCCAATTTATCAGGATATCATTTTAGCCATCATACTCCAGAATTAAACTATGTGCAAAAGATATAGACATGCCGGTTCAACAGAAAATGTAATCAGTCTTTTGGGGAAAAAGAACACAGGCAAGAAAACCACAAAAGAGGATAGTGAATTGGTCTACTCGGACTGCACCCTAGCACTCACTTTCCATTTACGCCACCCCCAACAAAAAAGACTTGCAATTGTCCCCATTGCATAAAAAATTTGAAATACAAGAGTGGTAGGTGAAGCAAAACTGGGGCGCAAAGCGTTAACAATCAGCACGAACCGTTGTCATTATGACGGTCCGCCGTCGATATCCATCGTGGGACACTTAAAAAAATGGAGACCCTTAAGAGAGGGGTCTCTAATCGTAATGACGGTTACGTAGGACGGACAGTCGAAAGTATGACGGTCTGTCGTAAATGTCCGTTCGATGACACTTAGAAAATGTGAGATACCATTAGGAATAGGGTCTCTTACAAGCAGAACGATTGTGCAGGACGGATCGTCGAGTGAACGACGGTCCGTCGCATGTGTCCGTTGGTGACTGTTGCAGAGTGATTTTCCTGCAGAATTTCTTAGTGATGTGCCAGCAAATTTAAAACCCATTAGTAGAAAATGCTACAATTACTAGAAAGAAAGAAAGGAAAAAAAACTATAAGTATTGGGTTGCCTCCCAACAAGCGCCTGATTTAACGTCGCGGCACGACTGAGGAAACTTGATTACTCAGCCTTCATCAAGATGGTATGCCTCTATCAGTTCATTCACCGATGCAGTATGCCCAAAATAGAGTTTTATTTGTTCTCTATTCACCTTAAACCGCACTCACTCCTTGGTTTTTAACTCAACTTCTCCATGAGGGAATACTTTGGTGATCAAGTAAGGGCCAGTCTGTTTGGACTTGAGCTTGCCCGGAAGACAAGGCAACCCAGATTTATCTAAAAGTACCAAATCCCCAACCATAAACTCTTGTCTTGCACTGTTTTCTTCATTCTCCTTCTTCATCTTTTCTTTGTGGGATATGGCTGATACCGATTGGAGCTCACCACTCTGCCTCATCGTCCTACAAATATTGAAGGTCGCTTCTTCATTGTTAACCGAAATTTCATCTGCCCCTTTTCCATATCAACTACGGCTCTACCTGTAGCAAGGAATGGCATCCAAAGAATAATAGGCACTTCAAAATCGAGTTCACAGTCAAGAATAACCAAATCTGCCAGAAATATGAATGACTCCACTTGTACTAGCACATCATGTAGTATCCCTATAGGCCTTATCACTGTTCGATCAGCCATCAGTAGCCACATCGCAGTGGGTTTTGGGTCACCCAAACCCAACTTCTTGTAAATCGAGAGGGGCATTAGATTTATGCTTGCCCCGAGATCAGATAATGCTTTCACAAAATGTAATGACCCGATTATACAAGGAATAGTGAACGCACCCGGATGTTCTTTCTTTTGCACGAGAGATCTTATAGCAATAGCACTATAATGATGCAGTCTATCATCATCCTCAAAAGTGATCAATCTTTTCTTTGTAACAAGATCTTTCATAAACTTGGCATAACCGGGCATTTGCTCAAGAGCTTATACCAAAGGGACATTGATAGAAAGCTTCTTCAGCATTGTTATAAAACACTGATATTTACAACCCTCGATCTTTTTCACTAATCTCAGAGGGAAGGGAGGTGGTGGTCTAGGCATGGGAATTACCTTCATCTCTCTTCTGCTTCACCACTAATCTTTACCACCTTATCATCATCCTTTCTCACCTTTTCCTCATTAGACTGCATAAGTGGGTCAATGGTTTGCTTACCCCCCCCCCCCCGAGTAGTGATTGCCATAAAGTACGCATCATTTTTTGGATTTTTGACAGTGTTGCTAGGAAGAGTGCCCGGTTGCCGTGTGTTCATTATCGCAGATAATTGGGCCATTTGCAGCTCGATCTGCTTAATCGATATTGCATGCGTATAGACTTTTTGCACAATACTTACTAAATCGCACCTTAACTCTTTAATGTGCTCATCACTAGCATCAAACCTCCTCATCATTTTGTGCAACATATCCTCAACTCCCGCCATACTATCTCCACCATTCCTAGGAGTAACTTAATGATTTTGAGGAGGGACATAGGGCCCATTCCTATAATTTCTATTACCGTAGTTACCCCTATTAAAGTTATTGTCGCAGTTGTAGTTTCCATCTTGGACATAATGACCCTCATGGTTGAAGTTACCATAGATTTGACCTTGGTTCCCTTGACCTTGGCGCCAATTATCCTGATTTGAGGCTTGGGAGCTCGGTCGGAAACCCCCCGTCTTCTCATTTACCGCAGGAGTCCTCTGCATAATAACATTCATCATTAGGAGGTGGTTGTTTAGACAAGTAGTTTACTGCATTTATCTTTTCTGCACTCCCTGTGACATGTTTTAGCACCAACCCAAGCTCAGTTCTTATCTGAGCCATTTCTTCACGAATCTCATCTTTGGCTAGGTTGTGAGTGGACTGCATAGCGAACGTGTTTCTCCCGGTATCTGACTTTCTAGTACTCCAAGCTTTATTATTTCGGGAGATTTTCTCTAATTTTTCAGCGATCTCAGCATAAGGACACTCCACATAATATCCACCTGCTATAGTGTCCAACACCGCTTTATTATTATCATCCTGTCCCCGATAGAAGTATTCCTTTAGTGACTCATCATCTACATGGTGATTTGGGACACTTCGCAAGAACGAGGTGAATCTATCCCAAGAACTACTAACTGACTCTCCTGGTAGTGCCACAAAGTTGTTCACTCTGTCTTTGTGGTTTAGTTTCTTGGAGACCGGATAGTAGCGTGCTAAGAAGACATCCCTTAGTTGGTTCCAAGTGAAAATAGAGTTATAAGGGAGCTCAGTGAACCATATAGCAACCTCTCTCGTTAGTGAGAGAGGAAACACTCTGATCCCTATTACATCTAAACCCAAATCAGGCCTCTCTACACAACTTTTACACACTGCCATTACCATAGCTATATGGGCATGTGGATCCTCAGAAGGTAGCCCTGAAAACAAACCTCTGGCAGTGTGCATTTGCATCAGGTTACTAGTTACCACAAAGGTGTGGCCTGTGGGTAGAGGAGGTAAGAAAAGTGGCCCATCCAAGTCTTCTATGTTATCATAGCCTCTGTAGTATGCTTGGGGCCTTGAAATGGGATTTTGTCCCCTCTATTGGTGTTCACCCGGAGCATCGGGTAACAACTGACCATGAACATCAACCAGAGCAGGGATGTTCTGGTTTGGATCATCATCATTTATTCCCAAGTTTCAATTCATATTGCATAGTGTACGCTCTAATTCGTGATCGTAAAGAAACAGGGGTTCTCTTCGTCTCCCTATATTTCGCATACAAGGAGGATGGTTCTGCACAAATCAAAAACAATAAAATAAATTAAAATCAAGAAAATATAAACTAAACTATAGTAATAAGTTTAAGTTAATCTAAAAGCTATAATCCCCGGCAACGGCGCCAAAATTTGATACGCTCAAACTTACTTCTCAAATAGAAGTAAAGCGGTCGTGTCATGTAAATAACCCAACTAGTGAGGTTGGGATTGTTCCCATGAGGAAAATAGTTTAGACTTAACTTCAATCTATTATTACTATTGTTCGGTCAATTACTTCCTTAGAAAGCAAAAACAATAAAAGGGGGGTTTCTATTTCTAAATGAATGAAAATAACTAACAAAATTAAAAGAGACACTTAAAAACATTGAATGTTGGAGTTTAATCAATTAATCAAAGTAACTAGGGTTTACGTGTTCCCGCCTGGTTCATAACTTGATAATTCTAACTATAACAATTCTTTCCTAGTATCTTGCATGCAAAGTGATAAGTTATGTATTTCTAACTCGTTGGTCCGGCATCTAGAAAATCTCACTCCGCACCTTGGTTCGGCTACGTGTGTTGCTATCCTTACCCTTATGTTTACCTCATATAAAGCATCATATTCGATATTTGACTAAGTTATTACCTCGTACCAATCAATACTAGCCTATTAGATAACATACACTAAATCTATGTTGATAATTATTTTCCTATTATCTACCTCTTTGGACCGGCAAGTAGCATTAAGGCGTGTTCTAACATTGTCCATCCGTTAAAAAGACTTCTAAGTGAATGAATTATTAATACATGGAAGACACTACTCTACAATTGTTATATTAGTTAGGTTTTATCTCATTATTTGCCTATGGTTCCCACAACCCTAGTTATCGAGTTTAGTTACTCATAGTCATAACCACAATATTCAAATATATTAGATAAGAATTCATGTACTTACTTCAATGAGAAAGAGTAAAATCCCAAAGTTCACTTGATTAATCAGCAAAAATAACCCACAATCAATGATAAAAGTCTCAAGATAATCAATAATCTCTCAAAGAGTCTACAAATTAATCAAGAGTCTAACACTAATACACAGAGTTTAATGATAATACACAGAAAATAAAATACCTAATTAAACAAGGATTCTATTTGCTGTAAATCTGTTAAAACGCGGCTTGGTCGACGTACCTCGCAACGGATCTTCGTGGTCACGACGGACCGTTATGGACTCCGTCGTCCCATACTTGTGCAATTTCTTCTGCTGCTCTCTTCATTATCCTCGACGGCAAGTATGACGGACCGTCATAGGCACAACGGTCCGTCGAGGGTTTTCGTTCCAAAACACTTAAAATCTTTGAATATGGGTACCGGGATTACTTCTCTGAACTTCATGACGAACCTGTAGGACAAACCGTCATAGACACGACGAACCGTCATGGCTCCGTATGTGGTCTCTTCTGCATTTCTTTGCTCAAAATCTCCGCATTCATCTTTGGACTGATATCCTGCAAATAAAGAGAAACTTATATAAAAATTAGCACAAAAAGGGTTTTGGACAAACTAAACTTTAAGGAAAAAGTATTAATAATACGGTGAAAACACGGTATATCAGTTTCTAAGTGTCCAAATTGCTAACAAGTAAAATACAAGCATCTAAAACCAGCTAGTTTAACCCAAATCATGGATGTATTTTCTTGGAAGTGGGAAGCCATCCATATGGACTTTGTTGTTGGGTTGCCTCAAACCCGAAGGCGAAATGACTTAATATGGATTCTTGTGAATAGGTTTACAAAATCTGCCAACTTTATCCGTTAAGTGTACTTATACTACCAATGATTTTGCAAGAATCTACATTAATGAAATTGTGAGTCTTCATGGGATTCCTTTGTCCATCACTTCGGATAAAGGTCTCCAATTCACTTCTCATTTTTTGGAAAGCTTTTCAAAAGGTTTTAGGTATTCAAGTGAAACTTAGCACCGCTTTTCATCCTCAAACAAATGGTAAAGCAGAAAATATCATTTAGACCCTTGAAGATATTTTAAGATCATGTGTTATTGATTTCAAGGGAAGTTGGGATGATCACTTACCATTGATTTAGTTCTCCTACAACAATTGTAACCATTCGAGCATCGCTATGATACCGTTTGAAGCTCTTTATAGTAGAAGATGTAGGTCTCCTATTGTATATTTTGAGGTTGGTGAGTCCTCACTCCTTGGTCATGAGATTATATATGAGGCTAGAGAGAAAGTTCAAATCATAAGAGATAGATTGAAGACAACCTATAGTTGACAAAATCTTATGCCGATAATATAAGAAGAGTCTTGAGTTTGAAATAAGTGATCATGTCTATTTGAAGATTTCACCAATGAAAGGAGTGATGAGTTTCGGTAAGAAGATGAAGTTAAGTCCACAATATGTTGGTCCTTGTAAGGTATTACAATCGGTTGGAAAAGTTGTCTATGAATTGCAACTACCTAGTGAACTAGCTTCAATTCATCCGGTGTTTGATGTTTCTATGCTCAAGAAATGCATAGTCGACCTGGTGTCTATTATACCTATAGAAGGTTTAGAGGTGGGTTCCGGTAAATATCCTAGATAGCCAAGTCAAGAAGTTGAGGAACAAAGAGGTAGCCTCCAAAAAAGTTTTATAGAAGAACCATCTTGTTGAGGGTGCAACATGGGAGACCGAAGCGGACATGAAGTCTCGCTACCCTCATCTATTTAATCCTTGAGATTAGAAATTTCTCTTAATAAAGAAATTAATGATTAAATTTAAAATTGAATTTTTTCTAAATAGGAGCATGTTTGGGAAAAAAGTCGTACCAAGTTGAGTTTTACAAAAATATCTTCATACTCTATTCTTGCACTTACATGAAATTCGTATACATGTTATCTTCTTGAGATTTTGATGTTTTGTTGTTTTATTGAGAAGGGTGATAGAATGGTTAGTCTTTGATGTATTTTAAGATCATTTTGATGTTGAGAATGAAATTTCTTGTTATGTGTTATGATCTGTTAAGCTCTTATATGGTGTGCATCATGAATTGAGTTGCTATGTATAATGTTGTGATATGTATGTGAAAGGAGTTTTAAGTACTCCTGCAAGCCGTGAATCCTTATGATTTTATGTTGTTGTTGGTTTGAATTCTAGTATTAAGTCTATCCTTACCTTCCAAACGATTTTCGTGTCATTTGGGGACGAATGTTCCTCTAGGGGGATAATGTAACACTCCAGAAGTTCCATGACTTAGACTTGAGATTAGCCTATTGAAAAATGATTGATGTTTCCAGACCTATATTAATTTAATGAACTTAATTAGAAAAGCTTTGAGCCAAAACAACAAAGAAAGACCTTGACGTCCGAAAACTAGCTAATTTGAACTAGAAGACATTTCTATGTTTGATGAAAGTTTGGGAGTGTCAAGTGAAGTCAAAAACTTGTAAAAAGACTTTAAATAGGTATTATGTAGTACAAAGGTCCCAAACATCCGGTAACAACACTCCAAGGACAACTTGAAGGGTCCTTGAGGAGGACTCCAACATGGGAGAGCAGGCTGCATGCAGCCAGGAAATGAGAGCTGCTGTGCGACGTGCACCCATTATGTGTAGGACCAAAAGTTGCCTCACAATTATTATCCTCCACGAGGCTCTCTGTTTCAACTCAAATTTTTAATGATAAATGTGAAATTCAGCCCGCGACACGCATCAACTTCCCAAATTTGTCCATGTCGTTTTTAAGTCAATTGAACATAACAAAAAGACCCATTTAAGTGAGGGGTATTTTTATTATTGTAGGGAAGAGTTTACAATAATTTTATGTTAGTATTAGACTACTTTAATTCACTTCAAATAAAAGTAAAAAAATCCCTCTTATCTCTCTAAAAAGAATCTGAATCTCTCTCTATTGAAACTCCATTGAAGAATAAGAAAAAGCTTAGGGAAAAAGACAAAGACTTGAAGATTTTCATTCAGAATTCGTGGAATAATCATCAATAAGGTATGTTTCTTCACTCTTGGGATTCATTTTCCCAAGAGGTCCTTTTAAATACGATTTCTTAAGAATTTAACTCCTAGGGTTTTTACTCTACAGAACAGGTTTTCTTCCTAACTACAGATTTCTGACTAATGATGATAAATAACGATTTTCTATGTTAATTAAGTATGTATTGTTGGGTAATTGGTTTTTTAATGTTTTATTTTCGTGTGAAGGATGTTCCTTTCTTTAAATAATGGTTTTTAATGGGTTATATGTATCTGTCACTTGATAACATGTAAACATTGGGATTGGAACTATAGCTTAAATGAACTTTTTAATGAACCTTTCACTTATCCTTAACTACGAATTGGTATTGTATATGACATAAAGGGTTGATATTATTTATGTTATTGAATATTTCACTATGTTGTCTGATGATTGTTGTAAATTGAACGTATGTTCTTGATGAAGGTTCTTGGAAGAAATAGGTATGTCTTCTAAAGTCATGATTACTTTATTATGTTTATTTTAGCCTATAAATGATGTTGCTATGCAATTGAAGTATGTATGATGTTGATATGTATATATGTTAGGATATGAATATGTTAAATGTGGGATCGTGGTAAGGATATGATAATACATGTTGATGATGTTTCTCATGTATACCTTAGCACTATGATTATGATATGTTAATCTCACAAATGAAGGAATGTGATGAAAGGAAATTCTCATCCTAATCCTAAAGATATTATGATCATGTTTATACAAGGAGTTAATCTCCTATGACTTATGATAAGAGTTATGAATAAATGATAACCTAAAGGTTGTTCAACAAAGGACTTCAGCTTAGTACTTAGTGAAATAGGTACGTGAGTTGTCCCTTCCCTTGTTGGAAGGTAGGTTCACAATGACTCTCATTAGATAGAGGTTGCCATGCAATGTGGAAATATACGTCTCTAATATATCTCTTAGTTCTTGAACTATGTTCCCACCATAGGAATACTAGCTAGTGGATCAACCAAGAATGCTATGTTCATGTTTTGGTTCTTCTTTGGCTAGTAGACAACCTTCTTTCAGTGTGTGGTTTATGACACCGGATTCCATGTTTAGCTCACATGGTCTAATATCAGATAAGGCAATTGTTCCCTTAAGTCAATGAAAGGAATGTAAATGGATATTGACTAGGATGACTTATTTAATTTACTTAGTATAGGCCGGTATGGGACTCTACCTAGACATTGCACATGTTAACTCTAAGGAAGTCCTAAGAGATTGTTCTTATGAAATATGATAACATGAAATGGATAATGCTTATGATATATGATGTTACTCTTATATGATGTTGGTTATGTTGATGAACATGTTATTGGTATATATTGTTGTGTGTGGTTATGATTACCTATGATATACGTTGTATGAAGCAAAGCTTTACTTATGATCTCCTATCTAGTTAACTTAATTATGTGGGGGTTTATGGGGCTTCACATGATCATTCTACTTGTTGGCTTGGGATGAGATCATTGTTATGTGTCTTGTATGTTATGTTATATGGTCAAATTAACATGGAACGTTGATATGACTTTCTGATGATGTCTTTTGTTATTATCATGCTTTATGTTATTGTGATCTTCATCCTGTATATACTCTCTTGTATGTGCATTAAAGGCTTTCAAATGACTTAGCATGATTTCTAAAGAAATGGCCATATTAATGCATTTTGTTACATGTTTGTGTACATATACCCATACATACTACATGTTGTGCACTAACCGCTTCCTTTTTATTAATACAAATGTAGGGTCCGAACATTGAAGATTAAGATGGTCGATTGAAGAAGCTTGGAACTCTTTCTCCAAGTATTTGTAGGTACTCATATTTGGGGACAATATCTTTTCATTGTTGTAGCTTATAAATACTTTAGTAGCTTTATGAATACTCTTTATTTGGGTTATGTTCTTTGGATTTCACTGTAGTAAGGCCTATATGACATATTGACAATTTATTGGCTAAGTCCTATTCATACTTCTTAGATGGTTTTTATGTGAGACAAGTTATAAATATTTGTTAATCACGAAGTCAATTCACATAGTATTAAAAATAATTAAATTTTCGTATTTTTTAATTGATGACATGTAATGACAAAGGCTAAGGGCTGGCCTGAATCCTCTGAGAGGACAATAATGCAGGTCGCGACTGGGAATTCTGTCAGGTCATGAAAACTGGATATCAGAGCATGATATTAAATAACCTAGGGTCTATGTCTCACTAAAGCACATAATATAGTGTTTTGGTCATTGTTGGGAAGCGTTCCACAATTTTGAATTAGATGTTATGTGATGATTAAGAATATTTTCTTTTCTTGGTAATCCTATGTTGTTCCTCTAGAGTTTTGACACTATGTGTCTTGTATCATCTAATCCTGTTCTTATGGTTATAGGCGATGAACACAAGAAGGACAACTGCGAGAAGAGTGGGAGAAGAGATTGCAAATGTGGGAGCTACTCCCCAAGGTAATTGAGTTCGTCCCCAAGTGCAAGCTACTGCAAATTATAAAGTTCTGGTCAATCCTTCGGCAATTAAGGATGGTGAAGTGAGGGAAGACCTATTCGAAATGTCCCGAGACATCACCACTCATGCTAAATCCATTGATGCACAAGCTAACAGAGAGGTGGTTCCTCTAGAGAACTAACATGATAGTACTATGTTTCGCTATGTGAGGGATTTTACGAGGATGAATCCTCCTATTTTCCATGGATCAAAAGTTGATGAATACCCTCAAGATTCATTGATGAGGTCTATAAGATCTTGTTTGCAATGATGTGAGTACTACAACTTGGCTAAGACATGGTACACTTACTGAAAGGATAGTAGGGCTTTAGGAGGTTGTCTCGGGACTTAGGAGATCTTCAAAAAGGCGTTTCTTATTCTTTCCAATGGAGCAAAAGGAAACTAAGGTGAAGGAGTTCATAAACCTTCGTCAAGGAGATATGAGTGTTAAGGGATACTCATTAAAGTTCATTAAGCTATCAAAATATACTTCCTCTTTGGTGTCCAATTCTAGGGATGAAATGAGTCGTTATGTAACGGGCGTTTACGAAGAGCTTGATGAAGAACATCGTGCAGCTATGCTTCATGACAATATGGATCTTTCTAGGTTTATTGTTCATTAACACCAAGTTGTAGAGACTTGTATAAGGAAGAGGAATAGAGAAGACAAGAAGGCAAGGTCTTTTGAAAGTGGTTCTTTCAAGAATAGGCTTGACATTCAAGACAAGACTAAGTTAAAGAAGAAGTTTTAAACCAAGTTCCATCATATTTCTCTAAGACTCTAAATGATAGGGTGTCTAACCCTAAACCTCAAAAGGGGAGAAACAGTGACACACCAAGAGAAAGACCAACTTGTTTGTAATTATGGTAATAAACATGTGGGTGAATACCTTGTTGGAACTAATAATGGTTATAGTTGTGACAAAAGTTTCCATATGGTGAAAGATTGTCCTAATGTGAAGATTCAAGGAAAGAAGAATATCCAAGATTATTCAAGCATTCCTAGCTCCAAAGCCCCAAAAAGGAACCATTTTTGTGCACTCAAGTCAACGGGTGAACAAGAGAGCTCTCCTATTGTTGTCACTAGTATGTTACAAGTCTTTTTTCTAGTAATTTTTATGCTTTGCTTGATCCAGGTGCTACCCTTTATTTTGTTACACCTTTGGTCGCTAGGAAGTTTGATGTACTTCCCGATGTTTGAATTGAACCCTTTTTGGTTTATACCCCAATGGGTTACTATGGTTGCAAAGAGAGTTTATAGGGAATTTCTCGTAATGCTTCCAATAAAGTTACTCTTGTTTATTTGTAGAACTTGACATGTTTGATTTTGATATCATTTTGGGTATGGATTGACATCATGCCTTTTGTGCTTTAATGGACCAAGTAAGTGTAATTTAAGCCCAGTCCACAAATTTTATGCTAATTGGAATAAACGCCATGTTGAGATCAATAAAGTGTTTATTTTTAAAAAATAGGTGCGATTTACTTTTGAGGGGTTGATGATTTTTTGGGAACTGCTAATTGTGACAATGCTAATTTTCGATGTTTGGTTAAGCGACCCCCATGTTGTGATTTTTGGCATACTTTGTGTGGGGTTACTTTTGTTGCTAGGTGGGACAGGGGTAGAGACATAAATCGCCATTTGACTCTCCACTGTAGGCACCTTTACGTGGAGGGTAGAGTTTGGCTTGAGATTGTTTATAGCGCTTTACTCACGGGAAATCACATTACTGATGTTACGAGGGAAAGGGTGGTGCTGATTTATCAGTTGACGAGGTTATTACAGATTAATGTGAGGGATATTTTGCGGCGGAATATTCTGAAGCTTAGGACTAATAAGCGATGACATTTCTTTTACAAGAGAATTATTACTAGGTACCTAGAACGTTATTGACTGAGGAGGAGGTTCACAATGTGTGTCGTCCCCATGCCCCCCATCTAGTGTGCCACTTCGTCGACGTTATGCGCAATAAAATGCATGACCCTTCAAAATGGCCCATTTCTACTGCTATGGATAGGCAAGCTCATGGTGATAGTTGGATAGGGTGTATGTTTGGCATGGCTGAATGGCAATTGCAGATTGGTGGTCTCCCTTTGATGAGGAGGAGATAGACATATTAGTTGAGCGGTAATCGTTAACTGAGGTTGGTTTTAGGCACACTGCAATGTGGCGCGTAAGCCTGCTAGGCGCGATTCTGGCGCAGCACCCCAGCCCTGTGCGGAGTTTTTGATGAAAGTTGAAGTTAAACGGACTCCTACTTGAAGTATAATTCAACTCTAGTTTCCTAATTACCATACATAGACCCTTAGGGACTCATTGTGGGGGTTCAACTTTTTAATTGGTGCGCAAGAGCAAGGAATCATGTTTGTAATAGGTTTTGATTTTCTAACTCCTTCATTTTTTGAAAACCACATGAACAATCGTCTTTTGAGGTTTTTGAATAGTGGAGTGGCTAATCGTCGTAGTTTACGGGCTGCAACTATGAATTGAATGTTGAATATTATTGGTTTTTGAGTTAATTCTTGGTTATCAACAAGAGTTACTTCTATATTCTTGTTTTACTTTTTTATGCATTATCACCATAAGATTAACTTAGTGTGTAATCTTAAAATTAAGAGAGGAGGGATCACATAACCAGAGAATATAGAAAGCTTGATTGACCCACTAGTTTGAGGTGATTTGTGTTCAGGACTGATGCCAAGGCAAACTGCTTGTATGGTTATGAAATAGGATGATAAATAAATGCTTGCCAATTTGTTTACTTAACCTCGCTCAATGATGCGGTTCTATATTTGACTAGGGTAGGTGACGAGAGTTGTGTATCCTGACTCATATAATTAACCCTATAAACAAGTAACTTGATAACTAGAATTAGTTCGATATCAATAATATGATACATGAGATTCAACAGATGTTTTAGTTTCAAATTGTCTTTTTCTTCCTTGAAATACCATATTTAATTCGTTCAATCTTTGTTATTTTTATTCATTATTAAACTAATCGTTGTTAATAATAAATCAACAAGTTTTGACACATTTATCTTGCTTTCAATTGAAGAATTAAGTCTTGAATACAAATTAATCATAAGTCCCATAAGAATGATAACTCGTTTCTAAAAAGAATCTTTATTATTTGCGCGATCACATACACTTGTGTTTATATTAGAGAGCAACAAATTTTTGGCGCCGCTGTTGGGATTTAGAAATTGATTTGTATTCAATCTTTTTAAGTCTACAATTAGAATATTTAGGTATTAATTATCTATCGAAGCTGATTTACTGTAGGCATTTGGCTTTTAAGTCTTGCTTGGAAAAGAGATCTGGTTGATCCTTACACGAACTTGAGAGAATTCTACATTAGCATAGAAAAATGAATCAAGGGAATACCTCCTCATGTCCATATACATTAAGATTAGTGTGAGATATGGAAGTCCCACTTACCGTCAATTTGGCATCGAGTATTAGGAAACTTTCACCGGGAGAGGGGTGGAAGATTTGAATTGAAGTAGAATATGGTACAAATTCTCCATACAAATGAAATTTTTTACTGGTCTCCCCTATGAAGATTGACAACTCCATCTTTGGATCTTCATAGAGATCCTGATACCTACATTCCACTTGGAGTTTCACCAGACTATGTGAGACTGACATTTTTTCCATATTCATTGCTGGGAGCCGCAAAGTTATAGTTAGACTCTGAACCACCAAAATCCATTACTCTATGGGATTTTCCAATAGAGAATTTCTTGAGTTAATTCTACCGCCAAGTTGAGAGGCAAAATAACAAATTTTGCTCAAAAGCATGGGGAAGACATATCCAAGTGTGGGCACGTTTCAAATAAATGTTAAATGCTTTACAACACCACATGTAGACTAATGAGCTACTAACTCACACTTTATTTGAAGGTTTGGAATATAATGTGCATGCTCTTCTTAATAGTGCAATAACTGGGAAAGCCCTATCCATAACATGTGAAGCATTCTCTGATTTACTTGAGAAATTGTCAGAAGAGAACAAAGGAAATGAGGGGGACATTTATAGAACCACAACCCAAAAGGATACAAAAATTTTGGATGTAGACCAAGTTACTACCTTAAATGCAAAAGTTGGGGCCATGCAACATTGTATGACCTTACAATTTAAGCAGTTAACTCTAATTCAAGCACCGGTAAATGTGGTACAACAAACAATAAATTGACGTTGGGTATGTGGTATTGGAACCCATGACACAGAGCAGTGTGAGACAAACCTAAACTCTGTGAATTATGTGGGTAATGTACAAAGGGGGCCAAGACCATTAAGATTATGGCAATAGTTACAACCCTCAGTTGAGAAACCATCCTACCTTCTCTTGGAGTGGAAACTAAATTAAAAATCAGGCACAAGGTGAAAATCAATACCGTATTTAGTCAGCCATTCCTCAAAAGATGTTACCACCTCCGTTTCCACCAATTCTAAAAAAGATGAATAAAGATGATGGGTTAGTAAGTTTCTCTACCTGCTTAAATAGGTTCACATTAATCTGCCTTTCGTTGACATTTCGCAGGGTATCCCAAAGTATGCTAAGTATGTGACAGATATTGTGTCTAATAAGAGGAGGCTCACTGAGTAAAAAATTGTAGAACTTAATGAAGAGTGCAACTCTAGAATCCTAAAAAGACTACCCCAAAAGATAAATGATCCGGGTAGTTTTACAGTGCATATTACTAATGGTCAAAGTGTTCACGCACGATGATTGTGTGATTTGGGGGAAAATATAAATTTGATGCCCTTATCTTTGTATCTAAATCTTGGGTTGGGTAGTTTAAAAAGAACCACTCTTATATTTCAACCTACGGATAGATCCATAGCTAAGCCTGAGAGGGTGCTAGAGGATGTGTTAGTACAAGTAGCGTCATTGATCTTTATTGTAGATTTTGTGGTACTGGAATTTGAACCGATCCAAAAGTTCCATTCATTCTTGAACGTCCCTTCTTGGCCACGTGCAGGGCATTAATTGATGTAATAGCTGGACCATTGACCATAAGGACACATGATAAAGTGGAGGTATTTAATGTGTACTACTCTTAAATTACCCTCCATTCATGAAAAGTTGTGTGCTATTATAGTGGTTGATCAGATAGTAGAGTCACTATTTGTTGTGCTTGATAACCCCTTAGAAATAGTGTTTGTAGGTCATAAGAGAGATGAAGACACAAAGGCTCAAGAAATAAAAACATGTCTAAATCTGGCAAGTAGGGCGCCTCACAATAGAAGAGTGGAACCATTAGAGCATGAGTTAGAGACATCACCCAAACCCTCTATTGAGCAGGCCCAGAGCTAGAATTATAAAATATCATTGGTCATCTCTGGTACGCATTTCTGGGTACTAATGAAACGTAGTCTATTATACTTTTTGCAAAGTTATTTAAAATAAGGTAAATACTACATTAAGGATCCCAAAATGAAGATAGATTACGATTGATGGGAAATAGATGATATTGATTGGATTTGTCCTACATTGTGTATGCGCAAAACCTACATGGAATATTATGACAAACCTAGTGAACAACCTAAATGACGACTAAATAAGTTCTTGAAAGAAATGGTGGGAAACGAGGTAATATAGTGGTTAGATGCTGGAATTGTGCACCGAATCTTTGATAGTAAAAGTTTAAATTCGATGCAATGTGCTTCCAAAAAACGGAATATGTCTCTAATAAGGAACAAAAGAATGAGTTGATTCTGACTAGAATAGTGACAGGGTGGAGAATTTTTATGTATTACCAGAAATTAAATGATGCCACCGTGTAATATCATTACCCAGTTCCCTTCATTGATCAGATGCTTTACCGACTTGTAGGACAAGAGTAATATTGTTTCATAGATAGATATTCTGGTTACAACTACCAGATCTTTATTGCACTTGATGATCAGGAAAGACCACATTCACTTGTCCTTACAACACATATGTTTTCAAACGCATGCCATTCGAATTTGTCAATGCACCAGCGACTTTTCGAAGGTGTATGATGGCCATTTTTCATGACATGGTGGAGGACTTTGTACAGGTTTTCATGGATGATTTTTGAGTCTTTGCGAAGTGTTTTGAGTTATGTCTCTGGATTCTGGATAAGGTACTTTCTAGATGCGAAGATAACAACTTAGTTTTGAACTAGGAGAAGTGTCATTTTTTAGTTAGAGAGGGGATAGTGTTGGAACACAAGGTGTCTAAATCAGCGTAAGAGGTTCATAAGGACAAAGTAAAAATCATTGAGAAATTTCCCACTCCCATTTATATAAAAGGCGTGCGTAGCTTTCTTGGCCATGCATGTTTTTACCGGTGATTCACCAAGGATTTTTGTAGGATGGAAAGACCAATGTGCAGTGTTTTGGAGAAGGAGGTAAAGTCTGACTTCAATGCAATGTGTCTGTGAACGTTTGAGATGTTGCAAAAAAAATTAATTGAGGCTCTTATTCTAATTGTTCCGGACTGTGAATTACCATTGGAAGTCATATTTGATGTGAGTGATATAGTAGTGGGTGTAGTTTTGGGACAAAGAATGAGTAAACTATATGCCCTTTTGATGCAAGCAAGACCCTTGACTCTAGACATTCAAATTGCAGAGTGACTAAGAACGAGATGTTAGCGCTATAGTTTTTCTTTGACATGTTCAGATAATATTTGGTAAGCACTAAAGTAATTGTTTTACTGACCATGCACCCTTGTTACCTATTCATTAAGAACAATGCTAAACCAAGACTCATTCATTGAATATTTCTTCTCCAAGATTTTGACCTTGAGATCAAAGGTAGAAAAGGTACTGAAAACCAGATAGTTGATCACTCATCTAGGCTAGACGAATTTTCACATGTGATTGAGGGTGATAAAGTTCAAGAAAAATTTTTTTGTGAACAATTGATTGCGTTGGACATCTCTCAAGTGTCATGGTATGTGATATACCCTCCGGGTGTGACTACTCTACAAAAGGAAAAGTCAAACCATGATGCCAAGTTTTTTATCTGCGATGAATCATTCTTGTTCAATCAAGGTATTGACCGGGTAGTAAGAAGGTGCATTCCGAAGTCTGAGGTTAACAAAGTAATAGAGATTTTCAAGGCTAGCCAATATTAAGGTCACCATGGAAGAGAGTGCACTGCTCATAAGGTACTATAATCTGGTTTCTTTTGTCCCTCGCTATTTAAAGATTGTATTGCTTATGTGAAAGGTTGTGATAAATACCAAAGGTTGAGTACCAACCATCTCAAGACGACACATGATGCCTCTGAATAATATCTTGGAGGTAGAAATCTTTGATGTGTGGGGTATTGACTTCATGTGTCCCTTACCACCATCTAGTGGGAACCAATACATATTTTGGACTGTGGATTTTGTGAGTAAATGGATTAGGCTATCGCTCTCCCCTCTAAAGACTCTAGGGTGGTGTTCAATTTCCTAAAAAAATATATCTTCAATCACATTGGCACTCCAAGGGAAATTATAAGTGATGGCGGTTTCATTAACATTCTTGTAAGAAAACCTTCTTCCTAGGAGTGGTATCCTCCATTAGGTTTTTACAACTTACCACCCCCAAACTAGTGGACAAGTGGAGGATTCAAATAGAGAAGTGAAGCAAATCTTAAAGAAGACGGTGAATACATAGATGAAAGATTGGTCTGAGAAATTAGATGAAGCATTGTGGGCATATAGGAATACTTACAAGACACCCATCGGGACTTCTCTCTATCACATAATATTTGTGAAATCATGTCATCTTCCAGCGGATTAAGAACACCAAGATTATTGGGAAATTAATAAGTTAAACTTGGAACATTATCTAGCCAGTAGAAAAAAAGTGAATCAGTTGCATGAACTCGAAGAGTTTAGACGTCACGCATATATGAATGCCAAACTATATAAATAAAAGACAAAGAGGTGGCATGATAAGCACATAGTAGCTTGTACCTTCAATCCAATAGAGAAGGTACTACTGTTTAACTCTAGACATAGGTTATTCACTAGAAAACTAAGGTCTAAATGCAGTGTTCCCTTCGAAGTGGTAATAATTATGTAACATGGGGCTATGGAACTTAAACGAGAGATTGGTTCTTTGTTTTTGGTGAATGGTCAAAGAGTAAAAGACTACTTTGTTGTTGATTCAGATCGTGATCGAGAAGCTCGTGAGATAAATTATAAATTATCCATGTTGCATCATGGAAAAACATTAAATCAAGTTCTATATGGGGGACGGCCAGTGAATTCTATGTAATAGGTAGTAATCTCGCAGAATTTTGCAAGTTTAGCTTAGTTTTAAATTCTTAGGTGTAGCTGTTTTAATTCTTTTCTAGTGTTAGTTTGATAGTACTTAAGATATTAAAACAAAAAATGCAAAAATATGAGTCGTGCCATGAACAAAACTAAAGAACTAGGTGGAAGGCAACCCACCAATTTTAGGTCACATTATTTAGTTGATGTAAAGGCCATACGGGAAGAAAGTGATGGAAAATAGAGGAAATATGCATCCATAGGTTATTTGGATAAATCAGGGCATGCCACGCCTAAGGAAAAGTGTCGAGGATCATTTTGGGTGCACTAGCAGTGCGCCACACCGTAACGTGCACCAAGAAAAGCAAAACGCCGATGGTGGGCGCAAATAAGGCGCGTCGCGGAAGGTCTCTTTGAATGAGGCCACGTTTGGGCGCTTAGGGGGCCACGCTGGACCTCTTTGACTTAGGCCTGGTTTCTACATAGTGGTAGCATGGCATGCCAGCCGTCCGGCGTGGCATGACCGACCTGGGTCTACAAAAAATTGAAAATAAAAATATCCCACCCTTTTAACCCCCTACCTACCAAGATTTTCCCTAATTCCTGATATATCTACCCTTTATAACCGTTCCCCCCACTCTCAATTTCTTCCATCTTCCCCAAAGTCTTTATCTTCCCCAAATTCTTCCACCATCCCCAAGCTCTTCCACCTTACTTAAACTCTTCTCCTCTTTACTTGATTCTTTTCTCCATTCCTCCATTATTCCCTACCAAAACCTTCTATCCTTACCTTTTCCTCATCATCCTACCAACACAATCTCCCCATTCTACTAAATTTCACAAACCCATAAACTACACCCACCCCACTGCCTACCCGACTCCCCATTCTTTCCCCCAAAAAGAATTTCTCTTTTTCATCTCCCCATTTCTCAGTTCTTCCATTCTTTGGGTAGTTTGATGGAGTCTAAGGAGAAAAATATTATCGGTGGTTCAGGTACCAAAATAATTCAGAAGAGAGTGCCTATCGATAATTCTAGTATAGAACAAACAAATTTACCACCTCAAAAGTTTGGTAAGGGGGATGTCATGCCATACTTGGATGACTGGTATGATTTTTAACTTGAAGGCATGTATTTTGTTGAGGAGTATGTCAACGATGGGAGGGTGCGCCAAGATTTTCCGCACATTCACTCCTGATACTGGACTTTGGGTCTACAATATGTCTTCATGGACCAAGGTGATGTCATTTACACCTAGTCTGTGAATTTTATGCTTGTTGGATTATGCACCTTGTTGAGATTTATAAAGTGTTTAATCGTGAAAAATGGTTGTAGTTTATTGTTGAGGGGTTGAATGATTTTTGGGCACCCCTAATTGAGACAATGCTGATTTTATCACTATGGTTAAGTAACCCCCGTATATTAGGCATACTTTGTATGAGTATATTTCAATTGCAAGGTGGGACAGGGTTAGAGACACAGATCGCCATTTCACTCTCAACTATGAGCACCTGAACGTGGAGGCTAGAATTTGGCTTAAGATTGTAGCACTTTACTCTCACGAGTACACATGATTGGTGTTACTGGGGAAAGTGTAGTGCTGATTTTTCATTTAGTGAGGGGTTTACCAATCTATGTGGGGGATATTTTGCGGATGAATATGCTGAAGTTTAGGAACAATAAGCAGTGGTGATTCTATTATGGTATCATCATTACTAGGTACCTACAGGCGTTATTGTTTTAGGAAGAGATTCACAATGTGTTCCCTCCTCGTGCCCCCCATCTGGTGTGCAACTTCGTCGACGTCACATGCCCTAATGTGCACGAACCTTCCCATTGGCCCGTTCTGGCTGGAATAGGTATGCAAGCTCATATGGTAGTTGTAAGGGGCTCATATTTGGCATGACTGAATTGCAATTGCATATTGGTGGTCGTCCTCTGATTGAGGAGGAGATGGAAACACTAGGTGAGTGGTAAACTTTGACAAATAGTGTCATGTACTTCTGTCGGATGGGTCCAGGCATTCCAAGAACAAATTGATGATGATGATGCAATGGCTGATGAAGAGGATGGCTCAGATGATGATAAGTTAGAGGCCACTAGCACCAGAGAGGATGCTTCGGACGAGGCCTAGAGGTGGACTGGAAGTTCTCTTTTACCTTTAAACTTTGTTTTAATTTTAAACACTTAGGTTAGTGTACTGTTTAAGTGTGGGGTGGAATTTGAGCTTCATTTTACATACTTTATTGCTTTATCGAGTCTTTTTAAATTTTAGAAGGGTTCCTCACATTTTTTTTCGGTTCTTTTCTGAGGATAGTCCATTTGAACCATTTAGGTGTAGTTTATTGTGTTATTGAATCTAGAGTCATATAGGAATGATGTTTTCCTATGGTGGAAGAATGACAGCCGTCTTAAGAAAAACATAGTCTTTAGGAGTAGAAGTATGAAGCCTATCCCTTTGGCGCTTTGAGACCTTGTCTTAATAAGTAGGTAGACGTCATGGGTGGTAACTCTTTGTTGCAATAGTAAGATAGTAACCATAAAAACAAGAATAATCTCTTTTTTTACCTTAAATTAAAAATAAAGAAGTTGGGCTTAGTTGAGTGGACACACCGTAAAGCATTGTATGTGAGCATGCTATGAGTTTGGGATCTTATGTGTGAAGTGATGTCATGTTTGAGGATATTAGATTAGTTTTGCATTGAATAACATCTAGAACTTGTCCCAAGTGTGCTTTATGAATAACTTGTGTGAATTGTTGGATTGAGGCGTTTGTTTGAATAGCCAAGTTTGAATGTTCTTTGTATGCATCGAAATAAAATATCTCTAGCTTATCCCTATTGAGTTTTATAGCCTTAAATTTTTCTGATGAACTTAATTGAGCCAAATCCCTTTTATTAATACCATTAGTTTGATCCAAAAGTCCTTAATACACTATGTTGAGTTGACGAAAAATGACAAATTTGGTTGAAATGACAAGGTGGTAGTGTTTTTATCGAAAAGAAAAGAAAAGAAAAGGTACACAAAATGAGACCTCGCACACTATACAAGTAAATTTAACACACACACACAGACACACAGACACACAGACACACACACACACACACACACACACACACACACACATATATATATATTTGTGCAAAAACAAGGCGCTCAAGTGAGAGTGAAGGCATGGTATTGAAGTCAATTGTAAAGCATGTAATAGGTACTGAAAAAGTTGTGAATGTTAGTAAGGAGAACAAAACATGTGCATTAGGTATAATGAGTAACTAAAATCTACCCAAATGTATCCTCGCTTACCTAAAGATGACATTACAACCGAATGAAAGTCCTCTAGATTCTATGTGAACATTTTGTGAAAATTAAAGTACACGAAGGGCTGTTAGAAGGTGTGAAACTTCATTTTTGAGGGTAAGAGTTCATGTTACAAAAATGGCCTTATTAGTATAATGAATTGATTGTTGGTAATAAAAGAAAGCTATACTTATATTGGTGAGGGAATTCATGAAATTTGTTTGGTGTTTAATCTTGTGGTTTGTATCTATGGTGATGCATTAGCCCTAAATGATTTAAGAGAAGTCATGCATCTAGGTTCTGATTTCATTGATTGGTAGACTATAAAGAAGATTTAAAATTATTGGATAAAGTGTGCCACATGTTCATGATTAAACATGTTTGGTCAATTGCAAAGCAATGTGAAGAGTCTAAAGGGACAAGAGCGTAATTTAATAAGATCAAGTTGTTCGAGGACTAACAAATGTTTAAGTGTGGGGTGGTGATCTTGGAAAATTTATATTCTCAATCACTAAAAATTAGAAATATTTAATGTTTGTTTAGGAAATCATCTAATCTAAGTAGCATGTTTTGTCTCAAGATTTCTATGACTTCACACTAAATTGCATGATTAGTGATTTTTCCGGGTAACAAGGGAATGTCAAAGAATTTGAAGGAAACGGAGTTGAAGGCGACAGAATGCAGCAAGACGCGACACTGGCACAGTACCATAGCAACCTTGGCGCATCTGGGGCGCGATGCACCAGACCCACCTGATTAAAGCTTTTTTGAGGCACACTAGTAGCGCGGCATGCCAGCTGCCAGGCGCGATTCTGGCGCATTTCCTTAATCTTTCCTGGAGTTCTTGAAGAAAGTTAAAGTTAAAAGTTCTCCTATTTGAACTAGAATTCGACTCCATTTTCCTAACTATTATAAATAGAACCTTAGGGGTTCAACTTTGTAACTGGTGTGCAAGAGTAAGTAATCAAGTTTGTAATAGGTTATGATTTTTTCATTCTTTTATTTTTTTGAAATCCCATGAACAATTGTGTTTTGTCATTTTTGAATAGTATGAGTGGCTAAGCGCCCTGGTCTTTGGGTTGCAGGTACAAATTGAATGTTGAATATTATTGATATGTGAATTAATTCTTAGTTATCAACACAAGTTACTTCTATATTCTTATTTTACTATTTTATCTTGATCACCATAAGATAAACTTAGTGTCTAATCTTAAAATTGAGAGAGGAGGGATTAGATAGACCAGAGAATATAGAAAGCCTAATCAATCCATTAGATTAAGGTGATTTGAGTTCAGGAGTGACGCCCTGACGAACAACTTTCTTGGTTACGAAATACGATGAAATATAAGTGTTTACCAATTAGTTTACTTATCCCTGCTCAACGTTGTAGTTAGTTACCTAATTGGGGTAGGTGACTAGAAGTGTGTAGCCTGACTCATATAATTAACCCTATAAACCAGTAACTTGATAACCATAATTAGTTCGAAGTAGATATTATGATATATGAGATTCAACATATGTTGTAGCCTTGGAATTTCCTTTTTCTTGCTTGAAACACCATATTTAAGTCGTTCAATCTCAGTTAATTTTATTCATTATTAAACTGGTCGTAGTTAATAATAAACACATTTATGTTACTTTCAGTTGTAGAATTAAGTCTTGGATACAAATCGATCATAAGTCCCTTGGCAACGAGCAGTCATTTCTAAAAAGAATCTATATTACTTGCGCGATCACTTATACTTGTGGATATATTACGGAGCAACAATGATTTTTGCGCCGCTGCCGGGGACTTAGAAATTTATTTATATTAAATATTTTAAAGTATAATAGTAGAATTTCAAGTATTAGTTACTTTATCTTAGCTTATTTGTTGCAGTTGTTTGGATTTCAGGTTTTGCTTGGAATGGAGATTTGGTTGATCCTTACAACTAACTTGAAAATTTTCTACATTATCAGAGAAAAATGAATCATGGGTGAGGGGAATTAGGACTGGGACATATGGGAAGTCGTCGTATTGATCTTCAAGACATTCTATAAGATGTGAATAACGTAGGGTTTTCGAACAATTGGGAGAATGTTAATGACCAAGGAATAATCCCTCATGTCCCTATCATTCCAACAAGACCAGTGCGAGATGTGGGAATCTCACTTACCGTCAATTAGGTATCTAGTATTATGTAACCTCCACTGGGGAGGGGGAGATTTGAATTGAAGCGGAATATGGTACAAATTATCCATACAAATGGACAATTTACTGGTCTCCCCCATGAAGATGCTCAACTCCCTCTTCGGACAATCATATAATCACTGATACCTGTATTCCTCTTGAAGTCTCAATGGACTATATGAGACAAACATTTTTTCCATATTCATTGTTGGAATTGTCAAACAAACAAGTTCTTGAGTCAATTCTACCCATCCAAGAAAACTGCCAAGATGAGAGGCGAAATAACAAACTTTTCTCAAAAGCACGAGGAAGACATATACCAAGCATGGGAACGTTTCAAACAAATGTTGAATTCTTCCCCACAGCACGTGAAAACTAATGAGGTGCTAGCTCACACTTTCTTTAAGTTATTGGAATATAATGTGTGTGCTCTTCTTAATAGTGCAATAGGTGTACAAACCCTACCCATAACAAGTGAGGCATTCTTCAATTTACTTGATAAACTGTTGGAAGGGAACCAAGAGTATGAGGAGGACATTTCTAGAACCGCAACCTAAAAGGCTAAATGGATTTTAAAGGTAGACTAAGTTAGTGCCTTAAATGCCAAAATAGATGTAGTGCCACATAGCATGACATTAGTGTTTAAGGAGTTCGCTCTTTATCAAGCACCGGTAAATGTTTTGCAACAAGCAGTAAATATATGGTATGTGGTAGTGGAACATATGACACTGAGCTATGTGAGGCAAGCCCACATTGTGTGAATTATGTGGATAATGTACAAAGGATCCAAGGCCAACAAAATTATGGTAATAGTTACAACCTTAGTTAGAGAAACCATCATAACTTCTCTTGGGGTGGAAACCAAAACCAAAATCAGGCACAATGCGCAAATCAATACCGTACCAAAGGGGTTGTACATATATAGCAAAATTCCAACAAAAGAGTATCCAAAAGAGGAATGACTAGTGAAGATGTATTCAAAAAGCTCATGTCTGAAATGGGGAGCAAAGTAAGCACTACAATATATAAGTAGGACGAGAACATCAGAAAAATCCAAATGTACCAAATCAATTTAGAGAAACAAGTCACACAATTGGTTAATTATTTGAATGTGCTTCTCTAAGTTGGGTTTCATGTCGATACTCAGCCAAACCCAAAGCAACTGCATGTAGTAAGTTCTAGAAGTGGGTTGCGGGTAGAGTAACTAGCTCCGAATAAGAGAGACAATGAGATACATACCGAGGAAAATAAAGTGAAAGAGGATGTAAAAATCTCAAATGTTGAGGCACCCGTTCCTCAAAAGATGTTACCACCTCCATTTCCACAAAGTCTAAAAAAGTAAAATGAAGATGAATGCTTTGGTAAGTTTCTCTCTCCTTAAATAGGTTCACATCAATCTGCCTATGGTTTACATTTTGAAGGGTATCCCGAAGTATGCTAAGTATGTGAAGGATATTGTGGCTAACAAGAGGAGGCTCACTTAGTATGAAACTGTAGCACTTAGAGAAGAGTGCATCTCTAGAATCCAAAACAGACTAATCCAAAACATAAAAGATTCGGTAGTGTTACGATGCATATTACTATTGGGAAAAGTATTCATGCCCAGAGATTGTGTAATACGGGGTCAAGTATAAATTTGTTTCCCCTATCTTTGTATATAAAGCTTGGGCTGGGTAATTCAAAACTAACCACTCTTATCGTCCAACTTGCGTATAGATACATTGCTAGGCCTGAGGGGGTGGTTGAGGATGTGTTAGTACAAGTAGGGTCATTGATTTTTCGTGTAGATTTTGTGGTATTGGAATTTGAACTCCATAAAGAAGTTCCATTCATTCTAGGACATCCCTTCTTGGCCACAATTAGAGGATTAATTGATGTAGCAGCTGTCTAATTGACCATGAGGGCACATGATAAAGTGGAGGTATTTAATGTGTACCACTCTCTTAAATTACCCCACTTATAATGAGTTGTCTTCTATTACTGTTCTTGATCGGATAGTAGAGACACAATTACTTATTCATGATGACCCCTTAAAAAGAGTGTTAGTAGGTCATAAGAGAGATGAACATGCAAAGGCTCAAGAAATAGAAACATGTCTAAATCTAGCAAGTGGGGAGCCTCAGAAAGGAAAAGTGGAACCATTAGAGTGTGAGTTAGGGCCACAACCGTAATCCTCCATTGAGGAGACCACAAAGATGGAACTTAAAACAATGTCAAGTCATCTCAGGTACTCATTTCTGGGTACTAATTAAATGTTGCATATTATACTTTCTGCTAAGCTATCTGAAACACAAATTAATGAGGCATTGAGGATCCTACAACGGAGAAAGAATACGATTGATGGCAAATAGATGATATACATGGGAATAGTCCGGCATTGTGTATACAAAAAATATACATGGAATAAGATCACAGACCTTGTGCACAACATCAACTGGATCCGTTGATAAAAGAATTGGTGATAAAAAAGGTAAAAAAGTGGTTAGATGATGAAATTTGTCTACCCAATCTCTTATGGTAAATGGGTATGTTCGGTGCAATGTGTTACCAAAAAGGTAGGATGGATGTGATAAGGAACGAAAAGAATTAGTTGATTCCAACTAGAATAGTGACATGGTGGAGAATTTGTATGGATTACCGAATATTAAATGATGCCACCCTAAAAAATCATTAACCAGTTCCCTTTATTGATAAAATGCTTGACTAGTAGGACATGAGTACTATTTCTTCTTAGATAGATATTCTGATTACAACCATATTTTTATTGCACATGAGGATCAGGAAAAGACCACGTTCACTTGTCCTTACGACACATATTCTTTCAAACTAACTTCTTTCGGATATTGCAATGCACCGACGACTTTTCAAAGGAGTATGGTGGCTATTTTTCATGTTATGGTTTAGAACCTTGTAGAAGTGTTCATGGGTTATTTCTCAGTCTTTGGGAAGTCTTTTGAGGTATGTCTATGGAATCTTGATAAGGTACTTTCTAGATGTAAAGACACTAACTTACTTCTGAAATGGGAGATGTGTATTTTTTGGTCAGAGAGGGGATAGTGTTGGGAAACAAGGTGTCAAAATCTATGTTAGAGGTTGATAAGGCCAAAGTAAAATTCATTGAGAATTTCCCCATCCCTATTTCTATAAAAGGGGTGCATAGTTTTATTGGCCATACAGGTTTTTATTGGCAATTCATCAAGGATTCTTCCAAGATTGCAAAACTATTGTGCAGTCTTTTTGAGAAGGAGGTGAAGTTTGACTTCAATGCAATGTGTCTTGGAGAATTTGAGATGTTGAAAAAGAAAATAATTGAGGGTCCAATTCTAATTTCTCCTAACTGGGAATTACCATTTGAACTCATGTATGATGCGAGTGATGTAGAAGTGGGTGCCATGTTGCGACAAATAAAGAGTAAAGTGTTCTTGCCTACTTATTAAGCAAGTAAGACCTTTGACTCTAGACAAGCAAATTACACAGTGACTGAGAAGGAGATGATAGCGCCAGTGTTTGCCTTTGACAAGTTAAGATCGTATTTTGTAAGAACTAAAGTAATTGTTTTCACAGACCATGCAATTATTATGTACTTATTCAGTAAGAAGGATGCAAAACTAAGACTGGTTCGTTGAATATTGCTTTTCCAAGAGTCTTAACTTGAGATCAAATATAGAAAAGGTACTTAAAACTAGATAGTTGATCACTTATCTAGGTTGGAGGACTTTTTGCATGTGACTGAGGGTGAGAAAATCCGGGAAGAGTTTTCAGATGAACAATTGATGGTGTTAGACATCTCTCAAGTTCCATGGTATGCGAATATGCCCTCGGAATGCGGCTTCTAAACAAAACAAATAGTTAAACCATGATGACAAGTTTTACATCTGGGATGAACCATTCTTGTTCAAGCAAGATGTTGACCGGGTAGTAAGAAGGTGCATTCCACAATCAGAGTTTAACAAAGTACTAGAGATTTTCTAGCCCATATGGAGGTCACAACAGAGGAGAGTGCACACTGCTCATAAGGTACTATAATCTGGTTTCTTTTGTCCCTCGCTATTTAAAGATTATATTTCTTTTGTGAAGGGTGGTGATAAATGTCAAAGGCTGGGTACCGTCCATCTCAAGACGAAATGGTATGCCACTAAGTAACATTTTGGCGTTGGAAATCTTTGATGTGTGGGCTATTGACTTCATAGGTCTGTTCCCACCATCTGGTGGAAACCAATACATCCTTGTGGTTGTGTATTATTTGAGTAAATGGGTTGAGGCGATCGCTCTCCCCTCTAATGACTCAACAGTGGTGCTCAAGTTCTTCAAAAAACACATATTCACTTGCTTTAGAACTCCAAGGGAAATTATAAATGATAGAAGTAAGAATTTCATTAACAATCTTGTGAAAAACATTCTTGCTAAGTATGGTATTCGTCATAAGGTTGCTACATCTTACCACCCCCAAAGTAGTGGACAATGGAGATATCAAATAGAGAAGTGAAGCAAATCTTGCAGAAGATGGTGAATGCAAATAGGAAAGATTTATATGAGAAATTAGATGACGCATTGTGGGCATATAGGACTGGTTACAAGACATGCGTAGGGTCTTCTCGCTATCACATAGTATTTGGAAAAGCATGTCATCTTCCAGTGGAGTTAGAGTACCGATCTTGTTGGGCAATTAAATAGTTCAATTTGGACCCTAAGCTAGCAAGTATAAAAAGAGTGAATTAGTTTCATGAACCCGAAGAGTTTCGATGTCACGTATATGAAAATGCCAATCTATTTAAAGAAAAGATAAAAAGGTGGCATGATAAGCACATAGTAGCTCGTACCATCAATTATATAGACAAGGTACTACTATTTAAATCTAGACTTAGGTTATTCCCTGAAAACATAAGGCCTAAATGGAGTGGTCCCTTAAAATTTGTAAGAATGACCCAACAAGGAAAGACTTAATCTACGTTCTTGGTGAATAGGCAATGAGTAAAAGACTACTTTGATGTTGATTTGAATCGTGATCGGGAAGCTCTTGAGATAAATGATAAATGATCCAATTTGCGTCGTACTGCGATGTTCAATCAAGCGCTGCATGGGAGGAAACCCTTGAATTCTATGTCATAGGTAGTAGTCTTGCTTAATTTTGCAAGTTTAACTTTATTTTAAATTCTTAGGTGTAATTTTTCTAAATTCTTTTCTAGTGTTAGTTCGATAGTACTTAAGATATTAAAATGAAAAAAGAAAAAGATGAGTCGTACCACGACCAAAACTAAGGCGCTTGGTGGGAGGTAATCCATCAATATAAGGTCACGTTGTTTTGCTGATGTGAAGGCCAAAGGGAAACAAAGTGCCTGGAAATAGAGGAAATATGCACCTAAATGTTTTCTAGATTAAATCAGGACGTGCCACACCAAAGGAAAAGTTCATAAGCTAATTTTGGGCGCACTGGCACCATACCACACCCCTAAAGCACCATAAGAAAAGAAAAATGCAGATGGTGAGCGCTGGAGAGGTGCTTCGCGCCAGGCCTCTTTTAATGAAGTATGGTTTAGGCGCATTGGGGCACATCGCGCCAGGAATGTGGGGAAAATAGGGGGGCATCATTCCAGGCCTCTTTAATATAGGCCTGGTTTGGGCGTGCCAGCCTGCTAGGCGCCGCAGGCCTGACCTGGGTATATGAAAATTTTAGAAATATTTTTTTTACAATGGACCCATAAAATATCCCACCCTTTTAACACCCCCCCCCCTCCCATTCCATGATTTTCCCAATCCCCATATATCTAACATCTATAACCATTCCTCCCACTCTCAATTTCTTCCATCTTTCCAAATTCTTTATCTTCCCCAAATTTTTCCACCTTCCCCAAACTCTTTTCACTCCACTTCATTCTTTTCCCCATATTCCTTCATTAATCCCGACTACCTTTTCTTCCTCATCCTACACACATAATACCACAAATCCTCCAATTTTCACAAACCCATAAACCATTCCCACTCCACTACCTACCCCCCCCCCCATTCTTCCAAAAAAAGAAATTTTCTTTTTACTCTCCCCTTTTCTTAGTTCTTTCATTCTTTGGGTAGTGTGATGGCTTATAAGGGAAAAAGTGTTGCCGGTAATTTGGCTACCAAGTGAAGTTAGAAGAGAGTGGTTATCGGAAATTCTATTGGGGAACCTACCAATTTACAACATCAAAAGTTTGGTAATGGAGATTCAATGTCATATGTAAATAATTGGTATGATTCTCAACTTGAAGCCAAGTACCTTTGTGATGAGTATGTTAACAAGGGCTAGTTGCAGCAAGAATCTCCACACATTCAAGCCCGAATCCGGACTTTGAGCCTATAATATGTCTTAATAGACCAAGGTGAGTTTAATTTAAGCCTACTCCATCAATTTTATACTATTTGGAATATGCACACTGTTGAGATCAATGAAGTGTTTATTCATGAAAAATTGGGTGCAATTTATTATTGAGGGGTTGAATGATTTTTTGGGTAGGCCTAATTGTGACAATGCTGATTTTCTGACTATGGTTGCGAGAACACCGTATTATGATATTAGGCATACTTTGTTTGGGGTTAGTTTTGTTTCTAGGTGGGACAAGATTAAAGACACAGGTCGCCATTTGACTTTCTACTATGGGCACCTTAACGTGGAGTCTAGACATTGGCTAAATATTTTTTATGTAAGTTTACTCATGGGAGAGCACATTACTGATCTTACTAGGTAAATGGTGGTGTTGATTTATCATATAA
This sequence comes from Solanum lycopersicum, assembly GCF_036512215.1. NCBI lineage: Eukaryota > Viridiplantae > Streptophyta > Magnoliopsida > Solanales > Solanaceae > Solanum > Solanum lycopersicum. The sequence goes on from NC_090803.1 coordinate 38,703,357, forward strand.
TGAGGGGCTTACCAACTAATGTGGGGGATATTTTGCAACAGAATATGCCGAAGTTTAGGAACAATAAGCGATGGTGTTTCTTTTGTGGGACCATCATTACTAGGTACCTATAGGCGTTATTGATTGAGTAGGAGGTTCACGATGTGTGCCCTCCCAGTTCCCCCATCTAGTGTGCCACTTGGTCGACGTCACGCACAACTAAATCCCACAATCCTTTCCACGCCTGTTTTGACTTCTATGGATAGTCAAGTGTGTGATGATAGTTGGATGGGTGCATGTTTGGCATGAATGAATTGCAATTGTAGATTGGTGGTCGTCCTGTGATTAAAGAGGAGGTGGACACACTAGCTAAGCGGTACCCTTTGATGGACAGTGCCATGTACTTATGTTGGATGGGTCTTGCATTCTAGGAACCAATTGATGATGATGATGAGACGGCTAATGAAGCGGATGTCTCGGAGGAGGATGAGTTTGAGGCCACTAGCACCGGAGAGGATGCTTAGGACAAGGCCTAGAGGTCGGCAAGGAGTTCTGTTTTACCTTTACACTTTGTTTTAAGTTTAAAAAAATGAGGACACTGTAGTGTTTAAGTGTGGGATGGAGGTTGAGCTTCATTGTACATAGTTTATTACTTTATCGAGTCTTTTTTTATATTTAGGAGGGTTCCTCGCATTTTGTTTTTGGTTCTTTTCCTGAGGATAGTCCATTTGAACCATTTAGGTCTAGTTTATTGCATAATTAAGTCTAAGAGTCATCTAGGAATGACGTTTCTTGATAATGGATGGATGAAGACCGTCTTGAGGTAAAATTAGTCATTAGGAGTAGAAGTATGAAATCTATCTCTTTGAACTTTGAAACCTTGTCTTAATAGTTGGCTAGATGTCATGAGTGGTGACACTTTGTGGCAATAGTAAGATAGTAAGTTTAACAAAAGCATAATCTCTTTGTTTTTTACTTTAATTGAAAAATAAAGAAGTTGTAGTGGAAAAACCATAATGCATTGTATGTGAGCATGCTATGAGTTTGGGCCCTTATGTGTGAAATGATGCCATGTGTGAGGATATTTATTTAATTTTGCCTTTAATAACATCTAGAACTTGCTCCAAGTGTGATTAATGAGTAACTTATATGAATTGTTGAATATGATTGAGGTGTTTCGTTGTATAGCTAAGTTTCAATGTCCCTTGTATGCCGCTAAATTAAATACCTCTAGCTTATCCCTATTGAGTTGTATGGCCTTAATTGTTTTTCTTACCCACTTAATTGAGCGAAATTCCTTTTATTGATACCGTTAGTTTTGATCCAAAATTCCTCAATACACTATGTTGAGTTGAAGAAAATGACAAATTTTTTTTGAAATGAGAGGTTGGTTAGTGGTTTTGTGGAGATCGAAAGGAAAAGAAAAAAAAGGTACACAAATGAGACCCCATAAGCTATACTAGTAAAAGAATTATTTCTTTATCTATATATATATATATATATATATATATATATATATATATATATATATATATATATACACACATTAAAAATATGTACATACAAAAAGGGGTCTCTGCAGAAAGAAGGGACTCAAGTGAAAGTGAAGGCAAGATTTTGAAGTCAATTGGAAAACAAGTTATAGGGAAATAAAAAGTTGTGAATGTTAGTAAGGAAAAAAAACATCTGTATTAGGGAGAATGAGTCACTTAAATATATCCAAATTTATCCTTCCTTACCTATAGCCGACATTACAACCGAATGGAAGTCCTCTTGATTCCATGTGAGCATTTTGTGAAAATTAAAGTAAATGGAGGGAAATATTATGGCATGTTAGAAGGTATGAAACTTCGTTTGTGACGGTGAGTGTTCATGTTATGAAAAAATGGCCTTAATACTATACTGAATTGATTTTTAGTGTTTAAAGAAAGGTTACACTTTTATTCGTAAAGGCATTCACAAAACTTGTTTGGTGCTTAATCTTGTGGTTTGCCTCTATAATGATGCATTAGCCCTAAATGATTTAAAAAAAGTCAGGCATCGAAGTTGTTATTTCTTTGATTGGTACACTATAAGTAAGAGTTAAACTTATTTTACGAAGTATGACAAAGTTCATGATTAAATATGTTTGGTAGATTGTAAAGCGAAGTGAAGAGTCTAAAGGGTTAAGAGCGTATTTGATATATAGAGTTGTTCGAGGACTAACAAATGTTTAACTATGGGGTGGTTATTATGGGCATACTTATATGCCCAATTACTATAAATTACCGATGTTTAACGTTGGTTTAGGACATTATCTAATCTATTAGCATCTTTTTTCTCAACATTGTGATAATTACACAATAAAACCATGATTAGTGATTCTTCTGGTTACTAGGGGGAATGATCAAGTATTGGAAGAAAATAGAGTTGAAGGCGAAAAAATGCAGCCAGGCGCGACATTGGGGCAGCGCCCCAGCAACCCTGGCGTAGCAAGGGTGTGACACGCCAGGCCCAACTAGTTTAGGCTGGTTTCAAATGTACTAGTGGGGGCGCGCCAGCCTGCCAAGCGCAATTCTGGTGTAGCACCATAGCCTTGTGCGGAGCTTTTGAAGAATAAGTTAAAAGGAGTCCTAGTTGAAGTAGAATTCGATTCTATTTTCCTAATTACTATAAAAATCCCCTTAGGACCTCATTGTGGGGGTTCAACTTTTAATTGGTGTGCAAGAGCAATGAATTAAGATTGTAATAGGCTTTTATCTTCTAACTCTTTTATTTTTCAGAAATCACATGAGCAATCGTCTTTTGTAGTTTTTTAATAGTATGAGCGGCTAACCACCCTAGTTCTGTGGCTGCAGCTATGAATTGAATGTTGAATATTATTTGTTTTTTAATTGATTCTTTGTTATAAACACAACATACTTCTATATTCTTGTTTTACAATTTATTCTTGATCGCCATAAGATAAACTTAGTGACTAATCTTAATATCTAGAGAGGAGAAATTTAATAGACCAAGGAATATAGAAAGCTGGATCAACCCATTAGATTGAGGTGATTTGTGGTCAGGAGTGACGTCCAGACGAACAACTTGCTTGGTAACTAAATAGAATGAAATATAAATGCTCATCAATTAGTTTAATTATCCTCGCTCAATGATGTAGTTAGGTTTATCTAATTAGACAGGCGACGAGAGGTGTATAGCCTGACTCATATAATTAACAATATAAACCAGTAACTTGATAACCATAATTAATTCGAAGTCGATATTATGATACATGAGATTCAACATATGTTCTAGCCTTGGAATTGCCTTTCTCTATCTTGAAACACCATATTTAGGTCGTTCAACCTTAGTTATTTTATTCAGTATTAAAGTAGTCATAGTTAACAATAAATCATCAACATTTGACATATTTACTGTTACTTTCAGTTGTAGAATTAAGTCTTGAATACAAATTAATCATAAGTCCCTTAGAAACGATAACTCGTTTCTGAAATGAATTTGTATTACTTGCGGGATCACGTATACTTTTGGGTATATTGGGGAGCAATAGTACTCTAATAGAACAACTTGAGTACACCTGCAAGTTATTGAAAAGATATGATTTAATAAGTTGAATTTTCATTCACTCTTGTGTTTTAAACAAGTCCATATAATTTATGTGTGTAAATAAAAATAAAATACTGCATAACCTAGACTTGAAATCGTGACCTTTGGGACTATAAGTTCAAGGTTAAACCATCAGCGCTGCAATAGCATTTATCCAAACTAACAAAAGAAAATGTATTTACCCGCTTTCGTATCTGTTTTTTAATCAATAAAAGAGGTTTAGAAAAAGTAAGAACTAAAATATTAGGACCTAGACTAGATATTGTGACATATTGACTAAACATTCAAACTTTAGACATTTTTGCTGCAATAGCATCCGTTCATAATAACGAAAGTAAACATATTTATTCAATGCATATCCTATTAGTTTTCTAATCAATAAAAATATCAGCAAAAATAAAGAACTAAAATGTGAGTTATCTTAAAGATAATTGAACTATAGGAAATAGGAAATTATCTAGTTATTTGATTCATAATTACATGGCGCTACTCAAATTTTTAAGTTTAAGTACACGCCATTAATGTGGGGAAGAGAAACAAACAATTATTTAATACAAGTAGTAGTTGACTTTGGGAAGTGTTCTGAAACATTATTTACACTCCATTAACTTGGGATAGAGAAACACTCAAGTGTCGGTTGCCCAATTCTCATTTGACGTGTAATAGATTGCAAGCATTAATTTTTTAGATTTTGATTGATTTAACCAATTCTTCCATTTAACATCTCTTTTGAAAATCGACATATATAAAAATTGAATAATTATTTAATTTTTGTATTATACTCCTATTAGTTAGTATTTTTTTGGACAGATATTAAACTCTATGAATAAACATAATATAAAAGTAATTAAAAGGAAAGAGTTAATGGATATTAACTAAAAATCAACTCGGTACAATAAAACATAGAAAATTAAAGGAAATCTATTCCTAATACAAAAATTGAAGCTTCATAAATTCTGCTTAGAGTTTCTGGGGAGAAACATTGTTGTCAACTATTCTACCACAAGCACCTGCATCTTTAGTATCCAAAGCTTCAGCAGGATCACCACTTGCATATTTAATATTCAAGGCCTCGGCATGACGAATGATTTCTTTAACGTGCCCTTTCAATTTCTACATTTCACAGTGAATCTCTAAAAACAATTGAACAATCGTCAACGTATTAATTTTAAGATTGATAAGTTCATCGATGATTGATAAGCGTCCCCTAAGAGTGTAATTGACACTTTTTTCTCTGGTTTAGACATATTAAAGTTGTAGTATGTTCTATGATAGAAATTTTTGTGGCTTTTGGGTAGAAGATTGCTGCTTTTTATAGCAGGATAGTCTAAGAGTTGCATTGGTTATTCAAAGTGTTATTTTTGTTAGATAAACAACTTCATTAATTGTTAGAGAATTTTTGAAGATTTCAATATATCTCTTGGTTAGAAGAACAACATCATATAATGTTGTAAGAATAACATTAATATTATCATATCATATCTTCCGTTTAAACAAACATGCTACGTCAGCTTAAAATATAAAAGTAAACTAGGTTGTATAATTAAAGCTAAATAACGTAAAAATAGACAAACTTTCATACTCCATTATTTTACAAAACCTTCGTCAACATACACATCACGAACAACATCATCTCCATTTAGTTTACTAGCTAAAACATGAATACGACATGTCAACCTCCTAATTGTATCCTTAACATATGCAATTTCCTCTTCAAGAAGACTCAGAATCTGACTAAGCAATGAAATATCCCAAAGGATTTCTTAATGTTCTATAAAACTAACATCCCTCTTCTGTTAGTTGAGAATGACATGATAGTGAAAAATTATTTTATTTTACAAAATTTTAATGGATTGAGGGTATAATAATATGACATACTCAAATTTATAATAACCCTACAGTTTGTTTTCTTAGTTCAAGAGTCGTCTGTTCAGTATCCCCAAATGTTTATAATAATAAAATGGAGTTAAGTGTAATGAAGTAATAGTTATATTTGACCAAAATTTGGTAAGAAAAATTTTAAAACTAAAACGTACTTTTTATTTCAAAATAGATCGGTATTTTTTTTTTCAATTTTTAAGTAAAAGGTATAAGAGATAAAAGGATAAAAATGTTTTTAGAAAGTAAAATTATATAGAAAAAATCTCATTCTTGCCTAATTATGACTAAATTTTGTGGCCAAAAAGATTTTTCCTTAAATAGTACAGAGTAATTTGGATTGAAATTATAAATAAAAAAGTATAAAAAAGATAATACATTCCTAAAGACATTAATATCATTGCATCAAAAAGAAAGAACTAAATGTTACAAGCACAACCCCCTTAATATTATCGATCCCACCACCCTCACTATTATCGGCACCAGCATGGTTGTTATTTTATAATGCATTATGAACATGAGTAGAAATATTATGGAAAGAACGAGATAATATCCTCAGTTCACGCTTGAGTGCTTTCATTGCATGATTGAGGTCTCGTACTTCGTCCTTTAGAAGTTCAACCTCCCAAATTATATGAAATTGTCTTCTGCGATTATCATGTGCATTATTGTTGAATAAACGAGGTATGTTAGAGATTTAAGAAAGAAAAATTTATCGTAGAAGAGCAAGTTTTTGAAAGAAAATTATAAATATAGTTGCAACTATTCAAAGCCCATTAAGTAGAATAAACATTTCATTAGTCCGAACGGTCACATTGGTTCAGCAATGTGTATATGAAAATTATTTTCTGTCATATCTGTAAGAAAACAGAGGCCTAGTCTAAATTGACTAAAGATTTCCAAAATATTAACTCGGTTAAGAGTTTTTCATGCAACAAAAAAATAAAGAATGAAATCAGAACATAAAAGACTTAGAAAAAATCACAACAAATCTCATTCATTAAAAATCAATCTTTTTCAATCAATAACATTCACAGTTCGAAATCATAAAAATGGTGTTAATCTTCTTCTTTGCTACAAATTATGTTAACCATGTTGTCTTAAATAATATAAATTATAAATATTAAAATATCCCCACAACCAATCCAGAATCACGAATTAACAACCTCCAACCATCAGAGAACCTCCTCCGGTTCCTTGATCAGTAACTTCCTAAATGTAAATAGTGGTGTAATGCAAATGTTCTGTACATTCCAATAAATGTTAACATCGTTCTTGTTAATTCCTTGGGAAATTACTAAGCTACTAATTGCGGAAGCCACTACATAAAATAAAGATAATAATACATTAATTCCTGAAATAAAACAAATAAAGAGCAAAACAATGAAATAATTTACCATTTTGTAGCGTCTGACATATAATCTACTTAGTCTCACTTTCAACTATGGTAGGGGAGGAGAACCGACTTTGATGTACTCTGACATTTTATCAATGAGAGAAATTATTACCGTAAAAGTTAGACTCATGTGTTGTTTAATAATAAGAGTGTTTAAAATTTCATAGTTCCCACTTTATAATTATTGATTAATTTCCCACCAAAAGTTGGAACTCTTTGTTTACCATCAACTGAACGAACTCTATAATTAATTTGTTTTTAATAAGCTATTAATATTGAAAATATAAACATGAATAATAATGACATTCATTTTTCATCCGAGTAAATGAAGAACCAAAAATGTGTGAGAGTAATTGGATCATTTATTTATTTATTCATCCCTTTTATATATACCTATTTATTATAGAAAGACTTGATTTGAAGAGTTGAATTTTCTTGCACATTTCATTTTTCCAGTTAAGACAAGTTCATTTGTAAGTCTATTATATTACTATGTAAGCAAATAAAATGTAAGTTTTGTTGCAAATATTTTTTGTACGAATAGATTGAACAATTTTATTTTTAAAATAATAATAAAAAATTAAACGCAAGGACCTAATACTGGACTCGAACTCATAACCTAATGAATAATCATTTTAGCTATAAACGTTCGCGCAGCAACATTATTCGTTCTTTATCTATACTTTGAAATTAGTAATTATACTAATCTCCAGAAATGCGTGAACTAGATTATCGAAGTTGTTTACACTAATTAAAGTTACTTTAGTAACCTACTATTTGTTGAAGGAGTAGCTATCTTTGAGAAGTGGTTTTAAACTATCTATACAAGTTATTGACTTGAGGAATGAAAACACTCAATTGTCTGCTTCAAGGATCTCGTTTGACGTTCAATAAACTGCTAGAATTAATCGAAAATTTTACTGATTTTACCATCTCTTATTAAAATCAATTTATAAAATTGAAATTTATCATATCTCTCATAAATTAATATTATTTTTTTACATATATTATAAGAGAACATAATTTATGCGTGAATATAAAGACAAGAGTGGATTGAAATTAATTAAACACAAAAGATGATACATAATGACTTAGTGAATTAAACGGAAATTTCGTCCTAAACGTTTATTAAAGATTTGTAGAATTCTACTTAATATTACTAGGAGATCCATTGACATTATTTGTACTGGCACCACCATTTGCATCTTTAGTTTTCAAGGACTCAGCACGACAAATCAAGTCTCCAACCAGGCCTTTCACTACTCATATTTGACGGCAAAGCCCTAGAATTTTCCCAATGAGATTCAACAAATTAATTTAAATTCTTAAAATCTCTTCGAGGTAGTCTAATCTCCGTCCCTCATCATTGTGGCGGTCGCTTTCTTTCTCTTTTCTAGACATATTAGAGACTAGAGTATGTGTTTTATGAGATAGATTTGTTATGGATTGTGGGTAGAAGATCACTGGTTTTATAGAAAAGATGGTTAGAGAAATGCATTGGTTATTCCAAGACGTTCCTTGGTTAGACTAATACCTACATTTGTATTAGTATAAAATATAATAAAATTCTGAATGTTGGATATTTTTATAAACTAAAGTTACATCAACATAAAATAAAGGATTAAAGTTTTTATATTCTCTCACCGTAATCTATGCTCTTATTCTTTAGCCCTGATTAAGTTAATTTAAACAATAGTATCATATTTTTAGCTTTTCTAAATTGATCAAATGTAAATTTTCAAGAGTAATACTTTCCTATTTTTACACTAATACTTGACCAACTTAAAAAAAATAAAAAATGAATTTTAAGCAACGCAATTACAAAAGATATTTTAATTAATCAACACATTCCAAGGTTTCTTCATCTATGAATTATCTATCAGGATGTATGAAAGTTAACATAATGAATATTGGGTCTGCAAGAAGATATAGAGTTACTGATTATGGTATCCACTACATACAACAAAATTCACAACAAACTAATTCATTATTGCACAAAAAACAAATAGCAAAATAAAATCAAAATCAGTGATATGCGGAAAAAAATACCATTCTATTTAACGAGACAAATGCTGAAGTTAGTTTGATTTTGAACAAAGGTAATGGAGGATTACACATTGTACTAAAGTCTCTCATTGATTAATTGAGAATAGATTGAGATTAGAGTACAATGTAAATCGAGAGATAGTATTGGTTATTTATAGTAGTATTTGTTAAATTTATTGAAATCCCACCTGAAATATTTTTCTGGAGACATTCAATTTGTTGATTAGTCATTCAATGAATTTAATTATCAGAGTACTCTAGGTTCATGAAGGAAAGAGTATTAATTAGTAATAACGTTTAAGAAATTATAACTTTTACAATTCCCACCACAAATCTTTACTTCAAAAATATTAAGCATATATTTTGTGGAAAAATCATTTTGGCCAATATTTGCCCAAAATAGCATCTTACTTATACTATTTTACCTTTTGTAATATTTTTATCATTTTAAATATAACATATTTAAACTAAAATATAGAAAAAAGGTTTATTTATTTTAAAATTGATATCTTGAAGAATATTTTTTTAGATCTTAAAAATATCAGGAGAGAAGAATGGGTGACACTTAGGTTTTCTTTGGTGGATTTTGTGGTTCCTTTTTAATTTTAAACTAGGAAATCACAAATAATTATTCTCATAAATAATTTTTAATGAATTGGAAACATGTCTCTTTACCATGCTTGATTATAACCTTTTAACTCAAATTACAACCTTTATAATTCCCACCATAAATTTTTACTCTTAAAAGGTAAGCATATTTTTTCAAGAATAATTGATTTTGATAGATAAAAGTATTTAGTTTGAAAACATGCTTGTATTACTTGTGAAATATTAACTATAACATTTAATATAAGAATTATTAGTAATTTCCTAGATTGTCTTAAATATATTAGCAAGACTAATCAGCTACTCTAGGTTCATAACGGATAAATGAACGGAGTATTGTATTACTCCGCACTAATTAGATTTCTCAGGTCAAAGTATATATTTTCAAGATTATTAATATTTAGACTTGATTGATTTATATTTATTATGTTATTATTCGTTAGTGATTAAATGTAACGTTTCAGAATACAAATACTAGTAAGCATCGAAAATTCTTCATATAAATGGAGTTGTGCAAATACAATAATATTTTAATGATAAATATATATCAACTTTGTGTCATTGATAAAATCCACAAGAAGGTACTCATGGATTTATTTATATAAAACGATGTATACTATTGCCTCATCACTATGACAAATTACAAATTTTAATACATCTCTCTCAACCAATCTCGCATCAACATTAAAATTGTGCCAACCTTTTGAAAATCTCCGCCGCTTGGATAAATCATTGTGACCTACAGTTAAATTGTAGTATTGATCTCCACATGCACTACTAGGATGTACAAACGTGAACACCATTTATATTGGGTGCATGGGAATATATTGACTTACTAATTGTAGAATCCACTACATAAAAAATAAAACATAAGACATTTATTATATGATTCATATGCTTAAAAAAATATATATACAAAATAAATAATAAACAATGAAATGTGATATTTTATCATTCTTGTTTGTGTTGCATATGATCAATTAGTCTGGTTCTGAAGCATGGTAGGGGATGATTAGTCACTGTAGTGAAGTTTCACATTAGTATGAATGAGAAAGAAATTGGTGTATGTTAATAAAGAGTACTGACTATTTATAGAGTTATTAATTGTTTTCTAACCAAAAATGTTCTATTCGAAAATTTTTAACTATTAGGATGTAATTGTGAAAAGATTCCCTAAAATTGTGACCTAAATCAAGATTTGAATCTGTGACCTATGAAAATTCCTTTAAGTTTTAACCAATTGCGCTGCAATAGCATTCGTTTGTACTTTCCAAAAACACGTATTTACGCTGTTTTTATTATTTGTTTAATAAATATCCCTAGGTAATTTTCCAAACATAACTATCCAAAAAAATTACTCAATAGTAATACAATATTTACCACATAGATACTCAAATAAGGGAGGGTGTCAGAAGAAGTTTAAATTTCAAAGTCGTCTTATATACACTTTGCACTTTCCATTCTAACCTTTTAAGAAGCCGAAGATTAGTCTAAAAAATGTACACACTCTGCATTCTAACGTTATGAAGAGGATATGTTCTTCCTTTGAATCCCTAGATATCAGAATATTACAACATATCTTACAAAGGGTGGCTTCATTGTCAAGCACGGATCTGATAAATTTTAGATTCAGGTAAAAAGAGTAATTATTCCATTTTCTATTATTTACTTTGCGTTTACTAACCCATCAATTTTCCAGTTGTAAACTAGTTAACGAAATAGGTCGTCAATGGTGGGTTTATATGAATCTGTCGTTGTTAGACATTTTGATTAGCCCATTGCATCTCCCAGGCCATGAAAATTACAGATGTTTTGAGTCTTTCATGAATTGTTGCATAGAATCTGTCGTTGTTATAAATAAATAAATATATATATATATATATATATATATATATATGGGATTTGGGTTTTTGATCTGGAAGAATGAAATCTTCTAAGTATTAAAGACTTATATACATGTTTAAATACCTAAAAGACCCCTTAGGAACCGCCAAACCTCTTATTTGGAAGTGGGGTGAAATTATAAGCTCACCCCTTCCTTGGCAGCGAACTGCACACAGGAGACAGACACATCGACAGTTGCCCATCAACGGTCCATCCTATGACAAACAGACCACCCTGTTGGTCCGTTGTCTGGGATCGAGGACTGTATTGGGCTTCCTCTCCCCCATCCTAAGTCTCAATCTCCGAGACCCCACTAACAGGGTGTTGATTGAACAGTTGGGCGACACAAGTTCCAACCACATTACAATAATTTTAGACCAAAGAATCAATTAGTCAAATTTTAAAAAAGTTAACAGTGAGTAGTTTCCAATGCTACAATGATTTTGAGCAAATTCTTCAAAAATGCAACTTTTTGCAATTCATGATAGAAACATGCTAATATGCAAAGTAACATCATATAAACATATCTTGCAACATAATCATAACTTCATAATATACACAATGCAAGAAGTTAATGAAATTCAATTTCAACAAAAATAAACATCATACACAAGCAACATACTTGTATGACTTTCTATCCCATCTACTAACCATAATCCCCCACTTAGAAGGAAGTCATATCACTAAAATATAAAATCAAGGAGTTACTATCATAATCATCACCATCCGGCTTCTTTTTTCTAGTCCGAAGTGCATAAAAACACCTAGTTTCTTGAAAATCATCCTTTGGAACACTAGGAGCAACTTTTTAACCCTCTTTCATTCTAGAATCATTGTTAGGACAATCTCTCAAATTGAGTCCTTCTTTACCACAACCATAGCAACTCCAAGTATCCCTTAGACACTCACCATAATACCTCTTTCCACAAGCAACACATATAGGCTTGATATTTTGAGAACCAAATTTTTTATCCAATTTCACCTTAACACTCATCGGTTCTTCTCGAGTTTGAGCCCTCCTTTTGAACCTAGTTTGATATTTGTCACTAGAACCACTCACTTTCAAGTTTCTAGACATCATCCTATGTTTAGACTCTTCAATTGATTGGGCATACAACATAAGTCTAGCTAGGGTCATATCATCATGTAGCATCGCCGTCTGACATTCCTCCCTGACTAGATCTGGGACAGCCATCACAAAATGACTCATTTTATATCTTGGTTTAGTTACAAGGGAACGGTCATATCTAGATAAGATAGAGAACTACTGTAATATTCGAAAATCCAAGACGAGTCTTAAAGCATAACAGATATTCCATAACTTCTAAACACTGTTTTAAGGCCTATTTTAATTAATATAGGTCATTAAGAAATTTAAGGAACCAAAAAATCAAAGAACGTCCATGACATCCAGAAACTAGTTTTAGGAGGTACTAGCGCGCCTAAGTCTATTTGACGAGCTTTTAGAAGTTGGAAATCTACGAAAATTGGTGGAAGGGTAGTTAATAGGTGCTTAAGATGATTCGTGGATGAAACGTCTAGATACAACTGTCGAATGACTAACTAATGTCCCTTGAGGAGGACCCTAGCACATAGGAGGCAAAACTGCTTTGGCAGTGTGCAACCACGAGATGCAAAGGACAGTTCGTGTGTGGATCGACGGGGAGTCTATAACAACCATCGACCAACACTTAAACAATTGTTGGATCCCTCGCCTGTAAAAGTGTCTGATCAAAACTACGGTTGTGCAGTATGGCGAGAGGCCTGGCTGTCAGTGGACCAACAATCCGTCGATTGTGGTCTCGTCGATGGGCCTGCAATTTTCCAGCACGTTTTAAGTTAGTTTCATTTTATTAGTTAAGGGGTTAGGTGTTTAATTAGGGGCTTAAGGTAGCCTTACTATTTTAATTAAACCCCCCATATAAATAGCCAAACCCTCATTAGTCTAAACATAACTCACAAAACAAATCCTCTTCCTTCACTCTTCTTTCTCTCTCTAATTTGGAAGACACTATTGAAGACTAGCTAGGGGAGGCATTTGGGGGATGTAATGGGAAAAATACACCATCAAATCTTAATCAAGCGTTGAGGTATGAGATCTAATTAACTTTTGAGACCTCTTTCCTCAAAGGTTTTCTTCAAAGTATTTTTAAAAGTTGGGTTTTCATGTGGGTTCTTCTAAATCTCATAAATTAGGTTATGATTATTTTTTAGATTGGATAATATGAATAGATTAACATACATTCTAGCTTAATTATGGTATATCTTGATGTTTGATTTAGTTTGTAGATATCCTTAAACCTTAACCCTAGCTTTGATATTGATGTGAATTAGGTTGAAATTGGTTCAATCGATTTAGTTATTGGTTGAATTGCTATTAATTGATGTTTTTAAATTTATCATGAACAAATTTTAGTGAATTATAGTCTTTCATGCTAGTTCTTGGGAAGATGATCTAGGTTAGAAAGTGAATTGAACAAAGGAACTTATCTTAAGCTATGATTGAGTATTGAATTATGATGTAGTGATTTTTCTACACTTTTTATGATGTTGATTATTGAATTATGATGTTGTATACCCAAAATTTGGGTTGAATGAAGGGTTTGTAGTAAGACCTTGATGATGGACTAAGTAGGAGACTTGGTAAGTCTTGTGATCTCTATTCTTTACTACAAATTATGGTTAATTATGATTAAGTCATGATGTGATATTGGAGTATGCCTTATATTAGGTTTGAGAGAGTGGTATGATTTTGAATTGAAATGTCTTGACTGTGTTATGAAGTTGATTAAGGTGTATATGTTATAAGGATGGTGATGACTATCAATGTGCCTTATTATGATATGAAATGCTACTGTGTTAACCTCACTTATATGAATAGTAATGAAAGGATTTGTACTCATGCAATTCTTATTGAGCTATTGATGATTATTATACAATGGTTAGACCTATGACCTAAACTAAGGTATGATTGTTAATCAAAGGCTTAAATACATTTCAAAAAGGGAATCTAGTTTAGCACAGAGTTAAGTAGAGAGAGTAGTGTCCCTTCCAACATAGTTAAGGTAGGATCACTAAAGTAATCTTGATATTGGAGACTACAATGCATGTAGCATAAAGAGGGTTCAAATTATATCTCCTAGTTCTTGAACTATGTAGGCCCCATTGGAATACTATCTAGTGGATCCACGTAGTAGCTATGTTTAATGTTTAGGTAGTACCTTGGCAAGTAGTCTGCCTTCCTTTGGTGCAGGGTTTTACGACACGCGATTATACACTAGCTCATGTGTTCTATGTCGGTTAGGTCAAGATCTTCGCAAAAGGTAAAATGAATTAAAGGATTACACTCTAACTAGGATAACCTAAGGGGTCTAGCTTAGTCTAGGTAGGGTATGGGACTCTATCTAACTATTGCATAATTTAGCCTTGAGGGGAGTCTTAGGAGGATGTTCTTATGTATGTTTATGCTTATAATTATATATGATATCTATATGATGAACATACACATCTTTGATACTATATGTTGATTACTTCACTTATGAACATTTGTTAGCTTATATTGTTAAAGTAAGATGAAATGTATATCTAAATGTCATGTTATGTTAATGAGGGTGTTAGTCATGGTTCTTGTTAGGTTACTTCATTGAGTAAGATTATGGGACTTTGATTCATCCTTGCACTTTTTGAATTGATGGGGGTTCATGGGTAATTGTATTTCTTTATTATAATGAAATTTACTCTTCTTTATGCTTATCGTTAATATGACTTCAATGTAGAGTTACATAAGTATATATCTACTCATATGGTATGAATGGTTTATTTGACTTGAATTGATATTGTAGTATTATGAGGAACATGTCTATGACATAATAAATGTGAAATATTCATTAGTATGGTCATGTTGAATATGCATTAAGGTTTTAAATGAAAACTGCATACTTATGGAAATATCCTTTTTGTAGCATTTTTTACAAGTATATGTGCATAAGGTCTTATACTTTGTACAAGTGGCGTACTAACCCCGTTACTTCCTTTTTTTCCCAATTTTTAGCTTCCAGTCATTGAAGGTTCATTCGAAACGACTTGGAGAAAAATTGGATATTCTCTACCATCCAACAAGGTAGGTCCTCACTTTCCGAGGGTGATACCAATATCTAGCTTATGAAGTTTCTTTGTTTCCTAAGACTCTTATGTTTACTCTATTTTCATTGGTGTATGATTTGTATAATCCTATATATAGCTTCTTTAAATTGATGTAGGGATATGCTCAAATTGTTGTGTTCGTTTAGATGGTATGAGATTATGTTCTACTTTATATGTACATATATGTTCAATAAAAGTAGAGGGCTATGTAACCTTCATATACAAAGGTTCTATGTATACTCGATATTATATTGTGTGTATGGAGAGGTCTATGTAAACCTCCTCCTATAAGTAATGAAATGTTTTAAAATATTTGCTAAATTTGACTTATGAATGTGATTATGTAACATAAGAGGCTAGTCTTAGTCCTCAATGAGGACGACGACGCCGGTTACGTCGAGGGGGTAAACCCGAATGTGACAAACTTAGTATTTGTAAGATCACGAAGGTGGCCTACGTTAACTAGAGACAAAAATGTTGGAATTGATGGTATAAGGTCCTAAATATGTCTAATATATGGTATATAGGAAGTAGCTAAAGTATTAGGGGTGTTGGAAATCAAATGTCAAGGGACGACTAAGACGTATGACGACTAAGTCACCTAAATGTATAAAATGTGGTTCCATGTGTTTATGTGTGTTTCATGGTGTTTTAATGTTCTTAATAGAGTGCCTATAGCATGTATAGGCAGTGTTTAAAGTTCTGTGAAGTTTGGAGGTCAAACGACCAAACACGTCCAAGGCGTTCGAAAGATATGCCTTGAGTCAACCTTATACGTCTAGGAGAGTTTTGTCGAGTTTTACGTGTTAGTTTTCGTTAAAATTCATGTGAGAGGTTCTAAACTTATAGAACGTAGTATTTGGGTTTGAAACATCAGGGAATTTATCCCCAAGGACCACCAAAGGGTCCTTGAGGAAGGACAAAAAATCAGTGTGCAGGCTGTCCCAGGCAGACCTTGGCGACGGAGCAGTAAACGGCCAGTCGTGGCTATGACGCTCCGTAAAAGGATACCTTGGTGAGGTACATAGACTTGTGTTAAGAATGGAGCCTTGGAAAGACACTGTTTCCACTGACAGAGGCCTGTGACGGCCCATCGGGGTGGTGACACCCCGTCAAGGGCAAGCGTTGTGTGACCTGTTCTCCGGCGCAGGTCTGCTGCAAAGTCAATGGGTGAATTGCCCCACTTCTAAATTAAATTTTGTTCGATTTATTAAGGGTATTTTGTGTATTTTAATAAAGTATGTAAAGGGTAAACACCTTAAAGACTTCATTCTTCCAAATTGAAAACCCAAAAACACTTGGAATATCCCAAAACCTCTATCGAAGTCTAACTTGAAGAGGCAGCTTGGTGAGGGATTTTTGTGTCGAATTCTTCAACAAAGTGAATAATTAGCATCGTTGAGGTATCGCTTTTGTTCCTTGAAACTCGTTTCATCAAGGATCCCAACTCTCAATATGTTTTTCAAAGTTTTCTAAAGTGAATTGTCCAATTTTATGATTCTACCTTGGTTCTTGCATAAATGATTTCTAAACATTGAATTATGATCTAATTTATGTTGTATTGATGATTTCAATCTAAATTACCTATGAAGCCATGCAAATCGATGAACCCTAGTTTTGACTACTTATTGAGTTACTTGATATTAAGCAAATATTGTTGAATTGTTATGTAGTTTCTTATGGGCTTTCTAATGATATAAGAATGTATTGAATTGATATATAATTGATCTTAGATTGTTAAACCTACATTTAATTTATGTATATTCATAGAGTTTTATGGTTATTGCTTTGAATTATTGTTAATGGCCATCGCTAAGGGCCTTGTGATTTTGAATTTGTTGATTTGGCATTGAATTGAAGTTTGGATGAGGGGATGAAGGTATGCTGAACCATTTTGTTTAATTATATATTATTTATACTTCAATTCTATTGTTATTTGTATGTTCCACTTATGGTGGTGGTGTTATGTGTTTTACTTGCAATTGGCGTGGCCTTAATAGCGTTACTTTATGCAATATTATGAGCATGGCCTTATTAGCAACTACTTTAAGTAATGTGGATATTTGTGTAGTTGAATATGTGAAGAATAAAAACATCTATCTATATGTGAAGTCATATGTTTTTTATTCTACTTATATTGCCTTAAATAATCATGTTAGACTATAGGTTTGACATTATGAGTATAGTATTGGGGTTAAGTCTTTGTTATTCCTACTTGTATTTGTGAGTCTATGTGGATTACATTAATGATTTTATGAAGTTATATAATATTATTTGAAGATATTATATTGTTTCTAGGTGTTTCTAGAATGACTTGCATTATGAGTTAAAAGTGAAGTATATGATATATTGTCTTGGTTGACTTGTATCACTTGCTTGATGTATATATAATTATGAATATGTGATGTCTTGATATAGATTATTAGAACTCTTAGTCTTGAATGTATAAGTGACATGTGAATTTAAATGATGATATGAGAGTCTATTATGTGAAATCCTTGACTTAAGGGTAAGGTTAAGATTGTTGAAGCGTAAACCGTAATGGTATCCTTCAAACTAAATGATTGATGGACTTAAGGTTAGTCGACTGGAACAGCATCATATTAATACTTTGGAAAGTCATCATGAGCTTCTTGTCGCCATATTGAGATATGCCCTAGTGGACTTTGCTTTTGTTGGTTGAATATATTTGGGTCATGAACTAGATATGGGACCCATTATATGAACCTTAATGAGAATTGATCTATGAGAACTAAGGCTAGCACCAAGTCAGTATAGTAATGGAAAGTAGTTCTAGTTAAGTATGAGAATAGAATACAAAGTATGCCCTTCATATTCCTTAGTCATGTTTCTACATGGATGTGTCCAAGTTCTACCATTGGCAAGTAGAACAACGTCATCGGAGTAGGATAGAACTCTGGATTCCATGTCTAGCTATCATGGTCTATGTCTATTATTTACTATTATCACCATATGGAATACCTATTAGCATTTGAGTAGTTTATGGAGTTTAGGTTGTGGTATGGTATGCTATCTAGACATTGCACAATGGACTTTTAAGGTGTTATTTGATGTTCTTAGGTCTTGTCCAAGACCATTATTTAAATGTTCTTTATGTGATGTATGAGTCTTAATGAACTAATGACTTATGTTAAGGAGTATGTAAACAAATGAGTGCCGAATCTAAAGTGACTTAAGGGTTCCTCAGCTAAAGTGTGAAAAGGCCAAAAGGGATGATCTCTTAATGTCTTATCTTTGGAAGTCTTGAGGATGACTCTATTTAGGGAAGTTGGTTGATTTTTTGGACATGATCTAAGCCTTAGGTAGTCTTAAAGACTATTTAGGTAATCTTGAAGAGGTCACTATGGACGTTATCTTCTTGATTTTACTTATGTAGGCCTTTTGATAGCCTTTGGGAAGAGAATGTAATATCATCTATGTGTTGGTGACTTAGTGAGAATGATTCTATCTTAGGGAGTCTATATGATCTCTTAAGTGTGCGTAAGGGATTATATGGGCGGTCACTCCACAACTCACTCAAGTGAGACTTAGAGTTCACCTTTGGTAGAAGAATCTTGCCTTGATGTTTATGATTGCTTGTATGTATGTATGTATGTGACTCATTATATGTAATCTTAAGGTTGTTTAGGCAAATCTAGAGAGGGTGTATGGGAGGTCTCTCTTTGTGTGACTTAAGTTAATCATAGGATTACTTTAAGTGAGGAAATCACATGCTAGAAGTTAGGTTTTTTAAAAGGATTTAGAAATTCACTATAACAGTGAATTAATTTACAGTACGGTGAATTAATTCACTGTACAGTGAATATAGTTTAGTGTAAAGTGATCATTAAATTTGATATTTTTGATTTATTATCATCTTATGTGTTTCTAAATTAATTAATGATGTTATTATGATTAAAGTATGATTTTTAAATGAAAAGATGCATATTTCCAATAAAGTCCATTTTCATGATTTTTATGCATAAAGTCGTACTTAGTATATGTGGTTGGACTAACTCCATGATTTTATCTATCTATATAGTTCTTGGTAGGTAAGGAGCTTTTTGAGAACTAAAGACTTGGATTTATACAATCGTTCAAGAGAAGTTGAAGGATGTCTACACTTGACACGAGGGCATATCTATGTCTTTTATGTTTCTTATTGAAGTATTGTAATAGACTAAGTATTTCTATATTCTTATTTTGAAGTATGGTCCGTGTCCCAAGTATTCTTGTGTCTTAAGATAATGAGATTGAGGCTTTGTATTTCCTATTACTTTTATATAAATGAGATTTTGACGACTATCTTATGTTTTATGAAAAGTTCTAATTCCGCACTACTTTTCGCTAGGTATATGCAATGAATGATATGAAAGAGGCTTGTCTAAGAACTCTAATAGTTTGAAGACGCCAGTTACAATCCAATATTGTACCCTAATATCTAGGGTATGATTTCGGGTTGTGACAAGCTTGGTATCAGAGCATAGCATGGTGAAAGTAGTATTAGGAATCAAGAAGTCTCATGATATTACGTCTAGTAGAGTCTTGACCGTCGGTGTGAGTCGCGACACATCTATGGGCGAGAGGCTATAGGACGATAGAGTTTCCCTTCTTTTCTACTCCTATGTCGTGCGGTAGAATAAATGTTATGATTATCCTTCTTGTGAGTTTCCTTGTGTTTTCTAAGATATGAATACTAGAAGGATGGCCTCTAGAAGGTTGGAAGAGGAAAGGGTGAATAAGGAGGTTCCCCCTCAAGTTGAGCAAGTTCCTCAAGGCAGTCAAGGAGTTCAAGGTGCTCGAGATTCCCAAGTTCCTACCCAAGGTGATCCTATTCCTTATGTGGAAGGAGGTATTGAGGTTTCATAGATATCTAATAGGGATATTAGAGAGACTTTGATTGCTATAGCCCGAGCCGTGACTATGTAAGCTAATTTGAATATGATGCCTATGGTTGTGGAGAGCACTATGACATCTAAGTTAATAGATTTTGTGACGATGAATCATCTAATCTTTCTTGGCACTAAGATAAATGAGGATCCCAAGAGTTTATTGATAGAGTGTGCAAAGTTTTGAGTGCTATGGGGTTACATCTAGAGAGAAGGCGGAGTTGGCTTCGTACCAATTGAGGGTTCTTTATCAAATTTTGTACACTTAATAGAAGGATAATACGCCAGAAGGATCGGGTCCTATTGAATGGGGAGAATTAAAGGAAGCTTTTTTTGGTATGTACTTTCATCGAGAGAGGAGAGAAATTTATGTGGAGGAGTTTATCAATCTCAAGCAAGGCAATATTAGTGTAGAGGAGTACTCTTTGAAATTCTCAACTTTTTTTAGGTATGCCCTTTTTCTTGTGTCCAATTCAAGAGATGAAATGCGTCGTTTTGTCATGTGGGTAGACGACTTAGTGGTGGAAGAATGTCATACCACTATGTTGCATGATGATATGACCCTAGCTAGACTCTTGGTATATGAACAATCAATTGAAGAGTATAAACTTAGGAGGATGGATAGAAGTTTATAAAGGAGTGGTGCTTGTGATCAACATCAAACTACGTTCAAGAATAAGGTTCAATCTCAAGGAGAATCTAGGAGTGCAAAGTTCAATGTAGAGAAAGGAGGTGGTTCCAAGGATGGAAAGCCTACTTGCGCAATTTGTGGCAAGAAACATTATGGTGAGTGTCTATTGGGTACAACGAGTTGCTTTGGTTGTGGTAAATATAGGCACAAGTTAGAGATTTTCCTATGATTGCTTGTAAAGGTAGAGAGGGTAAGCAAGTTGCTCTCACTGTTCCGAAATATGATGCTTCAACAAAGAGGCGTTTTAATGCACTCCGTTCTAGAGTGGAGAAGCCGAATTAGAAGGAGACTAATAATGATGTTGATAAGTTCTCTTTCTTTTGCTAAGATATGATTTCCTTCTAAGTGGGGGAGTATGGTTTGTAGATGGGATAGAAGTTCTTGAATTTGTTGTTTGTGCATGATGTTTAGGAGTTTGGTTGAAATTGAATTTCATTTGCTTCTTCCATTGTGTGTTCTATGAAGCATTGATTTAATTGTAAGAGGTGTCTATACGGTGTTACTTTTCATATTAGCATATTTATATCATGAATTTATTAAAATGTGGATTTTTGAAAAAATTGCTTAAAAACCACTATTGTTTTAAAACTGCATGCTGCCATATTTTCGGGAAAATTACTAATTGACTCATTTTCCTAAAAAAGTTGTGATGTTTATAGAACTAATGTATATGAGTAGAATATTGAGTATAAAATGTGTTTTTACTATTTGGATTGAAGATTGTGGGTTTTGTAGCATAATTAGTTATAAAAAAATTTCTAGTTTCTTGTTGTATTGTGAATCTCTTGACTATGGGAAAGTGATGTTTTCTTGTGATTATTTGTTGTATGTAATGGTTATTAGATGCTATTTTAGTCTCCAATCTTTGAACTGTTCGGAGAGTGGCGAGTGTCATTCGAGGATGAATATTGTCCGAGTGGGCGAGATTGTAGGACCCCGAAGATGAGCTAGGTTAACTAGAGACTAATATGTTGGTAATGATGGTATAAGGTATTCAATATGTCGAACATATGGTATAGAGGCAATATCTAAAGTATTAGGGGTGTTAGAAGTCAAACATCAAGGGACGACTAAAACGTTTGACAACTAAGTCACCTAAATGTGTAAAATGTGGTTCTATGTGTTTATGTGTGTTTCATTGTGTTTTAAAGTTTTTAATAGAGTTTCTATATCATGTCGAGGAAGTGGTTAATGTTTGGTGAAGTTTGGAGGTCAAACGACCAAGAACGTCAAAGGCTTGAAAGATATGCATTAAGTCGACCTTGTACGTCTAGGCAAGTTTCGTCAAGTTTTATGTGTTCGTTTTGGTAGAAATTCATGTGAGAGGTGTAAACTTATAGATGGTCGTTGATGAAGGACCAAAAATCAGTGTGCATGCTGTCCCAGGCAAACCCTAGCAACGGAGCAGTCAACGGTCGGTCGTGTCTGTGACACCCCGTCAAAGGGTACCTTCATGATAAAATTAGCCTTTTGTGAAGAATGGAACCCTAGCAACCCACTGTTGCCACCAATAAAGGGTTGTGAGGGCCCATCGAGGTGGTGACAGCCCGTCGAGGGCAGGCGTCGCGCCATTTGTTCTCCTGCGCAGGTCTTCTACCAAGTAAAGAGGTGAATTATAAGTTCACCCCACTTCTAAATTAAGTGTTGTACGGTTTATTGAGGGTCTTTTGGGTATTTTAATTAAATATATAAAGGTAAACACCTTAAATACTTCATTCTTCCAAATTGAAAACCCAAAACACTTAGAAAATCTCTCAAAACCTCCATTGAAGTCCAACTTGAGGAGGCAGCTTGGTGAGGACTTTTGTGTCGAAATTCTTCATCAAAGTGAAGAATTAGCATCCCTGAGGTATGAATTTTGATCGTTGAAACTCGTTTCATCAAGGAGCCCAACTCTCAAGATGTTTTTAAAAGTTTTCTGAAGTGAATTGTCCAATTTCATGATTCTACCAGGGTTCTTGCATAATGATTTATAAACATTGAATTGTGATCTAGTTGATATTGTATTGATGATTTCAATATAAATTATCTATGAACTCATGTAAATTGATGAACCCTAGTTTTTACTACTTATTGAGTTCCTTGATATTAAACTAATATTGTTGAATTGATATGTAGTTTCTTATGTGCTTTCTAATGATATAAGAATTGTATTCAATTGATATCTAATTGATCTTAGATTATTAAACCTTGATTGAATTGATGTAGATACATTATGTTTATGGTTATTGCTTTGAATTATTGTTCATTGCTATGGGTAATCGCCTTGTGATGTTCAATAGGTTGATTTGACATTGAATTGAAGTTTCAATGAGGGGATGAAGGTATGCTGCCCCATTTTCCTTAATTAGATATTTTTTATACTTTGATTCTATTGTGATTGGTATGGTCAAATTATGGTGGCGGTGTTATGCGTTTTACTTGCAATTGCATGGCCTTGTCGGCATTACTTTATGCAATATTATGAGCATGTCCTTATTGGAAACTACTTGAAGTAATTCGGATATTTGTGTAGTTGATTATGTGAAGCATGACATTATCTACTACATGTGAATTCATATGTGTGTTCTTCTATTTATGTTGCCTTAAGTGATCATGCTAGACTATGACTTTTACATTTTGAGTATAGTATTAGGGTTAAGTCTTGGTTATTCCAACTTGGCTTTGTGAGTCTACGTGGAGTACATTAATGATGTTATGAAGGTATATAGGATGACTTGAAAATATTAGATTGTTTCTAGGTGTTTCTAGAATGACTTGCATTATGAGTTAAAAGTGAAGTATGTGGTAGCTTGTCTTGGTTGACTTGTGTCCCTTGCTTTATGTATATATGATTATGAATACATGATGCATTGATTTAGGATGTTATAAATATTAGTCTTGAATATATGTATGACATGTAACTTTAAATGATGATGTGAGAGTCTATTATGTGAAAACCTTGACTGAAGGGTAAGGTTATGATTGTCGAAGCGTAAGTTGTAATGGTATCCTTCAAAGTAAAGGAATGATGGACTTAAGGTTAGTCGGCGGAACGACATCATATTAATCCTTTGGAAAGTCAATATGAGCTTCTTGTTTCCATATTGAGATATGCCCTAGTGGACTTTGCTATTGTTGGTTGAATATAATTGGGTCATGAACTAGATATGGGACCCATTTATATGAACCTAAATGAGAATTCATCTATGAGAACTAAGGCAAGCACCGAGTGAGTATGGTAAGGGAAAGTAGTTCTAGTTAAGTATGAGACTAGAATACAAAGTATGCCCTTCATATTCCTTAACCATGTGCCTACATGTGATGTGTCCAAGTTCTACCATTGGCAAGTAGAACAACCTCATTGGAGTAGGATAGAACTCTAGATTCCCTTTCTAGATATCATGTTCTATGTTGGTTATTGCCTATTATCATCATATGTAATACCTATTAGAATTTGAGGATTTTATGGAGTTTAGGTGGTGGTAAGGGACGCTATCTAGACATTTCACAATGGTCCTAAAAGGTGTTATGTGGAGTTCCCAGGTCTTGTACAATACAATTATTTGAATGTCCTTTATATGATGTATGAGTCTTAATGAACTAATGACTTATGTTAAGGAGTATGTAAATAAATGAGTACCTAATCTGAAGTGACTTAAGGATCCCTTAGCTAAAGTGTGAAAAGGGTAAAGGGATGATCTCTTCATGTATTATCTGTGGATGTCTTGAGAATGACTCTAGTTAGGGAAGTTGGTTGATTTTGTGGACATGATCTAAGCCTTAGGTAGTCTTAAGAACTATATAGGTAATCTCGAAGAGGTCACTATGGACGTTATGTTCTTGATTTACTTAAGTAGGTCTTTTGATAGCCTTTTGAAAGAGAATGTCATATCATCTATGTGTTGGTGACTTAGTGAGAATTATATTATCTTAGGGAGTCTATAGGATCTCTTAAGTGTGTGTGTAAGGGATTGTATGGGAGATCGCTTCACAACTGACTCAAGTGAGACTTAGAGTTCACCTTTCGTAGAATAATTGTACCTTAATGTTTTTGATTGCTTGTAAGTATGTATCTGACTCATTATGTAATATTAAGGTTGTTTAGGACATCTACAGAGGGTGTATGGGATGTCTCTCTTTGTGTGACTTAAGCGAATCTTAGGATGATTTTAAGTGAGGAAATCACATGTTATAAGTGTTGTTTTAAGAGGATTTAGCAATTCACTATAACAGCGAATATAGTTCACTACAAAGTGATCTTTAAATTTGATATCATTGTTATATTATTATCTTATGTGTTTCTAAAATAATTAATGATTTTATTAATGATTAAAATATGTTTTATAAATGAAAAGTTGCATATTTCCAATAAAGTCCATTTTCATAATTTTTATGCATAAAGTCGTACTTAGTACATGTGGTTCTACTAACTCCATGCTTTTATCTATAATTATAATTCTTTGTAGGTAAGGAGCTTTGAGAAGTGAAGACTTGGACTTAGAAGATTGTTCAAGAGAAGTTGAAATATGTCCTCACTTGTCTCGAGGGCATATATATGTATGTCCCAAGTATTCTTGTGTCTTAAGATAATGAGATTGAGACTTAGTATTTCCTATTACTTTTACATGAAAGAGATTTTGAACACAATATTATTTTTTGTGAAAAGTTTTAATTCCGCATTACTTTTCGCTATGTATATGCAATGAATGATATGAAAAAGGCTTGTCTAAGAACTCCGAGAGTCGACGACGCCAGTTACAATCCAAGATTGTAGCCTAACTTTTAGGGTATCGTTTTGGGTTGTGACAGTATTAGAGCATGAGATTGAATTATCTTAGACTAAATGAATCTCTCAACCACGTCTATGTAAGTTCGTGTTCATAATTGTTAAGAGCGCCACACTTATAGATGGGAACCTACATGATGCCTAGGAAACTCTCATTTTCTTGGAAATCTTATATCGTGCCATTAGAGTATACTTATGGTGTGCTTTTGCATCCAATACTATTGTTTTTATTAAAGGATGACTAAACATTAAAAGGAATGCGACAGGAAGACTTGAAGAAGAAATCTCCAATGCCGGAGCTCCTCCCCGCGGTGATCAAGTTCCTCCACTTGAAGAAGATGCTAATATGGAATAAGCTCCGATAAATCCTCCTCCTTTGGCGAATGAGAATATAAGGGTCTCTCTTCTTCAAATAGACCAAGCTGTCACTACTCAAGAACAAGCCTCCACAGCTCAAGCCCAAGCTATCACAGCCCAAGCCAACCGGAAGGTTGTACCCCGTCTAAATCAACAAATTGCTACCATGGCCTCCCGTCTAAGGGACTTTACTAATATAAACCCTCCTAACATCTAAAGGTCTAAGGTTGAGGAATAACCCTAAGAATTAATCGATAAAGTTTATAAGATACTCTTGTCTATGGGGTTTTCCACAATTGAGAAGTCCGAGTTGGCCACTTATCAACTCAAGGACATGGCTCAAGCATGGTTTGTGCATGGAGGGATAATAGGTCATTGAGTGGTGGCCCGCTGAATTGAGAGATATTCAAGTAGGATTTTCTTGATCAGCTCTTCCCTAGGGATATGAGGGAAGCTAAAGTGGTGGAGTAAATCAACTTTTTCCTATGAGGTATGATACTTCATGAATACTCCTTGAAATTCACAAAATTGCCAAAATATGCTCCTTCTTTGGTTTTCGATCCTCGAGATAAAACGAGTCACTTTGTGACGGGGGTGTCGGATGATTTGCAAGAGGAGTGTCATTTGGATATGCTACATGACAGCATGCATATTTCTTGTATTATGGTACATTCCAAGCATGTGGAATAGGCAAGGTCTAAGAGGAAGAATAGAGATGCCAAGAGGGAATGATCGTTTGAGGGAGGTTATTCAAAGAATAGGCTTGAGATACAAGACAAGCCTAGATTTAAGATGCGGGTTTCTAGTCAAGTTCCTTCCAATTTCCCTAAGGGTAGTTGTGATAGGGTGTATAACCCTAATCCTAAGAAGGGAAAAGGTGCTATTTCACCAACCGAGAAGCCAACTTGTGGATAGTGTGGAAAAAAGCACTATGTTGATTGCCTTAAGGGGACAGACAATTGTTTTGGTTGCGGTAAGAGCGGGCAAAAGGTTAGGGATTGATATAATGTGAGGGATCAATACAAGGGTAGTGGTCAAGCTAAAGAAAGTGGTTCAAATGTGGATCCAAAGAAGAACCTCTTTTATGCTCTCCGCTCTAGAGGTGAGCAAGAGACTTCTCCCGACGTGGTGACCATTATATTGAAAGTGTTCTCTACTGATATATATGCCTTACTTGATCCTGGTGATACTTTATCAATTATTAGTCCTCTAGTAGCCAAAAATTTTGACATTTTGCCAATATTTTCCATTAGCCTTTTATAGTGTCTACTTCGGTTGTTGAGTTGGTTATTGCAAAAAGGGTGATAGAAATTATCCTATAATGTTGCCCAATTGAGTTTCTTATGTTGAATTAGTAGAACTAGATATGCTTGATTTTGATATTATATTGGGTATGAATTAGTTGCATGCTTTCTTTGCTTCTATTGATTGTAGGACTAGGGTGGTGAAGTTTAAATTTCCAAATGAACCCGTTATAGAGTGGAAGGGGGGAAACTCTATTCCTAGAGGGCGTATCATCTCTTGTCTAAAAGAATGCAAAATAATCTCAAAAGGTTGTCTATACTATATTGTAAGAGTCAAATATCTTGACTGTGAAATTCCTCCCATTAGTTGGTCCCCGTAGTTAGTGAATGTCACAACCGAAGAGCACCCCCCCTAGAAGTAATGTGGCATACTTGACCTCTCAGAGGTCTTATACAAGTCCATAGTTATCATTAATCGCATTTACATAGTAAATTTAGTGGAAAATTTAAAACTTTTCAGAGCACCTCATATGCTAGATACTTTACTTTATATGCATATAAAATATAAGTCATAATACATATACAAACTCTAAGTCTCTTTTCCATCTTAGACTCAACAACATTAGAATACATTTGGGATACGACTCTTAAGACATAATACAAAACTATACAATATTTAATAGACTTTACAATAAGTTCACATTAGGACATCCTTGGACTTAAGGATTCTTTTATATGCATCTCTTAACCATTCAAGACATCCTTTAAGCATACATAACCTACACTTTTTGTAAAAAGTAGAGAAGAATGGGATTAGTACAAGAATGCACTAAGAATGAAAACCATGCATTTAAAAGGGACCTTTTTCGTGAAAATCATATTTCATTCCTTTTTGAGTAAATCCTTATGAAACCTTCAAACAATAGAATTTAAATCATTTTCATACTTCATAGAAACACTACCAAAGGCCAAACATCATAGAAAAGCACATATAGAATTTAAGTCCAATTGGAGGTCACTTTACAGTGAGCTCATTCCTCTTTACAATGAACTATTTCTTTTAATTCATTAGTCTCCCAAGTAATCCGTTAGGGATACTTGCTGCAATATATCACCTTAGGACCACAAGGAAAATCATACATATCATCTACACAAGAGAACACATACCATCATAGAAGTATAATACCATATGGACATAGTTAAGTCAAGACCTTCATCATATAGTCAACAAGATGAACATCTTGCATAAACATTCATATCATGCACATATTCATAGCAAGTAGACAAATACTACAATTTTATGCATAGGGAACACATACGTAGTGACATGCATGAGAACACCTTCCTAGAACTTCCTAAGGAGCAACTTGTGCAATGTCTAGATGGGTTCATTAGTTCCACCTATTCTAAGCAACCTCCCTTAAGTCATTTTATTTAGGGTCTTAGTCATTAAGTTTCATGGTCCATTTTACTTTAGGGAAACTATAACCTTAACCAACATAGACCATGTGATGCTAAACATGGAATCCAATGTCATAAAATATCACACCGATAAAGGGTTGTCTATCAGCCAAAGTATAACCAAATGAGACATAGCTTTATAAGTGGATCCACTAGCTAGTATCCTACGGCGGCAATATAGTTATATAACTTGGAGGTACATGTGAAAACCCTCTTTATGCCTTGTAGCTATTAACTTATGGAAACCCTATGCTCATTGAGGTATTGTGGTTATCCACCTCATGAGATTTATCATAACCTGCCTTCCTACTCTATGAAAGGACACAAACTCATATTCAAGTTCACTCGGTACTAAGCTAAGTTCCCTTCATTGAAAACCTTTATTATATTTTTACTTTATAAATCATAATTTTAGGAGAGTCATCCCCTCATATGCTTAACTCATAGGACATAGATGGAAGTTCATCAACCTAAATCGTGTAAAGAATCCTTTCACATGAACATAGCATATCTAAAGCATCATCTAGTTTAGGGTACACACGAATAGACCATTCAAGGCCCATATCTTGACTAGATATTCATACATGTGTGTGTGTGTGTACATATATGTGATCAAACCTTTAACATAACACATTAAGTCACATAAGTACATACATACATATTCATACATATAGAAACCAAAACTAGAACTATCCTATCAAGGTACACATGTGCAATGCATAGGATAAGTCTCATACCCTTACCCATACTAGTACACCTATCAATTCATCCTATAAAGGAATACATAACATAATTCACATACATATACTTTACATGCATAGTATTTCATATTAGTGAATATGAGAACAACCTTTCTTTTAGACACCATGACCTATAATACTTCTAGTATGCATATGAGTGAGTGTGTGTGTATATTGGACAACATGATCAAATAATGGATATCAAACACATATCGAGGCAGCCGCCCTCTTATACCATAATATACCTACAATCATAAACCACACAACACACAATAGCATAGGAGACAAGCCAACTTCATAGTACACTTAAGACTACTAATTTGTGCTATTCATGCATTCACATAGGGCTACATACGTAAGGGATTATCAAACATTTTTAACTCATCAATGGAATAACCTATACTTCACCCTAACATGGATATACACATTCTTAAACAAT
Source organism: Solanum lycopersicum (assembly GCF_036512215.1). Lineage (NCBI taxonomy): Eukaryota > Viridiplantae > Streptophyta > Magnoliopsida > Solanales > Solanaceae > Solanum > Solanum lycopersicum. Next base: position 38,733,469 of record NC_090803.1, read on the forward strand.
AGTCATACAACCTAAATCACAACTACAAAAGGAAAGTAGACATAAGCTTCACATAGTATCATCATAAGCACATTCTCATATATTCATCAATTTTCCTTCATGTACATGGTAAACACATATATAGATTGAAAATTAAGTAAACATCTCCACCATAAGTGGACCATACCACACAATGCAATACAAGTCTTCATCAACATTTCTATAAAGAATAGAGAAGTATAAGAATAGAGGAAATAAGCATTCATACCAACTCCTCAACATTTGATCCTCATTGATCAATACACATTTTTTACCAATAATTCATATATATGGAAGTATGTAAATTTACTTTAATCATATAAGAAACCATGTACAAGTCGCTACAAGCTTATACTATTATATAATACAACACATCACATACTAGCAAAGTAGAAGAACATAAATCCCTAGCTAACATCACTTGCATTGATTTTAATTAATATTTCATAGATAATGTAAATCTAATAGAGTAGATAATCATACATTTAATCATAAAAAATAATTCTTAAATCTTTTCAAGATCAAGCTACAACATATACATTAGACTTGTCAATTTGCTATAGTGTAGAGAGGGAATTAACCAACCCTATCGATTCTCTAGGACCTTGATATTCCATCATATTTTAACAATACTGTACATACCAGGCAGCAGCTAGATAAATCTCTTCATCAAAAGGAAATCATGCTTCATCTATCAAAAATTCAAGATATCATCATACATAATATTATCCATCGATAAACTAGAAGACAGGTCATTTCACATAAGCAATCTTTGCTTCAATCATACAAGATTCGTATTCATAATCAAATCATGATACTAACCCAAAAAAGTAGATTCAAAATCCACATAAATTCTAGTAAATAACATCAAATAAAATCACTTCAATATAATCGAATCATAATTCAATCTATAGCAATTCAAGATCAAGCCCATACAAGGCCAAATAATTTTTGTGAAGGAGCATGGGTTCATCATGAGATCGGAGTAAAATTCACATTAAAACCACTGTATTAACTTCAATTAATCATGATTCAATCATTCAAAACCTTTTCAGAAAGAACCCATGAAAGATTGAAGAATAAGGACTTTGATCATATTTTTTCTTCTTTGAAATCATTGAGAATGGATCTCTAGATGAAAAAATAACTAGAGAGAAATATCACCATACCTTTTTCTAGTTTAAAACCTCTAAGACTTGATGATTCACCCATGGAAATGCTTGAATCTGTTCTTGAGCTTCACCAACAATGGTGGTTTCTAGAGAGATTATTTTGGGAGGGAAAGGCTTAAAACATGTGGGTTGATTTTAGAATGGCTTGATACGTTTTTGATGACTTATATAAACCCAAAATAACTTACATAAACCCATAATAATAATTTTAGGATGTGGGGTTAATTTCCCATTCACCCATTTAATTAACAGCTCACAGGCTGCCAGTTGCAGGCCACCGTCGACAATGGCAATGATGGGGCACCGAGGCCATGACGGGTCGTTCCTGGACTCTGTCGCCTGACACTTAGCAAAAAATGGATTAATACCTGTCCAAGACATATATACCTCAATAACATCTTCTCGACGGTCCGTTGGTTGACCAACGATCCGTCGTTGGGTCCGTCAATGCACACTGCCCAGGCAGTGTCTTAGACAACTTTGGGTCCTTCTTTTGGGGACCTATTGAAGTTAAACCCGTACGTTTCAAACATGATTAGGAAACTTAACAATTTATACACATTCAACATATATTTCATCAAAAATAGACACCTATAAGACGTCCAAACAGTCCAAGCCCTATTATGACACACGTTGAACATCTTAATGGCTATTTTTTGAACGCCTTAGACGTTCTTTGTCATTTGACGTCTAAACTTTACTAATTTTCATATACAATCATTTAAAATCATTATAAACCATTTAAAGACTTTATAAACTCATTTCATACAAATTTAAGCATGCATAGACACATGAAGCACATATGCTACTAGTAGTCAAACATTTTGGTCGTCCCTTGACGTTCAACTTCCAAATCAATTAAAACTTTGCATACTGCCCCTAAAACATATAATAAGACATTTTAGGACCTTATAAACTTAAGACAAACAGGTTAGTATCTATACATTCCATCTCATTTTGAGGTCTTACAGTGAATTGCCGGAGGTCTATCCAAATGATATTCCCGATATTCCTCCCGAATGGGAAATTGATTTTTGTATTGATTTGATACCAGATAAAAATACCATTTCAATTACTCTTTATCGGATGACTCCGGTCGAATTGAAAGTGTTGAAGTCACAACTCTTTCAATTTACTAGACAAAGGCTTTATAAGACCTAGTACTTCTCCATGGGGTGCTCTTGTTTTGTTTGTGAGGAATAAGGATGGGTCTTTAAGAATTTGTATTGATTACTGCCAACTCAAAAAAGTCACAATCAAGAACAAGTATTCTCTCCCTTGGATTGACGACTTTTTGATCAACTCCAAGGGGCAGGCTACTTTTCCAAGATTGACTTGAAGTCGGGGTATCACCAACTTAGGGTGATAGGTGAGGATGTACCAATGAAGCCATTCTGAACTAGATATGGTCATTATGAGTTCTTAGTAATGTCTTTTGGTCTCACTATGGCGGCGTTTATGGACCCAATGAATAGGTTGTTTCGAAATTACCTAGATTCATTTGCCATTGTCTTCATTGATGACTTCTTGGTATATTCAAAAAAATGAGGGTGAGCGTATGAACCATTTGAGGGTAGTGTTGCAAGTACTTAAAGAACATCAAATGTTTACCACTATAGAAAATGTGAGTTCTGGTTGAGGTCATTGACATTTCTTGGTCATATCATCTCTAGTGAGGGAGTTAAGGTTGATCCAAGGAAAATAGAGGCGGTGAAAAATTGGCCTAGACCTTTGACTCCAACTGATATTAGGAGTTTCTTGGGTTTAACGGGTTACTATCGTAGGTTTGTGGAGGGTTTTGAGTCCATTGTATCTCCCTTGACTACCTTGACCCAAAAGTGTAAGAAATTTGAGTGGTCGGAAGCATGTTAGAGAAGTTTTCAAATATTGAAAGATAGGCTACTTCCGCTCCGTGTTGACCTTACCGGAGGTTACAAAGGGTTTTGTGGTGTATTTTGACGCATCTGAGTGTTCTTGGGGTGTGTCCTTATGCAATATGGGGAGGTAATAGCCTATACTTTTAGGCAACTTAAGGTACATGAGACAAACTATCCAACTCATGACCTTGAGTTGGCGACCGTGGTTTTTTTCCTAGAAAATTGGAGGCGTTACTTGTATGGTGTCCATGTTGATATCTCTACCGATCATAAGAGTCTCCAATATGTGTTTACCTAAAAGGAGTTGAATTTCCGACAGAGAAGGTGGTTAGATTATTGAAAGATTACGACATTAGTGTCCTCTATCACCCCAGCAAGGCTAATGTGGTTGCAGATGCCTTAAGTGGTATGACTATGGGTAGTGTATCTCACATAGATGAAGTCAAGAAAGACCTAGTGAAGGATGTTCATAGGTTGGTTAAGTTGGGTGTGAGGTTGGATGATTCTCCGAATGGCGGATTCAAGGTCCATCATAACTCTGAGTCATCAGTGGTAGTTGAGGTGAAGTCCAAACAATACCTTGATAAATCATTGATAGAGTTCAAGGAATCGGTCCTTGGCAAGTTTAACAAGGCATTCTCCCTGGGGGGTGGTATTTTAAGGTGCCAAGGAAGATTGTGTGTTCCCAAGGTAAATGAGTTGAGGGATCGGATCCTTGAGGAAGCCCATGGGTCACGCTACTCCATTCATCCAGGTTTTACAAAAATGTACCATGACCTTAGGGAAGTATATTGGTTGAAAGGTATGAAGAAGGACATAGCGGAGTTTGTTGCTATGTGTCCGAATTTCCAACAAGTAAAAGACGAACATCAAAAGTCGGGTGGATTACTACAAGAAATCCAAGTTCCTACTTGGAAGTGGAAAGACATCAATATGGATTTTGTAGTGGGTCTACCTCAAACTCAAAATCAATATGACTCTATATGGGTGGTTTTGGATAGGTTGACCAAGTCCTCTAAATTTAGTCTCGTCAAGTCAACTTATTCGGTGGAAGATAATACTAGGATCTTCATATATGAGATCGTATGTTGCCATGGTATTCCGTTATACATGATATCGAATTGGGGTGCACAATTCACATATAGGTTTTGGAGGTCATTCCAAAAAGGGTTGGGTACTAAGGTGAAGTTGAGTACCTCTTTTCATCCCCAAATGGATGGTCAAGCAGAGTATACTACTCAAACCCTTGAAGATATAATTAGGGCTTGTGTTATTGATTTCAATGTGAATTGGGATAAGAATTTGCCTTTGGTAGATTTTTCTTATAATAACAGTTCTCATTCATCCATTTCCATGGCTCCCTATGAAGCCTTGTACGATAGGAGATGTAGGTCTCCTAATGGATGGTTTGAAGGGGGAGAAATTTCCCTTCTTGGTCCCAATTTGGTTTATAAGACTTCGGACAAAGTTCATATCATAAGGAACCGATTTCAAATGGCCTATCACTGCGAAAAGTCTTATGCCGATCATAGGAGAAGTAATTTGGAGATTGAAGAAGGTGATAAGGTGTATTTGAAAATTTCACCAATGAAAGGGGTGATTAGATTTGGCATGAAAGGGAAGTTGAGTCCTCGTTATGTGGGTCCATAAGAAATCTTGAAAAGGGTTGGTAAAGTAGACTATGAATTGAAACTTCCTAGTGAATTGGCTTCGGTTCATCCAATTTTCCATGTTTTCATGATTAAAAAGTTTATTGGTGATCCCGAGTATATTCTTCCTATTGAGGGTCTTGGTGTCAAGGATAACCTCTCTTGAGGAAGTTCTGGTCAAATTCTTAATAGCCAAGTCAAAAAATTAAGAAATAAAGAAGTGGTTTCCCTAAAGGTGCTATGGAAGAATCACCTAGCTGAGGGTGCAACATGGGAAGCCGACGCCAACATGAAGTCCCATTACGCTCATCTATTTGATAACTAAGGTTAGAAGCTCTTACTAATAATGAAAATAATAATTAAAATTAAAGTTGCTTTACTTTTTGGTGAAGTCCTTCAAAATGTGCAATTTTGAGTAACTTTACAGTGATTTACAGTGAAGTGTAACATTTTAACTTGAAATTTGGCACTATGTCTTGTTTGAGTTATCTTGTGCATTTTGATATGATGAGTCTTTACGAAATGACATGTAGCATGTTGATAAGTTGAATTTTGACATAATCGGATCATGTAAAGCATGTTGAGTTAATGTTGTTGTTGTGAGAAGGATATTTCTTATAATGTAATGTTGGTCCTTATGTACGGTAATTGAAGTTTTGAATTTTTTTGTGTAAGTAATACGATTGATATTATTATGTATTGTTGTTGGTCGGATACTAGTCTTGAATCTATTCCTTCCTTCTAGTGATTTTTAGTGTCATTCTGGGATCAATGTTCCTAAGGGGGGATAATGTAACATTTTTATAATCCAAGACTATAATTAAAGCCTAACGTAGGCGCCATGAGGTCTAAACATTGTTTTAAGGCCTATTTTAATGAATTTAGGTCATTTAGTAAGTTTAGGAACCAAAAGGTCCAAGAACGTATATGACGTCCGGAAACTAATTCTAGTAGATACTAGCGTGCCTAAGCCTGTTTGACGAGCTTTTAGAAGTCAGAAATCTATGATAATTGGCAGAAGGGTATTTAATAGGTGTTTAATATGATTTGTGTTCTAAATTTTTGGGTACGACTCCACAAGGACAAACCAAGGGCCCTTGAGGAGGACCCTAGCACATTGGAGGCAACACTGCTTGGGCAGTGTGCAACCACAAGATGCAAAGGATAGCTTGTGTGTGCATCAATGGGGTGTCAATGAAAACCATAAAACAACACTTAGCCAAAATACTGGAGCCCTTGCCTGCACAAGTCTCTGATCAAAACTCTGGTTGTGAAGCACGGAGGAAGGCCTGGTAGTCGATGGACCAACCATCCGTCGAATGTGGTCTCATCTATGGACCTACACTTTTCCTGCACATTTTAAGATAGTTTCATTTAATTATTTAAGGGTTTAGGTGTTTAATTAGGGGTTTAAGGGAGCCTAATTAAGTTAATTAACCCCCCCATTTAAAGACTCCAACCCTCATTAGACTAAATATAACTCACAAAACAAATCCTCTTCCTTCTCTCTTCTTTCTCGCTCTAATTTGGAAGACACCATTGAAGACTAGCTAGGGGAGGGATTTGGGGGCTGTAAAGGAACGAATTTTCACTATCAAATATTCATCAAACGTTGAGGTATGGGATGTAATTAACCTTTGAGACCTCTTTCCTCAAAGGGTTCCTTCAAAGTATTTTCAATAGTTGGGTTTTCATGTGGTTTCTTCTCAATCACGAAAATTAGGTTATGAATTAATTTTTTTATGTTTTCTATTGGATAATATGAATAGATTAACATACAATCTAACTTAATTATGTTATATCTTGATGTTTGATTTAGTTTGTAGATATCATTATACTTTAACCCTAGCTTTGGTAATAATGTGAATTAGGTTGGAATTGGTTCAATCAATTTGGTTATTGGTTGAATTGCTATCAATTGATGTTTTTACATTTATCATGAACAAGTTTGAGTGAATTATAGTCTTTCATTCTAGGTCTTGGGAAGATGATCTAGGTTAGAAAGTGAATTGACCTAAGGATCTTATCTTAACCTATGATTTAGTATTGAATTGTGATGTAGTGATTCTCCTAAACTTTTTATGATGTTTATTATTGAATTATGATTTTGTATACCTAAAATTTGGGTTGAATTAAGGGTTTGTGGTAATACCTCGATGATGGAATAAGTAGGAGACTTGGTAGGTCTTGTGATCTCAATCCTTTACTTCAAATTGTGGTTAATTATGATTATGTAATCATGTGATATTGGAGTATGCCTTGTATTAGAATTGATCAAGTGGTATGATGTTAAATTGAAATGTCTTGACTATGTTGTAAGGTTGATTAAGTTGTATATGTTATAGGGATGGTGATGTCTATCAATGTCACTTATTATGATTTGTTTTTGCTAATGTGTTAACCTCACTTATATGAATTCTAATGAAAGGATTTATACTCATGCAATTCTTATTGAGCTATTGATGATGATTATACAACGGTTAGACCCTATGACCTAAAGTAAGTTATCATTGATAATTAAAGGCTTAAAGACATTTCAAAAAGGGACTCTAGCCTAGCACCGAGTGACCTAGAGTGAGGAGTGTCCCTTCCCACATAGGGAAGGTAGGATCACTAAAGTACTCTTGAGATTTGAGACTACAATGCATGTATCATAAAGAGGGTCCCAATTATATCTCCTAGTTCTTGAACTATGTTGCCCCATAGGAATACTAGCTAGTAGATCCATGTAGTTGCTAGATTTTACGTTTTGATAATACCTTGGCAAGTAGTCCGCCTTTCTTCTGTGTAGGGTTTTATGACACCCAATTCCACACTAGCTCATGTGGTATAAGTCGGTTAGGGAAAGATATTCCCAAAAGGTAAAATTAATTAAAAGATTGATCTCTAACTAGGATAACCTAAGGGGTATAACTTAGCTAGGTAGGGGTATGGGACTCTACGTAAGCACTGCACTAGTTAGCCTTGAGGGGAGTCTTAGAAGGATGCTCTTATGTATGTTTATACTTATAATGATATATGATACATATATGATGAACTTGCACATTGTTGATACTATATGTTGATTAGTTCACTTATGAATATGTGTTGGCTTATATTGTTAAAGTAAGATGAAATGTATATCTAAATGTCATGTTATGTGATGTAGGGTGTTATTGATGATTCTTATTGGGTTACTTAATTGAGTAACGCTATGGAACTTTGCTTGATCCTTGCACTTGTTGACTTGATGGAGGTTCATGGGTAATTGTCTTGCTTTGTTATAATAAAATGTACTCTTATTCATGCTTATCATTAATATGGCTTGAATGTAGAGTTACTTCAGTATGTATCTACTTATATGGTATGAATGGTTGATTTGACTTGACATGATATTGTACAATTGTGAGCAACATGTCTATGACTTAATAAATGTGAAATATTCATTAGTATGGTCTTGTTGAATATGCATTAAGGTTTTAAATGCAAAATGCATACTTATTGAAATGTCCTTTTCTTAGAATATTTTACAAGGATATATGCATATGGTCTCATACTTACTACAAGTGGCGTACTAACCCCATTTCTTCCCTTTTTCCCAATATTTTGGGTTCCGATCATTGAAGGATCATTCGAGACAATATGAAGAAGTCTTTGATATTCTCTACCATCCAAATGGGTAGGTCCTCACTTTCAGAGGGCGATGCTAATATCTAGCTTATGGAGTTGCTTTGTTTCCTAAGACTCTTATGTTTACTCTATTTTCATTTGAATATGATTTGTATAAGCCTATATTTGGCTTATTTACATTGATGTAGGACTATGTCCAAATTTGTATGATCGTTTAGATGGTATGAGATGAGACAATCGCTTAGATGGTGTGTGTGTGTGTGCAATAAAAGTAGAAGGCTATGTAACCTTCCTATACGAAGGGTCTTTGTATACTCGATATATATATTATATGTATGTAGAGGTCTATGTAAACCTCCTCGTAGAAGTAATGAAAAGTTTTAAAATTTCCGCTAAATTCGACATATTAATGTGATGATGTAAGCTAAGAGGCTAGTCTTAGTCCTCAAAGAGGATGACGCTAGTTACGTCTAGGGGGTAATTCAAAGAGTATTACTCAAGGATCATATTCCCTTGCTTGAGATTGATAAACTCCACTACCTTAACTTCCCTCCTCTCACGGGGAAAGTACTTACAAAGAAAAGTTTCCTTAAATTCTTCCCACTCAATAGAACCCGACTCCTCCGGCTTATTGTCCTACCATTGAGTGTACCATATTTGAGAAACAACCCTCAATTGGTATGAAGACAACTCAACCTTCTCCCTAGATGTAACCCCCATAGCACTCAACACCTTGTACACTCCATCTACGAACTCTTGGGGATCCTCTCCCACCTTAGAGCCAAGAAAGATAGGAGTATCATCCTCACAATATCTCTTAACCTAGATGTCATAGTGCTCTATGCAACATTCACCCTAGGCACCAAACTCAAATTCACTTGAGTAGTCACGGCTCGGGCTAAAGCAAGCAAAGACTCTCTAATATCCCTATTACTCAACTCCGGGACATCATCACCTCCACCCACAAAAGGGACTTGATCATCTTGAGCACCTCAACTTCCTAAAATTTAGAGGAATCTCCTCTTGCACCTCATTCTCCTTAACTCTCCTAGTGGGTGTCCTCCTCGTATTCATCTTCCTAGAATAACAAGGAAAACCGTAAGAAAGGAGTACTCATAAATTTTACTCTACGGCATGACATAGGAGTAGAAAAGAAGGAAAACTCTATCGTCCTATAGCCTCTCACCCATAGATGTGTAGTGACTTACAACGATGGCCAAGACTCTACTTGACCTGACTTGGTGAGACATTTCGATTCCTAATACTACTTTCATATCCTATATTCTGATACCAAGTTTGTCATATCCCAAAAACACACCCTAGAAGTTAGGGTCAATCTCGGATTGCAACCGGCGTACTTGACCTCTCGGAGGTCTTGTACAAGCCCATACATATCATTCATCGCATATATATAATGAAAAGTAGTGCGGATTTAAAACTTTTCACAAAACATTTCATAGTCTTTAAAAACTCTTCCATATAAAGTCATAGGAAATACTAAGTCTCAATCTCATCAATCTTAAGACACGAGAATACTTTTGGTACACGGCCCATACACAATACTAATATAAAAATACTTAGTCTATTACAACATTTAATAAGAAACATAAAAGACATACATGCCCTCGAATAAAATGAGTACATTGTTCGACTTCACTTGAACGATGGTACTATCCAAGTCTTTCTTCCCAAATGCTCCTCACTTACCAACAACTAAAGAGATAGATAAAATCACGGAGTAGTACAACCACTTGTACTAAGTATGGCATAATGCATGAAAATCGTGAAAACTGACATTTATTAAGAATATGCATCTTTTCATTTAAAATTCATATTATAATCATAACAACAACATTTAACAACTTAGAAACACATAAGTTAACATTTAGACAATTTAATCCATCTTTAAGCCAACTTAACAATGAGCTCAACTCACTGTACAGTGAAGGAATTCATTGTTACGGTGAAGTTGCCTATTTCTTCCATAGACACTTTCTATCATGTATTCATCCCACTAAAAGCTATCCTAAGACTCGCTTAAGAAACACAAAGAGAGATTTCCCATACAATCTCCCTAAGCATACCAAAATGACCCTAAAGAATGCATATAATAATAATACGATATTCTCTTGCCAAAGGCTATCAAAAAACTTACTTAAGTATATAAAGAAAATAATGTCCATGATTGAAATTTTCAAGACTACCTAAATAATCCTTAAGATTTCCTAAGTTTATATCATGTCCACATTATTGAACAATTTCCCTAACTAGAGTCATTCTTAAGACTCATCTAGATAAGATACAAAGTGACCATTCATATGCCCTCTTTACATCTTAACAAGACAACCATTAACTACTCCAGATAAGTACTTATTCAATTAAATATACTTTCTTAACTTAAGTCATTCCATTCATTATTTCATTTAGGAGACATCCAACACACAAAGGACATTCAAGTAATGGTCTTCGACAAGACCTAGGAACTCCAATTAACACCTTCAAAGCCTACTGTGCAATGTCTATATATACCACCACCTAAACTTCATAGAACTTCTCTATTGCTAATAAGTATTACATATGATGTGAATAGGTAATAACTTACGTAGACCATGATAGTAAGACATGGAATCCCAAGCTCTAATCTACTCCAATGAGGGTCTTCTACTTGCCAATGGTAGAACTTAGACACATACCAAATAGGCACATGATAAAGGAATATGAAGGGAATTCTTTGTAATCTAGTCTCATTCTTTAAATAGAACTTCTTCCCTTACCATACTCACTCGGTGCTAGTCTCATTCCCATAGAGTAATTTACACTTAAGGTTCATATAAAGGGGTTCCATATCAAGTTCATAACCCAATCACATTTACCGTACCAAAGAAAAGTCCACTAGGGATACCTCACAATGGCGACAAGAAGCTCATCATGACTTCCATAATGATTAATATGATGTTGTTCCATTCAATTAACCTTAAGTCTATCATTCCTTTAATTTGAAGGATACCATTATGGCTTCCGACTTCAACATTCATAACTTTATCACTAGGTTCATGGTTTCAAACAAAAGACCCTCTTAACGTCATTTAAGGTCACATGTCATTAATAAATTCATTACTAAGATACTTAAGCATCCTAAGTCAATATATCAGATATTCACATTCATACATACATCAAACAAGGACACAAGTCAACCAAGACAACACACCACATACTTCACTTTAACTCATAATACTGTCATTTTATATACTATCATAGCAACATAAATATGATCATCATATACTCATATAGTCAAGTAGGAAAACATACACCAACCCTAAGACTATACACACAAAGCGACATTCATAGTCTAACATGATCACCTACATTACATCAAAATAGCACATATACTTTCAAATACATAACATTTAAACAAATATTGTCATACTTCATATAATCAAATACAAAAATAACTACATTACTTCATGTAGTTTGCCGAAAAGGCCATGATCATTACATTACTTTAAATAACACCGCCAAGGCCCCATCAATTGCAATTTAAGCACCTGACACTGCCACCATAAGTGGACCATACCAATTACAACATAATTGAAGTAAAATAATCATAAAATAAAGGGAATAGGGAAGATTACCACCACTCCCTTCTCAATACCTCAAACCAAGGCAAAATCACCCAATTCAAAATCATAAGGCCCTTACCCATGGCCATAACCAACAATTCAACATAATTATAACAATATTCAAAAAAAATAGGTCAAATTAATACATATTCATCAATATAATGAAACCTATATATCAATTTACAATAATTATTACATCAATCAATAGCCTATATGAAACTGTATTAGAATTCATCAACATTAGATCAATATCAAGTAACCCATAACTTAGCCAAAAACTAGGGTTCATCCAATTCATGGGTTAATAGGTTATTTTAGTTTTAAATCATCAATACAATAACAATTCAATCATTATTCAATGTTAATAAACCATTAATGCAAGAACCCATGGAATAGATCATAAAATTAGATAATTCAACTTTGAAATCTTTAGAAAACATATTTGAAAGTTGGGATCCTTGATGAAAAGAGTTTCAAGGATCAAAAATCATATCTTGATGAAGCTTATTTTATAATTTGATGAAGAATCTCCACTAAGTTCTTCAATGCAAGACCTTCCTTGAGTTTTGGCTCCAATGGAGTTCTAGGGAATTTCTAAGGGATTTGGTGTTTTGATTTGAAAGAATGAATTATTCTAATTGTCAAAATACTTATATACATGTTTAAAATATCCAAAATACCGCTTAGGAATCTCCAAACCTCTTATTTGGAAGTGGGATGAAATTATAAGTTCACCCTTCACTTGGCAGTGAACTGCACACAAGAGACAGACCCATCGACGGTTGCCCATCGAAGGTCGGTTCCTTAACCAACGTATCGTCCTGTTGGTCCGTTGTCTAGGACTGAGGCCTTCCTTAGGATTTCTCTCCCCTATGCCTAAGTTTCAATCTACGAGATGCCACCAACGGGGCGTCGATTGCCAACCGTTGGTTGGGCTGGCTTGGACAGTTTTGGGCACCATGAAAGGTTCTTCTTCAAGGACCCTTGGATGATCCTTGGAGATGTTTGCATTTACAATTCCAACCCAATCATGATTGTATATGAGTTTATCACCTCTCACATTAATTTGTGTTATTTTGATTTTCTTTTTTTGGTGAATAACATTGTAAAGGTTTACATTTGGATTGTTAATGGAGAAACATTATAAATCATTTTCATGTACATTATTTTAAATGATTTTTTGCTAAAATAGTTTTTAATCACTTTTAGAGAGTTAAGGTAAACTGAAAAGTACATAGAAGAACTTGGCAGTAAGCTATATACATTTCCGTTCGTGAAAATGAACGACTGATATTGCAGCACGAATGGTTAGAATTCAACGATTAGTTTGTACGTTGCGAGTTCTAGTGTAGGTTATAGGTCGTACTTGTAAGTTATTTTTTAATAAATTATATTCTTTGAATCATTCCGTATTTATATAGGTTTTAATTTATTTTTTTTGGTAAATAACATTGTAAATGTTTATATTTTCATTGTTAATGGATAAACAATATAATTAACTTAATGTAACTTATTTTTAGTAGTTTTTGCTAAAATAACTTTCAATCACTTTTGGAACGTCAAGGTAAACTTAAAAGTACATAAAAGAACTTGACAATAAGGTATATACATTTCCTTTTGTAAACATGAACAAGTGCTATTGCAGCGGGAATGATTAGAGTTAACGATTAGACTGTAGGTTGCGAGTTTGAGTCTAGGTTTCATATTGAAATGTTTTAATTGCTTTTTAAAAAAATCACTCCCTTCAAATTTATCTTGAAAAATTATACTCGGTCTTTTTGGGAATTTGAAATGTACCATCATAGAATTTTAACAAACAATCCACTTTAACACAAAAACATATAACAAAGTTAGTTAAAAGTAAAATTTAATTAGTTCATAAATAGAATAAAAAACATATACATATACTTAAATGATAAATTAAAATCATATAAATTGATCATAAAAATTCTTAGAAGTACCAATTTATGCAAATATAGCCCCAACAAAGAATTGCATAAAAGATGATAAATTACAATCCAACCTTAGGCAAAACAACAAATATATGATCAAACTCAGAATCAGAAGCACATTCATAAAAATTTTGATTTTCTAGTTCTTCGTCACTATCAACAGGCCATACGCTAACCCGAACAAGACTTGCATGTTCAACAGAGCAACAATGATATGGTAGTTATGTCAAAAAATGGGATTACAAAGGCAAAAACTGCCAATAATGTTGATTAAATTGTCCCTCCATTCTTTTACTTGTCTTCTCTGAGGGAGATTTTCTTTCATTTAGCCAATGAATTCGACTGTGTGACATCTGTTGCTGGCTCCAGCGAAAATGGTAATAATGGCAAGCACATATGATGTGCCACTGTGTCCTTTTTTTTTGTTGGAGTCTCAAAACCTTTGCAATGTAAGAGCTGGGCATTATTTTAAAAAAAATCCATCTGTCAAAAGGAGCAGAGAAAAAATTATTTTAAGGATCTTTAAGTTTGTGAGTAAGTAATTAGACGAAAAAATACGATGAAAATAACAAGCTGAAAAAAGATATAAAAATGAGTACCATTCTAATTTTTTATGGGGCTTTTTTTATTTCCATCATTCATCCACCTAGTCATAAACAAAACCTTTTGTTCTTCTTGTTCCCTTGTCCTAACAGACCAAGAGAACATAGAGGAAATCCAAAATTGTCACCTTCTAGAGAACACTTTTTTCACCATCCAAATTGTTGAATAGAGTTGAACTGAAAACACTACTATTTAGAAAAAATATTGATGAAATCAAAACTTAATAATATTGATATAAAATTTGTTAATAAATATCTCAATCGGATATTTATTATGTCTTTGAATGACGTAGATGTCACTCTTTCAACTATATCTATCAGTATGTCATGTTCCATTTTTCTAAGGAATCATAAATCTTCTTCACAATTTTAGATTTAGGAAATTTTTGAAATTGTTTAGGATAAGTGTTCCGTAGAGTGATTTTTAATAGAATTGTGTGACTTGTAATATTAGATCTTTATTAAGGCTAGTCATGAAAGATTTCAGATTTATTGACACGTGTATGGTGAGTTGTGTCACTCCAATTGTGAGCTACATTTACTAAATTTTTTCAATAACATGATGATATTAGATTGGAAGAAATAAACAAGAAAGATGTTTTAATAAGATGCCTAAAAAAATAAACTAAATAATTAATTCATGATTATATTATATTATATAGATTAATAAATGTAGAAAATTTACATTAATAAGTGACCAGTCCAAAAACATTTAATGAATTCAATGATTATTATTAATTGTTGCCTATACGTGTGCTATATATTGAATATTTTATTATGTGAATTTAGTTAATTACAAATATTCCTATGAACTGATTATTGTTAACTAATTGTGGCTTATTTGTGAGTTATTTATTTACGTGTCGAGTATTGCATTTAACTATTGGATCCTAAAAACATAAACTATTTTAAACAGTTATGAATGAAACATATCTCTTAAAAAATGGGAATAAAAAAAATAGAGTTCAACAAACTGAAAAATAAATAAAGAAGACTTATTTTTAAATCCATGTATTTGTAACTTGTTTGCATAGGCATAATTTGAACTTGTAATGATGTCAAACGAATGTTATTCATATTGCAGTAGTGATATACTATTAATGCCTAATATGTGGGAAGAAATAATCAATTGTTCTTACAGTGTACTACTACTACTAAGAATGTTTAGCTACTCAACATGTTGACAAACAATTGCACGCATTTAGCTAAGCTAACACGCTACACTCTGAAATAATAAGTTGAAATATTGAAAATGCTTTGGAAGTTGCTACATTAATACAACCATTTAATTAAGTGATTTGTGTAATTCTCTAGTATGTTCTATGTATGTGCCTCTCTTTCCATTACTTGATTCTTTTAAATTTATAATGACAAATAATAAGAAAAATATATAATGAAAGATAAATATTTAAATAATATAGTTGGAACAACATAATTAAATGATATTATATTGTTTATTTATATATCTGTTAATAAAGAATCCTCTCACGCTGTAATAGCATTTGTTTATTTTATTCAAAAAAATTATTTTATCTATTTGACTTATGATTATTAAAAAATGAAAGAACAACAACAAAAAAATACAGATGTTTAAATCACAAAAATTGACACGTGTCAGTATTCTAGTATAACACACATAATACTCACATCATTCTTCTTGAAATTTTACTACTCGTTTAGACCCCAAAATCTACCTTGTTTAAATTAATCAATTTTAATTGTTAATCGTTTGAATATGATATTATACATTAAATCAAATAAATGTAGATGATTGATTTAGCATTTGATTCCATTGGTAGGGGTTTAGTTGAAGAAATTGTAGAGAGGAAGGTTTTATCGTCATTAAAAGATCTAATAAGTCTTTGATTGAGGTATACAAAAAAATATTTTTAATTAAAGATTTATTACTTTATTGTTTACCTACACATGCATTTTGTAGTTACAAACTCCTTAATGAGTAGGAAGTAAACAACAGATATATGGCAAGGTGTCGTTGCAAGATGTTAAAATTAGTCCATTCATACACTTAAATGATATGATAAACATATCATTCAACAGTTTCATGGATAAATGTGTAGAATGTGGAAGTAAAGAAGTCATGTATCGCAATGACATGGTAATAGCTCTTTTTTTATTTATCTTTAGTACATATTCGAGTTGTTAATTCGTTATGTTTAGTAAATATCTGTTTATTTGATTTTATTTTTTCAGTTTAATTTTTTGTAAAAACATGAATTCAGATGTTAATTCTAGAATTCATTCACAAAGCTTCAGAAGGAGGTCACGATGGATCAACATATGCATTTGTTTTAATCTTTCTATATTTAAACGGTAAATATAGACAACAAGGGGTGAAGACAATTAGCGAAATCGAGAGTACACAAAAACAAAGGAAATAACAAGGCAGTATCGACGTAGATTTCAACAAATCTTATATTATATTTTTTGTGTTATATCTTTTATTTGATAATAACCCTCCCCCTATTTTTGCACTATTAAGCATGTTCCTATTATTCATAATACTGACTTGGATAATTCATCATATGATAATTGTTATAGTTGTCTTAGTGATTAAGAAATTTAACACTTTCGTAATTATGCCCTTTACGTAATATATGTATTTATCTAGTGTAAATATATTTTGTATTATGATGATAATATAAATATATTTTATGTAATTTGACATGGTATTTTATCTTCTCCTTTGATCATATTACTATCTTTCTTTTAATCAAATACCAATTATTTGACATTATTACAAGAAACATGGTGTAATTCATCATAAAATTATGACAACTCAAACAAGTTGCAATTTTTTTGCTCTTGGGTTCTTGCATGAATTAATCTAGAGTGTTTTGTAATAGTGAGTGTATTTGTACGTGCAATGATGAGAAATAAGTAGCTTAGAAAACTAATTGAAATTTGTTCCGTGCATTTAATGAATGAGACATATTGACAGCTTGTATAAGTCCTCTGCCAAATATATTTTCATTCGTTCAAATCACCTATTTGTTTTGTTCATCTCTACCCTTTGTTTTCATTTCTTAACTATTTTAATGCATAATAGATCACATTATTAATTACAGTTCCGTATTAAATATACAGGGATCACAAAATGAAATGCATAATAAATTCAAAAAATTAATGAACATGATTGGATTCGTGGGAACATTTTGGATCAGAAACATTTAAGATATCTCCCTACATTTATTAATGCACCATATAATTATGTCAATTCAAGTTTGACTCTTTTACATGACAATAATAGTCAAGAAATTCAAACAATAATAAACACCGATACAAGCCTCTATAAATGAACATCATTGACTTCATTTAAGAATGAGTATTGAGAACATATTAATGTAATAAAAATTCTAAATTTATAAAAACAAATAAATCATGAATGTGTTAAAGAAATGTGTTCCTTCTTTTTTTTATCTGAATCAAAATAACTTCATGTTTACATTATAATAAAAAAATTACAATAAAAAGCATTTCCCAAATGTTGTAACACAGCTCACCCACCACGTGTCACATTATCTTGAAATTTCAATGAATAACCTTCTTGAAAACTAAGAATTACAACTCACATCTATTTTATCTATTCTATTCAAGAAATCTCCAAGAAATCCTTCCATTGCACAACCCCAGAAATTAAGTAACACTAAATTATGAAGAGGTTTTGTGTTTCTGTAGAAACAATCAAGCATGGCATACTCATAAACATTGTTGATAAGAGTTGTTTCTAGGTCATATAAAGACCTAATATAAATCTCCGATTGAGGTATTTATTAACAAATTTTTTATAGATATTTGTTAAGTTTTGATTTCATTATTTCATTTCAACTCTATTTAACAATTTGGGTAATGAAGAGAGCGTTCTCAAGAAGATGACATTCTAGGAATTTACTATGTTCTCTTGGTCTATTAGGACAAGAGACCAAATATAACAAAGAGTTTTGTTTATGACCAGGTACATGGTGCTGTAAATAAAGAATCCCTACACAAATTTGGAATGATACTCATTTTTTATATCTTTTTCAGCTTGCTGTTTTCACCGAGTTTTTCAATTTGAATTTTTTCTCATGAACTTAAAGATTCTTAAAATAATGTCTGTGTGCTCCTTTTGATAGATGGATTTCTAAAACTATATTTTTCCATCACTTGCATTGCAAAGGCTTTGGGACTTTAAAAAAACAATGGCGCAACATATGTGTTTGTTATTATTTCCATTTTCGCTTGAGCCAGCGACAGATATGACGCGATCAACTTCATTGGTCAAATGAAAAAATCTCTCCCCAAGAGAAGCAAATTAAAAGAATGGAGGGACAGTTTAATCAATATTATTGATAATGTTTCGATTAGTAATCTCATTTTTTTGATGCAACTACCAAATTGTTGTTGCTCTGGTGAACATGAAAGTCATGTTTGGGTAAGTGGATGACCTGTCGATAGTGACGAATAACTTGAATTTCAAAAATATTATTAATGTGCTTCTTATATTGAGGTTGATTCTGTATTTGATGTTTTGCCTAAGTTTGGATTGTTTTATCTTTCTTGTTTGTAACTTTTATTGGATCTAAATTATGTGCATAAATTGATACTTCTAAATATTATTAAGATCAATTTAGTAATTGTAATTTAACCTTTTAATTATATGCATATGTTTTTATTCAATTTATGAACTTAATTACTTTCTGTGTTTAAGTGGGTTGTTTGTTAAGATATTCAGATGAGAAATTTTATGTTGTTAAGCAAAACAAGACAATTCAATTTTATTTGACGCGAGATGTTATTGAAAAAATTATAAAAACTACAGACCTGACCTAGACTCGCACACGTGACCTATATGGTAATCATTTAAGTTTTTACTATTTTGTGCTGCAATAACATTCTTTAATAATTATCAAAGAAAATATATTTACTCTTAATATAGAACAATTTCAAAAAAAATTGTATTGAAATTGTATTGATTATATTATATATTTTTATGGTAAGACTCCCAAAATATGAATTCCATTTTTTCAATGTTAAAAATATAAAGAGTCGCTCATAAATAGTTCATTTTCAAAATAAACTCTCTTTGTCAAAACTTATTTTCACGATAAAATTTTGACTCCAAAATTTAGTTAAAATTTTTCTAAAATAAATAGTATTTAGACGCGTCTTTTTGTTATAATCTTTGTATCCAACGTTTTAAGAAGCCGAAAAACCCTAGAAATCTACAACCCTTTGCATTCTAACGTCTTTACCAAAAGCATCATTCAATGAAAAATTTGAAGATGATTTTCTCTTCCTTAGAATCACTAGACAGTGGATTACTTGACAACATTGTAGAAAGGGTGACCTCTAAATCGTTCACGGATTTGATTAATTTCAGACTAAGGTAATTGTAATTTTTCTTTTCCAACAAATTGTTTACTTCTTATATACTAAACCGTTGATTTTTCAGTTGAAAAATTTTAATGGTATAGGACGTCAAAGATGGCCTTATACGAATTTGTGGCTGTTAGACGTTCCAATTAATCCATTTATACTCTCAAACTATAAAAATCACAAAAATTTTGAGACGTTCATTAACTAGTGCATAGAATGTGGAAATACTAGATGGTTGTACAAAACTGGCGTGGTTTTTTAAAATATTTATTTTTAAAAAAATAATATACTCTGGTTACACAATTTTATCAAAGCTTTAATCCGTTCAAATTCATCGTTATGTGCTTTCACTTTTAGAGAAACTATTTGGAAAATAAAAATATAGATGAAGCACTTCAAATGTTGGAGAAAGCATTAGGAGGCCACAAAACCTGCAAGATATGTGTTTGCCTTAATCTCTATATTCTTAAGCGGTGAATCCAAAAGATATGGACTACAAACGATTTGTGAGATAAAAGTAACACAAGAACAAAGACAAATAACAAGGAAGTGTAGACAACGTCTTCGAGAACTCTTAGGCTTACTTTCTATGTTTAATTGTGTATTTTTTGTTCACACCCCTCCCTCTCCCAAGTTGTTCCACTAGACTATTACATGTACTTACTAGTCAATTTCTTAAATTGTTTTTTATCTCAACTATATTATGTATGTTTAACTCTCTCTTATGTATCAATGATCTTCACAAAAAATTACAAATATTTAAATAATGTATTATAAAAGTGAACATCATAGCACATTAAATAGATAACACTTGAGTATATGCTATGCAAAGAGTTATGAAGACAGAAATTGAATAGCTACCAAAATGATTTTTTTTTTAAAAGTAAAATAAAACATTATGAATAAAACTCATAAACATAATACAACATTTACTAGTATCAAGATAATAACTCGTATATAAGCAAAGTGCCTAAATTCTTCATCATTGCTACATCCGTTGCGATTCTCATCTTCCTCATCCTCTGCACTATTCCAAACACGCTTACGAACAAAAGCAACATGCTTAATAAGGCGACATCCCGAGGTTTATTATAAAATATAGGATTTAACACAAAGTAATATTTCTTGATTTTTTGAAATCTACAACAATACTGTCTTGTTATCTCTCTTTGTTCTTTGATAACCTTCATTTCATCAATTATCTTTACCCCTTTTTATATATAACCACCTAATTATATCAATATTATGCCAAAGTAACATTTTTCATCTCCATTTGAAGCTTTCTAAATTAATTCTAGGACAACATTT
The DNA here is from genome assembly GCF_036512215.1 of Solanum lycopersicum. Taxonomy (NCBI): domain Eukaryota; kingdom Viridiplantae; phylum Streptophyta; class Magnoliopsida; order Solanales; family Solanaceae; genus Solanum; species Solanum lycopersicum. The sequence continues at coordinate 38,754,652 of NC_090803.1, forward strand.
GAATTTATGTTTTTTTAAAATTATTCCGGAAAACAAAATATTAAACAAATATCTATTATTAAGAACAAATTAAGCTATACAATACATATAAAAATTAAAAAAAAATTGTTATCAAGAATTTTCGGTACATGGAGTCTGTACTTCCACAGTCTATGCATTTGGTAATGCAATTTTTAATGATGCAATCCTCACATCATTTATGAATTGAAAACGTCCAAACCCTTCCAGCGACACCTTACCATATACCCATTGTTCACTTATTATATCATTAAGAAGCTTTCAACTTCAAAATCTATGAGTAAGTAAAGAATAGGAAAATAATTAAACTAAAATTCTGGTAAATACATCAGTCAAAGATTTATTGAATCACTGAAAAAGGATGAAGCCACCCTTTTTACAATCTCTTCAATCAAATTCCTATCAATTAAATAAAAATAATTAGGTAAATTATTTGGTCTCTCATTTTTTTTTATTGATAATAGATTTTTGGATTCAAAGAATTTTCGATTCAAAGAAAAAAATTCTGTAAATTTTTGATATTTTTCTTCCTAAATGATAGTAATAGGTAAAGAATAGTTTCATATTTGAAACCATTTCAAAGTAGTAATAGTGTAATGAAGAGTTGCAAAAGTTGTGACTTTTCATTTTGTTATACGAAAACGAAAATTCATTTCGCTGTAAATGAATGATATTGAGAGTGCATTGAAAGTTGTTCCATTAATTAGATCAGTTCATTTAATGATGTAGTTGTCTAGGTATTTGTTTCAAAAAGCTACTCTCTTATAGTTTCATTACATCGTATTTTTTAGTAAATGAATTATCTTCTAAGCTAATTTAATGACAAATATTATTTGTGAAGTTTATTAATATACAACTCAATATATAAATATATTTTTAAACCCTACTAATTATTTTTAGGATGTGCTATCATTACAATTCCACAATCCACATTCAATGTACATCCATTTTGAATTAATGAAAATCATTAAGTTACAATATCTTATTTGATTTATGGGAAGAATAAAAAAAATGACTTTTGGAACACATTAATAAATGTATAACGAATACATACATTTTTTCACATTTGATGAAAGAGTATCATTAACTTCAAAGGCATAATTCGGTTTAATTTTTTAACAAGTAACGGGTGCCTTCATTAATCTTTGAACTAATAACTTCATCTTTAAATAGAAAATTTGTAAAACATTATTCTGGAAATTGTGGCCTATCCTAGATTCGAATTGTGTCCTATAGACAATCGATTAACCCTAACTTATTCATGCTGTAATAACATTCGTTCATATTGGCGAAGGAAAATGAATTTAGTCTATTTCATATCAGTTGTTTAATGAAAATCACTATGTAATATTACAAAATAAAATATTATCAATAAATATGATCTAATCAATCCTAAAGTGTGAAGATAAATAGACGTAGGGTGACATGTACCGTAACTAATTGTTATTATCAATTTATAACTTGATCACTCATATATATGTTAGGTAGTGGAGCCTGATTAATTTTAGATTTTCCTATTTATTCTCTATTTTAGGTTTTCCTACTTATTCTCTGTAACCAAAAATACTCTAATTTATTAATATAAATATGCCTCACCACCGTGGAAGTTTACTCACGGGGTTTTACCACAAAATATTGGGTTTTCTCTCTCTCTTTCTAGATTTCTCATCTCTTTCTCTAGAAAGTTCTTGTGTTCTTCATTCATCTAGTGTGTGTGGGTGAATTCAATCCGAACAACTGGTATCAGAGCTAAGGAGATTCAACATAATCACTGAAGATGGAAATTCAAATATTGGAATCGAGAAGATTGATGGATCCAATTTCAGTTTTGGGAAGATGCAGATCGAAGATTATCTGTACCATAAAGATCTTCACGAACCGTTGTCTGGGGTGAAGCCGGAATCCATGATGGAGGAGAAGTGGAAACTCAAGGATCGCCAGGCTCTAGGGTTGATCCGGTTGACTTTGTCAAGAAATGTGGCATTCAACATCGTGAAGAAGAAGACTACGTCCGGTCTGTTGAAGTCACTATAAAACATGTATGAAAACCATCGGCTATGAACAAGGTATATTTAATGCGTAGATTGTTCAATTTACAGATGTCTGAGAATGGATCAGTTTCTGATCATATTAACGAGTCTAATATGATTATGAGTCAACTCAATTCTGTGGATATTAATTTCGAAAATGAAATTAAGGTGTTGATTTTGATGTCTTCTCTGCCCGAGTCTTGGGATACTGTTGTTGCTACGATTAGCAGTTCCCGTGGATCTGAGAAACTGAAGTTTGATGAAATGCGTGATGTTGTTCTTAGCGAAAGTATCCACAAACAAGAAGTGGGAGATTCATCGGGCAGTGCTCTCAACGTTGATCGAAGGGGGAGAAGTAAGACGAAAGTCCAAAATCAACATGGTCGATCAAAATCAAAGAATCGAGGAAAATCCCTGAATAGATCAAACGTGACTTGTTGTAACTGTGGAGAAAAAGGGCACTTTCGGACGAACTGTACAAAGAAAAAGAAGAAACAGAATCAGAAATTTGGAGATGACAATGATTCTGTAAATTCAGCTGAGGACATTGGGGATGCTCTAATCCTTAGTGTGAACAGCCTGGTTGAATCATGGATTTTGGATTCTGGTGCATCTTTCCATTCGTCTACAAGCAAGGAGTTGTTCCAAAATTGTAAATCTGGAAATTTTGGAAAAGTATATCTTGCTGACAATAAAGCCTTAGAGATTGAAGGAAAGGGGGATGTTTGCATAAAGACCACTTCGGGAAAACAGTGGACATTGGAGGATGTCAGATATATTCCTGGGATCAAGAAAAATTTGATCTTTGTTGGTCAATTGGATAGCACGGGATATGCAACAGAGTTTGGAAAAGGTTCGTGGAAGATCGTGAAAGGTGCTATGGTAGTAGCTCGTGGCACCAAATCTGGAACCTTGTACACCACTGCAGGGTATATAAACATGGTCGTTGTTGCTGAAGGTGCTTCCGATTCATGTCTGTGGCGCAACAGAGTTGGACACATGAGTACTAAAGGAATGAAGATGCTGGTTGCAAAAGGAGCATTAAAGGGTCTAAAGTTTATTGATATGGGTCTTTGCGAGAGCTGTGTTATGAGCAAACAGAAAAGAGTAAGCTTCACAAAGAATCCTAGAGAGCCAAAGAAAGTGCAGTTGGAAATGGTCCATACAGATGTTTGGGGAACATCTCCAGTATCATCACTTGGAGGATCCAGATTCTATGTTACCTTCATTGATGATTTTAGCAAGAAGGTATGGGTTTAATTCTTGAAGCATAAGTCAGATATGTTTGCAACTTTCAAGAAGTGGAAAGCTAAAGTTGTGAATCAGACCGGTTTGAAAGTCAAATGCCTAAGGTCTGACAATGAAGGAGACTATGACAAATCAAAGTTCAAGGCATTTTGTGCAGCTGAGGGAATCAGATTGATGACAACAGTTCCTGGTAAAGCAAGGCAGAATGGAATTGCTGAGAGGATGAACAGAACATTGAATGAGCGTGCAAGGAGTATGAGGATACACTGTGGGCTGCCCAAAACACTTTGGGCGGATGCTGTGAGCACAGCTGCATACTTGATCAACAGGGACCATTAGTTCCTTAAGGGTTTAAGATTCCAGAGGAGGTGTGGACAGGAAAAGAACTCAAGTACTCACACTTGAGGACTTTTGGTTGCACTTCTTATGTTCATGTTGATCCAGAAAAGAGAGACAAGTTTGACGCCAAGGCTGTGAAGTGTTACTTCATAGGATATGGTTCTGATTTGTTTGGTTATAGGTTTTGGGATGACAAGAACAGAAAGATCCTGAGAAATTGTGACGTGACATTAGATGAGTCTGTCCTGTACAAGGACAGAGAGTAGAAAGTTCTACAGATTACAAAGCAAGTGGAAGTTGAGGTTGTGTTGGAGAAGAGTAATTCAGAGATGTCGAAGCAGATACTCAACCAACTCCTACTGAGGAATCTGAAGTGGAGCAAGTTACACCCGAGCAGGTGTTAAGGAGATCATCCACATCCATCAGGGCACCAGATAGGTATTTACATTCATTACACTATCTATTGCTAACTGATGTGGGGGAACCAGAGTCTGTTGATGAGGCCCTACAGGTAGAGGATTTGATCAAGTGGGAGCAAGCCATGGATGATGAGATGAGGTCACTTGAGAAGAACGACACGTGGGTGTTGAGGCTACCTGCAGGGAAGAGAGCTTTGTTGAACAAGTGGGTGTTCAGAATCAAGACTGAACCAAATGGCAAAAGAAGGTTCAAGGCTCGTTCAGTTGTTAAAGGATATTCACAAAGGAAAGGTATTGATTATGCTGAAATATTCTCTCATATTATGAAGTTAACCTCTATTCGAATTCTGTTGAGTATTGTTGCATTGGAGAATTTGCATCTAGAGCAAATGGATGTAAAAACAGCATTTTTACATGGAGATCTGGACAAAGAGATCTATATGCAGCAACCTGAAGAATTTTTGGTTCCAGGCAAGGAACAGATGGTGTGCAAGCTCACCAGGAGGTTGTATGGACTAAAGCAAGCACCAAGGCAGTGGTACTAGAAGTATGACTCCTTCATGACCAAGAGTGGATTCTGCAAAGCTGAAAAGGATCCTTGTTGTTACTTCAAGAAATACACTGATTCATATGTCTTTCTACTCTTGTATATGGATGATATGTTGATTGCAGGATCTAGTATGAGGGAGATTAACAATCTGAAGACAAGGTTGTCTGCAGCATTTGAGATGAAAGATTTGGGTCCAGCAAAACAGATTTTGGGGATTAAGATTTATCGGGACATATCTGATGGCACATTAAATCTATCTCAGGAGTTGTACATTGAGAAGTTGTTGAGCAAATTCTGGGTTAATGCATCTAAACACAGGACTACTCCATTGGCAAATCACTTTAAATTGTCGAAGGAGAAGTCACCCAAGACTGCCGAGGAGCGTGATCACATGGCACTTGTTCCATATGCTTCAGCAGTTGGTAGTTTGATATATGCTATGGTCTGCACTAGACTTGATATAGTACATGCGGTGGGAGTTATTAGCAGGTACATGGCGAACCCTGAGCATTGGGAAGCTGTGAAGTGGCTTCTAAGATATCTGAGGTACATCTAGTACTTCATTTTGTTTTGGCAAAGGCAAGTTGACTCTACAGGGTTTTGTGGATGCTGATCTTAGTGGGGATGTTGACTCGAGCAAGAGTACATTCGGGTACACATTTACACCATAGGTGGAACAGCAGTGAGTTGGATGTCCAGACTTCAGAAGTGTGTTTCTCTTTCATCTACAGAAGCTGAGTATGTGTCAATAGCTGAAGATGGGAAAGAGATGATATGGTTGACAGATTATCTTGAGGAATTGGGCAAGAAGCAGAGCGAGAAGATTCTTTACTCAGATAGCCAAAGTGCCATACAGTTGGTGAAAAATCCAGTCTATCATTCCAAGACAAAGCACATCAGAAGGCGATACCATTTCACTCGCAGGGCAGTGGAGGATGGTGATATGTGCTTGGAGAAGATAGAGGGTGCAAAGAACCCGACAGACATGTTGACGAAATGTGTTGATGTTGGGAAACTGAGGTTATGTAAAACCTCGGTTGTCTTCTGTAGTTGTTGCTACAGATGTTGCGGTGCGGTAAAGATGTTGATGATGAAGAGATTTTTTTTGAGAATGTATTTTTTGGATGACTGAGTCAGTCTCCAAGTGGGAGAATTGTTAGGTAGTGGAGCCTGATTAATTTTAGGTTTTCCTATTTATTCTCTATTTTAGGTTTTCCTATTTATTCTCTGTAACAAAAAATACTCTGATTTATTAATATAAATATACCTCACTGCAGTGGAAGTTTACTCACGGGGTTTTACCACGAAATATTGGGTTTTCTCTCTCTCTCTCTCTCTCTAGATTTCTCATCTCTTTCTCTAGAAAGTTCTTGTGTTCTTCATTCATCTAGTGTGTGTGCGTGAATTCGATCCTAGCAATATAATCACATTCAATTGACTTGTATTTGTGAGGGAGCATGACTCATATGTTACTATATAGTTTAGGTTTATTTTTTTCGTAACGATTGAAATTATAATAGAGGAAAAGGGACGGGGCTACACCCCGAACTATAATAAATAGTTGGTACATGCCCTCTGTTGTACTTTTTGTTCACGTAAGTCCCTGCCGTCTAATTATAGGTACACATATACCCCCATTACTAACGAACCCATAATTTTTTACACATGTCTTTATCCTATTAAACTACCTGTTTAACCAATTTTTTAACCTATAACCAACTATCCGCCCCATAACCCTATACCCACCCAATTTCCTCTAAAAGAAATCCTTATTAAAACACCCATAAACAACATTTTCTTTAATTTTGGAGCATACAAATTAAATTTTTTTATCACTTTTGTCTCTTTCTATCTATGTATGAAATTCGTTAATTTTCTTCATTGATTGTTCATATTTTCAAGAGTTGTTTGGTGAACCCATAAAGAAAAAGAATATTTTTTAAAAAATTTGAAATTAAGAGAACCCCATGGATTTTCTGAGAATTACTTTTGTAATTTTCATTTGTGAAGTTCTTCTGAACTTTCCTGCTATAATTGCAGCGGTGATATTGTTCATGATGATGCTAAGCTCCAAATAATCCTAATTGTGAGAATGATTTTGTGCTGGTATACTATTTATATGAGTTTTTAATGTTCAATTTTTATTCGATCCAGTATATTTTAGGTGATTGTATCTTTAAACTTTGTGTGTTTTTGCTTTGTTGTGGTTAGAGTAGTGAAAATTTAGTTGTTAAAGGTGTTGGTTTTGGCTTGATTTTATGTTACTTTCAATTCTTAGCTAGGTTTTTTAATTTTGTGTGTGTTTGCGTGGTTGTACTCGGGCTAGTGAAAATTTAGTTGTAAAAGGTGTTCTCGTCAGCTTGATGCTATGGTATTCCGTTTTCTCGTCTTGATTTTCTTTATTTTGTTACTTTCTTTTTCATCGGAATTTTCTCTATTTCGTTTTGACAGAGGAATGTATTTTGTCGTATATAGTGGAAATTGGGTGGTATTGGGTTATGCGGTAGATAATTGGGTTATGGGTTAAAAAAGGGGTTAAACAGGTTGTTTAATACGATTAAGACACATGTAAAAAATTATGAATCCGTTAGTAAGAGGGGTATATGTGTATATATAATTGGACAACACAGACTTATGTGGACACAAAGTATATCAGAGGGCAAATACGTACTATTTATTAAAGTTCAAAGGTAAATCGCCCTTTTTCCCTTATAATAATAAAAAATCTTCAATTGTAGTAGAATATAAGTGAACCTTACAAAAAAAAAAAACCTCTAAAGTTCATAGAGTATGACATTAAATATAAATTTCTTGGGCAATGCGAAATGAAAAAATATTTATTACATAATGGACTTTTGAAAAGTGGTTTTATGTTTAGATAAGTGGTTTTAAAAATATTGTAAGTGATTTTACATTTGAGAGTGATTTGAGTATAAAAAATTAATGAACTTACCCAATCACTCAATTTTTCATAGAAATTACAATATTACCTCGAATTTGTTGCTCGTTCCATTTGGTGCCAAAATCCTGTCTTGCCAATTATATTTTCCGTTTGTTTTAATAATATAACATATTTAGATGCATTCTTCGTTCTAGAGCCTTGTGTATTCCATCTATTTTTGGGTATGTTGTGAGCTTTGAACAGTTGGTTACTTGAGAAGACTAGATGACTTTATTTTAGGACCTGTGTTGTGATTCTTGTATGTAACTTTGATGTGTTTTTTGCAGCTGCAGCTCGTCATCCAAAGAGGGTCATTTGAATTGTAATTATTCAAAGCAAACCATAATACGCTTCTTATAAGATGTAGTAGCTATACACAATTTCAAGCACGAATTTAATTGTAAAGTTTCTTTAGAAGCAGTGTGAAAAGACCAACTACTTTTTTTCTTCTTCTTTTCTGCACAATAATGAGTATTAGCTTTACCTGATGAACAAAAGTTTGGATGCCATTGTCTTCGGAAATGGCGTGCTGCAAGGGTTTTAGAGGTGTTGTATATTACGATAATTATTGGATGACGTTTGGACTTTGGTGTCTCTCATGTTATTCTTTTATTCCCATCTCTGTTGTAAAATTAAAACCCAATAACACAAGAAATATGGCAAATTATGACAAGAAATAAATGAAAGGTAAATTGTGTGTTATTTTTTGTATTTACAATGTCTTCTTTTGGCAATTTTTCAACTTTTTATCTTATACATTTGAATACATTTAGTCCCTCCGTCCTATTTTACGAGGTACCTTTATTTTTATCATATTAAAAAGAATATGATTTTTTATAATTAGAAACAATAAAAGTTGAGAATATTCGTTTTGTTCTATTTAACTACACAAATATATAAAATATTTTAGATCATAAGTAAAATAAGTTTTTTTTCTAAACACCGTGTCAAGTCAAATAATATCACAAAAAATAAAATAAAGAGAATCCATATTTTAGCTTTAAGTCCACAAAAATACTTCTTTCTTTCGTATGAATTGAAACTGAGGAGTAATAATCAATAAATTAAACTCAAGACTTTAGTTTTTATTGCATGATGCAATGATTAAATGGAGTTGGGGATTTGTTATTATACCTCACTTTGTCCCCAAACTCAAGACTTAGTTTTTATTGCATGATGCAATGATTAAATGGAGTTGAGGATTTGTTATTATACCTCACTATGTCCTCAAACTCAAGACTTAGTTTTCCTTTTTATTTCTCCCACTTTGTAACCAAACCCTGTTTTCAAAGACTTAGAAAACTCAATTTACAGTTTCTGGTAATTACTTTCTCAACATTCCTTTGCTGCTTCACTTGAATGATCATCCATCCTCACGCATTCTTGTTATGGCTAAATCCTTTATACAAGCATTGCATATGGATGAATTTGTCTTCTTTATGTATATTGCATGTAACACTTCTGATGACACAACTCCTTTTTTTCTCTTTAAGTTAAAAGTCAGATTAAGATATTCTGGAATTTCAACATGGTAAAGGGTTCAGAGGCTGCATCTCACTTTCAACACAGTAAGCACTCCAATTTTGACTCTGCTATTACTTAATTTGAGGCTTCATGGAATTGATTAGTTTTCTATTCAGAATTCTGTCAAGTTATTGTATATAAAACACAATTACTATTCAAGTTTGATTGTTTCAAAGCACATGCATCAAATTTTATGAGTTCTTTAATTGATGAAGATATAATACATAAACACACTTGAACTCTATTTTTTGAGCATGCAAATTTAGACACATCAATAGTATAACAAAAACAACTTTTAACGGTAATAAATATTGACATTAATAAAGAGTGCTGAAGTCTTTACCGGTATTAGTTAAGTGTAATTAAAACCAATGTCTATAAAGACTTTAGATACATATATAAAGAGTGTCAATTGCCGGTAAAAATACATATTTAACAGCAATTAAGAATTAATTATTTTTAATGTAGTGCAACTTGTCACTATTGTGTGAGTGTTAGTTGAACACTCAACTTACAAAATGATTATCCAAACACCTCCAAAAGGATTAGTTACCAGTTGAGTTCAGATCAAGTGGAGTGTCTAGTTGTGTACTACTTATATTACATGCCGGCTGACGCCAAGTTTGAATGTCTATTCTTGATTATCCATTGCAGCATTATTGTCATGCAATCTGAGAGAAACTTTATTGTTTTCTTTTGGGGTTTCATCAGTTCAATGTCTTTTTTCCCACAGATTATAGTTATTGGCTTCGACCAAGGAAGGGAAAGGTCAGGTGATTAATCAAATATGTTCGAAAAGTTCTGTATTGTTGGGATTATTTTGTTCTGCTTTACTAATTAGGAGCATTTTCACAGTGAAAGGTACTTTCTTCGTCAACGGAAAATAGTTAAGGAAACGCTAATTAGCTTGGGTGCAGGTAATGACTTCAATTGTGATTTGCTTAATGAACCAAGTCAACTAGTATATTAGATTTTGTGCTTGATAATTATCTCAACATTGATCTTGTTCCTAAGATTGAGTTATACATATTATCGTCTCTGTTGGATTATATTACTAAATCATTTTCCAGGAGATGAAGAAGAAAAAAACAGTTTCAAAGACTCGAAAAAATGCTCATTGGAAAAGCTTGGTTCATTATCATTTTCTTCCAAGCCTCTCGAAGTAAAAGATTTTTCCTATTTCTTCACTTCTCAATCCTGCAAATGTTCATTTTTTTCTGATCCAAAGTATGGTACTACTTTCCGTTGCAGGTGTACCATAGAAGACATAACAAGTGTGAAAAGTTGAGCCATTCATTGAAGGGCATAACAAGCCTGTCAAGGCAAATGTTTTTACTACAAATGTTGTTCCACTTTCATTTTTTCTGTTTCTAATCCAAACTATGCTACTAACTATACATTGTAGGTGTACAATCGACGATTTAAGAAGAATCAGATGCATAACAACTGCAAAACAGTTTTACCAGACTTTCAGGAATTGCAGAACATGACGCGGAAAACATCAAAAGTTTCTACTACCGAAGGTAATGGTTATACAACTTACTTGGATTTTCAATATAACATTTGACAAGAAATTATATTTTTCCTTTGATGTAACTTTTTAAAGGTCTAAAGGATAGTCCAGGGAAGGCTGCCAGCCTTTGCGTTCAGAAGAAACCAAGGCTTCAAGCATCTAGCAGTAAAAATGGACTCATAGTAAAACATAAAAAGAATTCTCAAATCAATCATAAGAAGAAAGATGCACAAGTTTCAAACGATAAAACACCTAGTGACAGACAAAATGATCTTGAGAACAAAAGTAAACCTTGATGAGGAGGCAATACAAGAATGGAAATCTTTGATGGGAAAACCGGAACATGAAGGCTGCAAATCTGAAAAATATGATGAAAGATGGGAAATAGAGAGGACATTGTTCCACGGACGGGTGTTATCATTCATTTCTAGCATGCATCGTATCCAAGGTATTATATTATGCTTGTATTCATTAAACTCAGTATCAAAATGTGATCTAGATATTTTATTGTATGCAACTCGGAAAGTTATAAACGTATGCAGCATAAATAAATGAAAAATAATCGCATATACATAATCCCACTATTTCAAGGATACAGAAATATCATAGAATTTCGACAAACTAGCACGTGTCCACAAATAATTCATCTAGAATCCAGAACATCATCAAAGAAAAACAATATCCCCAAAGAGGAAAACACTATAACTAACTAAGGACAGATCGTCTTTTTGAAGTATAAAAATGCCTGTTTATGGATCATTTGATATGAACACAATTTTACACGTCAAACAGAGGTTTGATTGTGTTTCCCTGAAAATAAAAATGACAAGAACCAGAATAATGTATTTTGTATATGTTAAATAATGGTAACTAACTACTAACTACAACTGGAGTATTTCTTTATCAGAATGAGCAAGATAACAATGAGCACATATTTCATTTTCTTTCATTATATATCATGTAAGGAGAATATGTCTAGTCGGTGTCTTCAAGCAGATTATATATTTACAGGTAATAAACAGTTCTCACAGTGACAGGTTCAATTTGTAGATTCTGTGGCTGGGGTTTTCCTGGCTCAAAATGTCACCGACAACATATCAAGGTATTAAAGACTCTATTCCAAAGACTTTTCACAAGGGATTATTAATGCGTTCATTAAGAATCTGAATAGTAAACTCAAATTGTGCTTTTGCAGCTCTGATTTTATGTCCCTTGCCGCTCAATATCCTTATAATGAAGTCAGTTTCAAATCAACATTCCACAATGGAAATGGAAAAACCAAGTTGGAGAAATCTTACAAAGGAAGTTCTAATATTAAGAACCAGGGGATAATCCGAAGAACAAATCTGAAAGGGGGAAGAAAAAAAGGAGACAAGAAATCAGTAATCTGAACCAATCTTATGAAGGAAAAGTCCAAAATGCAGACATGGAAAGTGATGCCATTACAAGGGAAAATATAAGGAAGTTCTCTTCCTTTGTAAATCCCAAAGAGATTAATGATAGCACGTTAGATGCCATAGATTGGCATGAAGTCCACGATGCAACAATGGATCAAGTATCAAAAGCTATCAATCAAAGGGGAATGGACAAAAAGCTTGTAAAAAGAATTAGGGTTAACAATGTTTGGCTAAGAATTTCTTGGTAATCAATCAGCACTGTAATAAACTAACTGTGTGCTCACTACTTGCAGAATTTTATCAAGTGCCTGCTCCTAGAACAAGAGAATGTGGATCTAATATGGCTACGAGAACTTGAACCAGAAAAGGCTAAGTAATGTCTTCACTTTCTTTTTGTATGAATTCAAAAAGTTGGATAGTTGGTGACATGAGTTAACTGAGATTTGAAAGTGTAGTTGATCGAGAAATCTGTTTCTACCAGGGAGTTCTTGCTGAGCATTCATGGTCTGGGAGTGAAAAGTGTGGAATGCATAAGGTTTCTAACTCTCCAGCACCAAGCCTTCCCAGTAAGTTTACATTGTAAGCAGATGTTAATGTGCTCTATGAGTTTATCCTTAAAACTCATTATTATTTAATTAGGTTGATACAAATGTAGGACGAGTACTCGTGCGATTGGGTTGGATACCTATTCAACCACTTCCAAGAGGACAAGAGATGCATCTTTTGAATATGTAAGAATTTGGATTTATCAGCTGATGCTGTCAAATTTTATTCTGCAAGTTGCTATCCATGATCCTGAATGTAATACTTTAGGTACCCGGATGTCAAAGATGTTCACAAGTATCTCTGGCCACGGTTATGCACACTCGATTATCTAATACTGTAAGGATCGACTTGAGAAAAGCTCACCTTCAGACTTAAAGATATATACTGTTAATTTAAATGTCTGATTATTCCGACAGAATATTAGTGTAAATCATTTTGTATTCCTTTGTGGTTACTTGTAGGTATGAATTTCATCATCAGATGATTACCTTCGGAAAGGTATGTTTGTTGTCATTAATATCAAATTGCTTTTATTGATATTTTGAGACTCTAATTTTGTTGCACACATGTATTCTGTACAAAATCATCCCCTAATTGTAATGCATGTCCAATGAAGGCAGAATGTAGACACTTTGGAAGTTCTTTACAAGGTTTGATCCTGCTACATTACCTTGATTATATTAACCATATATTATATCTTCCTATTGTTGATGTTTCTAAATATATACTTCCAGAAAAACTTATGGATAGTTCTTCTTTCTCTTTGAAATCACTGCAATGATCTTCTCTCGGAACATTCAGAAACTAAATCATGTTGATAGGAATATGTAGAAACAGTACAATTACTACGTAAACCCATTGAACATTAATGCAGTGCAAGACTTTCCCTGACGGGGCCAGGAGAAAACAGCTGTGCAAGCGTCAATATAGCTTTAGTACTTGTAGACAGTGCATACTCATATGGTGAAAGCTCTCAAGAATTTTTTGATGTAGTTTTTTCCATAGCAGTTGTACTTGTACCTGTAACATTAGGAATGTTAATGTTATGGGTTTTAAGGAGTTTCCCAACATCTCCTTCTAGTTCTGGAAATTTTGCGTCTTCCGATCGACGTAACTCTGCATGTTGGCGTAGCTCCGCATATTTATAGTCATGCTGCTGACTATTAACTTTTAGATTTTGTAACTCTTTTCCCATACTGTCCACCTTTGTAGAAAGTGTAGTAATGGCTTTGAGTACTTCTTCTATTGTATCTGGTTCAGTTTGAGTTCCTTTTTCTCGATAGGTAGTCTGCAACAAGATTTTCATCAGTGTTTATAATTTTAATTGTGAATGTAAAATTTTATATATTCAATACTAATCTCCTTATTTCTTTTGTTGTAACTGAATCTTCTAACTTTTTTGTTATCCACCATTTTACTTGTGTGTTATCTGTTCTTAAAATAAATTTATTGTAAACTATATATGGTTCAAATGCTAACAAACATTTATATAATGCAAATAATTTCTTTCTATTTATTTCCCATTTTGCTTGTGCCTCAGTATATGATCCTGAGCAATACCTGCAATGGTGTTCTGAGATCACTAGAATAAGCTTATCACCTATCCAGCTCTTGGGTGAATTGGAGAAACAGACATTGAAGATTATTCTGCCAGTGACATACCTACCATCACATCTGATTGTCAGGCATTCATGGAAAAGCTATGTGTGCACATTAAGAATCTTATTGTTGAGCTGACAAATGGATATAATAAATATTTCTGCAAGACTGTTATATCATATGAAGTTTCGTGAAATAAAGGGGATGCACATTCAAAAAGATAACGAAGAAAATGGTGAAGTGTTGTAATAACTGCTCATTAACATTTGTTTTTCCTACGCACTACAGCTATGAACTTCCAGATTCACATCCTTTGTTAGAAGGGGTAAGTTGGGTTACCAACATGAAATAAACAATTCATGCGTCATGTCTTTTGAGTTGGTTAAGTTGACTAAAGCTTATGAATGTAGCTACAGAAACGACAGCCAGGAGACCCTTGCCCATATCTACTTGCTATTAGGACACCGGGTCATTCCTTCCCGAAAGTTATATACTTGAATGGACAAAATTTATCTAAAAAGAAGCACAAACACGTTGCGTATGCAGGATATTCATAGTGAACTCACACTTTTGTACCGTACAGGAAATGTAGCTTCCATAGAAGAGAAGTATGAATCCTGCAATTGCAATGAAACTCAAAGCAAGGTTGATGCATCAAATATAGGCGTAGGAAGCAATATTGAGACTGTTAGTGGGACTCTTCTGGTGAGAAAACAAAAATTAGGACATAATGAATTGGGATTTCGTTGTAAGAAATCTCACATTCTAACTTATTTTGAAAGTTATTTTTCCAATAAAAACTAACTCGTAAGAGCATCTTCAGATTACGTGTCGAACAACAAATAAGGAAAAATTTCCACTCAACGGAACATACTTCCAAGTAAATGAGGTGAATTTTATACTTCGTGATGCAACCATAGTGGTCTTTAATTAAGTAGTTTGAAAAATACTAATAAAGTGACTTACGTAGGTTTACAATTGAAGTTCCAAGGGCATCGATATGGAATTTTCCAAGAAAGACCCTATACTGTGGAACCTCTATCAGAGGAATAATTAGGGGTAATTAAAGAGTTTTTAGTTAAATATAATAGCCGCAAATGCCATAATTGATTGGATAATTCTATATTACAAAGTAAAGTGCGCCAACTTAGGTTAAGGGTGGTCAAGTGCATACCCTACTCCAATAAATTATGTGTTGTTATGTATAGAGGTGAAATGGTAAAATATTTAATTTCTGTTTTGTGTGAATTCAGGGATGTCAACAAAAGAAGTACAAAATTTTAATGCTTCTTACTGAAAACAGAAAATGTACCAAGAGATATGAATTTCAGTAAGGGATGTCATAATTTTATAAAATAAGATATAGTTTTTACACATAATTAAAACACATTGATGCATTACAAATAAAACTGATTCACTTTTGTTA
The DNA here is from genome assembly GCF_036512215.1 of Solanum lycopersicum. Taxonomy (NCBI): domain Eukaryota; kingdom Viridiplantae; phylum Streptophyta; class Magnoliopsida; order Solanales; family Solanaceae; genus Solanum; species Solanum lycopersicum. The sequence goes on from NC_090803.1 coordinate 38,770,202, forward strand.
AGTATTTATGTATGTCAGAGGGTTTAACCGCGAAACACGAATGGCTGGATCTCTTCCCCTTGACCTTCATCGTCCAATAAGCAAACCAGGAAAAGGAAAAAGGTCTTGAAAAGAATGTACATTTTCTGCCTGGATTAAGCACTCTTATCTGTGTCGTTTTTTGGCTTTGTTTTTATACATTACACCACCTGGATGTACAATTACTGCTTCAATATTTACGAAAAATATTATGATTTTATCTAATCTCTTTTAAATACTATTTATTTAATTTTAGTTGATATAATGAAGTCTTTATTTGAATACACCATTGTGGTAATATGTGTGTCAATTATTTATATAGTAGATAACTTTTATATATCGAGTGATTTGATTCATACAAAAGATATTAAAATTGTCGGTTCTTATAAGTTATAAATTAAATATTCACAATCAAAAATGAAGTTTGAAGTTTGAAAAAATACCTTGATGATTTTGGCATAAGATTAAAATATAGTTTTAGCTTAACTATGGAAATGGTTAAATTCTAACATCTTAGTGCTTGTACATTCTGTGTCTATTGAACGGGCTAATAGAGATGTGTATTCATGTTTTGAATATTTATAAACAATTTCTCTAGTCCATTATGTGTACTTATACTCTTAATCATGATATAATTATTATGATCAATGTAGTTTTGTTTATTATTTTAATCTATTAAAAGGTGAGATACTCTATTATGAGTCAATATATTCCTAATAGATTGAGAAATGACAAATCACATTAGTGAAATAATAATTAGTTAGTAGTATTGTTTCTAAGACTATGAGAAAGAAGGCACCCCTTTATGGATACTAATAAGTTTTCACGTAAAAATCATGCATGTGATTTTCTTATCTGTTATGTGGAATAAGTTAATTATAATGATAAAGAATTAAATTAGTCGATAAAATCAAATTATTCAGAAAAGTTAGTTTAATGAATTGGTGTCATTAATTCTAACATGGAAAGTAAAATAAGATGTAATGGCAGATTTCGAAATTATATCGAGGATTTCAATTACAAATATTTAGTGAAATAATTTGTAACTTATTACAATATCATTAATTTATTCTTTAGCGAATTAATATCGTAATAAGAAACATCAATTGATAAGTTTATGGTCCCTACTATGCATGACTAATTAACCAATTATTATAAGTAGAAAAGAACTTTTCCGGAATAAGAAAAAACTTTTACTATTCTTTTGTAATGAATGAATTAATGAATTTAAATAATTTATTTAAGAAGCAAGAATATATATATATATATATATATATATATATATATATAGTTGCTGGTCGTAGAAGAGATATTATTACCTTATATTTTCTTAATATTGCATTTATGGAAAAGAATAAAAACATCTGATTTTATTTACTATTGATTGCCTTTTACGGCAATTAATATCTCCTAATTGTTGAAACGTTTGAAAACTTTTGGTCTCAACCCAAAAGCTGAGGTCATGATAGCACACGCTTCGAGAACCTCAAAAAAATATTCAAGATGAAAGCAATAAGCATATGAATCTGTTGAAGGGAAATGATACTAAAAACGATAGAAAATCAACAATGAATATTCCCTAAACCTGATAGCATAAGTATTAAAAGCATCTAATATAATTTTATAGTATAAAACACATCACGAGTCTTGAAAAAATTGAAGTCAAGACTCGTAAATGTGAAAGTAGACAATTCACAACACCAAGTATTGTAATTTATTAATTTAGGCATTTTACACATTTTTATCATTTAATGTTATTTATGCAATATAACTGGTAGAAGTTGACATGCAATTCAACAGAACGCAGGCCAAACAAACAAGTTTTATGCCGAAAAGTTACGTATTGAGCTTTGTATCAGGATATACAATTAACCACATGATTGAGTTATAATAATTTATCTAATATCTTGAAAATGTTATTTATTTCATTTTAGTTGATAATAAAGTCATTATTTATAAAGATCACTGTGTTAATATGTTTGTCCATTGTTTATATAGTAGCCGATTTTTATGTTTGGAGTTATTTAATTCATATACAAAATATTAAAATTAAATAATTCATTCTTTGCAAAAGAATAGTAAAAGTTACTTCTTATTTTGGAACGCTTCTTAATATTTTGTATATGAATTAGACAAAAGGATCAATATTAGACAAAAGGATCAATATGAGATAACTTTATTTCTTTCAAGTGTTCACCAAATCTTAAAGTGTATACAATATGAACTGTAACATAGAGTCATGCAAATGGTTAGTCATAAATATGAATATAATGGGGGAGGTTATGGAAGTGAAAGGTGTTACGAACTGCAAGTACACCCTAGAAGTTGGGTCATTCTCGACTCAGAACACGGCGTACTTGACCTCTCGGAGGTCTTGTACATGCCCTTTGACATCGTTCATTACATACATGTATGAAAAGTAGTGCTGAATTAAAACTTTTCACATGAAATAGAAATTCTTAAATATATCTCTTTTATAGAAAAACATGATTAAAGGCTAAGTGTCTCCATTTTAGATATACGAATATATTGAGACACGACCCATATTTTAGCGTATAGAAATAACTAAGTCTATTATAATACTTTGAATAAGGAAATCTAGACATCATGATGTACTCGAATCTAGTGAGTACATACTAAATCTTGCTTTAATGAAATACTAATTCAAGCTTCACCTCTAGACTACTCTCAAATGGCACCTACAACTTTAAACATAGATAAAATATATGGAATAAATACATTGCATGTACTAAGTATGGTGTAGTACATAAAATCATGATAAAAAGACATTTGTATAAAACATGCTCTTTTGAGTAAAATTTCATATCATAAGAATAAGAATCACATATAACACCAACATCACATATATCACACAAGATCACTTCAAAACACATAAGCGTGAGACCCTCATACCAAAGGTGATTTCTAAAGCTCACTTGAGCGACTTATGCAGCGACCGCCCATACAATCCCTTCACATACACCAAAGAGATCATTTAGATTACCTAAGATAAGATTATTTCCATTTCATTTTTTAGACTCCCTACCTAGAATTACTCTAAGACTCACCTAAGTAAGGCATGAAGAGACCGCCCATACACCCTGTCCAAGCCTACCTAAGCAATCCTCAAAGCTACTCTAGATAGATAACTTTTCATTTGCATTCCTCTACTTGTGTCATTATGTACATTAGACCATTTAAGATACATTCAACAATCAATGACTTTCACATAATGGTCTAGGAGAAGACATGAGACTCACATATTAACATCTTCAAAGCCTAGTCGTGCAATGTCTAGATAACGTCCCATTCCACTACCTAAACTTTTCTAGTAGTTATCCAACACCAGCATGTCTCACGCATGATGAGAATAGGCAATAACAATCATAGACCATATTAGCTAGGCATGGAATCTAGAGTCTAGCCTACTCCGATGGAGGGTGTTCTACTTTTCAAAGGGTAGAACTAGGACATATCCCATGTAGACACATGGTTAAGGAATATCGAGGGCTTTTATGAACTCTAGTCTCCTTCTCAAGTAGAGTTATATTGAACTCTAATCTCGTTCTCAAGTAGAGCAACAATCCATAACATATTCACTCAGTTCTAGCCTTTTTTTTTCATCGAGTAAGTTCACTCATCTAAAGGTATATGAGAAAGTACAATCTCTTTTTCCTACCAACTCATAATACCCCTACCAAGAATGGGTCCACTAAGGCTGCCACTCAAGGTCTATCGGGATAGCTCATTCTTAACCTTCTTTGTATTTAGAAGGTTTCACTTGTTAACGAATCTTAGAAGGGCACCATATTAGGTCTACCGATCCTAGACTTTCAATCATTATTAATTCATACACATACAAGACAAAGGTTTATAAGACAACTAATTCAAGATGTTTATATTTATATTCTTCATGTATCAAGTAAGAGACATAGGTTTACCAAAGTAAGACACATTTCATTATTATCTTATCACATATAACATAAAATTTAAGAAGCACTTAGAAAACTAAGTATACATGCTAGTCAACCTACTCACTTCTATAAAATCATAAATATAAGCCATCACAAGCCTAGTATAAGTCATCAAGAAGCATCATAGTTCAATATCAAGTCATTTACATAAAGACTTCACTGTAGCCTACTACTGACACCAATCGTCAACTATGAGAACTCACGTTTAGACTTCACACAACACATAAGTCATCAATACCTTCCTATTACTCAAATAATCAAGTTATAACATGATAATATCATAATACATAAAGTAACGCGGACGAGGCCACATTGTTTCACAATTTATTAAGTAATGCTGATGAGGCCACAAATTCACAAGTATAGCACATAATCATCACCACTATAAGTGGACCATTCCAATTATAATCACAATTCAAGACGTATATTACATAATATAAAGAGAGTTAGCACAACATACCACCAATCCACTCTCACAACTTCAATCTATAGACAATTCAACCAACACGATATCCAAACGGTCTTACCAATGACCATGATCACCAATTCAATCCACTAATCATAATGTATAATGAATTCAGGGTAATTTTCAATACGAATTTATCAATATAATATACCCTACACATGATTCTAACATAATTCTTCCATAATTCAATAGCCCAAATAAAACTACACAAGAATTCAATAGTATAAAGACATGATCACATCACCTATAAGATAATCAAAACAAGGATTCATGGTTTCCATTGGTTTATAGAGTTTTTAGGTTATAATCATCAAATTAACATCAATTCAATCATAATACAATGATTCAAAACGTTTTATGCAAGAACCCATGGCTAGATGTTGAATTTAGAAGGATTCATGTTTTGATCATCTTTGAAAAATCATTGGAACTGCCTCCTTAAAGAAAGTGGATTCAACGATGAAAAACCATACCTTAATTGTTATGAAAATACCATGAGATTGATGGAGAAAACTTTAGAAAATCCGTCTTCTTTCTTGGAGCTTCAAAGCTTCATCAATGGAGGTTTTGGAGAGAAGAATGGATAGGTTTTGTTTTGAGTTGAGGGTTTAGCTTTGATTGGTGAATTTAGGTGTTTAAAAATCTCAATAATTCATATCCAAATTATCCAAATACCTCTGCACATATTAGACATTTTAACCAATTCAAATTTGAAGTAAAAGCGACGGGATCAAAACTGGGAGTTTACCGCGCGTTGCGAAGGCATTTTTAAATCTTGGTCTTGGAATATTTTGTGAAAGAATGGTGCGTGACGGACCCGCATCACATGGAAAACTTTTTCCCACTTTAGTGCCAGCTGCACGATGCGCAACCACTATTCAATCTCGGCTGGTGCGGCAACTTGTTGTCCCATGTTTGGGTACTCCTTGGGGACTCTTAGGCTGGTTCCTGTGGCGTCATTCTCAGACGTTTAGACCCTTTACATGTACGTATACTCGTAGGAACCATTTACACTTAACTTAATCCTCAAACCATCTCCCAAATCTTCACCACGACACACTACGACACACTAGTTCATCTTTGACTAGTTTCGGAACGTCTTGGATGTTCTTGGACGTTTGTCCTCCAAATTCTACCAAACTTTATATACTTCCTTTAAACACCATTATAAACAAATTTAATACTTTAAAACATCATGACACACATGTTAGGCTCTAGTTTAACCTAGCTCATTTTTAGGGGTGTTACAAAAGTTTACAAGAATAATAATTATAAAGGTGGAGGTTTTGGAGGTTATGATTATTTTCATAATGGAGGAAAGTAATGTATATAATGGTTGAGAGTAACTTCTTGAAAAATAAACTATCAAGAATTGTGAGCTTAAACTTTTCCCAATAGAGAGGACCCACATTCTTTGGCCTCTATTCTTTCCATTGGTTATACCACACGTGAGCCACACCTTTTAATTGATAGGCAGCCAATACAGCCTTTTCCGATGGTGTAACTCCCATGATCATCAACACCTTATAGACATCATCGATAAACTCTTATGGATGTTTCTCAAATTTAAAACCATGAAACTCTAGAGTGTTCATTCTTGTGAAGTCCCTCACTCTTTAAGCCGCCGAATTCACATTAAGGTTCATGGGGACTACTACCTCCCTATTTGGTTGGGCCATCATATCATGGAACAATACTTGAAAAGACACCCTAGATTTCACTCTTGTAACATGCTTGGACAAAGGATCACCCATAACTTGAGGAGATTGGGGAGGATCTAATTGTTCCTCACTCTCCATCACATTTCTTCCAGCAAAAGCTCTTCTAGTAGTCATATCCCAATGAACGTAGAATAAGGATTAGGAGAGATATATTATAAAGTTAAACTCTACCACACGACTTAGGACTAAAAGAAGTGGAGTTTCCTAATTATCTTGTATCCTCTCATTCATAAATATGACGCGCTTCACACTCATAAACAAGACTTTACTAGACGTGACTTATGAGACATTCTAGGACTATTCTAAACCTTGTGCTCTAATTACCAAGTTTGTCACAACATAGATGTACCACCTAGATGTAACATAACATACAAAACCCCAAAGAACTCCATACAATACACTTATCTCTCATAACATAAGAAATATAAAATAAGAGTTAACATAGTCCAAGTCCAAAACATTTTATAAACCCACAGGAAAAACTCTTAAGTCTTGTCTCATCATAGCCATCTAATACAGTAGAATGAAATTTGTCCTAGTCCATACATCATGTACAAAAGAGAAAATACATGAAATAAACTAGATAATAAAAATGTGTCCTCGAAGAATGAGTACTCACCAAAGAACATCATCAATCAAACACCAACCACCCACAAAACTGAATATCCATAATATCGGACCCTACATTTGGGGAAAATGTATGCATTAGTATAAAATAGTATACAAGTATGATTGCGATGCATAATACATTTTAAAACATGCCAAAAAGGATATTTTATTTCATGACATGCAATTGACCAAGTTAAACATCATATAAAAGAATTGTAAAACATAAGTCATAAATCATGATCAACGCAAGCCAACATCATCTTTAAAATATTTGAACACTACGGGATGCTTATTTAAGCATATCTTAGCTCATTATTAATCTTATTGTGGTAATTATCCTTAACCAACAACAGGCCATGTGAGCTATTACATGATCCTTGGTGTTTCCCACACCAAAAAGGATTGGTTACTTGACTAAGGTAGAACCACAATCTCTTAGCATAGGTGTATCCACTAGTTAAGCATCCTAATGGGGACACATAGTTTATGAAATAAGGCGATTGTTACTAGAAACCAACCATTATATGGGAGAACTTCCATCATACGAGATTGCATCTATAAACCCGACCTTTCTGAGGGAGAGCTTCTATCCCACTACAATATCCACTCGGCGCTAACCATGAATCACACAAAATAGTTTTTAACTTTTTACATCTCAAAGTCAATGGAAATGTGACCTTGGACATCCAAACACAGTTAGTTTCATTAGGATATCTCATGAGAAAATCTTTGACCGTCCATGATCTTTTATAATAGCTTTTAATGTTTTATTCAACTAGGTGAGAAGACCGTTAAACCAAAGAATCCTTATTATGTGAGAAAACCTTTCACATCATGCTTTTATGTATTTATGAGAATATCCTTTCAGCAACACAATTACATCATCATCATTGATACTTTACTCTCAAAGCACCCTTAAAATATTTGAATAGATTTTATAAAATAATGCATAAGTCCATCATTCACCTTTTGAGGTCAAAGTCCACTTTCAATCATAAAATTATAGAAGACACGAGTTTGATATGAATTTCATAATAAATACATGTTAAACTTGTAATATATACTTAATTTCATAATACCTTCGTTCATAATCCAAAACCACACTATATCATCATAATTGAAAAATATGGGATCTACATGTGTTCATGGGAAATCATCATAAAATCATAGTATTTCATCGATTCATGCATAAAAGATCGTAATTCAATTAGTTAAATCAACATTACAGAAAACCCGTGATAATTGAAGAAAAATCTAACTTAATTCGGGAATTATTATATTTCGAATTGAGGAATTCGGGAACTCCATGAATGAAACTATCATACCTCACTATTAAAGTCCAAAGTAATTTTAAGTACGCAAGATTGATCTTCAACCATGGTTTGAATCTTCTTCTTCTTCTTCTTCTTATTATTATTATTATTAATTTTATTATTATTATTATTATTATTATTATTATTATTATTATTATCCTCCTCCTCATTCTTCTCCTTCTCCTTTTTCTTCTCCTTATCCTTCTTCTCCCACTCGTTCTCCTTCTCGTTCTTCTCCTTTTCATCATACTTCTCCTCCTCCGCCTCCTCCTCCTCCTCCTCCTCCTCCTCCTTCTGCTTCTTCTTCTTCTTCTTCTTCTTATTCTTCTTCTTCTTATTCTTCTTCCTTTGCTTCTCCTTCTCCTTCTACTTCTCCTTCTTATCCTCCTCCTCCTCCTTCTTCTTCTTGTTCTTCAAGTTTCTAGTGAGAGTAATATTTTGGAGAGAAATGTCTTTAATTTTTATTTGGGTTGTGGAAATGACTTGGATGTGTGAGCTTTGGGGTTAATATGACTTATATAGGGGTTCTAGGCTTGAGCAAAATGTCATAGGTTTGAGTTTAAATAATTGGGAAACGACCCAGTAACCCATGAATTAAAAACTGATGAATTGACTCACTAGAAGATCACCACAGGTCGTCATGACCACCATGGCCCGTCAAACGGGTCGTTACACTACAACAAAATAATTATTAGCGGCAATTAATTCTTATTTGCCACTAAATATGTATTTTTTAGCGGCAATTGTCATTCTTTGTATATGTCCCTTAAGCCTTCAGCGACATTGGTTCTAATGACATTTATCTAATGCCGGTAAAGACTTTAGCACTCTTTATTAATGTTAATATTTAGTGCTGCTAAAAGTTATTTTTGTTGTAGTGTGAAGGATTTCAGCTTGACACTTCTTAATTCAAACATAACTTTTTACTGCTATGTGAGAATTGTGCAAATTCAATGGCATTGAAAAGAGGACTCAAAGACCTTTAATTTTATAGGTAATGGTACACCTAGTTTTGTTTGATCAACAAGATCTGATCATTTGATATTGATCCTAAACTCTAAGTCTAATTAAAAGCCCTTCATGTGATAACAAAATCTCTTTCATGGATATTAGCTGATATAATATGGATTTGAGGTCCAAGTTCAATGAGTATTTTGACTATTACTTCCTCATTGCACAGATGAGCTCCAGCAGTGGAAAGTACATATAGATCGAACCTGGTGTAGATAATCAACTACATGAAGGGTTTCCTTTTAAAGGCGATTGAGATGATTAGGCAAAATAAAGATCATTGTTTGCGATTTATTGGAATACGTAGTGTGCAAAGCATCCCAAGAAGCCATGGAAAGGATGCAACGAAAATAGTAGCAGCAATAGTTGGATTAGTTGACGCCAAGATGACATTTTGAATTAGTTGATCTTTGAGATACCATCAAACAAATGCAGGATTTTTGATGTCCTAATTATTTTGAGCCACTTTATGAGCAGGGGCTGGGAGAGAACCACCGAGATAGCCAAAAAGGTTGTGACCATACAAAAAATTGGACACCTGTGCTTTCCAAAGGGAAAAATTGCATGCGCCAGTTAATTTGATCGGTAACTAGGTGACAATATTAAACAAAACAATCGTTGTAGTGACATCGAAGTTGGTTACGGTGATGTTTGGGGCCATTTTGATGGGAAGGGTGGGATGGTTTCTCGTTAGAATTTACTTGTGAGAGTTAATTGACTTCTGATACCCTATAAAGGAACGATGTAGTTTATTTATTATACACTAAGTATATATATATATATATATATATATATATATATATATATTCTACAACAAAAAGATAAACTAACAAAAAGGTAAGACTTATCCATAGCCTATATACAAGGAGGAAGTTACAACATATTCCTAAAGAGAAGGCACTACTAAATTTGATCTCTTATTAATGAGTTTTGATTAAATTCAATTGTGTTGCTTTGTTTATTTTGAACATGACCTAAACGTTTTCGAGATGAAATTTCAAGTTTCAACACACAATGATGGCATAAAGAGATTTTAACATCATTCAATCTTCGAAAAAAAATTTGGACTCACATTCGATCGCCTCAAAATCCAAACGATTAAATCCTTCAACACACAACTACAACCTCAAACAAACTGCAGCACACTCTAAATTTGGAAAAAAAATTCTGAAAAACAACTTAAATAAGAACACTGAAAGAACTACATTTTTGGTAGTTTATTTTTTTGCAATAGGGCTAACAAGGAAAAAAAAACCCTTTTGAGGGAATGGATTTTTTCAATGTTGGACTGCTTAGGTAAATTATCACTTTATGTCTAGTGACAATGATAACATCTAAAGGATATTTTTGGTTCAAAACATAGTTGTCAAGGGTAGTTTTGATACTAAAAATAAACGAAGGGTAAATGTGTTTTTTTTTTAAATAACTTGAGAGTAATTTTGATCATTTTTTGTATTTTCAGTGTCTTCTTTTGGCACCTTTTTAACTTTTCACCTTATTCATTTGAGGCCAAAAAGTACAGAATATTTTTGATATATTTAGTCACTGTGTCCCATTTTATGCGACACCTTTTTTTAGCCCATTCAAAAATGGATATGACCTTTATATAATTAGAAACGATTTAACTTGAAATACTCATATTACCCTTAATGAAATGATTTTCAACCACACAAATGCATAAAAATTATTTTAGATCACAAGTATCAAAAGTCTTATTTTTTTCTAAACACTGCGGCAAGTCACATGTTGTCACATAAAATGAGATGGAGGGGGTACGTGTTTTAGTTTAAGTCCACAAAATTTATTTTTCTTTGAAGTAAAAGTCAGAGAAATGAATTGAAACTGAGGAGAAATTATCAAATCATGGTGTAATAATCAATATAACAGGTAGAAATGGACATGCAACTGAACAAAACTACAAGACAAACAAAAAAGTTTTATGCCGAAACGTTAGCAATTGAGCTTTGTATTAGGATATACAATTAATCATCTAGCTAAGTTAAGAGTATTTTATCTATTCTCTTCTAAATACGTATATTTCATTTTAGTTGATATGGTAAAGTCTTTAGTAAAATAGATCATTGTGTTAATACGTTTATTAGTTATTATGTAGTAGATGATTTTCATTTATGGAGTCATTTAGTACATACACAAAAAATAAATTTTTTGTAATTTTTATAAAATATAAATTAAATATTCACAATCAAATATGAAGTTTGAAAAACAACTTGATCATTGTAGCACAAAAATAATATATAATTCAATCTTACATTCTATGTATTGAACAAACCAATACATATGTTTGTTTATGTTTTAGATATATATAAATAACTTTTCTTGTCTATAATATTTACTTATACTCTTAATGATGCTAAATTATTATGATCCATGTAGCTTCATTTATTATTTTAGTCTATTAAAAGGTGAGACTCTATTATTAGTCAATATATTCCTAATAGATTTGGTAATGACAAATCACATTAGTGAAATTATAATTAGTGCTAGAATCATGTCTCAATCTTGAGATAGAAGACACCCTTTATGGATACTTATAAGTCTTAACGTGAAAGCCTTGCATATGGATTTTATATCCGGCATATGGAATAATTTATGTAAAATAATAAATTACTAAATTAGTAAATAAATAAAATTAGTCAGAAAATTTAGTTTAATTGATTGGTGTCGGTAATTCTTACATGAAAAGTTAAAATAAATATAATGGTAGATTTCGAAATTAAATCGAGGAGTGCAATTACAAATATTTAGTGGAATAATTTGTAATTTATTACAATATATTTAATTTATTCTTTGGAAAATTAATATTGTTAGAAGAAGCATCAATTAATAATATTACGGTTCCTAGTATGCGACATATTAATCCGTTACGAAAAGAAGAAAAGAAGTGTCCCAGAATAAGAAATAACCTTTACAGTTCTTTTTCAAAAAAAGAATTATCAAATTTAAATAATTAATTTATGAACCAAAAGAAAACATATATTTTTGCCGGTCTTAAAAGATATTTTATTACCTAATATTTCTTTATGGAAAAAAATAAAAACAGCTAACTATATTTTCTATTGATTGCCTTTTAAGGCAATTAATTCCTCCTAATTATTGAATTATTTGAAAAACTTTTAGTTACAACCCAAAAGTTGAGGTCATGATGACAGATACTCCGAGAACCTCAAGAAGGTGCGTAAGCCAAAAATAATACATATACGAGACTCTCGAAGCAAAGTCATACTACAAACGATAGAAAATCAACAACGAATATTCCTACATCCTTGTTGCACAAGTACAGGGAGAGTCTAATACAACTTTAGATTATGAAACACATAACAAATCTCAAAAAAAAATTAAAAATATTTAAAATAAAGTATGGAACTAATGGTGATAGGGGAACAAGATCTTACCACCAGTGTGAAAAGATCTTTAAAGCTAGAAATGATCAACCACTAAAAGAGTACCTGGCTAGAATTTGCATAAAAATGATGCAAAAGTAGGCGGTGAGTACAATTGACAAGTACTTAGTATGCTTTGCCAACTAACAAAAATAAGTTAATCAACTTATAAAATATAATGAGTAGCGCGTTGCTGCCGCCAATTTAAAATGAAAGACCCGAGTAAAATAAACACATAAGGTCACAACAGTTCCCATCTCTCACACAAGTCAAGCAATTCAAATGATTAATGCAATGCAATGACATTATGCAATGATGTGATGGTACTGTAGAATCAACGTTGTCGTACAACCTGTTGTATACACCATGTCGAACTAAGCCTCCAAGATAAATCCATGGGGGACTTGCAATCCATATACCAAAGAATAATCTCAACCTCCCAAAAGGAATCTCCATAAGTTTTTAATTTCCAAGAAAAATATATGATGAATTAAGATGGATGCATCACAAAACATCTATAATTTGGAGACAATAATCAACTCAACATGTATCAAAAGTTTAAATTTCTCAAAACTCAACTGAATAATGATATACAACCTCAAATGGAAAATAGTGGGAAATACCTAAGAGTTCATATGAAATAAGTAAATTTCATTTACAAAACATTTTCTTTACTCACAACATTATAAAGTATGAAACTCAGCCCCTCACTCGAGCATTAGAAGTAAAATCGTATTGCAGGACTCTCTCATATGCAAGTCTTTAATCAAATTCTCTCAAAGAGAATAGAATTTCAAAAAATAAAAAAAATCAAGGCTCAACACCGGCAAAATAACACATACAGGTGTCCACAATATAATCAAGATCCCTTACAGACAACTGTCACAACCCGAGAACACTCTCAAGTTGCGGCACTGCCTATTCAAACTATCGGACGTCTCATACAAGGTACATGCATTCATTGCAAACAATACATAAAAATAGATAAGAACTTAAAACTTTCTTCACACACGACGAATACTTTCATTAATAAGCAAGCGGAAGAATTTAAAACATCTAACTTTACAATATGTCTCATAAAACCATGTAATAACTTTTTTTGGAGTACAACATTTAGGAGTAAACCCATACATGACTTAGAATAAAGACTAAAAGACCATAAAAGAACATGTGGGATATTGTCCTTGGATCTATGAGGACTCACAAAAACTTCATCTTCAACCCTTAGAAACCTATGTATCATCCATAACATACCAAACCTCAATCTTACACATTAGTCAAAAGGGTAAAAGCGGGGTTAGCATAATTAAGTACTAAGTATGGAAGCCATGCAAAAAATGCAAAAAGGGAAATTTAGTATAGAAACATGCTTTCATAACATTTTGATAAAAAAAACTACATTATAAGAGTTTAAGAGACATAATACAAGTCAACATTCACATATAAGATGTATTCAACTAACATCAACATATAACACTTAATACCATATTCATCAAGTAACCTTTTCATCACTTAGACTCCTTAATAAAGCTACTCTAAGACCCACCTAAGTAATATTTGTAAGGAACTCCCATACAACCTTTTCAAGTACAACTAAGTGTTCCTCAAAGCCACCCTAGATTAGAACCTTTCTATTAAACATACTATCATTTGGAGAACATGCATTACTTAAGTCATTTAGAAGTCAATCATAAAATTTGGGGACTTCACATAATGGTCTTGGAAGACCTAGGGAATTCACTTAAGCATCTTCAAAGACTACTCGTGCCATTTATAGATAGAATTCCATACTACTACCTACACGTCATAAAGCCTATTAAATAACTAGATCGCACATCCACACATGACGAGAGTAGGCATTAACCAACATAGACCAAACTATCTAAGTATAGAAGCCGGTGTCATAAGTCCCCATGCCGTGAAAGGTTTTCTACTTGCCAAAGGTAGAATTAGGACACATCCATGTAGGTACATGTTTTATGGGATATTGAAAGGCTTATTTGTACTCTAGTATCATAGTCAAGTAGAGCTACATCCTTAAGCATATGCACTCGGTGCTTTGTGTTGGTTCTCATAGATTAAGTTCATTCAAGTAAGATTATTAGAGAAGGTACCATCACTAAGCTTACCAACTCATAATACCATTTCCAATAAGGGATACACAAGGGTTCACCAATCAAGGATCATTAGGATTACTAATTCATAAAATGGGTACCATGCTAGGTCTATCGGTTAACTTTATTATAAACCTTTTTTTTCATATTCAAGGTTTGAACATTCACTTAGGGCTTTGGACTCATCAAGAAGGGGCACCATTCTTAGGTCTACCGGTTCATGACATACTCTAAAATGCCTCATTTATTATTTATGGAAGGGAACCAACTTGAGGTCTAAAAATCCTAGACTTTGATTGATTGATTCATTCATTAAAGACAATGGTGCCTAATCCTACCATGCCAAGACATCATATTCACATAACTTTCGTTCATCAAAGAGAGGGAACCTATGTAAGACTCCGGAAGTCTAATACCTAGAGCCTCAAATGTTTAAAAAAGAATTAGAACACTGTATTAAGACCTAAAATAAGTAATATAAATCATTTAGGAAATTTTAGAATCAAAACATTTTGAAACGTCCATGACGTCCGGTGAATTATAAAATAGAGGTTAGTGTGCCTTGGCATGTTTCATGGCGTTTGAAGAGTGGTAATTTGATGAAATGTGTTAGGAAGGTGTTCAACATGTATTAGAATATGTTTAGAGTCAAAAAATCAGGGTACAACTCCGCAAGGACAACCTTAAGGGTCCTTGAGGGGGACCCTTCCAAAACAACTAAAAGTTGTCAAATGACAGTGGCAATCGACGAGCCAAGACGACAAAGCTTTGTCTATATGACAGGGTGTTGATGGCACCGTAGTCCCACAGCTAGAAATTTTCCAAATATGGGTAATGAAATACGTATCTGACACAATCAACGGTTGTGCAGGACGGTGGATGCAATGGGTCGTCGACTAACCTACGGACCATAGGTTGGGGTCTCATTGGTTAGGTCTGGTATTGCTGTGACGTTTCAAGTTGGGTTATTTTAATTATTTAGTTGCTTAATTAAGATTTAGGTGAGTTAAAAATTAATTTAAGTGATTATATAAGGACCAAAACCTAATTAAAATAACCCAATAACTCCAATTCCCAAAACTCAAATCCTCCACCTTTGCTCTACTTTCTCTCTCTCTAAAGGAAACTCCATAGAAGACCAAGTTCAAAGGGCTTAGGGATGCAATAACTTCACTTTATCTCCATAAATCTTCAAGTATTAAGAAGGTATTGAAGATATTTATCTTTGGGACTCCTTTACCCAAAGGGTTCTTTCAAATTGATTCCCAAAAGTTGATAAAAACACGGGTTTCATTCCTAATTCGAAATTGAATCTTTCAATTGTATTGTTCTTTGTTTATTTTGATTATTATGGATATAGTGTGATTGATCATTGGTGAATTAGGGCTGTTCTTAATTCTAGACTTTCACGAACAGGGAGCACCCCTATAAGTAACAGGGCGCACTTGACCTCTCAAAAGTCTTATACAAGCCCATAGTTATCATTCATCTTATTCTCATAAGGTAAAATTACCGAAAAATTTAAAAATTTTCATAGCACATCATATTCTAGAAACTTCACTTCGTATATATAAAATACCATATGTACATATTATACTCCAGTCTCTTTTTCCATCCTAGACTCAACATCATAAGAGTACAGTAGGTACACAACCCTTATAACAAATTCATAAGTACAATAATACTACACTTTATAGTAAACCACAATGTAGGATATCTTTAGACTTAAGAAATCCTTTCCATGAGCTTGGGAATCACATATGAAACTCCTAACATTTTAAATACATCCCTTAATCATCCATAACAAACACTTTGTGTAAAAACTAGAGAAGAACGAAGTCAGTACAAGAATGCACTAAGTATGACAACTATGCAAAAATAATCATTTAAAAGGGCCATTTTACTTGAAATCATACTTCATGCCTTTTTGTGAAAATCTTTACTTGAAATCATACTTCATGCCTTTTTGTGAAAATCTTCATAAAACCTTTATACAATAAGCATTATATCATTTGAATACTTCATATAGGAATATTGAATGATCATACATCATATAAAATCACATATAACATTTAATGCATTTTAGAGTCACATTACAGTGAGCACATTCCTTATTACAGTGAACTCCTTTCTTCTACATTCCTTATTCCCCCAAGTAACCATCTAGTGATACTTGGTGCAATGCATCACCTTAAGGCCACAAGGAAGTTATACATACAATCCTTTCAACTAAACATATACAGTCGTAGGACCATTTCATATAACAAGGCATATACTCCACATTAGGCTCAACATAAGTCTTTACTCACTATCCTATTCGAAGTCTACTAGTGCAATGCACATATTAAACCCCATAACCTCACACATACTTAGTAAAAATATCATAAGACACAAGCCTTAACATTCACTTCATACATTGATATAGATAACATAGACAACCTCATTCATGCAAAGAAAGAGCTTCATCATATAGTCATTAAGACCAACATAGTGCATATGAGAACAAGATCACATAATACAGACTCATAGCATGCACATCTTCATAACAAGTAGACAAATACTACCATGCCATGCATAAAGACATAACCATAATCATACACCTTAGAACACCTTCCTAGAACTCCCTAAGGAGCTACTTGTGCAATGTTTAGGTTGGTTCATTACTTCCACCTAATTTAAGTAACCTCCCTTAGGTCATCCTAGTTAGCGTCCTAATCATTTACTTCCATTGTCAATCTTACTTTATGAAAACTATAGCCTTAACCGACACTAAGACCATGGGTCCTACATGGACTTTGGTGTTGTAGAGATTTACACCAAGGGAAGGTGTTTTCACCTAGCCACGGTAGAACATTAACATATGCTAGCATACTAAATGAATTGACTTGATAGATCCTATATGGCAAGCATAGTATATGGAACTAAGAGATGTACAAGAACCTCTACATGCTGATTTGAATTGGAGACTCATCTCATGAGAAACCATGGGTGAATATTCCTCAAGGAATGTCTACACCTCATGTGGGACCATAGGTGAAATTTCCTCCAAGGAAGGTTAACACCTTATGAGGACCCAATGGTGAATCTTCCTCCAAGGGAACCCAACACTTCTCATTGTCAAGTTCACTTTATTGAAAAGCTTTATTACATTATTTCATAAAACGTAGGCTTAGGATATTGACTCCTTATATGCTTTATAGCATATTCAACCACCTATAATATTTTAGGGTACTCTTGAGCACACCATTCAAGGCCCCTCTATTGACTAGATCTTCATACATGTGTGTATATACGTGTGAGTAACCCTTTAAAATAACATTATTAGACCACAATGTTCATACATGCATTCATATTTATGTACATAGGAAACCAAACCTAGGAACTAGCCTATCAAGGTACACATGTTCAATGTATAGACAAGGTCCTTTACCCTTGCCCATACTAGTACACCTATAAAGTCATCCTAGTTAATGGAATACATAACATGCTTCACATACATATACCTTACATGCATAGTAGTAGACATTTAGTGATATGAGATCAACCTTACACTAAACACTACGTATCTTAACTACATTGTAAGCCTGCATAATGTGTGAGTGTGTGTGTACATTGGTAAACATGATCTGATAATGACTATCAACAACACATTGAGGCATTCACCCTCTTAGTACCATAACGAACAACCAATCATAAACCACACAACACAATTTAGCATAGGAGACAAGCTAACTTCACATTACATTCAAGACTCCTAACCATAGCTATTCACACATTTACATAGGGGTACATACGTAAGCGATCATTAACCATTATAACTCATCAATGAAATCATATACATTTCACCCTAACATAGATATACACATGCTTATACAATATCCATACAACCTAGATCACAATTACAATAGGAAAGTAGGCATAAGATTCACATAGTGTGATCATCATAATCACACACTCATAAAATTATCAAGTTGCCTTCAAGGCCATAATCAACAAATATATATGAAAATAAAATAAACACCACCACCATAAGTGGACCATACCACACAATCCCATACACAACTTCCTCAATTATCAGTACTATAAGAAAAGTAGAGAGAAAAAGCCATTTTTTATCAATTCATCAACCTTTGATCATCACTGATCAAGACACATTTTTCATCATCAATTTATGTATAGGAATTTTATAAATGTACTTTAATCATGAAAGAAACCATGTACAAGTCGCTACAAGATCAAACTAGAACCTAATACAAGGTTTCCTTGGGCCGGACGGAGATTGGCCCTCGAGTGCAAAGGCAGAAGGGAGCTTGATTGCAAGACCCACCCGTCGAGCAGGGACAAAAGTCGGCCTTAGTGATTCGACGATGCCGAGTGGAAGGGACGTCACTCAACGAATAAAAGTTACTCTAGGGATAACAGGCTGATCTTCCCCAAGAGCTCACATCGACGGAAAGGTTTGTCACCTTGATGTTGCCTCTTCGCCACGTGGGGCAGTAGTATGTTTCAAGGGTTGGGATGTTCACCCATTAAAGCGGTATGTGAGATGGGTTTAGAACGTCGTGAGACAGTTCGGTCAATATACGATGTGGGGGTTAGAGCATTGAGAGGACCGGGAAGGACGCACCTCTAGTGTACCAGTTATCGTACCTACGGTAAATGCTGGGTAGCCATGTGCGGAACGGATAACTTCTGAAAGCATCTAAGTAGTAAGCCCACCCCAAGATGAGTGCTTTCCTATTATGACTTCTCCAGAGCTTCCGTTAGCACAACCGAGACAGCGATGGGTTCTCTTCCCCTGCGGGGATGGAGAGGCAGAACTTTTTTTTCATAATTCAAGAGAAGGTCACGGTGAGACGAGCCGTTTATCATTACGATAGGTGTCAAGTGGAAGTGCAGTGATGTATGCAGCTAAGGCATCCTAACAGACCGGTATACTTGAACTTTGTTTTTACATGACCTGATCAATTCGATCAGGCACTCGCCATCTATTTTCATTTCTTCAAATCTTTGACAACACGAAAAAACCATTATTCAACTCTTTAACAACATGAAAAAACTAAAAGCTCTGCCCTCCCTCATTATCTATCCAAGGGATTGAAGGGCAGAGACCTTTGGTGTCCCCTCCAATTAAGAATTAGGGCCTCACAATCACTAGCCAATATGCTTTTCTCTCTTGCCTTTCTTCGTTCATGGTTCGAAATTTTGGTGTCCTATACATAACAAACATACTAGAAGATTGACAGACATAGTTCATCAACCAATTTACTTAGTGTTGTTCATCAATAATATGTTATCAATAATATACATTTAGGGCAGTATCTAAATAAATAGAACATCGTAACTGAATCATGCTTCATCTACCCTAGAATATAATCACAATATATACATTACTCTACCAAGTCTATAGGCTAGAAGAACCTAAATCAATCTTTACCAATTCAATTGTTATCAATTAATATTGTATCAATTATACATAATTGTCATCACATACACATACAGGAAGTAGCTAAGACAATTCACCATGATCAAGTCACATATCAACCATCCTAACATCAAGATCACAAGTTACTACACGATAGACTGGCCTTATTCAAAACCTTCAAACTTGACCCTCATGGGTCATTCCTCAAAAATTCATGAACAATAAACATAATAGGCGTAGGTATAAGAATATTTACATGATTGAATCACAATTCGATAAGCATGCGATCAAGATCATACAACCAAACATAGGCTAAAATCGAGTTTGTGAGAAAGCATGGGTTTATCATGCAATTGGATTAAAAATCACTTCCAAATCAGTATATAATCATCAATACATTAATATTATGCCTTTGAAATCAATTTGAGAAAGAACCCTTGGCTAGATTGAAGAAGAAGATATTTGATCATGAAACTTCTTTGAAAACTTTGAAGAGGACTCTCTAGATGTAAGAGTAACTAGAGATGAAGGATCACCACACCTTAATTATATGAAGAACCCAGTAAAAATTGGTGAAAAACCCATGGAAATACCATCTACAAGGTGACCTTGAACTTCACCATCAATGGAGGTTTCTAGAGAGGATATTTTGGGAGAGGGAGGTTTTGATTTTGAAAGGAGGATTGTGTATGGACTATTCACGTTTTAACCAACCTAATATACCAATAAATAGGTAAATAAACCTCCTAGGGATATTTTAGCACATAGGGTGAATTTCCCGTTCATCCCAAAATTAGGTAGTGTGCGCACAATTACTAGAACCTGCATCGACGACCAACCATCGACGCCCCCTTGGCCCATCGATGGACCATTTGTGGATTCCGTCATTTGGTTCGTAGGCTTTTATTTGGATGAGCCTTCCACAGGATAAGTGTAAATCGATGACTACCCATAGACAGGGAGTCAGTCAACAGACGAGGTGTCGTTTGGCTTAGTCGATTGACACTGTCTTGACACTGCTAAGGTAGTGTCTTGACAACCTTTGGGTTCTTCTTGAGGGACTGTTGCGGGGCCCTTGGGAAATTGTACTCAAGTGTTTTCAATGCGAATATACACCTTAACATGTTTAAGACCTTTTATGCAAGTTTCACCAAAAATTAACACATAAAACACATCAAAACATGCAAGGCACACTCAAGATACACATGAATGTCTCCAGAGCTAACTTTCGAACATCTTGGATTTTCTTAGACGTTTGACCTCCAAAATTCATGAAACTTAATATACTGTACTTAAGCACCATTATAATTCATATAAATACCTATTAAGATCATTACACACACATAAACACATAAAAACACATAAGGCCCCTTAGGTGACTAGTCGTTGAACGTCTTGGTGTCCCTTGACGTTTGATTTCCAAATGATTTCAAATATACCATGCATACTTTGAAATAGTTAATTAAAATTTTAACAATATTATATGAACAAGTGAGGCTCTAGACACCCTAACTCATTTTGGGGGTCTTACATAGACCTAGTTCTATAGAAGATATCTTGAATTGACTCTATTTCCTTAACCCTAGGTAATGAATTGATGTTAAATTGAATTGTGATGATTCAATTCACTTATTTAATGTTAATATCTATTATATGATTTTACTAAGTCTATTAATGGATGAATATGGTTGGTTAATGGTAAGACCACGGAAGAAGGCTTATGAAGGTAAATTGGTACGACCTATGATCTTGAACTCCTACTTCAATTGTGATGGATTGTACTTGATAATGATGTTCAATTGAAGTATTGATTCTCATTATATTATATAGGTGATGGTATGATTAATGTAATTGAAATATCTTGATTATAAAGATTGTGAGATATGATGAAGGTATGATGATACAAGGTTGACTATGGATAAATTATAATGATGTTGATAATGATAACGTTTCAATCTCACATATGAGGGTTGTATTGAAAGAAGGTTCTAATGTAATTCCTAATTATTTAATTTTATAATATTCAAGGGGTTAGTCTCCTATAAATTATACTAAGTATGATGATTAATAAAGGCTTAAAAACATTTCAAAAAGGGACTTTAGCTTAAGACCGAGTAAACTTTACAATGAGAGGTGTTGAATACCACAGAAGAGATATTCACCAAGTGTTCACATGATATAAGGGCTCCAATTTTTAATGGGAATGTATAAGGTTCAAGACCTATCTCCTAGTTCCTTAATATGTTGCCTCCATACGAATATTAGGTAGTGGATCCACCTAGAATGCTATGTTCATGTTTGTGGTACTACCATGGCAAATATTCAACCTTCTTTTGGTGTAGGGTTTCAAGACACCAAATTCCACATTTAGCTCATGTGGTCTATATCGGTTAAGGCAATTGTTATCAAAAGTAAAATGAAATCATGAATGAACACTTACTAGGGTGGCTTAAGGGGTTTGACTTAGTCTAGGTAGGGGGTATGGGACTCTACCTATATATTACATTAGTTGTCCTTCAGGGAAGTCCTAGGAGGTTGTTCTTGTGCTCTTATAATGTAAATAATATGTATATGTGAAATTTCCATGTTAATGACCTATATGATGTTAATCTCTCTTATGAACATGTTATTGGCCTATATTGTTTAATATGATTATGACTAAATATGATTACATGTTATATGAAGTTGGTATTACTTTTGATTCTTTGTTGGGTTTACTTGGTTGAGTGAGTTTATGGAACTTTACTTGATCATTGCACTTGTAAGCTTGGTAATGGGTTATGGGAAATTGTCTTGCACATGTTGTAAGTAATTAACTTATATACATGCTTTATTGTGGTATAACATTATGTTGGGTTATGTGCATTAATATGCTACTACATATGTTTACTTGACTTTACTTGATGATGTTGGTCTTGTACTGTACATGGTCTTGTCTTGATGAATATATGCTCATTGGTTCATATGTGTTCTTGATAATACATAAAGGCTTTTCAAAGTAAATTATCATGTTTTAAGAAAAATTTCCCTTTAAGCATGATTTCAATGTTTTATTGGCAAACGTTTCCATGCTTGGTACAAGGGGTGTACGAAATGATATCTCTATGTTTTCTACAAATTTGTAGATTTCGGCCATTGAGTTCCTGGAAGACCAATTGAAGAAGACTTGGACTCTTTTCTCCAAGTGTTTGTAGGTCCTTATATTCGGGGAGGTTACCTATTTCTACATTCTAGTTTTCAAGTTGTATTGTCATAAATACATTGTTCATTTCTTTTATCATTTGGATATTGATGTAAGCCTATATTGGCATGTTGACTTTATATTTGCTATGTCAAAGATTTGTACTCTTTTAGATGATTCAATGTGAGACAAAGTATTTGACTAATTGCTATGTTTCTTCTGTGTTGTAAAAAAGAGAAGCCTATGTATGCTTCATATGCGAGGAGTCTGAGTAAACTGCACATATAGTATCCGAGAGGTCTATGTAAACTTAATATATAGTTTTATATATGAAATTTTTTTGATTTTCGCACTTCTTAACCTATGAAATGTAATGAAGAATACTAATAGGCTAGTCTTAGTCCTCTCCAAGGATGACGACGCCGGTTACGTCTAAGGGGTGCTCCCCGGTCGTGACAAACCTGGTATCAGAGCATTAGGTTAAAGAAATCTTAGTATTGATGTGTCATTGAACCACGTTTACGTAGAGTCTTGATCATGGGTGTGAAGCGCGCACACTTATAAATTAGAGGCTATGTAATGCTTATGAATTCTCCCTTATTGGTAATCTTGAAAATCATGCCTTAAGATTTGAAACTCTATGTGTCTTCTTTCTTCTTATACTTTTCTTGTGGATATAGGATATGACTACAAGACATGCAACTGCAAGAAGAGTGGAGAAAGATTTCTCTAATGTGAGAGTTCCTTTCCAAGGCAACCAAATCGCTCAACAAGATAATCAAGTGCTTCCTCAAGAACAGGCTCTGGTCGTTCCTCCACCTATGACGGATGGAGAGATAATGTCGTCATTTTGACTTTGGCTCAAGATATGAATATCCAAGAACAAGAGGTAGCCAATAAAGCTCAATTCATGACGGCTCAAGACAATAGGGATGTTGCACCCCGTGTTTAACAAAGTTCTAGTACCATGGCTTCTCGCTTGAGGGACTTCACTAGGATGAACACTCCTATGTTCTTAGGGTCGAAAGTGAATAACGATCCCTTATACTTTATTAATGAGGTCTAAAAGGTTCTCTATGTTATTGGGTTGAATTTGAATGAGAAGGCCAATATAGATTCCTACCAACTCAAGGATGTAGCCCAAACATGATCCCAATTGAGAGATAAAAGGGCTTTCAGAGAGGGTCTATCTCTTGGGAAGTGTTTAGGAGGGCTTTTCTTGATCACTTCTTTATTAGGGATAAAATGGAGGCCAAAGTGGAGGAATTTTAAAACCTTAATCTAGAAGGTATGAGTGTGCAAGATTTACTCCTTAAATTCACCAAATTGTCCAAGTATGCTCCTTCCTTGGTATCTAACACAAGGGATGAGATGAGTCACTTTGTGATACTAGTGTCCATAGATATGGTTGAATAGTGTTGTTTGTCAATTCTCCATGAAATTATGGATATTTCTCTGTCAATGATTCATGCTCAACAAGTTGAGGAAACTCGACTTAAGAGGAGAAATAGGGAGCATAAAAGGGACAAAGCTTATGAAGGGGGTACTTCTAAGAGTTGGGTTGAGATTCAAGCCAGTACTAGGTACAACAAGAGGGTTTCTAACCAAGTTCCTTCCATTTTTCCAAAGACCAACAAGGATAGGGTTTATAACCTCAAGTCCCAAAAGTCTAGAAGTGGAAGTTCACCAAGTGATAAACCCACCATTTTCAAGTGTGGCAAGAAACAGTGGAGTAAATGTTAAATAGGGATGGGAAATTCCTTTTGTTGTGGAAAATAGGGTCACGAAGTTAAGGATTACCCTAATGTTAGGGGTCAAAAGAAAGGAATTGGTCGAGCACAATCAAGTGGTCCTAGTTCAAAACCTCCACAGAGGTACTGAGCTAGCCACATATATGGAAATTAAAGAGGATGACACTTTTATGTTCTCCGTTCTAGAGGCAAATAGGAAGAGTCCCTGATGTGTTCATCTCTATGTTACAAGTCGTCTCAATAAATATTAATGCTTTACTTGATCCGGGTGCTAAATTTTAATTTGTAACTCCTCTACTAGCTAATTTTTTTTTATGTTCTACCCGATATTTTAATTAAAATATTTTCGGTTACAACCCCGGTGGGTGACTCCATTGTGGCTACAACAGTCTTTAGGAGTTTTTCTATATCTTTGCCCAATAAAGTTATTTGGGTGGATATGGTAGAAATTGATATGTTTGATTTTGACGTAACTTTTGTAATTGATAAGTTGCATGCTTGTTTTGCTTCCATAAATTATCGTACAAGAGTTTTTAAAATCAATTTTCCTAATGAACCCATCTTAGAGTGGAAGAGGGGTAACTCAATTCCTAGAGATCGTATAGTTTCTTGTCTAAAATCTTGTAAAATTATCTCTAAAGGTGTCTTTACCATAGAGTAAGAGTCAAAAATCTTGAGTCTGAAATCCTCCTATTGAGTCGGTGTCCGTAGTAAGGGATGTTTCGGAAGTCTTTCTGTAATACTATCCCATAATTCCTCTCGAATGGGAAATGGATTTTTGTATTTACTTATTACCAGATACGAATCCCATTTCAATCCCTCCTTACCGGATGGCTCCGGAGGAATTGAAAGAGTTAAATCTCCAACTCAAAGACTTGTTAGATAAGGGTTTCAATCAACCTAGTATTTCACCATGTGGAGCTCCGATATTGTTTGTTAAGTAGAAGGATGCGTCCTTTAGTTTGTGTTTTGATTATCGCCAACTCAATAAAGTCACCATTAGGAACAAGTATCCTCTCATATGATTGACTACTTGTTTGATCAACTCTAATAGGCAAGATACTTTTTGAAGATTGACTTGAGATACGGGTATCACCAACTTAGGGTGAGAGGTGAGGATGTACCAAAATGATATTTCAAACTAGATATGGGCACTATGAGTTCTTAGTGATATTGTGTGGTCTCATGAATGTCCCTGTGACTTTTATGAACCTAACGAATAGGGTGTTCCTAAACTACCTAGACTTCTTTTTTACCGTCTTCCTTGAAAATATCTTGATGTATTAGAAAAAATAAGGGTGATCATATGGGTCATTTGAGAGTGGTTTACAAGTCCTTAAGCAACACAAACTATTTCCCAAGTATAGCAAGTGTCAGTTTAGGTTGAGATCGGTGGCATTTCTTTGTCATATCATCTCCAGTGAGGCTATTGAGGTTAATCCAAAGGAAAATTGAGGTGGTTAAGAATTGTTCTAGAACATTGACTCTAACTAACATTAGAAGTTTCTTGGGTTTAGCAGGGTACTATAGGAGGTTTGATGGTGTCTTATGATGTTGCATTCACTTATGTTTATGTGTTTGTTCTCTAGTTATAATGTATGATGATATGTACTCTTATATGATATGCTATGCAAAGTTGGATATTAGTCACGGTTCTATTGAGTTTACTTGACAGAGTGAGGTTATGGGGCTTTGCTTGGTTATTCCACTTGTTGACTTAATGATGGTTCATGGGTAATTGTCTTGCTTTGGTTATGTTGTAATGAACTCTTATCTATGCTTGTTGTTATTATAATTTGATGATAGAGTTGCTTTGACTATGTGTCCAGTTATGTATATGCATGTTGACTTAACTAGACTTAGTATTGTTTGTATTGTTATGAACATGGTTTAGACTTAATAAATATGTCTTATTGATTATTATGATCTTCTTGAATGTGCATAAGGCTTTATAAAGGTAAAATAACATGTTTTAACGAAAGGTCCCTTTTTAGCATGAATTGATAATATGTTTGCATATGGTCTCATATTTACTACAAGTAGTGTACCTAACCTCATTTTCTCCCATTCCCCCAACATTTTAGGTTCTGCTCGTTGAAGGGCTTTTAGACGACTTTGAAGAAGACTTGGAACTCTCAATTATCCAAGTTGAGTAGGTCCTCAGTTTCTGAGGGCAATTCCACAATCAAGCTTATGAAGTTGTTTTAGTTTTGAGACTCTTATGTTCTTTATTTTTCATTTGAATACTATACATTGTAAAGCCTATATGTGGCTCTATGTCATTGATGTAAGGGTAGGCCCAATTTGATATACTCTTGTTAGATAGTTATAAGATAGATATCCATTTAAGAATATGAAAAATATATATGTGTGTGTGTGTGTGCGCGCGCGTGTGTGTGAAATAAAAGTAGAAGACTATGTAAACTTCCTATACAAAGGATCTATATATACTCGATATACATATTATGTGTATGTAAAGGTCTATGTAAACCTCAATGTAGAAGTAATAATTATTTTTTAAAATTTATAGTATTTTTGACCTATGTATGTAATGATGTAAGCTAAAAGGCTTGTTTTAATCCTCAAAGAGGACGACGATGTCGGTTACGTCTTTGGGGTGCTCCCCAGATGTGACAATCTTGTGTTAATTAATATTGTATGATGTTATTACACCTATTGTTGGATGAAATTGGTTGGTTGAGGGTAAGATTATGGATGATGGCTTTTGATGGAGAATTGGTAAGACTTTGTGACCTTGAACCTTTACTTCAATTATGATTGCTTGTACTTGGTTATTGTCACATCCGTGGAGCATCCGTTAGACGTAAACGGCGTCGTCATCCTCTTTGAGGACTAAGACTACCCTTTTAGCTTACATTATTACATTCATCTTTCAAAATGCAGAAAAATTAAAAAGTTTTCATTACTTCAATATTGACGTTTTCATTACATAATATACATATCGAGTATACATAGACTCTTCATATAGGAAGATTACTTAGTCTTCTACTTTTATTTGCACATAGGTATATAAAATATAACATAGTCCCAAATAGTCGTCTCATCTTGTAACCATCTAACAAGACTATATCAAATTGGGTCTAGACCATACATCAATATAATTAGACAACATATAGGTCATACAACGTTTAGTATCCAAATGAAAAGGAAAGAAACAAAAGAGTCTTAATAATAAAAAAACTTCATAGCTTGATAGTGGCTTTTCCCTCGGAAAGTGGGGACCTAACCCAACTTGGATGATTAAGAGTTCAATGTCTTCTTCAAAGTCGTCTCAAAAATCCCTTCAAAGACCGGAACCTAAAATGTTGGAGAAAAGGATGAAATGGGGTAAGTACACCACTTGTACTAAGTATGAGACCATATGCACTACTATTTTGAAATCATGCTAAGAAAAGGGACATTTCATAAAGGTTTGCAATTTACTTTGAAAAGATTTATGCACATTAAATAAGACCATACTAATCAATTAAACACATTTATTAAGTCCAAAGCATGTACACCATAAGACCAACAATGATAAGTCTTGTCAAGTCAACATGAATATCACATAATTGGACACATAGTCAAGCAACTCTGTCATCAAGTTATAATAGTCACAAGCATGGATAAGAGTTTATTATTACATAACCAAGACAATTACCCATGAACCCCAATTAACTCAACAAGTGCAATGATCAAGCAAAGCCCCATAACTTACTCAATCAAGTAATCTAACAAGAATCATGACCAACATCCCACTTCACATAGCATGTAATTTGAGAGTACGTATGATCATACTTTAAAAATGTAGACCAAAACATATTCATAAGTAAAACTAGTAACCATATAGTATCAGCAACGTGCAAGTTTATCATATACATATCATGTACCATTATAATCATATTCATACATAAAAGCATCCACCTAATACTTTCTTCAAGATTAACTAGTGCAATGTTTAGGTAGAGTCCCGTACCCCTACCTAGACTAAGCTAAACAACTTAGGTTATATTAGTTAGAGTTCATTCCTTTAATTCATTTTACCTTTTCGGAACATCTTTCCTTAACCGACATAGACCACATGAGCTAATGTGGAATTTGGCGTCATCGACTATACACCGAAGGAAGGCGGACTACTTGCCAAGGTAGTACCAAAACATGAACAAACCAACCACGTGCATCCACTAGCTAGTATTCCTATTGGGGTAACATTGTTAAAGAACTTTATGCTAGATGTGTTATAGTCTCCATTCTCATGAATACGTTAGTGATCCTACCTTCCCTATGTGGGAAGTGATACTCCTCACTCTAGTTTACTCGATGCTAACTTAGAGTACTTTTTTGAAATGTCTTTATTGTCTTTATTAATCATCATAGCTTAATGTAGGTCATAGGGTCTAACCCTTGTATAATCGGAATCATAATAGCATAATAAGAATTGCATGAGTATAATCCTTTTATGACAATTCATATAAGTGAGGTAAACATATTTATATATCACTTCATAATAAGGCACATTGGTAAATTATCACCATTTTTATAACATTTATATATTTTCCAACACCACAAAAACCATAGTCAAGACACTTCAATTCAACATCAGACCAACCCTATCAACCCTAATACAAGGCATACTTCGCTATGACATTATGACTTAATCACAATTAACCATAATTGATGTAAAGAATAGGGATCATAAAATTTACCAAGTCTTACCATCAACCCTTTAAATAAGCCCAAATTAGGGTGTGAAATAATCATAAATCAAGAACCAACATTATAACAAGGCTAAATTAATAATTACATCACAATCCATTACTACGTCATTGCTTAAGCCAAGATACTTAGGTCAACTTTGCAACATATTTCATAACCTAGATCAACTTCTCAAAAACTAAAATAGTAGGACTACAGTTTACCCTAATTTATTCATGATGGATACAACAAAATATTATAATAGTAATTCAATCAATAATCAAACAATTGAACCAATATAACACAATTCCTATGAAGATCATAACCTAGGGTTAAAAGGTAATGGTCATCTTCTACAAACTAGACCCATCAATCAACATATATCATAATTAATTTAAAGTACATGTTAATATATTCATAATATAAAAATTAAATCACAAAAAATCAATTCAAAATATCAATTTTGAGATTGGAAAAGACCCATATGAAAACTCAATATTTGAAATTCAATTTGATGGAAACCTTTGAGGAAAGAGGTCTCAAAGGTGAAAGAGATCCCATAACTTACTATTTATGAAGATTGATGGAGAAAATTGACCCTTTTTATCCCTTGAACCCTCCCTTAGCTTGGTCTTCAGTGGATTTTTCACTAGAGAGATAAGAAGAGAAAAGGAAGAGAGTTTTGGTTTTGGGAATTTGAGAGTTTAGGTTAGTCTAATTAGGTTAGGGCTTTATATAGGTTGTTAAGTAAGTTACTTAGACATCCTAATCCCCCAAATAATTAACTAACCTTTTAATTAATTAATGGAACCAACTGAAAACGTGCATCAACTTTGGCCCTCATAGACGAGACCCCAATTGATGGTTTTTCTGTGAGACGATGACCATTACTTCCTCCGTGCTGCACATCCGTCACTAAGTTCATAGAGTTATCAAAATGAAATCTTGTATAAATTTACTAAGTGTCAATCGATGCCCGGTACATTGACACACGCCCGGTCAATGGCACTCGTCTTTTCACAGTGCCTTGGGTAGTCCTTTGACCCCAAAAGGCAAGGGTCCTCCTCTAGGGCCCTTGGTTTGTATTTTGGGAGTCGTTCCCTGACGTTTCAACTATGAACTAACTCTATTACATATTAACCATCTTCCCCCAATTTTCATCATCTTACGACTCCTAAAATCTAGTCAATAGGCTAAGGCACGCTAGTACCTCATTGAACTATTTTCAGACGTCATGGACGTATGGGGTCGTTTTAGTTTCTAGAATTACTAAGTGACTAATATTTATTGAGATAGACCTTAAAACAGTGTCTAAACCTTTTGACACTTATGTTAGGCTCTAGAACACGTCTAGGATTTTCGAAGTGTTACATTATCCACCCTTAGGAACATTCGTCCCCGAGTGACTAAAGTCTTTTGATGGAAGGAATAGACTCAAGAATGGCATCCCAACCAATAACATTACATTATAATATCATTTACAACATAAATCATATCATTTACAAATAGGCAATACATTATGAAGAATTTCCTTCTGGCAACAACAACATGAGCTCAACTTACCTTACCTAAGTCGATTATGACATAATTCAACTTATCAAAATGATACATATCATTTCATAAAGACTCACCATGTCAAATTGCACAACCTAACCACAACAAGAAAAATTGCAAAATTTCCAAGTTGAAAAGACATTTCACTATAACTTATTGTAACAACATAAAAAATGCACATTTTTGCAAAACTTCACAAAAAATCAAGAAACTTCAATTTTTAGTTATTATTTTCATTATAAGTAAGAACAACTTACCTTAGTCAAATAAATTAGGGTAACAGGACTTCGTGTTGGACTTGGGCTCCCAAGTTGCACCATCAATTAGGTGATTCTTCGATAACACCATACGGAAGCCACCTCTTTGTCCCTCAATTTCTTTACTGGCTTATAAAGGATTTGAACCGGAACATTATCCAAAGAATGTTTATCCTTTACACCAATACCCTCAATAGGAAGAATAGACTCGGGATCACCGATACACTTCTTAAGCATGAAACATGGAAAATCAGATGAATCGAAGCCAATTCACTAGGAAGTTTCAATTCATAGGCAACTTTACCAACCCTTTGCAAGATTTCATAGGGATCCACATAACGAGGAATCAACTTCCCTTTCTTGCAAAATCTAACAACCCCTTTCATAAGCAAAATTTTCAACTACACTATATCACCTTTTTCAAACTCTAAACCCCTTCTCCAATGAACGACATAAGACTTTTGCCGACTATAGGTTGTTTGCAACCGGTTAATTTTGATATAAACCTTCTCCAAAGTCTTATAAATTAAAACGGGACCCAAAAGTGAAGACTCACCCACTTCAGACCATTCAATAGGAGACCTACACCTCCTACTATACCAGTCTTCATAAGGAGCCATGTATATGGATGAATGAAAACTATTGCTGTAAGTAAACTCCACCAAAGGAAAATTCTTATCCCAATTTCCCTTGATATCAATAATACAACCCTAAGCATATCCGCAAGAGTTTGAACACTACACTCCGCTTGAAAATCTATTTGAGGATGAAAAGCAGTGCTTAGCTTCACCTTAGTACCCAATCTTTCTTTGAATGACCTCCAAAACATAGATGTGAATTGTGCACCCCGATTTGATATGATGGACAACGAAATATCATGGCGATACACAATCTCATCAATGAAGATCCTTCATAAATCCTCCGAATAGGTAGATTTGATGGGAATGAAATTAGCGGATTTTGTCAACCTATCCACAACCACCCATATAGAGTCATATTGATTTTGCTTCTGAGGAAAACCTACCATAAAATCCATATTGATGTCTTCCGACATCCAAGTATGAACTTGGATTTTATGTAGTATACGACCCAACTTTTGATGTTCGACTTTCACTTGTTGGCAATTTGGACACTTAGCAACAAATTTCGTTATGTCCTTCAAACCTTCCCACCAAAATACTTTCCGAAGGTCATGCTATATTTTTGTCGAACCTGCATGAATGGAGTAATGGGACCAATAAGCTTCTTCAAGGATCTGGTTCCTCAAATAATCTACATTGGGAAGAAACAAGCTTCCTTGATACCTCAAGACCCCATCCCCCTAAGGAGAATGACTCGTTAATCTTGATAAGAACCGATTTCTTCAAATCCTTAAATGGCTGATCAAGGTGTTGTTTGGACTTCACCTCAACTACCAAAGATGAATCATATTTAGATGGACCATAAAACCACCATTCGGAGAATCTTCAAACCTCATACCCAACCTACCGAACGTATGAACATCTTTCACTATGCCTTTCTTGGCATCATGTACATGAGATACATTACCCATGGTCATACGCCTAAGAGCATCTATAACAACATTGGCCATGACGGGGTTATAGAGGACACTCACGTCGTAATCTTTCAACTATTCTAACCACCTTTTTTGTCGGAGATTTAACTCCTTTTGAGAAAAAACATATTGAAGACTCTTCTAGTCGGTATACACATAAACATGGACACGATACATTTAATGCCTCAATTTTTTCAAGGAAAATAAAACGGCCTCTAACTCAAGAACATTAGTTGGATAATTTCTCTCATTCACCTTAAGTTGTGTAGAATCATAGGATATTACTTTCCTATGTTGCATAAGCTCACACCCTCTACCGGGATGCATCACGATATACAACGGAGCCCTTTGTACCCTTTGGTAAAGACAACACCGAACCGGAAGTAAGCGTATCTTTCAATATTTGGAAGCTTCTCTCACACACCATCGACCACTCAAATTTTTTACTCTTTTGGGTCAACGTAGTCAAGGGAGATGTAATGGATGCAAAACCATCGACAAACCACTTATAATAACTCTCTAGACCCAAGAAACTCCTAATGTTGGTTGGAGTCAGTGGTCTAGGACAATTTCTCACCGCCTCAATTTTTTTTGGATCAACCTCAACTCCTTAACTACAGATGATATGACCAAGAAACGCCACTGACCTCAAGCAAAACTTATATTTGCTATAGCTTGAAAATAATTCGTTCGCCTTAAGCACTTGCAACACTACCCTCAAATGGTCCATGTTGTCACATACCAAGAGCACACCCTAGAAGTTAGGATACAATATCCGATTGTAACTGGCGTACTCAAACTCTCAGAGGTCTTATACAAGCCCTTTCATATCATTCATTGCATAAACATAGTGAAAAGTAACGCGAAATTAAAAATTTTCACAAAACATAATATTGTCTTCAAAATCTTTTTCATATAAAAGTAATAGGAAATACTAAGTCTCAATTTCATCGTCTTAAGACACAAGAATACTTGGGACACAACCCATATTTCAAAATACGAATATAGAGATACTTAGTCATTACAATACTTTGAATGAAAACATAAAAGACATATATGCCCTCGAGTCAAGTGAGGACATACTTCAACTTATCTTGAACGATCTTCTAAGTCCAAGTTTTCACTTCTCAAAGCTATTCACCTACCAAGAAAAATATAGATAGATAAAAGCATGAATTATTACAATCTCATGTACTAAGTATGGCATTATGCATAAAAATCATGAAAATAAACTTTTATTGGAAATATGCATCTTTTCATTTACAAATTATATTATCATCATAAGAACACCATTTAGACACTTGGAAACACATACGATAACATTTAAATAAAAAATAATATTTTAGTGATCACCTTACAGTTAACGCATTCACTGTTACAGTGAATTATTTCACTGTACAGTGAAGATGATGATTCTTCACTAAAGACACCACTTAGCATGTAGTCTTCTAAGGCTATCCTAAAATTCACTTACTTCACACAAAGAGACACATCGCATACACCCTCTCTAGATGTCCCTATATGATCCTTAAAATTACTTATAATGAGTCACATACACACTTTAAGACATCAAACATATAACCATATAGAAACTCTGACATTTCCTCATCAAAGGCTATCAAAATACTTACTTAAGTAGATCAAAAAGAAAACTATCATGACCCAAAATCACCACCTAGAAGTTAGGGAGAACCCTCATTTCTTGATCGGGTATACTTGACCATTTGGGGTCTTGTACAAGCCCGTTACTATTCTTCATCACATAAGACATGAAAAGTAGTGCAGAAATTTAGAACTTTTCACGAATAATTAATAAAAGACAATCTTTCATAAATACTTAGAGAATGTCGTCGTCACAAGACAAATTAAAGACACGACATAATATCTTAGGGATATGGCTGTCTTACAATAAAGATAAATACATAACAAGTCTTTAAATAAAAACTAAGAAAAGGACTATGCCCTCGAATATATGTGGACATACATTGACTTGAGAGATACTTTGCCAAGCTCTTCCTTCTATTATTCAAACCTTCAGAAAAGTTTCTAACTCATACTTATACAGTATAGAAAAGTATATAGTTAGTACAAAAAATGTACTAAGTATGACATATGCAAAAACATGTAAAAAGGGACATTTTACTAAAATCGCTTTTCATGCAATTTAAGTAAAATATTCATGAATACAAAGGGAAAACATCATACTAACCATCATTTAAAACTTAGATAAGAATTCCCACAATATTAAGCCAACAAGAAACATTACAGTAAACAAACTTGACCTTCATAGTGAACTCCTTAGGCATTTACAGTAAATATATTTTAAACATTGACAATGAATCATTTAAAGCATTAAGAATAAATTCAACTTGAGCAATTACAATGAACTATCTTACACTAAATGAGTGAACTTCTAAGGCCAAGAGAAGGAGAAAGTGAACTCATTTTCCTTAAGAGTTTCCCTACATCGGAATTATCCTAAGACTCACTAAGGTAAGATATAAAGAAAGTATGCATATGCCTCCTCTAATACACACCAAAGAAACCTTCAAGAATACCCCTTTCGGCTAACTCAATTCAGAATAAATAAGCCCCTCAATCATTGGCAAGACACTAAAAGACACCCAATAAACCACAAAAGTCTTCCCTTTCGGAATGCCTACTTAGTGCAGTGAGTAGATAGCATTCCATACCATCACCTAACCTAAGTAGTAAGTTCTTTTAGAAGGTTTGTGTCCAAGTCTTCCCTTTCGGAAGGTCCTACCTAGTGCAATGAGTAGATAGTGTCCCATACCACCACTTACCCTAAGTAGTACCTTCTTTTTTGTAGACATAGTTCAATTAATTCTTTGTGGTGGATTAGCTTAACTTAAATAGACAATGAGAGCTAGACATGGAATCCCAATATTAACCCCTATCGGATGAGGGATCCTCACTTTCCTAGAGTAAGGTCATGCTTCTTAGCTTTTACATAGATTTCCCAATAGCTACACCTGTGTGGACACATAGTTAACTGAAGGAGATTGCTACTAAATAACATATTGTCGACTAATGTGGAGTACTCATCTCAAAAGGTATATTGGAATGCAACATCTCAACTCACAAAGTGTAATCCACCTCTCCTTCATATCCTCTCGGTGCTAGGCATTACTCCCCACAGATTTATAAACATTAAAGACCATAACTTAAGGATATCTAGTGAACACCACATGTCAAATCACGAAGGGCATTATAATCCAACCTACCTTGTAAAGCTCATTAGTAATAATGGGGTTGCTACTAGACACATCATCTAAACTCACAAAGAGTGTCCACCCTACTACTCCCCTTTTCTAAACTTAGCATCATACATTCTTTTAACTGTGAGTGTGTTTGTACATGTGAGCACACCTTGCACATAAACGTCATTTCATTCTTATTAACTTCTACACATGATCTATACCTTCATTCATCAATTCATACACCTTATATACTTCACATATTAATGTACTTCACTTAGATATAATACAATTCAAATATGCTATTCAACTTCACAAAACATAAGACAAGACTCATCTTCAATGTTAATCCATTTCATTTATTAGACCTTCAAAACCACATTCACAATATATACTAAATAACATCAAATTCATCCAGTAAACATAGCCATCAAGAAGGTCATCATACCACTGAAGAACAATTATAATGAGAACTATACATTGTAAGAAACTTGCCATTTTACCAAGCCATAATAACCTATAATCATGTTATCAACATTTCATAAAAATAAGACTCCTAGGGCAGTAGCTATATCAACATATTCACACAAGAAAATCAAAGTTCATACCTTACCCAAACATGCTCATATAATCCATTTCCCACGCTAAAATTTGAAATATGCATAAACATAAGTTCATTAGGTTTTTAACATGAAAATCATCAACTAATACAAGAATAAAAACATTTAAAACATTATAACACTCTTACAAGAAGACCCATACTTAAAATAAAAGACAAAGAGATTTTTGAGTTTGAGAACCCTTTTGGAAATCATTTGAAAATGGCTCATTTGATGGAAAGGGGTTGAAGGATGGATACCATACCTCAAAGAGAAGGAAACCACAAATTTTGTTGAAGATTCACATCATAAGCATCCTTTCTTTCCCTCCTTGAGTCTTGGCTTAAATGGTGAGTTTAAGAGAGTTTGTCTTTAGAGAGAGAGTTTGAATCTTAGAGGTGAGGGGTCTTTTCTAGGTATAGGGTTTAAAAATAAATTAATATAACCTAAAAACACTAAAATTATTCACCTAGGGTCTTAAAAGACTTAGGTGTATTTACATAAAACACCACATGTTGGCAGCAACTTCATAGACTTGGCAGGCCTCACAAATGGACTGTTGTTGAGCCAAGGGACCGTTGGTAGGGTCTTGTTTGTGGATACATAAATCCAAATGGAAAATGGACAACTGAAATAACTGTTCCAAATGAGTCCCTTGGTCGATTTACCATTGAGGGACCAACGGACCATCCTTAGGGTCGTCGATGGCCACTGCTTTTTGGCAGATTTTGCCAAAATCTTTGGCCCTTCATCTATGGCCCCTTGTGGGTCATAGCTGGGGTCGTTCTAGGACGTTAAACTTTTCTAGGTATTAGTAACATCCAATTCAACTTTCAAGTAAAATGAACTATTAAAACTCGTCTAAACACAACAAGACAAACTAGTACATTCTAAGGCATACTTTCGGAATGTCATGGACATTCTTGGTTGATTTAACTCCAAACTTAACCAAACTTCACACACTGACTAAGGACACTAAAATAACTTACTTTAACTAAAAATAAACTAAAGAAACAACCACGAGGCTCTAGTTAATGTTAGTTAATTTTGGGGCGTTACAATAGCGCCCATGATTGACCTCTTCAAGACTACCTAAATAATCCTAATGACTTCCTATGTTCGGATCATATCCACATAACAAACATCTTCCCTAATTATATTCATTCTTAAGACTCATCTAGGTAGGATACAAAGTTACCATTCCTATGCCCCATTCAGACCTTACCTAGACAACCCTTAACTACTCTAGATAGGTACTCAATCCTTTTACATACTTAATAGCATAAGTAATTAGTTCATAAAGACTCATACATCACATAAAGGACTTTCAAGTTATGGCCTTGGGCCAGACCTAGGGAATCTAAGTAACACCTTCAAAGACTATTGTTCAATGTCTAGATAGCGTTCCATACCACCACCTAAACTTCATAGAATTTCTCTAGTACTAGTAAATATCCCACACGATGAGAATAGTAAATAAAGACATAGACCATGATTGCTAGACATCGAATCTGGAGTTCTAACCTACTCTGATGAGGGTGTTCTACTTGCCAAGGGTAGAACTAGGACACATCCCATTTAGGCACATGGTTAAGGAGTATGAAGGGCTTTCATGTACTCTAGTCTCATTCTCAAGTAGAGGTACATTGTACTCTAGTATCATTCTAAAGTTGATCTACTTCCCATTACACAATCACTCGGTTCTAGCCTTGGTTATCATAGAGTAATTGACATTAAAGGATCAAATGAAAAGGGTTCATTCTCTAGTTCATAACTAAATCACATTCACCCTTCCAAGGAGGTGCACTAGGGCTACCTTCAAATGGCTACTAAGAAAGATCATTATGACTTTCCTAAGGATTAATATGATGCCCTTCTAGCCAATTAACCTTAAGTCCACCATTTCTTTACATGAAGGATACCATTACGACTCGCGACTTCATTATTCATAACATAACCTTTACCATGTACATGACCTTCTTAATATCCTTTAAGGTCTCCCATATCTTTCATTGATACATGAAAACGGTACACTAATCTTACATAGTCAAGATATCTCATAATATAATAACATTTATTCATATATAAAGTAAGTGACACAAGTCTACCAAACAAGACACCACATTCTTTCACTTTATCACATATATCATATCAATCATTAAAGTACTTAGGAATGACCCTTATATTTTTAATGTCATCCTATAAATTACTATATCATACCAATGTAACCATTATAACTCATATAATCAAGTCGGAACAATCATGTATAAATATCTAAGACTACACATTCATAGTCTAACATGATTAGCTACGTAACATCACTAGATCACAATACTTTCACAGTGCTTAACAAGTAGATAGATATCATCATACTTCACATAATAAATTACATAAAAAGCGACATTACTTCAAGTAGTGCTGACAAGTCTATGATCATCATACTGCATAAAGTAACGCCAACAAGGCCACGTTAATTAACATAACACCGCCACCATAAGTGGACCATAACAATAAAAACATAATTAAAGTATAAATACCATCAAAATAAGATATATGGGTCATATTACCCCCTCAACATCGTCCACACCTCAACTTGATGCTAATTCATCCAATTACAAAACATAAGGCCCTTATAAATGGCCATGAACAATAATTCAATGTAGAAACTATGATAATCTATGAAAATGGGTCAATTGAATAGAGATTGAACAATCTAACAAAGACTAAATATCACTTGAACACAATTCTTACATCATTAGAAAGCCCATAGAAATCTACACTATAATTCAACTACATTAGCTTAATATCAAGTAACCCATAACTTAGCCAAAATGTAGGGTTAATCCAATTCATGGGTTCATAGGTAATTTAGATTAAAATCATCAATAAAAAATAAATTAAATAATTATTCATTATTTAGAAATCATTAATGCAAGAACCCATGTTAGAAATTATGAAATTGGACAATTCAACTTTAGAAACTTTGTAACCATCTTTAGAACTGGGGCTTCTTGATGAAGAGAGTTTCAAGGATAAATATCCATACCTCAATGATGATAATTCTTCACTTTGATGAAAAATTTCCTCTCAAAACATCACCTCCAAGTTGTTCCTTGACTTTTAACTTCAATGGAGATTTTGGGATTTCATAAGGGATTTTGGGAATTTGATTTTTAAGAATGAAGTCTTCAATGTGTTCAACACTTATATACACATTTAAAAGTGAGGACATACTTAAACTTCTCTTGAACGATCTTCTAAGTCCATGTTTTCACTTCTCAAAGCTCTTCACCTACCAAGAACTATATAGATAGATAAAAACATTGATTAGTACCACCACATGTACTAAGTATGAGATTATGCATAAAAATCATGAAAATGGAATTATTTTAAAAATATGCATCTTTTAATTTAAAAAACATATTATAATCATAAGAAAAATATTTAACAACTAGGAAAAACATAAGATAACATTTAAACCAAATATCATATTTTAGAGATTACAGTGACCGGATTCACTGGTATAGTGAATTATTTCATTGTACAATGAAGATGCTTAATCTTAACTTAAGACACCCTTTAGCATGCAATATTCTCACTTAAAGCTATCTTATGATTCACTTAAGTCACACAATGAGAGACCACCTATACACCCTCTCTAGATGTGCCTAAACGACCCATAAGATTATTTATAACGAGTCACACACACACTTGAAGACATCAAACATAAAAACATGTAGACACTATGACATTTCCTCATCAAAGGATATCAAAAAAATTACTTAAGTAGATAAATAAGATAACGTACATGATTGACCTCTTCAAGACTACCTAAATAATCCTTATGACTTCCTAAGTTCAGGTCGTGTGCACATACTCAAAATCTTCCCTAATTAGAGTCATTCTTAAGACTCATCTAGGTATGATACGGAGTGACCATTCCTATGACCCTTTCACACCTTAACTAGATAACTCTAACTACTCTAGATAGGTACTCAATCCTCTTAAATACCTCAT
This sequence comes from Solanum lycopersicum, assembly GCF_036512215.1. Taxonomy (NCBI): domain Eukaryota; kingdom Viridiplantae; phylum Streptophyta; class Magnoliopsida; order Solanales; family Solanaceae; genus Solanum; species Solanum lycopersicum. Next base: position 38,811,081 of record NC_090803.1, read on the forward strand.
AACATAAGTCATTGGTTTATTAGTTCATACAGAGTCATACATCACATAAAGGACATTCAAGTTATGGTCTTGGACCACACCTAGGGACTCTAACTAACACCTTCAAAGCCTATTGTGCAATGTCTAGATATCATTCTATATCACCACCTACACTTTATAGAATTTCTCCAGTACTAGTAAGCATCCCACATGATGAGAACAGGAAATAACCGACATATACCATGATAGGTAGACAAGGAATCCGGAATTATAACCTACTCCGATGAGGGTGTTCTATTTGCCAATGATAGAACTAGGACACATCCCATGTAGACACATGGTTAAGGAGTATGAAGGGATTTTATGTACTCTTGTCTCATTCGCAAGTAGAGGTACATTGTATTCTAGTCTCATTCTCAAGTAGAGCTACTTCCCATTACGTAATCACTCGGTGCTAGTTTTGGTTCACATAGAGTAAATAACATTAAAGGATCATATGAAGAGGGTTCCTTATCTAGTTCAAAACCCATACACATTAACCCTATCAAGGAGGTCTACTAGGGCTACCTTTCTACGGCGACTAATATAGCTTATTATGACTTTCCTAAGGATTAATATGATGTCGTTCCATAAATTTAAACTTAAGTCCACCATTTCTATACATGAAGGATACCATCACAAGTTTCGATTTCAACATTCATAACATAACCTTTACCACATACATGACCTTCTTAATATCCTCTAAGGTCTCAAATATTTTCATTCGTACATGGAAAGGGTGCACTAAGCCTACCTTGTCTATACATCTCAAAATCTCATAATGTTCATTCATATATCACGTAAGATACACAAGTCTACAAACAAGACACCACATTCTTTCACTTTATCACATATAGCATATCATTTTTAAAGCACTTAGGAATGAACCTTATATTATTTAATGTAATCCTATACATTACTATGTCATTACCAATGTAGCCATCATAACTCATATAGTAAAATAAGAAAAACCATGTATCAACATATAAGGCTGCACATATAAGCTCATTGTCATAGTCTAAGATGATCAGCTACATAACATCAATAGATCACATATACTTTCACATTGCTTAACAAGTTGATAGATATCATCACACTTCACATAATAAATTACATAAAAATCCACATTACTTCAAGTAGTGCATACAAGGCCATGATCATCATATTGCATAAAGTAACGCCGACAAGGCCACGTCAATTTACATAACACCACCACCATAAGTGGACCATACTAATAAGAAAATAATTGAAGAATAAATAACATCAAAATAAGATTAATAGGTCAGCATACCCCCTCAACATTCTCAACACCTCAATTTGATGCTAATTCATCCAATTCAATAACATAAAGCCCTTACCAATGGCCATGAACAGTAGTTCCATGTAGAAACTATGATAATCAATAAAAATTTGTCAATTAAATAAATATTCAAAAATCTAAGATAGCCTAAATATCAATTTAACACAATTCTTACATCATTATAAAGCCGAGAGAAATGTAGACTAGAATTCAACAACATTAGGTTAATATCAAGTAACCCATAACTTAGTCAAAATCTAGGGTAAATCCAATTCTTGGGTTCATCTAATTTAGATTAAAATCATAAATAAAATATTAATTAAATCATTACTCAATGTTTTGAAATAATTAATGCAAGAACCTATAGTAGAATGATGAAATTGGACAATTTAACTTAAGAAACTTTTAAAACCTCTTGAGAATTGGGTCTCCTTGATGAAGAGAGTTTCAAGGACCAATATCCATAGCTCAATCATGATAATTCTTCACTTTTACGATGAATTTCTACTCAAAACGTCACCTCCATTCTGTTCCTGAACTTCGAACTTTAATGGGGATTTTGGGATTTCTTAAGGGATTTTTGAATTTAATTTTGAAGAATGAAGTCTTTAATGTGTTTAACACTTATATACACATTTAAAAAACCCAATATACCCCCTTATGAACCCCCAAAGTCTATTTTTTTATGTGGGGTGAATTTTACAAATGCACCCCTAGCTTGGTAGTGAAACTCCACGCAGGGATATGACCATCGACGGTGGACAGTCGACAGACCATTTGTCCACAAATGAACCGTCCTGTCCATCTGTTGGTTTGGTCAGAGACTTGTGATGATCCTCTTTCCTCCCAGGACTAAGTCTCCATTGTCTCCACCCATCGACGGGGCGTTGATTATTCCACGAGCCGTCGATGCCTCCGTCGTTTGGGGCTGCCTGGGACAGTCTTAACATTGAGTTTGGTTCCATCCTAAAGGACTCTTGGAAGGTTGTTGGGGGATTATTTCACGGACGTTTCCAACCCAAATACAATCATCTATGAGTTAACACCTCTAACATAAATTTCAATCAAAACGAATATGATAAATCCGACGAAACATGCCTAGACACACAAGGTCAATTCAAGGCACATCTTTTGAACATCATGGATGTTTGACCTCCAAACAACATGAAACTCCACACACTTTCTATAAATGCTATAATAACTCATATATAGACCATTAAACCTCATTAATCACATAAAACCACATATGAGGCATGTAGTCTACATAGTCATTAAACGTCTTAGTCGTCCCTTGACGTTTGACTTACAATGCACCTAAACATTAGCTACTTCTTCTATACCCTTTATTAGACAAGGTTAGGACCTTAGACTATCAATACTAACATGTTAGGATATACTTCACCTATGTTATTTTCGGGGTCTTACAGATGTAATCACCTTAACTTTCTGAATATATACAAAGAGTTCATTAATGAAGACAATGAGAAATGAAAATAGGTAACTTTGAAACACTCTATTCATGAGATCCATAAACAACACTAGGGCATTCGTTAGACCAAAGGACATTACTAAGAACTCATAGTGACCATATCAAGTCTAAAATGCCATTTTTAGTATATCCTCACCTCTCACCCTATGTTGGTGATACCCCGATCTCAAGTCAATCTTGGAAAAGTAACTCGGCCCGTGGAGTTGATCAAACAAGTCATCAATCCGAGGGATAGGATACTTGGTCTTAATAGTGACTTTATTCAGCTGGCGATAATCGATACACATTCAAAGGGAACCATCATTCTTCTTCACAAACAGTACTAGAGCATCCCATGGAGAAATACTAGGTCTAATGAATCCTTTGTCTAGTAAATCTTTGAGTTGATACTTCAACTCTTTCCATTTGGTTGGAGCCATCAAATAAGGATAAATTGAAATGAGATTCGTATTTGGTAACAAGTCGATACCAAAATCCATTTCCCATTTGGGAGGAATACTAGGAAGATCATTAGGAATGACCTCTGGACTCTTACTATATGGTATAAACACCCTTTAGATATTTTTTTATAAGTATTCAAAAATGTGATGATACGACCTCTAGGAATAGAATTTCTCCCTTCCACTCTAAAACATGCTCATTTGGAAAGTTAAATTTCACCACTCTTATTCTACAACCTATAGAGGCAAAGCAAGCATGCAACATACCCAATATGACGTCAAAATCAAACATATAAAGTTCTACTAATTTAACATGAGTAACTCTATTGGCATTCATTAGAGGACAATTTCTATACACCCTCTTGACAACAATCGACTCCCCCACCGGGGAAGACACCATAAAAGGTTCATTTAAAATGTCGGCTAGGATATGAAATTTGTGAGATATCAAGGGAGTAAAAAAATATAATATAGAACCCGGATCAAGTAAATCATATACATCAATGTAGACGACTTTCAATATACCGTTCACAACGTCGGGTGAATTCTTTTACTCACCCCTTAGAGAAGAAATCATAAAGTCAGTTCTTTTTTTCAGTCCATCATTAGAACACTTGCTTTAGTTTTACCACTACCCTTGTATTACCCCTCAAATATGAAATCTTGAACCTTGTTCCCACTTTTACCACAACTAAAACAATTATCCGTTCTCCTAAGACAATCACCACGCTGCTTCTTGCCACACTCTCCACAAGTTGTCTTCTTTGTTGTTGAACTAGTATACCTTTCCTTTTTAGGCTTAGGGTTAGACACCCTATCATCCCTAGAATTAGGAAACATGGATGAAACTTGACTAAAAACCCTTTTCTTGAACCTAGGGTTGTTTAGAATCTAAAGCCTACCCTTGAAAGAACAACCATCAAAAGATCTTCCCCTCTTGCATATATAATATTCCTTTTAGCCCTTGCCTCTTGCACTTGTTGAGCATGAACCATGAGAATATAAATGTTCATATTGTCATGTATAATAGCCGAATATCATTTTTTTGGAATGTCATCCGACGCTCCTATCACAAAGTGGTTCATTTCATCTCTAGAGTCGGAAACCAAGAAGGAGCATATTTTGACAATTAAGTGAATTTTAAGGAGTATTCAAGCACACTCATACCTCCTTGATGAAGGTTGATGAACTCCACCACTTTAGATTCCCTCTTCTACCAAGGAAAGAATTAATCAAGAAATCCTTCTTGAACACTTCCAAAGCAACTAGTCCACCCCTTAACGACCTATTGTCCCTCCAATGGAAGTACGAAGTTTGGACCACACCTTTGAGTTGGTAAGTGTCTAACTCAACCTTCTTAATAGTAGTCAACCCCATAGCATATAGGATCTTATAGATTTCATCAATGAACTCATGGGAGTCTTCTTTAACATTGGACTCATAGAAAGTAGGGGGATCATTCTAGTGAAATCCCTTAGGCACGAGGCCATGGTAGAAACTTGTTGGTTTGCTCGGGGTACAACCTCCTGATTAGCTTGGGATGTAATGTATTTAGCTTTAGTAGTGGTGTCCTATGTTTTGGTAGTAATGGCTTGGGCCATTCGGAAAAGAGCAGGCCGGATGGCACCATCCGTCATCGACCGAAGCTTGGTCAGCATTACCATCTTCTTCAAGAGGAGGAACTCCCACATTGGCCATCTCTTCTTTAAGTCTTCGTGTCGTATTCCTTCAAGTATTCATTGGCTATAATCACAATAAAAGGAATAGATTCAAAAGCATGTAGAGCTAACAGTCTAGAGGAACGATATTGGACTTCCAAGAAAGTGAGAGTTTCCTAAGCATCACATAGATTCCTATTCATAAGTGTAGCCCGCTTCACAATTATGAGTAAGAAGATACATAGAGGTGGTTGAAAAAGACATCGACCCAAGATATTTAATCTCATTCTTTGATACCATGTTTGTTACATCGGGGGAGCACCCCCTAAACGTAACAACCATCATCTTCCTCTTTGAGGACTAAGACTAGTCTTTTAGCTTACATTATTACATTCATAGGTCAAAAATGCAGAAAAAATTAAAAATTTTCATTACATCTACATTAAGATTTACAAACACCTCTGCATACACATAATATATATATCGAGTATACATAGACCCTTCGTATATGAAGATTACATAGTCTTCTACTTTTATTGCACATAGATATATAAGATATAATATAGTCTCAAACAAAATTTTTATCTCATAACCATCTAAAAAGAGTATATCAAATTGGGCCTAGACCATACATCAATGAAATATATCCATATATAGACTTTACAATGTATAGTATCGAAATGAAAAGGAAACTAATATAGGAGTCTAAATACTAAAACAACTTCATAGCTTGATAGTGAATTGCTCTTAGAAAGTGAGGATGTACCTGACATGGATGATTAAGAATTCCAAGTCTTCTTTAAAGTCATATCCAAAAGCCCTTCGACGACCGAAATATAAAATATTGGGGAAATGGAAGAAATGGGGTTAGTACACCACTTGTACTAAGTATGAGACCATATTCACATATATCTTAAAATCATGCAAAGAAAAGGGACATTTCATAAAGGTATTGAATTACCTTTGAAAAGCTTTATGCATATTCTATAAGAGCATACCAATCAATTAGACACATTTATTAAGTTCAATGTATGTTCACCATAAGACCAACAGTACTAGGTAGTCAAGTCAACATGCATAACACATAATTGACATATAGTCAAGAAACTCTATAATTAAGTTATCATAGTCAAAAGCATGAATAAGATTTCATTATAAAATAACCAAAGTAAGACAATTATACCTGAACAACTAGTAAGTAAACAAGTGCAATGACTAAGCAAAACCCCATAAGCTTACTCAATCAAGTAACCAAAGAAAAATCATGACAGACATCCCACTTCACATAGCATGGCATTTGAGAGTACATATCATCATACTTTAAGAATATTCATACATAAAAACATCCTCCTAAGACTTCATTCAAGGCTAACTAGTGCAATGTTTAGGTAGAGTCTATTACCCCTACGTAGATCAAGCTAAAACCGTTAGGTTATCATAGATAGAGTTCATTCCTTTAATTCATTTTACCTTTTGGGAACATCTTTGCTTAAATGAGATAGACCACTTGAGCTAATGTGGAATACGGTTTCATGGAACCCTACACCGAAGGAAGGTGGACTAATTGCAAATGTAGTACCAAAACATTAACATAGCACCTCCGTGGATTCATTAACTAGTATTCTATGGGGGAAACACAGTTCAAGAACTAAGAGATATAGTTGGGATCGTCTTTATGTTACATGCATTATAGTCTCCAATATCAAGAGTACATTAGTGATCGTACCTTCCCTATGTGGTAAGGGACACTCCTCACTCTATTTAACATGGTGATAAGCTAGAGTTCTCTTTTTGAAATGAGTTTAATGTCTTTATTAATTATCATAACTTAATGTAGGTCATAGGGTCTAACCCTTATATCATCATCTCCATCATAGCTCAGTAAGAATTTCATGAGTATAATCCTTTCATTACAATTCATATAAGTGAGGTCAACACATTTACATATCACTTCATAATCAGGAACATTGACAAATCATCACCATCCTTATGATATTTACATCTTAGTCAACACCTCACAAACCATAGTCAAGAGCTTTCAATTAAATATCATACCAAACCTATAATCCTAATACAATACATACTCCAAAATAACATATTCCTTAATCATAGTTAACCATATTTGAAGTAAAGAACAGGGATCATCAGACTAACCAAGTCTCCTTCATAATTAATCATCAAGGTCTTACCATAGACCCTTTAACTCAACCCAATTAGAGTGTAACATCATCATAAATCAAAAACAAACATGATAACAAGTCTAAATGAATCACTACATCATAATCCATTACTAGTTCCTAGATTAAGACAAGATACTTAAGTCAAATTGACAACATACATAATAACCTAGATCAACTTCTCAAGAACTATCATGATAAGACTAAAATTCAGCCTAATTTATTAATGATTGATACAACAACATCATATAATAATAATTCAATCAGTAACCAATTCAATAAAACCTATATAACACAGTTCCTATCTAGATCATAACTTAGGGTTAAGGGGTAAAGGTCATTCTCAACAAACTAGACCAATTCATCAATATATATCATAATTAAGTGAAAATAAAAGTAAATTTATTGATAATATCCAAAATAAATCTTAAAAATTCATTTAATAACATCAATTTTGAGATCAGAAAACACCCACATAAAACTCAACTTTTGAAATTCAATTTGATGGAACCCTTTGACAAAAGAGGTCTCAAAGGTGAAATAGATCCCATACATTAATAATAAATGAATATTGATGGATAAAATTTTCCATTTTAAGCCCTTGAACCCTACCCTAGCTGTGTCTTCAATGGCGTTCTTCACTGGAGAGAGAAAGAAGAGAGAAGGAAAATAGTTTTGTGTTTAGGAATTATGAGAGTTTAGGTTCGTATAATTAGGTTAGTGGATTTATATAGGTTGTTAACTAAGTTAATAATAACTCACTAATCCCCTAAATAATTAACTTACCCTTTAATTAATTAATGAAACCCAATTTAAAACGTGCAGCAACTTAGGCCGTCACAGACGAGCCCCCGACCGACGGTCCGTTTGTGAGATGACGACCACTGCTCCCTTCATGCTGCACATCCATTGCTAAGTTCAGAGAGTTGTAAAATTGACAGTTTGTACAAATTAACGAAGTTTCCATCGATGCCCTATCGATTGACACACATCCTGTCGATGACACTCGTCTTTGAACACTACCTTCAGCAGTCCTTTGACCCCAAAATGCAAGGGTCCTTCTCAAATGAGAAAAGGGTGCATTTCATAAAGTATGAAAATTTCATTAAGAACCTTTATGCACATTCAACAAGACCATACCAACCAATAGGACATGTTCGTTAAGTCATAGGCATGTACATCACAAGACCAACAACATCAAGTCTAGTCAATTCAACATGCATATCATGTAATTGAATACATACTCAAGTAACTCTATCATCAAGTCATAAATAACCACAAGCATGAGTAAGAGTACCTTTTAAAATCACTAAAGAAAGACAATTACCCATGAACCCCTATCAAGTAAAACAATGCATTGACCAAGCAAAGCCCCATAACCTTACTCAATCAAGTAACCCAACAAGAATCATGACAAACATCCTACTTCACATAACATAGCATATAAGAGTACCTAACATCATACTTTAACAATATAGACCAAAATATATACATAGAGTATAAACAATGTTCAAGTTCATCATATACATGTCATATAGTGTTATAAGCTTATTCATGAATAAGAACATACTCCTAGGACTTCTTTCAAGGCTAACTAGTGCAATGTTTAGGTAGAGTCCCATACCCCTGTTTAGACAAAGCTAAACCCTTTAGGTCATATTAGTCAGAGTTCATTCCTTTGGTTCATTTTACCTTTTCGGAACATCTTGCCCTAACAAAAATAGACCACATGAGCTAATGTTTTATCAAGTGCCATGGAATCCTACACTGAAAGAAGGCAGAAAAGTGGCCAAGGTAGTGCCAAAACATAAACGTAACAAGTATATGCATCCACTAGTTAGTATTCCTATGGTGCAACATAGTTCAAGAGCTAGGAGATATAGTTGAGACCCTTTTTATGCTACATGCATTGTAGTATCCAATTTCAAGAGTACATTAGTGATCCTACTTCCCTATGTGAAGAGCGAAACTCCTCACTCTAGTTCACTCTGTGCTAAGATAGAGTCCCATTTTGAAATGTCTTTAACCCTTATATAACATCGTCATCATCAAAGATCAAATAGATTTGCATGAGTATTGTCCTTTCATTACAATTCATATAGGTGAGGTTATCACATTAGCATTCTCATATCATGACAAGGCACATTGGTAAATCATTCTCCATCCTTATAAAATTTAAATCTTAAGACAAAATTTCACAAATCATATTCAAGAAATTTCAATTAAACATCATACCATCCTATCAATCCTATTACAAGGCATACTCCAATACAACAACATGACTTAATCACAATTAATCACAATTCAAAGTAAAGGATATGCATCATAACACTTATCAAGTCTCCTTCATAGTTCATCATCAAGGTATTACAAAAAAACCCTAAATTCAACCTAATTTGGGTATACATCATCATAATTATATCAATAACAAACATGATAACAAGGTTAGAAGAATCCCTACATCACAATTCAATACTAGATCATAGCTTAAGACAAGATACTTAGGTTAATTCACAACATACTTCATAACCTAGAAACTCTTATCAAGAAATATAATAAAAAGACTAAAATTAAACATAATTCATTCATCATTATTATAAAATATCATCTAGTATTGATCCAACCAATAACCAGTTGATTGAACCAATACAATACAATAAATATCAAGATCAAAACCTAGGGTTAAGGGGTAAAAGTCATCTTCTAAAACCTAAACCAAACCATGAAGATATAAAATTAAGTTAGAATACATATTAATATATTAATAATATTCAAAAGAAATCATAAATAAATCAATTCATAACAATCAATTTTGTATTGGTTGAAAACTCTACTTTTAAAAAATAAATTTGATGGAACCCTTTGGGGAAAGAGGTCACAAAGGTGAATTAGATCCCATAACTTGTTATTTCATATGATTGATGGAGGAAATTGAACCTTTTCACCCCCTCCTCCCCCCGCGTAGCTTGGTCTTCAATCGTGTTCTTCAATAGAGAGAGAAGGAAGAGAGAAGGAAGAGAATTTCGGGTTTGGGAATTATCCACTTAGGTTACTCTAATTTAGGTTAGGTTATTTATATAGGTCATTAATTAAATTAATTAGACCTCAATTAAACCCTAAATAACCACCTAACTCCTTAATTAATTGTTTGGAACTAATTAAAAATGTGCAAAAAATTGGACCCTCAAAGGCGACACGACGATCGACGGATTGTGGGTCAATCTACGACCAACCCCCCTTCCGTGCTATACATCCGTAGTATTGGTTAGAGACTATAAAAATAACAACCTTCAATTATTTTCTAGGTTTTAGCCTACGGATGACATTGACACCCCATTTATCCACACACGTTTCATCGATGGCCTTTCGTGGGTGCACACTGCCCACACAGTGTTTGGCTCCAATGTGCAAGGGTCCTCTTCAAGGTACCTTGGTCTGTCCTTGGGGAGTCATACACAGATGTTTCGATGATGAATCAACTTAAACACATGTTAGAAACACTTCCACTAATTTTCATCATTTTCAACTTAGAAAAGCTAGTCAAATAGGCTCAAGCACGCTAGTACCTCCTTGAACTAATTTCTGGACGTCATGGACGTTCTTGGATGTTTTTGGTTTCTAAACTTCCTAAAGGACTTATAGTCATTGTAATGGTCGTTAAAACCGTGTCTAAACCTTATGAAACTTATGTTAGGCTCTACAATACGTCTTGGATTTTTAAAGTGTTACAGGGACGACCTAGTTGAGGGAGAAACATGGATTACCGAGGCTGACATGAAGTCACGTTATCCTTAAATCTTTTATAATTAAGGTTAGTTGTTACTACTAAAAATTAGTGTAATAATTAAATATGAATTTGACTAGTTTTGCAAAGATATGTGTAATTATAGTAAAGGTTTTTGCTAAAATAAATTTTCATGAAAAAATAGTCTTTTGCTTGATTTGCACTTGTTTGTGTATTTGTTATGTTGTTTCCTTCATAAAGTGATACTTATCATGTTGATGCGTATTGAAAGGAGTTTCGGCATAACTGACTTTTTCGGTTGTGTTGAGATCATGTTGATGTTGAGAAGGAAATTCCTCATGTTGGGATGTTGAGCTCTTACATGTAGTAATTGATGTTTTGAGTTGCTATGTGTAAATTCCCTGTCGAAATTTTGAATTTAGTTGTAACACATGTTTTTGTTGGTTAGGCTGATATTATTTAGTCGATCCTTTCCTTACAAAAGATATTAGACTCATTCGGGGATGAATGTTCCTAAGGGGAAGGGGGGTATAATCTAACACTCTGAAAGTTCAAGACCTAATATAGATCCTCACATGAGTATACAAGAATTAAAACAATTTTATAAGATATAAAATAATGTTTATAAACCATTAGGAAGTTTTAAAGTCATGACGTGAAAGAAACGTTCATGACGTTCGAAGACTAGTGAATTAGGTGCTAGTGTGCCTTATCCTATTTCACGGGATTTTAGGAGTAAAAATTTGATTAAATTTTTTGTAAAGGTATCAATCTAGTGTTCATGTACGATTATCTAAGGACCACCCTAAGGGTTCCTTAGGAGGACCCTTTCATATTGATCAAAACAACCATTTTGGGAAGTGTCAATGAGTCAATCAACGAGCCATCGGTTGTACGGCGCTCCATTGATTGAACCACTATTTAAAACTGATAAGAATGGTGTAGAAAGGTATATGAACTAGTCTCTGACAACATTGACAGATGTGCACGGCGGTGGGGGAAGCAAGCATCGATTGGCTTACGAACCATATGTCGGGGTCTCGTAGATCTGGTCTATAATTTTTCTAGTGAGTTTAAGTGGGTTCATTTATTTATTTAGTTAGTTAGGGTTTTAATTAGGGGTCAAGGGATTATTAGTGTAGTTAGTTAAGTAAGTATAAAATGCCTAACTTTCATTGAAACGAAACTAACTCACTTTAATTCCCAAAACTCAAATCCTCTTCCTTCTCTCTACTTTCTCTATCCCAAAGAAGACTCCATAGAAGACCAAGGTCAAAGGGTTCTAGGGAAGCAATAACTTCACTTCCTCCATCAATATTCAAGGATTAACAAGGTATGTGAACCTTTCACCTTTGAGATTCCTTTTCCCTAAGGGTTCTTTCGAATTTATTTTCAAACGCTGATATGAACATGGATTTCTTTCTAATCCAAAATTGATCTTTAATTTTTTTGTTATTTATTCGTACTGATTATTATGGTTGTATTATGATGTATTATAATTCAATTATAGTAGTTCTTGATGTTAAACCTAGTATGTTAAAGAGGTGATGAATTTACCCTAATTTCCTACCCCTAGGTTATAAAATCATGTTAAATCGATTAGTATTGATGCAATTGACTTAGTTTTGTGTTAATTACTATTGTATGATGTTGTTACACCTGTTGTTGGATGAAATTGGTTTGTTGAGGGTAAGATCATGGATGATGTCTTTTGAAGGAGAATTGGTAATACTTTTTGATCTTGAACCTTTACCTCAACTGTGATGGCTTGTACTTGGTAACGAAGTTCAATTGAAGTATATCTTGTGATGATATTAAGTAGGTGCTTGTTTAATGATGCAATTTAAATGTATCGATTATGTTAATTTTGATATTATGATGAAGATGAAATGACAAAAGGTTGGTTGTAAGTCACCTATGTTCCATATTATCACATGATGATGATAATGTGTTAATCTCACATATGAGGGTTGTATTGAAAGGATGTTCTCATGCAATTACTAATGAGCTAATGACTGACTATACAAGGGGTTAGTCTCCTATAACTTATTATAAGTTATGATTGTTAAAACGTTATCTAAAGACTTTTCAAAAGGGACTATAACTTAACATCGACTGAACTAGTAGTTAGGAGTGGCCCTTCCCATGTAGAGAAGGTAGGTTCATATTGTGATAATGAGATAGATATTACAACGACAAAGTCATAAAGAGTGTCTCAAACATGTCTCCTAGTTTTTGAACTATGTAGCCTCCATGGGAATACTAGTTAGTGGATCCACCAAGATCTATGTTCATGCTTTGGTACTACCTTGGAAAGTAGACCACCTTCTTTCGGTGTAGGGTTTTATGACACCTGATTCCATATTTAGCTCATGCGGTCTATATCGGTTAAGGCAAGTGTGCGCGAATGTAAAATGACAGCAGTGAACACTAATTGGGGTCACTTAAGTGGTTTGAATTAGTCTTGGTTAGGGTATAAGACTCTACCTATGCATTGCACTAGTTTGCCTTGAGGGAAGTCCTAGAAGGTTATTATTAAGTACTTATAATGTAAATGCAATGCATATATTGACTTAACATGTTGAGGATGTTCTTTGATGTTAGTTTCACTTATGAACATGTTATTTGTCTATATTGCTAAATATGATGTTTACTAATCTTGATGCTATGTGATGTGAGATAAAGCATTGCTTGTGATCCTTTGTTTGGTTTAGTTTGTTGAGTGAGGTTCCGAGACTTGGTCATTGAACTTGTAGACTTGATTATGGGTTATGAGTAAGGGTCTTGCATATGTTGTAATGCTATGAACTCTAATGCATGCATTATTGTTATAACATGATGTTTGAGTTGTTTTGGTTGTGTAATCAAATATGCTAATACACATGTTGACTTGGTTATACTTGATGATGCTGGTATTGTTTTGTATAGGATTTTCTCTCAAGGAACATGTGATTATTCATTTATATGGGTTCTTGGTTGTGCATAAGGTTTTCAAAGTAACTTAGCATGGTTTTGAACAAATTTCCCCATTAGCATGATTTCAAATGTTTTATGTAAACGTTTACATACTTAGTACAAGTGATGTACTAACCCATATTTCTATATTTCTACAATTATGCAGGTTCCGGCCATTGAGTTTCTAAGAAGGCCTTTTGAAGAAGACTTGGATTTTCATTCTCCAGGTTTGGTAGGGCTTGAGCATTCCAAGGATAATGCCACCATCTACCTAGTTGAAGTTATTATAGCCTAAAATCATCATTTCTCTCTCTAAAAATTTTCTCTCTTTAGAATTTTCTCAAGGTTTTCATCGCACGAGTTAGCTAATCGGCTAATTTCTTGGATAATTGTGTGTTGTGATGGCTGGAAATCCAGTAGACGAGCGATTTAGGCCCCCAGATCCACCTTTAGGAACTGGGAATCCTATAGTTCAATCAAAAATCCATGAAGTGGCGGAGTAGTCGTTGTCTACCTCCTAGCAATTGAGAGATATCAATATTGCGACTGTGGAGGCAGAAATCGATGCATCGCGTCACAATTTTTGTAAAGGGCACAATATTAGAAGTCAAGGAGACACACTTCGTAGAATAGAGGAACAGATGGAAATTGAAAAAATCGTATCGCAACAGTCGGCGCAAGAGGTAGCGAAATCGATCTAAACCCCAGGTCAATCGGCGGGTAATAGACATGAATCAGGTATTGGGGATATATCTCCAGTTCGCAATTCTACTATTCAGCAAATTGGGGTTGGAATTGAAGTTCAAAATGTCGACCATCGACATGAAGGAAAAACTGGTATCGCGCAGCAAGAACAGCGAAATCATGATGTGCAACAACAACAAGGTCATCGACCTGTACAAAATCCTCAAAGTATTCCTAATTGAAACAAGGAAAAAGAGATAACACAACAATTCCAAAGACCTACAAGAATTCAAGATTCAAGGGAGGCTGTTCATCTCGCCAAAAATAGTCATCCTGCTATGCACTCGTCTGAATTGGCCATAAGAACTGATAATGTTCAAGGTAACACTTCTTTACCTAATTGCAATTCTAAGAATGATGGTTTGTTGAATGAAATTGATAGAACTACTGCAGAACATCATAATAATTTTCCTAAAGTATCTAGCAATTTCGATCGACCTGTCGCTAGAAAGATGAATGAGAAGAATGATCAACCTCATAATAACAACTTCAATAAGATGGATCATATACCTGAGCCTGTACCTTATACAATTGTTCAAACATATACAGATAGACTTAGACATAGTCAAGCTAAAAAGGGTGTGAGTATAAAATTAACAGAACCTGAGATTACCTCGAAACAAGGGCTTCCTGCTATGTTATATGTAAAGGATGAATTGGTTAAAGAATTAGCATCTACTTGTAAATTTACCTTGATTGGGAAATTTATTTACACTATTCCAAGAGTTGATTTGATTAGGAAGAACTTCATACTTCAAACTCAATTGTCTGGTGGTGTTAAAATTACTCATTTTAATTCTAGGCATGTGTACATAGACTTGGATGATGAATTAAATTATAATATGGTATGGACTAAGCAAAGAATGAATATAGCTGGCCAAGTTATGAGAATCCAAGCATGGACACCAACTTTTAAACCTGAGAAAGAAACACCCTTGGTGCCCATTTGGATCTCCTTACCTGAATTACCTTGGCATTGCTACAACAAAGAGTTTATCCCCACCTTACTGTACCCTATAGGTAGAGTACTATACCTTGATTCTGCCTCCATTAATAAAACAAGAGGGAACCAAGCTAGATTTAAAGTGCAGGTTGATTTAACTAAAGAAAGACCCCCTCACATTTGGATGGGGTACATTGGGGAAGATATAACAGATGAGAGGTGGCAAAAGATTGAGTATGATAGTATTCCTGACTATTGTTATTACTGCAAGCATCAAGGTCATAAAGAACTTAATTGTATAGTTAAACAAAGAGAGGAGGATAATAAAAAAAAGAAAAGAGATGGAAAAAAATAAGCCTAGGAAAGATACTGCTCAAAATGTTAATGCAGAATTGCAGATTAATAAAGACAAGGACAATGGTAGAAGTGATGCTGAGTACAATCAACAATGACACCATCAGGTTGATAATCAACATCTAGTGATCCAAGAAGAATGGCAAACACAAAAAAGAAGGAGTGGTAATCAACAAGTTAGATTTAGCAATGACAGAACTGTTGTTCATCAACAACAACCACAAATAGGTATGGTTTCAATTCCTACCAAGAATACATATATTGATCTTGAAGTGCAGGAATATAATACTACTGGAGATGGAATGGAGGCATACACTCAGCAAAGGCAAGAACAAAGTCAAACATATGTTGAAGGAAATCAGGTACATAGAGATCACAGGAATAACTAAAAAAGACAGGAAGTACATGGCACTATGACTGAACATGAAGTTTATCAACAAGAAACAATAAAAAACTCAGGTATTGACTCAATGCTCCCCTCCCCTGCACCCCCTTATATTGATACTGTTGGGGTAGCTGAAGGAGGTGAGGATGGATGTGGTCAGGTGGATACTAGTTTTTATCATGATAAAAATTCTAAAGGGAAAAATACAATAGTTGAACAGGGTTCTTGTAGTAATGTTGATAAGGAACCCTCTGATAAAATTCAGCTAACTAATCAACAGGTTAACTTTTCTAATAATAATAATAATAATCCCTCTAATACTGGTAAAGGCCCTACTGATCATCAAAGAGACAATTTTGATGAGTATAGGGAGCCTCATTCTGAAGATAAGTATGATGCTGATACTCATTCTTTGGGGGTTGGCATTGAACCAGGGGAGGAAATCAACACCTCTTATCAAATTCAAAAAGGCCCTTTACTTAGTACTTATAATGTTG
Organism: Solanum lycopersicum; assembly: GCF_036512215.1. Classification (NCBI taxonomy): domain Eukaryota; kingdom Viridiplantae; phylum Streptophyta; class Magnoliopsida; order Solanales; family Solanaceae; genus Solanum; species Solanum lycopersicum. The sequence continues at coordinate 38,827,786 of NC_090803.1, forward strand.
ATGAAATACTTGAAGTTACTGGCAAACAAGGTCTATCACCTAGGGGAAGGAAACTGTCAAAATCTATTAAAAATCCTAGTACTAGTAAGCCTAATAATAGAGGTAGAAGTAGAGGAAATTAATGATTAAGTTCCTTTGTTGGAATGCTAGAAGCATTTATACTTTTTGGGCTCTAGAAAGGTTGATTAATCTCAGAAAATTACATAATTTGTCTATGTTGGCTATTTTTGAACCTTTTTCTAACCAGTCTCAAGTAGATTCTGATGAAATGCAGCTGCTCATGAATCAGGGTCATAGTAATCCAAATAACAAAATTTGGTTATTTTGGTCTAATGAAGTAACGTGTGATATTTTAGAGAGTGATCAACAACATATTAACTGTGAGGTGAGCCATGAAAATTGCAGTGAGAAGTTTCTTATGACCTATGTATATGCTAAGTGTAAAGATTAGTTGAGAAAACCTCTGTGGGATAGTATGTTGCAGTGGTCTGACACTAGGTATCCTTGGTGTATTATTGGGGATTCAATGTTATAGCTTCCTCAAATGAGAAATTTGGTGGTAGAGACTATAATATCACTAAGAGTCTAGAATTCATTAAAATTATTGAAACTTGTAGTTTGGTTGATATGGGCTATAATGGTCAGAAGTTTACATGGTGTAATCATAGAAAGGATGGTGCAAGGATTTGTAAATGGTTGGACAGGGGTATGACTAATGATCAGTGGCTGGAAAAAATTCCTCATTCTAGTATAACTCATCTTCCATAAGTAGGCTCTGATCACTGTCCTTTACTGATGGAAGTAGGTGATAATCAAGCCAATGTTATTAGATATTTTAAGTTTCTCAACTATTGTTCTAATAGTGATACATTTTTAGCAACAGTTGAGAAGTGCTGGAAAAGGAAAGTGGTTGGAAATCCTATGTGGCTTTTTCATGCAAAATTAAAAAGGGTAACAAAAACTGTAAGAGAATGGTCAAAACAGGAATATGGAGATATTTTTGAAAAAGTTAAATAGTATGAGGATGAGGTGAAAAAGGCTGAACAGGATATGATCATGAATAAAAATATAGAAAATAGTGAAAAGTTGAATACTTTTTGTCACGACTCAAACCGGGTTGCGACTGGCACCCACACTTACCCTCCTATGTGAGCGAACCAACCAATCTAACCTTAACATTTCAATATAATATCAACAGAAAGTAATGCGGAAGACTTAAACTCATTAAATAAAGACCAATTCATTAACTTCTAAAATTCAACATCTATTATTCCCCAAAATCTTGAAGTCATCATCACAAGAACATCTACGATCAAACGACTAAACTAAGAGTATTCTAAAAGCTAAAAATACATAAGAAGCTTGTCCATGCCGGAAGTTCAAGGAATCAAGACTTGAAGAAGAAGATCCAGTCCAAGCTAGAAGCATTAGCTCACCCTGAATTTCCGATGTAGTAAGACTGGCTTGAATTATTGTTGAGTTGAAGACGATGGCACGTTTGCTGCACTCCACAAATAAACAAGAAGAGAACATAAAAGTAGGGGTCAGTACAAAACACGGGTACTAAGTAGATATCATCCGCCAACTCAAAATAGAAATCAATATATACTAAGTAATATCATAAAATAACCTATGATACTCAACATGTAGCAACAACAAATACTATATCATTAACAATTACCGTCAAGTTAACACATGAGGGATCAAGCCTCGATACCATACTCATTTGGGAATCATGTTCATTAGATTGAGTATGTTAACATATTTCAAGATTCATTATCTTTATTTCTCTTGTGTCGGTACGTGACACTCCGCTCCCTCAATATCTATTAATCCTCTTTTGTTGGTACGTGACACTCCGATCCCCTAAATCTATGTGTCGGTTCGTGACACCCGATCCCCTAAATCTATGTGTCGGTTCGTGACACCCGATCCCCTAAATCTATGTGTCGGTTCGTGACACCCGATACCCTAATACTACATGTCGGTTCGTGACACCCGATCCCCTAAATCTACGTGTCAGTTCGTGACACCCGATCCCCTAATAATGTAACGACCTGTTTAGTTGTTTTGAGCAACAGACTTTAATTATGAAAAAACTGGCAGAAGCGACGGACCCCACGACGGACCGTCAAGGGCACGACGGACCATCGCAGGGTCTCATTTCAAACACTTAGAAAATCTGAAATTGGGTACTGAAAATCGACTCTCTGAACTTCGTGACGGAATAGCAGGACGGACCGTCACAGGCGTAACGGACCGTCACGGAGACTTCAGTGAAAATCCATTCTCTGAACTTTGCGACGACCTACAGGACTAACCGTCGCAGGCACGACGGCCCGTCACAGGTTGCGCAAATCCCAGGCTGAGTCGGATTTCTGGTGAAGTTTTAAGGGACGTTTTTGGACTATTCTTTCCTTAATTATAGATTTCGTGGGGTTATATGAATAACTAAAATTCTTGAGGGGTTAAAAGAGATAACCCTAAGTTAATTAGTGGGGTATTATTGCCATCTTTTATTCTTAATTATATACTAATTAGGGTAAAAGAAAGAGGGTTTGAATAAAGAAAATAGAAAGAACAAGAGAGAGAGAGAGAATCGAACGAGAAGGGAGAAACAAAGCTTTGGGAAAATTCTTGCTTGATTCAACTCTTCGGTGGAGGTAGGTTATGGTTTTCATGCTATTCCTAGTAAACTCTTAATAGCGAATGATATGTGTTAGTAGTATTGTAAACCTTCTATATGCTTAATTGTATGCTTGCATGAATGATGTGATTATGTAATTGTGAATAAATAAGCATGAGGAAGCTATTAAATCCCAAATCTTGAAAAGTAACCCTAATCTACTTTGTTAATGATGATGCCTTGGTATAAAAGAAGGCTTGATGAACGAAAGTGGTGAGATTAGGGGATCGGGTGCCACGTTCCGGTACCAGGATAGAATATGGATCGGGTGTCACGTTCCGACACCAGGATAGAATATGGATCGGGTGTCACGTTCCGACACCAGGATAGAATATGGATCAGGTGTCACGTTCCGACACCAGGATAGAATATGGATCGGGTGCCACATTCCGGTACCAGGATAATATATGAGGATCGGAGTGTCACGTTCCAACACCAGGATAGAATATGGATCGGGTGCCACGTTCCGGTACCAGGATAGTATATGAGGATCGGAGTGTCACGTTCCGACACCAGGATAGTATATTGAGGAGCGGAGTGTCACGTACCGACACGAGGGGAATAAAGATAATTAATCTTGAAATATGTTAATATATTCAATCTAATGGACTGAATTCCCAAATGAGTATGATGAGGAGTTGTGAGTCCTCATTGATGTGCTTGGTGTTGTAACCAAGGGTTATGGTAACTGTAAATGCTGCATGCTAAGGATATTAGTTGATTTTATGATATTGCTTAATACATACTGTTTTCTATTTTGAGTTGGCCGATGATATCTACTCAGTACCCGTGTTTTGTACTGACCCCTACTGTTATGTTTTTCTTATTGTTATTTGTGGAGTGCAGCAAACGTGCCGTCATCTTCGACTCAACAGTAACTCAAGCCAGTCTTCGTCATACCGGATCTTCAGGGTGAGCTAACGCTTCTAGCTTGGACTAGATCTTCTCCTTCATGTCTTGATGAGTTGAACTTCCGGCATGGACTAGCTTCTTAAGTATTTTTAGCTTTTTAGACACTCTTAGTTAGTAATTTAAAGGTAGATGTTCTTGTGATGATGACTTCCAGATTCTGTGGATAATGATATGTTTTTGAGTTATAGAAGTTGATTATTGATTATACTTATGAGTTTAAGTCTTCCGCATTATTTTCTGTTGATATTATATTGAGATGTTAGGGTTTAGATTGGTTGGTTCGCTCACATAGGAGGGTAAATGTGGGTGCCAGTCGCGGCTCGGTTTTGGGGTCGTGACAAATACTACGTGTCGGTCCGTGACACCCGATCCCCTAATCTCCTTCCATCAATTCATCAAGCCTTCTTTCTTACCAAGGCATCATCAATCTCATTACTTTAGTTCATCAAGCCTTCTCCCTTACCAAGGCATCATCATTAAAAAGAGATTAGGTTTTTATCAAGATTTGGGATTCAATAACTTCATCATGCTTAATATAATCACATTTATATAATCACGTTCATGCATGCATACAATTAAGAACATAGCAGGGTTTTCAATACTACCAATACATATCATTCTCTATTAAGAGTTTACTATGAAAGCATGAAAACCATAACCTACCTCCACCGAAGAATTGCGATCAACAAGCTATCTTCTCAAAATCCTTGCTATCCCCTTCGTTTCTCTCTCTCTCTACTCGTTCTCTTTCTTTTTCTGTCTCTCTTTGTCCTTTCTTATTTTTCTTATTCCAACCCTCTTTCTTTTACCCTAATTAGTATATAATTAAGTATAAAAGATGGCAATAATGCCGCACTAATAAACTTAAGGTTACCTCTTTTAACCCCCAAGTAATTAGACTTATTAACATTAACCCACTAACTTTATAATTAAGGCAAGAATAGTCAAAAACGTCCCTTAAAACATATCAAGAAATCCGACCCAGACTGGGATTGCGCAACCTGCGACGGGTCGTCGTGCCTGCGACGGTCCGTCCTGCAGGTCGTCGCAAAGTTCAGAGACCCAAATTTCCACCAAGGGTCTGTGATGGTCCGTCACACATGTGACGGTCTGTCCTGCTATTTCGTTACGAAGTTTAGAGAGTCGATTTTCAGTACCCAATTTTCAGTTTTTCTAAGTGTTTTGAAACGAGACCCTGCGACGATCCGTCGTGTGGTCCGTTGCCTCAGCCTGTTTTTCCAGAAATAAAATCTGCTGCTCAAAACGACTAAATAGGTCGTTACAATAGATACCAATTTACCCATCGTTCGTCCCCGAACGATCTCAAGAAGGAAAACAAGGGCGAAAAGGAGTACCTGAATCTGTAAACAGATATGGGTATTTTTCTCGCATATCCGCCTCCTTCTCCCAAGTGGCTTCTTCAACAGGTCGATTCTTCCATTGAACTTTGATGGATGCAATCTCCCTTGACCTCAACTTGCGAACTTCTCTATCTAAAATAGCAACAGGCTCCTCCTCATAAGACAAGTTCTCATCAAGCAAAACTGAATCCCAACGGATAATGTAATTTCCATCCCCGTGATATCTTTTCAACATAGACACATGGAATACCGGATGTACTCCGGACAGCCCTGGAGGCAAGGCTAACTCATAAGCCACCTCCCCTACTCGCTTAAGTACTTCAAATGGACCAATATACCTTGGGCTAAGTTTACCTCGCTTACCAAATCGCATCACCCCTTTCATTGGTGAAACCTTCAACAAGACTTGTTCACCTTCCATGAACTCTAAGTCTCTAACCTTTCGATCTGCATATTTTTTTTGTCTACTTTGCGCCGCTAGAAGCTTTTCTTGAATAGACTTCACTTTCTCTATTGAATCCCTCAAAAGGTCAATACCCCAAGGTCTAACCTCGAATGCATCAAACCAACCAATGGGAGACCTACATCTCCTCCCATACAATGCTTCAAATGGGGCCATATCAATACTTGAGTGATAGCTATTATTGTATGAAAACTCCGCTAAGGGTAGGAAACTATCCCAATGGCCACCAAACTCTATCACACATGAACGCAGCATATCCTCCAACACTTGAATCGTCCATTCAGACTGACCATCGGTCTGAGGATGGAACGCTTTCTAAGGTCCAACCTAGTACCTAATTCCGCATGCAATGTTTTCCAAAACTTAGAAGTACACTGCGTACGTCTATCTGATATGATGGATAGTGGAACCCCATGCAATCGAACGATTTCTGAGATATAGATCTTGGCTAACTTCTCTGCATTGTAAGTCACCTTTACCGAAATGAAATGAGCAGATTTAGTTAACCTATCAACAATCACCCAAATGGAGTAATACTTACCCATTGTCCTTGGAAGACCAACCACAAAGTCCATTGCAATTCTTTCCCACTTCCTTTCCAGAATGGGCATTCTCTGAAGTGTTCCTCCGGGCCTTTGGTGTTCATACTTTACTTGTTGACAGTTTGGACACTTGGCAATAAAGTCAACAATATCACGCTTCATTCTACTCCACCAAAAGTATTGCTTTAGGTCATGGTACATCTTGGTTGCACCCGGATGTATCGAATACCTTGAACTATGAGCTTCAGTCAGAATAGTGTTGATCAAATCATCAACACGGGGCACACATACCCTTCCCTTGATTCTCAAAACACCTTCCTCATCGATTTGTGCTTCCTTAGCCTCCCCTCGCAATACTTTATCTTGGATTCGCCTTAGTTTCTCATCATCAAACTGTTTTCCCTTAATTTTGTCAAGAAAAGAAGATCTTGACTCCACACTAGCCAACAATCCTCCCTTCTCATTTACTTCTAATCTCATCAAGTCATTAGATAGAGTCTGAACCTCTCTAGCCAATGGGCGTCTAGAAGCTTGCAAGTGAGCTAGACTTCCCATGCTTCCCACCTTTCTACTTAAATCATCCGCTAGAACATTCGCCTTCCCTGGATGATACGAAATAGTGACGTCGTAGTCCTTCAGTAGTTCCATCCATCTCCTCTGTCTCAAGTTCAAATCTTTCCGAGTAAAGACATATTGTAGGCTACGATGATCCGTATACATCTCACACTTAACCCCATATAAATAGTGTCTCCATTGCTTTAATGCAAACACTACCACAGCCAATTCCAAATCATGAGTTTGATAGTTACGTTCATGCACCTTTAATTGCCTTGAAGCGTAAGCAATCACACTCTTCTCTTGCATTAGTACTGCACCCAAACAAGAATAGGATGCATCACAATAAACAATGAAGTTCTTACCCTCTACTGGCAAGGTAAGGATAGGTGCGGTAGTCAACAAAGTCTTGAGCTTCTGAAAGCTTTCCTCACATTCATCCGACAATACAAATGGAACATTCTGCTTAGTCAAGTTCATCAATTGGGAAGCAACAGAAGAGAATCCCTTGACAAATCGACGGTAGTAGCTAGCTAACCCCACAAAGCTCCTTATTTCTGTCACATTAGTAGGTCTTACCCAATTCTTCACTGTCTCAATCTTAGAAGGATCCACCATCACTCCATCCTTAGAAACCACGTGCCCCAAGAAGGACACTACATCTAGCCAAAACTCGCACTTAGAGAACTTGGCATAAAGCTTTTTCTCCCTCAACATTTACAATACCATTCTCAAATGCTCTTCATGTTCCTTCTTGCTCTTTGAGTATACAAAAATATCATCAATAAATACGATCACGAAGAGGTCCAAATATGGCTTAAAAATCCCGTTCATCAAGCTCATGAACGCAGTAGGGGCATTCCTTAGACCAAAAGACATCACTACAAATTCGTAATGCCCATACCTCGTTCGAAAAGCAGTCTTTGGCACATCCGCTGCCCGTATTTTCAATTGATGATAACCAGATCTCAAGTCAATCTTAGAGAAGACACAAGCACCTTGTAACTGATCGAACAAGTCATCAATGCAGGGAAGAGGATACTTGTTCTTTGTGGTTACCTTGTTTAGTTGTCTGTAGTCTATACACATTCGAAAACTCCCATCCTTCTTCTTTACAAACAAAACCGGAGTACCCCAAGGAGATGCACTTGGTCTAATAAAGCCTTTGTTTAACAACTCTTGAAGTTGGGCTTTTAACTCTCTTAACTCCGCGGGAGCCATTCTATAAGGGGGTATAGAAATGGGGCGACTACCCGGTTCAAGGTCAATACAAAAATCAATATCCCTATCTGGTGGCATACCAGGAAGATCTGCAGGGAACACATCCGGAAACTCACGAACCACCGAAACCGACTTAATCGAAGGTACTTGGGTAGTGTCATCCTTAAGATGTGCCAAGAAAGCTAAACACCCTTTACTAATCATTTTCTTAGCACGAAGAAAGGAGGTGATACGTATCGGATTGGAAGTGTAGTCACCCTCCCACACTAACGGATCTGTCCCAGGCTTGGCTAACATCACCGTTTTAGCATTACAATCCAAGATCGCAAATTGCGGAGAAAGCCAATTGATACCAAGAATTACATCAAAATCATCCATTCCTAAGATAACCAAATCTGCATAAGTGTTGCTCCCCACGAAGTTCACCAAACAGGACCTATATACCTTTTCAACTACCACAGACTCACCCACCGGAGTAGAAACACGAATAGGCATATCAAGTAATTCACAATGTAAATTTAGACCATTAGCAAATGAGGAAGATAAATAAGAAAATGTGGATCCAGGATCAAAAAATACAGAAGCCATGCAATCACAAACCAGAAGATTACCTGTGATGACAGCATTAGATGCCTCCACTTCAGACCGCCCCGGGAAAGCGTAACAATGGGCCCTATCGTTCGTCTGTCTATTGCCCCTACCATGTTGTGATGTCGTGGCTCCAGTTTGCCCATCACCTCGGCCGTTTTGGTGACCACCATTACCTCGACCACCACGTCCTCCAGAATAACGGCCTCTACCATCACCACCTCTACCTCTAGCCATTGGGGGTCTATAACTCTGTTTTGGACAATTTCTCCTAATATGCCCAGTCTCCCCACACCCATAACACTCTCTGGAGTCAAGCATAGGTCTCTCAGAGAAGTGTTGACCGGTCTGAGGTGGACCCCCAACTACAGTCTGTAGTGAAGACTTAATGGGTCAAACTGTGTAACCTCCGGAACCTTGTCCTCTAGAGTAAGAACCATTAAACTCACCTCCCTTTCGAAACCTTTTTGATGTTGATGTCGTGGTGAAGTCATCTGGCTTCACTCCTTCCACCTCTATCAAGAAGTCTACCACCTCTTGGAAGGATTTTGCCGTAGCCGCTACCTGTAAGGCTGAAATCCGCAACTCTGACCTCAACCCTTCACAAAACGGCGAATCTGCTCTTGTGGACTAAAACATAATTGGGTGGCATACCGGGATAATGCACGAAACTTAGCCTCATATGCATTGACCGACATCCTACCTTGCTCTAGGCTCAAGAACTTATCCTTTTTCATATCCCTCAAAGTTCGGGGGATATACTTCTCCATAAACAAGCTAGAGAATGAGGCCCAAGTCATAGGTGGTGCCTCTGTTGGTTGACACTCAATATGTGACCACCACCACATTTTGGCGTTCCCTTGAAACTGATAACTCACGAGCTCAACACCAAACCGTTCTACTATACCCATCTTGTGTAGTAGCTCATGACAATCAACCAGAAAATCGTAAGCATCCTCAAATTCCACACCCTTGAAGACTGGAGGTTTTAATTTTAAGAACTTACTGAAAAGTTCATGCTGATCATTTGTAATTATAGGCCCAGTAGTCGGACTTGGAAATGTGCCTATGTCCAATGAGGCATCCATACGAGGAGCCATAGTGGCTGCATGTTCTACCTCTGAAACCGGAGGTGTTGGTGCAGAAAACACTGGAGGGGCCTGACCCTGATCAGACAACCCACTAAGATAAGCGAGAACCTGATTGATCATCTCTGGGGTAGGTTGGGGTGGAAATTCCTCATTTTGCACTTGTTCATTCTCCCCTTCCTCACCCTCTCTTACCACATCCTCAGTCGGTGGAGGAGTCACTACCCTAGTATCAGATGGGCTAGGTGCTCGTCCTCTTCCCATAGAGGACGTCCTCCCACGACCTCTACGACGGCCTCTTGCCGCTGTTCTTCCTCGAGCTACAACCCCAGTGGCTGGCTCGGACGCACCCTGTCCCGCTGGTGCTGGTGTTGGTGTTGGCGTAGTCTTTGCTCTAGTTCTAACCATCTGTGAAAGAGAGTGAAGATGGCCAAATACCAATTTGTATCACCTAGATACCAATTGGATTCAAGTAGTAGCACGAAAGAAAGAAAGAAAGAATAGAATTTTCCTAAAGTCTTATAGCCTCTCAAAAAAAAGTAAAGGTGTCCCCCTACCGTTCCTTAAGACTCTACTAGACTCGTTCTTGTGTGATGAGACCAACGAACCTAATGCTCTGATACCAAGTTTGTCACGACCCAAACCCGGTTGCGACTGGCACCCACACTTACCCTCCTATGTGAGCGAACCAACCAATCTAACCTTAACATTTCAATATAATATCAATAGAAAGTAATGCGCAAGACTTAAACTCATTAAATAAAGACCAATTCATTAACTTCTAAAATTCAACATCTATTATTCCCCAAAATCTGGAAGTCATCATCACAAGAACATCTACGATCAAACGACTAAACTAAGAGTATTCTAAAAGCTAAAAATACATAAGAAGCTAGTCCATGCCGGAAGTTCAAGGCATAAAGACTTGAAGAAGAAGTTCCAGTCCAAGCTAGAAGCATTAGCTCACCCTGAATTTCCGATGTAGGAAGACTGGCTTGAATTACTGTTGAGTTGAAGACGATGGCATGTTTGCTGCACTCCACAAATAAACAAGAAGAGAACATAAAAGTAGGGGTCAGTACAAAACACGGGTACTAAGTAGATATCATCCGCCAACTCAAAATAGAAATCAATATATACCAAGTAATATCATAAAATCAACTATGATACTCAACATGTAGCAACAACAAATACTATATCATTAACAATTACGTCAAGTTAACACATGAGGGCTCAAGGCTCGATACCATACTCATTTGGGAATCATGTTCATTAGATTGAGTATATTAACATCTTTCAAGATTCATTATCTTTATTTCTCTTGTGTCGGTACGTGACACTCCGCTCCCTCAACAGGTTAACTTTTCTAATAATAATAATAATCCCTCTAATACTGGTAAAGCCCCTACTGATCATCAAAGAGACAATTTTGATGAGTATAGGGAGCCTGATTCTGAAGATAAGTATGATGTTGATACTCATTCTTTGGGGGTTGGCATTGAACCAGGGGAGGAAATCAACACCTCTTATCAAATTCAAAAAGGCCCTTTACTTAGTACTTATAATGTTGATGAAATACTTGAAGTTACTGGCAAACAAGGTCTATCACCTAGGGGAAGGAAACTGTCAAAATCTATTAAAAATCCTAGTACTAGTAAGCCTAATAATAGAGGTAGAAGTAGAGGAAATTAATGATTAACTTCCTTTGTTGGAATGCTAGAAGCATTTATACTTTTTGGGCTCTAGAAAGGTTGATTAATCTTAGAAAATTACATAATCTGTCAATGTTGGCTATTTTTGAACCTTTTTCTAACCAGACTCAAGTAGATTTTGATGAAATGCAGCTGCTCGTGAATCAGGGTCATAGTAATCCAAATAATAAAATTTGGTTATTTTGGTCTAATGAAGTAACGTGTGATATTTTGAAGAGTGATCAACAACATATTACCTGTGAGGTGAGCCAAGAAAATTGCAGTGAGAAGTTTCTTATGACCTATGTATATGCTAAGTGTAAAGATCAGTTTAGAAAACCTCTGTGGGATAGTATGTTGCAGTGGTCTGACACTAGGTATCCTTGGTGTATTATTGGGGATTTCAATGTTATAGCTTCCTCAAATGAGAAATTGGGTGGTAGAGACTATAATATCTCTAAGAGTCTAGAATTCATTAACATTATTGAAACTTGTAGTTTGGTTGATATGGGCTATAATGGTCAGAAGTTTACATGGTGCAATCATAGAAAGGATGGTACAAGGATTTGTAAAAAGTTGGACAGGGGTATGACTAATGATCAGTGGCTGGAAAAAATGCCTCATTCTAGTATAACTCATTTTCCATAAGTAGGCTCTGATCACTGTCCTTTACTGATGGAAGTAAGTGATAATCAAGCCAATGTTATTAGATATTTTGAGTTTCTCAACTATTGGACTAATAGTGATACATTTTTAGCAACAGTTGAGAAGTGCTGGAAAAGGGAAGTGGTTGGAAATCCTATGTGGATTTTTCATGCAAAATTAAAGAGGTTAACAAAAACTGTAAGAGAATGGTCAAAACAGGAATATGGAGATATTTTTGAAAAAGTAAAATAGTATGAGGATGAAGTGAAGAAGGCTGAACAGGATATGATCATCAATAAAAATATAAAAAATAGTGAAAAGTTGAATACTTTTTGTCACGACCCAAACCGAGTTGCGACTGGCACCCACACTTACCCTCCTATGTAAGCGAACCAACCAATCTAACCTTAACATTTCAATATAATATCAACAAAAAATAATGCGGAAGACTTAAACTCATTGAATAAAGACCAATTCATTAACTTCTAAAATTCAACATCTATTATTCCCCAAAATCTGGAAGTCATCATCACAAGAACATCTTCGATCAAACGACTAAACTAAGAGTATTCTAAAAGCTAAAAATACATAAGAAGCTAGTCCATGCCGGAAGTTCAAGGCATCAAGACTTGAAGAAGAAGTTCCAGTCCAAGCTAGAAGCATTAGCTCACCCTGAATTTCCGATGTAGGAAGACTGGCTTGAATTACTGTTGAGTTGAAGACGATGGCACGTTTGCTGCACTCCACAAATAAACAAGAAGAGAACATAAAAGTAGGGGTCAGTACAAAACACGGGTACTGAGTAGATATCATCCGCCAACTCAAAATAGAAATCAATATATACAAAGTAATATCATAAAATCAACTATGATACTCAACATGTAGCAACAACAAATACTATATCATTAACAATTACGTCAAGTTAACACATGAGGGCTCAAGCCTCGATACCATACTCATTTGGGAATCATGTTCATTAGATTGAGTATATTAACATCTTTCAAGATTCATTATCTTTATTTCTCTTGTGTCGGTACGTGACACTCCGCTCCCTTAACAGGTTAACTTTTCTAATAATAATAATAATCCCTCTAATACTGGTAAAGCCCCTACTGATCATCAAAGAGACAATTTTGATGAGTATAAGGAGCCTGATTCTGAAGATAAGTATGATGTTGATACTCATTCTTTGGGGGTTGGCATTGAACCAGGGGAGGAAATCAACACCTCTTATCAAATTCAAAAAGGCCCTTTACTTAGTACTTATAATGTTGATGAAATACTTGAAGTTACTGGCAAACAAGGTCTATCACCTAGGGGAAGGAAACTGTCAAAATCTATTAAAAATCCTAGTACTAGTAAGCTTAATAATAGAGGTAGAAGTAGAGGAAATTAATGATAAAGTTCCTTTGTTGGAATGCTAGAAGCATTTATACTTTTTGGGCTCTAGAAAGGTTGATTAATCTCAGAAAATTACATAATCTGTCAATGTTGGCTATTTTTGAACCTTTTTCTAACCAGACTCAAGTAGATTTTGATGAAATGCAGCTGCTCATGAATCAGGGTCATATTAATCCAAATAACAAAATTTGGTTATTTTGGTCTAATGAAGTAACGTGTGATATTTTGAAGAGTGATCAACAACATATTACCTGTGAGGTGAGCCATGAAAATTGCAGTGAGAAGTTTCTTATGACCTATGTATATGCTAAGTGTAAAGATCAGTTAAGAAAACCTCTGTGGGATAGTATGTTGCAGTGGTCTGACACTAGGTATCCTTGGTGTATTATTGGGGATTTCAATGTTATAGCTTCCCCAAATGAGAAATTGGGTGGTAGAGACTATAATATCACTAAGAGTCTAGAATTCATTAACATTATTGAAACTTGTAGTTTGGTTGATATGGGCTATAATGGTCAGAAGTTTACATGGTGCAATCATAGAAAGGATGGTGCAAGGATTTGTAAAAAGTTGGACAGGGGTATGACTAATGATCAGTGGCTGGAAAAAATGCCTCATTCTAGTATAACTCATTTTCCATAAGTAGGCTCTGATCACTGTCCTTTACTGATGGAAGTAAGTGATAATCAAGCCAATGTTATTAGATATTTTAAGTTTCTCAACTATTGGACTAATAGTGATACATTTTTAGCAACAGTTGAGAAGTGCTGGAAAAGGGAAGTGGTTGGAAATCCTATGTGGATTTTTCATGCAAAATTAAAGAGGTTAACAAAAACTGTAAGAGAATGGTCAAAACAGGAATATGGAGATATTTTTGAAAAAGTAAAATAGTATGAGGATGAGGTGAAGAAGGCTGAACAGGATATGATCATGAATAAAAATATAGAAAATAGTGAAAAGTTGAATACTTTTTATCACGACCCAAACCGAGTTGCGACTGGCACCCACACTTACCCTCCTATGTAAGCGAACCAACCAATCTAACCTTAATATTTCAATATAATATCAACAGAAAGTAATGCGGAAGACTTAAACTCATTGAATAAAGACCAATTCATTAACTTCTAAAATTCAACATCTATTATTCCCCAAAATCTGGAAGTCATCATCACAAGAACATCTTCGATCAAACGACTAAACTAAGAGTATTCTAAAAGCTAAAAATACATAAGAAGCTAGTCCATGCTGGAAGTTCAAGGCATCAAGACTTGAAGAAGAAGTTCCAGTCCAAGCTAGAAGCATTAGCTCACCCTGAATTTCCGATGTAGGAAGACTGGCTTGAATTACTGTTGAGTTGAAGACGATGGCACGTTTGCTGCACTCCACAAATAAACAAGAAGAGAACATAAAAGTAGGGGTCAGTACAAAACACGGGTAATGAGTAGATATCATCCGCCAACTCAAAATAGTAATCAATATATACAAAGTAATATCATAAAATCAACTATGATACTCAACATGTAGCAAAAACAAATACTATATCATTAACAATTACGTCAAGTTAACACATGAGGGCTCAAGCCTCGATACCATACTCATTTGGGAATCATGTTCATTAGATTGAGTATATTAACATCTTTCAAGATTCATTATCTTTATTTCTCTTGTGTCGGTACGTGACACTCCGCTCCCTCAACAGGTTAACTTTTCTAATAATAATAATAATCCCTCTAATACTGGTAAAGCCCATACTGATCATCAAAGAGACAATTTTGATGAGTATAGGGAGCCTGATTCTGAAGATAAGTATGATGTTGATACTCATTCTTTGGGGGTTGGCATTGAACCAGGGGAGGAAATCAACACCTCTTATCAAATTCAGAAAGGCCCTTTACTTAGTACTTATAATGTTGATGAAATACTTGAAGTTACTGGCAAACAAGGTCTATCACCTAGGGGAAGGAAACTGTCAAAATCTATTAAAAATCCTAGTACTAGTAAGCCTAATAATAGAGGTAGAAGTAGAGGAAATTAATGATTAAGTTCCTTTGTTTGAATGCTAGAAGCATTTATACTTTTTGGGCTCTAGAAAGGTTGATTAATCTAAGAAAATTACATAATCTGTCAATGTTGGCTATTGTTGAACCTTTTTCTAACCAGACTCAAGTAGATTTTGATGAAATGCAGCTGCTCATGAACCAGGGTCATAGTAATCCAAATAGCAAAATTTGGTTATTTTGGTCTAATGAAGTAACGTGTGATATTTTGAAGAGTGATCAACAACATATTACCTGTGAGGTGAGACATGAAAATTGTAGCGAGAAGTTTCTTATGACCTATGTATTTGCTAAGTGTAAAGATCAGTTGAGAAAACCTCTGTGGGATAGTATGTTGCAGTGGTCTGACACTAGGTATCCTTGGTGTATTATTGGGGATTTCAATGTTATAGCTTCCTCAAATGAGAAATTGGGTGGTAGAGACTATAATATCACTAAGAGTCTAGAATTCATTAACATTATTGAAACTTGTAGTTTGGTTGATATGGGCTATAATGGTCAGAAGTTTACATGGTGCAATCATAGAAAGGATGGTGCAAGGATTTGTAAAAAGTTGGACAGGGGTATGACTAATGATCAGTGGCTGGAAAAAATGCCTCATTCTAGTATAACTCATTTTCCATAAGTAGGCTCTGATCACTGTCCTTTACTGATGGAAGTAAGTGATAATCAAGCCAGTGTTATTAGATATTTTAAGTTTCTCAACTATTGGACTAATAGTGATACATTTTTAGCAACAGTTGAGAAGTGCTGGAAAAGGGAAGTGGTTGGAAATCCTATGTGGATTTTTCATGCAAAATTAAAGAGGTTAACAAAAACTGTAAGAGAATGGTCAAAACAGGAATATGGAGATATTTTTGAAAAAGTAAAATAGTATGAGGATGAGGTGAAGAAGGCTGAACAGGATATGATCATGAATAAAAATATAGAAAATAGTGAAAAGTTGAATACTTTTTGTCACGACCCAAACCGAGTTGCGACTGGCACCCACACTTATCCTCTTATGTAAGCGAACCAACCAATCTAACCTTAACATTTCAATATAATATCAACAGAAAGTAATGCGGAAGACTTAAACTCATTGAATAAAGACCAATTCATTAACTTCTAAAATTCAACATCTATTATTCCCCAAAATCTGGAAGTCATCATCACAAGAACATCTTCGATCAAACGACTAAACTAAGAGTATTCTAAAAGCTAAAAATACATAAAAAGCTAGTCCATGCCTGAAGTTCAAGGCATCAAGACTTGAATAAGAAGATCCAGTCCAAGCTAGAAGCATTAGCTCACCCTGAATTTCCGATGTAGTAAGACTGGCTTGAATTACTGTTGAGTTGAGGACGATGACACGTTTGCTGCACTCCACAAATAAACAAGAAGAGAACATAAAAGTAGGGGTCAGTACAAAACACGGGTACTGAGTAGATATCATCGGCCAACTCAAAATAGAAATCAATATATACCAAGTAATATCATAAAATCAACTATGATACTCAACATGTAGCAACAACAAATACTATATCATTAACATTTACCGTCAAGTTAACACATGAGGGCTCAAGCCTCGATACCATACTCATTTGGGAATCATGTTAATTAGATTTAGTATATTAACATCTTTCAAGATTCATTATCTTTATTTCTCTTGTGTTGGTACGTGACACTCCGCTCCCTCAATATCCATTAATCCTCTTGTGTCGGTATGTGACACTCCGATCCCCTAAATCTATGTGTCGGTTCGTGACACCCGATCCCCTAAATCTATGTGTTGGTTCGTGTCACCCGATCCCCTAAATCTACGTGTCAGTTCGTGACACCCGGTCCCCTAATACTACGTGTCGGTTCGTGACACCCGATCCCCTAGTACTACGTGTCAGTTCGTGACACCTGATCCCCTAATACTACGTGTCGGTTCATGACACCCGATCCCCTAATTTTATGTGTCGGTTCGTGACACCCGATTCCCTAAATCTACGTGTCAGTTCGTGACACCCGATCCCCTAATACTACGTGTCGGTCCGTGACACCCGATCCCCTAATCTCCTTCCATCAATTCATCAAGCCTTCTTTCTTACCAAGGCATCATCAATCTCATTACTTTAGTTCATCAAGCCTTCTCCCTTACCAAGGCATCATCATTAAAAAGAGATTAGGTTTTTATCAAGATTTGGGATTCAATAACTTCATCATGCTTAATATAATCACATTTATATAATCACGTTCATGCATGCATACAATTAAGCACATAGCAGGGTTTACAATACTACCAATACATATCATTCTCTATTAAGAGTTTACTATGAAAGCATGAAAACCATAACCTACCTCCACCGAAGAATTGCGATCAACAAGCTATCTTCTCAAAATCCTTGCTATCCCCTTCGTTTCTCTCTCTCTCTACTCGTTCTCTTTCATTTTCTGTCTCTCTTTGTCCTTTCTTATTTTTCTTATTCCAACCCTCTTTCTTTTACCCTAATTAGTATATAATTAAGAATAAAAGATGGCAATAATGCCCCACTAATTAACTTAAGGTTACCTCTTTTAACCCCCAAGTAATTAGACTTATTAACATTATCCCACTAACTTTATAATTAAGGCAAGAATAGTCAAAAACGTCCCTTAAAACGTATCAAGAAATTCGACCCAGTCTGGGAATGCGCAACCTGCGACGGTCCGTCCTGCAGGTCGTCGCAAAGTTCAGAGACCCAAATTTCCACCAAGGGTCTGTGACGGTCCGTCACACCTGTGACGGTCCGTCCTGCCATTTCGTTACGAAGTTCAGAGAGTCGATTTTTAGTACCCAATTTTCAGTTTTTCTAAGTGTTTTGAAATGAGACCCTGCGATGATCCGTCGTGCCTATGACTGTCCGTCGTGGGTTCCGTCGCCTCAGCCTGTTTTTCCAGAAATAAAATCTGCTGCTCAAAATGACTAAACAGGTCGTTACACTTTTAATGCTCATTACATTAATTATTTGAAATTGGAATATAAGATATTGCAGCAGAAAAATCAGTTACATTGTTTAAAAGAGGGTATTGCAAACACTAAATATTTCCATGCTGTGATTAAAGGCAAAAGAAAAAGAATGTTGATTAATAAGCTTATGGATGACAGTGGTGCATGGATTCATGGGGAAGAGAATATTGCCAAAAAAGCTTGTGATTATTAGGAAGGGATTTTTTCTGCTAATAATGATAAGATACAGGAAGAAATCTTACAATGTATCAATCATATTACTACTCAAGAACAAAATGATGAGTTAGACAAGATTCCTACAGACGATGAAGTGAAAAGGATTATTATGAGTATGAATCCTAATTCTTCCCCTGGCCTTGATGGATTTGGAGGCAAATTTTATCAAGTGTGTTTTGAAATTATTAAAGATGATCTTATGTCTGTTGTTAAGTCTTTTTATACTAGTAACATTATGTGTAGGTATATGTCTCATGCCTGCCTAGTTTTACTACCTAAAGTGGAACACCCTAACAGATT
The DNA here is from genome assembly GCF_036512215.1 of Solanum lycopersicum. NCBI lineage: Eukaryota > Viridiplantae > Streptophyta > Magnoliopsida > Solanales > Solanaceae > Solanum > Solanum lycopersicum. The sequence goes on from NC_090803.1 coordinate 38,846,489, forward strand.
AAAGGATTATAGACCTATCAATCTTAGTAACTTCATTAATAAGATCATTTCAAAAATCCTGAGTACTAGATTATCATCAGTTTTACCTTCTATGGTATCAGATAATCAAACTGGTTTTGTCAAGGGTAGAAGAATATCTGAGAATATAATGTTGGCTCAAGAAATTATCCATGGCATGAAATTACCCAAAGAAGGAAGTAATGTGGTTATCAAGCTTGATATGGTTAAAGCTTATGACAGAGTTTATTGGGCATATATTTGTATAGTTTTAAGGAATATGGGCTTGAGTGAAGTGTTTATAGACAGAATTTGGAGGATTATGAGCAATAATTGGTATTCTCTGGTTATCAATGGTAAGAGACATGGATTTTTCAGTCTAAGAAAGGACTAAAGCAAGGTGATCCCTTGTCTCCAACACTATTTATTTTAGGGGCTGAAGTTCTTTCAAGACAACTTAATCTTCTTTACCTAAACCAAATGTATAGAGGATTTCATATGGAAAGCAATGGGCCTCAAATAAATCATCTTAGCTTTGCAGATGACATAATTATTTTTACTTCCACTGATAGTAATTCTCTTGATCTGATAATGAAGAGTATTGAAGAGTATGAAGGGGTATCTGGTCAGCAAGTAAATATATATAAGAGTTTCTTTATGGTGACTTCCAACACTAATCATGTTATTATTAATAATATTGAAAGAGCTACTGGTTTTGGTAGGAAGGAGAGTCCTATCAACTAACTAGGGTGTCCATTATATGTTGGACGACATAGAATTATCTATTATTCAGGGGTTGTAAAAAAAGTGATCAAAAGAATTTTAGGATGGCAAGCAAAGATTTTAAACTTTGGGGGCAAAGACACTTAGATTTTAAACTTAGGGGGCAAAGCCACTTTTGTTAAGCATGTATTGCAATCTATTCCAGTTCATACTCTAGCAGCTATTTCTCCTCCTAAGACTACTCTAAAATGTATTAAGAAGGTTATTGCTGATTTCTTTTGGGGTACTGATAAGGATAGGAAGAAATATCATTGGTTTTCTTGGAAAATCTGGCTTATCCCATTAATGAAGGAGGCATTGGTGTAAGGCAATTGGAATATGTTTGTACAACTTTTCAATACAAATAGTGGTGGGAATTTAGAACCAAAAATTCTTTGTGGAGTCAATTCTTAAAAGCCAAATACTGTCAAAGAGGCAATCCTGTGGCAAAAAAATATGCTTCTGGGGTTTCTATTGTTTGGAGATATTTAACTAGAAATAGCCAGAAGGTTGAATCTCTTATTAAATGGAACATTCATTCTGGAACTTGCAGCTTTTGGTGGGATAATTGGTTAGAAAATGTTTCTCTAGCCAATCACTGTGATCATATTTCTAGCTTAAACAACAGTAGATTAGCTGATTTTTTTATAGATGGTAAATGGAATGAGAGTTTAATTAGTCAGCACGTTCCACCATTATTGATTCCTAATATTCTTCAGACTGTCTTCAAATATAAAGAAGCAAAAGAAGATACTGCCATATGGATACCAGATGAAACTGGTAAATTCACTATTTCTTCACCCTGGGAGGTTATTAAAAAAATAAGTCATGATCCTATTAATAATATTATTTTGCATAAACACATTCCCTTTAAAATAGCCTTCTTTATTTGGAGAGATTTAAAGGGAAAATTACCTATAATGAGACATTGCAGATATTTGGTAGTGATATAGCAGATTGTTATTGTTGTTATAACAAAGGCAAGGATGATATAAATCATATATTGCTTACTGGAAACTTTGCTAATTATATATGGAAAAAGCATGCATCTACAGTTGGAGCAGTTCATCTTAATACAAATATGAGAAGCCAGCTATTATACTGGAGGAATCTGCAAACAAACAATGAGGTACACAAATTACTTATTCATACTTTACCTAACATTATTTGTTGGAATCTATGGAAAAATAGGTGTGCTGTCAAATATGGAGGGAAGCAATCTAGCATATACAGAGTTCAATATGGTATTTTTAAAGATACCATGCAGATTATTAATTTGGATTATCCTAACATGCCATGGAAGTATAGTTGGGGCCATTTGATCAATTTCATAGATCAATGTCAACAAAAATATACGATCATTATGGTAAGCTGGATCAAACCAACACTAGGCAGCTACAAACTCAATATAGATGGTAGTTGCTCACAAGAAACTGGTAAGATTGGAGGTGGTGGAATCCTAAGGGATCATCAAGGTAGTATAATATTTGCATTTTCTTCACCTTTTGGTTTTGGTACTAAGAATATTGCAGAACTAAAAGCAGCAGTATATAGGCTTGAGTGGTGTGAACAACATGGATACAAAGACAATGTATTGGAGGTTGATTCAGAATTGCTGTAAAAATGGATCAGCAACACAATCCAAATTCCTTGGAGATGTCAACAACCTGTACAACACATTCAACAAATCACCAAGAAATTACATCACTTTCAATGTCCACACATATACAGAGAACCAAACATCACAGCAGATTTGCCAGCCAAATGGAGTCACAACATCGAAATTCCTCAACATTTCTACACCACAAGACAATTAAAAGGAACAATTAGAGGAAGCTACATATTGGAGAAGATGGGCATTCAAAACTTTAGAAGAAGGAAAGTAAAGAAAATCAAGCATCCTCCTTAAGCAATCATTTCAATTCTACATAGGATTGGCAAAGGAAATGTATATTAAACTTATTCATTGACCATTATAGTTAATATAATAGGTTTATCTTTTCTATCACTCTTGTAAAGGGAGAGTCTCCCTAGTTCATGCTTTCTTAGAAAATGTATTAAGAGAGGAGTCCTCTCTAGGTATTATTTTTCTTTAGATGTGCATCATTTTGTATAATGTTGAATTGACTAATCTTTAAGATAAGTCAATTACATAACTACCAAATCATAAAAGGTAAGGTCTATGACCCCCTTCTTGTAATCTTTGATTTTATGAAATGTTAAGGCCTGGGGGTGTTGCTAAGCCCCTGACCCACCTCAAGGGTCATTCAAATAAAAAAAAAGAAGAAGTTATTATAGTCTAAAGACATTTAGTTCCTTCTCTTTCATTTGAAGAATATTATTGTATAAGCCTATATGTGGCTTTTGTTGTAATGAAGTATGGGCTATGCCCAAATGCTGTACTCATTCTAGATGTTTTAAATGTGAGACATTTTGATTAGAATATATTCAATATTTTGTATGTATCTTAAAAGTGGAAGCCTATGTAAACTTCCTTTGTGAGGAATGTATGTAAACTTCCTATATATCTGGTCTATGTAAACCTCATTATGTATATGTAAACAAAATATTTTAAATTTTCCGCATTTTAACCTATGAGATGTTATTACGAATGCTAAGAGGATAGTCTATGTTCCTCCCGAGGACGACGATGCTAGTTACATCTAGGGGGTGATCCCCGGATGTGATTATAAGACATTCAAAGACCGCCCATACAACCTCTTTAATAAACACCTAAGTGATCCTTAAGACTACCAAAGATAAGAATAAATAACTTTAACTCAACAAGTAAACATTAATTACAAGAGACTCTAGAGGAACCATTCATGCATTTAAGAACTTCACATAAAGACTATCCTCTAAGACAACCCCCAAGTTACACTAGTGCATTGTGAAAGTAGCATCATATACTACTCTTTCCACTTACTGCTCCTTAGGAATCATCCTAGAATAGGAATATCACATTAATCATTTACATAGATTTCACTTACATTAGACATAACATCAACATACCTCATTAACATTAGACATATAATAAACATACGTCATTAACATTAGGCATAAAGTCAACTTACTTCATTAACCTTTACATGGTACTCCAATAGCTTCACCTATGCGGTCACATATTTAAGAGATAAGGAGATTGCTTCTAAGTAACCCATCACAAGTAACGAAAATCACACATCTCAAGATGTACATTGGATACAAAATCTCTACTCACGAAGAGTACCCACCCGTTTTTCCAATCCTCTCGGTGCTAAAACTAACTCCCCCAAGGAATCTTGAACATTCATTAAATATAGGTTAATGGATAACTATTTACTACTACATCTCAACTCTTGAAGAGTATGTATCCCTAGAGGTTACTTTTGAATACTGCATCTCAACTCAAGAAGAGTATACAACATCCAACTTATCTTTTGAAAGCTCTTCGAAATAGTGAGGTTGCTACTAAACACTTCATCTAAACTCATAAGTAGTGTCCACCCCAAAATCCCCATTTTTTATTCTTAAGAGTTCTTAGGATTAGTAGGGTTGATACTAGATACTATATATCTACTCACGAATAGTGTACACCCAAAAATTCCCTATTCATTTATTAAAGTCATATTGAGAAAACTTTTCAATAGACTCTCATTCATACAATTTCATTAACTTAATTTATTCATTCGTTCTAGGTGTGTGTATGAGTATATGTTAGGAAAACTTTCTCATTACCCTTCTCATTCATAACTTTGACATTCTAGACAAGATCATGCTATATTCAAAATAATTCACACATTCTCAACTTCATAAGAAATTACATGCATATTCATAAAATCTGACTTCACTTCAAGTTAAATGACTTCAAGGCCATAAATAAAATTCACATGTGTGTGTGTGTGTGTATATATATATATATATATATATATTATACATATATTTAACACCGCCATCGTAAATTTACCACACCTCTCAAGATTAATTCAACAAAAATTAGACAATATAGATCAACTTACCCTTTATTAAAGACTTTACCACCTTTTCTCAGCTATCCAATAACTCATCATAATAAGGCAATAATGGAGTACATAATCACAATACAACATAAGAGAAACTCAATTCTAACAATGTCTAATCATATTCATGAAATCCAATTCATAAGTCAAAATTTCAGATTTCGCATAGTTATGGGTTCATTGAGTTTTTCACAATAAAATTATAAACTAACATCGAAAGCATGATAATTCATATATATGAGCCGTCTCATGCAAGAAAACATTCTTAGAATTCAAACTAGAAGAATTTAGGATTTCGAAACCTTTTAAGAAAAGCCTTTGATTGGCTCCTTGAATAAGAGAAGAATCATGGAAGAAGTACCCTACCTTATATGAAGAATACCCATTATATTTGGTGAATAAACCACCTAAAATATTCAATACTAGATCTACATTGAGTTAAAACTTCTATGAAGGTTTGGGAGAAGTATTCTTGGGAGGGAGGGTAGGTTTTATATAGAAAAGTGAAGTCTAATTTAGGTCTTAGTATTTAAACACTATTAAAATATCAAAATAAACACATAATAACCATATATTATTTTAAAAGACTTGGGGTGAATTTACGAAATCACCCAAAGGTTGGACGAATTGCACGCAGTGTTGTAGGCTCTAAACGATAGATCCAAGCTACTAGACATCATTTGAACGATGGCATGTCCTGCTAGGTGTAATTTTGATCAGAGACTTAAATTGTGGGGACTATTTACCACAACTAAGTATGAATATACGCCCTCTAATGACGGTGCATCCTACAACTTAAGGAGCATCGATAGGGGTCATCATTTTGACAGATTTCAGCAACTTTCTTACCAAGGTTTGGGTCCTTCTCAAGGACCCTTAGATTGGCCCTTGGGGAGTCGTACCTAAAATTTTCAAACCTAACCATGTTCATCTTTGTTATAGGGTCCTCTCCTATCAATTTAGAAACTAAACAACAGATAAAACATGCAAAGGCGCACTAGAACATGCACAAGCATGTAGACGACTAGTTGTCAAACGTTTTCATCGTTCCTTGACTTTTGACTTCCAATGTCTTAAAACTAACCTATATTAATAATACTCAACATTTTAAAACTTATTAGATCTTGAAAGAAATGCCAAACTCTAGTTTGACCTATTTTATTTTGAGTGTCGTTACAATCACCCCCACTTAGGACAACATTCGTTCTGAATGACACTAACATTTTCAAGAACATCAAGGACTGAACTAGAAGCTGACAATAGATATCATCATGGACACAACATTCATAGTCAATGCTCCAAGCTTACAAGGAACTCCAACTTCATATATTTATCACTCTAAGAAACACAAGCAACTATGGAACTATTTCCAAAATTCGAACTGCATACATACCTCATCATTTTCATTTTATAATGGAGGAACTACCTTCTCCAGTTTGAGAAATCCCTAACATATCATTATAAATCTCAACAAGTGATAAGATTCAACCACATATTGACTCATAAACATAACATTTTTGCAGAAACTAATGTAATTATCATTACATGAACATTGATATAACAAATATAGATTAATTACAAACCTTCCCATGTAACTATGTTATTATCAAGAGCATGCAAAATATATTACCACATGAGGAACTCATAATAATAATGAGGACATGCAATCATACTCGAATGCAAGACTCCATAACAAAACCAAACTACTAAATTTTTTTGTCTCAATCTTCAATAATAGTAGAAGGAAAAGGAAAGGATATCAACCACCTTACTAATAAACTCATTCTCCCCTACTTAGGTAAACCCATCTAAGAACAAATCAAAACAACCATAATGAACTATAACTCACTAGGGATTTTATTCTGAATTAGCTCCTTTGATGGATTGGAGAGCATATAAATGATTCGTCTTTTGGGCATTAGGATCCGGACCATCATGAGGAGCTTGGCTGGTCTCCCCTCCCCCCCTTGCCTTTATAAGAACCCCAAAATTAAGTAGGTGAATCTACAGTCTAACATGTATTTCATGAGTTAGTAAGGTCTGAAAATGATGAATATAAGTGATAGATGACATCTTGAATATTTTGGAATAATTTGGAAGAGAAACATCCAAGACGTCCGAAAACTAGTCTATGTTGAGCTAGTGTGTCGTATAGTTTTGTAGTGGAGTTTTCGGGTATGATATGAGGGTGAAATTTGTATAGTCGGTTTCTATGCCTATACTGATATTTAATGTGTCAAAAAGTTTGAATAACACACCCTTGCGACCACCCTAAGGGTCCCCAAAGAGGACCCAAATGTTGGTCAAGAAAGTTGTCTGGCAGACAAGAAATGGAGGCTGTTATATGTCACGCAACCTTCATTAAAGGGTAATTTTTGCCTTACGTTGCACGGAAATCTCAAACCATTTTGTCTCAAATTAATTTAAATAACCAATATGTGGATATGACCCCGAGTCGCGCAGTGACTTCCCATATTTGGTCTTGTTGTTTTCAAGTCATATTAGAATTGGGTAAATTGCCAAATGAAACCGTTCGATCTTAGGAGAGTTAGGGTGAGAAAATAAGCAAGGACTTTCAAAAACACTTCTAGATAGGGGCCTTGCGTAGATCCCCTGCTTGAGCACCCCAAACCATTCTCTGTACTTCAGGGGTTGGCGCCTCTCGCCACCCGTAACCTTGGGTTGCCTTCCCATCCAGTTTGCCCTCGCTTGCTATGTTTAAGTTTATTTAAAGTGCACCTTCACTGCTTTTTGATTCTAACTACTCTAATCTACTTCTAAACACCTAAAATCATTCCTAACATTATCATAACCTTTAAATCATAACTCTAATTCAAGGTAGATCTGAGGGTTAAGTTTGAGAACTCTTTCACACATTCTAAGAAAGCCTTTGAGTCCTTTTGTGGAGTCTTCTACAATTTCTTGTAACTTATTTCAAGACTCGAGAAAGTGAGTATATGAAAATGAAGAGAATGTATTCATAAGTCTACCCTGTCTTCATGAGACCCTCCATGTTATGAACCAACACTATAGAATTCATAATTCATATTCAAGAGCGAGAGAGAGAGAGAGTGTGTGTTCTGAGTAGAGTTCAAGTAAGCTTTTGAGTTCAGTAGTGAATCCTTTAAGTTAAACCAATGGTTTGAACAAAGCTTTGAGGAAGTAAGTATCAGAATTCTAAGATTCGTATACAAGATTTTCTTATTGATATTATTACACTTGTGTCAAGTCGTTCATGCCCATAATAGCCGCATGAGTTCCAATTACTTGACTACCTTTGAGATGAATAGCTTTTTCAAATCCTAATTCTTGATTAATAAGTTTCTAAACCATTTGAGTTTATATTTCTAATCATTGGATAATACATGTTATCCATGGAGCCAGAGAGTCGAATTGTTTATGCACATAATTTTGAATGAACCCTATAAGTTGAACAATATTTAGATAAGAAGTGTCTTTGAGTCCTTGAGTTAAACTAGTTGATGCTCTAAGTAAATTAATGTCCTACACCGAGGGAAAGGTATATGATTGTCCTCCGCAATGTGAGGTAAAACATTAGATCATCATTTAGGCTCAAAATGGTGTTTTTCGGTTAGAGAATCTCCCACAGAAACTATATTACTTTCTTATACAAGTAAAGTTGAGTTTGTTATTGAATTATCTTTAATGAACTAAATTTTGCTTTTACTATTTTATAAAGCTTTCTATATATATCATGTATATTCTTTCTTTATATTGAGTTGAGTATCCAAAGTCAAATATCCTTTCTTTAAGTTGAGTTTCCGATCTTTGGTTGACTAGCAACTCCTTGAATATATAATCTTTGAGTTAAGTATCTTATTCTTGATTTGAGTTGACTTGAAAAGATGTAAGTATGTTTTCTTTTTATTAATTTAAATCCTATGTTTTATTCTTTAGATTTTCCCTTACATGCCTGTACATTCAACGTATTGAGCAAATTAGCCTGCATCTTCTCATGATGCAGACACAAATATTTAAGATCATCAAAAGGAGCTTTGTTGATACATCAAAGAGTTAGAGTTAGCTATGGTGAACTTCTTTTATTTTGGACGATTTCATTTACTTTTAAGTTTAGCCAGGATGTCGTGGGTCTTATCCCAACTTCCATCATTATCAGTTAGAGGTTTCATGGATAGTCAATTTAGTTAAGAAGTCTGTATTATTCATTTATTTTACTAAATGTTGTAAAGACCTAAGTTGCTTAATTCTTGTGAGTTGAATATATTAATTTGATTATACAAAATTTTTCATTTGACATAAAAGCATTGTAATTGTGTTTCATCATTCTTATTTTGTTTTAATTTTTTGCATGCTTAAGTTAGTATTCCTCTTGTAGTCATCCTGCATTAGGGCTTGGGGACCAGCAATGGTTCTTAATGGCCAGCCATGTCCAATGTGTAGATTCATATCGTGAAAAACCTGGTATCAGAGCAAAATATTTAAGTTTCCTAGGGTGTCCATGAAACGTGTAAGTGGGATCTTATTTTTAGTTGTGACGGCCCCATTTCTATGAATGAGGTAAAATAGGAAGTTAAGAAAAGTTTCCCTTATTTCATACTGTTAGTCAGTTGATAGATATACGTCAAGAGATCTTTTCTAACTCTTGCATTCTCAAATTCATCCGACTTTCCATCATACTAGAGGTGGTTGAAAAGCAGATTCAGTCCTTAGTGATTGATTTGTTCTTAGCAAGAATCTTGAGGAAGTCATGAGACGTCTGAGGAGCGTAAGAGACGTCCAAGAGTAAATTAAGTGTTCGCTTTATGTGGAATGCACCCATATTCATTTGAATCATGAATTTGAGATAAAAGTGATATTAACTCTTTCCTTAAGCCTTGTTTTAGTTGAGTTCCTTTTTAGGAAGTATGTTTAGTGCTTCGGTAATGATTTTCACCTGAAAAAGTAACATGAGTTATGAGATCATGAGCACTGGTACTAAAAGATCCACAGTTAAAGGAAAGTATGCAAAGGTATAGTAATCCTTGAAAGGGAGATATTGTTTTGAAGAAGCTATAATACTAGTTGTGCACATAATAATTTAATAATTAACAGGTTTCCCTTAGGGATAAACTAAGAAGTGGTGAGATGTGAAGATTCCATCGTAGGAGGTAAGCTTTATTGTAGCTCTTAAAAAGGTTATGATGATTTGTCATTGTGTTAGTAATGACCGAGTGTAAGTGGTTAATATATATAGAAGAGCTAGAGTATTCAAAATGTGGTAGATTAATCAAGCCTTATAAATTTTTCAAGCAGAACTTCATGGTATTCAAAGGATAATAAAGTTATTTGAGATATAATGTGTAGTAAGTGTGTAAATAGTACTTAAGTTGTGAGCATAATGTGATGGTAATTCGAGTATACAGAATGAGAGGTCAGGACTAACTAATTTTCATAAAGTCCTAGTGGGCATTTTTTCCAAATTGCCATATTAGTATTGAGGTATAGTTTAGTAAGCAAGCAATCATATTGATATTTGGTCTTAGTAATAAACATTAAGGTTGAATTTGTGGTGAGTGTCATGATCAAAGAAATTACTACATGAGAGTGATGGTGTTAGTCTTAAAATTTGATCTAGAAGTCTTGGCATAAAGTAGGTGAGAAATTGAGATGATTATCTACAATAGATATGAGTGGTACAAGTGAGAGGCCCTAACCTTTACTTAAGGGCAATGAAGTGTGACTACGTCACAAGAGTAAAAAGCGCATTACGAGAATGTACACCAAATAGATATGTGGAATAGGTCCATAAATTTTAAATTTTAGCTTGATACGTAAGTGGGAGATCATAAGATTAGAAAGCAAGGCAAGTAGTGAAAATGAGATATTAATGAAATCAAAAGTGTTCGGGGGGATACAATTTAGAGGACCTTTTAATAATGAAGTTATTAGATTACTAAGATTTAATGTGGTGGTAAAGAGTAATAGTTTGAGACGAGATTCCCTATAGAGAGGTCTAGAATAGAAACATAAAGATTTGAGTTAATCTCGAATATAGTTGTAAGACCCCAAAAACGACCTAGGTTAACTAGATCCTCACTTTTTGGTCTTAATGGTCTAAGAACCCAATGTATGTCTAATATATGGTATAGAGTAAGTAGCTAAAGTATTTAATGTGTTGGAAGTCAAACGTCAAGGGACGACTAAGACGTTCGACGACTAAGTCACCTATGTGCCTCATATGTGGTTGTATGTGTTTATGTTTTATTCATGAGGTTTTAAGGTCCTTAATTAAGTTATCATAGCATGTATATAAAGTGTGTCAAGTTTCATGTAGATTGGAGGTCAAACGTGCATGACATTCGAAAGATGTGTTGGAATGACCCTTTGTGTCTATGTGTGTTTCGTTGAGATTTACATTTTCGTTTTAATTGAAGTTCATGTGAGAGGTGTTAAGCTTATAGAATACCATATTTGGTTTGGAAACTTCTGGGAGAATTATACAGAAGGACCATCCAAGGGTCCTTGATGAAGGACCCAACCTGGTGTCAAAGCTTTCCCAGGCAGGCCCTAAATGACAGAGAAGTCGACCGCTCGTGGGCTATCGACGCCCCTTAGATGGGTGTCGTCTATAGGTACTTAGTCTGGGGGATATACAGGATCCATGAAAAGTCTCACGACCCACCAACAATTGCCAGCACGGCCCGTCAGTGGGCTAACACCCTGTCAATGGGTCGTTAGTGAGGTCTGTCTCTGTGCGCAAGTCTTCTGCCAAGTAAGGGGTGAATTGTAATTCACTACAATTTACCCAACTTCTAAATTGATGTATTTTCAGTTTATTAAGGGTATATTGGGTATTTAACAAGTATATAAGTGTTTAACACTTAGATATTTTATTCTTCCAAATCAAAACCCCGAAATCCCTTAGAATTCTCTCAAAATTTCCCTTAATTCTTCCAAATCAAAACACCAAAATCCCTTAGAATTCTCTCAAAGTCTGCATTATGTCCAAATCAAGAAACACCTTGGAGAAGACGTTTTGAGTGGAAATTCTTCATCAAAGTGAAGAATTATCATCCTTTAGGTATGGATATTGATCGTTGAAATTCTCTTCATCAAGGAGCCCCAATTCTCAAGATGTTTTCTATGTTTTCTAAAGTTGGATTGTCCAATTTTATGTTTCTACCTTGAGTTCTTTCATAAATTATTTATTATCATTGAATTATGATCTAATTAATATTTTATTGATTATTTCAATCTAAATTACCTATGAACCCATGAATTGGAAGAACCCTAGATTTTGACTATGTTTTGGGTTACTTGATATTCATCAAATGTTGATGAATTCTTATGTAGTTTCTTATGGGCATTATAATAATTTTATAATTATAGTAAATTTATATCTAGGTTGTGTAATATTGATGAAGTTACATTTAATTAACCTAGTTCAATGGTTATTGTAGTTTTTAGGTTAAATTGTTGGTTATGGCCTTAGGTAAGGGTCTTGTGTTACCGAATTGAGTAAGTTATCTTTGAATTGAAGTGTTGAGGATGATGTGGGGGTATAATGACCTATTTAACTTATTTTGATGTTTTTTATACTTGAATTCTATTGTTATTGGTATGGTTAACTTATGGTGGTGGTGTTATGTGCTTTACTAGCAATTGTCGTGGCCTTGTCGGCGTTACTTTATGCAATATCATAATCTTGGCTTTTTGAAAACTATTTGAAGTAATATGACTAATTGTGTAGTTTGATTATGGGAAGCATGATAATATCTATCTACATTACAAGTCATATATGTATTCTTCTATTCATGTTTTCTTAGGTGATCATGTTAGACTATGACTTTGATATTATGAGTATAGTGTTAGGGTTGAGTCTTGGTTATTGATACATGGATATATGAGTCTATGTGGAGTACATTTATGATGTAATGATAGTATGTAGGATGACTTGAAGATGCTATGTATTTTCCTATGGGATTCTAGAATGACTTGCATTATGAGTTAAAAGTGTAGTACATGATATCTTGTCTTGGTTAAGTTGTGTCACTTGATTGATGTATTATGATTATGAATAAGTGATGTGTTGATTTAGTGTGTTAGAAATCTTAGTCTTGAACGTATTAATGACATGTGACCTTAACTGATGTTATGAGAGTCTTTATGTGAAAACCATTACTTAAAGGTAATGTTAAGATTATTGAAGTTGTAAGCCGTAATGGTATCCTTCAAAGTAAATGAATTATGGACTTAAGGCTAGTTGGATGGAACGACATGTCACGACACAAACCGGGTTGCGACTGGCACCCAAACTTACCCTCCTATGTGAGCGAACCAACCAATCTAAACCTTAACATTTCAACGGATATCAACAGAAAGTAATGCGGAAGACTTAAACTCATTAATAAAATAATTCAGAACTATTATTATCATCCCCAAAATCTGGAAGTCATCATCACAAGAACATCTACAATCAAATCACTAAACTAAGAGTATTCTAAAAGCTAAAAAATACATAAGAAGCTAGTCCGTGCCGGAGGTTCAAGGCATCAAGACATGACGGAGGAGATCCAGTCCAAGCTAGAAGCGTTAGCTCACCCTGAAGATCCGGTGTGACGAAGACTGGCTTGAATTACTGTTGAGTCGAGGATGACGGCACGTTTGCTGCACTCCACAATTAAACAAGAAGAAAACAATAAAAGTAGGGGTCAGTACAAAACACGGGTACTGAGTAGATATCATCGGCCAACTCAAAATAGGGAACAGTATATATCAAGTATTATCATAAATAAACTATAAAACTCAACATGTAACAACAACAAGTACTATAATCATCAATAAGTACCATCAAATTCACACATGAGGACTCAAGCCCCAATACCATACTCATTTGGGAATCATGTTCGTTAGATTGAGTATATTAACATCTTTCAAGATTCATTATCTTTCCTCCTCTTGTGTCGGTTCGTGACACTCCGATCCCCTAATTCTATGTGTCGGAACGTGACACTCCGATCCCCTACATGTGTCGGAACGTGACACTCCGATCCCCTACATGTGTCGGAACGTGACACTCCGATCCCCTACATGTGTCGGAACGTGACACTCCGATCCCCTACATGTGTCGGAACGTGACACTCCGATCCACTAAATCTATGTGTCGGAACATGACACTCCGATCCACTAATATCATTCTGTAAATCATCAAGCCTTCTCTATACCAAGGCATCCTCAATCCCATTACATTAATTCATCAAGCCTTCTTCTATACCAAGACATCATCATTAATAATGTATATTAAAGCTTCTTTTCAAGATTTGGGATTCATTATTTTTGATCATGCTTATCTTATCACAATCACATAATCATATTCATGCAAACATACAATTAAGCATATAGAAGGGTTTACAATGCTACCAATACATATCATTCTCTATTAAGAGTTTACTATGAAAGCATGAAAACCATAACCTACCTCCACTGAAGAATTGAAATAAAGCAAGTTAATCTTCAAAGCTTGGTGTTTTCCTCCTCTTCTCGATCGTTTCTCTCTCTCCCTTCTTGTTCTTCCTATTTTCTTATTCAAACCCACTCTCTTTTACCCTAATTAGTATATAATTAAGAATAAAAGATGCCAATAATACCCCACTAATTAACTTAGGGTTACCTCTTTTAACCCTCAAGAATTTGAGTTATTAATATAAACCCATGAAGTCTATAATTAAGGAAAGAATAGTCCAAAAACGTCCCTTAAAACTTCACCAGAATTGCGACTCTGCCTGGGATTTGTGCAACCTGTGACGGGGCGTCGTGCCTGCGACGGTCCGTCCTGCAGGTCGTTGCAGAGTTCAGAGACCCAAATTTCCACCAAAGGTCTGTGACGGTCCATCACACCTGTGACTGTCCATCCTGCCATTCCGTCACAAAGTTCAGAGAGTTGATTTCCAGTACCCAATTTCAAATTTTCTAAGTATTTTGGGACGAGACCCCCTCGACGGTCCGTCGTGCCCATGACGTTCCGTCGTGGGGTCCGTCGCTTCTGCCAGTTTTTCCAGAATTGAAGTCTGTTGCTCAAAACGACTAAACGGGTCGTTACATTAGATACCAATTTACCCATCGTTCGTCCCCGAACGATCAAAAGAAGGAAAACAAGGGCGAAAAGGAGTACCTGAATCTATAAACAGGTGTGGGTATTTTTCTCGCATATCCGCCTCCTTTTCCCAAGTGGCTTCTTCAACCGGTCGATCCTTCCATTGCACCTTGATGGACGCAATCTCTCTTGACCTCAACTTGCGAACTTCTCTATCTAAAATAGCAATAGGCTCCTCCTCATAACACAAGTTCTCATCAAGTAAAACTGAATCCCAACGGATAATGTAATTTCCATCTCCATGATATCTTTTCAACATAGACACATGGAATACCGGATGTACTCCGGACAGCCCTGGGGGCAAGGCTAACTCATAAGCCACTTCCCTTACTCGCTTGAGTACTTCAAATGGTCCAATGTACCTTGGACTTAGTTTACCCCTTTTTCCAAACCGCATCACCCCTTTCATGGGCGAAACTTTCAACAAGACTTGTTCACCTTCCATGAACTCTAAGTCTCTAACCTTTCGATCTGCATATTCTTTTTTCCTACTTTGCCGCTAGAAGCTTTTCTTGAATGGACTTCACTTTTTCCATCGAATCCCTCAAAAGGTCAGTACCCCAAGGTCTAACCTCAAACGAATCAAACCAACCAATGGGAGACCTACATCTCCTACCATACAATGCTTCAAATGGGGCCATATCAATATTTGAGTGATAACTATTGTTGTATGAAAACTCCGCTAAGGGTAGGAAGCTATCCCAATGACCACCAAACTCTATCACACATGCACGAAGCATATCCTCCAACACTTGAATCGTCCTTTCAGACTGGCCATCGGTCTTAGGATGGAACGCAGTACTAAGGTCCAACCTAGTACCCAATTCCGCATGCAATGTTTTCCAAAACATAGAAGTAAACTGCGTACCTCTATCTGATATGATGGATAGTGGAACCCCATGCAATCGCACCACTTCCGAGATGTAATGTTTGGCTAATTTTTCTGCATTATAAGTCACCTTGACCGAAATGAAATGAGCAGATTTAGTTAACCTATCAACAATCACCCAAATGGAGTCATACTTACCCATTGTCTTCGGAAGACCAACCACAAAATCCATTGCAATTCTTTCCCACTTCCATTCTGGAATGGGAATTCTCTGAAGCGTTCCTCCGGGCCTTTGGTGTTCATACTTTACTTGTTGACAGTTTGGACATTTGGCAATAAAATCCACAATGTCACGCTTCATTCTACTCCACCAAAAGAGTTGCTTTAGGTCACGGTACATCTTGGTTGCGCCCGGATGTATAGAATACCTTGAACTATGAGCCTCTGTCAGAATAGTGTTGATCAAATCATCGACGCGGGGTACGCATACCCTTCCCTTGATTCTCAAAACACCTTCCTCATCGATTTGTGCTTCCTTAGCCTCCCCTCGCAATACTTTATCTTGAATTCTTCTTAGTTTCTAATCATCAAACTGTTTTCCCTTAATTTTGTCAAGAAAAGAAGTTCTTGACTCCACAGAAGCGAACAATCCTCCCTTCTCATTTACTTTTAATCTCATCAAGTCGTTAGCTAGAGTCTGAACCTCTCTAGCTAATGGGCGTCTAAAGGCTTGCAAGTGAGCTAGACTTCCCATGCTTCCCGCTTTTCTACTTAAAGCATCCGCCACAACATTCGCCTTCCCCGGATGATACAAAATGGTGATGTCGTAGTCCTTCAGTAGTTCCATCCATCTTCTCTGTCTCAAGTTCAAATCTTTCTGAGTAAAGACATACTGAAGGCTACGATGATCCGTGTAGACCTCACACTTAACCCCATATAAATAGTGTCTCCATTGCTTTAATGCAAACACTACCGCAACCAATTCCAAATCGTGAGTTGGGTAGTTATGTTCATGCACTTTTAATTGCCTCGAAGCATAAGCAATCACACTCTTCTCTTGCATTAGTACTGCACCCAAACCCGAATAGGATGCATCACAGTAAACAATGAAGTTCTTACCCTCTACTGGTAAGGTAAGGATAGGTGCGGTAGTCAACAAAGTCTTGAGCTTCTAAAAGCTTTCCTCACATTCGTCCGACCATACAAATGGAACATTCTGCTTAGTCAAGTTCGTCAATTGGGAAGCAATAGAAGAGAATCCCTTGACAAATCGACGGTAGTAACTAGCTAACCCAACAAAGCTCCTTATTTCTGACACATTAGTGGGTCTTACCCAATTCTTCACTGTCTCAATCTTAGAAGGATCCACCATCACCCCATCCTTAGAAACCACATGCCCCAAGAAGGACACCGCATCTAGCCAAAACTCACACTTAGAGAACTTGGCATAAAGCTTTTTCTCCCTCAACATTTCCAATACCATTCTCAAATGCTCTTCATGTTCCTTCTTGCTCTTTGAGTATACCAATATATCATCAGTAAATACGATCATGAAGAGGTCCAAATATGGCTTAAAAATCTCGTTCATCAAGCTCATGAACGCAACAGGGGCATTCATAAGACCAAAGGACATCACTACAAATTCGTAATAACCATACCTCGTTCGAAAAGCAGTCTTTGGCACATCCGTTGTCCGTATTTTCAATTGATGATAACCGGATCTCAAGTCAATCTTAGAGAAGTCACAAGCACCTTGTAACTGATCGAACAAATCATCAATGCGGGGAAGAGGATACTTGTTCTTTATGGTTACCTTGTTAAGTTGTCTGTAGTCTATACACATTCGAAAACTCCCATCCTTCTTCTTTACAAACAAAACCGGAGCACCCCAAGGAGATGCACTTGGTCTAATGAAGCCTTTGTTCAATAACTCTTGAAGTTGTACTTTTAACTCTCTTAACTCCGCGGGAGCCATTCTATAAGGGGGTATAGAAATGGGGCGAGTACCGGGTTCAAGATCAATAGAGAAGTCAATATCCCTATCCGGTGGCATACCAGGAAGATCTGCAGGGAACACATCCAGAAACTCACGAACTACTGAAACCGACTCAATCGTAGGTACTTGGGTAGTGTCATCCTTGAGATGTGCCAAGAAAGCTAAACACCCTTTACTAATCATTTTCCTAGCACAAAGAAAGGAGACGATGCGGACCGGATTGGGAGTGTAGTCACCCTCCCACACTAACGGGTCTGTCCCAGGCTTGGCTAACGTCACCATTTTAGCATTACAATCCAAGATCGCAAATTGCGGAGAAAGCCAAGTCATACCCAGAATTACATAAAAATCATCCATTTCTAAGATAACCAAATCTACATAAGTGTTGCTCCCCACAAAGTTCACCAAACAAGACCTATATACCTTTTCAACTACCACAGACTCACCCACCGGAGTAGAAACACGAATAGGAATATCAAGAAATTCACAATGTAAATTTAGACCATTAGCAAATGAGTAAGATACATAAGAAAACGTGGATCCAGGATCAAACAATACAGAAGCCATGCAATCACAAACCAGAAGATTACCTGTGATGACACCATCAGATGCCTCCGCTTCAGACCACTCAGGGAAAGCGTAACAATGGGCCCTATCGTTCGTCGGTCCGTTGCCCCTACCATGTTGTGATGTAGTGGCTCCAGTTTGCCCATCACCTCGGCCGTTTTGGTGACCACCATTACCTCGACCACCACGTCCTCCAGAATAATGGCCTCTACCATGACCACCTCTACCTCTAGCTATTGGGGGTCTATAACTTTGTCTGGGACAATTTTTCCTAATATGTACAATCTCCCCACATCCATAACATTTTCTGGAGTCAATCCTAGGCCCCTCGGAGAAGTGTTGACCGGTCTAAGGTGGTCCCCCAACTACAGTCTGTAGTGAAGACTGAATTGGTCGGACTGAGTAACTTCCCGAACCCTGTCCTCTAGTGTAAGAACCATTAAACACACCTCCCTTTCGAGGCCTTTTTGATGTCGATGTTGGGGTGAAGTCGTCTGGCTTCACTCCTTCCACTTCTATCACAAAGTCTACCACTTCTTGGAAGGATTTTGCCGTTGCCGCTACCTGTAAGGCCGAAATCCGCAATTCTGACCTAAACCCCTTCACAAACCGGTGAATCCGCTCTTGAGGACTGAAACAGAGTTGAGTGGCATATCTGGATAGTGCACAGAACATAGCCTATCTTGTGTAGTAGCTCGTGACAGTCAACCAGAAAATCATAAGCATCCTCCGATTCAGCACTCTTGAAGATCGGAGGTTTCAATTTCAAGAACTTACTGAATAGTTCATGCTGATCACTTGTCATTATAGGCCCAGTAGTCAGACGTGGAAACGTGCCTATTTCCAATGGAACATCCATGCGGGGAGCCATAGTAGCCGCATGTTGTACATCTGAAACCGGAGGTGTTGGCGCAGAAAACACTGGAGGTGCCTGACCCTGATCAGATAACCCGCTAAGATAAGCCAGAACCTGATTGATCATCTCTGGGGTAGGTTGGGGTGGCATTTCCTCATTTTGCACTTGTTCAGTTTCCCCATCCTGCCCTTCTCTTATTACTTCCTCGGTCGGTGGAGGATTCACTGCCCTAGTATCAGATGGGCTAGGTGCTTGTCCTCTCCCTTTAGAGGACGTCCTCCCACGACCTCTTCCACGGCCCCTTGCCGTTGTTCTTCCTCGAGCCACAGCCCCAGTGGCTGGCTCAATTGTTTCTTGTCTGGCCGATGTTGGTGTTGGCGTAGTCGTTGCTCTAGTTCTAACCATCTGCGAAAGAGAGTGAAGATGGTCAGATACCAATTCGTATCGCCTAGATACGAATTGGACTCATGTACTAGCACGAAAGAAAGAATGAAAGAGTGAAATTTTTCCTAAAGTCTTATGGCCTCTCAAGGGAAAGTAAAGGTGTCCCCCTACCTCTTTTAACCCTATAGAATTTGAGTTATTAATATAAACCCACGAAGTCTATAATTAAGGAAAGAATAGTCCAAAAACGTCCCTAAAAACTTCACATGAAATCCGACTCTTCCTGGGATTTGCGCAACCTGTGACGGGCCGTCGTGCCTGCGACGGTCCGTCCTGCAGGTCGTTGCAGAGTTCAGAGACCCAAATTTCCACCAAGGGTCTGTGACGGTCCGTCACACCTGTGACGGTCCGTCCTGCCATTCCGTCACAAAGTTCAGAGAGTTGATTTCAAGAACCCAATTTCAGATTTTCTAAGTATTTTTGGACGAGACCCCCTCGACGGTCCGTCGTGCCCATGACGTTCCATCATGGGGTCCGTCGCTTCTGCCAGTTTTTCCAGAATTGAAGTCTGTTGCTCAAAACGACTAAACTGGTCGTTACACGACATCTCATATTAATCATTAGGAAAGTCGTCACGAGCTTCTTGTCTCCATTGTGAGGTAGCCCTAGTGGACCTTTCCTTGATAGGATATATGTGATTGAGTTATGAACTTTTTATGGAACCGTTTCATGTGAACCTAATGTATGAATTAATCTATGAGAAAGAATTCTAACATTAAGTTAGTATGGTAAGGGAAGTAGTACTAGTTAATGTATGAGACTAGAATACAACGAAGCCTTTTATATTCCCTAACCAGGTCCATATATAGTTCATAACTCAATCACATATATCCTACCAAGGAAAGGTCCACTAGGGCTACCTCACAATGGAGACAAGAAGCTCGTGACGACTTTCCTAATGATTAATATGAGATGTCGTGTAACGACCCGTTTAGTCGTTTTGAGCAACAGACTTCAATTCTGGAAAAACTGGCAGAAGCGACGGACCCCACGACGGAACGTCATGGGCACGACGGACCGTCGAGGGGTTCTCGTCCCAAAATACTTAGAAAATCTGAAATTGGGTACTGGAAATCAACTCTCTGAACTTTGTGACGGAATGGCAGGACGGACCGTCACAGGTGTGACGGACCGTCACAGACCCTTGGTGGAAATTTGGGTCTCTGAACTCTGTGACGACCTGCAGGACGGACCATCGCAGGCACGACGGCCCGTCACAGGTTGCACAAATCCCAGGCGGAGTTGGATTTCTGGTGAAGTTTTAAGGGACGTTTTTGGACTATTCTTTCCTTAATTATAGACTTCGTGGGTTTATATTAATAACTCAAATTCTTGAGGGTTAAAAGAGGTAACCCTAAGTTAATTTGTGGGGTATTATTGCCATCTTTTATTCTTAATTATATATTTGAATAAGAAAATAGAAAGAACAAGAAGGGAGAGAGAGAAACGATCGAGAAGAGGAGGAAAACACCAAGCTTTGAGGATTAACTTGCTTGATTTCAATTCTTCGGTGGAGGTAGGTTATGGTTTTCATGCTTTCATAGTAAACTCTTAATAGAGAATGATATGTATTGGTAGCATTGTAAACCCTACTATATGCTTAATTGTATGTTTGCATGAATATGATTATGTGATTGTGATAAGATAAGCATGATCAAAAATATTGAATCCCAAATCTTGAAAAGAAGCTTTAATATACATTATTAATGATGATGCCTTCGTATAGAAGAAGGCTTGATGAATTAAATTAATGGGATTGAGGATGCCTTTGTATAGAGAAGGCTTGATGATTTACAGAATGATATTAGTGGATCGTAGTGTCACGTTCCGACACATAGATTTAGTGGATTGGAGTGTCACGTTCCGACACATGTTGGGGATCGCAGTGTCACGTTCCGACACATGCAGGGGATCGGAGTGTCACGTTCCGACACTTGTAGGGGATCGGAGTGTCACGTTCCGACACATGTAGGGGATCGGAGTGTCACGTTCCGACACATAGAATTAGGGGATCGGAGTGTCACGAACCGACACAAGAGGAGGAAAGATAATGAATCTTGAAAGATGTTAATATACTCAATCTAACGAACATGATTCCCAAATGAGTATGGTATTGGGGCTTGAGTCCTCATTTGTGAATTTGATGGTACTTATTGATGATTATAGTACTTGTTGTTGTTACATGTTGAGTTTTATAGTTGATTTATGATAATACTTGATATATACTGTTCCCTATTTTGAGTTGGCCAATGATATCTACTCAGTACCCGTGTTTTGTACTGACCCCTACTTTTATTGTTTTCTTCTTGTTTAATTGTGGAGTGCAGCAAACGTGCCATCATCCTCGACTCAACAGTAATTCAAGCAAGACTTCGTCACACCGGATCTTCAGGGTGAGCTAACGCTTCTAGCTTGGACTGGATCTCCTCTGTCATGTCTTGATGCCTTGAACCTCCGGCACGGACTAACTTCTTATGTATTTTTTAGCTTTTAGAATACTCTTAGTTTAGTCATTTGATTGTAGATGTTCTTGTGATGATGACTTCCAGATTTTGGGGATGATAATAATAGTTCCGAATTGTTTTATTAATGAGTTTAAGTCTTCCGCATTACTTTCTGTTGATATCCGTTGAAATGTTAAGGTTTAGATTTGTTGGTTCACTCACATAGGAGGGTAAGTGTGGGTGCCAGTCGCAACCCGGTTTGGGTCGTAACAAACTTGGTATCAGAGCATTAGGTTCGTTGGTCTCATCACACAAGAACAGGTCTAGTAGAGTCTTAAGGAACGGTAGGGGGACGCCTTTACTTTCCCTTGAGAGGCTATAAGACTTTAGGAAAAATTTCACTCTTTCATTCTTTCTTTCGTGCTACTACTTGAGTCCAATTGGTATCTAGGCGATACGAATTGGTATCTGACCATCTTCACTCTCTTTCGCAGATGGTTAGAACTAGAACAACGACTACGCCAACACCAACATCGGCCAGACAAGAAACAATTGAGCCAGCCACTGGGCTGTGGCTCGAGGAAGAACAGCGGCAAGGGGCCGTGGAAGAGGTCGTGGGAGGACGTCCTCTAGAGGGAGAGGACAAGCACCTAGCCCATCTGATACTAGGGCAGTGACTCCTCCACCGACCGAGGAAGTAATAAGAGAAGGGGAGGATGGGGAAACTGAACAAGTGCAAAATGAGGAAATGCCACCCCAACCTACCCCATAGATGATCAATCAGGTTCTGGCTGATCTTAGCGGGTTATCTGATCAGGGTCAGGCACCTCCAGTGTTTTCTGCACCAACATCTCCGGTTTCAGAAGTACAACATGCGGCTACTATGGCTCCCTGCATGGATGTTCCATTGGAAATAGGCACGTTTCCACGTCTGACTACTGGGCCTATAATGACAAGTGACCAGCATGAACTATTCAGTAAGTTCTTGAAATTGAAACCTCCGATCTTCAAGGGTGCTGAATCGGAGGATGCTTATGATTTTCTGGTTGACTGTCATGAGCTACTACACAAGATGGGTATAGTCGAACGGTTTGGTGTTGAGTTTGTGAGTTATCAGTTTCAAGGGAACGCCAAAATGTGGTGGTGGTCACATATTGAGTGTCAACCAATAGAGGCACCACCTATGACTTGGGCCTCGTTCTCTAGCTTGTTTATGGAGAAGTATATCCCCCGGACTTTGAGGGATAGGAAAAGGGATGAGTTCCTGAGCCTAGAGCAAGGTAGGATGTCGGTTAATGCTTATGAGGCTATGTTCTGTGCACTATCCAGATATGCCACTCAACTCTGTTTCAGTCCTCAAGAGCGGATTCGCCGGTTTGTGAAGGGGTTTAGGTCAGAATTGCGGATTTCGGCCTTACAGGTAGCGGCAACGGCAAAATCCTTCCAAGAAGTGGTAGACTTTGTGATAGAAGTGGAAGGAGTGAAGCCAGACGACTTCACCCCAACATCGACATCAAAAAGGCCTCGAAAGGGAGGTGAGTTTAATGGTTCTTACACTAGAGGACAGGATTCGGGAAGTTACTCAGTCCGACCAATTCAGTCTTCACTACAGACTGTAGTTGGGGGACAACCTGAGACCGGTCAACACTTCTCCGAGGGGCCTAGGATTGACTCCAGAGAATGTTATGGATGTGAAGAGATTGGACATATTAGGAAAAATTGTCCCAGACAAAGTTATAGACCCCCAATAGCTAGAGGTAGAGGTGGTCATGGTAGAGGCCGTTATTCTGGAGGACGTGGTGGTCGAGGTAATGGTGGTCACCAAAACGGCCGAGGTGATGGGCAAACTGGAGCCACTACATCACAACATGGTAGGGGCAACAGACCGACGAACGATAGGGCCCTTTGTTACGCTTTCCCTGGGCGGTCTGAAGCGGAGGCATCTGATGCTGTCATCACAGGTAATCTTCTGGTTTGTGATTGCATGGCTTCTGTATTGTTTGATCCTGGATCCACGTTTTCTTATGTATCTTACTCATTTGCTAATGGTCTAAATTTACATTGTGAATTTCTTGATATGCCTATTCGTGTTTCTACTCCGGTGGGTGAGTCTGTGGTAGTTGAAAAGGTATATAGGTCTTGTTTGGTGAACTTTGTGGGGAGCAACACTTATGTAGATTTGGTTATCTTAGAAATGGATTATTTTGATGTAATTCTGGGTATGACTTGGCTTTATCCGCAATTTGCGATCTTGGATTGTAATGCTAAAACGGTGACGTTAGCCAAGCCTGGGACAGACCCGTTAGTGTGGGAGGGTGACTACACTCCCAATCCGGTCCGCATCGTCTCCTTTCTTTGTGCTAGGAAAATGATTAGTAAAGGGTGTTTAGCTTTCTTGGCACATCTCAAGGATGACACTACCCAAGTACCTACGATTGAGTCTGTTTCAGTAGTTCGTGAGTTTCTGGATGTGTTCCCTGCAGATCTTCCTTGTATGCCACCGGATAGGGATATTGACTTCTGTATTGATCTTGAACCCGGTACTCGCCCCATTTCTATACCCCCTTATAGAATGGCTTCCGCGGAGTTAAGAGAGTTAAAAGTACAACTTCAAGAGTTATTGAACAAAGGCTTCATTAGACTAAGTGCATCTCCTTGGGGTGCTCCGGTTTTGTTTGTAAAGAAGAAGGATGGGAGTTTTCGAATGTGTATAGACTACAGACAACTAAACAAGGTAACCATAAAGAACAAGTATCCTCTTCTCCGCATTGATGATTTGTTCGATCAGTTACAAGGTGCTTGTGTCTTCTCTAAGATTGACTTGAGATCCGGTTATCATCAATTGAAAATACGGGCAACGGATGTGCCAAAGACTGCTTTTCGAACGATGTATGGGCATTACGAATTTGTAGTGATGTCCTTTGGTCTTACGAATGCCCCTGCTGCGTTCATGAGCTTGATGAACGGGATTTTTAAGCCATATTTGGACCTCTTCGTGATCGTATTTATTGATGATATATTGGTATACTCAAAGAGCAAGAAGGAACATGAAGAGCATTTGAGAATTGTATTGGAAATGTTGAGGGAGAAAAAGCTTTATGCCAAGTTCTCTAAGTGTGAGTTTTGGCTAGATGCGGTGTCCTTCTTGGGGCACGTGGTTTCTAAGGATGGGGTTATGGTGGATCCTTCTAAGATTGAGACAGTGAAGAATTGGGTAAGACCCACTAATGTGTCAGAAATAAGGAGCTTTGTTGGGTTAGCTAGTTACTACCGTCGATTTGTCAAGGGATTCTCTTCTATTGCTTCCCAATTGACGAACTTGACTAAGAAGAATGTTCCATTTGTATGGTCGGACGAATGTGAGGAAAGCTTTCAGAAGCTCAAGACTTTGTTGACTACCGCACCTATCCTTACCTTACCAGTAGAGGGTAAGAACTTCATTGTTTACTGTGATGCATCCTATTCGGGTTTGGGTGCAGTACTAATGCAAGAGAAGAGTGTGATTGCTTATGCTTCGAGGCAATTAAAAGTGCATGAACGTAACTACCCAACTCACGATTTGGAATTGGCTGCGGTAGTGTTTGCATTAAAGCAATGGAGACACTATTTATATGGGGTTAAGTGTGAGGTCTACACGGATCATCGTAGCCTTTAGTATGTCTTTACTCAGAAAGATTTGAACTTGAGACAGAGAAGATGGATGGAACTACTGAAGGACTACGACATCACCATTTTGTATCATCCGGGGAAGGCGAATGTTGTGGCAGATGCTTTAAGTAGAAAAGCGGGAAGCATGGGAAGTCTAGCTCACTTGCAAGCCTCTAGACGCCTATTTGCTAGAGAGGTTCAGACTCTAGCTAACGACTTGATGAGATTAGAAGTAAATGAGAAGGGAGGATTGTTGGCTTCTGTGGAGTCAAGATCTTCTTTTCTTGACAAAATTAAGGGAAAACAGTTTGATGATGAGAAACTAAGAGGAATTCAAGATAAAGTATTGCGAGGGGAGGCTAAGGAAGCACAAATCGATGAGGAAGGTGTTTTGAGAATCAAGGGAAGGGTATGCGTACCCCGCGTCGATGATTTGATCAACACTATTCTGACAGAGGCTCATAGTTCAAGGTATTCTATACATCCGGGCGCAACCAAGATGTACCGTGACCTAAAGCAACACTTTTGGTGGAGTAGAATGAAGCGTGACATTGTGGATTTTATTGCCAAATGTCCAAACTGTCAACAAGTAAAGTATGAACACCAAAGGCCCGGAGGAACGCTTCAGAGAATGCCCATTCAAGAATGGAAGTGGGAAAGAATTGCAATGGATTTTGTGGTTGGTCTTCCGAAGACAATGGGTAAGTATGACTCCATTTGGGTGATTGTTGATAGGTTAACTAAATCTGCTCATTTCATTCCGGTCAAGGTGACTTATAATGCAGAAAAATTAGCCAAACTTTACATATCGGAAGTGGTGCGATTGCATGGGGTTCCACTATCCATCATATCAGATAGAGGTACGCAGTTTACTTCTAAGTTTTGGAAAACATTGCATGCGGAATGGGGTACTAGGTTGGACCTTAGTACTGCGTTCCATCCTCAGACCGATGGCCAGTCTGAAAGGACGATTCAAGTGTTGGAGGATATGCTTCGTGCATGTGTGATAGAGTTTGGTGGTCATTGGGATAGCTTCCTACCCTTAGCGGAGTTTTCATACATAAATAGTTATCACTCAAGTATTGATATGGCCCCATTTGAAGCATTGTATGGTAGGAGATGTAGGTCTCCCATTGGTTGGTTTGATTCATTCGAGGTTAGACCTTGGGGTACTGACCTTTTGAGGGATTCGATGGAAAAAGTGAAGTCCATTCCAGAAAAGCTTCTAGCAGCGCAAAGTAGGCAAAAAGAATATGCAGATCGAAAGGTTAGAGACTTAGAGTTCATGGAATGTGAACAAGTCTTGTTGAAAGTTTCGCCCATGAAAGGGGTGATGCGGTTTGGAAAAAGGGGTAAACTAAGTCCAAGGTACATTGGACCATTTGAAGTACTCAAGCGAGTAGGGGAAGTGGCTTATGAGTTAGCCTTGCCCCAAGGGCTGTCCGAAGTACATCCGGTATTCCATGTGTCGATGTTGAAAAGATATCATGGAGATGGAAATTACATTATCCGTTGGGATTCAGTTTTACTTGATGAGAACTTGTCTTATGAGGAGGAGCCTGTTGCTATTTTTGATAGAGAAGTTCGCAAGTTGAGGTCAAGAGAGATTGCGTCCATCAAGGTGCAATGGAAGGATCGACCGGTTGAAGAAGCCACTTGGGAGAAGGAGGCGGATATGCGAGAAAAATACCCACACCTGTTTACAGATTCAGGTACTCCTTTTGGCCCTTGTTTTCCTTCTTTTGATCGTTTGGGGAAGAACGATGGGTAAATTGGTATCTAATGTAACGACCCGTTTAGTCGTTTTGAGCAACAGACTTCAATTCTGGAAAAACTGGCAGAAGCGACGGACCCCACGATGGAACGTCATGGGCACGACGGACCGTCGAGGGGGTCTCATCCAAAAATACTTAGAAAATCTGAAATTGGGTACTGGAAATCAACTCTCTGAACTTTGTGACGGAATGGCAGGATGGACCGTCACAGACCCTTGGTGGAAATTTGGGTCTCTGAACTCTGTGACGACCTGCAGGACGGACCGTCGCAGGCACGACGGCCCGTCACAGGTTGCGCAAATCCCAGGCAGAGTCGGATTTCTGGTGAAGTTCTAAGGGACGTTTTTGGACTATTCTTTCCTTAATTATAGACTTCGTGGGTTTATATTAATAACTCAAATTCTTGAGGGTTAAAAGAGGTAACCCTAAGTTAATTAGTGGGGTGTTATTGCCATCTTTTATTCTTAATTATATACTAATTAGGGTAAAAGAGAGAGGGTTTGAATAAGAAAATAGAAAAAATAAGAAGGGAGAGAGAGAAACGATCGAGAAGAGGAGGAAAACACCAAGCTTTGAGGATTAACTTGCTTGATTTCAATTCTTCGGTGGAGGTAGGTTATGGTTTTCATGCTTTCATAGTAAACTCTTAATAGAGAATGATATGTATTGGTAGCATTGTAAACCCTACTATATGCTTAATTGTATGTTTGCATGAATATGATTATGTGATTGTGATAAGATAGGCATGATCAAAAATATTGAATCCCAAATCTTGAAAAGAAGCTTTAATATACATTATTAATGATGATGCCTTGGTATAGAAGAAGGCTTGATGAATTAAAGTAATGGAATTGAGGATGCCTTGGTATAGAGAAGGCTTGATGATTTACAGAATGATATTAGTGGATCGGAGTGTCACGTTCCGACACATAGATTTAGTGGATCGGAGTGTCACGTTCCGACACATGTAGGGGATCGGAGTGTCACATTCCGACACATCTAGGGGATCGGAGTGTCACTTTCCGACACATAGAATTAGGGGATCAGATTGTCATGAACCGACACAAGAGGAGGAAAGGTAATGAATCTTGAAAGATATTAATATACTCAATCTAATGAACATGATTCCCAAATAAGTATGGTATTGGGGCTTGAGTCCTCATGTGTGAATTTGATGGTACTTATTGATGATTATAGTACTTGTTGTTGTTACATGTTGAGTTTTATAGTTGATTTATGATAATACTTGATATATACTATTCCCTATTTTGAGTTGGCCGATGATATCTACTCAGTACCCGTGTTTTGTAGTGACCCCTACTTTTATTGTTTTCTTCTTGTTTAATTGTGGAGTGCAGCAAACGTGCCGTCATCCTCGACTCAACAGTAATTCAAGCCAGTCTTCGTCACACCGGATCTTCAGGGTGAGCTAACGCTTCTAGCTTGGACTGGATCTCCTCCGTCATGTCTTGATGCCTTGAACCTCCGGCACGGACTAGCTTCTTATGTATTTTTTAGCTTTTAGAATACTCTTAGTTTAGTCATTTGATTGTAGATGTTCTTGTGATGATGACTTCCAGATTTTGGGGATGATAATAATAGTTATGAATTGTTTTATTAATGAGTTTAAGTCTTCCGCATTACTTTCTGTTGATATCCGTTGAAATGTTAAGGTTTACATTGGTTGGTTCGCTCACATAGGAGGGTAAGTGTGGGTGCCAGTCGCAACCCGGTTTGGGTCGAAGCAAGTAAGGTAGGTTCACTATTATACTCATGAAATTGGAGACTATAATGCAATGTGCATAAAGCGGGTCCCAAAAACATGTCCTAGTTCTTGATCTATGTTTTCCAATAAGAATACTAGCTAGTGGATCCACCTAGAATATTATTTTCATGTTTTTGTACTATCTTGTCACGTAGTCCACCTTCTTGGAAAGTAGTAATGGCAACTGTTCTCGAAAGTAAAATTATGTAAATAATTGAACACTAAATAGGGTTACTTCAAGGGTTGACTTAGTCTAGGTAGGGGTATGGGACTCTACATACACATTACACTAGTTGGCTTTGAGGGAAGTCCTAGAAGGTTGTTCTTATATTATATAATGTAAATGTTATGTATATGTTGACTTTACATATTAATGATCCTATATGATGTTAGTTTCATTTATGATCATGATAATGGTCTAAATTTCTAAATATGATAATGACTACTCTTGATGCTATGTTATATGAAGTCAAACAATACCTGTGACCTTTTGTTTGGCTTACTTGGTTTAGTATGGTTATGAGGGTTTGTTTGGTCATCATTATATTTTTTGGCCACGTCCCTTTCCGCTCTAAAGAAGAAGGTTATTGTACATGTTTATTTGATATTTGGTTATGATTAATGGTCATATATGTTGTAACATTATGCACTCTTACATGTGCTTTGTTGTTATAAAATGATGTTAGAGTTGTTTTGGTTATTTAGTCAAGAATGTTATCATACATGTAGACTTTATTATACTTCATGATGTTGGTCTTGTGTTGTACATTTTTTTATATTAAGTTATATTGATAATGAACACGACTTATTCTATTGTGAACCTTATGTTGTATATGCTCTCTTGTCTGTAAGCTAAAGGATTCCAAATGACTTAGCATGTTTTCTTAAGAAAATTCCCCTTTCTCATGCATTAAGTTAAATGTTTTATCTGCATGTTTCTATACTTAGTACAAGTGTGTACTAACCGCTATTTCTATGTTTCTATAATTATGTAGGTTCTGGGCATGAATCTTGTAAAGTGCAATTGAAGATAACTTGGATTCTTATTATACATGTTTGGCAGGTCCTCACTTTTTGAGGACGATTCCACTATGTACCTATTGGATGTTTTTTTAGTCTTTCTAAAGACTAAAAAATGTAATAAATCTCAATCGAGCCTAACACATGTGTTATGAGGTTTTAACATCCTATATTTGCCAATTGTGGAGTTTAGAGGAAGTTGATATAGTGTGAGAGAGTTTGGAGGTAAAATGTCCAAGAACGTCCAGTGATGTTTGAAAGTTAGCCTTAGGCGTACTTGTGTATTCTAAGTTAGTGTCGATGCCCCGCGATTGAGAGCCATAGGTCAATACTCAGACTTTTTAGCTAGAGACCCTTTAGCCTTGTCTCTGACCAAGACGATGGGTTGCTACCATGGCCCGTCGTTTGTTCGATGCCCCGTAGTTTGCACCATCGATGCAGACTTGTATATTCTCGCAACTCACTCTTAAATGAATGGGTGACTTGAAATTCACCCCACAACCAAATAATTACATGGGATGTTATTTTTGGTAGTTTTAGGAATTATATGAATATTTAAATAATGAAAGGCCAACCTAGACTCTAGACTCCGAAATCAAAACATCTCTCTAACATTAGAACTCTCAAGAACAACATTGAAGAGAAGAAGAATTCGGGGAAACATCTTAGAATAATTCACCATGTTTTAATTCTAGGATTAATTCTATAATGAAAGTTATATGAAGCCCATGGATAATTCCTTTCATGGAGTCCCCCTAGTTCCCCCTTCAATAGTGAATCAAAAGAACCCTATTCAAGATAGGGTTGTGATTGCATTGTGTGTAAGGCTTGATTGTGATCCTAATCTAGTGGGCAGCATTCAATAATGTTTATGTGAATATTATACGTTGTTTTTATGATGATTTCATGGTGAGTTATTGTAATAGAACTTGAAGGTGATCATAGTGATTTTAGGCCATTAGAGGCTAGATAAAGTTTTACGATGATCTTCTTAACTCTATTGTATTATGTGTTATTTGATCATAATTAATCACCTAGATATGATCTAAACTAGGTCAAATTGAATAAGAATAATCTTGACCTAGAAAGTTCAAAATGCACGTATGTGATCATGTATGACTAGAGTCGCCTTCTAATGATCTAATTGATAGATGAACATGAAATTGATTATGAATCTTGAATAACTATAAGTAGTAGTTGTTTCATGTTTTTATGGACATTGTAGGAAGATCTTTGGGGGTAAAATCATGATGAGGATGATCATGGTGATGTTTTCTTTCTCTTCTACACCTAGACATGAACATGATTAGGAGAAGCAAGTTCTCACAAATAGATGAACACCGGTTGAATTAAGAACCTAAAATGGATCAATGCATGGTAGGCTATGATTATATTGAAGATGAGTTATGTGGTCCCTTCTGTTGTAGTAGGCTTTGTGAGACTAAATATAGGACAGGTTAGCTTGAGATGTTGATTCTTATGGAATCTTAGGTTGGACTACTCATGTTCAACTTGGTCATGTGTTTCAAGGATGCTTGATTATGGTAGTTTGGGAATGGTGGTTCTCAAGTTATCTTGGTATGGAGGAAACAAGCTCTCCCATGATTACCTTTGTCTTTTGTTGTAAGGATACTTGATCATGTTAGCTTGACATGTATTCGCCAAAACCATTTCATGATAGCTTTAGTAGAAAGTCCTATACTCTCCTAATGGTATTTTAATTTGCATATAAGGTTTATTTCATGGAATATATTGAGATTAGTTTCTCATGGTATTTTATGGTAGATGATTCATGCTCCCCTATGATTAGGTTGCAACTACATGATTGGTTGCATGGTGATTAGGATGATGTATCCTTCCTTTAGTAGCTTGGTTAGTATGATGAGATGTTTGCCATGGTAATAAGCGTATTATGGTAGTATGTTGAGATTAATAGACAAGGTTATAACATAACTTATCTTGTATTAGATGAGTCACGAGAAGTACTTTGCATAAATAATAGTATGGTATGTCATCTATACATGGCACAAGTATTACTTGAAGTTACCTATGACATGAATCCTACATGATATATATTTATGTTTGATAGTTCTATAGTTTCCTCTTATGTCATGGTTGACATAGAATGATGGTTCCATGATTAGATAAAGTAGGTCTATTAGATGACTCCTAAGATGACATCAAACAAGATAGGGTGACTTCAAAACATGCTTAGTGTGTGAGATCATATGTGATGCTTCATATGCATTGCACATGTTTTCTTTGAGGTTGTCTAAGGGCATCGTGCTAATATGATATGATGAACTTAGGCTTAATTATGAATATGGAACATGATCAAGAATTACCAAACATATGTACTTGGCTTTGGTAGTAGTATGGGATGCTACCTTAGCCTTGCACTAGTGTACTTGAAGGTGGCTTGTGATGTAGTTCATTTAAGTAAGAAAGACATTGAGTTAAGAATGAACTCTTATATACTTTAGGATTATTTATTTTACTTATGCTATTCACGTTATGCCTACGTCTTTATTTATTGTTATTATGTCTATTATTGAATACTCCTTTGAGATATCTTAAGTATGATTTATAATTTCCATACTTTGTACTTATCCCACTAGCGCACATTGCCTACATGTTGTCCATGTACGGTCTTGAGTTGATTGTGTTGGATCAAGAGTCGAGTTTCCAAGGCTTCCAAAGGAGACAATATTTGTGAGTCCTCATAGCATCCGAGGACATCATTAATATGTTGTTTTTTATGTTCTTTTCATGTTTTAGACTTTTATGAACCTTTACCCAAGACTATTGTACTCGTGATGTCATAGATGGTTTTTTTGAGACATATGTTAGGTGTTTTATGAATTGATTTTTGCATTATGTTTCTAAGAAAAATTTATAATTCTATGAACTTTTTGGGTAGATGCAATAAGTGATTTCTAAGGGCAAGTACAACACCTCTGATAGGTGAAGTACGTCGTGTTGTGACTTAATTTCTACGGTATACATGCGGGTAGTGACGAACTTCGTATCAGAGCATATGGTCATAAAATTGTCTTAGGATTTCTCAAAACCACGCCAAGTAGACTCTTATTAATCATTGTGAGTCGCGACACATATATGTGTAGGAGCGTATGGGATTCATAGGAAATTTCAACTTATTCATTCAAGTTGTGCCATAGAGTTTTCCTTGATTATGACCTTCTTCTAATATTTGCCTATTATTTTGTAGTTTATTGTTAACACCAGGGCTAATGCTAGAATGGAAGGAGATGGGAGTGGGGATCAAGAGATTCCAACCCAAGTACAAGATAATGTTCCTCCTCAAGCTCCTAATGACCCTCCAATAGGAAATACTTTGTTGGAGAAATTGAAGGATTCTATGACATTGTTGTATAAAACCTTAACGACACAAGCTAATAGAGGAGAGGTGGATTTGGAAAATCTTATAGGAGGAATAAGTACTACTAGAATAAGGGTGTTCTTGAGAATGAATCCACTGGAGTTCTATGGATCCGAAGTTGATGAAGATCCGAATGGCTTTATTAATGAGGTGTATAAGGTGCTTTCAATCATGGGAGTGTCTTCCATTGAAAAGAAGTAGTTGGCTACCTATCCTATTGAAAGATGTTTCCCAACTTTGGTATGAGCAAAGGAAAGAGAGTATACCTCTAAGAGCTGGCTCTATATAGTGGGAGACTCTTAAGTTGTCTTTCCTTGATAGGTTATTTCTAGGAAATTGAGGTAGGATATGTTGGAGGATTTATAAACCTCAATAAAGGTAGTTTGATTGTCAAGGAGTATTCATTTAAATTCACTTTCTTGTCTAAGTATTCTCCAAGCATGGTGGCGAATCTTGGAGACTTAATGAATAGGTTCCTGACAGGGGTGTCCAAACTAGTAGAAGAAGAATGTCGTATCGCATACTTGTTGATGATATAGATATCTCCAAACTTTTGTTGTTTGCTCAATAAATAGAAGTGTCCAAGATTATGAAGGAGAAAAAGAGACAGGATGGACAACAAAGGGTTCGATGGGCATTGTCGTTCTAAGAACAAACAAAAATTTTCTAGACAAGGTAATTCTAGATATTATTAGTATGAGGATGAAAGGGTGTCTAACCCTAGACGTCAAGGGAAGAATAAGTATTGTCGACCTACTTGCTCTAGGTATGGTATGAATCATGAGGGTAGGTGTTTGGCTGGTAGGAATGGTTGTTATGGAAGTTGTGAAAGTGGCAACATGATAAGGGATTTCCCTAATGAAAAGGCTAGTGTTAGGGAAGGCATTCATGTTGCTACCAATTCTGAGGAAGGTGTTCCTAATGACAAGAGTAGGTTCTATACTCTCTAATATGTGCTTCTTTATTGAATGATGAAAATTTCTATAATTTTCTCATGATTATTATTTTCTTTGTTTATTTTAATGTTTCCTTATGATGATGAATTGATGTTAGAAAGACATGTGTGTCTTGTCCCAAAATGAGGGATAGGGAGCCTTTTCATAAGGCTTTATATGATTATGTGTAGATATGTTTATCTTGGAATTGAATGTTTTCCGTGATTTGGATATGTGTATTTAGTCATAACGCATATCAGATGGGTTGTTGGTCCACAACATATCCTTTAGAGATTTGATTGAGAAGGTGTCATTCGAGAATGAATGTTTCCTAAGTGGGGATATTGAAAGGGCTTAAAAATGTAATAACACTAAATATATCCTAACACGTGTGTCATGAGGTATTAAGGTATTAAAATGGTAAATTATGTCACTTAAAGGCACCATATATAGTTTGAGAGAGTTTGGATTTAAAACATCCAAGGATGTTCGGTGACGTTTGATAGTTAGCCTTCGGCGTACCTGTGTATTCTAAGTGAGTTTTTGGTATGTTACCTGGGTTGTCTTGTTTTCAAACTCAAACGTAGGGCTGCTATAATGTATATGAGTGTAATTTGGGTCGAGACGTCAAGGTACGACTCTTTGAGGGCCCCACAAAAGGCCCTTGGGAGGACCCTAACCATGGCCTAGACACTGCCTGGGCAGTGTCAATTGATGTCTCATGTGTTTGTTGATGCCCCGTCGATGGAGAGGAGTTCGTTTATTCTTAGACTGTTGAGCATAAGGACCCTTTGAGCATTATTTTACAAAGATGACAGTTTCCACCACAGCTCATCATTTGGTCGACGCCCTGTAGGTGGCACCGTTGATGCAGACCTACAATTTCTCGCAGCTCAGTGTTTAATAAAGGGGTGAATTGGGAAATTCACCTACGTATAGATAATTATATGGGCGGTTATTTTAGGTAGTTTTATACATTAAATGACTATTTAAACAATAAAAGACACTCCTATACTCTAGACTCAAAAATCGAAACCTCTTTCACTTTACAACTCTTAAGAACATCATTGAAGAAGAAGAAGAATTGGGGGCTGCAACATAGG
The DNA here is from genome assembly GCF_036512215.1 of Solanum lycopersicum. NCBI lineage: Eukaryota > Viridiplantae > Streptophyta > Magnoliopsida > Solanales > Solanaceae > Solanum > Solanum lycopersicum. The sequence goes on from NC_090803.1 coordinate 38,882,142, forward strand.
AAGAATTCACAAAGGTTTCAACCAAGGATTAAGGATATAATATAAGGTATGAAAAGAAGATTCATCCATGGATTCTTCTATTCATGGAGTCCTTCTAGTTTCCCTTTACTTGTGAATCCAAAGAACCCCATTCTAGAAAGGGTTGTGATTGCATTGTGGGTAAGGATTGATTGTGATCCCAAACTAGTGGGTAGAATTCAATGATGTTTATGTGAAGATTATATGCAGTTTTAATGATGATTTCAAGGTGATCATGGTGATTTAGTCTATTAGAGGCTAGATAAAGGTTTTATGATGATTTTCAATGTAGTGGGTGGTTTTTGCTTTATCTTGTACACCTACACATGAACTTGATTAGACTAGGTTGAATTAAGAACCTAAAATGGATCAATGCATGGTAATCTAATATTATATTGAAGATGATTTCTATCGCCACTTCTTGTGTAGTAGGCTTGGTGAGAGAACACAACTACATGTTAGCTTGAGATGTTGAGTCTCACGGAAGCTTGGTTAGATTACTCATGTTTAGCATGGACATGTGTTACAAGGATGCTTGTTCATGTTAGCTTTTAAATAGTGGTTCTCATGTTAGCTTTGTATGGACGAACCAAGATCTCCCATAATTATCTTGGTCTTGTGTTATAAGTATACTTGATCATGTTAGATTGACTTAGTTTGGCAAAAACCATTTCATGATAGCTTTAGGAGAAAGGCTTATACTCTCCTTATGATAGATTTATTTGCATGTAAGGTGTATTTCATGTAATAGCTTAAGATTAGTTTGTCATGCTAGCTTATGGTTGAGGATTCATGCTCCCCTATGATTATGTTGCATCTACATGATTGGTTGCATGATGGTTAGGATGCTTGTATCCTTCCTTCAGTAGCATGGTTAGTATGATGAGATACTTCCCATGGTAATAGGTCTACTATAGTATTATGTTGAGATTAATAGACAAGGTTACAAAAGAATTTTGCTTGGATTAGGTTAGTCAGGAGAAGCATTTAGTGCAGATGGTCGTATGGGATGCCATCTATACATGAAACAGGGATGACTTGAAGCTACCTATAATCATACATGATGTATGTTTCACTTGAATAGTGCAATAGTTGCCTTCCATGAGATGGTTGACTTAGGATGATGGTTCCTTGACAAGATGAAGTAGGTTTATTAGACTTCTCCGAAGATGACACAAAACAAGATAGGGTGACTTCAATACATGCTTAGTGTGTGAGGTAGTATGTGATGAGTCACATGCATTGCACAAGTGTTCTTGGAGGTGGCCTAGGGGCATCGTCGTCATATGGTATGATGAACTTAGGTCTTAATTATGATGATGCACTATGATCAAGCATGAATAAAAACATGTACTTAGCTTTGGCAGTGGTATCGAATGCACCTTAGCCTTGCACTAGTATACTTGGAGGTGGCTTGTGATATAGTTCATTTAATTATGAAAGACACTGAGTTACGAATAAACTCATATATGCCTTAGAATAATTTATTATGCTTATTATATTCATTTTATGCTTTTATCTTTATCTCTTGTTATTATGTCTATTATTGACTAAACCCTTTGAGATATCTTATGTTTGATTAATAGTTTCCAGACATAGTACGTATCATACTAACACATACTGCCTACATTTTTTCCATGTATGGCCTTGAGGTGATTGAGTTTGTTCAAGAGTAAAGTTTCCAAGTCTTCCTAGGAGAGAAGATTGATGAGTCCTCATAGCATCCGATGACATCACTACTACGTTGTCTTTTATGTTCTTTTCATGTCATACACTTTTATGGGACGTTATCTAAGATTATTGTACACATGATGTCATACATGGTTTTTGAGACATATTTTAGATGTTTTATGCAATGAGTTCCGCATTATATTTCTAAGAAAATATTTAAATTCCGCATACTTTTAATTAATAGGCAATGAATGATGTCTTAGGGCTAGTAGAAGACCTCTTAGAGGTCAAGTATATAGTGTTGCGACCTAAGAATGCCATATCTTCTTGGTTATAGATGCGGATAGTGATAGTCTTAAAGTCATTAGTTAATTCTCTTTTATTTGAAAACTATTAATGTATATGCCTATATTTGGCTTTTGTTTTAATGAAGTATGGGCTATGCCTAAATTTGATATTCAATTTAGATGGTTTAAATGTGAGACTTATCCTAGACTTCATATTAGACTATATTGTTATATTTTGTATGTGAAATAAAAGTAGAAGTCTATGTAGTGCTTATTAGACTATATTGTTATATTTTATATGTGAAATAAACTCCCTATGTATATATTATATGTAAGCGAGAGGTCTAAGTAAACATCAATTGTAGATATATATGAAAAGATATAAATTTTCTTTTATTAAACCTATGATATTTTATGAAGAATGCCAAGAGGATAGTCTAAATCCTCTCCAAGGATGATGATGCCGGTTACGTCTAAAGACATTTTTCATTCCTTTATTGTTTGAGACAGAATGTAATCATATACTGGCATTTTATCTTTATATTGGCTATGTAAAAAATTATACTCCTTTAGATTGATTATGTGAGAACAAGTATTAGACTATTCATATGTGTTGATTATATTGTCTAAACGAGAAGCCAATGTATGTTTCTCATTCGAGGAGTCTAAGTAAACTACATACGTATATATCTATATTGAGCAAGAGGTCTATGTATACCTCAATATAAATAAAGTTTTCAATTTTATGCATTTTTACACTACTAAAATGTAATTATTAATACTAAAAGGTTTGTCTTAGTCTTGTTCGAGGAGGACGACACCGGTTGAATCTAGGGGCTGCTCCACGGTAGTGACAAAATTGTTATCAGATCATGAGGTTGAATAATATCATGTAGAGTCTTGTTCATGATAGTTAAGTGTGCCACAATTATTAATGATAGTCTATGTAATGCTTAGGAAAGTCTCACTTTGTTGGTATTCTTAAAGTTGCACCTCTAGAGTCTTAACTCTACATTACCTTACCTTCTAATGTCTTTCTTGTGTTTATAGGCAAAAAAAAGGAATAATGCTCAAAGGGTTGAGGATAATTAAAATGAGGTGATTCCCCCTCTATCTCCTCAAATACCTCAAATTCCCATTGAACAGGAAGCTATGACAAATATGAAAAATAGGGCGACAATTAATAGCTTGACCCAACTGCTGGCCACTCAAGTGGCTAGGGATATTAGGGTGCATGTGGTCCCTAATGCTAGCACTACCACATCAAGGATAAGGGATTTGAAAAGAATGAACCCTCATACGTTCTTTGGCTCCAAGGTGGAGCAGGACCCGCTAGGTTTCACAGAAGAAGTATTCAAGCTACTAGATGCTATGAGGGTGTCTTATCAACAAAAGGAGGAACTACCGCCCACACACTCAAAGATGTGGCTCAAGTTTTGTATGAGCAATGGAAGGATGAGAGGCCAGTTATAGGAGGAAATATTATTTTGGGACCTTTCAAGACGACTTCTCTTTATAGGTAATTTCCCTTGAACTAAAGGGGAGGAAAATGCAAGAATTTATCAACTTACGCCAATAAAGACCTAGTCAAAGGTATTTATAGGTTGGATAGATTGGGTGTTAGATTGAAAGATTCTCCGAATGGTTGTTTTATTGTCCATCATAAATCCGAGTCATCATTGGTGATTGAGGTGAAGCCCAAACAACACATTGATCAACAATTGGTGGAGTTGAATTAATCGGATCATGGAAATATTAATGAGTGATTGTCCTTGGGGGGTATGGTGTCCTGAGGTATCATGGAAAGTTGTGTTCCCAATTTAGATGTATTGACGAACCTTATTTTTAAGGAAGCTCGTAGGTCCCGTTACTCTATTATTTCAATTTCGAAGAAGATGTACCATGAACTTAGGGAAGTGGAAAGGTTTGAAAAAGGACATAGCGGAATTTGTTGTTAAGTGTGCAAATTTCCAACAAGTGAAAGCCAAAAACCAAAAGTCGGGTTGATTCATTCATGAAATACAAGTTCCTAATTGTTAGTGGGAAGACATTAATATGGATTTTGTGGCAGGTTCGCCTCGGACACAAAAGCAATATGATTCTATATGGGCAGTTGTGGATAGGATGACCAAATCTGCTCATTTTATTTCCGTCAAGTCTACTTTGTCGGCGGAGGATTATGCAAGGATCTTTAAAGATGATATTGTGTGTCCCCTTGGTATTCCGTTATCCATCATATCGAATAGGGGTGCACAATTCACATCTAGGTTTTGGAGGTCATTCTTAAAAGGGTTAGGTACCATGGTGAAGTTAAGCACCGCTTTTCATCTCCAAACGCATGGTCAAGAAGAATGTACTATTCAAACCCTTGAGTATATGCTGAGCGATTGTATCATTGATTTTAAAGGAAATTTGTATAAACATTCCCCTTTGATGGAGTTTGCTTACAACAAAGCTACAATTCATCTATATCTATGGCTCATTATGAAGTCTTTTATGGTAGGAGATGTAGATCTCTAATTGTATGGTTCGCAGTGGGTGAGTCTTCACTTTTGTGTCCCAATTTGTTTTATAAGACCTTGGAGTAGGTTCATATCAAAAGTCTTATGTCGATCATCGGAATAGGGATTTATTGTTTGAAGAAGGTTATAAAGTGTATTTGAAAATTTCGCATATGAAAGGGGTGGTTATATTTGGCAAGAAATGGAAGTTCATTCTTTGTTATATGGGTCCATATGAAATGTGTCAAAGGGTTGGCATGGTTGCCTATGAGTTTCAACATCCTAGTGAATTGGCTTTGGTCATCCGGTGTTCCATGTTTCTATGCTTAAGAAGTGTATCGGTGATCCCGAGTCTATTCTTCCTAATGAGGGTATTTCTGTGAAGGATAAACTCTCCTATGATGAAGTTTTGGTTAAAATCCTTTATACATATGTAAAGATGTTATGGAACAAAGAGGTGGTCTCCATAAAGGTGTTAAGGTAGAACCACTTAGTTGAATGTGCAACATTGGAGGCCGAGGCCGACGTGAAGTGCCGTTACTCTCATCTAATTGATAAATAAGTCTAGTCGTCTGTTAATAATGAAAATAATATCTAAAAATTGCAGTTAATTTTTTTTTTTTGGAGAAGGTTTGCAAAAATGTGCGTTTTTGGTATAATAATAGTGATGTTACATTGAAATTGTGCATATTGACTTAAAAATTTGCAATTGTTCTTGTTTTATGTTTTGTTGCAAATTTTGATATGGTGAGTCTTTATCAAATTATATTGTTATGTGGTAATTCGATTTTTGTCATAATTGACTCATATATTGTATGTTGAGCTCATGTCATTGTGTGAGAAGGAAAATTCCTCATAATATAATTTTGACCCTTACGTGTGTTAATTGATGTTTTGAATTTCTATGTGTAGATTTCATGATTGATTATGTAACTCATGTTTTTATGCATTGTTGTTGTTTAGACTGGTAGTCTTGAGTCCATTCCTTCCTTTCAAATGATTTTAGTGTCATTCGGGGACGATTGTTCCTATTGGGGGGGGGGGGGAATAATATAACTCTTTGAAAGTCTAAGACGTGTTCTAGAGCCTAACATAATTGTCAAAACATTTAGAATTTTTAATGTATATTTTAATAAATATAAATCATTTCAGATGTTTAGAAATTAAAACGTTAAAGAACATCCATGACGTTCGGAAACTTGTTGAATGAGGTACTAGCGTGCCTTAGCCTATTTCACTAGCTTTGCGGAGTCAGAAATTGATGAATTTTTGTTGAAGGGTGTACATACATACTAGGGTTAGTTCATAGTTAAAACATCCGGTCACAACTCCCCAACGAACAACCAAGGGCTCTTGACGAGGATCCTTGAAAAAATGACTAAAAGATGTCAATAGACACTGTCACCAATGAATGACACAGACGGTTCGTGGTCCAATTGATGGGGTGTCGATTGACTCCATTGATGGACACTTAGAACATTTTTCTAAGGGACAGTTTTGACAAGTCTCTAAACTCATCGACGAGTGTGTAGCATGGAGGGAGCGGTGTCGTCGATGGACACACGATCGTGGTCTCGTCTGTGGAGCCACTATTTTGTTGCACGTTTATAATTTGTTCATTTAAATATTTGGATTAGTTATGATTTAATTAGGGTATATATGAGATATAATTAAGTTAATTAACAACATATATACAAACCCTAAGCTAATTAGGCTAACCTAAGCTCTCATTAATTCCCAAAACCCAAACTCTCTTCCTTCTCTCTTCTTTCTGTTTCAAGTTAAAGAACTCCATAGAAGTTAAGTTTAAGGTAGGATCTAGGGATCCAATAAAAAAATTTCTTCATCAATATTAATAAAACAACAAGTTATGGAATTCCTTTCACCTTTGGGACTTCTTTCCCCAAAGGGTTCCATCAAATTGATTTCAAAATTATGAAATTCAAGTGGGTCTTTTCCAATCTAAATGTTTATGTTGTAAATTTATTTTTTATGATTTACTTTGGATATTACTAATATATTAACATGTATCATAATTCAATTATGATATTTCTTCATGGATTGATCTAGTTTGTAGAAGATGACCTATTTCCCTAACTTAGGTTGTGATCTTTATATGATTTGTGTAATGTTTGTTCAATTGGATTTGTTATTTGTTGAATTACCACTAGATAATGTTATTATATAAATTATGAATAGATTATTATGAATTATAGTCCTATATGCTAGTTCTTGAGTAATTGATCTAGATTATGACTTTGACCTAAGTCTCATATCTTATGCTATGAACTAGTGATGAATTGTGATGTAGTGGTTCAATTGGATTTGTTATCCTGATTGGTTATTGTTAAGTGATGATATTATACCCTTATTGAGTTGAGTTAAGGGTTGATGGTAAGACCTTGATGATGGATTATGAAGGAGACTTGATAAGTCTTGTGATCCCTATTTTTTACTTCAATTGTGGTTACTTGAGAATGAGTGATTATGTTGTATTTAAGTATATATTATATTAGGATGGATAGGTTGGTATGATTTTTAATTGAAATGTCTTGAATATAGTTTGTGAGTTGTTGTCTATGATGTAAATGTTACAAGGATGGTGATACTTGCCAATGTGCCTTATCATGATGTGATCATGTAAATGTGCTAACCCCACTAATATGAATTGTAATAAAGGACTATACACATGCAATTATTATTGATCTATGATGATGATTATTAGTATACAAGGGATATACCCTATGACCTACATTAAGCAATGATGATAACTATAAACAATTAAGACATTTGAAAAAGGGACTCTAGCTTAGCACTGAGTGAACTAGACTGAGGAGTGTCCTTCCCACCTAGGGAAGGTAGGATCACTAATCTACTCTTGAGATTGGAGACTATAATTCATGTAGAATAAAGGCGGTTCCAACTATATCTCCTAGTTCTTGAAATATGTTGCCCCCATAGGAATACTAGCTAGTGGATCTTTGTACTTTCTATGTCCATATTTTGGTACTACCTTGGCATGTAGTCCTCCTTCCTTTTGTGTAGGGTTCCATGACACCGGATTCCACATTAGATCATGTGGTCTATGTCGATTAATGAAAGATGTTCCAAAAAGTTAAAATAAACAAAAGGAATGAACTCTAACTAGGATAACCTAAGGGGTTTAGGTAGGGGTATGGGACTCTACCTAAACATTGCACTAGTTAGCCTTGAGGGAATTTTTAGGGGGATCTTCTTATATATGAATATTCTTATGATTGTACATTTTATGTATATGATGATCCTCCACATTGATGATACTACATGATGATTCGTTTCACTTGGTAATTGCACTTGTTGACTTAATAAGGGTTCATTGGTAATTGTCTTGCTATTGTTATGTTGTAATGAACTCTTAATCATGCTTGTGGTTGTTCAAACTTAATGGAAGTTTTGCTTGACCATGTGATCAATTATATGATATGCATGTTGACTTTTCTAGACTTAGCATTGTTGGTATTGTAATGTACATGCTTTAGATTTCATGGATATATCTTATTGATTGGTATGGTCTTCATGAATGTGCATAAGGATTTCTAAATGTAAAATAGCATGTTTTAGTGAAATTTCCCTTTTTTTTGCATTATTTCATGATATGTGTGCATATGGTCTCATAATTAGTGCAAGTGGTGTACTAATCCCATTTTCTCCCTTTTCCCAACCATTTTATGTTCTGGCTGTTGAAGGGATTTTGAGACGTCTTTGAAGAAGTCTTGGAATTCTCAATCATCCAAGATGGTTAGGTCCTCACTTTCCGAGGGCAATGCCAATATCTAGCTTATGAATTTGTTTCAGTATTAAGACTCTTATGGTCTTTCCTTTTTCATTTGAGTACTAAACATTGCTTAACCTATATGTAGATTTGTTACTTGATGTACGGGCTAGGCCCAAATTGTTATACTCTTGTTAGATGGTTATAAGATGAGACATCCATTTTAGATTATGTTTTATTTTATATATCTACGTGCCATAAAAGTAAAAGACTATGTAATCTTCCTATATCAAAGGGTCTATATATACTTGATTTAAATATTATGTGTTTGTAGAGGTCTATGTAAATCTCAATGTAGAAGTAATGACAAGTTTTTAGTTTTTCTGTATTTTTGACCTATGAATGTAATGATGTAAACTTAGAGTCTAGTCTTAGTCGTCAAAGAGGGTGATGACATCGGTTACGTCTAGGGGGTGTTTCCCATATGTGACATCTATGACATCTAGATTGAGAGATTTCTTGAGGATTAATCCTTATATCTTTTTTAGCTCTTAGGTGGGACGGATCCCAAAGTGTTTCTTGATGGTGTGTATAAGGTGTTGAGTACCATGTGGGTAACTTATAGGAAGAAGGCACGGTTAGCTACGTATGAATTGAGGGAGGTTGTTCAAGTGTGGTATACTCAATGGAAAGATAATAGGCTGGTTGAGTCGGTTCCTATAGTGTGGGAAGAGCTTAAGGAGTCTTTGTTAGGAATGTAATTTCCAAGTGAGAGAAGGGAGTTTAAGGTTGAGAAGTTTCTTAATCTCAATCAAGGTAATATGAGTGTTCAGGAGTATTCCTTGACGTTCACTAGGCTGTCTAGGTATGATCCATAATTTATACTAACCCTAGGGATGAGATGAGTAGGTTTGTGACAGGTCGCCGACCTTTTAAAAGAAGAGTGTCGTATGGCCACGCTCCATGGTGATATTAATTTTTCTAGACTCATGGTATATGCTCAATTCATTTAGGAGTCAAATCTTAGTAGGATTTCTAGAAACATGAAGAGGAATGGACCAAGTGATCAAATCCAACCTAGGTTTAAGATGAGGTCTCAAATTCAAGATGAACCTTGAGATACAAAGGTCAAACTTGAGAAGGGTAGTGATTCTAAAGGTGGTAAGCCGACTAATGCTAATTGTGGGTAGAAGCAACGGGCAATGACTAATTGTTACCAATAATTTTTTGGTTGTGGTAAGGGTGGACACGACGTCAGATACTGTCCTACGTTTGCGGCTAGAGGAAAGGAAGGTAAACAAGTTCCTCCATGTTTTTCCTATAATGATGCTCAAAACAAGAATCGTTTCTATGCACACCGGGCTAAAGGATCAAAGTCGGATGATGATGATTATGTTGGTAAGATATACCTTCATTATTTTAGTTGTTATGATTTCCTTCTATGTGGAAGAGTATGGTGAGTAGTAGAGTTTTGATTGATTGTGTCATCTCTTCTACTCAATTCAAGCTTGAGAGTTAGGAAGTCATAGTAGCATGTCGCATTGTCGCAATGTGTTTAGGAGTCTTGGTGGAATTGAATTTCATTGATTCCTTGAATTGTGCATTAAATGAAGTTATAATTATGTTGAAAATTGAGTTTATATGGTTATATATATTTTATATAATGCTTTATCATCAATTGCCTAAAAGTTGCATATTTTGAACTTGTTGCATAATTTACTGTAAAGTTGCCACTTCACTGTAAGATTTTTAAAATTTTGACTAAATTTTGTTTTTGTTTAAAATTATTTTAATGTGGATATAATTGATGTATATGAGAATTATAATTAAAATGAAAGAAGGTCTTTCTATTAGAAATGAAGCATGTGAGTCTTATTACATAATGTGTTGTAGAGTTGTTTATAACTTGTTGTTGTGTTGTGCGTCTCTTGGTTATGGGAAATTGGTGTTTTTCCTAATTGTGTATTGTGTATGGTGTGGAATGGTAATGTTCTTCCAGTCTTGAGTGTCTTGTCTCTTTAAAGTGTATAAAAAGAAGCAAGTGTCATTCGAGGAGGAATGTTGTCCAAGAGGGGAAGATTGTAATACCTCGAAAATGACTTAGGTGAAACTACAGCCCAACGCTTGTGTCTTGATGTTTTGAATTCCTAAAATGGGTTTTTAATGAGGTTAGGAGGAAGTGGTTAATTTTTCATGAAGTTTCGAGATCAAATATTGAAGAACGTCCATGACGTTCAGAAGCTTTGCCTTGAAACAATCTTGTGTATCTTAGTATGTTTTGTCGACTTTTGCATGTTATTTTGGATGAAATTTATTTGAGAGGTCCTAAAATCGTACAATATTTGATTTGGAAACGTCTGGGATTAAGTCGCCAAGGACTAACCAAGGTTCCTTGAGGAAGAACCTTCATTTGAGCCACATGCTGTGTAGACCAGCTCCAAACTACAGAGGCATTGATGGCCAGTAAGATGGTTGACGCCCCGTCGATGGTGGCGTAGGTAAGACTTAGCCTAGGGAGCTTAATCTCCCAAAGGCAGGTCTCTGAACCACACGATGGACAGCCAGGACGATCTGTTGATGGACCAACGAGCCGTTGATGGGAAGGCATCGATTGGGTCTACAAACCCGTGCAACTCACTGTTAAATGAAGGGGTGAAGTGGTAAATTCACTCCATGTACAAATAATTAAAAAGGCGGTTTACTAAGGGTATTTTAGGTATTATAAATAGTTTTATAAGTCTTAAACAATTGGATCAATTCACTTTTCAAAATCAAAACCAATATTCAATATAGAGCGTGGATTGAAGATTGGTTGGTGTTTCTTCATCAAATTTGTGGTCTAGCATAAATGAAGGTATGATCCTTAATCCTTTAATCTCTTTTCTTCCAGTATCCAAACATCAAATTAATATCCAAAGTCTTTTAATGATGAACTTGTCCAACTTTGATATCTATCCATGGGTTCTTGCATAAAACATTTTGAATCATTATGTATCAATTGAATAGATGTTAATTTGATGGTTTTAACATAATTACTCTATGAACCCATGTTATTCATGAACGCCACTTTTTGAATAATTTGTGGATGACTTTATTATGTCTTTAGGCTATTGAATTTTCATAGAATCAACTTCAAAATTTTAATATGCTGCCCTAAATTCATAAATCTATGTTGAATTACCTTTGATTCATTGTCTATGGTAAGCATTGAATTGAATTATTTATCATGGTCATGGTTAAGGTCCTTTGAGTGTAGTGTTAAAAAAATTAAGCTATGGATTGAAGTGGTGAGAGTGGATTGGTTGTATGCTTACCTCATTCTATTTACATTACGTAAATAAGGTATTGAATTATATTGTGATTTGTATGGTCCACTTATGTTGGCAGTGCTATGTGCTTTACTTGTGAATGAAGTGCCCTCATCAGTGTTACTTTATGAACTACTATGATCATGTCCTTGTCGGAATTTTTTGATTACTTATGATGATTTGAGTAGTGATTTATGTGAAGTATGATCATATTTTTTATATACTAAAAGGACTAAGGTGAACTAGAGCTTCATGAATTTTTCATGAGTTAGTTTTGAGTTAAAATGATTTATAATGATGTTATTAGACATTGCATGAAGTTACATGACGTTTGGAGGTCAAACATCCAAGAACGTCCATGACATTCAAAAGGTGTGCCTTAGAAAGTGCTAGTATCTTCATGTGTTCTTGTGAGTTTTACTTGTTCGTTTTAATCGAAATTGATGTGAGATGTTCCTATGACCTATATGTCTATGTGTATGGGATTAATTTTTTTGTATGAATCCACCTAGGACCCACGTGGTTCCTTAGAAGAGGAGCCCACCCATTTGGCAGGATGCAGCCAGGAAGTGACCATCGACGGCTACAAGGGACAGAACATTGGTCAACCAACGGCCCGTCGACCTTGGGCATCAACTGTTACTTCAAGATTAGAAAATCCTTCACATGATATAGCCTCAGTCCCAATCAACGGAACCCATCTAAGGGGCGTTGATAGGCTGATGGTCCGTCTATGAAGGTCGTGGGTTGGTGCCTACAAAAGATGTAATTATTCTTCCAAGGCTTGGGGTGTTTGGTAACTTCACCCCAAGTCTTTTATGAACCATATATGAATATTTTATTATATTTTATTTATATTAAGGTGGTTCAAACACTATGGCCTTATTTTAGACTTTATTTCGTAAAACTCAAATCCCTCTGTCAAGAAAGACTCTCACAAAACCCATTAAAAGCTTGGACTCAAGGAAGGGTTTTGAGGGCTGGTGGTGGGCGCTTTTCTTCATCAAGAGCTGTGGGTTTCCTTCTCTTTGAGGTATGGTAGGCATACTTGAACTCTCTTCAATTCAAGAATCCATTTTTATGGAATTTCAAAAGAGGTTTTCAAACCCTACTTCTTCTATCTTGGACTCTAAGTATGGGTCTTCCATAAAAATGTTTTATTGGATAAAAATATTCTCTTTGTAATGTTTTTTGGTGATATTAATGCCAAAACTTAAATGAAACCATGTTATTTCTTTATATCAACTTTTGACTAATGAAATGGGTCTAATGAACATGATTTGATAATGTAAGAGTTACAGTTTCTTGATGGTTATATTGTGAATTATCTACTTCCCTAAGGGATATTTTATGAAGTATTATGGAAATTACTATAATTGGTTAAAGTTTGTATTAAATGTATGTTTTTTACATTGCTTAATTCAAATTATGAAGTGCTCTTGAGTAGTATGGTCAACCTTTGGTGGTTTTGTTTACTTGAATTATGTGAATCTAAATCTACATATGAATTGATTAATAAGGTTATGAAGCCATGTTATGTGAAGTATAATTATAATGATGTTGTTCTTGTTGATGTGCTTTATTAGTGCATGTTATGTGAAGTATGGTGGAAATAATGTTATTCTTATTGATGTGTTTTATAAAGGCATGTTATGTAATGTATGATTATAATAATGTTGCTATTGTTGATTTGCTTCATGAAGATAGTTATGTGAACTATTGTAGACATGATTTCTAAAGGAACTATATTAGTATTTGAAGTATGTTAAAGTTTAAAATATGATTAATAAAGATGCAATCATTTTTAGAAACCAATGTTATCAAATTGATGATTTATGTGAAAGGTGTGCTCACATGTTCATATACACTCATAATTAGAATGAATGAATGAATGAAGTTAAATAATGTGAATGAAAAGGGGAGTTTTGGATTGAACACTCTTCGTGAGTTTAGATGAAGTGTTTAGTAGAAACCTCACTATTCTCAATACCTTTTTAAGATAAGTTGAAGGTTGGATACCCTTGGTGACTTGAGATTTGGTACTCCAATGTAACCTCTAGGGGTAAGTACCCTTTGTGGGTTGAGGTGTTGTGGTAATTATCTATCCCTTATCCTATTGTAATGAATGTTTAAGACTCCGTGAGGGGAGTTATGCCTAGAACCAAGAGCATATTAAAAAGAGGTGGTTACACTTCTTGAGTTCAGATATTGTATTCCAATGTATCTCTTGAAATGAATACTCCTTGTTAGTAGAGAATGAGTTACTTAGATTCAATCTCCTTTTCCTTTAACTCTGCGCTCGCATAGGTTTAGCTATTGGAAAATACATGTAAAATCTAAGAGAGTGACCCCACCATAGGTAAGTGGGGAACGCTCATCCAATAAGAGTAGTATCGGGATTCAATGTCTAGCTCCCATGGTATATGTTGGTTAAATCTATTCCTCCACAAAACAATGAATGAATTATGTTTCCTAAAAGAATGTACTACTTAGGTTAGGTGGTGGTATGTGACGCTATCTATAAATTACACTAACTAGACCTTCTGAAAGGGTAGTATTGGTGTGTTTTATATGAAGTGTATGAACTTAGTCTCTCAAAAGAATGTACTACTTAGGGTAGGTGGTGGTATGGGACGCAATCTATCCACTTCATTAAGTAGACCTTCCAGAAGGGGAGCCTTGGTGTATTCTATATGATGTAAATGAATGAGTTATCATGTGTAGTAAATGAATTTAAATGAATTAAGGTCTAATGTTAAGGAAGAAAGTTAAAGTTAAAGTTATGTAATGAAGCTATGGATGACTAATGTAGAGTGCCTAATCCAAAGGAACATTCAAGGAGCACTAATTGGGAGTAGTAGTATGGGATACTACTCTCACATTGCACCTAGTGTAACTTATAAGTCCTTTTTGTTAAGGGTACTTAAATGAATTCCTTAATATATGAATGTCTTTCAAATGTCTAGCCATGAGTGTTGATTTTTTCCCCGACGAGGTAAGACGATGGTTGGTTGTCTTAAGGATCGCTTTGGTGTTTCATAAAGGGGGTGTATGGGTGGTACATTCTTGCTATACCTTAAGGATTCTTATGATAGCTTTCATAGGGAAACCTCAAAGGAAATGAGTTCAGTATGTTTGGATAAATTTTTCATAGTAATGATTCACTGTGTTCAGTATAATGCACTTGAGTTTACTGTAAAGTATGTTTTGGTTATAAAATTATGAGAGTCCTAGTTTATGTGATAAATGATTTTGCTTATACTATTTCAATTCTACAATCATGAAGGTTTTACTTAATTGGGATGAAAGTTCTATTTATACTAAAATGTCGCTTTTGGCATGTTTTCGCCTATGCCATACTTAGAATATTGTTTAGTACTAACCTCATACTTTTATGTATTCTATTCGCATAGGTTGGAGGAAAGAATAATTTTATATATATATATATATATATATATATATATATATATATGCTATTATTTGAAGTGAGAATGATCTTATCTTAGATACTCTAAAGGATCTCTTAAGTGTGCATGAAGGGATTGTATGGGCGGTCGGTTCATAACTCACTAAAGTGAACCTTAGAATAACCATTGGTAGGAGGATCTCATATTTATGTCTTTTGGATATACTTTACTACTATAGTATGATATGTGAATGTTGGATGAACTTACATTGAAGTCACATTGAGCTTCATTTAATGTTACTGTAACATGCTTGTAAATTAAGTAGAAATTGTAATGACTTATAATTGTGTTGTTTAGTGTTTAAATGTTATTCCTATTCTTATACATAGAAGTTTTTACCAAAAAGAGCAAATTTCTCATAAATGTCCATTTTCATGATTTTATGTAGTAAGCCATACTTAGTATAAGTGTTTTTACTCATTCCATACATTTATTTAGACCTAAAGGTTTAGGTTTGAAGGTCAGATGGATCTTTAAGCAAATCTTGGAATATGGTTATCGTTGAAGCATAGTTTAAGTATGTCCTCACTTGACTCGAGGGCATAACCATATTTACACTTTTTTATTTCAAAGCATTATAATTGATATAATATTATTATATTTAAATTGTATGGGCCATGTGAAAAGTATTTCGTAAATTCTAAGGATGGTATATAATGAGATTTAGAGGTTTCTATTGTTTTAATATGAAATATATTTAAGGATGTTTTCGTGTGAAAAGTTTTAATTTTGCACTACTTTTCATACATGTATGCAATCAATGAAGTCAAAGGTCTTGCACAAGACCTCCCCGAGGTCAAGTACACCGTGTTGCGCTCCAAGAGTGATATATTTTTTATGTGTGCTCTCGAGGTGTGACAGGTTTCCCAATCAAAGTCCTTCTACCATTCCATGGATAAACAAATGTAATGGGTCTACACCCAAGACTAAGGAGGAGAAAGGTAGTGCTCCTTATGTGGAAAAGTCTCCTTGTACTAAATTTGGTAAGAAACATGGAGGGAAGTATCTAGTTGGTATGGGAAATTGCTCAATGGAGGGAAGTATCTAGTTGGAGGGAAGTATCTAGTTGTGTAAAGAGTAGTCACATCAAGAGTGATTTTCCTATAATGAAGGCTCAATGGAGAGAGAATGCTCAAGCACAAGCAAGTGCTCCCAATCCTGTTACTCCTAAGAAGAAGAATTTTTTATGCTCTCCGCTCTAGGGGCTAAGAAGAAGAGTCCCCGATGTGGTCACCGACATGTTACAAATCTTCTATATAAATGTTTATGCTTTACTTGATCTCGATGATACATTGTCATTTGTAACTCTTCTAGTACCTAACAATTTTGATGTTATACTCGATATATTAATTGAGCCATTTTCGCTTACAACCCTGGTGAGTGATTCAGTCGCGGCTAGGAGAGTCTTTAGGAGTTGTCCTATATCTTTGCCCAATAGAGTTAAGTCGGTGGATTTTTGTAGAACTTGATATGGTCGATTTTGATGTTATTTTGGGAATGGATTGGTTGCATAATTATTTTCCTTCAATTTATTGTCGAAGAATATATGTTAAGTTCAATTTTCTTAATGAATCTGTTTTAGAATGGAAGGGGGGTAACTCAATTCCTAGAGGTTTGATTATTTCGTGTCTAAAAGCTTATAAAATGATCTTTAAAGGGTGTTAATACCCTATCGTAATAGTCAAGTATTTAGACTTTAAAACTACTCTTATTGAGTCAGTCCCGGTAGTGAGGGAATTTCTGGAAGTTTTTACAAATGACTTGCCCAGAATTCCTCCCGAATGGGAAATTGATTTTGATATTGACATATTACTTGATACAAATCCCATTTCAATTCCTCCTTATCGGATGACTCCGACTGAATTGAAAGAGTTCAAGGCTCAACTCAATGATTTACTAGATAAGGGTTTCCTTAATCCTAGTATTTCTCCACAGGGTGCTCCATTACTATTTCTGAAGAAGAAGGATTGGTCCCTTGAGATTGTATTGATAATTGCCAACTATATAATGTTAACATTAAGAACAAGTATCCTCTCCCTCGGATTGACGACTTGTTATATATACTCTAAAAGGAAAGCTACTTTTCTAAGATTGATTTGAGGTCGAGGTATCACCAATTTAAGGTGAGAAGTAAGGACGTACCTAAAATGAAATTTCAAACTTTTTATGGCCACTATGAGTTCCTAATGATGTTGTTTGGCCTCAAGTATGCCCCGACGAATTTTATGGACCTAATGAATCAGGTTTTCCAAAATTACCTATATATCTTTGAGATTTTCTTCATTGATGATATCTTTGTACATTATAAAAATTAAGGTGAAAACATTGACCATTTGAGGGTGGTGTTACGAGTTCATAAGAAACACCAACTATCCAAGTATAGCAAGTGTAGGTTTTGTTTGAGATCAGTGGCATTTATTAGTCATATTTTCTCAAGTGAGAGTATATAGGTTGATCCAAAAAATCTAAGGTGGTTAAAAATTGGCTTAGACCATTGACCCCAACCGACATTAGAGGTTTTTGGGTGTAACCGGGTACTTTAAGAGGTTTGTGGATGGATTTGCATCCATTTCTTCTCCTTTGACTACCTTGACCCAAAAGATTGTGAAATTTTATTTGTAGGAGGCATATGAAAAAAACTTCCAAATATTGAAAGATAGGCTTACCTCCATGATGTACCGTTGTTTCACAGTATTTTTAATGTTTTTTTCCCTTAAGATTAGTCTGTGTCCAAAAGCCTTTTTGTATTGATTTTTATGTATGTTTCTTTTTATTTGCAGGAAATCTGTCTAATGATGAAAACGGATGTTTTTGAGCGAGAAATGCAGAAGAGACCACCTACGGAGCTTATGAAGGTTTGTCGATTCTATGACGGTCCGTAGGTGGCATCCTAGTTAGGAGAGAAGCTGCTGAAGGAAGATGGGAATACTGACCTAGTGTGGGATTACAGAAGTCCATGACAGACCGTCATAGCCACGATGGTCTGTCATGCTGGTTTGTCGTAATGATCAGAGAGTAGTCCTAGAACCCAAATTCCAAAAAGTTAAAGTATTATAGAATGGAGACCCTCGACGGACCGTCATGCTTGGAACGATCCGTCATACCTCTCTGTTGAGGGTAATGAAGAAAGCAGCAGAAAAATTTGTGAAGTATGGGACGACGGAGGCCATGACGGTTCGTCATGACCACGATGGTCCGTCACAAGGTCCATCGACTCAGACGCATTTTTAGAGTTTTTCAATAATTAGAATCCTTCTTTTATTAGGTTTTTATTTTTATTATAAATAGTTCGAAAAAACTCTTTTTTGGGGTTAGACTTTTCGACAATTTTTAGTTCTTTTGGTCAAGTATTGAACAATTAATTTCAGTAATTCATACACTTTCCCTGGAATTAATTGTTGGTGTTTTTGTTGATTAATCAAGTGAATTTATGGATTTTATTCCTTCTCATTAAAGTAAGTGCATGTATTCTTATGTTAAATATATGAATAGTGTGATTATGATCATGGGTAACTAAACTCCATAACTAGGGTTGTGGGAACCATGGGTGAATTATGAGGTAAAGTCTAACTAAGGTAGTAGTTCTAGAAAAGTGTCTTTAATGTATTGATAACTCTTTTGTTAAGAAGTCATTTTAACGGATGGTCAACGTTAAAACTCGCCTCAATGCTACTTGCTGGACCAAGGAGATAGATGGTAGGAAAATAATTATCAACATAGATTTAGTGTACAGTGTCTAATAGGCTAGTGTCGGTTGGTACGAGTTAATAACTTAGTCAAATATCAAATATAATGCTTAATTTGAGGTAAAGGTAAGGGTTAGTATAGCAACACATGTAGCTATACCAAGATGCGGAGTGAAATTTTCTAGATGTTAGACCAAAGATTTAGAGATACATAACTTATCACTTTCATGCAAGATACTAGGAAAGAATTTTTATACTTAGAATTATCAAGTTAGGAACTTGTGGGGAACACTTAAGCCCTAGTTACTTTTATTAATTCATTAAGCTCCGAGATTTGAATCTGTTAGTTGTTTAGTTTAATTTAGTTAATTATTTTCATTAAGTTAAAAATAAAACCCCATTTTTTTGTATTTTTCTTTCTAGGGAAATTGTTGACTAAATGTTAGTAATAATAGAATAAAGTTAAGTATGAACTATTTTCCTCGTGGGATCAACCCCTACCTCATTAGTTGGGTTCTTACTTGATACGACCGCTTTACTTCTTATTTGAGAAGTAAGTTTGAGCGTATCACTCCACTCCGTGGTTGACCTTATTAGAGGTTACCAAGGTTTTTGTGGTATATTGTGATGCATCTCGAGTGAGTTTGGGGGGTATTCTTATGCAACATATGAAATTAGTAGCCCATGACTCTACATAAGTCGAGGTGCATAAGAAGAATTAATCAAATCAAGATCTTAAAGTGTTTTCTTTTAAAATATGGAGACATTACATGTATGGGATTCATGTGAATGTATTTACCGGCCATAAAAATCTTCAATATATGTTCACTAAAAAGGAGTTGAATATTCGACAAATAAAATGGTTTGAATTATTGGAAGATTATGACATGAGTGTTCTCTACTACCCTGTCAAGAACAATGTGGTTGTGCATGCTCTAAGTCATATCACCATGGGTAATGTGTCTTATATAGAAGAAGATAAGAAAGTCATAGTGAAATATGATCATAGATTGGCTCGATTGGGTGTTTCGTTGGAAGATTCTTCAAATGGTGGCATTGTGGTCCACCATAACTCCAAATCGTATTTAGTGGTTAATATTAAGTCTAATCAACATTTTGATCCATTATTGATGGAGTTGAAGAAATCCGTTCTTGGCAAGCTTAATGACTCTTTCTCCCAAGGGAAGGATGGTGTACATAGGTCGAAGGAAGAAGCTCATGGTTCTCGATATTTGATACATTCTAATGCTACCAAAAGGTATGGTGATCTTTAATAGGTGTATTGGTGGGATGGTTGATAAAGGGACATAGTGGAGTTTGTGGCTAAGTGTCCAAATTGACAACAAGTTAAAACTGAGCACAAAAAGCCGGGCGGTTTTCCTGAAGTAATGAATATTCCTACTTGGAAGTAGGAAGAAAATAATATAGACTTTGTTGATATATTGCCTCCAACCCAGAGGCAAAACGACTCAATTTGGGTTATTGTAGATAAATTGACCAAATCCGCTCACTTTATCCCCGTCAAGTCTACATTTTCAATTGAGGAGTATGCAATAATATACATTAATGAGATTGTGAGTCCATATGGGATCCATTTGTCCATCATATTAGATATAGGTGCTCAATTATATATCGATTTTTGAGATCTTTCCAAAAAGTGTTGGGTACACAATTAAAGCTAAGTACCACTTTTCATCCTCAAATAAATGGTTAAGCGGAGCGGACTATTCAAAACCTAGAGGACATGTTAAGAGCAGCTCTGATAGATTTCAAAGTCCATTGGAATGATCACCTACCATTGATATAGTTCTCATATAATAATAGCTACAATTTGAGTATTTTAATGGCACCATTTAAAGCACTCTATGGTAGGCGATGTACATCTCCCGTTGTGTGGTTCGAGGTTGGTGAGTCTTCACTACTTGGTTCTTGAATAATCTATAAATCCTTAGAAAAGTTTTGGATGATAAGGGATCGTTTCAAAACAACCTATAATCCAAAAAAGTCCTTCGCCGACAATAGAAGAAGAAATCTTGAATTTGAAGAAAGGTATAAGGTTTACTTAAAAAATTTCACCTATGAAGGGGGTGATGAGATTTTGAAAAAAGGGGAAGCTAAGACCCCGGTATATGTGCCCCTATGAAATATTACAATAGGTCGGATGGTTCCATATGAGTTGAAACTACCTAGTGAACTATCTTGGGTTCATCCAATGTTTCATGTCGCCATGTTAAAGAAGTGTATTGGTGATATCGAATCTATCCTCCCTTTTGAAGGGTCAGGTGTAGATGAGAGTCTTTCGTATGAAGAGATTCTGGTAAAAATTTTACATCTCCAAGTCAAGAAGTTTAGGGAGAAGGAGGGGGTTTCCGTTAAAGACCTATGGAGAAATCACCTTTTTGAGATAGTTACATGGGAGGCCGAAGCTGACATGAAGATCCGTTACCCCAACCTTTTTCCTCAAAATTCTAGACAAAGTTGAGATAAGTAATCCTATTAAAATGAACTAGTTAATAATGTTGAATTTTACTTGCTTTGCTAGTATGTGGATATTATTGGCAAAGATTCATGCTAATATGAATTTTCATTAAAAAAATGCTCTTTTCCATAGCTTGATCTTATTTGTGTAATGTGTACTGTTGCTCTTATGAAATAATGTTCAGAATGTTAATGTGTTTTAGGAAGGTTTTCATAAGTGACTTTGATGATCATATTGGGATCATGTGGATATTGAGAAGTTAGTTTCTCACGTGGTAAAGTTCAGCTCATATATGTGGCAAATCGAGTTTTGAGTTGCTATGTGTAATGTCATTGCTATGCGTTGATTTGAGTTGTAACTTACTCATATGTCCAGTGACTCATAATTTTTTAAAGTTGTTTATGTTTTTGATGGTTGGGCTGCTAGTCTTGAGTCATCCTCTCCCTATAAAAAGATTTTTGGTGTCATTTGCGGACGAATGTTCCAAATGGGGGGATAATGTCACCTCACCTATAAAATAATGATTAAAATGATGTTTAAAGAGCTATACTAATGTAATAAAGTTGAATTAGAGGTATTAGAGTATAGATGTCAAAAATAGACCTTGATGTCAGGAAACTAGCGAAATTAAACAAGTAGACGTCCCTATGTTTTGTAAAGGTTTGGGAGTGTCAATTGAAGTCTACAACTTGAAAAAATACATTAAATAGGTAAAATAATGTTTATAGGGGAAACACTTCCATCCACGACTCCTCAATGACCAACCAAAGGGTCCTTAAGGAGGATCCGAACATTGGCCAGCAAGCTGCCAAAGCAGCCTCCGTGCAGACAATATATGGAGCCACTTATGTGTTGCGCAGCCATTACTGGCTAGGAAGATTTTTCCTCGTTATGCGGGGATTTTACGAGGCTCTCTGCCTCAACCCATATTTTAGAAAAATAATTAGAATTGCCCCCGCGACATGCAGCAACTTCCCTGATTCGTTAGTGTCGTTTTTAAGTACATTTGACATCACAATAAGACCCAATTAAGTGAGGGGTATTTTGGATATTTTAGGTGGGGTATATATATTTATTTCGAGTCATTTTTACCCTTTAAAGTCAATTCTACGAATCTCTCTCACTTCTCTCTAAAAAATTCTCTCTCTACTAAACCTCCATTAAAGAGCAATTGGACGTTGGAGAAGAATACCAATTTCTCAAGGTTTCACTCTAATTTCATAGATTTATCAACATTATGGTATGTTTTATTTAACTCTTTGGGATTTCTTTCCACAAGATTTTCATTCAAAGAGATTTTCAAACTGACTCCAAACTAGGGTTTTTCGCAACACATGGGTCTTCTTCAAAAACTTAAATAAGGAATCGATTGTGATGAATCATGGAATATTAATGTTGTTTAAGTAAATATATATTTTATTCACGCGATATTCTCATGGACCCATGTCATTCCCCATATCTATGAAAACTTAAATTGATATGGTTAATTGTGAAGAGGATGAATATATAGGTGAACTACATTGATGTTTATTATATAACTGCTTCTTGAATTTACCTTAGTTATGCATTGTCTATGTATTCTATTGTCATTGAGTTATGATAGGAAAAAAAGATATGAAGGTTTATTCGTCTTGAATTCAATTATGAAGTATAAGTTACTTCGATTGTAACGCTTCTATGTCTAATGTGTGGGTGTGATGTTAATAGCAAGTATTCCTCATCCTAAACCCTAGACTATTGAATTGGTTATGAAGTATGAAAGTGTGTTATGGTATGATCATTATATGAGTTAAAGTCGTTTCTCATTACTATAATAAAGTGTTGAGTGAAAGGTTTAGTCACTTGCATGTGGATTCTAAAGTTAAAGGATGGTTCTCACTTACGAATACCAATGATGCATTATGATGAGATTTTCACATAGTGGTGTAGATGAGACTAATGTGATCTTACATAATGTGTTTTATGATTACTAAAGGGAATAAATGATTATAACCAAAAGGGTATGTAAATGAGATGGAGGTGTCACGTTTAGCAAGTCCGTCCTCCCACAAGGGTTTCTCCCTATTTAACAAGTCCAGATTCCCACAATATGTGTTGTCTCATGAGATGGAAACCTCCACGTTAGTAAGTCAAGGTTTCTAGTAACAATCTCCTTAACCCTTAACTATGTGACACACAGGTCTATAGTTTAGTGGATCCACCTAGATAGCTATGATAGATTGATTACCCCTTAGGCAAGTGCTAACCCTCTCTCTTCGGTGTCGGAGGAGAACACTAGATTCCATGTAGCTCACACAATCTCATGTCAATTATTGAACTATCTTTCATAATTTAATATGGTAAGTAAATAAGCCAAGTATGTGAACTAATATTTGGTCTTCTCTTGAAGGTTACTACATTGGGTGAGGGAGGGTATGTGACTTCTTTTACTCATTGCACATGTGGGATGCTAATGGATGGTCTTAGTAATATTCTTTATGAGTAAGATGATTTAATTTTATTTAAGTCAAGTTATATATGAACTTATGAATCAAGCATGTTATGATAAAACTTGAGATTTTGTTATATGAATGTAATAAGTGACTTAATGTGATGCTTAGTTTGGATAGAGTTATGGGGTTCCATTATTGTCATGGCACAAGTATTATCTTAGGTTGCTTATGTGTTGGATTAATTTCATGTTGGGTTGACTTATATTGTTCCATAATGTGTGGGTTGAGTTATTGAGCATAAAGCATAGTTCTGACTACATTGTGCCTTTTTTGATGCATTAATAATTTTATTCATGAGAAGCATACTTAGTATATGTGTTTTTTACTAACCCATATTTCTTCCATTTTTGGCAAACAATTTTGGGTCGGGTCATTGAATTATATTAAGGCTTAAGTAAGAAGGCTTGGACTTCTTTCTCTAAGTGTTTGTAGGTCTTTAATATCCGCGAATGTTACCTTTTCATATTCAAGCATTTTAATAGTGTTGTCTAATAACATTGTTCATTCATTCATCATTTGAGACATTGATGTAAGACAGTAATGGCATATTGACTTTGTATTGTCTATGTCCAAAATTCTACTCCTTTAGATGGTTAATGACAGAGTATTAGACTAATCATATGTGTTGATTATGTTTTCTAAACGAGAATCCTATGTAATCTTCCTATGCAAGGAGTCTAAGTAAACTCAACATGTATATATTTAAACTAAGTGAGAGGTCTGTGCATACCTCAATATGTATAATGTTTTTAGTTTTCTGAACTTTTTGACTGATGAAATATAATGATGATGCTAAAAGGCTAGTCTTAGTCCTCTTAGAGAATGACGATGTTGATTGCGTCTCGGGAGTGCTCCCCGTCGTGATAATGATAACTGTGTAATGGTGGTTATATTGATAGCTTGGGATTTCAATAGTGAATCTCTCCTTTTAATGGTTTGAAGTAGCATGACTAGACTGCCTTTATGATATCTTGACTTGGTTAGGCCTAAACCGTTTCATGATAGCTTTAGGGGAAAGGCGTATACTCTCCTAGTGATAGCTTGACTTGCATCAAGGTGTATTTCATGAAGTAACTTGAGATTAGTTTCTGATGATAGATTAGGGTTGAGGATTCATGCACCCCAATTATTAGATTGCGTCTACATTATTTGTTGTATGATGGTTAGTATAGATGTTTCCTCCCTTAGTTAGCTTCTATTATGTTAGTCTATAAAAGTACTTAGTATGGATGGTAGTATAGGATTCTATCCATACATGACACAAGTATGACTTGAATCTACTTATAACATGAACCGTACATGATGTATGCTTAGCTTTGATAGTTGCTATAGTTGCCTTCCATGAATTTATTGAATTAAGAAGATAGTTCCTTGTCAATAAGAACTAGGTATACTAGAGACTCCTAACCTATGATGAAAGGGAATAGGGTGAATTTAAGGTAGGCTTAGTGTTTAAGGTAGATTGGAGGCTTCACATGCATTGCACAAGTATTCTTTTAGGTGGCCTAGGTGAATAGTGATCATATGTTATGATGAGTGTATGTCTCAATTATGAAAGTTAGTTATGATCAATAATGAGCAAAGAGAGTTACTTATCTTTGGTAGTAATATGAGATGCTACTTTAGCCTTGCACAAGTATACTTAGAGGTGGCTTGTGAACTAGTTCGTTTAATTAAAAAGGACAATGGGTTAAATATGAACTCTAATTTTCTTTATGACGATTTATTATGCGTAGAATATTCATGTTATGCTTATTATTTTATATCTTATGATTATGTATATTGTTGAATAACACATTGAGATATCTTATGTTTGGTATGATAGTTTCCATACTTGATATATTTTGTAATGAGGCATATTTTTCCTAAATTCTAATCCAATGTAGGTTCTTGAGGATATTGAGTTACTTTGAAGGGTAGAGTTTCCAAGGCTTGTCAAGAAGTGAAGATTGGTGAGTCCTCATAGCATCCGAGGACATCACTCTTATGTTTTCACTTTTGTTATTTTCTACATTAGCCTTTTATTGGTGTAATCCAACACTTTTTTAATCATGTTTTAATAGATGGTTTTCAATAAATATGTTAGAACATCAATGAAATGATTCCGCATTATGTTTTGAAAGAAAACTTTGAATTAAAAACTATTTTTCGTATATATATACATTGAATAAAGTCGAAGAGCTATCACCAGACCTCTGAGAGTTCAAGTATGCCATGTTCCAACTTGAAGGATGCCCTACCTTCTAGGGTTTACTTCAGGTCGTGAGAGCCTGATAGCCGAGAAATATTTCATCTAATGTCTATTATTCCACATCCAAAGCAACCATGAATATCATCAAGAAACTTACCCAAATGTTGATTCCCACATGTAGTGCACCTAGGCCTCTCCAAACTATAGCCACCTCCAGTCCCTCCTTGAGGATTTTTTTTGGAAACCCTATCCTTGTTCCCCCATTGAAGAATCTTGATTATAAATCTTTTTCTTAGAATTAATGTCACATTTGGGTTTAGCACATATATGTAATCGGTGACGTTGTCCTCTTCGAGGACTAAGACTAGCCACTTAGTTTACATCATTAAATTCATAGGTAATATACACGGAAAATTTAACACTTTTAATTACTTCTACTTGGAGGTTTACATTGAAATCTACATACACATTATATATATCCATATCAAGTACACATAGACCCTTCTTATAGGAAGGTTACATAGACTTCAACTTTTATTGCACATGACTATATAAAAGATAACATAGACATAATAGTTGTCTCTTCTCATAACCATCTAATAAGAGTATATAAAATTCGGGCCTAGCCCATAAATCAATCCAATAAGTCCACATATAGGTCATACAAATGTATAGTACTCAATTGAAAGGAAAGAAACGAAAAGGTCTAAAACTCCTAACAACTACATAAACTATATAGTTGCATCACCCTCGGAAATTGAGCAACTACCTTACTTGGATAAATAAGATAACCAAGTCTTCTTCAAGTCACCTTCAAAAACACATCAACGATCAGAACCTAAAATGTTTGGGAAAAGGAAAAATGGGGTTAGTACGGCACTTGTACTTAGTATGAGACTATATGCTCATATAAGATCAAATCATGCTGAAAGGGATATTTTATTAAAACATGTTACTTTATTCTTTGAACAACATTATGCATCATCAAGGAAAACATACAATTCATGAATGGCATATTAATCAACACAAAGCAAATAACATAGTAGTCAACATACTTTAACCATCATATAATATAACCCTACCGTCAAGTAATTACATCAGAAGCATGTATAAGAGTTCATCATATCATTATAAAGCAAGACTACTACTCATGAATGCTCATAAATCCAACAAGTGGAATAAACAAGCAAAGCCCATAACCCTTACTCAATCAAGTGATCCAACAAGAATCATGACTAATATTCAACTTCACATAACACTACTTTTAAGGATATAAAACATCATACTTTTAATTACATAGACCAATTACATGTTCATAAAAGTACCAATCACCATATAGTATCATTTTACATGTAAAGTCATCGTAAAATTATCTTTTGCATTTATTATCATATACATACAAAATATTAACTTTCTAAAGCTTCCATCAAAGTAAGCTAGTGCAAGTCATATGTAGAGTCACATACCCCTACCTAGGCTAAGTCAAACCTCTCAAGTCACCTTATTTAGTTTATCCTTCATTTGTAAATTTTAATTTAGGAAACACTTGCCGATATTGTAATACCTTACACCGATTAAAGTTGGTCTACTAGAAAAAGTAAAACAAAACATAAACATAGCTTTCCAGGTGGATCCACTAGCTACTGTTCTTATGGGGGCAACATAGTTCATGAGCTAAGAAATATATATTGTCCGTGTACATACCACTTGGCAATTGAGGCCTAGTATCCCTCTTAGGGGAGTCAACACCACATGTAGAATTATAGGGTGAATCTTCCTCTATGGGAAGTCATCACCTCTCATTGTCAAGTTCACTCGGTGCTAATCGAAGTTCCTTTATTGAAATGTCTTTAATGTCTTTGTTAATCATCATAGATTATTATATTCTATAGGGTCTAACCCTTGTATAATTGTCACGACCATAGTCTAGATCCCAGACAAGACAGGCGTTGTCGACCTCTCAGAGGCCGCAAATAAGCTTGCATACGTCATCCTTACTTCATCTAGGTCAATTTTAGCGAAATGTTTGAAACTTTTTGCTTCGTATCATACATGTATAAATACTACCTAACATCAAACGTGTTCACAAATCAATCATCTAAGAAAGATATTATCAAATGAAAGTATCAGATCATAATATTATCAAACGTATTCTTGCAAAAACGGCACCAATACAAAGTTTGAACAAAAGTGGAAAAAAACATTACTGGAACATGTTCCACTAGCTATCGCCTACATCTAAGCTAGATAATTATTGTAGACATACTCAAAAGCATGAGGTCCTACCAAGTCCGGATAAAAGCTCCACGTCTGGATAGCTGCAACATCAACCTGTAAGCTCTAGCGTCCACCTGTGCATGCACCTAAAATTGTAGAATTGTACGAGATTAGTACACACCTGTACTAAGTATGGGTATATCAAAGTACACACCAAGCACATGCGTGAGTGACAAGAGCTCTTTCCTAACAACACGATTATGGAAAGTAGAGTTGGTGGACTTGCCAAAATGGGATTAGGAAAGTTAGTGATCTTTCAAAATTTGGATTAGGAAAATCATGACATGAGAGTAACATGCATCATCATACTTATCAGATTGAACACAGCCCAAAACATCTTACACAAAGCACATATTATTCTGCATATAGTACATAACATCTTTCATATCATTCATTCATATGCCATGATACCTTGGAATCATGGACTAGACATTAATACATCCCAAAACAAGGGCTCAACATATGGGACCTCAACTAGGGAGACTTCATTAAGGAACACAAAGTCTGCTTCATTCATTCATATGTACTTCATTTCATTTCGTTCATAGGCTAGTGTCAACACCACCTATGCCTAGGATGTAGTTTAAGACTTTCATCGTGTTCATTGTGCAATGATCAAGAATGACCTAGTGTCATTAATTAAGTCTAGATCATCTCTTGATCATCCTATCCTAAAACGTTTGGCATCATTCATTTCATGATGTGCATCATTTGAAGTTGGCCTCATTCTTTCATTGGGAACTTTAACTTTAAGCGACATAGATCATGTTAGCATCATGAAATATAGTGTCCCCTGCACACCAAAAAGAGGTGGAATTACCGGCAAGAGTAACCCAAAACATGCTAGTATACATGGGAATCGAACCCCACCAGATCCCTATATTGGTTACATAGGTTAGAAGATTAGGAGATATAAAGAGGCATATACCGGGTATGCCAGACATTTTGATATCATAAGTGTTACGTGAAACTCCGCCCTTCTTGAAGAAGGCATCACCGCTCATAGCTAGTTTATCGGTGCTCAGTATAAAGTTCCATTACATTCAACTCATACGTCATGAAAGTTTGTTTCTAATATGAGGACATCATATCTCAATAGATGATATATCACATCATCATTAGTATTAAGTGTATTATTCTCAATACTTTCATTAAAGTGTGCATAGAGACTGGTCTCTTCATTAACATTACACTCTCATAGGTGAGTATGTTTTGGTAACATTCACTTAGGCTCATTTGAGATTGCTCTCATCTTTTACATTATTGTCTTATCTTATTTTCACCACATTCATTAAATTTAGCACATTTGTTGTTCATAGTTACCCACCCCTTATTATGTGAATGTTCATTTCACCATATGCGAATGCACTTGGCCATTTAGCGTGTTTCACACTCTTACTTAACCCTTCTAGGGTTTCATCATTTCATTGTTGATTTCATCATATGACAATGGGCTTGGACATTTAGTGTGTTTCACACTCTTACTTAACCCTTCTAGGGTTTCATCATTTCATTGTTCATTTCATCATTTCATTATATACATCTTTGGTTCACTTACTTCTAAGTGTATGCTAGACTTATGGGTCTAATCATACAAGCCATGAGGCTTTATTCATAGTTCGTTTAGGTGATTCATACCTTCCTAAGATTATGTGATTAAGACTTATGCATGTTGTATGTATGCCAAGCTCTCAGTATCGATCGACGTAGGCAGCATTATCCTTGAACATTTATTCACGTATGACTTATGCATCAATACAGAATTTGGGCAATGGAACCAAATTTTAAATCTCTTGGGCAACACTTACGTTTTTCTTTTTGTTTTATTTTCGCTCCACATGACTTTGAACCGAGATCGAGCCCCAACGTCTTCAACTCGTTATTTTTTCTTCTTATTTTTCTTTCTTTCTAATTCACTTTTCTTGGGACCGAGAGGTTGTGGGATCGATCCCCTACAGCCTCATTTATTTTCTTTTCTTTTGTTCTTGACTTTTCCGAATTGACCGTGAGGGTGTGGATCGAATCCCCACAGCCTCACTTTATTTTTCTTTTTAAATTCCTTTTTTCCGCCTAGAGGTCGTGGGTTTGATTCCAACATGCCTCAACATTTCTTTTCTTTTTATTTCTTAGTCTGACTGGGAGGTTACGGGTTCGAATCACACTCCTCTAATTTCTTATTTTTATAATTCCATTTTCCTACCAAGATCACGGTTCGAGACCCCTTACCATATTATTTTTAACTCACTTATTTTCAAGGATTTTAACATGGTGAGGTCAAGGGTTCAATCATCCACGACCTCACTTGTTTTAATTCATTTTCACAACATTTTTAATTACTTCAATGTGACCGAAATCTATCAACTTGTAGCTTGAAATTTTTTTGTTTTTCATCATCTTTTTCATTACATTACACGTCAGTTCTTAGGGAAATTTTATAGTTCATTTAGAACTTTTTAGGTGCATTTTCATGGATTCGTTTAGCCAAGAGTTTCTAACTCAATTCAGACACATTACACTTCAAAATGAACATCACGATTTACATAAGTTTGTGCACGTACGGATTCAACCATAACATTACATCTTAGAGCATTAAACCCGAGAGCACATAGTCATCGTTCACATTGAACACATGTACACATAGTTTCGGATAGTATAGGTTTTCATTCATACGATTCCAAGCAAACATTCATGAACATATTCATAACGAAAACACAACACACACCTCATATCTACCAGCAAACATACCCAACCTACCAATTATTGGGAGCTACTGACAAGGACATGCAACGGTGAACAACCCTAGTTTTTTTATTTGAATATACTTAACCTTAAGGGGTCTCTTTGAAAGGGTCCAAGAGAGAAGAGAACCCTTACCTTTTTCACGTTAAAACCTTGACCTGCTGCCCAATGTTAATCCTCAAAATTCACGTCCAACACCGAAAACCTCAACCCCCATTCGAGGGACAACCTTCTCTTTGCTTAACGTGATTGATTAGTTATTTGTTCTTATCTTTCATTGTGAGCTCTTCGAATGTGAAGAACTTTCGTCAAATTTTCTGTTTTTGAAGTTATTTATGAAGAGAAAACGTGAATGAGAGAAGAGAGAATGATCATGAAGTGAGATAGACGTGAGAGAGTGAAACGTAAAAGTATTTTAGGCTTAGTTAAGGACTTAGTAAAACTAGGAATCTCCTTAACTTAAAAAAATCTGATTTTCCTTTTTATTAGATCAGCTAATAAATATTAATTTATTAAGTTAATTTACCAATTTGAAAAAAAAATTAAAATCATTGCTTCCACCTAGGTTCGAAACTTGGTGGAGCAAGACTTCACTAAAAACCCAATTTTTTTGCTCTCTATCCCCAAATTGACCCTCCACCTTATTCATTAAATAATTAATTACATATTTAGGATAATTACAATATTACCCTTAGCTTGGAAAAACATAATTTTACCCCTAGACCCTCCAAACTTTAGATTTCCCCTTTTTAAGTTTGGTAAAGACTTAAACGGGTAAATCTTCATATTCAGGAGCTCTACATGGTTGGAAACAATTTTTCCTAGCTCAACAAACTCCCCAAGTTAGTTGTCTTGGCTGTCACAAGGGTTCAGAGGTGTGGTTCTACGCGCATAGTTCAGTGTGAACCCGGTCTTATCGTAGGCATCATAGACACATTAAGCATTATTTAGCATAGCCCTTTTTAGGGTTGTTACAATAATCATCATCTGTGTAGCTCAATAATAATTGTATGAGAATAGTCCTTTCATCATAATTCACATAAGTGAGGTTAGCTGTAACGACCTGTTTAGTCGTTTTGAGCAACAGACTTCAATTCTGGAAAAACTGGCAGAAGCGACGAACCCCACGACGGACCGTCAAGGGCACGACGGACCGTCGCAGGGTCTCGTTTCAAAACACTTAGAAAATCTGAAATTGGGTACTGAAAATCAACTCTCTGAACTTCCTGACGGAATGGCAGTACGGACCGTCACAGGCGTGATGGACCGTCACTGAGACTTCAGTGAAAATCCATTCTCTGAACTTTGCGACGACCTGCAGAACGGACCGTCGCAGGCACGACGACCCGTCACAGGTTGCGCAAATCCCAGGCAGAGTCGGAATTCTGGTGAAGTTTTAAGGGACATTTTTGGACTATTCTTTCCTTAATTATAGATTTCGTGGGGTTATATTAATAACTAAAATTCTTGAGGGGTTAAAAGAGGTAACCCTAAGTTAATTAGTGGGGTATTATTGCCATCTTTTATTCTTAATTATATAATAATTAGGGTAAAAGAAAAAGGGTTTGAATAAAGAAAATAGAAAGAACAAGAGAGAGAGAGAGAATCGAACGAGAAGGGAGAAACAAAGCTTTGGGAAAATTCTTGTTTGATTCAAATCTTCGTTGGATGTAGGTTATGGTTTTCATGCTTTCATAGTAAACTCTTAATAGAGAATGATATGTATTGGTAGTATTGTAAACCCTGCTATGTGCTTAATTGTATGCATGCATGAACGTGATTATATAATTGTGATTATATTTAGCATGATGAAGTTATTGAATCCCAAATCTCGATAAAAACCTAATCTATTTTTAATGATGATGCCTTGGTAAGGGAGAAGGCTTGATGAACTAAAGTAATGACATTGATGATGCCTTGGTAAGGGAGAAGGCTTGATGAATTGATGGAAGGAGATTAGGGGATCGGGTGTCACGAACCGACACGTAGAATTAGGGGATCGGGTGTCACGAACCGACACGTAGTATTAGGGGATCATGTGTCACGAACCAACACGTAGAATTAGGGGATCGGGTGTCATGAACCGACACGTAGTATTAGGGGATCGGGTGTCACGAACCGACACGTAGTATTAGGGGATCGGGTGTCACGAATCGACACGTAGATTTAGGGGATCGGGTGTCACGAACCGACACATAGATTTAGGGGATCGGGTGTCACGGATCGACACATAGATTTAGGGGATCGGAGTGTCACATACCGACACAAGAGGATTAATAAATATTGAGGGAGCAGAGTGTCACGTACCGACACAAGAGAAATAAAGATAATGAATCTTGAAAGATGTTAATATACTCAATCTAATGAACATGATTCCCAAATGAGTATGGTATCGAGGCTTGAGTCCTCATGTGTGAACTTGATGGTAATTGTTAATGATATAGTATTTGTTGTTGCTACATGTTGAGTATCATAGTTGATTTTATGATATTACTTGGTATATATTTTTTTCTATTTTGAGTTTGCCGATGATATCCACTCAGTACCCGTGTTTTGTACTGACCCCTACTTTTATGTTTTCTTCTTGTTAATTTGTGGAGTGTAGCAAACGTGCCATCGTCTTCAACTCAACAGTAATTCAAGCCAGTCTTACTACATCGGAAATTCAGGGTGAGCTAATGCTTCTAGCTTGGACTGGATCTTCTTCTTCAAGTCTTGATGCCTTGAACTTCCGGCATGGACTAGGTTCTTATGTATTTTTAGCTTTTAGAATACTCTAAGTTTAGTCATTTGATCGTAGATGTTCTTGTGATGATGACTTCCAGGTTTTGGGAATAATAGATGTTGAATATTGATAGTTATTGAATTGGTTTTATTAATGAGTTTAAGTCTTTCGCATTATTTTCTGTTGTTATTACATTGAAATGTTAAGGTTTAGATTGGTTGGTTCGCTCACATAGGAGGGTAAGTGTGGGTGCCAGTCCCAATCCGGTTTGGGTCGTGAAAAACTTGGTATCAGAGCATTAGGTTCGTTGG
The DNA here is from genome assembly GCF_036512215.1 of Solanum lycopersicum. Lineage (NCBI taxonomy): Eukaryota > Viridiplantae > Streptophyta > Magnoliopsida > Solanales > Solanaceae > Solanum > Solanum lycopersicum. The sequence continues at coordinate 38,916,045 of NC_090803.1, forward strand.
TCTCATCACACAAGAACGAGTCTAGTAGAGCCTTAAGGAACGGTAGGGGACGCCTTTACTTTTCTTTGAGAGGCTATAAGACTTTAGGAAAATTCCATTCTTTCTTTCTTTCTTTCATACTACTACTTGGATCCAATTGGTATCTAGGTGATACAAATTGGTATCTGACCATCTTCACTCTATTTCGTGGATGGTTAGAACTAGAGCAACGACTGCGCCAACACTAACATCGGCAAGACAAGAAGCGTCTGAGCTAGCCACTGGGGCTGTGGCTCGAGGAAGAGCAACGGCAAGAGGCCGTGGTAGAGGTCATGGGAGGACGTCCTCTAGAAGAAGAGGACAAACACCTAGCCCATCTGATGCTAGGGCGGTGACTCCTCCACCGACTGAGGAAGTAGTAAGAGAGGGTGAGGAAGGGGAGAATGAACAAGTGCAAAATGAGGAATTGTCACCCCAACCTACCCCAGAGATGATCAATCAGGTTCTCGCTTATCTTAGTGGGTTGTCTGATCAGGGTCAGGCACCTCTAGTGTTTTCTACACCAGCACCTCAGGCTCCGGAGGTACAACATGCGGCTACTATGGCTCCCCGCATGGATGTTCCATTGGAAATAGGCACGTTTCCACGTCTGACTACTGGGCCTATAATGACAAATGATCAGCATGAACTTTTCAGTAAGTTCTTGAAATTGAAACCTCCTGTCTTCAAGGGTGCGGAATCTGAGGATGCTTACGATTTTCTGGTTGACTGTTATGAGCTACTACACAAGATGGGCATAGTCGAACGGTTTGGTGTTGAGTTTGTGAGTTATCAGTTTCAAGGGAACGCCAAAATGTGGTGGCGGTCACATATTGAGTGTCAACCAACAGAGGCACCACCTATGACTTGGGCCTCATTCTCTAGCTTGTTTATGGAGAAGTATATCCCCCGAACTTTGAGGGATAGGAAAAGGGATGAGTTCTTGAGCCTAAAGCAAGGTAGGATGTCGGTAAATGCTTACGAGGCTAGGTTTCGCGCACTATCCAGATATGCCACCCAATTATGTTTCAGTCCCCAAGAGCGAATTCGCCGGTTTGTGAAGGGGTTGAGGTCAGAATTGCGGATTTCGGCCTTACAGATAGCGGCAACTGCAAAATCCTTCCAAGAGGTGGTAGACTTTGTGATGGAAGTGGAAGGAGTGAAGCCAGATGACTTCACTACGACATCGACATCAAAAAGGTTTCGAAAGGGAGGTGAGTTTAACGGTACTTACACTAGAGGATAGGGTTCGGGAAGTTACGCAGTTCGACCCATTCAGTCTTCACTACAGACTGTAGTTGGGGGTCCACCTCCGACCGGTCAACACTTCTCTGAGAGACCTATGCATGAACCCAGAGAGTGCTATGGATGTGGGGAGATTGGACATATTAAGAGATATTGTCCAAAACAGAGTTACAGACCTCCAAATGTTAGAGGTAGAGGTGGTCATGGCAGAGGCCGTTATTCTGGAGGACGTGGTGGTCGAGGAAATGGTGGTCACCAAAATGGCCGAGGTGATGGGCAAACTTGAGCCACTACATCACCACAAGGTAGGGGCAACGGACAGATAAACGATAGGGCCCATTGTTATGCTTTCCCTGGGCGGTCTGAAGCGGAGGCATCTGATGCTGTCATCACAGGTAATCTTTTGGTTTGTGATTGCATGGCTTCTGTATTGTTTGATCCTTGATCCACATTTTCTTATGTATCTTCCTCATTTGCTAATGGTCTAAATTTACATTGTGAATTACTTGATATGCCTATTCGTGTCTCTACTCCGGTGGGTGAGTCTATGGTAGTTGAAAAGGTATATAGGTCTTGTTTGGTAAACTTTGTGCGGAGCAACACTTATGTAGATTTGGTTATCTTAGAAATGGATGATTTTGACGTGATTCTGGGTATGACTTGGCTTTCTCCGTAATTTGCAATCTTGGATTGTAATGCTAAAACGGTGACGTTAGCCAAGCCTGGGATAGACCCGTTAGTGTGGGAGGGTGACTACACTTCCAATCCGGTCCGCATCGTCTCCTTTCTTCGTGCTAAGAAAATGATTAGTAAAGGGTGTTTAGCTTTATTGGCACATCTCAAGGATGACACTACCCAAGTACCCTCGATTGAGTCGGTTTCAGTAGTTCGTGAGTTTCTGGATGTGTTCCCTGCAGATCTTCCTGGTATGCCACCGGATAGGGATATTGACTTCTGTATTGATCTTGAACCCGGTACTCGCCCCATTTCTATACCCCCTTATAGAATGGCTCCCGCGAAGTTAAGAGAGTTAAAAGCACAACTTCAAGAGTTATTAAACAAAGGCTTCATTTAGACCAAGTGCATCTCCTTGGGGTGCTCCGGTTTTGTTTGTAAAGAAAAAGGATGGCAGTTTTCAGATGTGCATAGACTACCGGCAGTTGAACAAGGTAGCCATAAAGAACAAGTATCCTCTTCCTCGCATTGATGATTTATTCGATCAGTTACAAGGTGCTTGTGTCTTCACTAAGATTGACTTGAGATCCGGTTGTCATCAATTGAAAATACGGGCAACGGATGTGCCAAAGACTGCTTTTAGAACGAGGTATGGGCATTACGAATTTGTAGTGATGTCTTTTGGTCTTACGAATGCCCCTGCTGCGTTCATGAGCTTGATGAACGGGATTTTTAAGCCATATTTGGACCTCTTCGTGATCTTATTTATTGATGATATATTGGTATACTCAAAGAGCAAGAAGGAACATGAAGAGCATTTGAGAATGGTATTGGAAATGTTGAGGGAGAAAAAGCTTATGCCAAGTTCTCTAAGTGTGAGTTTTGGCTAGATGCGGTGTCCTTCTTGGGGCACGTGGTTTCTAAGGATGGAGTGATGGTGGATCCTTCTAAGATTGAGACAGTGAAGAATTGGGTAATACCTACTAATGTGTCAGAAATAAGGAGCTTTGTTGGGTTAGCTAGCTACTACCGCCGATTCGTCAAGGGATTCTCTTCTATCGCTTCCCAATTGACGAACTTGACTAAGCAGAATGTCCCATTTGTATGGTCGGATGAATGTCAAGAAAGCTTTCAGAAGCTCAAGACTTTGTTGACTATCGCACTTATCCTTACCTTGCCAGTAGAGGGTAAGAACTTCATTGTTTATTGTGATGCATCCTATTCTGGTTTGGGTGCAGTACTAATGCAAGAGAAGAGTGTGATTGCTTATGATTCAAGATAATTAAAAGTGTATGAACGTAACTATCCCACTCATGATTTGGAATTGGCCGCGGTAGTGTTTGCATTAAAACAATGGAGACACTATTTATATGGGGTTAAGTGTGAGATCTATACGGATCATCGTAGCCTTTAGTATGTCTTTACTCAGAAAGATTTGAACTTAAGACAGAGGAGAGGGATGCAGTTACTAAAGGACTACGATATCACTATCTTGTATCATCCGGGGAAGGCGAATGTTGTAGCGGATGCTTTAAGTAGGAAGGCTGGAAGCATGGGAAGTCTAGCTCACTTGCAAGCTTCTAGACGCCCATTGGCTAGAGAGGTTCAAACTCTAGCTAATGACTTGATGACATTAGAAGTAAATGAGAAGGGAGGATTGTTGGCTTCTGTGGAGGCAAGATCTTCCTTTCTTGACAAAATTAAGGGAAGACAGTTCGATGATGAGAAACTGCGCAGAATCCAAGATAAGGTATTGCGAGGAGAGGCTAAGGAAGCACAAATCGATGAGGAAGGTGTTTTGAGAATCAAGGGAAGGGTATGTGTACCCCGCGTCGATGGTTTGATCAACACTATTCTGACAGAGGCTCATAGTTCAAGGTATTCTATACATCCGGGCGCAACCAAGATGTATCGTGACCTAAAGCAACACTTTTGGTGGAGTAGAATGAAGCGTGATATTGTTGACTTTATTGCCAAGTGCCCAAACTGTCAACAAGTAAAGTATGAACACCAAAGGCCCGGAGGAACACTTCAGAGAATGCACATTCCGGAATGGAAGTGGGAAAGAATTGCAATGGATTTTGTGGTTGGTCTTCTGAAGACAATAGGTAAGTATGACTCCATTTGGGTGATTGTTGATAGGTTAACTAAATCTGCTCATTTTATTCCGGTTAAGGTGACTTACAATGCCGAGAAGTTAGCCAAGATCTATATCTCAGAAATCGTTCGATTGCATGGGGTTCCACTATCCATCATATCCGATAGAGGTACGCAGTTTACTTCTAAGTTTTGGAAAACGTTGCATGCGGAATTGGGTACTAGGTTGGACCTTAGTACTGCATTCCATCCTCAGACCGATGGTCAGTCTGAGCGAACGATTCAAGTGTTGGAGGATATGCTTCGTGCATGTGTGATAGAGTTTGGTGGTCAATGGGATAGCTTCTTACCCTTAGCGGAGTTCTCATACAATAATAGCTATCACTCAAGCATTGATATGGCCCCATTTGAAGCATTGTATGGTAGGAGATGTAGGTCTCCCATTGGTTGGTTTGATGCGTTCGAGGTCAGACCTTGGGGTACTGATCTCTTGAGGGACTCGATGGAAAAAGTGAGGTCTATTCAAGAAAAGCTTCTAGCGGCGCAAAGTAGACAAAAAGAATATGCAGATCGAAAGGTTAGAGACTTAGAGTTCATGGAAGGTGAACAAGTCTTGTTGAAAGTTTCACCAATGAAAGGGGTGATGCGGTTTGGAAAAAGGGGTAAACTAAGTCCAAGGTACATTGGACCATTTGAAGTACTTAAGAGAGTAGGAGAGGTGGCTTATGAGTTATCCTTGCCTCCAGGGCTGTCCGGAGTGCATCCGGTATTCCATGTGTCGATGTTGAAAAGATACCATGGGGATGGAAACTACATTATCCGTTGGGATTCCGTTTTGCTTGATGAGAACTTGTCTTATGAGGAGGAGCCTGTTGCTATTTTAGATAGAGAAGTTCGCAAGTTGAGGTCAAGAGAGATTGCATCCATCAAGGTGCAATGGAAGAATCGACCCGTTGAAGAAGCCACTTGGGAGAAGGAGGCGGATATGCGAGAAAAATACCCACATCTGTTTACAGATTCAGGTACTCCTTTTCGCCCTTGTTTTCCTTCTTTTGATCGTTCGGGGATGAACGATGGGTAAATTGGTATCTATTGTAACGACCTGTTTAGTCATTTTGAGCAACAGACTTCAATTCTGGAAAAACTGACAGAAGCGACGAACCCCACGACGGACCGTCAAGGGCACGACGGACCATCGCAGGGTCTCGTTTCAAAACACTTAGAAAATCTAAAATTGGGTACTGAAAATCGACTCTGTGAACTTCGTGACGGAATGGCAGGACGGACCATCACAGGCGTGACGGACCGTCACGGAGACTTCAGTGAAAATCCATTCTCTGAACTTTGCGACGACCTGCAGGACGGACCGTCGTAGGCACGACGGCCCGTCACATGTTGCGCAAATCCCAGGCAGAATCGAAATTCTGGTGAAGTTTTAAGGGACGTTTTTGGACTATTCTTTCCTTAATTATAGATTTCGTGGGGTTATATTAATAACTAAAATTCTTGAGGGGTTAAAAGAGGTAACCCTAAGTTAATTAGTGGGGTATTATTGCCATCTTTTATTCTTAATTATATACTAATTAGGGTAAAAGAAAGAGGGTTTGAATAAAGAAAATAGAAAGAACAAGAGAGAGAGAGAGAATCGAACGAGAAGGGTGAAACAAAGCATTGGGAAAATTCTTGCTTGATTCAACTCTTCGGTGGAGGTAGGTTATGGTTTTCATGCTTTCATAGTAAACTCTTAATAGAGAATGATATGTATTGGTAGTATTGTAAACCCTGCTATTTGCTTAATTGTATGCATGCATGAACGTGATTATATAATTATGATTATATTAAGCATGATGAAGTTATTGAATCCCCAATCTCGATAAAAACCTAATCTCTTTTTAATGATGATGCCTTGGTAAGGGAGAAGGCTTGATGAACTAAAGTAATGTGATTGATGATGCCTTGGTAAGGGAGAAGGCTTGATGAATTGATGGAAGGAGATTAGGGGATCGGGTGTCACGAACCGACACGTAAAATTAGGGGATCGGGTGTCACGAACTGACACGTAGTATTAGGGGATCGGGTGTCACGAACCGACACGTAGAATTAGGGGATCGGGTGTCACGAACCGACATGTAGTATTAGGGGATCGGGTGTCACGAACCGACACGTAGTATTAGGGGATCGGGTGTCACGAACGGACACGTAGATTTAGGGGATCGGGTGTCACGAACCGACACATAGATTTAGGGGATCGGGTGTCACGAACCGACACATAGATTTAGGGGATCGGAGTCTCACGTACCGACACAAGAGGATTAATGAATATTGAGGGGGCGGAGTGTCATGTACCGACACGAGAGAAATAAAGATAATGAATCTTGAAAGATGTTAATATACTCAATCTAATGAACATGATTCCCAAATGAGTATGGTATCGAGGCTTGAGTCCTCATGTGTGAACTTGACGGTAATTGTTAATGATATAGTATTTTTTGTTGCTACCTGTTGAGTATCATAGTTGATTTTATGATATTACTTGGTATATATTGATTTCAATTTTGAGTTGGCCGATGATATCTACTCAGTACCCGTGTTTTGTACTGACCCCTAATTTTATGTTTTCTTCTTGTTTATTTGTGGAGTGTAGCAAACGTGACATCGTCTTCAACTCAACAGTAATTCAAGCCAGTCTTACTACATCGGAAAATCAGGGTGAGCTAATGCTTCTAGCTTGGACTGGATCTTCTTCTTCAAGTCTTGATGCCTTGAACTTCCTGTATGGACTAGCTTCTTATGTATTTTTAGCTTTTATAATACTCTTAGTTTAGTCATTTGATCGTAGATGTTCTTGTGATGATGACTTCCAGGTTTTGGGAATAATAGATGTTGAATATTGATAGTTATTGAATTGGTTTTATTAATGAGTTTAAGTCTTCCGCATTATTTTCTGTTGTTATTACATTGAAATGTTAAGGTTTAGATTGGTTGGTTCGCTCACATAGGAGGGTAAGTGTGGGTGCCAGTCGCAACCCGGTTTGGGTTGTGACATTAGCATATTTTCATTTATATTTATAATAAATATATCATTATGCACTCATTGTCATTTTGAGGAACTACCTTATCCAACTTTTAGGAATGCTTATCTTTCATATTAAGGTTAAACAAAAAAATGGATTTCAGGTGCACACATAGGCATGATCCACACTTCAATTCAGGAAAAAAATTTATGCAACTCATACTTGATGCATATACATCATGATCAATATAGACCAACTACAATTTTTCTAGTTTAAACATAACATAATCAAGGTCATATATGATATAATACCATATTTAGTGATGTTCAAGGAGGAACTAGCTTATCCTAGTCCCAACATACTCACATGGCATCTTAATCTTACATACACGCATTCAACATAGGTGAATACAACTTCTAAACAAAACATGATAATATTTCCTTTCTCATGAAGCCAAAATGGTAGGTCACACAAAATACATCACAATAATAGGATATTATTTCTCATAGTTTCAGTTTCTATCATGACACTATTTTTCATAAACATACATCATTTTCGAAAATTCTTACGATTCATACGCACAAATAAGGACAATTGCTAGACATAACAGCACTCCTCAAGAGTGAGCTACATTAGAACTTCCCAAATCACCAAATGTCACACATTTTTCAAATATACTCATCTCTTCTTATTTAAGAAAACTCAACACTCCATTTTGGGGCCAAAACACCACACATTTAAAGTAACATCAAGCATATTCATTTAAGTCATCTCATGAATTTCAATGCACATTTAATATGTAAAGATGCACAACAAAATGAGTAACCTGAATTTGATAAAAAATAAATTTTCATGCAATAAGGACCTTTTAATAAATGCATAAGATAGTGTCAATTTAGACATTCATAACATATGTAGGACATGCAACTTATACTCATATGGAACATTTCCATCATGAACAATCTACACGGAACTCTCTGCATTCGAGCTTGAGTAAGAATAGAAGGAAAAAATAAGGAAATCAACAACATTACTACTCACATTATCGTCCCCCGCATAAGGGAAACCCTTTTAAGAGCAACATAGACTTAGTAAGCTTTCTATTCAAGCACAACATCACCCTTATAGAATAGGCTTATGCTAACCCTTCTTAACATCACCTCCTTCCACTTCTCAAGAATGAACCATTTCCTAGTAGTTCTTCAATGAACCATTTCCCACTAGTTCTTCACTCTCACCCCACTAGGTATGGATTACAAGAGATCACAATTGAGTATATAAATTACCCCATTTCATATTCATCAGCCAAGAAGATTTTTAATATCGAGAAGTTTAAAGAACTCAAAATAGAGACATCAAGGGTACTTAAAATCTTACCATCTAGGAACATTATCCTCCAATTGGGGTAAGCCTAATAATTTATACATCCCCTTGTGCCCTTAAACACCAAGGTCAATGCAAGTCTAGACCAACCTGCATACTCCTTACATAAGAAGGTTTGACATCATTGAGTGTTTCCACTCCTAATCTCATATCAAAGAGCTTACTAACTCAATTCATGAAGTGGTACTTGTAAAGACCCAAATGTAGCCCCTAGAAGTTAGGAGGAACCCTCGTTTTATGGCCCGATGTACTTGACCCTTTGGGATCTTGTGCAAGCCCTTTAACTAGCATTCATCACATAAGACATGAAAAGTAGTGCGGAATTAAAACATTACATGAATAATTTAATAAAATGGAAATTATTAAGAAATACCTAAGAAATCTTATCGTCACAAGCCAAACTTAAGACACGACATATAATGTCTTAGGGATATGGCCCTTTACATTGAAATCAATTACATAAAAAGTCTTTAATAAAACTAGAAAAGGATTATGCCCTTGAATATATGAGGACATACTTTGCGTTGAGAGAAACTTTCCCAAGTTCTTCCTTATTGCCTTAAAACCTTAAAAATCTTCCAACCTATACTAATATAGTATAGAAAAGTATGGGGTTAGTAAAAAACAATGTACTAAGTATGGCATATGCAAAGACATGTCAAAAGGGACAATTTAGTAAAATAGCTTTACATGCAATTTAAGTAACACATTCATGAAAACAAAGGCAAAACATCATACTAACCATCATTTACAACTTATATAAGAAGTCCCATAATTTTTAAGCCAACAAGAAACATTACAGTAAGCTTGTCAAAACATACATTAAACCAACTTGACATTTAACAGTTAACTCCTTAAGCATTTACCAAAAATCTAATTGAACATTAAAAAGGAATCATTTAAATCATTCACAATAAATTCAACTTGAACAATTACAATGAAGTATCCTACACTAAATGAGTGAACTTCCAAGGCCAAGCAAAAGAGAAAGTGAACTCATTTTCCTTAAGAGTTTCCCTACCTCAGAATTATCCTAAGACTCACTAAGGTAAGATATGGAGGAAGTATGCATATTCAATACACACCATAGAATCCCTCAATCCTACCCTTTTTGTCTTACTCAACTCGGGAGAAACAAGCCCGTCAATCAATAGAAAGACATTAAAAGACACCCAACAAACCACTTAAGTCTTCCCTTTTGGAATGCCTACTTAGTGCAATGAGTAGATAGCATCCCATACCACCACCTACCCTAAGTAGTACATTCTTTTTGAAGGTTTGGCACCAAGTCTCCCTTTCGAAAGGTCCTACCTAGTGCAATGATTAGATAGCGTCCCATACAACCACCTACCCTAAGTAGTACGTTCTTTAGAAGACTTAGTTCAATTAATTCTTTGTGTGGGATTCTCTTAGCCCACATAGACCATGAGAGCTAGACATGGAATCCCGATATTAACCCATATCAGATGAGGGATTCTCACTTGCCTAGCGTAAGGTCATGCTTCTTATCTTTTACATGGCTTTTCCAATGGATACACCTGTGTGGACACATAGTTAAAAGATAAGGAGACTATTACTAAGTAACTCATTCTCTACTAACGTGGAGTACTCATATAAAGAGGGACTTTGAAATAATACATCTAAACTCATGAAGGATAATCCACCTCTCATTCATATCCTCTTCGAGCTAGGCATAACTCCTCATGGATTTATCAATATTCAAACCTATAGGTTAAGGAAAACAAGTGAACACCACATCTTAACTCACGAATGGTATTCATTCTCCAAACTATCTAGGAAATCTCATTAGGATAACAGGGTTGCTAATAGACACGTCATTCTTAACTCACGACGAGTGTTCACCCCAATACTCCGCTTCTCTCAACTTAGCATCATACATTATTTTTATGTGTGAGTGTGTGTGTACATGTGAGCACACCTTTCACATAACATCAATTCATTCTTATTAACTTCCATACATTCTTTGTACCTTTATTCATCAATTCACACACCTTACATGCTTCACATACTCAATATGCTTTACTTTGACATAATACAAGTGAAACATGCTATTTAATTTCACAAAAAACAAGACAAGACCCATCTTCAATATGAAAACATTTCATCTACTAGGCCATGAAAACCACATTCACAATACATACTAAACAACATCAAGTTCATCAGGTAAACACCGCCACCAAGAAGGTGGACCACACCACTCATGAGAAATTATAATGAAAACTATACATTTTAAGCAATTTGTCATTTTACCAAGCCATAATAACCTATGAGAATGTTATTAACATTTAATCAAAATAAGACTCTTATGATAGTAGCTAAATGAACATATTAACACAAAAAAACAACGTTCATACCTTAACCAAACATGCTCATATAACCTATTTCCCAAGCAAAAAGTTCAAATATGCATAAACATAAGTTCATTATGTTTTTAACAATAAAATAATATATTCATACATGAATAGACACAGTCAGAACACTCTTACAAGAAGACCCATACTCAAAATCAAAGATACAAGAACTTTGAGTTAGAAAACCCTTTTGGAAGTATTTTTGAAGTAACCCCTTGAATGGAAAGGGGTTCAAGGATTGAAACCATACCTCAAATAGAATGAACCCACTAATTTTAATAAAGATTCATGTGAAAAGAAGTCCTTGCTGTCCTCCTTGACTCTTAGCTTCAATGGTGACTTTGGGAGAGTTTTCTTAAGAGAGGGAGTTTGAATATTTGACGTGACGAGTCTTGTCTAGGTCTAGTCTTTACAACTAATTAAATATAACCTAATAACACTAAAATTATCAATCAAGGGTATTAAAATACTTCGGGTGTATTTATATAAAACACCCCAAGTTGGCAGCAACTTCACGGACTTGGCAGGCCCTCACAGACGAGGTCTTAACCAACAAACCGTCTGTGCATCAACGGACCATTGGTAGGGTCTTGTGGTTTCGTAATTAGATCCAAATGGATCTTGTGCACATGATCTTCTGGTCCAATTGACTCCCTAGGTCGACGGACCATTAATGGACCAACGATCCGTCCTTAGGGTCGTCGATGACCACTGCTTTTTGGCAGTTTTGCCCAAGTTTTGGGCCCTTTATCTAGGGCCCCTTGTGGGTCCTAGGTAGGGTCGTGCCTAGATTTTAAACCCCTAGACTAATACCTCTAAGTATTAGAACATACCACCTTAGTTTCAAGGAAAACGAACACGTAAAACTCATACAAACACATCAAAACGCATAAGTACATTCAAAAGCACACCTTCCGAACGTCATAGACATTCTTGGTCGATCGAAATCCAAAATAAACCAAACTTCACACACTGTGTAAGAACACTAAAGTTAATTATTTTAATCCAAATTCAACTGATAAAACCATTACAAGGGTCTAGTATACCTTAGTTCATTTTGGGGCATTACATTCTTCCCCACATAGAATAACATTCGTCCTTGAATGACACTTAAACTTTAAGAACACCAAGGACTAACTTAGCACCACATAATATACATCAACCATGAACAATACACTAAAAAATCAAAGCATCAAATAACAAGGAGCATCCTTTCACACTTCCAAACACTTAGCAACACAAAATATTCTATCAGAACTTCAAAAAGTCAAAATTCACTCTAAGTCTTCTTTTTTGGAGGAACTGCATTCTCAAACATTAAACATGATCATACATAATACTTTTACATTTTTATACCACCAAGAACGGGAAAAATAAATTCCAAGGAATACAAAAAATTTCAAAACTAGATCCATGTTCAACGAATTACACCTACTAAGAAAAAGTTTTTTGTTTTAGTTCGACCTGTCGTCATATATGAAATAATGGACGGTATATATATTCATATTGGGCTTAGGGATAATCAGGCTCGAACTGATGACTTCCACCAAGTCAAGGTGAAACTCTACTACATTGAAACTTCAATTCAAGACAACACAATTTTTCTCAAAAATCAAAAATCTTACATTGAAGTTCACTGTGTTCACTGCCAAGCCTAGAAAAAAATTTTAAAATTCATTCCTTAAGTAATTCATAACAATGACATGATTATATTAATTATAAAACCACATAAACTCACTTCATGACAAAAAAAAGCAACAATAACAATGAGTTGACTTACTAGAACCATAAAATCTGGATCAATTATCCATCCTATCCCCCATCCCCAAGAAGGGTTCTTCTTGGATGAATTAGGATATAGGAAGCTTGATTGCCATCTTTTTCCCTTGATTTGAATTTTGGGCAGTACCTCATCTTGTGTCCCTTATTACCACATGCAAAACAACCATCCGTACCGGCAAGACACTTATCCCCATGTTGCTTCCCACAAGTAGGGCACCTAACCCTTTCATAAGTATGGGCACCACATTGAGAATGTTGGTTTGGATCCCTATCCTTGTTTCCCATGGAAGAATCTTTGTGATAGAACCTCTTCTTAAGCTTTTTGTGACTACAATCATCCGACATAGGCCTCTTACCGTCTTGCCTTATCTCCCTAATTTTGGACTCTTCAATTTATTGTGCATAAACCATGATCCTAGAGATATCTATTTCTTTAAGGAGCATTGTCATATGACGCTCTCTCTTCACCAAGCTTGAAACACCTATCACAAACTTGTTCATCCTAGCCCTAGGGTTGGATAGCATTGTTAGGGCATACATAGAGAGTTGGGTGAATTTGAGAGATTACTCTTGCACACTCATTCCACCTTGATGAAGGTTCATGAATTCAAACATTTTATCCTCCCTCGACTCTAAAGGAAAGAACCTATCTAGAAAATCCTCTTCGAATTCCTCCCAAGAAATAGGACCTCTTTCTAAGGGTATAACACCCCTCATTGCTCCTCCGCTTTCTCACTAGCGTTCACACACATAACATCTACCACATTGAAAACCTCATCAATGAAGCCTTGTGGATATTCATCAACCTTAGTGCCATGGAAAGTGGGAGGGTTCATCCTCATGAAATCCTGAATCTTAGAAGAGGGAGTACTAGCATTAGGTTGGGGCATATCTACTTGATTAGGTTGGGCAACAAAGTTATTCTTGACGACATGAGCTTGAGCCATCATGAGTTGGGTCAAGTTCATTAGGGCAGCCCTCAACTCCGCATTAGTTATATCACCTTTCACCAAAGGAACTTGGGGCATAGGAGGCACTTGAGGCTCTTGGGGTTCTAGAGGCACTTGAGGTTCTTGAGGAGAAACCTTCTCATTTTCTTCTCCTAAGCCAACAATAGAAACTTGGTCAACACGGTGAGGAATCTTCTCATTAGCTACACCTCCCTCCTCCCTGCTAGTGGTTGATCTCCTCGTATACATGTCCTAAAAACACAAAGAGAAGAGGTTAAGAGAAGACACCTTATATGACTCAACTCTAAGGCAAGACATTAGACTAGGAAAGAAAATGAAACTTCTATAATCCTATAGACTTTTGTCCATGGATATGTCGCGACTCACAACAATGACCAAGATACTACTAGATGTGGCATGTGAGACTTTTAGACGTTAAACTATTTCCTAAAACCTTATAATCTAATAGAAATCCTGTCATGACCCGAAAGTACCCCATAGAAGTTAGGAGGAACCCTTATTTTGTGGCGGTCGTACTTGACCCTGTGGAGTCTTGTACAAGCCCTTCAACTAGCATTCATTACATGTGATATGAAAAGTAGTGCGGAAAAAAAACTTTTCACAAATAATTTAATAAAAAAGAATTCTTTCATAAATACATAAGAAATTCTATCGTCACAAGCCAAACTTAAGACACGATATGTAATGTCTTAGGGACATGGAGCTTTACATTGAAATAAATTTCATAAAAAGTCTTTTAATAAAACTAAGAAAAGGACTATGCCCTCGAATATATAAGGTCATACTTTTCCTTAAGAGAAACTTTCCCAAGCTCTTCCTTGTAACCTTCAAACCTTCAAAATCTTCCAATCTATACTTATATAGTATTGAAAAGTATAGGGTTAGTACAAAACAATGTACTAAGTATGGCGTATGAAAAAATAGGTCAAAAGTGACATTTTTAGTAAAATGGCTTTTAATGCAATTTAAGTAAAACATTCATGAATAAAAAGGCAAAACCACATACTTAACATCATTTGCAACTTCGATAAGAAGATCCATTATTTTAAGCCAATAAGAAACATTATAGTAAACTTGTCAAAACTTACAGTAACCCAACTTGACATTTAACAGTGAACTCCTTAAGCATTTACCAAAAATCCAATCAAACATTAACAAGCAATCATTTAAAGCATTCACAACAAATTAAACTTGAGCAATTACAATGAACTATTCGTACACTAAGTGAGTGAACTTCCAAGGCCAATCAAAAGATAAAGTGAACTCATTTTCCTTAAGAGTTCCCCTACCTCGAAATTATCCTAAGACTCACTAAGGTAAGATATGAAGGAAGTATGAATATTCCTCCTCCAATACACACCAATGAAACCCTCAAGACTACCCCTTTCGGCTTACTCAACTTGGGAGAAATAAGCCCCTCAATGGAAAGACATTAAAATACACCCGACAAACAACAAAAGTCTGCCCTTTCAGAATGCCTATTTAGTGCAATGAGTAGATAGAGTCTCATACCACCACCTACCCTAAATAGTACATTATTTTTGAACGTTTTGCACCAAGTCTTCCCTTTCGGAAGGTCCTACCAAGTGCAATGAATAGATAGCAACCCATAAGACCACCTACCCTAAGTAGTATATTCTTTTATAATACTTAGTTCAATCAATTCTTTGTGGGGGATTAGCTTAACCGACATAGACCATGAGAGATAGACATGGAATCCCTATATTAACTCCTATCGAATGAAGAATCCTCACTTTCTTCGAGTAAGGTCATGCTTCTTAGCTTTTACATGGTTTTCCCAATCGCTACACCTAAGTGGACACATAGTTAAGAGATAAGGAGATTGTTACTAAGTAACTCATTCTCTACTAACAAGGAGTAATCATCTCCAGAGGTACTTTGGAAATATAACATCTCAATTCACGAATTGCTATCCACCTCTCCTACATATCCTCTCGGTGCTAGGCATAACGCCCCACAGATTTCTCATTATTCAAAACATTTGGGTTAAGGATAACTAGTGAACACCACTTCTCAACTATTGAAGGGCATTCATTCTCCAACCTATCGTAGAAATATCATTAGGGATAATGGTGTTGGTACTAGACACATCATCTCAACTCACGAAGAGTGTTCACCCCAATACTTCACTTTTCTCAACCTAACAACATACATTATTTTAAGTGTGAGTGTGTGTACATGTGAGCACATATTGCACATAAGCATTAATTCATTTTTATTAAATTCTATGCATTATTTATACCTTCATTCACAAATTCACACACTTTACATGTTTCATATACTCAATATGCTCAATTTGACATTGATATACCCTGGTTTCACGGTACTTTTAGGGCTTTTTCCTTAAGTTTAGTGTGAGTCCAAAACCCTTTTTTTACTAATTTTTATGTAAGTTTAGCTTGTGACGGTCCATCGTGCTTGTGACGGTCCGTAGGTGGCATCATAGTGAAGATGCTGAAGGAAGATGGGGAAGTCTGACCAAGTGTGAGGTTACAAAGTGCGTGACGGACCTTCGTAGCCATGACGGTCCGTCCTGATGGTTCGGCATGATGATCATAGAAGTAGTCCCAGTACCCAAATTCCAAGAGTTCAAGTTTTATGGAATGAAGACCCTCGACAGACCGTTGTGCCTGTGACAATCCGTCATACCTGCCGTCGAGGCTACTGAAGAGAGCAGCAGAAGAATTTTCAAAGTATGGGACGACGGAGTCAATGAAGTCTCGTCGTGACGAAGATGACCCATCGCGAAGTCTGTTGACCCAGCCGCATTTTGACAGATTTTTAGCAAATAGAGTCCTTCTTTGATTAGGTTTTTTTTTATAAATAGTTTGAAAAACCTCATTTTTGGGGTTAGACTTTTTGTGGTTAGACACATTTATGTTAGATTATTTGTAAGGAGATTATTATTACACTTTGTTTTTTACACTTTTCTCTGGAGTTGATTGTTGGAGATTTTATCGATTAATCATGTAAATTTATGGATTTTATTCTTTATCATTGAAGTAAGTGCATGAATTCTTATATTAAATATATATATATATATATATATATATATATATGAATATAGTTATTATGACTATGGTTAACTAAACTCCATAACAAGGGTGTTGGGAACCATGGTTGAATAGTAAGATAAAATCTAACTAAAATAACAATTCTAGTATAGTGTCTTGCATGTATTGACGATTATTTCTCTTAGAAGTCTTTTAAACGGAAGGACAATGTTAGAACTTGCACTACACCATTCTCGTCCTACAGCAACAGCACGTAACTGTAGCCTAAACTAGCCAAAAGTGTGGCCTTTGATAAAAGGCTACACTTTTAGACATTCAGCAACACTTTTTAGGGACTTCCCAAAAGAAGCGTAACCTTTGACATTAGGCAACACTTTTGAAATGTTGCCATAATTGGAAACACTTATAAAGCGAATCCAAATAGGTATAAGGGCACGCTTTTAAGACGTGCATTAGCAACACCTATTTTTTGTTAGACTACACTTGAAAGCATTGCCTTTTCAGATTTATTGGTCACACTTAAAAAGTGCTGCCTTTTATTGGTCATCTATTGCAACATTTTCAAAGTGTAACTTTTTATCTATCTAGAGCAACACTTAAAAAGTGTAACTTCAACATTTATAAGCCTACATGTAGCACAAATATATATAATATATGTACATACATACAAGTGACCTAAAACCAAAAATGAACTAACTAATCATTAAATTGAAACTATATATTTCAATTTATATAGCTATACATCAATATACATCAATAGTTCAAAAACTTTTACATCAATAGTACATACCCAAACTTATACATCAATATTCTAAATGTGTACACAATAAATCGAATATGTATTTAAACTTTTACAATTGTTCAAAAACTCTTCATCATCCACTTCAAATTTGATCACCTCCATTAACCTTTACAAATAAGATATTGGCGGTTATATAGAAGAGGTAAGAAGTTTAGATTGCAACAATATAGAGAGGCAACAAATCCAGCAGTTACAGAAAATTAGATTGCATCTTTTGATGTTCAAAGTAGATGCCTACTTGTCTTTTGATGTTCAAAGTAGATGATCTTCCCTTAGATGTCTAGAATTCCAAACGTTAACTACTTGAATATCAATTCCTCTAGTAACCAAATCTGTTCCATCAAGAAAGAACACAAAATTAAGAAATTTAACAATTAATCAATTTGAAATTTCAGTTGTAACGGAGTCGTAGCCATGACGGTCCGTCCTGCATGTTCGTCTTGAATATAAGAGAAGTTCAGAAGAAACTTGCAAGTATGGGACGACGGAGTCCATGACGGCCCGTCATGACCACGACGGATGACCACGACGGCCAGTCATGACCACGACAGCCCTTCATGACCATGACGGCCCGTCATGACCACGACGACCTCTCATTTCTACGACGGCCCGTCGCGAGGTCCACAGTGGTCCATTACGAGGTCCACGACGGCTCGTCGTGACCACGACGTCCCGTCACGAGGTCCGTCGACCCAGCCGCGTTTTGAGAGATTGCAAGTAAAAGTTGAAGCTTTAGTGCAACTGTAAGTTTCATTTTTAGCACAATATGTTTGGTCAGACAGAGAAAATTCATTTTCTAGCAGTACAATACTTTAGCTTTGAACTCTGAACATCGAGATATTTCTTCGACATAAATAACATATCAGTTGAATCATAATGAAAGAACTAATGAATTTTTCAATTTTAGTGCAATACGTAATTCAGAATATTACCTTGAATAGTTATTCCTATTGTGTCTCCATTAAAAAATTTCAAAACATCCCATGTCATGAAGTTTATTTTCAACAGATGTCTCTTTTGAAGGTGAAATCAGTCCATGAACTGGGCACCCAATAGAACAGGATACATATCTGCCAAGAAATACGCTAAAGCACACAAAATGCATGTCCAATGTGCAGAACCTTCTTAAGTATTGAAGGAAAAACCGAATGAACTTAGCCTTGTGCTCAAGTATCAGATAACTCATTACCCACAAATTCATATTGCTATAGTTTGGAAGAAGATGGAATAGCTCATTATCTCCTAAACTTTCTGTATTAAGCCAAACATACTTCACATATAGAACAAACCAGAAACTAAAACCTGTAAACAAAAAAATAATTTGGTTTTGAATATCTGAGATGAACAACAAAATCTTGAAACCTGAAAAAAATTATAGTTTTGCTTCATGAAAATTTCAGATTTGGAGCTTCAATGTCTTGAGCTGAGTGGAAAATTTTTCATTCAAGAAATTGGGGATATCTTCAATGAGCTGCGAGAGCGTTTTTTCTTCAAAAAAAAATTATATTTGGACCTTGAACTTTTATGTTTTATTAGTAAAGTGAAGTGAAAAAGTTAAGCTTTATTATTTATTAATGTTTATTTTTTTGGCCAATATAAATGGGAGGGAGTGTTAAAATATTGGAGAGAATATATAATTTTTTGAAAATTTTTAAGGCAACACTTATAAGGTGTTATTTTTTCAATTATAAAAATAGGACATTTTAAAAGTGTGGCCATATATATAAATAAGTGTTGCCAATTATATCATATTATAACAACACTTATAAAGTGTATCTTATACCATTAAAGAGTACACTTTCAAATGTTGCAAAATTATTGTAGCTAAAAGTTAAAAATTTCAGCTACACTTTAAAAGCGTTCCCAAAACTACTTTAGGCAACACTTTACAAGTGTAGTCAAGAATTAGTGAGGCCGTAGGCCTAAAATGGTGTAGTGTTGCCTTAATGCTACTTGCCGGACCAAGGAGGTAGATATTAGGAAAAGAATTATCAACATAGATTTAGTGTATACTATCTAATATGCTAGCATTGATTGGTACGAGGTAATAACTTAGTCGAATATCAAATACAATGATTAATATGAGGTAAAGGTGAGGGTTAGTATAGCAACACACGTAGCCGGACAAATGAGCAGAGTGAAATTTTCTAAATACCGGACCAAGGATTTAGAAATACATAATTTATCACTTTTAATGCAAGATACTAGGACCTATGAGGAACAAGTAAATCCTAGTTACTTTCATTAATTGATTAAACTCCAACATTTTAATCTTCTAGTTGTCTACTTTAATTTAGCTAATTATTTTCATTCATTTAGAAATTAAAAAACTTTAATTTTCTTTGATTTCCAAGGAAATGATTGACTAAATAGTAGTAATAATAGATTAAAGTTAAGTCTGAACTATTTTCCTTCTGGGAACGATTCTAACCTTATTAGTTGGGATCTTTACTTCATACGAACGCTTTACTTCTTATTTGAGAATTAAGTTTGAGCATATCAGGCATAATACAGGCCAAACATTCTATTCAACTTCACAAAACAAAAAAAAAGACTCATCTTCAATATAAATCCATTTCATCTACTAGGCCTTCAAAACAACATTCACAATACATTCTAAACAACCTAAAATTCATCAAGCAAACACCGCCACCAAGAAGATTGACCATACCACTCAAGAGCAATTATAATGAAAACTATATATTTTAAGCAACTTGCCATTTAACCAAACCATAATAGCCTACAATCTTTTTTATCAAAATTTCATCAAAATAAGACTCTTAGGGGAGTAGCTTAATCAACATATTAACACAAGAAAATCAAAGTTCATACCTTACCCAAACATGCTCATATAACTCATTTCCCAAGCTAAAAGTTCAAATATGCATAAAAATAAGTTCATTAGGTTTTTAACATGAAAAATTATAGATTAATGCAATAACATATACATTTAAAACATTAGAACACTTTTAAAAGAAGATCCATACTTATAATTAAAGATTGAAGAATTTTGAGTTTGAAAACCCTTGTGAAAATCATGTGGAAATGACTCCTTGAATAGAAGGGTGTTGAAGGATGGATAAAATACCTCAAAGATAAGGAAACCCACTAATTTTGGTGACAAAATATCTTCTTGCCCTCCTTGAGTCTTTGCTTTAATAGTGACTTTAGGAGAGTTTTCTTTAGAGAGTGAGTTTAAAAATTTGAGGTCAGGGGTCTTGTCTAGGTCTAGGGTTTAAAAATTATTAAATATAACGTAATTCAGCTAAAATTATCCACATAGTGCCTTAAAAAGACTTGGGGTTTATTTAAATAGAACACCCCAAGTTCGCAGAAACTTCACAGACTTGGAAGGCCCTCACAGACGAGACCTTCACCAACGAACCGTTTGTGCATCAACAGACCATTGGTAGGGTCTCGTGGTTTGGGACTTAGATCCAAATGTAGTATAGACACCATGAACTTCTAGTCCAATCTACCCCCTAGGTTAAAGGAACATTGATGGACCAATGGGCCGTCCTTAGGGTCGTCCATGGCCATTGCTTTTTGGAAGTTCTACCCATCTTTTTGGCCCTTCATCTATGGCCCTTTGTGGGTCCTACATTGGGTCATGCCCGGACTTTTAACCCCTAAACTAAGTCGTCCAGGTATTATAAACATCCCACCTTATTTTCAAGTAAAATGAACACGTAAAACTCATCCAAACACATCAAAACGCACAAGTACATTCTAAAGCACACCTTCCGAATGTAATGGACGTTCTTGGTCGATTGAACTCAAAACTTAACCAAACTTCACACACTGACTAAGAACACTATATTAACTCATTTTAACCTAAAATCAAATCAAGAAACCAATACGAGGGTCTAGTTCAACTTAGTTAATTTTGGGGCGTTACAGTATTCCTCAATCATTATCATTCCTCTAATCTTAGCACCTAAAGGAGTTCATATCAAGTTTGGTAAAACTACCAAACAATATGAGGACTTAGTATACCATGAATACAAAGTATAAATCCATCATTTCATCACATCCTACCACCAAGTCATAACAAGGTATGTAGCTCAGTTTTCAAGCCAATAAGATTCGTCACCTTAGGTAGTTAATATAGCTTTAGAGCTATAGAAATTTCGGATTCTTACCAGTCATAAAATAAATGATTGAACACCTTAGGTCCACTACCACTTATTTTAGAACATTAGGATAACCATCCTCTCTAGGTAACATCTTAGGGGAAACATAGGAGAGACTTGGCCATGAAGTCCTCTTTCTTTTCTTTCAACACTAGGGTAAAGTAACTTCTACATTACTTCAACGCACATTATCATCTTTGGTGAAACCTTCTAACCAACCATGCCTAGGTATCATTCAACCACCCTTGTAAAATGACCAAACTTAAGATCAAATTTAAAAGACAACTAAAAACTTTAATGTTTGTAAACATTAATTCTCCTCTTCTCCCTATTGACTAAGGGTTACATACATCCCTCAACGTCCACCTTAAGGCAAAGCATAATCAAAACGTATGGAATTAAACCATTTAATCCCTTTTTTCCCACTCTTCGAATAAGTTCATATAAGGACTCATCAACTAGTAATAAGGGTTCTCCTATTAACTAGCATACTTCATAATCACCTGACAGGTTAAGCACACTACATTCCCTTCTTAGGAGGAAGCCTATAAAATAGACTCTAGTACACACAAGGACAACTAATAAGGATTACCAATATAGCAAGGCAACATCCCTCTTTAAAAAAAATACCATATTTCTCTAAAACCTTTCAATCCTATATCGTACCATCATGCTATCATCATACATAATCATAAGGCAACTGATTAATCCAAAGAGGACTTCATTCTGCCTTAGAAACTTCTTACAAGGGAAGAATCATATCATAAAATAAAACATCTTAACATAATATCTTATTTCTCATAGGTCATATATGGCCCGAAATGGCATCATCTCAATGTATTCTAAATTAACTTTCACGTATACTCATCGAGTTACAATAACCATAGAGAGCATCACAACTCACTTTTTCTAACTCAAACCTTGAGACATCATACCATCAAATCAATAAAATCTTAATGACTACCAGACTAGGAAACATAAGAGAGAAATCATATAGAGTTAAGATCTACGTCATGACACAAGAGTGGGTGAAGGAGTGGAACTCTATCGTCCTATAGCCTCTCGCACATAGATGTGGTGCGACTTACACTGATGAACAAGAATGTAGTAGACATGGCAACACGACGCTTAACATAAAACATAATCTAGACTATAAAATAATTTGAATAAAAACTTTACATAAGAAATCCTTGAATATTTGGGAACCCTTTCTTGATGTTCGGAAACATCTATGAAGCTCATCCATGTTAGAAACATCCTCTAGCCATAATCACCTACACTTTGTTTAAAAAGATGAAGAAGACTGGTATTAGTACCTGAATGTACTAAGTATGACAACCATGCAAGAACATGCACTTGAAAAGGACATTTAGTTAGATATCATGCATCATGTCTTTATAGTAAAAATTCATGAACATTGATCCAATAAGAACAATATAAGTAACATACTTCATATGAACATGAATATTGCACATAATAATACTTGAAGCCATTTCATCACATTTAAGATCATTTATTAAGGCACAATTCACATATAACAACCATCACCTAAAACAACCTCCCAATCTAACTAGTGCAATGTACAAGTACCATCCCATACTACTACTCAAACAAAGTGATCCTAAGAAGTCACCCTAGACTAAGGTCCATCACATTTAATAATATACCACACATGCATTTAATTATAGTCATAAGACCAACATACTTCATTAATGGTCACATAAGAACTCTTTTATTTATTCAATCTTGGTCATAAGTCATTAGTTAATGTCATTGGTAAACCACCCTCACAAACCCTTCACAAGCTTGATTGTGCAATGTAAACATGGAGTCTCATACCCCCACATATACCAAGCAAACCCACTTAGAAGCCATAAGTTAAATTCACATGCATACTTAAAAATTTTATCTTGCATAAAGGAAACTCATCATTACTTCCTGTAGAGTGCAGTTGAAATGTACAACTAGGGTCCTTAGCCCTACCTACACTATGCAGACTTTCAATGAATCATGACTATTAATCATAATCTTATCATTATTTAATTTCATAACATTAGGGATTATTAGTCGTAATCGACATAGACCATGTGAATTACATGGAATTCGGTGTCATAAAACCCCATAAGAAAAAGGGTGTTCTACTTGACAATGTAGACATATGTTTAATACTTATCTAGGTGGACCTTCTAGCTATATCCTATGGGGCACGTATTTTAAGGGATAGTGACATTGCTTCTTTGAACCCAACCTATTGCATTAGCAGGAAGACTTCCATCTCATGAGTAATTCACTTGAATTGCCCAGCCTATTGCAATAGTATGAGGGTCTTTTCCTTATTGTACATATGTATTCTGAGCTAAGCTTAAACAGTTTTTTTAAATATCTTTAATACTTTATTAACTGTTTAGCTCTTGAAATTAGGCTTTAGGGACTTTCTCCCTAATGCATCATAGCTCAAACGTTTCTAGGATTAGAATTCTACTATCATCATAGAACCTATATTATGTGAGAATGTCGTTTCACATAATTCTACATTCATACTTTCATGTTTGTGTGCATACATGTGAGAAATAAATTCACATAATACCTCTAGAAAACACATGTTCATAATTAATTAATCAAATACTTTACATGCATTAGTGATATATACTGGTGCATATAAGAACTATACTTTATATTGACACTGTAAGTCTACCTTACTCATAATTACGCATCAGAGTGTTTGTGCATATATATTGGTCATCATGATCCTATAAAAGCAACAACTTTGTTACTTAGGATATCACCTTTCAAATGATCACAACATATGTATAAATGTACCCCTTAAGTCTCGACCAACTCATCTTAACCATAAGAAATAAATACCTCAAACTAAAAAAACAACAAAAAAATCTTTAGAAAAATAGCTCAAAACATACAATATCGTCAATTAAAAATTGAAAAAAAAACAGTAGATATAACAAAGTAGAAACAACAACTTAAAACACAAAAATTCAGCACCTAAACGAAGAAAAATAGTGGACAAAAACTGCTAAACTAACAGCTTAAAACACCAAAAAAATAGCGACTAATATGTAGAAACAACAACTAACAATAAAAAATAAGCACCTGAAACTAAAAAAACAGCAACAAAATCTGCAGAAACAGTATCTTAAAACTAACAAACTCAGCAACTAAGAATTGAAAAGTAGTACATAAATCCAGTAGAATAACTTTAAACACAAAAATTTCACACCTAAAAGCAACAAATAGTAACCAAAAACTATAAACACTACAAATTCAAACACAAAACAACAGCAACTAAAAGAAGAAAAAACAGCTACTAAAATATCGCAGAAATTGCAGCGTCAAACACAAAATACAAGAAACTTAAAAGAGAAGAGTCAAAAACTAAGAACTTCTAAAAAAACAGCTCAAAATGCAAATTGTTGTCCAAATCATTGCTATTTCATTCATTCATATTCTCCTCTATTGCAATTTTGATATTCTTATAATTATCATCAAAAAATTGTCCAAATTCTTGTTGTTATGACTCATTCTCATAAAGATCATCTTCATCAACCTCTCCCATTTCAAACGAATTTCTTGGCTTAAGATGTACAGCGACACTCCATTCAGTATCGGTCTCATAATCAACATAGTAGACCATATTTGCTTGTGATGCTTCAATATATGGAGCATGATCCTCGCGATCCACTGTAAATCAGTTTAGAAAAATTAACACAGTTATACTTCCAAGCATCTATTTTGTACCCTCTATTTCAAGTAGTATCGGCCCGCAGACACTAGAAAAGATTAACTTTGAACCTCCCATAATAATTAAGCTCGATGATATCTTCTAACTTTCCATAATATGGCAGGTCTACTTGTCTTGCACTCCTATCTACACTAGACGCAACAAACGAAGTGTCAGAGATGAGAAAAACTCCACTATTTTGTGTTTTTGATCCTTGTTTAGATAAAGTTCAAAATTTGAATCTATTAATGTTATAAGCACTGAATCTTCTTGAATCTTGTGCAGGACCTTGTGCTAAAAACTTCATATTGATATCATCAAAGATGGATTCTGCAATATGGGTTCATAATCTAAATAAATATAATATATCTGTCATAGATACGACATTCACAATAAATATGTTTAAAATAAACATTCTACAATTATTTACTCACTCGTTTAGAAAACCAATCATGCAACTCTTTACTAACTCTCTTCTCTACCTCTGTTGTTGAAACTATTTGACCTCTTGTACTTCTTTTGATGTGATGTCTGAATTTACTACAAAATTGTTATATATATTTATATTAAATTTTTACCTGATTATTCTACACATTTCTTAAAAATCAAAATCACTTTAAATTTCATACTCAATGAATGGCTTCACTGCTATGTAATTAAGTAACACATATCGATGAGCTTGAGTTGTCTCTAAAGTAGTCAATGGTTCTGTTGTGGAGCCTCCAATAGGTTTACCTTGTTGTGGAACATAGATGGCTTTCCAGAAGATTCATTATTATTTTGTTCATCGTTTACACTTTTGGGTCGATTCAACCTTGACTCAATTTCGTCAAAATAATGAGAGAAGGAGTTAGAACTTCTTCAAGCTTATGCCCCTTAGGTATTGAGCCTTCTGATTGAGATTTGTTCCGTATGGGACTTAAAATGACCTAACAATCTATAATCAAAATAAGGAAGTGTTCAAAAACTCATATATTTAAATTCTATTCCAGATTAGTTCAATAATTTTGAAAACGAAATTTTTTGGTTTTGAACAAAATACATCCAGCAATAATGTACATGTCCACCTAGTTTTATTTCATCAACTAGATGGATCGTCAGATGAATCATTACGGTAAAATATGAAAGGGAAAACAATTTCTCTAGATGAATCAAGGTTTCAACAATTCAATTTTGTTGCTTTTGTAGGTCAGAAATGGTTAAGCTTTTCATACAAAGCTGCCTAAAAAAGGAGGAAAATGTTACCAGAGTTTCAACGACCTGATTTGGAAGAACATTACGAATTGCTATGGGTAACAACTGTTGCATGAGGAAATAACAATCATGACTCCTTAATCCAAAGATTCTTTTATTATCCAAATCATTGAAACGAGATATATTACTTGCATAACCATCTAAGATATTCATTAAAGTGTTAAGGAAGGCCAACTTTTTCTACTTTGGAATTGTAAGTGCACCAAGCCGACATTTATCATTCTCATCCGGACATAGATCACGCCATATACTCATGTCTTGTAGATCTTTTTGAGCCTTAATATGATCCTTCGATTTTTCTTTATCATTTAGCAAGGTATATATGATGTTTTCAAACATATTCTTTTCAATATGCATAACATCTAAATTGTGGCGCAATAAATTAGACTCCCAATATGGAAGATCAAAGAAGATGATTTTTTTTATCCATTGTTGAGTTCCACTTTCATCATCATTTCTTTTCTTGTTTGGGTTTCTTTTACGATTTAACCCTGCCGGTCTTCCAAATGTGACATTGATATCTTTCACCCATTGAAAAATATATGATCTTGATAACTACTTTGGAAGGGTTCTTTCTTCCACAGTTCCATCAAAATGATGCCTCATCATTCTAAATTTGTGATTTCAAGATAAAAATCGGTGATGGCCAATAAAAACCCACTTTCAACTATGAGTAAGTCGACAAGGTTCTATTTCAAAATTACAAAATGACATGCAAGATAATTACGTGTATTCCAACCAGATAAGTTATCAAGTCGAGGGGAGTAGCTAATTTTCCACATAAGAGCCACTCGCATTCTAAGCATTTCATTCTTTGATGAATCAAAAGTGTCAAGACAATCACTCCACAACTCTTTCAACTCCTTAATAAGGGATTGGAGGTATACATCTAAGTTAATTCCTGGTGCACATGGACCTGAAAAAATCATTGAGAGGATGGAATTTGGTTGTTTCAGACACAACCATGGAGGAAGGTTGTATGTGACTAAAATAAAGGACAAATGCTATGACTAGTACTCATTGTCCCAAGAGGATTAAAACCATCACTATCTAGGCCTAATCGGACATTTCGAGGATCAAAAGAAAATTTGGGAAAAGTTGTATGAAACTTCTTCCACGCCTCACTGTCTCTATTATGTCGTAGGGTTCCATCATGGTTATCATCCTCTTCCGGACATCTCATATGCTCTGCAATTTTAGAACACGTGAACAGTCTTTGCAATCTTTGTTTTAAGGGAAAGTATCGCAAAATTTTTGCAGGCTTATTCTTTTGCTTCTTGTTTTTCTTCTTACTTTTGATTTTTGTATGATCTCCATTGATCTTTTTCTATGGCTTCCATCTAGAAGTGTGACAATACTTACATGTCTCAGCGTTAACATCATCTTGCCAACATAACATGCTGTAATTTGGACAAGCATCTATTTTGATATAATAAAGACTCAACTTATTTATCGTTTTCTTGGCCTCATAAACTGAATCAGGGATCTTTGCAAATTTAAATGCATCCCTAAGTACATCTAGGATAATAGTCATTCCCTTATCACATAATCCAGACAAACACTTAATGTGATAAAGCTTTAATAAAAATTCAAAATTTGAGTACTTGGGGCCTTCATAAAATTCTTCACTTCCATCTTTAGGCAACTCAAATAATTTTTTGTTCTTTAATGTAGGTGTATCATGTGAAGTTTTCTCTTCTTCCACTACCGGTGATGGACCAAAATAAACACCCTCATGTATTAAGACCCCAAATACTTCATTAACCAATAATTCTATTGATTTTCAATGTGTGGTGTAGCCCGAGTGTTATATATGTTTCTTGAATTAGGAAACACATTCACTTCTCCATGCATAACCAAAGTGATATAATTCTTTGGGAACGACTTGTTGATCAAATGGTCAAACACTATATTTCTAGTTTGACACTTTCCAAAACCACATCTAGGACATGGACATTTGATTTTATCCCCAATAGCTCCATTGTTGAATGCAAAATCTAGAAATTGATTTAGGCCAAGCAAAAATACTCCGATGTGTTTCTTGACATTTGAATCTAAGACTTATCCATTGAAAAATAGATTAACGTGCAAGAATATCACCTATGAGATTTCATGAGTAAGAAATGAGTTTCCATTAGCCTCACTTGATTAGAATAAAAATTTATTAACAGAGAACAACAATCAAAGAATTCATTAAAAAACTCACACTTGATGCCAAGTCCTCCCTGTTAATGATGTGAAATTGCCTTATAAATGTACTAAAAATGTATAAATAATATTCAAAATAAAATTTTAATAAGATAAAAGTTTCATTCAACAAATCATGAAACTAACAAAAAGAATGGGGAACTTATAGCTTATGCAATAGTTGCAATACAATAAATATGAATCTCATAACTTTAACTAACTAATAGGAAACAAAAACACATACAAATCGCATTGTGCAATGGCTATGTACCAACAAAATTTATCATACTTCTTTTTTTACAGCAAACAAATTCAACAACCACTCGAGTTGTTTCAAACATCAAAGTAAAATCAACAAAAAAAGTTCCTCCAATATATTTTCAACATATCATAAGACAGATCCTTCAAAACAGATTTTGAATCAAAAGTACTTCTAGGTATAGTAATCTACAAACAACCAACACAAAAATGACTATATATATATATATATAACATTCAATTCTACAATGTTATCATTTCATCTAATATCAAACCATACAAAATAACTGAGACAAATCTTATCACTTTCATCTTGATAAATCTTATTAGCTCAATTGATTGACTATCTAAACAAATATACTTTCAATCAGCCACAATTAAAATATAAGAAAATAATATAAAAGTTACAAATCATAAAAAATGTAAGTTAGTATAAGTCAAAACAAATTAAGTTATAAAACAATCAACATATTAATGTACTGCAAAAATCACATGAAAAAAATACAAATGAAAAGTAAGGGAAGTTAACATCTTCCATAGATGAGAACCCTTCTCTACTGTCTCCTTAACATATTTTAAATTCATCTACAGAAATCTACAAATTCAAACAAGCACTAAATACAAATGTATCAAAATTTGAGATATCAATACCAAAATTTGAGATACCCATACTAAAAAATGAGATACCCATATGAAATTCGAGATACCCATATGAAAATTCGAAATTCTCATATCAAAATAGGATCAACTAAACAAATAGCAATTATTTTTTTGAAAGAAAAAAATAAAATTATGTACCAGATTGTGTTTAAAAGCTGCAAACAAGAACTCTTTTATTGTGAACTGTAAAGGAGAAACAATAACAGAAAGCTTGTAAACTTGTGAACGGCAAAGTGAGATAATCTTTTGAGATGTGGAAAATATTTGCTAAGATTATATGAGGGAAACCAAAACAAAAGAGGAAATGTTGCTTGGCTATTTTTTTGGGATCTGTGAAGGTTTTGAGCCGCTGCTAAATATTTATATTCATGTCAATTTAGAAAATCCCCATTATTTAATATAATTTGCGAGGGTTTGAACTGACCTACATTTACAAACTCCCTCTATTTAAGGTTTTTTTTTGTAGTGTCATGATTCTAAGTGTGTTGGAATAAGTATTATTTGTTAAGATAGTAAGCATATTTGGTTGATTAATATGACTTACTTGACTTTGCATTCAACCCTAAAAGGGGTAGAATAACATGCTTTGATAAAAAGTCCCTTCTAGCAAGTTTTGCTTGTGCATGTGCATAAGATCTCATACTTAGTATATGTGGAGTACTAACCCCGTTTTCTTCCCTTATCCCAAACATTTTATGTTCTGGTCGTTGAAGAGTTTGGAAGGCGATATTGTTGAAGTCTTGAATTCCTCCTTTCATCAAAGTAGGGTAGGTCTTCAACTTTCGAGGGCAATGCCATCTTCTAGCTTTGGATTTTGTTATGAGCTTATTGACTCTATCATTTATTTCCTTGTTATTTGAGTATTGTACTTCCTTATGACCTATTCATGGTCTTGTTGAATTGATTTAAGGGCTATCCCCTTATTGTGATATCCATATAGATGGTACGAGACGAGACAATCATTGAGACTATTTCTATATTTTTATATATATATCCAATAAAAGTAGAATGCTATTTAACCTTCCTATATGAAGGATCTATGTATTCTCAGTATGAATACATATTATGTGTATGTAGAGGTCCATGTAAACCTCCACGTAGAGAAAATAAAAGTTTTCAATTTTTCTACATTTTTCAACCTATGAATGTAATGACATGAAACTAAGAGGCTAGTCTTATTCCATAAAAAAGATGACAACGCCGATTATTTCTAGGGGGTAAAACCGGATATGAAAAACCTATAAGCATGTTATAAACATTTCATTAAAATAAGATCCTTATTCAGTACACAAGAAAACACAAGTTCAGACCTTACCTTGACATGCTCATATAACCCATTTTTCTTAAACTAAAAGTTGAAATATGCATAAACATAAGTTCATTATGTTTTTAATATTAAAATCATCAATTTATATAAGAATAAACACATTTAAAACATTATAACACTTTTACAAGAAGACTCATACTTTAAATCAAAGATAGAAGATATTTGAGTTTGATGGAAGGGGGTTCAAGGATGTATACCAAAACCTCAAAGAAAATAAACCCACTAATTTTTGTTAAAACACACGTCTCAATCATCCCTTGTTGCCCTCTTTGAGTCTTAGCTTCAATGGTGACTTTTGGAGAGTTTTCTTTAGAAATGGAGTTTGAATATTTGAAGTGAGGGGTCTAGCCTACTTCTAGGGTTTAAAACTAATTTAATATAACCAAATAACAATAAAATTATCCACCTATAGTCTTAAAAGTGTTGGGGTTTATTTACATAAAACACCCCAAGTCGGCAGCAACTTCACAGACTTGGCAGGCCCTCACAGACGAGACCTTCACCAACGGACCGTCTGTGCATCAACGGACCGATGGCAGGCTCTCGTGGTTTGGGACTTAGCTCCAAATGGAGCCTAACCACCATGGCATTCTTGTCCAATCGACGCCCTTGGTCGGCAGACCATTGATGGACCAATGGATCGTCCTTAGGGTTGTTGATGGCCACTGCTTTTTGGCAATTTTTCCCAAGTTTTGGGCCCTTCATCTAGGCCCCCTTGGGGGTCCTAGGTTGGGTCTTTCCCGGATGTTAAACCCCAAACTAAGTATTTTAGGTCTTAGGAACATCCCACCTTAGTTTGAAGGAAAACAAACACATAAAACTCATTTAAACACATCAAGACGCACAAGTACATTCAAGCAGACCTTCCGAACGTCATGGGCGTTCTTTATCGATTGAACTCCAAACTTAACCAAACTTCACACATTGCCTAAGAACACTAAAATAACTCATTTTAACCTGAATTCCACTCAAGAAACAATTACGAGGCTCTAGTTCACCTTAGTTAGTTTTGGGGCGCTACATAAATATACAAGTAACCTAAAACACAAAATTAACTAATAATTAAATCAAAATTATATATTTCAAATAAACTTCGAGAAACATTTCTTGTACAAGGAATACTTAGAAAGTGATTGCTTAAAGATCTCTAATATCAATAAATTCTAAAAAAAATGCATTCAAATGTATAAGACAACAGTACAAAAACATATTGTCGTTCAATGCAAAAATTCAATTACCAGCATTTTCCTGCACATTCAAACTAAATTATAAGTTAGTGAATTAAATGTGGAAGCGCAAAATTGGAGAGTATTCACTGTAAGCTAGCCACCCAATCCAAATATTGTGCAAAACATATAGAACATGTATCTGGGAAGGAATCATGATTTATTTTACATACAATAATGTTCTGCAATACTTATTCAACGTAATTAACCACAAGGTATAAGGATAAACTTAACAAAAAACAAAAGGAACCTTTCGCTGGACGCCACATCCCCATGACTCCCAATCATAAGTAGCAAAAAGTTCTATGCTGTAAAAACTCTATATCAAAAGTCAGACAACTTTTGAGAACTCTCCTACATTATCCTCCCCATATTTTAAGAAAGATATGTACTTGTGGTGCTATCTTAACTATTTGACTGACACTTACAGATACCCACAATTATACCATGCTACAAATATCAATGATAATTATACCTACTCTCAAAGCTAATGGAGTTAAAGTTCCTTTAATTAGACGATAATGATATAACATACCTCCTTTGTGTCCAAAGTTGTACCCCGCATCACCGTCGTCTATGCAAGTGAAAATTATCAGTCAGGAGCAAACCATTGATTCCAGACAATGCGTACCTTGCAGGACTGGTCACAACAATAATTTACAAGATTCAAATTTTCGTACATGTAAGATTAAGACAATATAACTACCTCAACACTTGTGACAGATACATAAGAAATATCCCAAAATTTGATCATATTTAGTGTTAATTATTAAAATCTATGTGCATGTCTAGAAATACACTTACATAACTTTCCTGGTATTGAACCCTTATAACACATTTTCTCGCGTCTTCAACTTGCACTGAAGCCCTCCTAATTTAAAGAAATGAACAAGTAAAATTGCAGGGCGAGAGAGCTAACTTAGACAAGTTAAAAATTGAAACAACAAATTTAATGATGCATACTTCAATATAGATGAACATATTTTCCAGCCAACAAATTTCGGCCTTTGGCATACTAGATCTGCGAAAAAAATAAGACAAGTAAGTTATATTAGGAAAAACTTACTTATATTATTCCTTATAAATAATATGAATATAGTGACCTTAGGCCTAAAATATTGTAGTGAGACTGAATGACTATGACTTGAGCATATGTTGGTTCTATTAATTCTTGTGTACTTCTATGAGTTTTTTAAAGAAATATGAACGCTATTACTTAGTCCTTTAGAAGTTTAATGAAAAAGATTTATTTTTATTTTTTGGGTTCATAGTTGAGCACCAGTCACTCCTTTTTATGAGATAAATATCAATATGGTTGAATAAGTAGGCTGAAATTTCTTCTTGCCATGTTATTTGTTAATGTTACAGAATCTTAGAAGAGATCAACGCACCCATGATTCCCATGTTCTTTATTTGGTTTGACATGTAATTTTTGTTAGGATCGAATTCACGCACACACATGAGATGAATGAAGAACACAAGAACTTTCAAGAGAAACAGATGAGAGATCTAGAGAGAGAAAGAGAAAACCCAATATTTTGTGGTAACACCCTGTGAGTAAACTTCCACGGCGGTGAGGTATATTTATATTAATAAATCAGAGTATTTTTGGTTACAGCGAATAAATAGGAAAGCCTAAAATAGAGAATAAATAGGAAAAACTAAAACAGAGAATACATAGGAAAACCTAAAATTAATCAGGCTCCACTACCTAACTATTCTCCCACATGGAGACTGACTCAGTCATCCAAAAAATACATTCTCAAAAAAAATATCTTCATCATCAACAACTTTACCACACCGCAACATCTGTAGCAACAATTACAGAAGACCAACCGAGGTTTTACATAACCTCAGTTTCCCCACATCAACACATTTCGTCAACATGTCTGCCGGGTTCTCTGCACCCTCTTTCTTCTCCAAGCACATATCACCATTCTCCACTGCCCTGCAAGTGAAATGGTATCGCCTTCTGATGTGCTTTGTCTTCGAATGATAGACTGGATTTTTCACCAACTATATGGCACTCTGGCAATCTGAGTAAAGAATCTTCTCACTCTGCTTCTTGCCCAATTCCTCAAGATAATCTGCCAGTCATATCATCTCTTTCCCAACTTCAGCTATTGCCACATACTCAGCTTCAGTAGATGAAAGAGAAACACACTTCTGGAGCCTGGACATCCAACTCATTGTTGTTCCAACTATGGTGTAAATGTACCCGGATGTACTCTTACTTGAGTCAACATCCCCACTAAGATCAGCATCCACAAAACCCTATAGAGTCACATTACCTATGCCAAAACAAAGTGAAGTACTGGATGTACCTCTCAGATATCTCAGAAGCGACTTCACAGCTTCCCAATGCTCTTTACCAGGGTTCGCCATGTACCTGCTAACAACTCCTACTGCATGTGCTATATCAGGTCTAGCGTAGACCATAGCATACATCAAACTACCAACTGCTGAAGCATATGGAATAAGTGTCATGTGATTACACTCCTCGGCAGTCTTGGGTGACTGCTGTTTTGACAATTTAATGTGATTTTCCAATGGAGTAGTCCTGGGTTTAACATCATTAACCCTGAATCTACTCAGAACCTTCTCAATGTACAACTCCTGAGATAGATTTAAAGTGCAAGCAGATCTATCCCGAGAAATCTTCATCCCCAAAATCTGTTTTGCTTTACCCAAATCTTTCATCTCAAATGCTGCAGACAACCTTGTCTTCAGATTGTTAATCTCCCTCTAGATCCTGCAATCAACATATCATCCAAATACAAGAGTAGAAATATATATGAATAAGTGTATTTCTTCAAGTAACAACAAGGATCCTTTTCAGCTTTGCAGAATCCACTCTTGGTCATGAAGGGGTCAAACTTCTTGTACCACTGCTTGGTGCTTGCTTTAGTCCATACAAGCTCTTGGTGAGCTTGCACACCATGTGTTCCTTGCCTGGAACCAAAAATCCTTCCCGTTGCTGCATATAGATCTCTTTGTCCAGATTTCCATGTAAAAATACTGTTTTTACATCCATTTGCTCTAGATGAAAACTTTCCGATGCAACAATACTCAACATAATTCAAATAGAGGTTAACTTCACAACAGGAGATAATATTTCAGCATAATCAATACCTTTCCTTAGTGAATATCCTTTAACAACTAAACGATCCTTGAACCTTCTTTTTCCTTCAGGTTCACTCTTGATTCTGAACACCCACTTGTTCAGCAAAGCTCTCTTCCCTGCAGGTAGCTCAGTCAACACCCACGTGTCATTCTTCTCAAGTGACCTCATCTCATCATCCATGGCTTTCTCCCACTTGATCGAATCCTCCACCTGTAGGGCCTCATCAAAAGACTCTGGTTCCCCCTTATCGGTCAGCAATAGATAGTGTAATGAAGGTGAATACCTATTTGGTGCCCTGATGGATCTGGATGATCTCCTTAACTCCTGCTCAGGTGTAACTTGCTCCACTTCAGATTCTTCAGTAGGATTTGGTTGAGCATGTTCTTTGATATCTCTGGGGTTACTCTTCTCCAACTCAACCTCAACTCCCACTTTCTTTGTAATCTCTAGAACCTTCTAGTCTCTGTCCTTGTACAGGACAGACTCATCAAATGTCACGTCACAATGTCTGAGGATCTTTCTGTTCTTGTCATCCCAAAACCTGTAACCAAACAAATGAGAACCATATCATATGAAGTAACACTTCACAGCCTTCGTGTCAAGCTTGTCTCTCTTTTCTGGATCAACATGAACATAAGAAGTGCACCAAAAGTCCTCAAGTGTTAGTACTTGAGTTCTTTTCCTGTCCACACCTCCTCTAGAATCTTGAACCCTAAAGTAACTGATGGTCCCCTGTTGATCAAGTATGCAGCTGTGCTCACAGCATCCGCCCAAAGTGTTTTGGGCAGCCCACAGTGTATCCTCATACTCCTTGCACGCTCATTAAATGTTCTGTTCATCCTCTCAGCAATTCCATTCTGCCTTTCCTTACCAGGAACTGTTCTCATCAATCTGATTCCCTCAGCTACACAGACTGTCTTGAACTCTTATTTGTCATACTCTCTTCCATTGTCTAACCTTAGGCATTTGACTTTCAAACCGGCCTATTCTCTACTTCAGCTTTCCACTTCTTGAAAGTTGCAAACACATCTGACTTATGCTTCAAGAAGTAAACCCATACCTTCCTGCTGAAATCATCAATGAAGGTAACATAGAGTCTGGATCTTCCAAGTGATGATGCTCGAGATGGTCCCCAAACATCTGTATGGACCATTTCCAACCGCACTTTCTTTGGCTCTCTAGGAGTCTTTGTGAAGCTTACTCTTTTTTGTTTGCCCATAACACAGCTCTCGCAAAGACCCATATCAACAGACTTCTCACCCTCTAATGCTCCTTTTGCAACCAGCATCTTCATTCCTTTAGTACTCATGTGTCCAAGTCTGTTGTTCCACAGACATGAACCGGAAGCACCTTCAGCAACAGCCGCCATGTTTATTCACCCTGCAGTGGTGTACAAGGTTCTAGATTTGGTGCCATGAGCCACTACCATAGAACCTTTCACGATCTTCCATGAACCTTTCCCAAACTCTGCTGCATATCCCGTGCTATCTAACTGACCAACAAAGATCAGATTTTTCTTGATCCCAGGAATATATCTAAAATCCTCCAATGTCCACTGGTTTCCCGAGGTGGTCTTTATGCAAACATCCCCCTTTCCTTCAATCTCTAAGGCTTTATTGTCAGCAAGATATAATTTTCCAAAATTTCCAGATTTAAAATTTTTAAACAACTCCTTTCTTGGAGACGAATGGAAAGATGCACCAGAATCCAAAATCCATGATTCAACCGGGCTGTTTACACTAAGGATTAGAGCATCCCCAATGTCCTCTACTGAATTTACGGAATCATTGTCATCTCCAAAATTCTGATTATGTTTCTTCTTTGGCTTTGTACAGTTCGTCCGAAAGTGTCCTTTTTCTCCATAGTTCCAACAAGTCACGTTTGATCTGTTCAGTGATTTTCCTCGATTCCTTGATTTTGATCGACCATGTTGATTTTGGCCTTTCATCTTACTTCTCCCCCTTCGATCAATGCTGAAAGCACTGCCCGATGAATCTCCCACTTCTCCTTTGCGAATACTTTCGCTAAGAACAATATCACGGATTTCATCAAATATCAGTTTCTCAGATCCACGTGAACTGCTAATCGCAGCAACAACAGTATCCCAAGACTCGGGCAGATATGACATCAAAATCAACGCCTTAATTTCATCTTCGAAATTAATATCCAAAGAATTGAGTTGACTCACAATCATATTGAACTCATTTATATGATCAGAAACAGATCCATTCTCAGAGATCTGTAAATTGAACAATCTACACATTAAATATACCTTGTTCATAGCCGATGGTTTTTCATACATGTTTGATAGTATCTTCAACAGACCGGACGTAGTCTTCTCCTTCACGATGTTGAACGCCACATTTCTTGACAAAGTCAACCGGATCAACCCTAGAGCCTGGCGATCCTTGAGTTTCCACTTCTCGTCCGTCATGGATTCGGGCTTCACCCCGGTCAACGGTTCATGAAGATCTTTCTGGTACAGATATTCTTCGATCTGCATCTTCCAGAAACTGAAATCGGATCCATCAAACTTCTCTATTCCAAGCTTTGAACTATCCATCTTCAGTGATCGTGTTGAATCTTCCACGGCGGTGAGGTATATTTATATTAATAAATCAGAGTATTTTTAGTTATAGAGAATAAATAGAGAATAAATAGGATAGAAATAGAGAATAAATAGGAAAACCTAAAATAGAGAATAAATAGGAAAACCTAAAATTAATCAGCCTCCACTACCTAACAATTTCTTACATAGGGACACAACTCCAAAAAAAATCAAATTGTGTATAGCATACAAATTTGACTCTAATTTTTTAGAACAATTTATGATCTGGTGTGCCTTTATGCCAAAAGGCAGCAAAATCTAATACAACAAACTATTAATTCCCCTGCCTAATTTTTATTCCCAAAAAACAGAAAATTGGTTAAGGGTAAAACCATTCAAGAGGATTATGTATGAGATATATCCTATTCAGAGTTGAAAGGAAAAAATGACAAGAATACATACAAAGGTGTGATGATGACCTGGCCATTCAGGCATTCAAGGAATATCAAGGACTTAGATATACAAAAAAAAATCATTTTTTCTAGTCATGAATTTAAATCTACCAAGAGATAAAGAAGGCAAGGATGCAGGAATAGATTAAAAGGCTACATGAACTGAATAAAACATAAGTTTAAGGGATTCTAATCTGGTAGTTTATTTCCGACTAACAAAATATCTAAAGGGACATGAAGAGGCAATAAGAATGAACAATCCTATGATATTGGAATAAAGAATGGGAATTGATGGTTATGAAAAAATGATGTAAAGGGCATTACCAATAGTCGAGCAACAAGTTATGCAACCTCTACAAATAACTACAAGCTAATATCTATTACATTGATGTAATAACATCTTCTCTCTCATCACCCATATTCTATTTCAACTGATTAATGCACAAGAATTCTTTATTGATTGAACCTCATAACCATGTTCATAGATATATCCAATAGAGATCTCATGATACTCTATTCCGGTAGAGATGTCACAACACTCACTGGAACATGATAGCCACATCCAACTAATCTTAAGAATCAAATCAATACAAAATGTCGAGAAAAAGGATGAGGTCAGTGATCTTATATGAACAGAGTGTTACCTGATATTAAACTTAGCTCAATGTTTTGTTGCCATTATCTGGTCGCCTCACCTTCATGGAGCAACATCCTCTATCATATGATTTCTTAGCTCATGAACGTAAAAAACGGACATGTAATACTTAATACATGATGGATAAAGACAAAATGTCCATTGTTCAATATATTCCCCAAGGCAATTGGATCACGAAAATGCTCACTCTCCACATAATCGTACCATCGATATAAAGTGTGATAACCTGGATTACAAAATTAGATTGTTGAACTAATTAGGGTTGAGTTCAGAAATTCCATTTTACTAGTTTCCCAGAGAAGCCATCTATCAAAGAACAAACAATGATTTAAAAGGTATACTATCATTCTGATGTAAAAAAAATTAATTATTTGCTTGCATGTTCTACTATAAATGCATTATATCTAAAAGATTGAACATGCCAGTGAGAGGATATTTTTAGTAAGTTTTAATTTTTCCCATGCATTAGCTGAGAACTCTTACTAGAATCAGTACAACGAGAATGTACTTGACTAAATAGGAGACAGATCAATTCAATTATATATTCAAGAAAATAAACAAAGTCTCCCCTGAAATTTTTAAGTAATTTTAGCCGAATGCATATATCAATACCTAATTTCATCAATAGAATGAGAATTAAGGCAACAATTAGTGTGCGGACACATGACGAATCCAAATTAGTAATTGATATTTCAAGGCACCTTAGAAGGCACAAAGACTATTGCGATTATTAAAAATAATATAGCACCATCTACTGATACATATCAGCATCCCAGCATACACATAATCAATTCCACACTATGATAAAGAAGGTTCCCAAGCGACTCCAAAAGGCTTCATCCTTTAAAATGTGATCTAGAAAACACTAGAAGTAGATGGGAAATGATAACTCATTCTTGCCCAGCAGAAATACGACTTAGGTTCATTAAAAAGTGAAATACTATATTGTGCTCACAAAGGCAAAAAATTAACACATATTACCCAATACAATATGCAAATGTTAATAAGCATGTAAGCAGTTGAATAATATATCCGACTAGAAACTTTTCTTTTGGTATTATGTTATTGAAAAACTTCAAAAATGAAATT
Source organism: Solanum lycopersicum (assembly GCF_036512215.1). Lineage (NCBI taxonomy): Eukaryota > Viridiplantae > Streptophyta > Magnoliopsida > Solanales > Solanaceae > Solanum > Solanum lycopersicum. The sequence continues at coordinate 38,956,088 of NC_090803.1, forward strand.
TTAAACTCCTGACCCTACTTGAACATTTAAAAGTTGGGTAAGCAGCTTTGGTCTCGTATAATATTTCATATCTTTCTTTGAAATTCTAGAACACGTGTGTAGGGTGAAAAAAAAGCACCTCCGCAACCATTGACAAGAAAATGCTATACATAAACAGTCTTATTTGATGGAACATATGAATGTCGCAATTAGTGATACAAATCTCCAGCAATTCGTAGTCTACACCATTCTTTGAAATAATCGTGTATCAAGTAGGTAACACTCTTTCAAGTCTCATTTGGATTGACTCTAAACATATCTTAAGAAAACTATGATAAAAATTCTCAATGTTTCTCAAGAAAGTTTTAGCAGTGAAATGCTATCTGATTCAATAATTTGGATGAGAAATAAGGATACTTTAGAAATAAAAATAATCAATTTGCAGAAGTTAACCTGGCCTGACTTTGTAGAACGTCAAAGGACTCCAATCCTGACTTTGTTGCACCTGATTGTACTATTTATGTATTGATACCACGAAGGTATTAGAGTCTACACAATCTGCAGTAAAAATAGAGAATTGGTCAATCTTTCAGGTGTGCTTATAGCTAATGGGGTTTTTCACAAAGGAAAGACAGTCTTGTCTACCTAGAAATTTTTCTTGACGGACATATACCTCCGCTCCTAAGACACAAGTGTAATCTACAACATACCATTTTCTGGATTGGTAAAAGCTTCTTGACTTAAGAATCAACCAAATCCCCATTCCACCTTCATAACCCGGAATCATCTTCCCTTTCCACTAAATGTATTGTCGTTGTAACAAAGAAGACTTGATTCTTTCTCCTATATTATGTGTAAAAAAAGAAATTAGGTAGATGTAGGAACAAACCTTGGAGGACGAAGTAGTCTTCATTGTTGTGATCAAGCATGAACAATCGAAAACCAACATCGACCTCTCAACCTGTAGGTGCTAGTGGGGTTGCATTCGCTATAATCTGTTACACAGAAACATGCTTCCCTACTCTATTCTTGCTTTTGTTTCCATTTGGATGAAACACCAACTTCCTGCACAACATATAAAACATAAACCTGAAGAGACTAGTTATACTAATTAGATTACAGTAGCTAGGAATATTTTGTTGCACCATTTATATCTGCCAGTTTTAAAATAAGGAGAGGTGTATTTCTAAATATTGGCTTTCGGTAGAAGAGAGTGATTGAATTTTATATATAAGAGAAGTGACTGAGTTTTTTTTATATATATATACATACATACATACATACAAATATATATGTATATATATATGTGTTGTATATGTATATATATATATATATATGTATGTATATGTATGTGTATATATATATATATATATAAACTGAATGGATTGAATTATGTTGTCCAGTAGCTCTAAATCCATAAGAGCCCACCATTTTCTTTGTAGAAATCAGCCATGACCAAGTATTTGTTATTATCTTCAAGTCTGAACTGTACAATCATTAACCTATTAAAAAATTGAATTGCCTCTCCCAAAACTCAATCCTTATCTTAAGCTGGATTATATATGTATCTTCTGTTAGCTTAACATTCCAAAGTTCAAAATGGAGGTTTTGAATTTATATTCAGTCTACAATGTTCCCATCTTTTTTTGCTCATAACCGTACTAGCTGGCCTATAATCCTTGATTGATACAAACAAAAAAAAGCACGTTTAAACATACCCCAATTAGTAAGCTCTCAAGTTCACCAAGAAAAATACAAAAAATGACTTACGTGATTTTGTATTCTTTGAATATCATCTTACACAATCATGGTAGTCCCTTCTAGTTTTTTTTAGGCCAAGGAAAACCCACAACCAATACACTTAGATTGCAATAGTTCATATTCTCTCACCAGCTTTGAAACAATCCAAGAAGGGAGCTTTTAGAGAGCATCCCAGCCCTTACAACTAATAATAGTCCCACAAGACGAATGACAACCCATTAAGAAAGGGTTGTCCCTTTTACAACTAGAAAGCTAACTCCATAATCAAACTAAAATATAACAGAACCACCATAAAACATGTACTAAATTACGTAAAATGTTATCACAAATGCCTCAGATAGAAAAGCTTCTGAAAAGCAGCTATCAAGCAGGCAATATGAGTGAGTGGCTGAATCAATCTCCATCACACAACTCATATCCGCTTCAGTAGACTCCCAAACTCCACCAAATGATGTACGAATTCTTCAAACTATTTCCCCAGTTTCCCAAATGAAGGCACAGTAGTAGGAAAATTACCATCCGTCATCAATGAAGAGAGAAATGTACAGACCACTTTTTGAGCATGAAGCATGAGATGAGAGATATTCATATTATCATATCATAGCCGAACGAAATTCTTCAACCAAGTCTTCAAACAATACCAAAAGAAAACGACGCATCTCATCACTTGGGTTTGACAACAAGGATGGATCATACACGGACAATTTAGTGAATTTCACAGAAAAGTCAGGTACACTCATACCTGTTTGACGAAGGTTAATGAATTCTTTCACCTTAGCTTCCCTCATCTTTCTAGGAAAGAACCTATGAAGCAAGCTCTCTTGAAGATCACCCAAGTCACCGGACCACCCCTTAGTGCCCAAATATCCCTCCATTGTACATTTCCTTGTTTGGGCGACATCATTGAGTTGATAAGCCGTCAATTCAGACTTCTTAATTGAGGTCAACCGCAACACATAGATTATCTTATATAATTCGTCAAGGAAATCTTGAAGTTCCTAATCCGACCTCGACCTAAAGAACATAAGTGGAATAATTCTAGTAAAGTCTCTCAAATGAGAGTCTACATAGTTAGCATGTTGAGACACTCGAGGTCCAACCTCCCTATTCACTTGGGCCATCATATCTTGGACTTATGAAGTGATGGAATTAGCTTGAGAGGTCATGGCTTGGGCTAAACTGAGAAATGCTTACTTTTCTCTCCATCGATAATCGGTGGAGGAACAACCGGATGTTGATCAGCCATGGAAACTTCTTGAAGTGGAGGCACTTGGTTGTTATGAGCTCCCACATTTTTTATTAATTCCTGAGTCCTTCTAGTAGCTGCTCTTTGAGTATTCATACCTATAACCATGATATAAGGTTTAGATAAAAGAACATAACAAGACTCTAGAGGCACGACATAGGAATACAAGGAGATGAGAGTTTTTTAAACATCACATAGTCTCTCATTCATAACTGTGGCACTCTGTAAGACCTAGAAAATGATTTAGGTGGATTAGAGGATAATATGATTTTCATGATTGTCTAAGGTCCTAAATTTATATATAATATGATATTGAGGCAGTGTCTAAGAGTTTAGGTGCATTGGAAGTCAAATGTCAAGCGACGACTAAGACATTCGACGACTAAATCACCTATATGCCTAATATTTGATTCTATGTGTTTATGTGTGTGTCGAGTTTTGTGGAGTTTCGAGGTCAAACGTGCATGACGTTCGAAAGTGTTGCCTTGAAACGACCTTGTGTGTGTAGAAATATTTCGTTGGGTTTTACGTATTCGTTTTGGGTGAAATTCATGTGAGAGGCTCTAAAATTGTATACAATCATATTTGGGTTGAAAACGTCCGGGGAAACATTCCCAAGGACCAACCAAAGGACCAAGAAGAAGGACTCATGTTGGTGGCAAAAACTGCCCAAGGCAGTCTCACCTACGGATGGCAAACGACTGCCAGCGTCCTTGTCGGTGCCCCGTATGTGAAGGGCGTCGTCTATTATTTATCATGGAGAGATAAGCTTCAAGTTTCCAGTCTCTGAACCCATCAACAAAGGAGAGGACGGTTCGTGTGTGGACCTATGCCCCGTCGATGGGCCACCGTTGTTTGGGGTCTGTGTTCCTGCGCAGGCTACTTTTAAGTGAGGTTGAAAGTTCAATTTCAACCCACTTCCAAATAAGAGTATTGGTGATTCCTTAAGGGTATATTAGGCATTTTATATATGTAAAAGAGTCTTTAACACTAAGAATATTTCATTCTTCCAAATAAAAAATCCAAATCCCTTAAAATTCTCTCTAGAATTCCATTGGAGTCAAAACTCAAGGAAGGGCTTGGAGTGATGAATTGAGTGGAGATTCTTCATCAAATCGATGAATTAGCTTCATCAAGGTATGAATTTTTATCCTTGAAACTCTCTTCATCATGGAGCCCAACATTCAAAGATATTTTCTAAAGTTTTCAAGTTGAATTATCAAATTTTATGATCTATTCCATGGGTTCTTTCATTAATGATTTATAAACATTGAATAATTATCGAATTGCTATTGTATTAATAATTTTAAATTAAAATAACCTAGGAACACATGAATTGGATGAACCTTAGTTTTTGACTAAGTTATTGGTTACTTGATATTTATCTAATGTTGATGAATTCGAATATAGATTCATGTATGGCTATTGACTGATGAAATAATTGTAGTAACTTTATATCTAGGGTGTATTGTATTATGAATATGTAGAAATTTTACATAGTTTCATGAATATAGTTATAATTATGTTGAATTGTTGGTTATGACAATGGGTAAGAGTCTTGTCATATAGAATGTGGTGATGTGGCATTGGATTGAGGTGTTGAGGATGATGTGGTGGTAAGTTTCCCTATTTCTGTTGAGGATGATGTGGTGGTAAGTTTCCCTATTTCCTTTGTTTATGATTAATTATACTTCAATTGTATTGTTAATGGTATGATCCAATTATGGTGGCGGTGTTATGTGGTTTACTTGCAATTAATGTGGCTTTGTCGGTGCTATTTTATGCAAGATGATGATCATGGTCTTGTCGGCAATCTACTTGAGTAATGTGACTAATTGAATAGTTGATTATGCGAAGTATGATGATATCTATAAACATGTTAAATAATGTGAAATTATATGTGTTCTTCTATTCATGTCATCTTAGGTGATCATGTTAGACTATGACTTTGACCTTGTTTGTATAGTATTAGGGTTGATGCTTTGTTATTCCAAATTGACTATATGAGTCTATGTTGGTCACATTGATGATGGTATGACAATGTATAGGTTGATTATAAAGAATAAGGTTATGTCTATTTGTTTTTACAATGACATGTAACATGTGTTAAGGTGAAGTACGTTGTGTCTTGTCTAGGTTGACTTGTGTCACTTCCTTGATGCATGTATGTATTTGAATATGTGATGTCTTGACTTACGATGCTAAATCCTCATAATCTTGTATGTATGAATGACATGAGACCTTAAATGATGTTAAGATAGTCTTTTATGTGAAACCTTGAACTTAGTGGTAAGGTTATGAATGTTAAAGTCGTAAGCCGTAATGGTATCCTTCAATGTAAATGAATGATATACTTAAGGTTAATTGGATGGAACGTCATCATATTAATCCTTAGGAAAGTCATCATGATCTTCTTTTCGCCATTGTGAGGTAGCCTGTCGTGCCCCATTTTTTCTCAAAATAGGATTTATGCACGACCTAACAACTCTTTCAGGTTTTTAGAGTTTTAAAGAGTCGTCACCTAATGAATTAAGGCGCGTTAGGGCACCTATCTAATCTAACTATGTCTAGATAAGGTCAACGAACCAATGAAACGGGTAAGGGTTTAAATTACGTCGAGGGAAAGGTGTTAGACATTCTTCAAGGTCCATAAAATGTGGGTCCCGACTGTATCTCGTGCAATTTATGTGGGGGTTAGAAGTAGCATATAAGATCACTTCATTTATTTAATTTTAACATAATAGCTAGGTGATAAAATAATAATAAACAATAAAGATCAATTTAATATTAATTAATGAATCATGTAAGACTAGGTTATAAAAATGTTGAACAATTAAATCTATTTTATTATTTTATTTAATTAGCTAAGCATGCAAGACTATATGATAATATAATATTATAAAATAAAGATAACAACCTTATTTTAATTAATTATTTAGGCATGCGAGACTAAGTGATAAAATATAAAATAATTGAGAAATAAATTTATTATTTTTAATTAATTATTTAAGCAAGCAAAACCAAGTGAAAGCAATAAATATAACATTAAATAAAAATTTAAAAATAAGCGAGAGGATAGAAAGGAGACAAATAAATTTATTATTTTATTTTATGCTACCCCAATAAAATATAATTATCAAACAAATAAAGGGATAAAAGGGAAGAGAGACTCGAAAGAAACTTTTTGGATCAGCACTCGACTTTTTTTTAATTTTTTTGATAGGCTGCCCTATAGGGACAAATAAAACTAAAGTTTGTCTTTTCAAGCCTGAGTCGATATCATCATCTCCATAGGGCCAACTACCACTACCAATCCAGCATGCATTTCGTACCTCGAAGGTGCCTAATCGTCTCAACTTAATGTCCAAGAGTCATTAGACTCTTAATAGGGTTTAGACAAAATAATATACGAGGCCCTCCTAGACACCCATTCAAACAAATAAGACAAACAAAAGGGTTATTTTATCATGATAGGTTTCAATTTGGCCTCTAAATTTTAATTCGACATTCTTTGCAAACAACATATAATTGTGAAAGGTCTTCATGCTAAGTGTGAGCATACAAAAGAGCAAACATAATAACTTATTTATTAATTTTAGAGATGCGAAGTTATTACAAAGAAAGAAAAAAGAAGTTCAAAATTGATTTTAGAAATAAGGAAAAAATAACAATTACAAATGCAAAAGAAAATTTATTTCAAAAGCAACAGCAGAATATTGTAAATACAGAAAATTATTTAAAAGAAATGGTGTTTAGCGTGGCAAAAAAAGGTTAATTGAAAGCATTTTAAAGTAGCAAATTTTATTTATTAATGCAGAAATTATTTTTTAAAACAACAAATTTTATTTATTTATGGTAGAAAATTATTTTTTAAGAACAACAATAAACTTATTATTAATGTTGCAAATTGTTCTAGAGATCAGACAAATTTTTAATTATTGCAGAAAATTATTTTTAAAATAGTGACAGATTTATATCGATTATTAATGATAAAAATATATATTAAGCAGAAAATTAGAGTGCAACAATTAGAAATCAGATTGTGATTAATGTAAAAATATATTTTAGGAAGTCATTTTATCACATGCAGAAAATATTTTTTAGAACAATAGCAGATTTTATTATTAATGCAGAAATTATTTTTTTGATTATTATTTTATTAGCTGGAGAAAATAATTAGTAGCAACTTTAGATAAAAGAGGGGTTAATTTTTATCAAGAAATAATAATTATTTGCAGATTTTAGGATTAGCACACCCAGAAAATAAAGGTGAAAATTTATTATTATTTACAATGAGCAGAAAAATATTTGTAAATATTCACATTTTTATACATGCAAAATCTATTAAAATACACCTAAGAGTAAGATTTCTAGGTGTTCAAAATATTTATATAGATTTTATAGGCATAAGATTAATTCAATTGAATAACTTTGTACAAAATGCACAAAAACGATTTGCTTAACAATTTAGCAAATTAGTCATAACTTACTACGCCAATTTGAATAGAATTAAGTTCAAACATTAATTGTGCAATATTAACTAAATGATTAAGCAAAGATGATTTATTTTATTTTATTTTATTTTTTTGTTAGATCTAAATTTTCTTTATCACATATATTTCTCAAACAAATTACAAACCTATAGGCCTGCTATCAAACACAAATAAATTTGCAAATAAAGAGATGATTAACACATAATTCCCCCTCCCCCTAGGCGATCCCCCAAATATATTTCATATATATGTAGGGTTAGAGAATTATACACATTGTATTAAAAATAACAAATGAAAATATACACAATATTAAAATTAATTAAGCTTCGCCCGAAATTTCTTCTAGGTCACTCTTCATCATCTTGAACTCTAAGTACATAACCTGCTAGAAGAGGTAATGTAGCACATATACAATGGTGAAATAACTGTAATATAACATACTCATAGTAACAAAGTACTCTCATATAGACATATATAAACAAGACACATAAGAAATAAAAAGGACAAAGCATATGTATAGACATATTACAACACATAGGGAGAAAGGACAAGGAAACTAACACGGGTGCTTCTTTTTTTGTTTCCAACACACAACAATGATAATAATGCAAGAATAAATTTTGAAATAATAAAGAGGGTTAACCAATCACGAAGAATATTTATCAGCAATAAATTATTGATAGATTTACAAAACCAAAATAGCAACACAACAAAGAAAGCACTTGAGTATTATGTAGAAAATTCTTATTTTCTTTTAGAGAGTAGAGAGTATATGAGCAAGTATTAGGATGTCAGAGTGAATGAGCAAAGAGAACTTGTGATCAAAGAGAGTGAATTAAAAAATCAGTTCTGAGAGAATGTGAGGGGGGTCTATTTATATAGAAAAGAGGGGAAAACACATTCGGGAAGGAACAAATTAAGAGGAAGATTATAATATATTTTCCTTTTATAAAACATTACCAAATCAATGAAATATTTTACCATAATAATTCACAATCAATGCAATATAAAAGCAGGTAAGGGAAATAAATATTCACATATAAATTAAGGTATGTATGAATCTGCTGTAAATTAAGGTAATATGAATAAATAAATATTAATCAAATAAACATGTGAATCGATAAACTTTTTACTAACCATTGAATATATATTCTTACAATGTAAATTATCATGTCTATCTTTTTTCATAAAACTAAGGCAAGAAGGATGGATTAGTAAACACCCATAATTTGTAAAAAAGAAATTTGTTCTTGAGCAATTAGAGGAATCATCAATCAACTTATCCAATTCTTGCAGCAACCCTTTACCATTAACACATTACCATTAACAGAGAATGCACAAAATTAATGTTAAAAAATAATTAATTGAAAAACTTAATTGACAGGTCCTTCCAAAATCACAGGAAATTAGATGTTAATAACAATCTATCAAGAACACAAAGATATAATAAAATGATGGCAATATGATCAAAAATTTGGATCAACCCAAATATGAAATTACCAAAGTATAAAGAGCAAATGCTCATAGGGTCTTAATATTAATGCTTAGAAGAAGATTAACAACTATTATTGATGATCATATCAAAAAATCATATACGAAAACAAGATAATTTTTAGAAGACAACCAATAATTAAACAAAGAAAAACATGTACGGATTTGTCAAGGCCCGCCCTGTGCACGTTTCGAGCATTCGAACCTCGCCGAAGCTGCTCGCGTCTGTTGCTGTCGCAGAGCTGTCGGTTGCTGAAATTTATCGTCCTCGTGCGAGTGCTGCTTGCTTTTGCAGGCTGCCTTGTAACTCTCCACTGCTGGTGGTTGTTGCTGCTCAATGGTCCTGCCAAAGAGACAGGAAAAAAACGGAGGAGAACAGGAGTGAAAGAGTAAAAAGGGGGCAACGACGCCTGGTTGTCACTGGTATACTCGTTTGGCCGAAACTGCTGCTGATTGTCTACTGCCCGGAGTTGTTGCAGGTGTTTCTCTGGTGGCAGACTGCTTCTGGTCGTCATGGCTTCTTCGAAGCTCGTTGTCCATCGCAGTAAAAAGAGAAGTGAGAAAAAGAGGGATAGAAGAAGAAGAGGGATAGAGAAGAGGAGGGAGAGAGGGAAAGAGGAAGCTGAAGGAGGAGCGAGAGGGAGAGCTCACTGGCGATGGTCGCTTTCATCGAAAAGAACGGGGGGACAAAGAGAGAGGGGGGATCGCGACTTGGAGACAGGGGAAGAAGGTGAAAATTGAAATCTTTTTAGGTTTAGATCTTTGATGGTTTCAAATAGGGAAAAAAGATTTGATCTCAACCATAATTTAATAAGAGGTGAAGGGTTCGGGATTAATAGATGGGGTTTTCTGATTTTGATTTGAAGATCGACAAAACTTGAAATCTCATTTAGCTATAATTGAAATGAAAGGGTGGATATAATTGAAATAAGATTGGAATTGGATTGGTTAGAATTGAAAGAAATTTGAATAAAATGGGGTACAATTTAAATAATTTTGAGGAAAATTTTGGAATTACTATTTAATTAAAACACTACATATATTAAAATATTTCAATATAATTGTAAATCACTTCAATTTTAGAACATATGAAATTTATTAATAATTTTAAAATATTTTAATATTTACAATAATTTTATAAAGTAAACATACTAAAATATATAATTTTCATGGAAAATCGACTAAAATTCTAAACTTGAAAGAAATAAATAAAATATATTGAATCGAATAGCATTCTTAAAATGGTTAAAGGTCGGTCAAAATTTGGTATGAGCATAGCCCTAGTGGACCTTTCTTTGGTAGGGTAAATGTAATGGGGTTATGAAGTTGAAATGAAACCTTTTTATATGAATCTTTAAGTGTGAATTACACTATGAGAAAGAAGGCTAGTACCGAGTGAGTATGGTAAGGGAAGTAGTTCTAGTTAAAAAATGATACTAGATTACATTGGATTCCCTTCATATTCCTTAACCATGTACCTACATGGGATGTGTCTATGTTCTACCATTGGCAAGTAGAACACCCTCATCGGAGTATATTAGAACTTTGAATTCCATGTCTTGCTATCATGATCTATGTCAGTTATTGCCTATTCTATTCATGTGGAATACCTATTAGCATTAAAGAAGTTCTATGACGTTTAGGTGGTGGTATGAGACGCTATCTAGACATTGCACCATAGGCTTTGAAGGTGTTAGTTGAAGTTTCTAGGTCTTGTCCAAGACCATTACTTGAATGTCCTTTATGTGTTGAATTTTGCTAAATGAACTAGTGAATGTAATAAGTTAAGAAAGTATGCTAATTAAGTAAGTACTTATCTAGAGTAGTTAATGTTGTCTAGTTAAGGTGTGAAGGGGACATAGGAATGATCACTTCGTATCTTAACTAGATGAGTCGTAAGAATGACTCTAGTTAGGGAAATTTGTTTGTTATGTTGATGTGATCTAAGCTTCGGAATTCATAAGGTTTATTTAAGTAGTCTTGAAGAGGTCAATCATGGACGTTATCTTCTTGATTTACTTACGTAAGTCTTTTGATAGACTTTGAAGAGAATGTCATATTATCTCATGTTGATGTGTTTCATGTCTTGTAATTGTGTATTTGTCTTATTATAAGTATTCTTGGGGGTCATTTAGGTAGCTTAGGGTGGTTGAATGGGAGGTCCTTCTTTGTGTTGCTTAACTGGGTCTTAGGATATACTTTAGTAAGAATACTACCTATTAAGAAGTTTTTAAGGAAGAAGTAGACAACTTTATTGTAATAGTGAATTCCTTCACTATACAGTAAGTTGAGCTTACTATAACGTTAGCTCAGATATGTGTTAAATTGTTTAAATTTTATCCTATATGTTTCTAAGTTTTAAATGTTACTCTAATGATTATAATATGATTTTTAAATGAAAATATTCATATTATACATGTGGTTTTACTAATCCATGCTTTAATCTATCTCTATAGTTGTTGGTAGGTGAGGAGCATTTGGGAAGTGAAGACTTGGATCATAGATTCATTCAAGTGAAGTCGAAGTATGTCCTCATTTAATTCGATGGCATAGATGTCTTTTATGTTTCTTATTGAAGTAATGTAATAGACTAAGTATTTCTATATTTTGAAGTATGAGCCGTGTCCCAAGTATTCTTGTGTCTTAAGTTTTATGAGATTGAGATTTAGTATTTCCTATAGATTTATATGCATAATTTTTATAAATAATGATATGTTTTATGAAAACTTTCAATTCTCTACTACTTTTCATCATTTATATGCGATGAATGATATGTAAGGGCTTGTTAAAGACCTCCGAGAGGTCAAGTACACCGGTTACAAATACAAGATTGCCCCTAACTTTTAGGGTGTGGTTTTGAGATGTGACACGCTCTTCATAATTATGAATAAGAATCTACATAGACGTGGTTTAATGAGACATCAATTCTATGGATATTCAACCTCATGCTCTGATACATAGTTTGTCACATCCGAAAAGTACCCCAAGACGTAACCGGCGGCGGCGTCCTCGGAGAGGACAGGGACTAGCCTCTTATTATTAATCATTACATTCATTGGTTAAAAAGTGTTGAAAATTAATTTTTTTCATCTACATCTACTTCATGAGGTTTACTCAGACCTCTCGCTTTCACATGATATATTGATAGGGAGTATATGTAGACTCCTCGTATAAGAGATTAAGTAGGATTATACTTTTATACCACATATAGACAACATATATAATATATTATTAAAAGTGATGTCTGATACGCTCAAACTTACTTCTCAAATGAGAAGTAAAGCGGTCGCGTCAAGTAAATAACCCAACTAGTGAGGTTGGGATCGTTCCCACGAGGAAAATAGTCTAGACTTAACTTCAACTTGTTATTACTATTGTTCGGTTGATGACTTCCTTAGAAAGTCAAAGCAGAAAAAAGGGGGGTTTGTATTTCCTTATAAGTAAAAATAACTAACGAACTTGACAGAGACACTTAACAGATTTTAATTTTGGGTTTTAATCAATTAATCGAAGTAACTAGGGTTTACGTGTTCCCCACAGGTTCATAACTTGATAATTCTAACTATAACAATTCTTTCCTAGTATCTTGCATGAAAAGTGATAAGTTATGTATTTCTAAATCCTTGGTCCGGCATCTAGAAAATCTCACTCCGCACCTTGGTCCGACTGCGTGTGTTGCTTTCCTAACCCTTATCTTTACCTCTTATTAAGCATCGTATTCGATATTTGACTAAGTTATTACCTCGTACTAATCAATACTAGCCTATTAGATAGTATACACTAAATCTATGTTAATAATTCTTTTCCTATTATCTACCTCCTTGCTCCGGCAGGTAGCATTAAGGCGAGTTCTAACGTTGATCATCCGTTAAAAAGACTTCTAAGCGAAAGAATTATTAATACATGCAAGACACTATTCTAGAATTGTTATTTTAGCTAGTGTTTATCTCATTATTTGCCTATGGTTCCCACAACCCTAGTTATGGAGTTTAGTTCCTCATAGCCATAAACACAATATTCAAATATATTAAATAAGAATTCATTTACTTACTTCAATGAGAAAGAGTAAAGTCCGAAAAATTGCTTTATTAATCACCAAAAATCACTTGTAAGAATCTCCAAAAAATCAAACACTAATAAACAAAGTCTAATAATATGATTTCTAATGTAGCAGAGTCTAACCTCAAAAACGAGGTTTTTTGAACTATTTATAAAAAAATAAAAACCTAATTAATTAAGGATTCTAATTACTGGAAATCTGCCAAAACGCGGCTGGGTCGATGGACCACGCGACGGATCGTCGTGGTCATGACGGACCGTTCTGGACTCCGTCGTCCCATACTTGGTGCAATTTCTTCTACTGCTTTCTTCATTTCCCTCGACGGAAAGTGTGACGGACCGTCATAGGCAAAACGGTCCATTAAGGGTCTCGTTTCTAAATAATTCAACTCTTGGAATCTGGGTACTGGGATCACTTCTCTGATCTTCACGACGAACCTGCAGGACGGACCGTCATAGCCATGACGGACCGTCACAAGCTTTGTAATCCCACACTTGGTCAGACTTCCCCATCTTCCTTCAGCAGCTTCTCTACGCTGCCACCTACGGACCTTCACAGGCACGACGGACCGTCATAAGCTTCGTAGGTGGTCTCTTCTGCATTTTTCGCTCAAAATCTCCGCATTCAGCTTTGGACAGATTTCCTGCAAAACAAAGAGAAACTTATCTCAAAATTAGCACAAAAAAGGCTTTTGGACACAATAAACTTAAGGAAAAAGTATTAATTATACCATGAAACCACGGTATATCAACACCCTCAACTTAAATTCGTTGTTTGTCCTCAAGCGAAGCACTCTGAGTCACTACACAACCTTTGTACAATTGTATTCATATTTTATCCTTTGCAATCATTTGGCTATCAATCCCGATTAATCTCATCAAATCTATGCATGCTATCACTATTAGGCTTGAATTTTGTGGGATTCGAACATGACACAGACTCACCATGCACTAACACCTATCCTCTTCAATTTCTCACCGAGGTGCTAACAATTCCGGTATTGCAACTAGTGTCCTCACTTTAGAAAAAAATCCTCATTTTTCACACAATGATTTCAGTTTGAGTATAAGGATTACATTTCAACACTCGCTTTCAGAACCAAGTCACACTTATTCATACCTATTGCCATAAGCTTGCCCTTATTTTCACTGCCGTAAGTTCGCTATACAACCCTTACGATCACGATAGGACTTTTTTAGCTTGTAACGTAGGCTAAGAGTCAGGTAGGGTATATTTAGGTATACTTTAGTGACTTTTTGCCCTCCTTGACATATCGGCTAAACCTTCCACTTTCTATCATTTTATCTCGCCCAGTTTCTCCTATTCTTTCACCTTGCTGTTTCCCTTCTCTCTTCATTTGTGTAAGTAACTCTTTTCTTTTCTTGTATGTAATTCTTGAATATTTCTCTTTTTCTTTCCTTTTCTTTCAACGAGTTCTTGAGTCATTTTACTTTTGTTCTTTCTCTCTCTTTGTTCTTTCAACCCCACTTTCCAGAGCAATCCTCAAAACAGCCACCCTCAACTCATGGCTTTGCCATGAGTCAAGGTACACAATACCCAAAGTCGGGTCAGGGCCATAACTAAGGTTGTTTATGCATTATCCACCCTCAACTTATGCTTTTGGCATAAGCTGAGGTGCACATGTCCAAGGAGGGACCAGGGCCAGCATATTGTTCCCAGAAAAGATCAGTTGGGGTGAAAAAGAAAGGTCTAATTTTAAGCTCAAATTATTTGGATCAAAACGATAACTTTCATTTGGTTTCTTTTATTTAGGCTAGAAATGGGCTATATTGAATAAGGGCCTATGATCCTTTCCTAATTGTCTGTTACAGCTTACTTTTAGCAGGACTAACCAGGCAAGTTTTAGCTCAGTACCAGTAGTGGACTATTCAACTTTCCTCACACTCACTTGACATCTCATCACTCTACCAGATTATCAGACACGTAGTTTGACTTGAAGATTTAGGGTAATGCAATGGTGTAACTCTATTTCATGTTTAGAGCCACACAATTAGCAGTTACTACGCCTAGTCATGCAACATTTTCCAGTTTTATCGGGATATCATTTTAGCCATCATGCTTCAGAGTTAAACTATGTACAAAAGATATAACGTGCCGGTTTAACAGAAAAAGTAATTAGTCTTTTGGGGAAAAAGAACACAGGCAAGAAAACCCCAAAAGAGGATAGTGAGTTGGGCTACTCAGACTTCACCCTAACACTCACTTTCCATTTACCCCACCCCCAACAAAAAAGCATGCAATTGTCCCCAATGCATAAAAAAATCTAAAGATTAGAGGGGTAGGTGAAGCAAACCTGTGGCGCATAGCGCTGTCGATCAGCAAGCTGGTGGGTCTGTTCCCAGAACCCACATCCTCTGCAATCTGGACACCCTTAGTGGTGTCCTCAGCAATCAGGACACACTCAGTTATGTCCTCAGCAACAACCGCATGATCAGTAGTACCTCCTGCTGTCTCTACAGTGCAGGAGCTAGACGCCCCAGCCACTATCTGCGATGCTCTGATTTGGTGTGCCTCCGTCTCAGCAAGTGAGGCTCTCCTTGCGGCCTCCATCTCTCGGCGCTCCTTCTTCCTTGCTTGCGCCTCATCCTTTGATCGACCCCTACGCCTCTTGGCACTCTCTCGAGGGGAAGGTGGGGGAATTTATGAAGTAGCAAATAAGGCCGCCAATACAGTGTCCTCAACAGGCTCGACAGGCTCCGGCACTCTCGCCTCTAGGATCGTGTCAATGTCTGCACGAAAACTGTCGACGGCAGCCTAAAGAGTCGACACATCTATTGGAGGGGCTGGGTGGGCTAAAACTCTCAACTCAAATGCATCTAGGCGCTGGTGAACCTCAGCAATCTTCCGCTGCATCTTCCTCTCTATACGCGCTTCAGACTCAGTAATAGACTTCTGCATCCATGGCTGGATATGATGCAGAAGGGTGGCCATTTCTGCCTCCAGTTTTGGGACCCTAGCAAGTGGGGCCAGTAACGGTAGAGGGGCTGTGAGAGAGGAGCTCGGGGCTGGGCTACTACCCGGGATAGACTCGATCGGGGTAGTGTCAGTGGACGCTTGTGTAGCGGTGTGGGCCTGGGCCACCGTATCCGCAAGATCATCAGCAAGTGGTGGCAGCTCTGGATGGTGCCCTCGATGTGGGGCCAACTCATTGGCCTCGTCTCTGATGAGGCCGACGTCAACGGTGCCCTACGGGGTCTTCAACTGATCTATGTGCCATATGGGCACACCTGCGGTCCTGCAAAGGGCAAAAATCATACATGGGAAGGGGTAGGTAGTAGTGACCTTGAATTCTCTCTCGTGCATGACTGCCTAGAGAAGCCATGTGAAGTCGACCTCTAATCCGACTATCATCGCCGCAATCAACACTGCTCGATCCCAGGTGACGATGTTATCAGCAACTGTGGGGGAAAGGCAGTGACGGACGAGCAACCACAAGAACTTCGCGACGAACGTGAGGTTGGCCTTCTTGATGGCCCCCTTCGGCTCAGTGACCCAATCTGCACCCTCTCAGTCGACTGATAGGTGCAGGGCCATCCACCTCTTGGTGGTCTCTCTCAGTGCCTGCTCGTGCAAGAACTGGCCATCCTTCACTATCTGCCAGCGGTAGTCAAACTCGGCAGTGTGGGGAGTCCGCGTAGCATCTGCACTCTCGCCGTATACCGGCGGATAGCTGGCAGGGAAATGTCAACCTGCACGCCCCGGACTCGAACCTGCTCCAGTGGGGCCTGTTTAGCGGGAGCAGCCTGCCTATCGATCTGTGATCGGAGGGTCGCTACTTAGGATGCGTAGACCTCTCGGACCACTTCCTCGCTGTATCGTCCCAACGGACGGGCTGCCCACTCTAAGCGATGCCTAGTGAATAGGTTGTGGATCTCCGACTTTGATAAGAGACTCCCTGTAAGTACCTTCCGCTCCAATGTGAGTGTCCGAGTCATTACTCCTTTATCAGTCAAGAATTTGGCATCGGAGTAAACTTGAAACTGGCCTTCGACGCACGACCGGTTTGGCTGGTCAGAGGCTGGGGTGGGGACCTGGGCTGGTGCGCCGGATGTAGAGTCTGAACTGTCAGCCTCATTAGACGAGGCCGACGCTGCAGCAGTGGCGGGTGCGGGAACCTCAGGAGAGCCTGAAGCTTCCTCGGACCATGATTCTCCTAAGGAGCCAGACGCTCTTTCCTCATTTGTGGCTGACCCAGAGGGTGTGCCGGTCAGTATGCTCTCCTCATCAGACTGGGAAGCAGTGACTACGCCAGACGCCACCGTCGTGGGTGTGGCTCTGGGGGTACGTCCAGCATGGGAAGGTGCGGAAGTGCCTGGGGGCACATATTCAGGGTCCCGCTCATCATCAGAGCCGATGATCAAGCGTGCAGACGGGGCAAGAGACTTGGATCGTCCGCGTGCGTAGGATCGGTCTTGCTTGGGTGCCATAGGAGATAGTACCTGCAAAGGGTCACTATTAGTACGAGTATTTTCGAACAAGACAGGCAAGCCCATACAACATAAAACATTTAAAATAGTGTGTTAGTGATAGTGAAACTGTATCACACGACGGGCTAGATGATAGCTCGTCGTGGATATGATAGACCGTCATGAGGTCCGTCGTGTTGTACTTGGTCTATGTATATATAATGAACCCTGAAGGAGGGGTCTCTGACCATCATGACGGTCAAGCAAGACGGACCGTCGTTGGTACGACGGTCTGTCGTAAGAGTCCGTCGTAGGACACTTAGAAAATGCTGGGAGACCCTTATCATAGGGGTCTCTGACCATCATGACGGTCAAGCAGGATGGACCGTCGTTGGTACAACGGTCCGTCGTAAGAGTCTGTCGTAGGACACTTAGGAAATGTTGGGAGACCCTTATCAGAGGGGTCTCTGACCATCATGACGGTCAAGCAGGACGGACCGTCGTAGGTACGACGGTCCGTCATAAGTGTCCGTCGTAGGACACATGGAAAATTTTGACAGACCCTTAGAAACAGGGTCTCTGACAACCAGAATGGTTGTACAGGACGGACCGTCGTGAAGACAACGGTCCGTCACAGGTGTCGTTGGGACATGGTGCTAGGGCTTTTGACACGAACCCTATGACGGTCCGTCGTGTGTGCGACGGTCCATCATCGGGGCCTTGTTCTGAGTAGCAGTGTTTAGAACTGGGGGTACCCTATGCATCCCTGATGAACCCACATGGTCTTGTGGTTTTGTGGACCTATATGTGTCTATCCCAACTACCTAGGAAACTACCAATATAAAATCACCTTTGCCTAGGGTTATCAACATGGCACATTCGAAGATTTTGAGCCTAGGTTTAGACATAAGCATATAAAGCAAACAGTATATGACTAAGAACTAAGCTAATACTAACTAGTCAACCAAAATGAATGATAAATAAGTATATATGTAGAGACACATATCTTGGAAATGGAGAAGAAAACAAACGGAGAATGATTCAGTTGGCAAGGTAGACACCTACAGCAGCAGCACCGACTAGTGGATGATAAGTATAAGGCTTAGGAGGATTTTGGGAGCAACGATCAGTGACTTGATTTTCAGTCCCTTTTCTATCCAGCACTTCAAAGTCAAATTCTTGCAGCAGTAATACCCAATGGATCAGCCTTGGTTTCGCATCCTGTTTCGCCATCAAATATCTCAATGCTGAATGGTCAGTATGCACTATAACTCTAGTACCTAGCAAATAGGAGCGAAATTTCTCAAAAGAAAAGACTACTGCAAGGAGTTCTTGCTCTGTCACTGTGTAGTTCTTCAGAGCTTCATTTAGGGCTTTACTAGCATAGTAATGTGGGTGAAGTATTTTGTTTCTTCTCTGTCCAAATACTACACTAAGAGCCACCCCACTAGCATCGCACATTACCTCAAATGGACTGTTCCAATCCGGAGAAATAATGATAGGCGCAAACACTAACTTTTCTTTTAGCTCACCGAATTCTTTAAGACAGGATTCATCAAAACAAAATTTACATTCTTTCTCCAGCAATTTGCACAATGGGTGTGCAATCTTTGGAAAGTCTTTGATGAATCTCCGGTAGAAACCTGCATGCCCAAGAAAGCTTCTCACACCTTTCACAGAGATCGGCGGGGAAAGTCTCTCTATTACCTCGACTTTAGCTTGATCAACTTCTATGCCCTTTTCTGAAATGCGACGACCCAACACAATACCCTCTTTCACCATGAAATGACACTTTTCCCAGTTTAGTACCAAATTGCAATCTTCACATCTCTTAAGAACCTCAGATAAATTGGTCAAACACCGCTAGAATGAATCACCAACCACAGAGAAATCATCCATAAAAACCTCTGTAGTATTATCCACCATGTCAGAAAATATTGACATCATACAACTCAGAAAGGTTGCGGGTGCATTGCACAACCCAAACGACATTCTTCTGAACGCAAAAGTCCCATATGGACAAGTGAAAGTGGTTTTCTCTTGATCTTCTGGTGCAATAGAAATCTGATTATACCCCGAATACCCATCAAGAAAACAATACCACCCTTTTTCGGTAAGTCTATCCAACATCTCATCCATGAAGGGCATAGGAAAATGGTCTTTTTCAGTCCATGAGTTCAGTTTACGGTAATCCATACACACCCTCCATCCAGTAACCGGTCTCATTGGAACAAGTTCATTCTTTTCGTTGGGGACCACAATCATTCCCCCTTTCTTAGGTACACACTGAACCGGGCATACCCAACAACTATCGATGATTGCATAGATTACTCCAGCATCCAACCACTTGATAATTTCCTTCTTCACAACCTCTTGCATAGGAGGATTCAAGCGTCTCTGGTGCTCAATACTCGGCTTATGATCAGGCATGAGTTGGATTTTATGAGAACAAATACCAGGAGGGATCCCAATAATGTCTGCAATGGTCCACCCAATAGCTCTTTTGAACCTTTTTAGTACCTTCACCAAACTCTGAACCTGTTGTTCATCCAGGTCTGATGCAATGATTACCGGCAAAGTGTCACCATTTCCTAAGAATTCATACCTAAGATGAGGTGGGAGAGCTTTTAATTCAACTTTTGGAGCTTCTTCTATAGATGGTTTAGCAGGTGGGGACTCGCGATTCTTCATATCAAGCTCAAATTTCTTCGGTTTAAACCGAACATCACCTCGGTCAAGAGCCGCGACTAATGACTCATACTCTTCAATGCAATCGCTATCAAAGTTCATTATCACTTCCGCTAATGCTTCGACACCTAGATGTTCTTCTATTTGTGTCTCAAATGTCTCACCCATGTTGTAGGATATAGCAGATGCCGATTGGAGCTCACCACTCTGTCTCATGGACCTACAAATATTAAAGGTCACTTCCTCACTGTTCAACTGAAATTTCATCTGCCCCTTTTCCATGTCTTCTAAGGCTCTTCCCGTTGCTAGTAATGGCCTCCCAAGGATAATAGGCACTTCAAAATCAACCTCACAATCAAGAATAACAAAATCAGCCAGAAAGATGAATGACTCCACTTTTACTAGCACATCATGAAGTATCCCTATGAGCCGTTTTACTGTTCGATCAACCATCAGTAGCCGCATCGCAGTGGGCTTTGGGTCATCCAAACCCAACTTCTTGTAAATCGAGAGGGGCATGAGATTTATGTTTTCCCCCAGGTCACATAATGCTTTTGCAAAATGTAATAGCCCGATTGTACAAGGAATAGTGAACGCACCCGGATCTTCTTTCTTTTGGACCAGAGATCTTGTAGCAATAACACAACAATGCAACATTCTATCATCATCCTCAAAAGTAACCGATCTTTTCTTTGTGACCAAATCTTTCATAAAATTGGCGTAACCGGGCATTTGTTCTAATGCTTCTACCAAAGGGACATTGATAGAAAGTTGCTTCAACATTGTTATAAAACGCCGATATTTTCCATCCTCAGTCTTTTTCACTAATCTTTGAGGAAATGGGGGTGGTGGCCTAGGCATTGGAGTTACCTTTTTAGGCACTTCAGCATCTTCTGCAATGTTATCTTCTAAATCAGCATCAACATTTACCACTTTATCAGTGTCTTTTGTCACCTCATTCTCATTAGAAGACATAGGTAGGTAAATGGTTTGCTTGCCACTGCGAGTAGTAATTGCCATACAATGTCCATCATTTTTCGTATTTTGGACAGTGTTGCTAGGAAGAGTGCCCGGTTGCCGTGTGTTCACAGTTGCAGATAATTGAGCCAATTGTAACTCAAGTTGCTTAATCGATATTGCATGTGTATCAACTTTTTGCCCAATCCCCGCTAAATCAATCCTCAACTCTTTATTGTGCTCTTCACTATCATCGAACCTCCTCATTATTTTATGCAACATATCCTCAACTCGCGACATACTACCTCCACCATCCCTAGGAGTAACTTCATGATTTTGAGGAGGGACATAGGGTCCATTCCTGTCGTTTCTATTACCATAGTTACCCATGTTGAAGTTGTTGTCGCGATTGTAGTTTCCATATCGGACATAATGACCCTCACGATTGTAGTTACCATAGTTCCGACCTTTGTTCCCTAGACCTTGGCGCCAATTCTCCTGATTAGAGACTTGGGAACTTGGTTGGAAACCCCCCATCTGTTCATTTACTGTATAGGAATCCTCCTCATAATAACACTCATCGATTGGAGGTGGTGGTTTAGCCAAGTAGTTGACTGCATTAATCTTTTCTGCACCCCAGTGACATGTTTTAGTACCAACCCAAGCTCAGTTCTCATCTGAGCCATTTCTTCACGAATATCATCTGTGGCTGGGTTGTGAGTTTACTGTTAGGGGAGATTTTCACTAATTTCTCAGCAATCTCAGCATAAGGGCATTCTCCATAAGATCCACCTACTATAGTGTCCAACACCGCTTTATTTTTATCATCCTGTCCCCGATAGAAGTATTCCTTCAGTGACTCATCATCAATACAGTGATTTGGAACACTTCTCAAGAATGAGGTGAATCTATCCCAAGAACTACTAACTGACTCTCCTGGTAGTGCCACAAAGTTATTCACCCTGTCTTTGTGGTTTAATTTCTTGGAGACCGGATAGTAGCGTGCTAAGAAGACATCCCGTAGTTGGTTCCAAGTGAAGATGGAGTTGTATGGGAGCACAGTAAACCACATAGCAGCCTCTCCCGTCAGTGAGAGAGGAAACACTCTGAGACCTATTACATCTAGATCCAAATCAGGCCTCCCCACACAACTTTTACACACTGCCCTTACCGTAGCTATATGGGCATGTGGATCCTCAGAAGGTAGCCCTGAAAACAAACCTCTGGCAGTGAGCATTTGCATCAGGCTACTAGTCAACACAAAAGTGTGGCCTGTGGGTAGAGGGGGCAAGACAAGTGGCCCATCCGAGTCTGTGATGTTATCATACCCTCTGTAGTATGCTTGGGGCCGTGGAACGGGATTTTGTCCCCTCTGTTGATGTTCACCCGGAGCGTCGGGTAAAATCTGACCATGAACATCCACTGGATTTGGGATGTTCTGGTTTGGATCTTCATTATTTATTCCCAAGTTTCGATTCATATTGCGCAGTGTATTTTGCATACAAGGAGGATAGTTCTGAAAGGAAATCAAAAACAATAAAACAAAGTAAAATCAAGAAAATATCACCTAAACTTTAGTAATAAGTTCAAGTTAATATAAAAGATAAGTTCCCTGGCAGCGGCGCCAAAATTTGATATGCTCAAACTTACTTGTCAAATGAGAAGTAAAGCGGTCGCGTCAAGTAAATAACCCAACTAGTGAGGTTGGGATCGTTCCCACGAGGAAAATAGTCTAGACTTAACTTCAACTTGTTATTACAATTGTTCGGTTGATGACTTCCTTAGAAAGTAAAAGCATAAAAAAGGGGGGTTTGTATTTCCTAATAAGTAAAAATAACTAACGAACTTGACAGAGACGCTTAACAGCTTTTAATTTTGGATTTTAATCAATTAATCAAAGTAACTAGGGTTTACGTGTTTCCCACAGGTTCATAACTTGATAATTCTAACTATAACAATTCTTTCCTAGTATCTTGCATGCAAAGTGATAAGTTATGTATTTCTAAATCCTTGGTCCGGCATCTAGAAAATCTCACTCCGCACCTTGGTCCGGCAGCGTGTGTTGCTTTCCTAACCCTTATCTTTACCTCATATTAAGCATCGTATTTGATATTTTACTAAGTTATTACCTCGTACCAATAAATACTAGCCTATTAGATAGTATACACTAAATCTATGTTAATAATTCTTTTCCTATTATCTACCTCCTTGGTCTGGCAAGTAGCATTAAGGCGAGTTCTAACGTTGATCATCCGTTAAATAGACTTCTAAGCGAAAGAATTATTAATACATGCAAGACACTATTCTAGAATTGTTATTTTAGCTAGTGTTTATGTCATTATTTGCATATGGTTCCCACAACCCTAGTTATGGAGTTTAGTTCCTCATAGCCATAAACACAATATTCAAATATATTAAATAAGAATTCATGTACTTACTTCAATGAGAAAGAGTAAAGTCCAAAAAATTGCTTGATTAATCACCAAAAATCATTTGTAAGAATCTCCAAAAAATCAAACACTAATAAACAAAGTATAATAATATGATTTCTAATCTAGCAGAGTCTAACCTCAAAAACGAGGTTTTTCGAACTATTTATAAAAAAATAAAAACCTAATTAAACGAGGATTCTATTTAATGGAAATCTGCCAAAACGCGGCTGGGTTGACGGACCACGCGACGGACCGTCGTGGTCATGACGGACCATCGTGGACTCTGTCGTCCCATACTTGGTGCAATTTCTTCTGCTGCTTTCTTCATTCCCCTCGACGACAAGTGTGACGGACCGTCATAGGCACAACGGTCCGTCGAGGGTCTCGTTTCAAAATACTTCAACTCTTGGAATCTGGGTACTGGGATCACTTCTCTGATCTTCACAACGAACCTGCAGGATGGACCGTCATAGCCATGACGGACCGTCACAAGCTTCATAATCCCACACTTGGTCAGACTTCCCCATCTTCCTTCAGCAGCTTCCCTACGCTGCCACCTACGGACCGTTACAGGCACGACGGACCGTCATAAGCTCCGTAGGTGGTCTCTTCTGCATTTTTCGCTCAAAATCTCCCTATTCAGCTTTGGACAATTTCCTGCAAAACAAAGAGAAACTTATATCAAAATTAGCACAAAAAAGGCTTTCGGACACACTAAACTTGAGGAAAAAGTATTAATTATACCGTAAAACTACGGTATATCAATGTCCCATATTAAACCATCTAAACGGAATAGAACAATACAGGCATAACCTTTACACAAATGTAAAAGTGCCACTTAGGGCTTAGAACAATATATTGTAACAACATGAGTGAAATGAGTGTCATTATACTATAACAACATTTTCATTAGGAAAATATCATATTCACCACAAGACCAACACCATCGAGTATAACCAAGTCAACACGATTAATAGCATACTAGAACCTTAACCAACACAGTATACTAGAACCTTATCCAAAACAACTCCAACGTCATGTTATATAAATAAATAACATATAAAAGTTTATGTCATAACAACACATAGAAGTACCTTACTCATAACCCCAATAAGGACTACTAGTGCAATTGCCATGCAAAGCCCCATAAACTTACCCAATCATTTAAACCCAACCAAGATTGCCTACCGTCTCATAATATAGCATCAATTGTGATCATCATCATATCTAGCAATACAGACCAATAACATGTTTATACATGAAACAAACATCAAATAGTATCATCAACATATAAAGTCAACACATACATTTCATTCACTTTAAAAGGGCATAAAACATAAGAACATCCTCCTAAGACTTTCCTCATGGCCTACTAGTGCAATGTATAGGTAGAGTCGCCTACCCCTACCTAGACTGACTCAAACTAGTCAAGTCATCCTTGTTAGAGTTCACTTTATTACTTCATTTTACTTTCAGGAACATCTTGCCTAAATGACATAGATCACATGAGCCAATGAGGAATCCGATGTTATGGAACCGTACACTGAAAGAAGGTTGACTACTAGCCAAGTTAGTACAAAACCATTAACATAGCATCTAGGTGGATCCACTAGCTATTATTCCTATGGGGGTAACATAGTTCAAGAACTAGGAGATGTGTTTGGTACCTCTTTATGCTACTTGCATTATAGTCTCCAATCTCATGTAAAATTGTGAATCTAACTTCCATTTGTGGAAGGGACACTCCTCACTACTAGTTTACTCGGTGCTAAGCTAAAATCCATTTTGAAATGTCATTCATTAATCATCATAACTTAGTTTAGGTCATAGGAGACTACTCCTTATATAGTCATAGTATTTAGCTCATTAGGAATTACATGAGAATATATTTTCACTGCAATTCACCCATGTGAGGTAAAAAAATTTACATCACAATATCATTACATCCTAGACAACAACTCACAAGCCATAAATCAAGACATTTCAATTCTAAGTCATTTATTTAATCTTATCATAATGTATACTTCAAGATAACTTCATCACTTAGCATATGTAATTATAATCGAAATGAAGGTTTGAGATCACAAGACTTACTCAATCTCCTTCGCAAGGCATCATTAAAGGTTTCACCATCAGCCATCCAATTCAACCCACCAATCGGTGTAATATCATCACACAATTGTAATTAATACAATAATGATGTCGATTGAATAACTACATATCAATTAATCACTAGTTCACAACCTACGGTTAGGGACTTGGGTCAATTTCATGATCTACTTCACATACTAGGTAAATTAATCAAGAAATAACATAATTGAGTAATAATACATCATAATATAAGTATAATGACCAACAGAAACCATAGAAAATACAATTTAGTAAGTCAATTTGGTAATAGAAAGAAACCCACATGAAATTCTTCTTTTCCATATCAATTTGGAAGAACCCTTTGGGGAAAGGAATCCCAAAGGTGAAAGAATCCCATACCTTGCTTATTGTTAAAGATTGATGGAGAAAACCAACCTTCTTGATTCTTTAAGAACATGACCTGTCTCTTCAAAGGAGTTCTTCATTTTGGGAGAGAGAAAGTAGAGAGAATGAAGAGCATTTGTGTTTTGGGAATTGAGAGGTGTTAAGTTGTTTTTAGACTTAGGTTAGGTTATATTGTCAATTAACTAACCTAATTAACCAACCCCTAAAGAATAATTAACCCCATAACTAAATAATTTAATTAAACTAACTAATTAAAACTTGACAGTAAATTAGTGACCATGACATACGAGACTTTGACTTACGGGCCGTGGATCAGTCAACGGCTAGGAACCCACCGTCCTGTGCAATCGTCTTTTAGGTTAGAAAGTGAAAAAAATGGACCCTTTTCTAAAATGGATAAGTTACCATCAACGGTGTTCATAGACGCCTCATCAATCAGGTCACACCTCGTAGCCTGCAACCATCGATGGCTACTTTCTCAAGACAACTTTTAGCCACAATGCAATAGTCCTCCTCAAGAACCCTTTTGGGTGGACCTTGGGGAGTCGTATCAAACGTTTCGACCCTAAAATAACTCTAATATAAGTTAGACACCTTAACACCAAGTGTTGAATTCTAAAACCTCGTCAAATAAGATAAGCACGCTAACACCTTTTGCACTATCTCGAACGTCATGGACGTTCCTTGATGTTTTCACTCTACTAGTTTCTTAATGACTTTTATACACTACTATTTAACTTAAAATAGTGTAACATTTATTTGACACTTTTGTGAGGGTTTATATTACGTATTAGTCTTTTGGAGTTTTATAGCCGAGATACCTATAGAAAATTACAGGTGTTAAATGACGGAACACATCAACTAACCGTCCACCAGACGACGAGCCGTACTGGCAAGTCGTCGTTTTGGTTAGAGATGAATTTTGTGGAGCTTAAGATTCCACCACTAAGTGTTGAATAATTTCCCCCATTGACGAGGAGTAGTTAGAACTACGGTCCATTGTTTACACACGTTGATTGGGACTACTTTTTGGGAGTTTCATGCCAAGTGTTAGGTTTCTCTCAAGGACCCTTAGGGTTGTCATTGGGAAGTCGTGCCTGGAAGTTTCAACCCTAAACAAGTTTTTCTATATTTTAAGAACCTTTCTTATCAATTTTAACTTAAACAAATACGTAACACATGCAAAGGCAGACTAGAACACACAAGTACGTCTAAAGGCTAACTTTTGAACGTCTTGGACGTTTCACTTCCAAACTCAACACATTGACTTCTATGATTATAATTATCTATTTTAAGAGCTTATAATCTCACGACAAACATGTTAAGCTCAAGTTCACTTTTGTTCTTTTTTAGGGGCGTTACACCCTTGATATTCCTTAACCATGTGCGTACATGGCATTTGTCCTAGTTCTACCCTTGGAACCCTCCATAAGAGTAGGGTAGACTCCGGATTCTATCTATGTAATTTAATGCCTATTCTCATCATCTAGGATGCATTATAGTATTGGAAATTTTTTACAACATTTAGGTAGTGGAATTGGAAGCTATCTAGACATGACAAAAGTATGCTTTGGAGATGCTAGGATGTAGGTTCCCTAGTTCTTGTCCAAGACAATTATGTGAAGTCCTTAATTGATGAAATAACTCTTAAGTGTCTTAATGGATATTGTTTACTTAAGTTAATGTATGTTGAATAGAATGATCCCTATTTAGGGTAGCTTTGAGGGTTTCTTAGGTAAGTTCAGAGAGGGTGTATGTGCGGTCTCTTCATCTCTTACATAGGTGAATCTTTGAGTAGCCTTAGGTTGTGTTTTAATGTAATTAAAAAGGAACAATATTACTTTAGGTAGTCTTATGGATTATTTGGGTAAACTTGAAGGGTGTGTGTGGGCTGTCTCTTCTTGTCTTACTTAAGTAACTCTTAGGATAACCTTTGGTGGGAAGTGTATATGATTATATGGTTTCTAAGTAGAGTTAATGATTTATTGTGGGTCTTAATTCGATATTAATTTTATGAGTATGATGTGTTGAAAAAAGTTTTTATAATTATGTCATATAGTTTTCTTCAAAAAGAGCATAAAGACCATGTTATAATAAAATGTCCATTTTAGCATGATTTTATTAAATATCACCTACTTAGCACAATGAATGTGCTAATTCTATATGTTGTTTTACTTCAAGAGGTGTAGATGGAAAGTGAGTAGTCTCATTAGAAGACAAAAGCTTGGAAATAACATCCTTTCAATCAAGTGTTGGTATATCATCACATGATTCAAGAAAATAATTATGTTTTAGCTTTTCGTTTCGAAAGTCGTTATGATAAATATTAGTATTTCTTTCATTGATGTATGTGTTGTGACACAAGATATTCATGACTCTAAGATTTCTATGATGAGGCTTAGTTTCTTATGTTGTCAACAAAATATATTATATGATGAATGATGTTTACTTGTATAAGACTTAATTGAGGTCGAGTACGCCGTGTGGCAACTTGAGGATGTCATTTCTTCTAGGGTGTACCCTTCGGTCATTACAATACCTTAGTAAACCATCCCCCTTGGGAGAATGACTCAATGAACTTAATAAGAACGTATTCCTTACAATCCATAAATAGAGGATCAAGATGTTGCTTAGACGTCACCTCAACTACAAAAGATGATTGTAACGCTTCTAAAACGACATAGGTGGAGCTAGAGCTTAACACTTCAGTTGTGACCTTCTAAAGTTCTAAAATTGTTTATAGTAGTGTTTGATGTACCGTAAATTCCCGATACTTTCAATGCATTTTCCTTAAGTTTATGTTGTGTCTTAAGTCTTTTTATATTGATTTTTGATGTAGTTTTCTATTTTTTCCCAGGAAATATGTCCAAAGGTGAATGCGGAGATTTTGAGTTGAAATTGAAGAAGTAACAACCTATGGACCCCATGACTTTCCTTCTTGACATTGACGGTCCATAGGGGTCAACGGTGATGAGAAGATAATGGCTGCTGAAGGATGTTGCGGAATTCAGACAAAGTGTGGGACTATTGAAGCTCACGGCAGACCTTCATAGACACAACGGTCCGTCCTGCACATTCGTCAATGCTAACAGAGAGTAGTCCCTGTACCAAACTTCAGTAGACTCTAAGTGTCGTGGAACAAAGCCCTTTGACGTACCATCGTCCTTGCAACGATCCATCACACCTATCCATCGAGGGTCACAAAAAGTTGATGAAGAAAAGCAGTAGAAAAAGAGCTATGTATGGAGCAACAGAAGACCACGATGGTCCGTCGTGTCCACGACGGTCCGTCACGAGGGTCATCGACTCAGACGTGTTTTGGGCAGATTTTTTTCTTAAATATATTTCCCTCTTTTATTAGGTTTTGTTTCTTATAAATAGTTTGAAATACTCATTTTTGGGGTTAGACTCTTGGATAATTTTCAGTTTTATTGTCTTAGTATTGAACTTTTGACTTTGGGATTTGATATTACTTTTCCGGAATCGATTATTGGTGTGTTTTGATTTATTCAAGTTAATTTCTAGATTTTTTTATTCTCATCAAAGTAAGTGCATGAATTCTTACATATTTATTATGAATTTTGTGATTACTAGCATTTGTAACTAAACTCAATAACTAGGGTTGTGGGAACCATGGGTAAATAACAAGGTAAAATCTTGCTAAAATAATGATTCTATAATATCGTCTTGCATGTATTGATAATTCTTTTACTTAGAAATCCATTTAATGGATGACCAAAGTTAGATCTCGCCTTATTGCTAGTTGCCAGACCAAGGAGGTAGATAATAGGAAAAGAATTATCAATATTGATTTAGTATATACTATCTAATAGGATAATGTCGGATTTTACGAACTAAAAACTTAGTCAAATATCGAATATGATGCTTAATATGAGGTAAAGATAAGGTTTAGTAAAGAAACACGCGTTGGTGGACGAAGATGCGGAGTGAAATTCTCTAGATGCCGAACCAAGGAATTAGAGATACCTAACTTATCACTTTGCATGCAAGATACTAGGAAAGGATTGTTATAGCAAGAATTACCAAGGTAGGATACTTTGGGGAACACATACACCCTAGTAATTCTCATCACTTGATTAAACTGCAATGCTTGAACCTGTCACTTGTTTACTTCAAATTAGCTAATTTCTTTCATTAATAAAAACTCCCATTTAGTTATTTGCTTTAGGGAAATAATTAACTAAATAGAAGTAATAATAGAATAAAATTAAGTATGAACCATTTTCCTCGTGGGAACGATCCCAACCTCACTAGTTGGGTTCTTTACTTGATGCGACAACTTTTACTTCTTTTAGAGAAGTACATTTGAGCGTATCAAATTTTGGCGCTGCTGCTGGGGAAGTGGCTTTTAGATTAACCTTAAGCTTATTACCAAACTTTAGTTAACATTTTCCTAATTTTACTTTTTCTTTTTCTTTTTGTCTCTTTCAGGTCTAACTTCCTTATATGCCAAAAACACAGAGTAGAGGAATACCCATAATTGAACTTGACCCCGAACTAAAGCGTACTTTAAGAAGAATGAATTAGAATTTAGGCATCCAAGGTGATGAGGTGGACCCGAAAATGCTAACATTGGTCGAAGCTCATAACCCTATATTACCTAATATTCGTAAGGAAGGTGAAATATGGAGACAACCACACGCTGCACGCCCTCAAGAGTACTATAGGGGCTATGAAAATATTGCAGATTTTGATGAAGCGGAGTTGGATACGATAGTGGGTGCTTGTTATGGGAAGTGTACTTATGCCGAGACTTTTGAAAATTTAGAGAAAGTCTCACAAAATAATAATGCTTGGAGTACTAGGAAGTCTGATACAGGGAGAAACAACTTCGTAGTCCAATCTGTACACAACTCAGTCGCAGAAGATCTTCGTGAGGAGATGGCTCAAATGAGAACTGAGCTTAGGTTTGTGTTGAAACAGTTGTTGGGGGTGCGGAAAATGTAAATATAGTGAAATACTTGTCAAAACAACCACCGCCAAATGCCGAATATTACTATGAAAAGGACTCCTATGCCGTGAATGATCAGACCAGGGGTTTCCGACCAAACACCCAAGGCTCCAATAAGGAGAATTAGCGCCAAGGTCAAGGAAACCAAGGTTGGAAATATGGTAATTATAACCACGGGGGTCATTATGTTCGAGATGGGAATTACAATTGCGACAACAACTTTAACCGGGGTAACTATGGTAAAAAAATGATAGGAGTGGGCCCTATGTTCCACCTCAAAATCGTGAAGTTGCTCCTAGGGATGGTGGAGGTTTAATGAAGTGAGTTGAGGATGTGATGCATAAAATGATGAAGAGGTTCGATGCTAGTGATGAGCACACTAAAGAGTTAAGGAATGACTTAGCGGGTATAGGGCAGCAAGTTGATACACATGCAATCTAGATTAAGCATCTGAGTTGCAATGGCCCAATTCTCTGCAACTGTGACACACGGAACCTGGGCACTCTTCCTAACAAAATTTTCCAAAATCCAAAAAATGATGGACATTGTATGGCAATCACTACTCGGGGTGGTAATCAAAACATTGACCCACCTATGATGTCTGGTGTAGAAAAATTGATAAGAGATGATGATACGGTGGTGGAGGCTAGTGGTGAGTTAGAAGATAAGACAGTAAAAGATGTTGAGGTACCACAAAAGGTGACCCCCATGCCTAGACCATCACCTCCTTTCCTACAAAGGTTAGTAAAAAAATAGAGGATGGTAAATACCATCTTTTTTATAACGATGTTGAAACAACTTTCTATCAGTGTCTCTTTAGTAGAAGCTCATGAACAAATGCCTGGTTATTCCAAGTTCATGAAAGATTTGGTTACGAAGAAAATATCAGTCACTTATGAGGATGATGCTAGAATGCAACACTGTAGTGCTATTGCGACAAGATCTCTAATGCAAAAGAAAGAAGATCCGGGTGCTTTCACTATTCCTTATACAATCGGGTTATTACATTTTGCGAAAGCATTATGTTCTTGGGGGAAGCATAAATCTCATTCCTCTCTCGATTTACAAGAAGTTGGGTTTGGGTGAACTAAAAGTCCACTTCGATGCAACTACTTATGGCCGATCGAACGGTAAAAAGGCCCATTGGTATAATCAATGATGTGTTACTAAAAGTGGAGTCGTTCAATTTCCGGCCGATTTTGTTATTCTTGATTGTGTGGTTGATTTAGAGGTTCCTACTATTCTTGGGAGGCCATTCCTCGTTACGGGTAGAGCCTTGGTTGATATGGAAAAGGGGCAGATGAAATTTTGTTTGACCAATAAAGAACTGACCTTCAACATTTGTATGTCCATGAGGAAGAGTGGTGACCTCTAATTTGTATCAGCTATATCCTACAGAGTTTAAGAGTCATCTGAGGTTAAAATTGAAAATCATATAGGTGTAGAAACATCGGCGGTAGTCATTATGAATTTTTATAGTGATGGCGTTGAAATGTACAGGTCACAGGTCGCGACACTTGATCAAAGTTATTTTCATTTTGAATAAAATAAATTTTAGTTAGATATGCAACATCGCGTATCTCCACCCGTGAAACCGTCTATTGAGGAGGCTCCAAAATTAGAACTTAAGCCTCTACAATCACTTCTGAGATATGCCTTCTTTGGAAAAGATGAAAGTTTGCCAGTTATTATTGCATCAAATTTGAATGTGCATCAAGTTGAGAGTTTGGTGAAAGTCTTAAAAAGGTTAAAAAGAGCTATTAGGTGGACTATTAGGATATTATTGGGATCCCTCTCGATATTTGTTCTTATAAAATCCAACTCATGACCGATAATAAGCCAAGTATTGCGCATCAGAGAGGTCTAAATCCACCTATGTAAGTAGAGATGAAGAAGTACCATGTCCAAAAGATTGAGAAACATGATTCTATGATTGGGGATTTGGTGCATTTATTCAATTCTATGTTGGGTTTTTTTACGGGCAAACTCAAGTCCAAATGGACTGGTCCTTACTTCATCATCCAACTATTCCCTCACGGAGCGGTTGAGTTGCAGAACAAGCAGGGTGTGCGGTTTAAAGTGACCGTAAAGCGAATAAAAATCTATCTCAGGCATGCTGAAATGGCGAATGAAGTGATCAAGGCATACCATATTGATGAAGTCTGAGTAATCGAGTAACCTATATCGTGCTACGACATTAAATCAAGCGCTAGTTGGGAGGACACCCAATATGTATCCTCTAGCAACCTATAGGTTTTTTCATGGTTTTTTAGTTATTGTTGCATGCTTTTTTGCTTTTATTTCCTTAAACGTCACGTCTAAATATTTTTTTTCTTTTTGTTAGAAGGGTTTGGCTAGAACATAGTTTAGGTTCCCTGTCCAAAAACATGTCCATAATATACAAA
This sequence comes from Solanum lycopersicum, assembly GCF_036512215.1. Lineage (NCBI taxonomy): Eukaryota > Viridiplantae > Streptophyta > Magnoliopsida > Solanales > Solanaceae > Solanum > Solanum lycopersicum. Next base: position 38,989,495 of record NC_090803.1, read on the forward strand.
AAGAATAGCTTAATGGGTTTTAATTTTGCAGGTATCACATCACCCGAAAATGTGCAGAAAATTGGTCTGCAACACCCTTTGAAGAATTCATCGACGGACCGTCACATTTGCAACCATCCGTCATTCCAAGGTATCTTTTTTAAATTTTTCTAAGTTAGGGCATACATGAAGGATCCCCACAAAGCATCATCAATGGGGACTCGTTGTGTTCTGCATCACATCTAGCCTTGTATCCAGAGGTCTATTTCTGAGCCGGAGGAGCGCATGTAGTTGAAGATGGCCCAGCACACGAAGAGGAAGATCATGGAGGTTAATCAGCGCCTGGACGCTTTTGAGTTGCGTGTGCTAGCCCGTATAGCCCCTCTGATGGACGTGTCGACCCTTCAGGCTGTTGAGAGAGTTTGAGAGAGAACCTGGACATCATTCTAGAGGCTAGGTGACCCAAGTATGAGGCCCCTTCTTCAGAGCCCACCGAGGATACTGTTTTGGTGGACTTATTCTTCACTGCTGCAGTGCCAACACCTCTACCATGAAAGCATGCCAAGAGGCGTAGAGGTTGAGATGAGGATGAGGCTAGGGCGCAGAAATGGGAGCATCGAGAGTTGGAGGATGCGAGGAGAACCTCGATTGCTAATTAGGAGGCTCGTCAATTGAGCTGCGGAATCTAGCTCCAGAGTTGTTGAGGAGGATAAGAGCATTACTGATGGTGTTGTAATTGCTGAGAGATGCACTACTTTTGGTGTTGTTGATGCTGAACACACTACAGGGTGTCAATACTATAGAGGGTGTGGGTTTTGGGACACAGACACACCAGCTTATTGATCGCCGCGCTTTGCACCTTCGGTTTGCTTCAACCACCACTCTTTTAATTTATGTTATTTTATGCATTGGGGACAATTGACTATCATTTTGTTGGGGTGGGGTAAATGAAAAGTGAGTGTTAGGGTGAAGTGTGAGTATCCCAACTCACGATCCTCTTTTGAGGTTTCTTGCCTGTGTTCTTTTTCCCCATGAGACTGATTATTTTTATTGTTGAACCGGCATGTCTATATCATGTAGACATAGTATAACTCTGAAACATGATGGCTAAAATAGAAATGATATCCTGATGCAATGAAAATGATGCATGACCAGACATAGTAACTGATAAATATATTTCTCTAAGCCTGACATAGAGATACACTATGGCATGACCCTAAATCTAAGATTCGAACTAGTTGTTTTATAATCTGGTAGATTAATTATACGTCATGTAAGAGTGAGGAAAATTTGAATACTCCACCATTGGTACTAAGCTAGAACTTGCCTGGTTAGTCCTGCTAAAAGTAACTCATAATAGACAATTAGGAAAGGATCATAGGTCCTTGTTCGGAATAGTCAATATTTAGCCTAAAATAACAGAAAAACAAAATGAAGTAATACTTTATTGATCCAAATAGTTTGAGCTTAAAATAGATCTTTCTTCTTCACCTCATCTGATCTTTTTTGGGAACAATGTGTTGGCACTGGTCCCTCTGTGGACATGTGCACCTCAGCTTATATCAAAATCATAAGTTGAGGGTGGCTAATGCAGAAAACAACCTTGTCGTGTACCCGACCCAATCTTGGGTATTGTGAACCTTGACCATGGCAAAGCCTTTAGTTGAGGGTGGCTATTATGCAGAATACTCTGGAAAGTGGGGTTGAAAGAATAAAAAGGTAGAAATAACAAAACAACAATAACTTAAGAGTAGAAAAAATAAACACAAGAAAAGAGAAGAGTCACTTAACATAAGGAGAAGAAAGGGAGAATAGCAAGGTGAAATAAAATTGTGAAATAGGGCGAAATAAAATGATAAAAAGGTAGGACGCTTAGACAATATGTCAAAGAGAGAAACAAGTTACTAAAGTATACCTAAATATACCCTACCTGACCTTAGCCTATGTTACAAGCTAAGAAAGTCTTATTGTGATCCTAAGAGTTTTTATGGAGAACTTAAAGCAGTGAAAATAAGAGCAAGCCTATGGGAATATGTTTAAATGATTTGTGAAGTTGTTCTGAGTGCGAATGTTGAAAATTAATCCTTATGCTCAAACAATAATCATTATGTGAAAAATGATGATGTTATTTTGAAGTGAGGACACTCGTTGCATTACCGGAAAAATAAGCACCTAGGTAAGTGATCGAAGAGGACAGTTTTCAGTTTGTGGTGAGTGTGTGTCATGGTCAGATCATCGTAAATCAAGCCTAATAGTGATAGCATGCATAAACATAAAGAGAATAATCAGGATTGATAGCCAAATGAATGCAATAGGTAAAGTACGGATACTCTTCTGCAAAGATTTTGTAGTGATTCATATTGCGTCGCTTGAGGACAAAAAATGAATTTAAGTTGAGGGTGTTTATGTACCATGGTTTCATATTACTCTTAATGCCTTTTCCTTTATTTTAGTGTCTGTCTAAAGCCTTTTTTTTTATTGATTTTTTATTTAGTTTTCAATTTATTTCTAGGAAATCTTTCCAAAGGAGAACACAAAGATTTTGAGCTTAAATTGCAGAACTGACCACCTAAAGAACCCATGACGGTCTGTCATGACTGTGACGGTCCGTAGGGGTCAACCGTCGAAAAAAGATAATGGTTGCTAAAGGAAGTTGGGAAATTCTGAGCAATTGTGGGACTACGAAAGCTCATGATGGACAGTCATAGCCACTATGGTCCGTCCAGCACATTCCTGAATCCTAACAGAGAGTAAACCCAGTACCCAACTTCAGAAGACTCTAAATGTCGTGAAATGAAGCCCCTCAACAGACTATCATGCTTGCTACGGTCTGTCACACCTGTCCGTCGATCGTAACAGAGAGTTATAAAAAAAGCAACAGAAAAAGAGCTAAGTATGGAGCGACGAAAGACTACGCCGGTCCGTGGTGTCCACGATGGTCCGTCACGAGGGTCATTCACTTAGACGCGTTTTGGGAATATTTTTCCCTAAATAGATTTCCCTCTTTTATTAGGTTTTGTTTCTTATAAATAGTCTGAAAAACCTCATTTTTGGGGTCAAACTCTTGGATAATTTTCAGGTTTATTCTCTTAGTATTGAACTTTCATTTTGGTATTTGATATTACTTTTTTGGTATCGATTATTGGTGTTTTGTGATTTATTCAAGTTAATTTCTTGATTTTGTTCATTCTCATCAAAGTAAGTGCAAGAATTCTTACATTATTATTATGAATTGTGTGATTATTAGCTTGGATAACTAAACTCCATAACTAGGGTTGTGGGAACCATGGATAAATAATAAGGTAAAACCTGCTAAAATAACGATTCTAGAACAGTATCTTTCATGTATTCATAATTATTTATCTTAGAAGTCTTTTTAACGGATGGAAAACATTGAAACTCGCCTTATTGCTCCTTGCCAAACCAAGGAGGTAGATCATAGGAAAAGAATTATCAACATAGATTAGTGTATACTATCATATAGGCTAGTGTCAATTGGTATGAAGTAACAAGTTAGTCAAATATCGAATATGATGCTTAATATGAGGAAAAGATAAGGTTTAAAAAAGCCACACATGTAGCCGCATCAAGGTGCGGAGTGAAATTCTCTAGATGTCGGACAAAGGATTTAGAGATACCTAACTTATTATTTTGCATGCAGGATACTAGAAAAGGATTGTTATAGCTAGAATTACCAAGTTAGGAGCCTGTGGGGAACACTTACGCCCTAGTTACTCTAATTACTTGATTAAACTACAATACTTGAACCTGTAGCTTGTTTACTTTAATTTAGCTAATTTCTTTCATTAATAAAACCCCCCTTTAGTTATATGTTTTCGGGAAATAATTGACTAAATAGAAGTAATATTAGAATAAAGTTAAGTCTGAACCATATTCCTCATTGGAAAGATCCCAACCTCACTAGTTTGGTTCTTTACTTGATGCGATCGCTTTTACTTCATTTCGAGAATTAAATTTTTTTTGGTGTTGTTGTTGTTTCTTCTACATTTGTCATGAAGTTTTACTAAAAAGAGTATGTTTCATGTAAATGTCCGTTTATCATGATTTCATGCATTATGCCAAACTTAGTACATGCATTATACCAATTCATACATTTTGTCTATATCTAAAGTTTTAGGTGAAAGGTGAGAGGCATCTTGAATCAAAGCTTGGAATCTAGTAAGCGTTTAAGAAAAGAGTGGTATGTCCTTACTTGTTTTGAGGACATGACTATCTTTAGATTTCATTGATTAAAAGCATTGTAATAGACTTTGTGTTTCTATATTGTATTGTATGGGTCGTGTCCCATGATTATTCATGTTTTTAAGTTGGCAACTTTGAGACTTAGCCTTTCATATGGTTTTTCTTTAAAATCTTTTTGAAGTATTATTTAGTGTGAAAAGTTTTAATTTCGTACTACTTTTCATACATGTTATGAAATAAATTATGTCAAAGGGCTTGTATAAGACATCTGAGAGGTCAAGTACGCCATGTTACAATCTGAGAATACTATTTTTCTACGGTGTACTCTTGGGGTGTGACATGTTCGTATCTAGTTTAGGTTATGGAAGTAGTGTTAGTTATCTAAAAGTCTCAAAAGCCACATCTAGTAGAGTCTTGTTCATCGGTGTGAGTTGTAACACATCTATGAGCGAGAGGCTATACGACGATATAGTTTCACTTTCTTCATCAATCTTGTGTCGTGCCTATAGAGTTGAGGTTGTAAGTTTCTACTCGTAATCTATTCTTTTGTGTTTTTAGGAGATGACTATAAAAAGAATAGCCGCAAGAAGGTTGGAAAAAAGACTGAAGTGGAAGCTCCATAAGGTGGACTAGTTCCACAAGGATTTAAAGTTCCTTAAGATGCTCCAAAAGGTTATCAAGTCCCTATTAGAGGTGAAGGTAATAATGTTGCGGTGGTTCCTCCATACATAAATAATGGGGATATTAAAGGGCCTTTACTTGTCGTAGCCCAATCTATGACGACTCATATGACTAGAGACATTAGGCCGAGGTTGAATACTTTGGAGACTACCATGTACTCTAGGCTAAGAGACTTTGTGAGTATGAATCCTCTTATCTTTCTTGGATCTAAGGTGGGAGAGGATCCCCAAGATTTTCTTGATGCTGTGTACAAGGTGTTGAGTACCGTGTGGGTGAATTTTAGGGAGAAGGCGGAGTTAGACTCGTATCAATTGAGAGAGGTTTCTCATGTATGGTATACTCAATGGAGTGATAATAGGCCACTTGATCGGGTCGAGTGGGAAGAATTTATGGAGGCTTTCTTAAAAAAGTACTTTCCTTGTGAGATGACGGAGGTGAAAGTTGAGCATTTCATTAAACTTAAGAAATGTAATATGAGTGTTGAGGAGTATTCTTTTAAGATAACCTTGTTTTCTACCTATGTTCCATCCTTAGTGTCTAACCCTAGGAATGAGATAACTAGGTTCATGACTGGTGTTGCCGACATTGTGAATGAAGAGTGACGTACGACCATGCTTCATAGTGATATGAACTTGTCTTGGCTTATGGTGTACACTAAATCCATTAAATATTCTAAACATAGTTAGATTTCTAAAAAAATGAAGATTAGTGGATCCAATGAAAAAATCAAACCTAGGTTTAAGAAGAGGTCTCTAATGCAAGATTGACCTAGTGCTCCTAAGGTCAATGTTAAGGGTGGTAACGGTTGTCAAGGTGGTGAGCCTACTTGTGTTACTTGTGGCAAGAAGAACTGTGGGAAATATATAGCCGGTAACGGTGGTTTCTATGGGTGTTGTAAGGATGGTAATAAGGTATGTGATTGTCCTACTATTGTTGCTAGAGTAAGAGAGGCCAAGCAAGTTCCTCCAAGTGTTCCGGAAGGTGATGTCCCAAGGAATATCAATTCTATGCTCTCCGGGAAAGAGGGTCAAAGCCGGATGATGATGACATTCGTAAGTGTAGCTTTTCTCTCTTGTGTTGTTATGGGTTTCTTGTATGTGGGGGATAATGGTGAGTAGTGGAGTTTTGATTTTTTGTCTCTTTTCTTCTATTTAGCTCATGTTGGAGAGTTAGAGTGTCATAGTAGCTTGTTGCATGTTGCATTGTGTTTTGGATTCTTGTTGAAATTGAATTTTATTAATTACTTGTGTTGTGCATAGTAAGAAGATATATTTATGTTGTAATATGATTTTATATGGTTTTATTTCTCATATTGTCACGCTTCTATCATCAATTGCTTAAGAGTTGTCTTTTTTAAAATTTAAACATTATAATTGTAATGCTTGGCAGTACACTGTGAAGTTTTTGCTAAAATAAATAATTTTTTTTTCATTTAAAATGTTTATAATTTGTATAAAATTTATTTAAATAACAATGATAAAGAATTTAGAAGGAGTTCCTCCTATTCGAAATGAAAAATTTGAGTCTTATTGGATGATGAGTCATAGATTAGTTTCTATCCTATTGTTGTTTTTTGAGTCTCTTAGGTATGTGTAATCGGTGTTACTCCTAAATATGTGTATTTTTTATGGTGTGGTATGTTTATATTCTTATACTATTGAGTTTATTATCTCTTGATAGTGTTTGAAGTGAAGCAAGTGTAATTCGAGGATAAATATTTTCCAAGTGGGGGAGAGTGTAACACCTCTAAAATGACTTCGGTGGAATGTAGCCTAACACTTGTGCCATGCGTTTCTAAAGTACTAAAATAGGTTATAGTGGTGTTTATATGCAGTGTCTAAATTTTTGGGAAATTTGGAGGTCAAACGTCCTAGAACGTATGATATGTTGGAATGTTTTGCCTTAAAGTGTGCTTGTGTGTCTTAAGGTGTTTTGGCATGTTTTACGTATTGGTTTTTGTTGAAATTAAAGTGAGGGACTCTTAACAAGTGTATTATCGTATTCTGTGGGAAACGTCTAGGAAAAACTCCCCAAGAACCAACCAAAGGGTCTTGGAGGAGGATCCAACTTTCGGGCAAAAGTTGTCCAAGCTTAAGAACTTATTGCCTCAATGCTCATGGACTACTTAACGGCCAGTGGAGTGGACCATGGTCTGTGAAGATGGTCATGGAACTTCTTTAGTCTCTTGGATACCTGGAAAGTTAATGAATCCACTGTCTCAAGGACCACGACTTGTCAAAGGGGTCGTGAAACACCTTCACGGACAGTGAAGTGTCCATGGTACCTGGGCGGGCTGTCCAAATATGAATTTATAAATTAATTACATTTTAATTTTTATTAATTGGGGTTGATTTTAAAACGTTTATATCATTAACATAAATAGTTTCAAGTATTAAAACATTCCTTTAAGTCATTATTTTAAGACCCCAAAGTTCTCTTTTTAGTGATTCGTCCATTTTTGAAACCTCAAGCTTCAAGGAAGAGGATGAATTTCTAAGGTTTTCAAAAAAATTTCGTGGGTAACCTCTAATAAAGGTATGGTCCTTCATCCTTACACTATCTTTCTTCAAGCAGACAAGCTTCAAAGTCTTTTCCAAAGATTTCTCAACAGATGCATTGTCCAATTTTGACATCTAGCCATGAGTTCTTACATAAAACGTCTTGAACGAAAGATTTATCATTGAATTAATGTTAAATTTGATGATTTTATTCTAAAATATCTATGAACCCATGCAAATCATGATTTCCAATTTTTGGCCCTAATAAGAGTGAATCGATCTTAGATTGAGCTTATTGAATTATTGTGTAGATTACCTTGGGCTATAAAAATATGTATGAATTTCGTTGCAATTGTATATAGGCTTCCTCAAATTGGTAATTCTGATATGGCATTATGTTGGTTCATTGTATTTTTCAAGAATTTGTTTGAATTTTAGGTTATGACTATTGGTAAGAGCCTTTATGTAATGGAATGGGGAAATTTTCAAAGGATTAGGGATGTTAAGATTGGATTGGTTGTATGTTGACCTAACCATTACTATATTGTGTAATATAGGTTATTCAATTTTTATATTTTGTACGGTCCACTTATGGTGGTTGTCTTTATGTTATATACTTGACAATAATGTGGCCTTGTCGATTTTACTTTATTTATTATGGTATTATCAGATTATACCTTTGATATGTGATAAAAGTGAAATACAATATGAATTATGTGAATATGTGAATTTAAAGCATGAGTTCTTTAACTAAGATCATAGTAGAGAAAAAATAAACCTTTAATATTTCTTAACCATGTGTCTACATGGGATGTGTCCTAGTTCTACCACTGGAAAGTAGAACACCCTTCGTCGAAGTAGGTTCATGACTCCGGATTCTATGCATAGGTAGTATGGTCTATGTCAGTTATTGCCTATTCTCATCATGTGGGATACATGCTAGTGTTGGATAAGTTTTATGAACTTTAGTTAATAATAAGTGGGTAGTGGGTTGGTTTATAAATTATATTAATAACTTAAATTAGAACCAATAGTTTAACGCTAAGTATCTTAAAAAATATTTAAAGAGTTTAATTTTAAACCAATTAAAGAAGTGGTCCATTTTGAACCCAAAGGTGGATAACAAGGGTATTTTGGAGCTAATAGGTGGATGAAAAGGTCATTTTTGAGACAATAGGTGGATGAAGGATAATTTTGTACCATTTCAATACTTCAATGGTATTTTATGCCGTATTCATAAGTTAAAAGTATGTTAATAAATAAGTAGTTATCAAGAGTAGCTTTAAGGATTTCGTAGTTAAGGTGTGGAGAGGTAATTGAATGGTCTCTTCATCATTTACTCACCGGAGTCTTTAGAGTAAATGTAGGTATAAAGGTTAATTGATTAAATGGAAATTTTCTAAACTTAGTTAGTCTTATGGATTATTTAGATAAGCTTGAAGACGGTGTATTGGCGGTCTTGTCACATCCAGGGAGCACTCTCTAGAAGTAACCAGTGTTATCGTCCTCTGAGAGGAATAAGACCAACCTTTTAGCATTTGTCATTACATTTCATAGGTTAAATTGCACAATATTTAAAACTTTTAAATTACTTCTACATTGAGGTTTACATACACCTCTCGCTTACACATAATATATATGTATATAGGGAGTTTGCATACACTCTTCGCATAGGAAGCACTACATAGGCTTCTACTTTTATTTCACATACACAAGATAACTATATAGATTCATAATTGAATACGCCTCATAATAAATAATCTAATCATGAGTACAACATTGGGCGTAGCCCATACATCATTACAATTAAAACCACATATAGACATATACAAAATTACCTTCAAATGAAAGAGTATGAACAAAAGTGTCTTTAAGACTAAAAAACACCCAATAGAAAGATAGTGACATCATCCTCAGTCAGTGAGGCCCTAACGAACATGGAGAATAAGAATCCAATTATCTTCAAATGGTCCTTATAAAAGCTCAACCGCCGGAACATACATAGTTTTATAATTATAGAATATGAGTTAGTAAACACTTGTACTAAGTATGGGAATATGCACATAAGACATATGAAAGGATGCATAAAAAAGGGATATTTACTTTTTGAAGACATTCTAAGTCATTTAGAAATGTTTAATGTACATATAAGAGCACATACCACATAAGGAACTAAAATAGCATAATACATGTTCATAATCAATACAACTTATCATAAGAATCATTTATAACACAAGAAAAACATCATCAATGCATAACAAAGTCAACATGTATATTAACATACTTGAGTACCTAGTAAAACAGTCTAACATCATGCTATACAAAAAGGCACATATAGGAGTTCATAATATTACCTCATATGCAAGACCTCTAATAATAACCTTCAATCAAGTCCAGATGTTTAATGACCAAGCAAAGCCCCATAACCTTACTCAACCAAGTAAACCAATAAAAGGATCACAAGTACTGTCTAACATCAAATAATAAAGGATCATAAGTAGTCATCATCATGATTAGCAATATAAACCATTAGCATGTTCATAAGAGAGACTACATCATGTAGGATAATCAACCTATAACAATATCATTATATAAATTCAACATCATACATTTCATAACATCATATATTTCATAACATCATACATAAGAATAACCTCCTAAGTTTTCTCTTAAAGTCAACTTGTACAATGTTTATGTATAGTCCCATAACCAATACTAAGTCAACCCCTTATGTAACATCAGATAGTATTTTCTTTGTTACTTCATTTTTATATTCGGGAATAATTTCCTTCACAAACATACACCACAAGAGCTAAGTAGGGAATATGGTTTCATGAAAAGTTACAGTGAAAGTAGGCGGACTACTAGCCAAGGTTGTACCAAAACATGAAAAAATAGCATTTTAGGTGGATCCACTAGCTAGTATTCCTATGGGGAAAACATAGTTCAAGAACTAGGAGATATAATTAGGCCCCTCTTTATGCACATTGAATTATAGTCTCTAATCTCATGAGTATCATTGTGATTCTACCATCCCACATTGGGAAGCAACATATCTCACATAGCTTAACTCGATACTAAGCTAGAGTACCTTTTTGAAATTTCTTTAAGCTATCTATTAACATCATAACTTTGTACAGGGCAGAGTAGACTAACCCCTTGTATATTCATAATTATTATATCATTAGGAATTTCATGATAATGTCCTTTCAATACAATCTATATATGTGAGAACAACAAATTATCATTATGATGTCACAATAAGGCACATAGGTAATTAATAACCAACATTATATCATTTCATCTTACACATAATCTCACACCTTCACATAATCAAGATATTTCAATTTCATCATCATACCAACACCTACTGAATATAATCATAAGACATGGTTCAATTTAACTTCATCACCAAGTACAAAAGATCATAATTGAATTAAAGATTCAAGATCACAAAGTCTTAGAAATTTGACCTTTAAAAGCCATCATCAATTGTCTTACCCTCATCCAATAAAATTCCATCCATAAATTGGTATAACAAAATCTTACAATAGTAATTAACACAATAACTAACTCAATTGTATCAATACTAATTAATTTAATATGAGTTCATTACTTACTGTTAGGGAAATTGAGTCAATTCATGATCTATTCCACATACTAGGTTAATTCAAGAAGAGACAATGTAATTGAACAATATTACATCATATTTTTATAATAATAATCAAAATAAACAATAAAAAATGCAATTTAGAAGATCAAATTTGCATTAGGAAGAAACCCATATAAAATAATCTATTTGAAAACAAAATTTTGGAAGAACCCTTTGGGGAAAGGAATACCAAAGGTGAAAGGTTCCCATACCTTTATATTGTTTGAAACGTGATGGGAAAAGTGATCTTCTCGAATCCCTAGAACCCTTAGACATTGGTATTTTATCGAGTCTTCTTTGGGAGAGAGAAAGTAGAGATATGAATGAGCAATTTGGGATTGGAAATTATGATGTTTTAAGATGGGTTTAGGCTTAGGGTAGTTTACATAGTTGCTTAAATAATCTAATTAACCACCCCTAATCCCTTATTAACCCCCTAACTAATTAACTTAATTATATGTAGCCAATTAAGCTTGAATAGAAAAGTGCGAACTTGATCTACGAGACCCCGACCTACAAGTCGTAAGTCAGTCCATGGTCATGACCCCTACTATCCTTCATGTCCGTAGTCTTTGTCAAAATTGTGCAATCTATACTTTTAAGAAAAATTGATAGGTGTCCATTGACGGAGGCATCGACGCCCCATCGATGGAAGGCGTATGTAGCCACTGCCTAGAGATAGGTTTTGGGTCAAAATGAAAGGGTCGTCCTCAAGGACCCTTTGGATGGTCCTTGGGGATTCGTACCCAGATATTTCAACCGTAAACATGTTCTAATACTAATTGGACACTCTACAAAATTTCATGAGTTTTAAACTCTAAAACCTATGTAATAGGCTAAGGCACAATAGTACCTCTTTCACAATTCTATGAACATGATGGACGTTTCTTAAAGTATTTACTCTAGAACTTCCTAAACGAATTATCAACATTATTTTTTTTATCTTAAAACAGTGTCACAACCCTTTGACACTCATGTGAAGCTCTAGATTAGGTCTTGGACTTTTGAAGAGTTATATTATCCCCCCCTTAAGAACATTCATCCCCGAATGACACAAAAGTCTTTTGAAAGGAAAGGATAGACTCAATACTAGTATCCCAACCAACAACATACATAATCAAAATGACTAACAACTCAAATCAACATAACAACTTGTCATTTACATATAGTAACTCAAAATTTATTTTCTACATATAAGAGCTTAACATCATAACATGAGAGGTTTCCTTCTTAATAACAACATAAGGTCAACTACACATACAGAGTCACTTATGCCAAAAACTCATTTCAAAACACATCAACATGCTCAATAAAACTTTATAAAGGTGATAACATACCAACACACACCAAATAGGTGCAAATCGAGTAAAAAGAGCATTTTTCCTTGAAATTTCATTTTCGCACGATCTTTTACCATAATATGCATATATTTGCAAAACATGTCAAATTAAAATTTATTCATTATTTTACTATTAATAGGAAAAATTAACCTTAATTAGGTAAGAGATGAGGATAATGGTACTTCATGTCGGCCATAGCCTCCCAACTAGGTGGTTTCTCTATAATACCTTTACTGAGGCCACCCTTTTGATCCTCAAACATTTCACTTGACAATCAAGAATATCTACTAGAACCACTTTATAGGAGAGATTCTCATCCACTGTTAGAACTTCAATAGGAAGAATTCACTCAGGGTCACCAATGCACATCTTAAGCAAGGACACATGGAAAACCGGGTGAATCGAAGCTAGTTCACTTGGTAATCTCAATTCATACACAACCTTTACAACCCTTTTCACAATCTCAAAGGGACCCGCATAATGACGACTTAACTTCCCCTTCTATCAAAATATCACCACCCCTTTCATGGAAGAAACTTTCAAGTACACTTTATCACCTTCTTCAATTACTAACTCTTTTCTCCTATAGTCGGCATAAGACTTTTGCTGGCTATGGGCTATTTGAAATAATTTCCTTATGAAATAAACTTTCTCCATGGACTTATAAATCAAGTTGGGACCAAGAATTGAAGAATCCCCAACTTCAAACCATCCAATAGGAGATCTAGTTCTCCTACCATAAAAAACTTCAAAAGGAGCCATGGCTATAGATGAATGGTAACTATTGTTATAAGAGAGCTCCACCAAAGGCAAGTGCTCATACCAAATTTCTTTGAAATATATCACACAATTTCTAACATATCCTCAAGAGTTTGAATGGTACGCTCCACTTGACCATCCATTTAGGGATGAAAAGACGTCCTTAGCTTTTATCTTGTACCTAATCCTTTTTGAAAGGAACTCTAAAACCTAGATATGAATTGTGCACCCCTATCTGATATGATTGATAACAGAATATCATAAAGACTCACAATCTCATCTATATAGATCTTGGCATAATCCCTTGCCGAGTAAGTGGACATAATGGGAATAAAGTAAGCAAATTGGGTCATCCTATCCACAACCACCCATACAGAGTTATTTTGCCTTTGAGGCTGAGGCAATCCCACTATAAAGTCTATATTAACGTCTTCCACATCCAAGTGGGAACTTGCATTTCCTGAAGTAACCCACCCGACTTTTAGTACTTGACTTTCACTTGTTTGCAATTTGGACACCTTGGAACGAATTTGGCTATTCTCTTTTTAGGCCATCCCACTAAAATACTTCTCTATGGTCATGATTCATCTTAGTAGAACTCGGATGAATCAAATAACGAGAATTGTGTTCTTTTCATAGGATCCGATTTCTCAAATCATTCAGATATGGCACACACCACCTCCCTTTGTACCTCAAAACACCATCCATTCCTAAGGTGAATGACTCATTAAGCCTATGTGAACCGATTCCTTTAACTCCATCAATGATGGATTAAGATGTTGCTTAGTCTTCACCTCAACCACCAAAGTTGGTTCTCATTTATGATAGACCATAAAACCACCATTTGGAGAATCTTCAAATCTATTACCCACATGAGAAACTAATGGATATTTTTCACTAGGTGTTTCTTTCGCTCTTTAACATGAGATACGACCCCCATGGTCATGCGACTTAGAGCATCCGCAACCAGTTGTCCTTTCAAGAGTAGTAGAGAACACTCATGTCGTAATATTTACAAAACTCTAACCATTTTCGTTGTTAGAGATTCAATTTTTTTGGGTAAACACATATTGAGGACTATTGTGGTCGGTATACACATGAACATGAACACAATAAAGGTAATGCCTCCATATTTTCAAGGCAAACACCACGAGTACTAAGTCAAGATCATGAGTTGGATAGTTCTTTTCATGAATCTTAAGTTGTCTAGAAGCATAGGCTATAACTTCCATGTGTTTCATAAGGACACAATACAATCCCACTCCAGATGCATAAAAATATACCACAAAACCCTTAGTAACATCCGGTAAATTTAAACCAGAGTGGTGGTAACACTATCTTACATGGTTTTGAAGGTTCTTCCAAATGTCTCTAAACACTCAAGTTTCACATTCTTTTGGGTCATAAAAGTGAAAGGAGATATTATGGATGCAAAACAATCCACAAACCTCATATAGTTCTTGGCTAGTCTCAAGAAACTTCTAATATCCATGAGAGCTAAAGGTCTAGGACAATTTCTAAGAGCATCAGATTTCTTTGGATCAACCTCTACACCCTCACTAGAGATGACATGACAAATAAACGCCACCAACCTTAACAAAGATTCACAATTATTATACTTGGAAAATAATAGGTGTTGTTTTATGATTTGTAACACCACTCTCAAATGACCCATATGATCACTCTCATTCTTCTAATACATCAAGATGTCATCTATGAAGACGATCACAAAGGCAGCTAGTTAGTTTCGGAACACCCTATTCATTAGGTCAATAAATGCGGTGGGGGAATTAGTCAATCAAAAAGTCATCACTCTAAACTCATAGTGACCATATTTCTTACACAAGGCCATTTTGGGAATATCTTCATTTCTCAACCTAAGTATGTGATATCCCGACCTCATATAAATTTTGGAAAAGTACCTTTCCCCTTAGAGTTAATTAATCAAGTCCTCAATCTGACTGAGAGAATACTTATTTTTAGTAATCACCTTGTCAAGTTATCGGTAATCGATACACATCCTAAGGGACCAATGATTTTTCCTTAGAAATAGGATCCGAGCACCCCATTGGGAAACACTAGTTTTAATGAATACTTTTTCTAGTAAATCCTTTATTTGAGACTTTAGCTCTTTTCAGTTCGTCCGGAGCAATCCGATTATGGGGAATTGAAATAAGATTTGTGTCGATAGTGTAATACTCTGGAAGTCTAGGACATATTGTAGAGCCAATCGTATGTGTCTAGAGGGTGTGTCACTGTTTTAAGGTAAAATATTATGAATATAAGTCATTTAGGAATTTTAGTAATCAAAACTTAAAGGAACATTCATGACGTTCAAAAACTAGATCAGTGCATTAACTTATTTGACTATGTTTTAGGAGTCAGAAAATGATGAATTTTGGGGGAAGGGTGTCTAACACGTATTAGAGTTTATTTATAGTCAAAACATCTGGATATGACTCCCCTAGGAATAAACAAGGTCCCTTTGGGTGTACGTTTGCAATTTGGTAAAAAGCTGCCAATGGGCAGTGTCCAGAAATGAGTATAAATGACGGATCCTGGGCCAATCAATGCGGCATCGATGTCCACCATTGATAATTGCTTAGAAAAATCCATGGGAGACCTGTTTTTGACATGTCTTTGACCAAAACGATGGACCAACAAAATAATTCATCCCTTGGCCATCGTTTGACAAACGAACCATAGACGTAGTCTCATCGTTGGAGTCCACTATTTTTCTACACGTTCTTAAGTTAGAAAAATTAATTAATTAGGAGGTTATATAATTATTTAGGGATTATGAAGGTCTAATTAAGTTTTTTAATGACATATCTAATGTTTCTAACATAATTAAACTAATCTAAACCCTCATAATTCCTAAACCCAAATATCTCCTTTTCTTTAGTCTTTTTCTCTCCCAAGTAGAAGAACACCATATAAGTCAAGTTGTTGCACTCTTAAAATAAACGAGGTTGAACTAGAGATTCCATGTGTTTAATGAATTAAGATTCACTTAAAATGGTGTATTTTAGCTTTAGAAGCCAGGGTATGATGTTTGGAAGTCAAGCATCCACAAACGTCAAAGACATTTGGAAAATGTTCCGTGGAATGTGATAGTGTGTCCTTAATTTTGATGTATGTTTACGGGTAGTGTTTGGTGTCTAAAACCATTGGGGATGACGCTAGTACCTAGAGAGATGCACCAAGTTTAAAAATGTTTGTACGACTCCTCATGAAAAACTCTAAGGGTCCCCAAGGAGGACCCAAATGTTGGAGAATGGAGCTGCCCAAGGCAGCGTGCAGGGGAAGGATTTGAAGCATTCCTCGCATCACGCGAGCTGTACGAGCCTCACTTCCTCAAAAAGCTGAAAGTCAAGAATCAGCAGATATCTACGCGATGTGCAGCCAAGTCCCAAATTTGACCTATTCAATTTTAAGTGAAATATCAATTTGAGAATGTGTCCAAATGGTGTAGGGGTCTTTTGGGAACTTTGTGGATCATTTATGGACTGATTTAGGTCATTTTAAACCTCATTTCACCTACCAATTCAAATCCTAAAGATTGTCTTGTGACGACAAGACTTACTGCTTGGTATTTAATAAAAGAAGTTTCTTATTATTATTATTATTGTGAAATGTTTTAAATTCTGCAATATTTTTCATATCTTATGTGATTAATGATAGCAAGAGGCTTATGCAAGACCTCTTAGTTGTCGACCACACCTTTTTTGACCTAAGGGTTTCCTTAAATTGTTTGGTGTACTTGCAGATCGTAAAAAACTTTGTATCTGATCATAAGTTTATGGGAAATACTTTAGGGTATAAAAGTCTCACAAGCCATATCTAGTAGAGTCTTGGTCATCGGTGTGAGTCGCGACACACCCATTGTAGCAACCCTAAGACTGACTATGCTAAGTAATGTCTAACCTAGCTAGAATGCCTAAACTAGATAAAGTTCACACGGATTAATGCGCGTAGAACCATAACTATGAACCTCTACTATATCCAAGAAAACGAACTTGGTGAGTTATTTGAGCTACGAAAGGTTCGGGGTCTATCCATGTAGGGCACCTAAATATGATGATTTACCCAGATGAGTCTTAACCAGACTTTATAGGGGGTAATCTTAAGTTTGGAGGGTCTAGGGGTAAAATGGTCTTTTTCAAGGCTAAGGGTTGTATTGTAAAAACCGAATTAATTAATTAATATTGTTAAGGGGAAATTTGGGTAGAGGTAGCCGAAATTGACCCTTTAAAAAAATCTTGCTCCATCCGTGTTTGATCCTTGGTAGAAGCAATGATATTATTTATTTATTGTATTTAGTGATTAGTTAAATTGTTGATTTAATTAAAGAAAAATCTTATTTTTAATAAATAATAATAATAATAATTATATTAATAAAAATAATAAGAATATTAATAAATACTGTGGAGTCCTAGTTTGACTAAGTCTCCACGTAACTGTCCTAATCCTAATCCACTCATTCTCATGTTTTAATTAGAAAAAGAACTGAAAATAATAGTTATTCACTCTTGAAGAACTTAGACATAAAAACTCAAACGAAAAGCTAAGCTAAAACCTAATTGATCCACGAACCAACATTTAAAATTTGAGAGAAAGATGGATTGAAAGAGACAAAATTTCTAGCATGTTGGAAATGATGGTCTTAGAAAAAAATTTGATAAGCGATCTATGTTTTTTTAAAAAAATTGTGAGGTCATTGGGAATTTGACACAAGACCTCACTCAATGCAAATTACATAAAAAGTTCATAAGAAAAACAAAAAGAAAATTAAATGTTGTGAGTCGGGATTGAACCCACAATCTCTTGAATAGATGAGAGAGAAATAAAATAGAAAAATAAAATGTAGTGAGTTGGAATTGAACGAACAACCTCTTTAATAGAGGAGAAAATTAAGAGAAAAAATGGAAGAAAATGAATGAGGAGAATGGGGATTGAACCAACAACCTCTTGAATGTATGAGAGAGTTAGGAGAAATATAAAAGCGAAAAATAAAATGAGGTGAGTGGGGATTGAACCCACAACCTCTTGAATTGAGGAGAGAAATAGGAAAAAAAATGGAAGAGAATAAATGAGGTGAGGTGGATTGAACCCACAAGCTCTTTAATAAATGAGAGAGCTAGGAGAAATATAGAACAGAACAATAAAATGAGGTTAGTGGGGATTGAATCCACAACCTCTTGGATAAAGTTTAGAGAAAAATTAAGACAAAAAAATTAGTGTGTGGGGGATTGATCCCACAATCTCTTTTCCTTAAACGAGAAAGAGAGGAGAGAAAAGAAAGAAAATATTATGGGGTAGATGGGGATCGGCCTAGGGTCCCCTAAATCTGAAAAATGCTAGTACAAGTTTAATATAATATTAAATGTTGCTCAAGGAATTCGAAATCAGGTTCCCTTTCCCAATTCCATATCGACACATAAGTCATACATGAACAAATATTCAATGATAGTCTAAAGCAAGATCTTGTCACACCAACAAGATGCATATATCTTGTACCACATAATCTTGGGTAAGTATGATTCACTTAGACGAATTATGAATGAAGCCTCATGGATTGCATGTATGGATCCATAAGTCCAGCATAGCTTTAAGAGTAAGCAAACCTAAGATGTATGTAATGAAATGTTGTGAACCTAGGAGGTTTAAGTAAGAGTGTGAAACTTAAAAAAAGGCCAAGTGCATTATAATATGATGAAATGAACATTCACATAAGGGAAATGTAGAATGATGTAAAGTCAAGTCTCAAGCATACTCCAAAACAAAGTGTTAAGAAGGAATCATAGTTAATATGCAAATAAAATAATGACTTAATGACTAGAGGCTAGTGCAAGTTAGACAAGCTGCATCTATGCCTAAAATCAATGTTGCTAATTGAAATAACTAAGAGTGTATATTAATGCTAAACGATGAACAAGCAAAGAAAGAGTGGCTACATGAGGATAGGCTAGTACAAGTGAGAGAAGTTGTATCTAAGTCTAAAATCATTGTTTCTCAATGTGAACTCCATGAGAGCATATATATGTTATACGATGAACAAATAATGAAAGGGGAGTAAAGATGAAATGAAAAGATATTCAAAGAAGAACACTGTGGCATCACAATACCAATGATAAGGTCACCAAAAGTACTCACCTAAGAGAGTGTTGAAAAATAAGGGGCAAGTGTAAATCACCCATGAAAGTATAAGTACAATTCACACTTAATATATAATGATGACATGAGAAATCATCTAACAAGATATGATGTCTCATGCTAGAAGCCAGCTTCTATGATGTATGACATGAATGTAATGGAACTTTATGTAGAGCAACGATAGGCTAGCTATGAGTTGTGATTCCTTCTTTTGGGAAGGCAGAGGTTCGTGTAATTCTCGTGAGATGAGACTGCTCATTCTGATGAGTATGAGTCTCCTTATTTCTCCTAGTGTTTAAGCCTATACTACAAATATAGGGTTTTGCAGGGTTCGATTCCCAATATACACTAGCATGTTTTGGTTTACTTTGGCCAGTAATTCCACCTTTTTTCACTGTGGGGCTAAACACTTGATTTCATGATTCTCACATGATGTATGTCGGCTAAGGTTAAAGTTCCAGAAGAAGGAATGAGTCCAAACTCAAATAGTGCATATAAAGAAATGAACGATAACAAAGGTGATGGGATAAGATATTCAAGAGGTGAGCTAGACTTAAGTAATGATACTAGTTTATTCTTGGTCAATGCACAACAAACCCGAAGAATGTCTTAAACTACATCCTAGGTATATATCTGGTTTTTACACTAGCCTATGAATGAATGAAAATAAAGTACGTATGAATGAATGAAGTAGATACTATGTTTGCTAAAGAAGTCTCCCTAGTTGAGGTCTCATATGTTGAGACTTATTTTGGAAAGTCCTAATGTCCATGATTCCAAGTTCTCATGGCATATGAACGAATGAAATGAAATATGATATGTTCTATATGCAATATGTTATGTTCTATATGCAATATGTTATGTGTTATTCACAATATGATACGTATGATGATGCATGTTACTCTCATGGCATGACTTTCTTAATACAATTTTTGAAAAGTCCACTAACTTGACCTTATATAACTCGTATCGTTAGGATAGAGATTTTCCAAATCATGCATGTTTGTAGTGTGTGCTTTAATATACCCATACTTAGTACAAGTGTGTTCTAATTCCATACATTTATATACTTTAGGTGCAAGTGCAGCTGGATGTTAAAGCTTACAAGTCGATACAGAAGTTATCTAGAAGTTGAGCATTTATCTGGACTCAGTAGGCTCTCGTTCTTTTGAGGACGCTCGCCCGTTATATTCTAGATTAGATTTATGCTTGAGCTAGTGGAGTATGTTCCATTAGCATTTCGTTCTCAATTATTTTCAGACATTGTATTGGTGCCATTCTGACAACTTTATATTTTATGAAGATATGACTTTCTTCATTTATTTGAGTACCATAGTATTAGATGGTTGTTGGGAACGATTATAAACTCCTGTAGATAAATCTTGTATGAGTATAACATATCCTACAATGGAGTTTATGTATACTTCAAGTAAACAAAAGTTCAAAATTTTCCGCTAAATTAACCTAGATGATGTAACGATGATGTATGCATGATTGTGTGCAACCTCTAAGAGATCAACGATACAAGTTTTGTCTAGGGTCTAGACTTCGGTCGTGACACCATAAGGGAGAGGATATAGGATGATAGAAATTTCACTTTCTTCATTACTCTAAAGTCGTTCCATAGAGTTAAGTTTTATCAGTTCCTTTTCTCAAAGTCTTCTCTTGTGTTTATAGGATATGAATACGAGAAGGACATTCGCTATAAGGGAGGAGGGAGAAGTATCTAATGAGAGAAATCCTCTCCTGAATGTGAAAGTCCCTATAATAACCAAGAGAATATGAATAAGGTTGTTCCCCCTTTGGAACCTCAAGGACCTCAAGTCCCCCAAATACCTCCAATGCCCCAAGGTCCTCAGTCTCCCTATATTGAAGGAAATATGACTAATGCATAGATAAGGAGTTATATTAGGTCTTTGAATTAACTCATGATGACTCAAGCTCATGTTGTCAGTAATCATGTGGTTGACCAAGCTAACCTAGAAGCTGAACCTCAACCCAATTCAAGTATTCCTGCTTCCAGAATATGTGATTTCGTGAGGATGAACCCCCATACGTTCCATGTCACTAAGATGGATGAAGATCCACAAGGCTTCATAGATGAGGTATTCAAGGTGGTGGATGATATGGGTGTGACTCCTAGAGAAAAATTGGAACTAGCCACTTATCAACTAAAAGATGTGTCACAAGTGTGGTTTGAGCATTGGAGGGGGAGATCCTTCAGTGAAGGTCTGGTAGATTGGGAAATATTGAAGGTGGCTTTTCATGATAGGTTTTTCCAGTTAGAGTTGAGGGAGATAAAGTTTGTTAAATTCATGTACCTTAGTCAAGGAGGAATGAGTGTGAAAGAGTACTTTTTAAAATTCACACAACTCTCTCTGTATGCACCAACCTTGGTAGCCAACCCTAGGTCTAGGATGAACAAATTTGTGTTGGACTGTCTAGCTTGGTGGAAAAAGAGTCTCGTAAAACTATATCCTTTAATGATATTGATATCTCTAGGCTCATGGTATATGATCAACAAAATTGAAGAGTCTAAGCTTAGGGAGAGAAATAGAGACGGGAAGAGTCCTAGGGTGGATGAACAAAGTCAATCCAAACCTATGAAGATGTTCTATAATCAAGACGCTTCCATGGGGAACAAGGATAGAGTTTTCAACAAAAAGTCTCAACTATGTGGTTATGCTTTGAAAGGCCTAGGTGTACAAGTTGTGGGAAGCAACACTTGGGTAGGTGCCTTTCCGGTACCTTTGGTCGCTTTAGATGTGGTAATAGTAGTGACAAAAATGAGAGATTTCCCTAAGCTCAAGGAAAAAAGAAAGAGGTCAACCAATCTCCTCATGGTGATCCAGATCCCAATGCTCTAAAGAGTAATCGTTTCTATGCACTCAGAGCTTAAGAAGCGACCTGTCTATAGTGAAGGCCTTTGTATGTCCTAAGTTTTTTATGATTGTTTTGATTTGATTTTACCCTATGTGTGTAATAATGAGTTCAGTAAGAAGGTAGTTGATATCCTTATCTTTCATTCTGTTCTTACTCAAGCTTGAGGCCAAAATCCTTGGTAGTTTGGTTTGTCTTGGAGTCTTGCATTAGTATCAGTTGCTTGACACCTTATGATATAAGTTTCATTGATAGTGTGATTCTGTGGCATGCTCTTAATGTTATCATTATATATTACTAGATTGGTAGTTAATCTATCTTTCCTGTATAATATGTAGCTAGTTCTATGAGATCAATTTCTTGCGTTTATGTGCCAATATTTGATTTGAAGGTTATTGCATGTTGAGCTTTTAAATTATGTGATGAACATTTCTATTTTTTGAGAAGGTAGTTCCTCTATAACTGAAACAAAAATTATGAATTGAGTGTGTAATTTGAATTATGGAATTTGTTCCAAATTGCTTGTATTGCATAAATAATTAATAATAGTGAGTTAGTGTTCCTATTTTTTATAGTGAATTAACTATGAATGTTGTGACAGTTATGATATGTTTGGTATGCTGCTAGTCATGTCCCTTTTCTCATTGAAAGTGTTTAAGTATCATTTGACAAAGAATGTTGCCAAGTGGGGGAGTATTGTTACACTCTCAAAATGAACTAGATTGAACTACATATTAGTAAGTGGTTAATTAGGTAATAATGACCTAAAATTATGTATTTTAGCTTAATGATCCATTTTGTGAAGTTTGGAAGTCAACCGTCCATAAACGTCGAAGAAGTTTGGAAAATGTGCCTTGGAATGTGCTAGTATGTCCTTGATTTTGGTGCATGTTTTTTGCTAGTCTTTGGTGTCTAAAACCAGTCGGGATGACCCTACTAACTAGAGGTATGTATCAAGTGTTAAAAAGTTTAGGTACAACTTGTCAGGGACCACCCTAAGGGTCCCCAAGGAGTACACAAGCGTTGGACACTTGACCTGGCCAAGGCAGCCTACACGGCAAGGATTTGAAGCAAGTCTCGCGTCGCGCGAGTGGCAAGTGGATAAATGCCTCAAAAGTCTGTTATTCGGGAATAAGAATATCCCTACGCGACGAGGAGCCAAGTCCCAGATTTGTCCGCATCGTTTTTAAGTCAAATTTTATTTGAGAAAGGGTCAAAATGGTGTAGTTGTCTTTTCTGAAATTTGGGGATCATTTGTGACTTTTTTAGATCATTTTAAACCTCATTTAACCCACCAATTCAAAACCTAAAGATCAACTAAAATTTCTCCAAAAACCTTTTTACCCAAAAACCTCCATTTTAAAGAAGATTCAAATTCCAAGGAAGAGGACTAAGTTCTTCACGTTTTCTTCACAAAATTTCGTTGGTTTCTTCGTATTTGGTATGATAGTTCATCCTTGAATCTTCTTTCATATAAGGAGCAATATCAAAGAGATTTCTGAAAGGATATCAAATTCAAAATTTTCTAACAATTAAAATGAGTTGTTATTAGTGTTAAATGATGATTCTAATGTCAAAACCCCAATGGAATCATGTCTATTATTTTTATCAATTTTTATCATACAAAATGGTTTAATGATCATGATAAGATAATGTTAAAGTTGTTGTTTCTTGGTGGTTTCGTGGAGGATTAGATACTGCCCGAAGGGCTGTTTTATGATGAATTGTTGGATAAACTGTGGATTGATTGTGAAAGCTCGGACGAATGGTAAGTTGGCTATGTTATTTATTCCTTATTATGAAATGTTGTTGAGAAGTATAGTCCACCTTTGGTGGCGGTGTTTACTTTAAATATATGAAGTTGTATGTGTATTGTGAAAATATCCTTGAAGGCACGATATGTGAAGTGAAGTGATGATTTTGATATGTATATGCATGTGATGTTTTCTGATGTTAAACGAGTACCTTCGAGGGTTTTTATCTAAATGAAGTATGTATTTGATATGTAAAATATGATAATGTATGAATTGTGATGAATGTGGGTATGAGCATGTCTAGAAGTTAACATTGTATGATGACTATTATGTGAAAGGTGTGCTCACATGTACTCACATACACACTCAATGCATGAATGAAGTTAATGAATGAAAAAGGGGCATTGCAGGATAGACACTCTTCATGAGTAAAGATGAAGTGTCTAGATCATCCTTACTATTCCTAAGTATGAAAAGGGGGATTTTTGGGGTGAACACTCTTCGTGAGTTGAAATGATGTGTTTAGTAGAAACCTCAATATTCCCGATGAGCTTTCCTAAGATAGGTTGGAGAGGGGACACCCTTCGTGTGTTGAGATATGACGTTCAATAGTTACCTATTAACCTAAAATCAATGAATGTGTAAGACTCCATGGGGAATTTATTCTTAGCACCGAGAGGATTCTAAGAAGAGGTGGGTACACTTCTTGAGTAGAGATATTGTATCCAATGTACCTCTTAAGATGGGTACTCCTCGTTAGTAGAGAATGTGTTACTTAGTATCAATCTCCTTATACCATAACTATGCGCCCGCGTAGGTGTTGCTATTGGGTAATACATGTAAACGCTAAATATTATGACCCTACCTCTAGCAAGTAGGGATCTCATCCTGTAAGAGTAATACCGGGATTCCATGTCAAGCTCTTATGGTTAATGTCAGTTTAAGCTATCCCCCACAAATGTATGCAAATGAATGAAGTCTTCTCAAGGGTGTAGTACTTAGGGTAGGTGGTGATGTGAAGCTATTCATACATTGCAGAAGTAGACATTTAAAGGGAGTCTTGGTGTGTCCTTATATGAAATGTATTAATGGGTTATTAAATGATGTTAATGAATGTAATGTGACAGTAACTATTATGTTCAAGAAGCATGTTGGAATTATGTATTGGATGATGAATTTATGAATGATAATTTTGGTGTCCTTGATCCATGGGAATCCTCAAAGAGCACTAAGTTGGAGCAGTAGTTTGGGATGCTACTCTCATATTGGACTTATTGTAACTTTCAAGTCCCATTGGATGAGGACATTTTTGTGAAGTCTTTAATGCACGTATGTTCTTCTAGTTTCTTTAGTATTGAATGATGACTTGCTAAATGAAATAAAGTATGCTTTTTCTTGGTAGCCTAAAGATCACTTGGTTGTGTGGTGTAGAGATTGTTTGGGTGATCCCTTCATGTCTTACCTAAGTGAGTCTTAGGAAAACTTTGGTAAGAAGAGTTATGTGCTAAGTGGGTATATAATAAGTATGTCCTTATGTGCGAAATGTGGAAGTTTTACCTTATTTGTTAAATGATGCTTTATATGATTTTTGAAAGATTAGTCTATGAAGTTTTATCAAAATAGCATTACGTGTATGTTGCAACTAAATTGTCCCTTTTTGCATGATTTTTCATATGCCATACTTAGTACAATGTTAGTACTAACTTCACACTTTTCTATACTTTATATATATAGGTTTGAGGCAAGTTGAAGGTTAAAAGGCAAGCTTGGGAATCGACTCTCTCAAGACTAAGTATGTCCTCATATATAGTGGCGCATATTCTAGTCTAAAACCTTATTATGTATTTATTTCAATGTAAAGGGTATGTCCCTAAGATATTTAAGATGTGTATTGAAGATTGGCTTGTACCGACGAGACTTATTCCTTAGTATTTTATATAAGAAATTTCTTATTATTATTGTTGTGAAAACTGTTAAATTCCGCACTACTTTTCATATCTTATGTAATGAATGATAGATAAAAGTCTTGTGCAAGACCTCCAATTCGTCGAGCACGCCTTTTTTCAACCTAAGGGTTGCCCTAAATTCTATGGTGTACTTGCGGGTCGTAACACATGACAAGTTTCTTAATCGAACTTCATCAATTAGTAAGGTATGGTATTCCTTTCACCTTTGGGATCTCATTCCTCAAAGGTCTCTTCCAAATTGATTTAAAAAATATGAAATTCAAGTGGGTTTACATCCATTACGAAAATGATCTTGTGAATTGCTTTGTTTGTGATTTCTCTGGTTATTGTGAGTAGATTAACATGTATTTTGGTTATATTATGAAAATTCTTGATATATTGACCTAGTTTATTGAGGATGACCTATTCCCCTCAATCCTTGGTTGTGATCTTCAATTGAATTGTATAGTATTGACTTAATTTGTTTGGTTAGTGTGTGAATTACTATCCTATGTTGTTATTATGCTAATTTTGAGTAGATTGTGCTACAGTGTGATCCAATTGTGCTAGCTCGTGATTATTTGATGTAGGTTCTGCAGTAGATTATGAACTTGATCTAACTCTCTAATTCCAGGTCATGAACTAGTGATTAATTGTTGTATAAAGATTCAATTGTCCTTGTGATTATGTTTGTTACTATTATGTGATGCTATTACACCATTGTTAGGTTAAGTTGGATGTTGATGGTAAGACCTTGATGATAAAATTGTGATGGAGATTGAGAAAGTCTTGTAATCTCCATTCTTTACTTAAATTATGGCTACTTGTGAATAAGTGATTATGTTGTATTGAAGTATACATTATATTAAGATTGATAGGGTTGGTTTGATGTTAAATTGAAATGTATTGAACTATGGATTTTGAGTTATTGGCTAAGATGTAAATGTTATAAGGATGGGGATAAATTACCAATGTGCCTTATTATGATATGATTATGTAAATGTGCTAACCTCAAATGTATGAATTGTAATGAAAACAAAGATACTTATGCAATTTTTATTGAGATATAATGATGATGATGATGATATAATGGTAGACCATATGACCTAAACTAAGTTTTTACAATAACAGACAACTTAAAGCCATTTCAAAAGGGACGTTAGCTTAGCACCGAGATAACTTGATAATGTGAGGTGTTGAATTTCCGTAGAGGAAGATTCAACCTATAGTTCCACATGAGGTGTTGACTCCACTATGGGGGATTATCACCCTATGGATTCTCATAATATGAGGCTCCAAGTGCCAAATGGAATGCAAAGAGTTCATACATGTCTCCTAGTTCCTTAACTATATTGCCCCCATAGGAAGACTAACTAGAGGATCCACCAAGAAAGTTATATTTATGTTTTGATCTACTTTGGCCGGTAAACCACCTTGCATCGGTGTATGGTTTTACAACGCCGCATTCAACATTTAGCTCTTATGGTCTATGTCAGTTACGAAAATTGTTCCCTAAACTAAATTGAAGTAATTAAGTACAACCAACTAGGGGGACTTAAAGAAGTTTGAGTGAGCTTAGGTAGGGGTATGAGACTCTACCTATGTATCGCACGAGTTTGCTTTGAATGAAGCTTAGGGAGATTGTTGTTATGAATACATATGCTTTATAAATGTGAATGAGATGTATATGATGATCTTACATGCTAATGGTACCATATGATGTTGAATTCACTCATGAATATATGTTTGGTCTCTATTTCTAAAGTATGATGTTATGTACTGTTAATAATATGATATGTGAAGTTTGTCATTGGTTATGGTTCTTGGTGGGTTTAATTGTATGAATAAGGCTATGGTGCTTTGCTTATTCATTGCACTAGTAGACTTAATGAGGGTTCATGAGTAATTGTCTATCTTTGGTCATGTTGTAATGAACTTTTATTCATACTTGTTGATGTTGTACCGTGATGATTGAGTTGTCTTTGTTTTATTTTATAATATGTTGGTATGAATGATCGACTTGGCTAGACATAGTATGATGAACACGGTCTTGACTTGATTAATATGTATTAATGACTTGTATTTGTTCTTTAATGTTCATAAGGCTTTACAAATTTAAAATACTATGCTTTAATTAAATGTCCCTTTTTACTATGAGTTTATGATGTATGTGCATATGGTCTCATACTTAGTACAAGTGGTGTATTAACCCCATTTTCTCCCTTTTTCCCAATATTTTAGGTTCCGGACTTTGAAGGGATTTTGAGATGACTTTGACGGAATACTTGAAATTCTCACTAATCCATGTTTGGTAGGTCTTCACTGTCTGAGGGCAATTCCACTCTCAAGCTTTTGATGTGGTTTTAGTTGTAGGACTTCTAGTTCCTTCATTTTCATTTGTGTTCTAAACATTGTATGGACTATATGTGGCTTTATTACATTGATGTATGAGATATACCTAATTGATATACTCTAGTTTAATATGGTTATGAGATGAGACATCCGTTTAAGACTATGTTTAGTATCTTATATATCTATGTAAAATAAAAGTAAAAAATACTATGTAATCTTTTTATACAAAGGGTCTATGTATATTTTATATGAATATATTATGTGTATGCGAGAGGTCTATGAAAACCTCAATATAGATAAATAAATTTTTTAAATTTTTAACATTTTGACGAACGAATGTAATGATGTAAGCAAAGAGGCTAGTCTTAGTCCTCAAAGAGGACAATGAAGGCCCATTACATCTAGGGGGTGCTCCCAGGATGTGACACGTAACAAGACATTACCAGAGTCAATTTTCTATTTCAGTGGGATTCCTAGAATATCATTAGGAAAGACCACATGAAATTCCCTCACTATGGGGACTAACTCAATGGAAGGAGCTTCAGATTCCAAATTGTTAACTCTTCCAATTTGGTATAGACATCCTTTAAAGATGATCTTAAAATCTTTTAGACAAGAAATTACACGACCTCTGAGTATAGATCTCCCCTCCCCCCCTTCTACTTAACGACGACTTCATTATGAAATTTAAAATTGACAACTATTGTCCTACAATAAATAAAAGTAAAACAAGTATGCAACAATTCCATTACAAAAATGATATCAAGATCTACAATATCATGTTCTACTAATTAAACATGGGTAACTCTATTGGGCAACATTACAGGACGTTTCTGTAGACTCTTATTGTAACCACCGACTCACCTACCATTGTAGTCAGCACAAAATGTAAATTCAAGTTATCGGGCAAGATATCAAACTTTCAAGCTATAAAAGGAGTAACAAATGAAAAGGTAGCACACTAATCATGTTAAACATAAACATTTAAAGAGAAGACTTGTAAAATACCTCTTGTTCACCCCTAGAACGAATAGCATAAAAATGATTCTTTTTCGGAGCATCAATATTTGAGCCACTTGCTTAGCCACTCCTTTAACTTAACCATTCACATTTGGGTAATATCTCACCTTTTGATAATTTTTACCACATCCAAAAAAAATTCCGTCCTAACTAGGCACTCACACAACTCTTTCTTGCCACACTTTCCACAAGTCTGCTTCTAGATTGGTGAAGTTGTACCTCTTCCCTTTTGAGAGTTAGGTTATACACCCTATCATCACGAGCCTTAGGTATATTAGAATAAACTTGATTAGTGAACCTCTTGTTGAATTTATGCTTATCTTGAATTTCTAACCTACCCTTAGAACAACCAATTTAAAAAGACTTGGCCCTCTTGGCCTATATATTATTCCTCCTTAACCTAATATCTTCCACTTGATAAGCATGAACCATGCGACAAGACATATTCATATTGTCATCAAGCATCGCTGAATGATATTCTTTCACAAAGTCATTGGATGCTCTGTAAGGAAATAAATCATCTCATCCCTTGGGTTATACACAACCGATAAAACATACTTAGACAATTTTGAAAATTTTAAGGATTAGTCAAGTAAACTTATACCACCTTGATGAAGGTTGATGAATTCTTCCACCTCAACATCCCTCAACTCTCTAGGAAATTACCGATCAAGGAAATCTCTCTTTAAGATGTCCCAAGTCAACGGACCACTTCTTAGCACCATGTTGTCATTCCATTGGGTGTACAATGTTTTTGCCACATCTTTGAGTTGATAGGTGGACAACTTGTCCTTTTAACCCACAGTCACACCCATAGAAAATAAAATTTTGTAGACCTCAAATTTTGAGGGTTTCATCCGCTCTTGAACCAAAAAACATAGGTGGTTTTATCCTAGTAAAGTCTCTTTACCGAGATTCCATAGTGCTAGCATGATAAGGCACACAGGGTCCGACTTCCTGATTTACTTGGGTTGTCATGGCTTGGACTTCAGAAGTGACGACATTAGCATGTGAAGTCATGGATTGGGACAAATTGAAAAAAGCTTCCCCTATATCTCCATCAGTCATCGATGGAGGAACAACCGAACCTTGATCACCCATAGAAACATCTTCAAATGGAGGGCCTTGGTTGTGTTGTAGAGGAGCTTGATTTTCTCTAGCCCACATATTATCAATCCCTTCATCGGCCCTTTGAGTATTCATACCCATAACCACAATAAAAGTCTTAGGTGAAATCACACACAAAGTAAACTCTAGAGGCACGACATAGGATTAAAACGAAACGAGAAATTTTGTAAACATAATATAGTCTCTCATTCATAAGTGTGGCATGCTTCATAATAATGAATAAGAATCTTCATAGAAAATGTTTAATGAGTAATTTATCATGAAGATATTCAACCTCATGCTCTGATACCATGTTTGTCACATCTAGGGACCACCCCTTAGAAATAACTGGTGTCGTCGTCCTGAGAGAGGACTATGACCAACCTCTTAGCGTTCGTCAATACATTTCATTGATTAAATTGAAGAAAATTTAAAACTTTAAAATTACTTCTACTCTGATGTTTACGTGGACTTCTTGCTTTCACTTAATATATATACACTAGGAGTTTATGTTGACTCCTCCCAAAGGAAGCACTACAAGGGCTTCTACTTTTATTTCACATAAGTATTATAGATTCATAAGAAGTCTAGTATACGTCTCATATTACATTTAATCATAAGTACAACATTGGGTGTAACCCATACTTAATTACAATAAAAGCCACATATAGTCATATACAACATTACTCTTCCACTGAAAGAGAATTTACAAAAGTGTCAATAAGACTTAACAACATCCAATAGCAAGATAGTGGCATCGTCCTAAGATAGTGAGGACCTACCGAACTTGGAGAAATAAGAATCCAAGTATCTTCAAATGGCCTTTCTAGAAGCTCAACGGCCAGAACCTACATAGTCGTAGAAACATAGAAATAATGGTTGGTACACACTTGTACTAAGTATAAAATATACAAATAAAACATTTGAAAGAATTCATGAGAAAGGGACATTTACTTTTTGAAGAAATGCTAAGACATTTAGAAATATTTAATGTAAATATATGAGCACATACCATATAAGGAATCACAATAGCATAAGACATGTTCATAATCAATACAACTTAACATAAGAACCATCTGTAATATAAGACACAAATAGTTAATGCATAACCATTTCAACATATATATTTACATACTTGAGTACGTAGTCAAACACTCTCATGCTATTAACAAGGCACATATTTGAGTTCATAATATTAAATCACATGCAAGACATCTACTCATAACCCTCCATTAAGTGCACATGTGAAATGACTAATAAAAGACTCATAACCTTACTCAAATAAGTAAGCCAATCATAGTATCACAAGCATCGTCTAACCTTACATAACATAGCATCATCAGTAGTCATCATCATGAGTAGAAATATAAACCATAAGCATTTTCATAAGTAAGACTACATCATGTAGAATCATCAACATATAAAAGTATGATCATACATCATACATTTCATAACATCATACAAAAGAACAACCTCCTTGGACTTCTCATAAAGTCAACTTGTTCAATGTCTAGGTAGACTCCCATACCGCTACCAATACTAAGTCAACCCCTTAAGTCACAGTAGTTAGTGTTCACTTTGTTACTTCATTTTTACTTTTGAGAACAACTGACTTAACTGACATAGACAACAAGATATAACTTTGGTATCCGGTGTAACAAAACCTTACAACAAATGAAGGTGGACTACTTGCCAAGGTAGTATAAAAAATGAACATCGCATTCTTGATGTATCCACTAGATAGTAATCCTATTGGAGAAACATAATTCAAGGAATAAAAGTTATACTTAGGACCCTATTTATGAATATTGCATTATATTCTCCAATATCATTAGTATCATAATTAACCTACCTTCCAACATTGGGAAGGGACACATATCACATCCAGTTCACTCGGCCCTAATCTAGAGTTCCCCTTTAAATGTCTTTAAGCCATTTTTAACAATAATAACTTAGTAGAAGCCATATGACAATACTCCCTTGTATTTTCATAACAACTAGCTCATCATGAATTGCATAACAATGTCTCTTCAACACAAACCATATATGTGATATCAATACATTATCATCATCACTTCACAATTTGTAACAGCCCGTATTACGCATATTCTTGTTCTGTTCTTGTGATACTGGACTTACAATATATGTGAGGGACTATGTACCTTATATTATTTGTGTTGATTTAAACTATACTGTAAACGGATGTGATGTCTTGCACATTTTGGCGTTTATACTGTAACTTAACTCCAACGGAAATATTTAAACTAGAGATAAATAAAGTTGTAATTGAGCTTAAATTTTGAAGCTAAGTTCTAAGTTAAAGAAAATATTCTGAAAATGGAATAAAATAATTGAGCTTCTTTCTTTGCTTAATTAAGCTTCCAATTTGATCATCTACTTGAGCTATATTGATATAGTTAAAGGGCCCAAGTTGATGGACCACATTTAGACTTGTATTAATGGGCTCACTTGATGCCCAAACAAACTAAAAGAAAATAAAGTTGAGAGACATCCCAACATCCAATCTGCAAAGGCCCAATGTAGTTGAAGCCCAAGTGAAAGCAAGTAAGTGCATCACCTAGCTGCTTGATGTACATAAAAGGTGCATCACCTACTTGACCAATTAGTGGATGAAAATTGACCACAAAAAGGGGAAGTTCTAGAGGACATTTTTGTGGTTAATAAATCTTCATATAAATCCAATATGGGTAGATATATTTCACCCATATTAACCCATTGAAAATTAACTCCATCATTCTCTCTCTATTTTCTCTTAAAGATAAAAACAACAGTCTTGAGCTATTCTAGGTTTTTTGAAGAAACCCTCATATTTGCAAACGAAGACAAGTGAAAACACTTGGATTTTTCTTACTTCTCGCATGAATGATTTGGAAAAACGTATTATACATTCTCAAGTATAAATACAAAAACAGAAATTTTTGGAAGCTACTGCTCACTTCCTTTGTTATTAAGATACCCTTGTCTTCTTCTTTGGTTTAAGGGTGAAGGTAAGCTGTAGTTCTAAAAGAATTAATGTGATAAGGAAAAGTTGCACAAAATTAAGATAAAGTGACTACTCCATTTTTTTCTTCCTTATCTATGAGTTTGAGTTATGAATTAAGGGTGTGCTATAATGAAGAACTCAAGGGGATGGTGAGTTCAATAATAAGTTATATGAAATAGAATATTTGGGATTGTTCTATGTTTATTATTGTTGGTGCAGCTTGGTTAATCTTGGGAAAGTACATATATTTTATGTGTTGGACAAAGAATGAGGGTGTGGTGAAAACATTTTTAAGGATCATATGGGCTCATTATTTGTTAAAGTTTTCTTCTATTTTTGACTCACGCTGTGATAGCTGATAATTTTAGTTTGCCCAGACTTAAATTTTAAATTAAAACCTAAAAGAAAATATTGAATAGTGATTTTTATATCGGTCATATGATAAGGTATGTAAGGCTATTCAATTCCATATTCCTGGGCATGAAATAAGATACATGTGATTAATTTAGATAGAGTTAATCTCCTAAGTTATACTCTTATTAAAGGAAACATAGTGAATCTCCTAAGTTAAATTCAATTGTCCTCTTCTACAGCTTATTAATTGGTGACTTGTAGTACATGCCTTTAAAAGATTAAAACATACAGAAAAGTAAAGAAAATAATATAAATTAAATGATATTACAAGAGTACGCAAAGGTTTTCTTCTCTCCCAATCTATGCATTCATTTGTTGATATTTCATTTCATTTGAACCCTTGTAATGCATAAGATATTGCCTTACATATTCAGTACATTTTCCGTACAAACGTCCCTTATAGGGAAATATGCATGTCATGTTGCAGTCACATGAACTCCAGCTTGTAGACCTCCTTAGTAGGAGGATACTTCACTCTGCTAGTTTTGGTGAGCTCTAAGTTTATTTGGAGATTTGTTGAGTCCTTGGTAATTCATTTTTGTATTGTATCGTAGTTAAGGGTAAGGCATGGTCTGTCTCAACGTACCCCATGTTTTCTATCTTTAGGCTTTGTAGGTGAATGTATATGGTCCAGTTGTGTCTTAGAGAGTTATCGCCTCACGACAAAGTCTTGTATATAACTTTTGGGTCTACTTATGTTTGTTCATATTGTTGAATCCTATTTGAACTTGTTATGAATGTTGTATTTATATGCATAGTAAGCACAAGTTACTTGTTGATTCTCTAGGGCATTCAGGGAATCGGGTTTCTGTCCGTCTTAATGGGATTTGAGACGTGAATTAAATGGTATTAGAGAAGGTCATCTTAGGGAGTTTACAAAGCCTTACATGTATAATGTCTTTCTTATGGATTTTTTGTGCACCACATCTATAAACATGAGTCTACGGGATATGTACGGGCTGTCTCGATTCTTTAATATCTTAGATCATGCAATAAAACCAATATTTAAGGTGAATCATATCTAATTTCTTAATTGTTTTACTATAGAAAGGATTCCTGTTACGAGAAGTAGTAAAAGTATTGAAAAATGAGTAGATGTGGTTATCCAAGAAGGGATGATCCAACCACCACCTAGTCCAGTTGTTCAAAGTGAAGCTCAAGATGAGTCTCCGGAAGCTTCCCCACCCCTCTGTCTCCTAAAGAACAAAGGAGTAAAGATGAACCAAAGTAACACCCTATTAATGATACCGAGTAAGATTTGAGGAACGCAATCCAATTATTTACTCTTATAGTTGCTGGTCATGTCCAAAGTCAAGAAGGTCTAGTTGCAAGTATTAGTGGTGTGGATAGAGCAACTAGAACATGGATACCTGATTTTCTTAACTTGGACCCTCGATCATTCACCAGGTCAGATGCTTATGAAGATCCGCAAGACTTAATAGATCAGATCAAACACACTTTCAATATTATATATGTTATTAGTAAAGAATCACTTGAGATAGCTACATATAGATTAAAGGGTGTGTTTATATTGTGGTATGAAGCTTGGAAGGGATCTACGGGAAAAGATGCACCTTCATTTATGTGGAAAGAGTTCAAAGTTGCATTCCTTGACCATTGTCTACCATTGGAGTTCCAAGAGGTTTGTGCAGATCAATTCTGAAATCTCCACCAAGGAAATATGAGTGTGAGAGAGTATAGTCTAAAATTTAATTCCTTTGCCTAGCATGCTCCTAATGTAGTAGCTACTATTGAGGATAGAGTTCATTTATGTGTCAATACATTAGATTCATATTTAATTAAATACTGTACCATTTATTTTTTGAATGAAGATACGGATTTAGCAAGGATGCAGGCTTTTCCACAAAAGTTTGAGGATCAAAGGCAAAGAAGAAGAACACAAGAGTCGGAAACTTGGCAATCTAAGAGGGTAGATCCATCAGGAAGCTTACACCATTCCAAGATAAGTTTAGGAATCGGTTCTATAACATACCACCTAAGCCATCATCATTAAACTCTACATACGGTGCTACACCACTATTCCAAGGGTGTAGGATTTATCAATTTGGGCAAAGGAGTGAATGCCAAGCCTCACAGAGCCTCAAGACCAGGGAAGTACGAGCCAATCAAGGCCTCCAAGACAACCTTGTAAACAATTTGGAGGAATAATTTTGGGGCATGGAGGTTTGGGCAGATGTTTGTTTATGTGTGTCACACCAAGGCATTTAATGGGAAACAACCCTTATAGGGGCGTGGGTCGCGTTGCATAGCCGACTAGATCAGTTCTTTGCATCAACCTCATCAACACCTTCTTAAGGTAGGGGATTAGAGAAGCCTATAGTTAATGGTAGAGGATTTAGGGGAGAAACTAGTTATAGCGGAGGTCAAAATTGCACATATGCACTAGGGGATCGACAGAATTAAGAAGCATCATCAAATATGGATACAAGTACATTGTTTATCTTTTCACATATGTTATATGAATTAATTGAGGTTTACACGATAATTTGTTACTCCACTGACTTTCAAAAGAACACTAGAATTATTTGTGAAGCAATCTGAAGTGTCTACACCGATTGATGAGTCTATTATAGCTAAAAGGGCTTATCATAATTGCATTGTAACTGTTTATGATTGTGATACATTGGTTGAACTTATTGAGATATATATGGTAGATTTTGATGTTATGATGGGTAGATTGGTTAGCTTCTTGTTATGCCACGGTATATTGCCGAATTTGATAGTGCATTTCCATTTTTCAAAAGAGACAATCCTCGAATCGATAGATAATATTGAGGTGACTAGAGGTAAATTTATTTCTTATCTACGGAAAAGAAGATGACTTCCAAAGGATAAATATGCCATCTACTCAAGATGAAAATGTAGATTCAAAGACACCTAATCTTCAATCCATTGCGTTGGTAAATGAATTTCTAAATGTATTTCCTTAAAATGTTCTAGGTTTTCCACCAGAACGAGAACTAGAGTTTGGTATTTATATGCTTCGAGATACTCAACCTATCTCAATTCCTCTGTATAGAATGGCTCCGGCAGATATACTGGAGTTGTAGCAATTAAAAGACCTACTAAAAATTGATTCAGAAGGCCTAGTATGTACCCTGGGTGAGCACCAGTATATTTATACGCAAAAAAGATGGCCCGCTAAAAATCTGCATCAACTACCGGCAGTTGAATAATGTAACAATTAAGAACAAATATCTCCAACGTTGAACTGATGATCTTTTCCATTAGTTACAAGGTGATACGGTTTTTCAAATATCGAACTGAGGTCCGGTTATCACCAAGTTAGGGTCAAAGAAAAATATATAGTCAAGATAGATTTTCGAACAGAGAATGGTAATTTTGAGTTCTTAGTCATATCTTTCTAGATAAGAAATGCACCAACAACTTTTATGGATTTGATTAATAGGGTGTTCAAGCTATTTTTAGATATGCTCATGATAGTGTTAATAGATAACATTTTGGTGTATTCATGATCGAAAGAGTATAATGCTAATCACTTGCGACATATTTCACAAATTCTTCATGATTATAAAGTGAATGCGAAGTTCTATAATTGAAAGTTCTGGTTGAAATATGTTGCATTCGTAGGATATATTATATCCGATGAAGGAATAAGGGTTGATAACTAGAAAATAGAAGCCATGAAAAATTGACAAGATTTGTAGTTTTCTTGGATTGGTAGGTTATTACAAGAGGTTCATTGAATGATTTTCTTCCATTGTTGGACAAAATAAGCAAAGCTAACACACAAAAAAACCGTGTTTCAGTGGAGTGATTAGTGTGAAAGTAGCTTCCAAGAGCTGAAGACTAAATAAACTTCTACACCTCGATTGGTGCATCCATAAAGCACGGAAGTCTATGTACATTATTGTGATACTTCGGGAATGGCCTAAGGTTGTGTATTGATGTAGCATGGTAAAGTTATATTTTACGGATCAAGGAAGTTGTGGCCACATGAGAAAACTTTTCTAAACCATGATCTAGAGCTAGCAGCAGTTGTGTTTGGTTTGAAGATATGGTGACACTACTTTTATGAAGTTCATGTTGACATATTCATTCATCACAAGAGTTTGTAATATATCTCTAAGCAAAAGGACATAAATCTGAGGCAACGAAGGCTGCTGGAGGTATTAAAATATTATGACATTGATATCTTGTATCATTCCACTAAAGCAAGTGTAGTAGCTGATGCCTAAAGCCGTAAAATATTATCAAGCACCAATGGTCAGTCTGTCGAAAAACAAGGAATAGATAAGTATCTACGCCAACTAGCTAGCTTGGGGTTTCTTCTTCTTGAATCTCTAGACGGAGTTATTGTGCAAAATTTGGCAGAATCCTCATTGGTCGTAGAAGTGAAACAGAAGCAGTAAAGTGATCTTATTCTTTTGCAGCTTAAGGAGAATGTACAAAATGGTATGACAAAGGTATTTTATGTTACCCAAGAGGCAGTAATTCTATGTCAAAACAGATTGTGTGTACCTAATGTAGATAAAGAAAGAATAAGGATCATGATGTAAGCACACAATTCAAGATAATCCGTTCATCTGGTGTCAACAAAAATGTATCATGACTCAAAATAAATGTATTGGTTGTGAATCATGAAGAGGAGCATTGAAGAATTAGTGGCTCACTCTCCAAATTGTCAATAGGTAAAAGTAAAACGAGATGCCAGGAGGTTATATGCAGTGTATGAAACATCCAATTGGAAAATGGGACATGATTAACATGGACTTTTTCTCTAGTTTGCCTCATTAATTATGGAAGTTTGATTCCATATGGGTAATACTTGACAATCTCAACAAAGTAGCGCACTTCTTGCCGGTGAAGACTACTTATATAGTTGAAGAGTATGTGATGTTGTACATCAAAGAAATAGTTCGACTACATGGTGTGCCAATGCTTATTAAATCTGATAGAGGAGGTTACTTCACTGGAAATTTGTTGATGTTGTTCCAGAAGAGTTTGGGAACATAAGTGAATTTGAGTACAATCTTCAAACCTTAAATGGATCGCCAGACAGAACATATAATTAAAATACTTGAGTATATGCTTCGAGCGCATAAACTAGATTTCAAGGGTAGTTGGGATAATTTCCTACCACTTATTGAATTTTTCAATAACAATAGCTATCATTCGAGTATTAAGATTACCTTATGAATCTTTATATGGTAGAAAGTGTATATTACCAATGGTTTGAAACAAGTGAAACTGCCTTGTTTGGTCCAAATCTTGTTCATCAAGTTATGGAAAAAGTCAAGCTTGTGAGTTAGAGCAACCACAACAGCTTTTATTAATTTATCAGGTGTTTCATGTCTCAAAGCTTCCAAAATGCATAGGTGATCCATCTCATATTACTCCTACTGAAGATGTATATGTTACGGGAGAACTCACATATGAATAAGTAACTATTGCTATTCTAGATCGACAAGTTAGAAAGTTAAGAAATATACATAAAAGTGTTATGGAGGAACAAATAAGTAGAAGATATTACGTGGTAAGCAAAGGAAGTAACGAAATTAAAGTAACCTCATCTCTTTCAAATCAAATAGAAAGATTAAAATGCTTAGTTTAGATGATGACAAGTAAGTATAAGTGTAAATGTTTTCTTGATAAATTTTAGTTCTGACTAAGGCTTAAACCTGTTAATGTTGGGCAATTATGGTAACATTCGTAGACAAATGTTATATGGGGGAGGGGGGAGGATGTAACAGCCCGTAATAGACATATGCTTGTTTAGTTCTTGTAATATTGGACTTATAGTATAAATGAGGGACCGTGTTCCTTATATGATTAATGTTGGTTTAAACTAGCCTGGAAAGTGATGTGATGCCTTGCACGTTTCAGTGTGTGTTCTATAAGTTAACTCCGATGGAAATACTTAAACTAGAGATAATTAAGGTTGTAATTGAGCTCAAAATTTAAATTTAAGTTCTAAGTTGGTGAAAGAGGAATAATATTCAGAAAGTGTAATAAAATAATTGAGCTACTTTCTTGTCTTAATTAAGTTACAAACTACATCACCCACTTGATATACATGGATATAGTTAAAGGGCCCAAATTTATGGACCAGATTGAGGCTTATATTAATGGGCTCACTTGAAGCCCATACCTATTAAACGAAAATAAAGATCAGATAAAGCCAAAAATCCAAGGAGGAATATAGTTGAAGCCAAGTGAAAGCAAGTAGGTGCATCACCTTGTTTAACCTTTTGAGATGATTGATGTACATAAGAAGGGGCATCACCTACTTGACCAATTAGTGAGTGTAAATGGACCAAAAAGGGGACGTTCTAGAGGACATTTTTGTGGTCAATAAAGATCCATATAAATCCAATATGGGCAGATATATTTCACCCATTTAAACATATAATATTGAGAAATAACTCCACTTATATCCCTCTTTTATCTTCAATACTAAAACAACAACTTTGAGCTATTCTAGGGTTCTTAAAGAAACCATCATCTATGAAAACTAAGGTATGTGAAAATACATCGATTTTGCTTAATTCTCCCATGAATGGTTAGGAAAAACATGTTATTCATGTTTAAGTATAAGTACAAAAGTAGAAAATTTCAACAAGCTACTGCTCACTTCTTTGTTATTAAGATACCTTTTTCTTATTCTTTAGTTTAAGTGTGAAGGGAAGCTGAAGTTCTAGAAGAATTCAAGTTATAAGGAAAAGTTGCAGAAATTGAGATAAGCTACTGCTCCATTTTTGTCTTACTTATGTTTGAATTTGAGTGAGGAATTGAGGGTATGCTGTAAAGAAGAACTCAAGGGGGTGGTGAGTTCAATAATTTGTTTGAAAAAGAATATTTGGGGTTGTTCTATGTGTATTATTTTTGGTGAAGCTTGGTTAATATTGGGAAAGGATAAATAATTCATGTGTTGAATAGAGAATAAGGGTGTGGTGATGGCATTATTTTAAAGGTCGTAATGGCTCATTATCTTTCAGATTTAGTTAGTGTTGTTGACTCATGGTTCGTTAACTGCTAATTTTAGTTTGTCATGACTTTAATTGTAGATTAAAAGAGAAAAAGGGAGGTTGAATTGTCATAGTTGTATTAGTCAAATGATAAGGTATGTAAGGCTATTCAATTCCATATTCCTTGGCATGAAATATGATACTTGTGATTAATAACGATGGAGTGAACTCCTAAATTATATTCCTAGTAATGGAAACATAGTGCATCATACTATTAACAAATATCTAACAATATTTTCCCCACTCATTTGTATATAAAACTGCTTCATTATATGTTTACTATTTTATCATAGTTACGGCTAAGAAACAATCGCAAAGATTAAAGAATCAAAGTGAAGAAATCTGTATAGTTACGGGTGGAAGCCTTGGGGAAAATTCTTTGTATGGGTCCATCCCAATTGTTAATTAAGTATGGAAGCTTAGGGGTGAAACCTAGCATGGGCCGATTCCTATTGGTATGGAAGGGTGGAATATCAAAGGTGAAAGCCTAGCATGGGCCGATCCCAATTTGTGTAATTATGAGTATCGTATGCCACGGGTTAAAATACCTCTCACGGGTCATCTTGATCTACCAATGATCAGCTGGTAACTTGGATTACATGCCCTACAAAGATTACAACATAAAAAAAAATTAAAGAAAATAATGTAACTTATATGATCTCACAAGAGTAAGAATAAATGGTATTATCACCTGATGTATGCCCTCATATAATGATACTTTGTTTTATTTGAGCCCTCGTATTACATATTCTATTGCCTTACATATTAAGTACATTTTTTGTACTAATTTCCCTCGCGGGGGACGCTGCATTTCATCCTGCAGGCACATGTACTCTAGTTAGTAGACCTCTTCACTAGGAGAATACGATACTCTACTACTGTTGGTGAGATCCAGGTTGATTCGGAGATTGATTGAGTCCTTGGTAAATTCATTTTTGTATTGTATCGTAGTTAAGGTTAAGGAGGGGTCTGTCCTGACCTACCCCACGTTTTCTATATTTTATAGGCTTTGTAGACGTGTGTATATGGTTTAGTTGTGTCTTGGGTAGTTGTTTCCTTAACGGCCATGTCATGTATATAACTTTTGGGTCTACTTATGGTGGTTCGTATCGTTGTATCCAATGTGAACTTTTCACGACTGTTATAGTTATATTCATTGTAAGCTTAGTTCTCTCAGTCCTTTAGGGCATCGACTGTCCATCTTAATGGGATGTGAGGAGTGACACAATAAGGAACAAAGGCAATTAGTAACCAACCTTATATCTTTTTATCTTACACATAATCTCACAACTTCACATAATTAAGACATTTCAATTGCATCATCATACCAACTACTAGTGAATATAATTCAACTTAAATTTATCACCAAGAACAAGCCATCATGATGTAAGTAAAAATTCAAGATCACAAAGTCTAATCAATTTCTCATTCAAAACCCATCATCAATGATCTCATCCTCAACCAATAAAATTCCATCCATCAATTTGCATAACAAAATCAAACAATAGTTTTTATCACAACAACTCACTTAATTGTATCAATACTAATCAATTAAACATGAATCCATCACCTAGGGTTAGGGAATTTGCGTCAACTTATAATATATTCCACATACTATGTTAATTCATCAAGAACCAATGTAATTGATCAGTAATACATCACAAGCTAATCATAATAATAAAAATACAATAAAGAATACAATTTAGAAGATCAAATTAGTATTAGGAAGAAATCCATATTAAATCATCTTTCTGAAACAAATTTTTGGAAGAACCCTTTGTGAAAATGAATCCCAAAATGTTAAAGGTCCCCATACCTTGATATTCTTTGAAGATTGACGGAAAAAAGTTACAGTCTTGCTGCCTTGTTACACCCTCAAAATGATCTAGATTGTATTAAAGCCTAAGATGTTTTATATGATCTTATTATGTCCTTAACTGACTAATTATAGTTTTACAAGGCAGTGTTTCAAGTGTGAAGAGGTTTGGAGGAGTTTTGAGGTCAAACGTCGAAGTAATGCCCAAGATGATTGAAAGTTTTGCCTCGAAACGTGCTTCTGTGTCTTAGTTTATCTTGTAAGGTTTTATGTGTTGTTTGAAGTTGAAATTGATGTGAGAGGTTCCTAACTTGCATACGAGAGTATTTCAGGTGTAAACCTCAGGGAAAAACTCACCAAAGATCAACCAAAGGGTCCTTGAGGAGGACAAAACCCTGGGCCGACAAGCTGCATAAGGAAGCAGATTTTGTTCTATTTTAAAATAGGTTCGCTTCATGGAATTGGTCCACCTTAGGCGAAAATTCTGGTCCGCGTCACAGATAAAATGTAGACTCAATTTCGCCAGAAATTATTTTCAAAAAAGATCTTGCGGGAACAGCTCCGCGCCGTGGACTTGTTCCCATACGAAGATTCTGAAAGTTGAAAGTTGAGTTTGACATGTCTAAAAGACTAAATAAATATGGGGCGTTTTTGTAACTTTGGGTGACGGTTATTATATTATTTAAGACCTATTTAACCCCATTCCCATGTCAAAACCCCAATACCCAATAAGAAAAAAAATTAAAATTCCAAAATTTCTCTTCTCCTCCCAATTCTCTAAAACTTCCATTAGAGTGAAAACTCAAGTTCAAGATAGGGGCTTGATATTAATGATTTATTCTCAAATTTCTCATGTCAAATTTCTCATGGGTATTCAATCAATAAGGTATAGTGATCCTTTATCCGTAGTTATTCCTTTATGAAAGGAGTCAATCTAGGATTTCAAATGTGATTCAAAGCCCAAAATTCCAAATTTTCAATCTAGCAATGGGTTCTTTATTAAATTGATTTCAAAGAATTTTTATTATAAATTATTGACTATATACTGTTTTTAAGATGAGTTCCACTCCACTTTTGTGATGAACCCATGATCCTCCTAATTTCTCAAATTGGCCCTTAATGTGGGTCATGTGATCTTGAAACTATGTTGATTGAATTATGTTTCAATTATGTTAAATTTCCTATTACTATTGTTATTGATATGAATTGAATGTGAATTTTTTATGATTGATCAATGATGATCAAGGTTTAGGGATTGGGTAAGTTTAT
Organism: Solanum lycopersicum; assembly: GCF_036512215.1. NCBI lineage: Eukaryota > Viridiplantae > Streptophyta > Magnoliopsida > Solanales > Solanaceae > Solanum > Solanum lycopersicum. Next base: position 39,033,335 of record NC_090803.1, read on the forward strand.
CAACACTTCTCTTCTTTCTATGGACTTGATGAAGTAGTGTACCTAATGTGATCTTCAAATAAAGATGTTTGAAGAAAGATTTCAATATGTAATGGTACTTTTAGCTAATATTTTATACATGTATTTATTTTTAAATTATTGTAATTGATCAATGATGATTAAAGCTTGGTTGAATAGTAAGTTGGCCCTATTCGATCTATTATTCTAAAGAATTTCTAGATGCTTGTTCTTGTATGACATTGTGTGGTATGATCCACTTATAATGGAGGTTTTTACCTTATTGTCAATCCTTATATGTGTCATCGATGTCCGTGAAGGCAATTTTATCTTGAAAGTGTTGTTATGATGGTTACAAAATGTGATGTATTATGCCTACTTTTCAATGCTAGTTCATGATCTATGTTTTATTTATGATGCTTCCTAAACGTTTAAATAACTATGTATGAGATAGGTATTGTCTACATATTGATGTTTGCGTAGTCATGCATAGTATGATTCCTACCTATATGAATGCTATACTAATGTGTGGTCAAAGTAGGGTAGGAGTCTTTAATTTTATTGTTGAATATGTACTTGTCTCTGATAATGTAATGTAAATGTGTGTAGTCTATAGTCTTAAATACTCTGATGTGTTTGAGTCAAACACTTGAAAGAATGTTGTACATGTGTTGTGATCTTTAGATGGTGACTTCTTCAATAATATGTGATAGCCATTATATGATCATGTTGACCAATGTACACACGCACACTTCATGCATGACTATTTGTAAGATAGATTCATTACGACTAAAGAATTCTCCAATGCACCATTACATATTGTATGCGTGTAAATATACGATTAGTGAAGTTATGAATGTGTGTGATTAAAGGTGGTACGTCGGAAGGTAGATCTCACATTGTATGCACACGTATATGATGTACGAATTATATGAAAGGACATTCTCACATGAAGTAGGTTCTAAGATGAAAGGACATTCTCATCTTAGATTCGTTGGAGCTATATATTATATGAAGGAGCAAGCTCCTAAAGCCTTCCTTATGAATTAGAGTATTAAAGGCTTAACTATAGAAATTAAAAATGGAGTTAGAGCCTAACACTGAGTGAACATGACAAATGTGAGTGGGAGCTTCACTTTAGTAAGTCCGGCTTCCCACAAGAGAGCCTTCACGTTTAGTAAGTTCGGGTTGCCAACATTGATATTGTCTCATGATGTTGAAACCTCCATGCTAGTAAGTCAATGTTTCTAGAAGCAATCTCCATTTTCAATAACTATGTGCCCCCGTAGGTTATAGCTTGTGCATACCACTTATATAGCTATGTACGATTGGTTGCACCTTTGGCAAATGTTAACCCTCACTTTTGAATGTGGGAGTGGAACACCGAATTCCATGTAGCTCAGATTGTGTATGTTGGTTATGGCTATGTATCCCGAGGGTTAATAAATAAACTAAGATAAAAATATCAATTCTAATCTAAATTCCTTGAGAAGTGTACTGGCATAGGTAGGACTATGGACCCTATCTATGCATTGGACTAGACGACTTTAAGAAAAGATAGGATTATACCCTCTTATGAAGTAAAGACTTATGTTATGTTTAATGAATGTTAAGTTACTTTTCTATGTCGTGATATAAATTATGAGTATGCATGTGAATTGACTTATGGTTTCTATGTGAGTTAACTTAGTATATGTGGAGGTATGGGACTTTATGTCTATATAACAAAAGTAAGCTTTTGAAGGATTTTCGATAGTGGTTTACCATTAATATGAACTAAATAAGTTATGACTAAGGTTGTAGAAAAGCAAATAGTATTTAATTGATGCGATGAAATATGCGGCCTTATGTCTAGTTTTAAATGAAAGTTTTATGACTTGTTAAGTAACTTATGCCTAGTATTGGGTGACTTCTTAAGTACACTTGGTGGAAGTAGTATTATGGGATACTATCTACATCTTGCTCTAGTGTGACTTAAGAGGTGTCTTAGGTTATGGTCCTTATGTGAAGGTTATTTCTATAACGTGCCTATGACTTGTGAATATATGTGGTTGTATTTATGAAACATATTGAATAAAGACTATTGTATGGTGACCTCAAGGTGATACATTGTACCAGGTACACTGAGGGTTACTTAAGGAAAGATGTAAGATGAGAGAGCTAATGTATTTTATGTGTTGAATATTCGTTAAAGTATGATAAATGACTTTATGTGCTATTATTAGTAGTATGCATGTCTATATGGTGTATGTGAACTAAATTGAGCTAATATGTGCCTATGTTGAAGTTAACTAAAATGACATGTTGCATAAGTTCAAATAAAATGTCCTATTTAAATGCATCTGTTTGCATGGTTGCCATACTTGGTGCATTTTTGTACTAGTACTATTCTTCTTCATCTCTTTACATAAAGTGTAGGTATTGATGGCTAAATAATGTCTCCAAAGTGAAGAGCTTGGATAGATCTACAAGTTCAAGTAAAGGAATCTGTATGCTTCAAAGCTTGCCTATGTCAAGATTCTCTTTAAGTTGATGTAATAGCATAGCTTAGACTTATATTTTATGTTGTTAAGGGTTCTTTCCCTATTCTATTCTATTGAGTCATGTCTTAAGATAGCAAAGAGACTTATAGTATAACTATATATTATGGTATTTTATATATATATGAAGTAATATATGAGCATATGATGTCCTATAAAAAGTTTTAATTTTTTTTCTATTTTTACGATTATGTTATGAAAGATGTCTAACGGCTTGTCTAAGACATCCGAGAGGTCGACGATGCTGTGTTACCACTCAAGAGTGATCCTTTCTCCTAGGGTGTATTTCTGAGTCGTAACAAACTTGGTATTAGAGCATGAGGTTTTACGATTATTCTTTAGCTTTCCAAGTCTCTATTGACACGTCTAGTAGAGTCTCGTTCATCATGGTGAGTCATGATACACCTATGAGCGACAGTCTATAGGATAATAAATTGTCCCTTATTCACTATTCTCATGTCATGCCATAGAACATAACTCTATGTGAACTCTCTCTTATGGTTCCTTGTCAGGTGGTCTTTCAGATGTGATTTCTTGGATTGGGATGACGTCTCAATGCTTGAGGGACAAAAGGTGATTTTTTATGATTACCTTCGTTTTATGGTTTGCTGAGTATGAAGATGAATTTAGTATATGATGAGGTGATACCATTCATTTCTCTATATGATTTATGAGAAAGGATATGCTATGTTGAGAAGTTATGATATGATGTGGTTTTAACTTGTTAGTAGTTGTTATGGTTGAATGGATTTCCCCTTAAAATTATGGATTGCCTTATGATTATGTAGGATGGTAGAGTGATGTTACGGTATAGGCTTAAAAGTCTTGGAGAATGTGGTATATAGTGAGAAACATGAATGTTACCTTTGTAAATGTGTTATGCTACATAGTTGACCCTTGTTTGATTGGAATATTTTGTTTAGGCTTTCTCTCTAGGAGGGTAGATAGTTTGTTGAGACTTTTTATGTGATTGTGAAGTATGCTAGTTGATGGGAGAACCATTTTGACTATTCAGTGGTTCCTTATATGAACCTCTCCAAAGAGTGGTAAAAAGAGGAAAAGGAGTTTTATTCCATAAGTAGGAAGTATGATTACCCTAAGGTGAGTTAGGGGAATGTATGATATGTACCCCTTATCTCTTGAACATAAGGAGAGAATTGAGGTTGACCTCTTGAATTTGAGCGTGTTTCATTGAAAAAGTGCTTATATTGTACCTAGGTATGGTTGGGGTTGTAAAGTTCCACAAAAATGATGAACCTTTTAGGGTTGTCTTGATTTGCCTTGGCACTTATATTTAATGACATGTTTTTCTTAGGCTTACCCCAATTTGGGGACAGTGTGCATAGATGGTAAGATTTTAAGTTCCTTGATGTCCCTATGTTGAGCTCTCTTGAAATTCTCTAGGATTGAAAACTTACTTTTGTCGGGATTATAAGAAGCGTGTTCATAATCGTAGATCCCAAGAATGGAATTATGTGCTTAGTCAATAAGGTTGGTAATCTGAAATTTCCCTAGAGTTGAGATGAGTTTCTCTTAAATGGGTTTATCCTAAGTGGGGAAGGATGATTTTAGTAGTAGGGATGTATATATCCCTATATTTCCTTTTATTCTTACTCAAGATTGAGACCAAAGAGTTCCTAAGTAGCTTCTTCGTGATAAGAGTCTTGCATAAAATGATGTGTTGTATGTTCTCCATATGTTATGCATGTATTAGATTACACTATGTTATGCATACATGAAAGGTCATTATTGCATGAAGAAGGAAACTTTGATAAGTTTTCATGTTTCTCTTGTTGTTGTGCATCCTTATATGATTAATGTGCAATTTATTTTTATGGGATAGACTAGTGAGCATGCTTTGCCTTAGACTCACAATGAGAAGTTGAGTCTCCTTTAAATGACAAAGATGAATCTCTTTGAAAAATGTTTGACTATTGACTTTTGGGAAGTGTAACTATAGGCTCACTCTTGAGAAATGATGGTTTGTCTAGACTATGTATTTTGGTGTGACTATAAATTGTGATAATTTCCCTATATGATGAACATATATGAAAGTTAGTAATATTCCAGAAATGGAAAGTTGTAAATTTAATTCCTAATGTTGTGATGTGGTTGGCGTGACCTACCATGTTGATTTCATGAGGAAGGAAGTATAAACATATTGTGGTTGGGATTAAATAAATCATCCTTAATATGAAATCACCTCTATGCATTGCTTTAATATGAAGTCTATGATGCCATGTGTATATGTTGTGACTAGAACAATAAAGTTCCTCCTTGAACAAAGCTAAGCATGGTGATGTCGTATATTACCTTTATGGTGTTATGTCTAGACTATAAGATTGTAGTGATCTACATTATTCATGATTCTTGTGCAACTGAATAAATTGTTCAAAATTTTCTCATGAGTTTATGTGTGGTTTATGCCTAATTGTGCAATTGAAATCCATAGTATGTCTAACCTTGTTGTGAAATAATGAACATTGCTAAAGTTGGAGAAGGTAGTTTGGAATGAATTATAGAAGTAGTCCATGTTTGATTATGTTTCATTAAATACATTCTAGAATCATATTGATATTCCTTGTATGTTTGGCGCATTAACTTTTAAGGTATAACATGTTGAAGATTTGTGAGCATATATGGGAGTCATTGAGTCATTGAAAATGTTTAAAGTGTCACTCGAGGATGAATGTTTTCCAAGTGGGGAAATTTGTTACACCCTCAAAATGAGCTAGGTTGATTAGAGCCTAACATGTTTTTTATGAGGTTACACCCTCAAAATGAGCTAGGTTGATTAGAGCCTAACATGTTTTTTATGAGGTTATTATGTACTTAAATGAAAAATTATAGTGTTAAAAGTCAGTGTGTAAATTTTGATGTGTTTTGCAAGAGTCTTGAGGTCAAAACTCCAAGAATGCCCAACACGTTCAAAAGTTTTACCTCAAAACGTGATTGTGAGTCTTAGTGAGTCTGTTTTTTTGTACTTTTTAATTGAAATAGAAAATATTTCAGGTTGAAATGTCCGGGAAAAACTCCCTAAGGATCAACCAAATGGTCCTTGAGGAGGACCCAACCTTGGGCCAACAAGCTCGCGAAGGCATTAGATTTTGTTCATTGGTGAAATAGGTCTTCGTCGTGGACTTTGTCCACCATAGGTAAAAATTTGTTCTGCGTCACGGTCACAACACAGACTCAACTGCCAACGGAAGTTATTTTCAAAAAAATCATCCGAGAACAGCCCCGCGTCACGGACTTATTCCTGGCAAAGATTCTAAAAGTTAAATATTGAGTTTGAAATGTCTAAAAGTCCAGATAAATATGGGGGTGTTTTGGTAAATTTTTGAGAAGGTTATCATCGTTGTTGAGGACCTATTTAACCACTTTCCCATGTCTAAACCCCAACACCTAATAAGAATAAATCAAAATCCCAAAAGCTCTGTTTTACTCCAAATTCTCTCAAACATCCATTGGAGGGGAAACTCAAGTTCAAGTTAGGGGCTGGATTTTCATGGTTTCTTCTGAAATTTATCATGGATCTTCAATCAATAAGGTATGGTGATTCTTCATCCTTAGTAATACATTTATCTAAGAGTCAATCAAGGATTTTCAAATGTGATTCAAATACAAAAATTCTCAATTTTCAATCTATCCATGGGTTCTTTCTCAAATTGATTTCAAAAGCATGGTTATAATGTTTTTTATGATGAATTTCACAGCAATTTTATGATGAATCCATGATCCTTCTGATTTCTCAAATTGGCATATAATGTGGGTCTTGCGTCTTGACTCTATGTTGATTGACTTATGTTTCAATTATTTTTGAATGCCTATAAATTTTCTTATTTCTTTGAATTTAATATGAATTGTTGATTATTGATCAATGATGATCAAGGTTTATGAATTGGGTAAATTGATCTATACAGCTCTACTTTCTAAGGACTTGATGAAGGAGTGTACCTAATGTGATCTTGAAACTATGATGTTTGAACTAAAATTTCGTTATGTAATGGCACTTTTAGCTACTGTTTTATACATATTGATGTTGAATTGTTGGAATTGATCAATGATTACCAAAGCTTCGAGGAATTGTAAGTTGTATCTATTCTCTCTACTTTTCTATAGAATTCCTCGATGCTTGGCCTTGTATGAAATTGTGTGGTATGGTCCACTTATGGTGGCGGTGTTTACCTTTTTTTCAATCCTTGTATGTGTTGTCCATGGCTTTTAATGCAATTGTATCTTGAAAGTATGGTTATAATGGTTACACAATGTGAAGTATTATGCCTAGTTTTCAATGTCAGTTCATGATCTAGTTTTTATTGATGATGTTTTCTACACATTAAAATGACTATGTTTGGGCTAGGTATGTCTACATGTTGATGTTTGAATACTCATGTGTAGTATCATTCCTACCTATATTAATTGCATACGAATATGTCACATCCCAAAATCACATACTAGAAGATAGAGGCAATCTCGGATTGCAACCAGCGTAGTTGACCTCTCGGATGTCTTATACAAGCCTTACATAACATTCATCGCATAAACATATGAGAAGTAGTGTGGAATTAAAACTTGTCACAGAAAGTATCATCGTCTTTAAAAATCACTTTCATATAAAGTCATAAGAAATACTAAGTCTTAATCTCATCAAGCTTAAGACACGAGAATACTTGGGACACAGCCCATAGACAATATTAATGTAGAAATACTTAGTTTAATACAATCCTTCTAATAGAAAACATAAAAGACATACATGCCCTCGAGTCTAATAAGGAGACACTTCAACTTCTCTTGAACGAAGCTACTATCCAAGTCTTCCTTTCCAAATGCTCCTCACGTAAAGCATGGAGTTAGTACAACCACATGTACTAAGTATGACATGATGCATAAAAATCGTGAAAACCGACATTTATTCGAAATATGCATATTTTTCATCAAAAAATCGTAATATAATTATAAGAACAATATTTTACAACTTATAAACACATAAGGTAACATTTATATAAAATATTGTAACTTTTCAGTCACTTTATAGTGAACCCATTTCACTGTACATTGAAGTTATTCACTATTATAGTGACATGCTTCCTTTTTTCCATTTTAACACTTCCTAGCATGTAGTCTCCTCACTAACAGTTGTCATAAGACCTACCTATGTAACACAATATAGACCCCCATACAACCTCCCTAAGCATACCTTTATAACCCTCAAGAATACTTATAATGAGACACATACACAATTAAAAGACATCAAAGTACCAACACATTGATAATATGATATTTCGTCATCAAAGGATATCAAAAGACATACTTAAATAGATCAAGAAGATAATGTCCATGATTCAACTTTTCAAGACTACCTAAATAATCCTTAAGATCTCCTAAGTTTGGATCATGTCCATAAATCAACATCTTCCTTAACTAAAGTAACTAATAATACTCATCTAGGTAAGATACGAAGTGACCATTCCTATGCCTCCTTTACACCGTAACTAGACAAGCCTTAACTACTTTAGATAAGTACTTATTCAATTACCATACTTTGTTAACTTAAGTCATTGCATTCATTAGTTCATTTAGGAGACGGTAAACACATAAAGGATATTCAAGTAATAGTCTTGGACAAGACCTAGGAACTCTAACTAACACCTTCAAATCCTATTGTGCAATGTCTAGAGAGAGTCTCATACGACAACCTAAACTTCAAAAAACTTCTCTAATGCTATTAAGTATCCCACGTGATGAGAATAGGAAATAATCGAGATAGACCATGATAGCAAGACATCGAATATTAAGTTGTAACGTACTAAGGGTATGGTGTTCTACTTGCCAATGGTAGAACTAAGTCACATCCAATGTAGGCACATGGTTAAGGAATATGAACTGCATACACTATAATCTAGTCTCATTCTTTAACTAGAACTAGTTCCCTTATCATATTCGCTCGGTGCTATCTTTCTTTCTCATAGCGTAATTTACATATAAGTTTAACACAAAAGGGTTTCATAACAAGTTCATAACCAATCACATTTACCCTACCAAAGAGGTCCTCTTAAGGCTACCTTTCGATGGCGACAACAAGCTCATGATGACTTTCCTAAGGATTAATATGATACCGGCAATTAACCTTAAGTCCATCATTCCCTTAGTTTGAAGGATACCATTACGACTTAACTTTTCAACATTCATAACCTTACCACAAGGTTCGACGTTTCACATAAAAGACTCTCTTAACTTCTTTTAAGTCACATGTCATTTCTACATTCAATACTAATACTTAAGCATCCTAAGTCAAGACATAACATATTCACATTCATACATACATCAAGCAAGGGAAAGAAGTCAACCAAGACAAGACACCATACACTTCACCTTAACTTACAAATACATGTCATTCTATAAGACCCAATTCCTCAATGAACCTTGGATGGTCCTTGTGAATGTTTGCTAGGACGTTTAAAACCCAAACATGCTCATATGAATGTTTATGACCTCTCACATTAATACTTTCCAAAATGAACACGTAAAACTTGACGAAACATCCCAAGATACACAAGGTCATTTCAAGGCAAATAAATCTAATGTCGTGGACATTCTTGTAAGTTTGACCTCCAAACATCACGAAAGTTGACACACTGCCCATAAACGCCATAATACTTATTTAATAACCTTATAACCTCATGAATCATACATAAACACATAAAACCATATATGAGGCACATAGGTGATTTAGTCATCGAATGTCTTAGTCGTCCCTTGATGTTTGACTTCTCGTGCACCTAAAACTCTAGACACTGCCTCAATACCACATTATAGAAAATTTTAGGACGTTAGAAAATTATTACAACCATGTTAGGCTCTATATGCACCTTAGTCATTTGAGGGTTGTTATAGTGACCTTCTCCAAGAAAATTTGCAAGTTACATAAAGTGCATGTGAAAGTAGCATCTCATACTACTACTCCCACCAAGTTCTTATTGAGGATTCCCTTAGATTAAGTACACCACATTAATGATTCATAACATAACCTTCACATGCTTTATAACATTAGACATCACGTCCTTTTATTTCAATTACATCACACAATGACCATTCATATATTGCATATAAAGACAAACTAAGTCTCCCCTTTCAAATGCCTACTCGTGCAATGGATAGATAGTGCCCCATAATACCACCTACCCTAAGTAGTACACTCTTTGCAAGACTTAGTTAATCACATTTTTTGTGGGGTCTAGCTTTAACCGACATAGACAATGAGATCTAGACATAGAATCCCGATATTAACCCTTACCGGATGAGGGATCCATACTTGCCTAGGGTAGGGTAATTCTCTTAGAATTTGCATGGAATCTCCAATAGCTAAACCTATGTGTGCGCATAGTTAGAGGATAAGGAGATTTCTTCTAAGTAACTCATTTTCTACTAACGAGGCGTACTCATATCAAAAGGTACAATGGGTACAATTCTCAACTTACGAAATGTACCCATCCCGTCTTCATATCCTCTCGATGCCAAGCATAATTCCCCTATGGAGTCCTAAACATTCATTACAAAAGGTTAAGGGATGAATATTAGACACCATATCTCAACTTACGAAGGGTATCCACCCTCATACCTATCTTAGAAAGCTCTGGTAATAGTAAGGTTGCAACAAAATACTTAATATAAGCTAAGAAAGAGTGTTCACCCCAAAAATCCCGTCTTTATTTGTAACACCTTGAAAATCCAAGTAACATTGTAAAGCATAACATAGGTGTCATAAGGTCTAAGTACTGTTAATGAGTCCATTTTTAATAAATATAGGTCATTAATGAGTTTTAAGAACCAAAACGTCCAAGAATGTCTGTAATGTCCGGGATGTTGGTTTGAAGGGTTGTTAGTGTTAGCCAGTTTGACTAACTTTTATGAGTTGTAAATGTAAGAAGATTGGCAGAAAGGTACTTAATTAGGTGATTTAGTTGATTCATGGTTGAAACGTCCCAGTACCACTCCCCAAGGACCAACCAAGGTCCCTTGAGGAGGACCCTTGTAGTTTGATGCAACACTTCCTGGCAGTGTGCATCGATGGGACATAAGAAGGAATGTGTTTGGGTCAAAGGGGCATCGATGCAACTGTAGTCCCACACTTAGGTTGGTGGAGAAGTCCCCTTCACCTGCACAACCTATGAAGTCATCGACGAAGTGTAGAGGAGAAGGGTACGGTCTAATTGTGGATCGATGGGCCGTCGTTGCCACTGTCATCCCACACTAAGAAAATTGGAGGAATCCCCTTGTATTCATACTATTTGACCAAGATGAAGGAGTGCACGACGGAGGGGGATGTCTGTCGACTCACTGATGGCCCGTAAGCGGTGTGTCGTCTATGAGGGTTTTAAGTTGCTGCATGTTTTTAATTCAGTTAATTTAATTAATAAGGTGATTTATGGTTTAGTTGGTGATTAAAATAAGAATATTTAATGTGATTAAGTCCCACTATAAATGTCGTCAACCCTTATTAATCTAAAGACAACTCACAAACAAACTCTCTTGCTTCTCTCTTATTACAGTCTCTACATGAGCTCACCATTTAAGACAAGTAAGGATTAGGTTTAGGGGATGGAAATTGACGAATTCACCAAATAATAGTTCTAAAACGTTATGGTATGGGTTTTATTAACCTTTGAGAGTCTTTCCTCAAAGGGCTCCTTCTAAAAAGATTTCAAAAGAATCCAATTACGAAAATAATGTTATAAATTAAGTTGTAGATGATTTCTTTATCTCATATTGAGTATATTAACATGTATTTCAACTTTTTTATTGTAATTGTTGATGGTTTGGTATAAATTGAAGAATATGATCCTCCATCCCTAACCCTAAGTTGTGATATTGACCTACATTGTATTGTGATCATTAAATTAAGTTGGTTATTTGTAAGACTACAATACTATGGTGTTATAATGATTAAATTAAGATGAATTATAGGCCTACCATGCTATTTCTTGAGATGTGGTTTCTGTTATGAACTGTAAAGGTGAAATTCGCCAATGTATATTGTCTCCAGTTGTGATCTAGAATTGAATTGTATTATAGAGATGCAATTGGCCTTGTTATAATATTGGTTATCAATGTGTGACGATGTTACTCCCAAAGTTGGTTTTTGTTATGGGTTGATTGTAAGACCATGATAACAGACAATAAGGAAGACTCGGTAAGTCTTAAAATCTCTATCTTTATTTCCAATTGTAATTAATTATTGTTAAGTCATGCTATTACATTGGAGTGTGCCTTATAATAGGATCATAGGGTGGTATGATGTTGAATTGAAATGTCTTTACTATGTTGTGAGGTTGATTAAGGTATATGTGATATAAGGATGGTGAAAAATATCAATGTGGCTTTATACGCTATGAAATACTAATGTGTTAAGCTCACTTATATGAATTGTGATGAAAAGACTTAGACTTATACAATTCTTTTTGAGATATTGATAATGATAATTATACAAGGGATAAACCTACGACCTAAACTAAGTTATGATCGACAATTAAAGGCTTAAAGACATTTAAATAAAGGGACTTAGCTAAGAACCGAGTTAACTTGACAATGGGAGGTGATGACTTCCCATAGAGGAAGATTCTCCCTATAGTTCTACATGAGATGTTTACTTCCCAAAGACGAATACTCATACAATGGATTTCCATTAGAGGATGCCCCAACTACCAAGTGGTATCAAGATAGAATATACTATCTCTTAGCTCTTGAAATATGTCGCTCCGTAGGAAAGACTATCTAGTGGATCCACCTAGAAAGCTACGTTTGTGTTTGGTTCTACTTTGGCCGGTTGACCACCTTCTATCGGTGTAAGGGATTACAAAACTGTATTCCACACTTAGCTCATGTGATCTATGTTGGTTAAGGCAAGTATTCCCCAAAGTAATATAAAGTAATGAAGTATAAACTAACTAAGGTGACTTGAGAGGTTTAACTTAGTCATGGAAGGGGTATGGGACTTGACCTATGCCTTGCACTAGTTGACCTTGATAGAATCTTTAGGAGGTTGATATTATGTAAGCATATGATATAGATGTAAATGATGATAATATGTTTATGCTACAAGTTAAATGTCTATATATGATGATGATTATGCTCTTGATATATGTAGTTGGACTATATTGATTGAGTTGGATATTGGTTATGTTTTCTTGTTGAGTTTACTTGGTTGGGAAAGGTTATGGGGATTTGCTTGATCATTGCACTTATTAACTTAATAAGGATTCATGAGTAGTTGTCTTGATTATTATGATATGATTGACTCTCATTCATTCTCGTGATATTATTCCTTGATGTTAGGGTTGTAGTAAATCATTGTCTCAAGTATGTTGGGATAAGTATTACTGACATTGCATTAGGACCCTAAAGGGGTAATTTGTCATGTATTGATAGAAAGTCCTTTTTAGCATGTTTTGCTTGTGTATGTGCATAAGATCTCATACTTAGTACATCTGGAGTACTATCTCTATTTTCTTTCCTTTTCCCGAACATTTTAGGTTCCGGTCGTTAAAGAGTTTGGAAGGCGACATTGTTGAAGTCTTGGATTCTTCCTTTAATCCAAGTAGGGTAGGTCCTCAACTTCGAGGGAAATGCCATCTTCTAGTGTCACGACCTGAAAGTACCCCCTAGAAATTAGGAGGAACCCTCGTTTCATGACCAGGTGTACTTACCCCTTTGGGGTCCTGTACAATCCCTTTAGATAGAATTCATTACATATGACATGAAAAGTAGTGTGAAATTAAAACTTTTCATGAATAATTTAATTAAAAGTAAATCTTTCATAAATACTTAAGAAATCTCATAGTTAAAAGAAAAAACTAAAGACACGAGATATAATATCTTAGAGACACGAACCTTTACATTGAAATCAAATACATAATATGTCTTTTGATAAAAATAAGAAAAGGACTATGCCCTCGGATATATGAAACCGTACTCTGGATTTAGAGAAACTTTGCCAAGCTCTTCCTTCTAGCATTCAAACCTTTAAAATTTTCCAACTTATACATATATAGTATATAAAAGTATGGGATTAGAACAAAACAATGTACTAAGTATAGCATGTGCAAAAACATGCAAAAATGGACATTTTAGTAAAATAGATTTTCATGCAATTTAAGTAAAACATTCATGAATGCAAAGGAAAAACATCATACTAACAATCGTTCGATATTTAGATAAGAGATTCCATAATTTTTATCCAAAGGGACATTTACAGAAAACTTACCAAAACATTACAATAAACTCACTTGACATATACACTGAAACTCCTTAGGATTTACAATAAATCCATTTGAACAATAAAAAGGAATCATTAAAATCATTCAAAATGAAATCAACTTGAGAAATTACAATGAACAATCCTATTTTGAATGAGTGATCTTACAAGGCCAGAGAAAGAACAAGTGAACTCATTTTCCGTAAGAGTTTTCCTACCTCAGAATTATCCTAAGACTTACTAAGGTAAGACATGAAGTAAGTATTCATATGCCTCCTTCAAACACACCCAAAAAAATCCTCCAGACTACCCCTTTCGGCTTACTCAACTCGGGAGAAACAAGCTCCTCAATCAATGGAAAGATATCAAAAGACATCCAATAAGCCACCAAAGTCTTCCCTTTCGAAATGCCTACTTAGTGCAATGACTATATAGAGTCCCATACACACCACTTACCCTAAGTAGTACATTCTTTTAGAAGGTTTGGCACCAAGTCTTCCCTTTTGGAAGGTCCTACATAGTGAAATGAGTAGATTGCATCCCATACCACCACCTACCCTAAGTAGTACGTTCTTTTAGAAGACTTAGGTCAATCAATTCTTTGTGTGGGATTAGCTTAACGGACATAGACCATGAGATCTAGATATGAAATCCTGATATTAACCCATATCGGATGAGGGATCCTCACTTGCCTAGCGTAAGGTCATGCTTCTTAGATTTTACATGGCTTTCTTAATGGATACACTTATGTGGACACATAGATAAGGGTTTTCCCTATCTTTTATATGTGGTATCCATCCTTGAGAACCCTTCCATTGAAGGAGTCATTTCCAAAAGATTTCGAGAAGGCAAACCCACTTATTTTTTACTAAGACACACTTACAAAAAATCCCTTCTTTACCTCCTTTAGTCATATCTTCAGTGGTGACTTTAGGAGAGTTTTTTTTAGAGAAGGAGTTTTAATAGTTGAAGTGGGGTTTCTTGTCTAGGTCTAGGGTTAAAATTAACTTAATATAACCTAAAATCACTAAAAATATCAGCATAGGATTTTAAAAGACTTGGTGTGAATTTACATAAAACGTCCTAAGTAGGCAGCCACGTGCAATAGTCTTAGAAGGTGCCAATCGACGATCCAAGCTATTGGTGTCGATTGATCGATGGCCCATGCTACTGGGCTTAGATTGCATCATAGAATGGATAAGGGAGTGGATGAAACTCTCACAAAGTATGGAACAACTTCCCCCCAATTGACGGGGCGTCGATTGGCTTATGCCCTGTAGACTTCTCCGTCGATTGAGCAATGTCCTTGGCAGCGTTTGCCCAATTCTTGGGCACTTCATCTAGGGTCCCTTGTTTGTCCTAGGAAGGGTCGTTCCTGTAAGTTAAACCTATAAATTAAGTTTACTAGGTCATAGGAACATCTTAACTTATTTTCAAGCAAAACGAATACGTAAAACTCACTCAAAGACGTCAAGACACACAAGTACAATCTAAGGCATGCCCTCCGGACTCATTGATGTTTTCGGGCGTTTGACCTCCAAACATAACCATAATTTATATGCTTCCTAATAATACAAAAGTAATTCATTTTAACTTAAAATCAACTCAAGACTAGTTCACCTTAGTTCATATTGGAGCATTACATCTAGCTTAAGAATTTTTGTTATTAGCTTATTGACTCTTTCATTCCTTTCCTTTTTAATTAAGTATTTACTTTTGTATGACCTATACATGGTTTTGTCGGATTGATGTAAGGGCTATGCCCATATTGTGAATATCATTGAGATGGTATGAGATGAGATAATCATTGAGACTATTTCTATAATTTACGTATATGTATGTGCAATAAAAGAAGAAGGCTTCGTAACCTTTCTATACGAAGGGCCTAAGTATACTCTATAGGAATACATATTATGTATATGTAGAGGTCTATGTAATACTTCAATTAGTGATAATGGAAGTTTTATATTTTTTCGCATTTTTCAACCTATGAATGTAATGAGATGAGACTAAGAGGCTAGTATTAGTCCTTAAAAAGGACAACGATGACGCTTATGTATAGGGGGTAACACAGATGTGACAAACTTTATATCAGAGCATGAGGTTGAATATCGTTGAGTTATGTGTCTCTATCAACCACGTCGATGTGGGTTTGTATTCATAATTGAGAAGCACTAGAAACTTATGAGTAGGAACCTGTATGAGTCTTAGGAATCACTCTCTTTCTTGGAAATCTTATATCGTGCCAATAGAGTATTCTTATGGTGTGCTTTTACATCGAAGCCTATTGTCGTAATTAAAGAAAGTATGAATAGTAGAAGGAATGCGTCTCGAAGACTTAAGGAAGAAGATGCTAATGCTGGAGATCCTCCCCATGGTGGCAAAGTTCCTCCACTTGAGGAAAATGCTAATGTTGATCAATCCGCGGCTAAACCTCAACCTATGACGGAGGCTGACATGAGGGAAATTCTGGATCAGATGAGCCAAACCATTACTACTTAAGGACAAGACACAATGGTTCAAGCCCAAGCTATGACGGCCCAAGCCAATTGGTAGATTGCTCACCGTCCTCTCCAACAAGTCTCTAATATGGTTTCCCTCCTAAAGGACTTCACTCAAATTGAACCTCCTACTTTTTATGGGTCTAAAGTTGATAAAGACCCCCGAGGATTTATTGATAAGGTCTATAAGATACTATATACAATGGGTGTGTATTCAAGTGAGAAGGCCGGGTTGGCCACATACCTACTCAAGGATGTGGCTCAAACTTTGTATGTGCAATGGAGGGATAATAGGACATTAAGGGGATTAATTCAGTTTATTTAAATAATAGATGGTTTAGAGGTTTTTTGGGGATTAAAGGGAGACTAATTATGTTTATAAAGTCCCACTTTAAATACCGTCAACCCTCATTAACCTAAACATAACTCACAAATAAACTCTCTTACTACAGTCTATACATTAACTCACCATTGAATACTAGAAAGGATTAGGGTTTGGGAAATTGAAAGGGACGAATTCACTATCAAATTGTTGAAAAATATTAAGGTATAAATTCTATTCACCTTTGAGACTCTTTCCTCAAAGGGTTCCTACAAAATAGATTTCAAAAGTTGAGTTTTATTATGGATTTCATCCAATTAAAAAATTGAAGTTATGGAGTTGTTGATGATATCTTCAGGTTCTATTGAGTATATTACCATGTAATTCAACTTGTTTATGGTAATTGTTGATGGTTTTGTCTAAATTGAAGAATTATCCTCAGTCCCTATCCCTAAGTTGTGATCAATCAGTTGAGTTGGTTATTGATTAGACTACTAATCTATGGTTTTATTGTGATTAAATAAAAATAAATTATAGTCCTATCATGCTATTTCTTGAGATGTGGTTTAGGTTATGAATTGAAAAGGTGAAATTAGCCTATGTAGCTTCTCTCTAGTTGTGATCTAGAGTTGAATTGTCACGACCCAAACCGGGTTGCGACTGACACCCACACTTACCCTCCTATGTGAGCGAACCAACCAATCTAAACCTTAACATTTCAATGTAATAACAACAGAAAATAATGCGGAAGACTTAACTCATTAATAAAACCAATTCAATAACTATCAATAATCAACATCTATTATTCCCAAAACCAGGAAGTCATCATCACAAGAACATCTACGATCAAATGACTAAACTAAGAGTATTCTAAAAGCTAAAATACATAAGAAGCTAGTCCATGCCGGAAGTTCAAGGCATCAAGACTTGAAGAAGAAGATCAAGTCCAAGCTAGAAGCATTAGCTCACCCTAAATTTCCGATGTAGTAAGACTGGCTTGAATTACTGTTGAGTTGAAGACGATGGCACGTTTGATGCACTCCACAAATAAACAAGAAGAAAACATAAAAGTAGGGGTCAGTACAAAACATGGGTACTGAGTAGATATCATCGGCCAACTCAAAATAGGGAACAATATATATCAATATTATTGTAAATCGACTATAAAACTCAACATGTAGCCACAACAAGTATTATAATCATCAATAAGTACCATCAAGTTCATCCATGAGGGCTCAAGCCTCAACACCATACTCATTTGGGAATTATGTTCGTTATATTGAGTATATTAACATCTTTCAAGATTCATTATCTTTAATTCTCTTGTGTCGGTACGTGACACTCCGATCCCTCATATTCATTATTCCTCTTGTGTCGGTACGTGACACTCTGATCTCCTATATCTACGTGTCGGTTCGTGACCCCCGATCCCCTATATCTACGTGTCGGTTCGTGACACCCGATCCCCTAATTCTACGTGTCGATTCGTGACACCCGATCGCCTAATTCTACGTGTCGGTTCGTGACACCCGATCCCCTAATTTTACGTGTCGGTTCGTGACACCCGATCCCCTAGTTCTACGTGTCGGTTCGTGACACCCGATCCCCTAATTCTACGTGTCGGTTCGTGACACCCGATCCCCTAATTCTACGTGTCGGTTCGTGACACCCGATCCCCTAATTCTACGTGTCGGTTCGTGACACCCGATCCCCTAATTTTACGTGTCGGTTCGTGACACCCGATCCCCTACATCATTTTGTAAATCATCAGGCCTTCTCTATACCAAGGCACCATCAATCCCATTACTTTAATTCATCAAGCCTTCTTCTATACCAAGGCATCATCATTAATAATGTATATTAAAGTTTCCTTTCAAGATTTGGGATTCAATATTGTCATCATGCTTATCTTATCACAATCACATAATCATATTCACGCAAACATACAATTAAGCTTATAGTAGATTTTATAATACTACCAATACATATCATTCTCGATTAAGAGTTTACTATGAAAGCATGAAAACCATAACCTACCTCCACCGAAGAATTGGAATCAACAAGCAATCTCCCAAGCTTTGATATTCTTCTTCCTCGTTCGACTCTCTCTCTCTCAATCGATCAATCTATCTCTCGCTTTTCTTTTCTCTTTTCTTATTCAAAACCCTCTTTCTTTTACCCCAAGTTAAAATATAATTAAGAATAAAAGTTGGCAATAATACCCCACTAATTAACTTAGGGTTACCTCTTTTAACCCCCAAGAATTTGAGTTATTAATATAAACCCACGAAATCTATAATTAAGGAAAGAATAGTCCCAAACGTCCCTTAAAACGTGTAAGGAAATCCGATTCTACCTGGGATTTGCGCAACCTGTGACGGGTCGTCGTGCCTGCGATGGTCCGTCCTGCAGGTCGTCGCAGAGTTCAGAGACCCAAATTTCCACCAAGGGTCTGTGACGGTCCGTCCTGCCATTCCATCACAAAGTTCAGAGAGTCGATTTTTAGTACCCAATTTCAGATTTTCTAAGTGTTTTGAAACGAGACCCTGCGACGGTCCGTCGTGCCCATGACGGTCCGTCGTGCCCATGACGTTCCGTCGTGGGGTCCGTCGCTTCTGCCAGTTTTTCCAGAATTGAAGTCTGTTGCTCAAAATGACTAAACGGGTCGTTACATTAGATACCAATTTACCCATCGTTCGTCCCCGAATGATCAAAAGAAGGAAAACAAGGGCGAAAAGGAGTACCTGAATCTTTAAACAGATGTGGGTATCTTTCTCGCATATCCGCCTCCTTCTCCCAAGTGGCTTTTTCAACCGGTCGATTCTTCCATTGCACCTTGATGGATGCAATCTCTCTTGACCTCAACTTGCGAACTTCTCTATCTAAAATAGCAACAGGCTCCTCTTCATAAGACATGTTCTCATCAAGCAAAACTGAATCCCAACGGATAATGTAGTTTCCATCCCCATGGTATCTTTTCAACATCGACACATGGAATACCGGATGTACTCCGGACAGCCCTGGAGGCAAGGCTAACTCATAAGCCACCTCTCCTACTCGCTTAAGTACTTCAAATGGTCCAATGTACCTTGGACTTAGTTTACCCCTTTTTCCAAACCGCGTCACCCCTTTCATTGGTGAAACTTTCAACAAGACTTGTTCACCTTCCATGAACTCTAAGTCTCTAACCTTTCGATCTGCATATTCTTTTTGTCTACTTTGCGCCGCTAGAAGCTTTTCTTGAATAGACCTCACTTTTTCCATCGAATCCCTCAAGAGATCAGTACCCCAAGGTCTGACCTCGAACGCATCAAACCAACCAATGGGAGACCTACATCTCCTACCATACAATGCTTCAAATGGGGCCATATCAATGCTTGAGTGATAGCTATTATTGTATGAAAACTCCGCTAAGGGTAAGAAGCTATCCCAATGACCACCAAACTCTATCACACACGCACGAAGCATATCCTCCAATACTTGAATCGTTCGCTCAGACTGACCATCGGTCTGGGGATTGAACGCAGTACTAAGGTCCAACCTAGTACCCAATTCTGCATGCAATGTTTTCCAAAACTTAGAAGTAAACTGCGTACCTCTATCTGATATGATGGATAGTGGAACCCCATGCAATCGCACCACTTCCGAGATGTAAAGTTTGGCTAACTTTTCTGCATTGTTAGTCACCTTGACCGGAATGAAATGAGCAGATTTAGTTAACCTATCAACAATCACCCAAATGAAGTCATACTTACCCATTGTCTTCGGAAGACCAACCACAAAATCCATTGCAATTCTTTCCCACTTCCATTCCGGAATGGGCATTCTCTGAAGTGTTCCTCCGGGCCTTTGGTGTTCATACTTTACTTGTTGACAGTTTGGACATTTGGCAATAAAATCCACAATGTCACGCTTCATTCTAATCCACCAAAAGTGTTGCTTTAGGTCACGATACATCTTGGTTGCGCCCGGATGTATAGAATACCTTGAACTATGAGCCTCTGTCAGAATAGTATTGATCAAATCATCGACGCGGGGTACACATACCCTTCCCTTGATTCTCAAAACACCTTCCTCATCGATTTGTTCTTCCTTAGCCTCTCCTCGCAATACTTTATCTTAAATTCTGCGCAGTTTCTCATCATCAGACTGTCTTCTCTTAATCTTGTCAAGAAAGGAAGATCTTGCCTCCACAGAAGCCCACAATCCTCCCCTCTCATTTACTTCTAATCTCATCAAGTCATTAGCTAGAGTCTGAACCTCTCTAGCCAATGGGCGTCTAGAAGCTTGCAAGTGAGCTAGACTTCCCATGCTTCCTTCCTTCCTACTTAAAGCATCCGCTACAACATTCGCTTCCCCGGATGATACAAGATAGTGATATCGTAGTCCTTTAGTAACTCCATCCATCTCCTCTGTCTTAAGTTCAAATCTTTCTGAGTAAAGACATACTGAAGGCTACGATGATCCGTATAGATCTCACACTTAACCCCATATAAATAGTGTCTCCATTGTTTTAATGCAAACACTACCGCGGCCAATTCCAAATCATGAGTGGGATAGTTACGTTCATGCACTTTTAATTGTCTTGAAGCATAAGCAATCACACTCTTCTCTTGCATTAGTACTGCACCCAAACCAGAATAGGATGCATCACAATAAACAATGAAGTTCTTACCCTCTACTGGCAAGGTAAGGATAGGTGCGGTAGTCAACAAAGTTTTGAGCTTCTGAAAGCCTTCCTCACATTCATCCGACCATACAAATGGGACATTCTGCTTAGTCAAGTTCGTCAATTGGGAAGCAATAGAAGAGAATCCCTTACCAAATCGGCGGTAGTACATAGCTAACCCAACAAAGCTCCTTATTTCTGACACATTAGTGGGTCTTTCCCAATTCTTCACTGTCTCAATCTTGGAAGGATCCACCATCACTCCATCCTTAGAAACCACGTGCCCCAAGAAGGACACCGCATCTAGCCAAAACTCACACTTAGAGAACTTGGCATAAAGCTTTTTCTCCCTCAACATTTTCAATACCATTCTCAAATGCTCTTCATGTTCCTTCTTGCTCTTTGAGTATACCAATATATCATCAATAAATACGATCACGAAGAGGTCCAAATATGGCTTAAAAATCCCGTTCATCAAGCTCATGAACGCAGCAGGGGCATTCGTAAGACCAAAGGACATCACTACAAATTCGTAATGCCCATACCTCGTTCGAAAAGCAGTCTTTGGCACATCCGTTTCCCGTATTTTCAATTAATGATAACCGGATCTCAAGTCAATCTTAGAGAAGACACAAGCACCTTGTAACTGATCGAACAAATCATCAATGCGGGGAAGAGGATACTTGTTCTTTATGGTTACCTTGTTTAGTTGTCTGTAGTCTATACACATTCGAAAACTCTCATCCTTCTTCTTTACAAACAAAACCGGAGCACCCCAAGGAGATGCACTTGGTCTAATAAAGCCTTTGTTCAATAACTCTTGAAGTTGTGCTTTTAACTCTCTTAACTCCGCGGGAGCCATTCTATAAGGGGATATAGAAATGGGGCTAGTATCGGGTTCAAGATCAATACAGAAGTCAATATCCCTATCCGGTGGCATACCAGGAAGATCTGCTGGGAACACATCCAGAAACTCACGAACTACCAAAACTGACACAATTGAAGGTACTTGGGTAGTGTCATCCTTGAGATGTGCCAAGAAAGCTAAACACCCTTTACTAATCATTTTCTTAGCACGAAGAAAGGAGACGATGCGGACTGGATTGGAAGTGTAGTCACCCTCCCATACTAACGGGTCTGTCCCAGGCTTGGCTAACGTCACCATTTTAGCATTACAATCCAAGATTGCAAATTGCAGAGAAAGCCAAGTCATACCTAGAATCACGTCAAAATCATCCATTTCTAAGATAACCAAATATACATAAGTGTTGCTCCCCACAAATTTTACCAAACAAGACCTATATACCTTTTCAACTACCACAGACTCACCCACCGGAGTAGAGACACGAATAGGCATATCAAGTAATTCACAAAGTAAATTTAGACCATTAGCAAATGAGGAAGATACATAAGAAAACGTGGATCCAGGATCAAACAATACAGAAGCCATGCAATCACAAACCAGAAGATTACCTGTGATGACAGCATCAGATGCCTCCGCTTCAGACCGCCCAGGGAAAGCGTAACAATGGGCCCTATCGTTCTTCTGTCCGTTGCCCCTACCATGTTGTGATGTAGTGGCCCCAGTTTTCCCATTACCTCTGCCGTTTTGGTGACCACTATTACCTCGACCACCACGCCCTCCAAAAAAACGGCCTCTACCATGACCACCTCTACCTCTAGCTATTGGGGGTCTGTAACTTGATCTGGGACAATTTCTCCTAATATGTCCAATCTCCCCACATCCATAACATTCTTTGGAGTCGATCATATGCCCCTCAGAGAAGTGTTGACCGGTCTGAGGTGGTCCCCCAACTACAGTCTGTAGTGAAGGCTGAATTGGTCGGACTGAGTAACTTCCCGAACCCTGTCCTCTAGTGTAAGAACCATTAAACTCACCTCCCTTTCGAAGACTTTTTGATGTCGATGTTGTGGTGAAGTCGTCTGGCTTCACTCCTTCCACTTCTATCACAAAGTCTACCACCTCTTGGAAGGATTTTGCCGTTGCCGCTATCTGTAAGGCCGAGATCCGCAATTCTGACCTCAACCCCTTCACAAACCGGCGAATCCGCTCTTGAGGACTGAAACAGAGTTGAGTGGCATATCTGGATAGTGCACGAAACTTAGCCTCATAAGCATTAACCGACATCCTACCTTGCTCTAGGCTCAAGAACTCATCCCTTTTCCTATCCCTCAAAGTCCGGGGGATATACTTCTCCATAAACAAACTAGAGAATGAGGCCCAAGTCATAGGTGGTGCCTCTATTGGTTGACACTCGATATGTGACCGCCACCACATTTTGGCGTTCCCTTGAAACTAATAAGTCACAAACTCCACACCAAACCGTTCTACTATACCCATCTTGTGTAGTAACTCGTGACAGTCAACCAGAAAATCATAGGCATCCTCCGATTCAGCACCCTTGAAGACCGGAGGTTTCAATTTCAAGAACTTACTGAAAAGTTCATGCTGATCATTTGTCATTATAGGCCCAGTAGTCAGACGTGGAAATGTGCCTATGTCCAATGGAACATCCATGCGGGGAGCCATAGTAGCCGCATGTTGTACTTCTGAAACCGGAGGTATTGGCGCAGAAAACACTGGAGGTGCCTGACCTTGATCAGATAACCCGCTAAGATAAGCCAGAATCTGATTGATCATCTCTGGGGTAGGTTGGGGTGGCATTTCCTCATTTTGCACTTGTTCAGTTTCCCCATCCTCCCCTTCTCTTATTACTTCCTCGGTCGGTGGAGGAGTCACTGCCCTAGTATTAGATGGGCTAGGTGCTTCTCCTCTCCCTCTAGAGGACGTCCTCCCACGACCTCTTCCACGGCCCCTTGCCGCTGTTCTTCCTCGAGCTACAGCCCAGTGGCTGGCTCAGTTGTTTCTTATCTGGCCGATGTTGGTGTTGGCGTAGTCGTTGCTCTAGTTCTAACCATCTGCGAAAGAGAGTGAAGATGGTCAGGTACCAATTCGTATCGCCTAGATACCAATTGGACTCAAGTAGTAGCACGAAAGAAAGAATGAAAGAGTAAAATTTTTCCTAAAGTCTTATAGCCTCTCAAGGAAAAGTAAAGGCGTCCCCCTACCGTTCCTTATGACTCTACTAGACCTGTTCTTGTGTGATGAGACCAACGAACCTAATGCTCTGATACCAAGTTTGTCACGACCCAAACTGGGTTGCGACTGGCACCCATACTTACCCTCCTATGTGAGCGAACCAACCAATATAAACCTTAACATTTCAATGTAATAACAACAGAAAATAATGCGGAAGACTTAACTCATTAATATAACAAATTCAATAACTATCAATAATCAACATCTATTATTCCCAAAACCTGGAAGTCATCATCACAAGAACATCTACGACCAAATGACTAAACTAAGAGTATTCTAAAAGCTAAAAATACATAAGAAACTAGTCCATGCCGGAAGTTCAAGGCATCAAGACTTGAAGAAGAAGATCCAGTCCAAGCTAGAAGCATTAGCTCACCCTGAATTTCCGATGTAGTAAGACTGGCTTGAATTATTGTTGAGTTAAAGACGATGGCACGTTTGCTGCACTCCACAAATAAACAAGAAGAAAACATAAAAGTAAGGGTCAGTACAAAACACGGGTACTGAGTAGATATCATCGGCCAACTCAAAATAGGGAACAGTATATATCAATATTATCGTAAATCAACTATAAAACTCAACATGTAGCAACAACAAGTATTATAATCATCAATAAGTACCATCAAGTTCATCCATGAGGGCTCAAGCCTCAACACCATACTCATTTGGGAATTATGTTCGTTAGATTGAGTATATTAACATCTTTCAAGATTCATTATCTTTAATTCTCTTGTGTCGGTACGTGACACTCTGATCCCTCATATTCATTATTCCTCTTGTGTCGGTACGTGACACTCTCATCCCCTATATCTACGTGTCGGTTCGTGACACCCGATCCCCTATATCTACATGTCGGTTCGTGACACCCGATCCCCTAATTCTACGTGTCGGTTCGTGACACCCGATCCTCTAATTTTACGTATCGGTTCGTTTCACCCGATCCCCTAATTCTACGTGTCAGTTCGTGACACCCGATCCCCTAATTCTACGTGTCGGTTCGTGACACCCGATCCCCTAATTCTACGTAACGGTTCGTGACACCCGATCCACTAATTCTACGTGTCGATTCGTGACACCCGATCCCCTAATTCTACGTGTCGGTTCGTGACACCCGATCCCCTAATTCGACGTGTCGGTTTGTGACACCCGATCCCCTAATTCTACGTGTCGGTTCGTGACACCCGATCCCCTACATCATTCTGTAAATCATCAGGCCTTCTCTATACCAAGGCATCATCAATCCCATTACTTTAATTCATCAAGCCTTCTTCTATACCAAGGCATCATCATTAATAATGTATATTAAAGTTTCCTTTCAAGATTTGGGATTCAATATTTTCATCATGCTTATCTTATCACAATCACATAATCATATTCACGCAAACATACAATTAAGCTTATAGTAGGGTTTACAATACTACCAATACATATCATTCTCTATTAAGAGTTTACTATGAAAGCATGAAAACCATAACCTACCTCCACCGAAGAATTGGAATCAACAAGCAATCTCCCAAGCTTTGATATTCTTCTTCCTCGTTCGACTCTCTCTCTCTCAATCGATCAATCTATCTCTCGCTTTTATTTTCTCTTTTCTTATTCAAAACCCTCTTTCTTTTACCCCCAAATTAACATATAATTAAGAATAAAAGTTGGCAATAATACCCCACTAATTAACTTAGGGTTACCTCTTTTAACCCCCAAGAATTTGAGTTATTAATATAAACCCACGAAATCTATAATTAAGGAAAAAATAGTCCCAAACATCCCTTAAAACGTGTAAGGAAATCCGATTCTACCTGGGATTTGCGCAACCTGTGACGGGCCGTCGTGCCTGCGACGGTCCGTCCTGCAGGTCGTCGCAGAGTTCAGAGACCCAAATTTCCACCAAGGGTCTGTGACGGTCCGTCACACCTGTGACGGTCCGTCCTGCCATTCCGTCACAAAGTTCAGAGAGTCGATTTTTAGTACCCAATTTCAGATTTTCTAAGTGTTTTGAAATGAGACCCTGCGACGGTCCGTCGTGCCCATGACGTTCCGTCGTGGGGTCCGTCGCTTCTGCCAGTTTTTCCAGAATTGAAGTCTGTTGCTCAAAACGACTAAACGGGTCGTTACATGAATTGTGTTATAGAGATTCAATTGTCCTTGTTATTCTATTGGTATCATTGTGTGACGATGTTACTCCCCAATTTGGGTTGAGTGATGGGTTGATGGTAAGACTGTGATGATATACTATGAGAAAGACTTGGTAAGTCTTAGAATCTTTTTATTTCGAATTGTGATTATTTGTTGTTAAGTCATGATATTATATTGGATTGTGCCTTATACTAGGATCATAGGGTGGTACAATGTTGAATTGAAATTTTTTTACTGTTGTGAGGTTGATTAGGGTGTATGTGATATAAGGATGGTGAAACCTATCAATGTGCCTTGATATGCTATGAAATGCTTATGTGTTAACCTCATTTATATGAATTGTGATGAAAGAAATTATGGCCATTTAATTCTTATTGAGCGATTGATGATTATGATTATGATCTATAATTAAAGATTTATAAAAATTTCGATAAAGGGACTTAGCTTCGCACATAGTGAACATGACAATGTAAGGTGATGACTTCCTAAAGAGAAAGGTTCGCCCTATAGTTCTACATGACATTTTGACTTTCCAAAGAAGAATATTCATCCAATGAATTTCCATGAGAGAAGGCCCCAACTAACAAGTGGTATCAAGAGGGAGTATACTATCTCTTCGTTCTTGAAATATGTTGCCCCCATAGGAATACTAGCTAGTGGATCCACCTAAAAATCTACTTTTGTGTTTGGTTCTACTTTGGCTGGTAGACAACCTTCTATCGGTGTAGGGGATTACAAAACTGGATTCCACACTTAGCTCATGTGGTGTATGTCGGTTAAGGGAAGTGTTCCCTAAATTAATATAAAGTAATGAAGTATATACTAACTAATGTGACTTGAGAGGTTAAAGTTATCCTTGGTATGTGGATGGGACTTTACCTATGCTTTGCACTAGTTGACCTTTATGGAATCTCTAGGAGGTTGATATTTTGTAAGAATGTGATAATGATGTATATGATGGTAATTGTTGACGCTATAAGATAAATATCTATATATGATGATGATTATCCTATTAATATATGTAGGTTGACTATATCGAACTCATCGACGAAGTGCAGCACGGAAGGAGGCAGGGCTGGTCGACTCACAAACGGACCGTCGATCAGGGTCTCGTCTGTGAGGGGTCCAATATTCTTCACATTCTTAAATGTCTCAAATAAATTAATTACGGGGTTAAGTCATTAATTAGTGGTGAATGGAAGTTTAATCAAGTTAATTAAACCCCCATATACAGACCCAAACCCCATTAGACTAATCACAACTCACAAAACCCAAACTCTGTTGTTTGTCTCTTCTTTCCCTCTCTAGTGAAAACTCCATTAAAGGAAAATCTAGGGGAGGGTTATAGGGAAGAAATTAAAATGGTTTATCCATAAATATTCATCAATTAGTGAGGTATGGGATCCAATTCACCTTGGAGACCTCTTTCCTCGAAGGGTTACTTCAAAATTGATTTACAAAGTTGAGTTTTTAAGTGGATTTTCATCCAACACGAGATTGATGTTATGAATTGATTTGTTTATGATTTCTTTTGGATATTATGAATATATTAACATTTAATATATCCTAATTATGATATATCTTGATGTTTTGATTTAGTTTTGTAGATGATGATCGTTACCCCTTAATCGTAGGTTTTGATCTTAATATGAGTTAGGTTATATTGGTTCAATTGACTGATTTATTGGTTGAATTACAACTAGATGATGTTTTTATACTAATTATTAATTAATTATGGTTAATTTTAGTATGCTCATGCTGATTTCTTGAGAGAAGATGATCGAGGTTACGAAGTATGTTGTGAATTGACCTAAGAATCTTTTTTAAGCTTTGATCTAGTATTGAATAATGATGTATTGATTATTCTACCCTTGTTATCATGTTAGTTATTGATTTATGATAATGTATATCAAATTTGGGTTAAATTGAGAGTGTAGTGTAATAACTTGATGATGAACTATGAAGGAGACTTGGTAAGTCTTATGTTCCCTATTCTTTACTTCAAATTGTGGTTAATTGTAATTAAGTCATGATTCTGCATTAGAGTATGCCATGTATTGGGATTAATAGGGTGGTATGATGTTGAATTGAAATGTCTTGATTATTGATTGTGAGGTGTTTGCTTAAGATTTAAATGTTTTAAGAATGGTAAATGATTTACCAATGTGTCTTATCATGATATGAAGATGTTAATGCGCTAACCTCACCTATATGAATTGTAATGAAAGAACAATGCGCATACAATTCTTATTGAGGTATGATGATGATGAATATACAAGGATTATACCCTATGACCTTCATTAATCTATGACGATAAATAAAAACATTAAAGACATTTCAAAAGAGACTCTAGCTCAGCACCGAGTGAACTAGAGTGAGGAGTGTCCCTTACAACATAGGGAAGGTAGGCTCACTAATGTACTATTGAAATTGATGACTACAATGCATGTAGCATAAATAGGGTCCCAAATATACCTCCTAGTTCTTGAACTATGTTGCCCCCATAGGAATACTAGCTAATGGATCCACGTAGTTGCTATGTTTATGCTTTGGTACTACCTTGGGAACTAGTCCGCCTTCTTTCGGTGTAGGGCTCTATGAAATCGGATTCCACATTACCTCATGTGGTCTATGTCGGTTAGGGAAAGATGTTCCCAAAATATATAATGAACTAAAGGATTGAACTTTAACTAAGATGACCTAAGGGGTTTAGCTTAGTCTAGGTAGGGGTATGAGACTCTACCTAAACATTGCACTAGTTAGACCTAAAGGGAGTCATAGGAGGATGTTCTTATGTATGAATATACTTATATGACATGTTTATGATGAACTTGAACATTGTTAATACTATATGTTTGGTTGTTTCACTTATGAATATGTGATGGTCTATATTGTTAAAGTATGATGCTATCTACATCTTAAATGTTATGATATGTGAAGTGGGATATTGGTCATGATTCTTATTAGGTTACTTGATTGAGTAAGATTATGGGTCTTTGCTTGTTCATTGCACTTGTTTACATAGTATGGGTTATGGGTAGATGTCTTACTTTAGTCATGTTAAAATGTACTCTCACTCATGCAAGTTACAATTAGGACTTGATGATAGAGTTACTTTACTATGTGTTCAATTATAGTATATGCATGTTGACTTGACTAGTTTTGATGTTGTTGGTCTTGTGATGTACATGCTTATGACTTAATTACTATATTCTTATTGATTTAGTATGGTCTACTTAAATATGCGTAAGGTTTTCAAAAGGGTAAAATTGCATGTTTTAAACAAAGGTCCCTTTTTAGCATGATTTGATAATATGTGTTTATATGGTCCCATACTTACTACAAGTGGCATACTAACCCCATTTCTTCCTTTTACCCAACATTTTAGGTTCCGGTCATTAAAGTGCTTTGAAGACGACTTGAAGAATACTTGAATCTCTTGATCATCCAAATAGGGTAGGTCCTCACTTTCCGAGGATGATGCCACTATCTAGATAATGGAGTTGTTATAAGATTTAAGATTCTTATATTTCTTTCCTTTCAATTGAGTACTAAAAATTTGTATGACCTTTGTGTGGTCTTGTTGAATTGATGTATGGGCTAGGACAAAATTTTATATACTCTTAGTAGATCGTTATGAGATTAGACGACTATTATGACTATTTTATTTTCTATGTATTTACAGGCAATAAAAGTAGAAGCATTAGTAATTTTCCTATACAAAGGGTCTATCTATACTATTTATATATCTTTTAGGTGTATGATGAGGTCGATGTATACCTCCATGTAGTAGTAGTAAGAAGTTATAAATTTTCTCCTAAATTTGACCTATAAATGTAATGATGTAAACTAAGAGGCTAGTCTTAGTATTCAAAGAGGACACGACGCCGGTTATGTCTAGGGGCAAACCCGGATGTGACAAACTTGGTATTAGAGCATAAGATTAAATATCTTTGAGGCGATGTCTCTCTCAACCATGTCTATGTAGGTTCATATTCATAATTGTGAAGTGCGCCACACTTATGAATAGGAATCTATGAGATACTTAGGAAACTTTCACTTTCTTGGAAGTCAAATATCGTGACTTTAGAGTGTTAACTTTAAGTTCTTTACATATAATCCTCTTATTGAGATTATAGGCAATGAATACTCGAAGGAATGCGACACGAATACTTGAAGAATAGATTGCAAATATGGGAGTTCCTCCCCGTGGTGATCAAGTTCATCCTCTTGAGGAAGACGTGAATGATGACCAAGCTTTGATAAATCCTCTTCCTTTGATGAGTGAGAACATAATGGCCGCTCTCCTCCAAATGGCCGAAGCCATTAGTACCTAAGCACAAGGTGCCACTACTCAGGCCCAAGCCATGACGGCTCAAGCTAATCAGGAGGTTGTACCCTTAGTTCATCAACAAGTTGCTACCATGTCCTTCCGTCTAAGGGATTTCACTAGGATGAATCCTCCTACTTTCTATGAGTCCAAGGTTGAAGAAGACCCTCAAGAGTTCATCAATGAAATCAATAAGATCCTCTATGCTATGGGGTTGTCTACTGGTAAGAAGGCTGCTTTAGCCACCTATTAACTCAACGATGTGGCTCAAGCATGGTATGTCCAATGGAGGGACAATAGGCCTTTTAGAGGTGGACCCATTATGTGGGAAGTGTTCAAGAAGGCTTTTATAGTTCGGTTCTTTCCTAGGGAGAAGAGGGAATATAAAGTGGTGGAGTTCATTAACCTTCTCCAAGGAGGCATGAGTGTTCATGAATACTCCTTGAAATTCACTAAATTCTCAAAATATGCTCCTTCCTTAGTTTCTGATCCTAGAGATAAAATAATCCATTTTGTGACGGGGGTGTTGGATTATTTGCAAGAGGAGTGTTATTCGGCTATGCTACATTACAACATGAAAATTTCTCGTCTTATGGTGTAAGCCCAACATGTAGAAGAGGCAAGTTCTAAGAGGAAGAGTAAAGATGCCAAGAGGGAAAGATCTTTTTATGGTGGTTCTTCAAGGAATAAGCTTGAGATACAAGACAAGCCTAAGTTTAAGAAGTGGGTTTCTAATCAAGACATTCTAAACTTTGCCCTTGAGACGTGCATGTTTAACTTGAGTGTACCTAGCACGTTTGGATGTGTTGCGAGTGTTTGTTTTGGGTTAATCTTTTATGGAAGGTCCTTGAAATTTTAATATGTGTATTTACTTTGTAAATGTCTGGGTAGGATTTCCCAAGAGCCCGCAAAAGGCCTTCAAGGAGGAACCAAAGTCTGCCTACACACTGCCTTGGCAGTGTCTACCTAAGACCCTAAATCGATGGCCAGTAGGTTCACCTACACCCTGTAGATGGTTAGGCGTTAATCGGAACTTATCCTTATGAAGGCTCATCCAATAACAGCCTCAGACCCAAACGACGGTGGCTACTAACGGTCCATCGATGGGACTAAGGGGAGTCGTTTGGTGGCCGTCGATGCAGGTTGTGTCAACTGCCATGCACGCTGTTTCATTCATGGAATGAATGGAAAATTAACCCTTCATCCTAACCTGAGCCTAGATGGTGTGTTTACCTATTTTTGGGTATATTAAGTTAGTTGTAAACATTAAAACCCCATTCCCAATTTATTCTTCAAATTAGACTTTTCCGTCTCAAAAAGAAACTTCTATAGAAACCTCCATTGGAGATGAAACTCAAGAATAGCTTGGAGCTTGGACTCCCATGGGTTATTCATCAAGTTTCAGTGGTTTTATTCTACAATGAGGTATGTTGATCCTTCATCTCTAAGTAGAGTTCCTTGCAATATTTTCAAAGAGAATTCATGATCAAAGTTCTTCTTCTTCAATCTAGCCATGGGTTCTTTATCAAATTGATTTTAAAAAAATAATGTTAATAATTGATGATTAGCTACTGATTTGAATGTAATTTTCAATCAAATTCCATGTTGAACCCATGATCTCTCTCAAACATGATTTAGCCTAGTATGGGTTTTGTGATCTTGATCTTATGTATATCGAACTGTGATTCAATTATGTTAAAATTCTTATATCTACTACCTAGTATTTGTAATGACGGTGAATTGTTTATGAGTGATCCATGTTGATAATGGTTTGAAGGTTTGAATAAGATTAGTGTATGTAGTGTCTTGTGATCTTGAATATAGAATGATTGTTATGAGATTTAATTATGGTGAATTGTCTTAACTACTTCCTAAATTGTAACGTGATGAAAATTAGGTGTAATTTATCCAATGTGAATAGATACAATCGATTGATAATGTAATGTACATGATGTGATCTCAATTCTACGGTGGTTGAATCATGGCTTAGTTTAGGTTGTTATCTCTTAAGCTACTGACCGGCATGCATATTGTTGATGAATTATGATTTATGATCAAGGCAAAGGAAATTGTTGAGTTATCTATGTCTCTCTACTTTCTACTAAATTGGTGATATAGTGTACTTGTTAGCAGCATGATCTTGTAGTGGCTTATGCATGGTTTATTTTATGTTAAAGTACATTTATCTACGTCCCTATACTTGAATTGTTGATGAAAATGAGTATGTATCAATGATGATCAAAGGTTGAGGAATTGGTAAGATTGCCTACTTTAGTTACTTTTCTATAGTATTGTGGATAGAATAGTCCTTGGATGGCATTCTCTTGTATGGTCCACTTATGGTCGCGGTGTTTACTTCTTTTCAATAAAAATATTTGTTGATTATGGACTTCAAGGAAACTTGATGTTATATGAGTATGTGGTTATGATGATCACTTTATGTGAAGCCTATGCCTAGTTGTTATTCTAGCTATGATCTAGGTTGTAATGTTAATATGATGAGCATGTGAATAGTTATGCTAGGGTTATATATAGGTGCTTTATCTGATAAAGTACTAATGGTTGGTGACCCTTACCTATGTACTCCTATATGAATGTGTGAATAACTAAGGTTAGTAGTCTTAAGTGTAATATGAAGTTAGCGTGTCTCCTACATTATTATGTGTTGTGTGGCCTATGCTTGTTTTTGCATTGTGATCCTAAGAGGGTGGTTGCCTCAATGTGTTGTTGATAGACATTAGGTGATCATGTTGACCTTTGTAAACACACTCACACTTCATGCATGCTTTAAAGTAGTATAGATTCATGGTGTTAAATGAAATGGTTTTCCCATATGCACTAATGTCTACTACTATGCCTGTTACATATATGTATCTATGATGTATGTGATGTATCATTAACTAGAATGACTTGATAGGTGTAATAGTATTGTCAAGGGTATGGACCTTGTCTATACATTGCACATGTGTGCCTTGATAGGATAGTTCCTATGTTTGATTTTCTATTACATGAATATGAATGCATGATTATGTGAATGTATGAACATGTATGTTTAGAATATGTTATGTGAAAGGGTTGTTCACATACATGTATATACACACACATGTATGATGATCTATTCAATAGAGGGGGGCTTGGAAGGTGTTCCTAAATGTTCCCTAACTAGATGGTGCTTGTCATATATTATGTCCATGTGAAAAGGTTACTCACATGATATAGCTTGATGAGATCCCATCTATGACCTATGAGCTAAGCATATGAGGAGTTAACTCTCTTAAGCCTACATTTTATAAAGTAAAGATAATAACGACTTTTCAATAAAGTGAACTTAGCGTAGCACCGAGTGAACTTAGATGAGTGTTGCCCTTTTCCAATGTGGGAAGGCTTTTTCACCATAGTCCTCACGAGATGGATAACTACAATGATTAAATAGGAATAAAGAATGTTTCCATAAGTGAATAACTACAATGCCCATTTGGCATAATAAAGGGTTTCCATATATACCTCAAAGTTCCATAAATTATGCTTCCCCATAGGATCTAGCAAGGGATATCACTTAGTATGCTAGCATGTGTTAATGTTCTACCTTGGCTAGGTAGATCACCTTTCATTGGTGTAAGGCTCTACAACACCAAATTCCATGTTTAGAACCCATGGTCTTAGTGTCGGTTAAGGCTAAAATTTCCCTAATGTAAAGTGGACAATGAAAGTAAAGTAAGGACCTTAACTAGGATAACCTAAGGGTAGTTTCTTAGTGTAGGTGACGTAGGGACTTCATCCATGAAATACACAAGTATCTATTAAAAAAGTCCAAGGAAGGTGTTCTAATGTATATGACTATTTTTATAGTTATTATGCATGAAGTTATAATGTCCTCTACTTGTTGTGATGATATGCCTTGCTATGAGTCCAAATTGGTCTATGTGATGTGGTATCTTCTTATGTGCATAATGTTAGTCTTTGGTGGCTTATGATGAATGTATTGCTTGGCATGAATGAAGTTGTCTATGCTTCACATGATAATGTATGGAGTGATTGTTAAGGCTTGTGGTCTCATGATAGGTTTACTAAGTATGTGTGAGGTTATGGGGCTTCACATGTACATTGCACTACTAGACTTAGATTGAGATTGTGAGTAAGGTCTTATAATGTTCTATGTGAAGTAAAGTTAGTATATATGCATGATGACTAGAGCTTACTGTAATGGTATTGTAAGTCTTGACTAAATGTATCTTATTGTATGTTACACTTCTATAAATATATGTATTGGATTAGTAGGGTTAACGTGTGAGTACCTTGTGACCTTAAGATGATGCATAGCACCAAGTATCACTAAAGGGTTACTTGGGAAGTTATGACGTAAAGGGGTTAAAGAAAAAGGAGTTCACTGTAAAGTGGACAATAGGTCAGTGTAGGTTACTATAAAGTGTCCCTAAAATTCCTTAAATGATATGTGTAATTTTATGTGATATTATGACTATGTCATGTTGTAAATAAAGTATGTAAATTTTATAATGCTTAATGTATCAAGCTTTATAAAGTTTTCACAAAAAGGCAATGATGTATGGTTTCAAGTAAAGGCATGTTTTTGCATGGTTGCCATACTTCGTGCATTCTTGTACTAACTCCATGCTTCATTCCTTTTAACACAAAGTGTAGGTTATGTATGCTTAAAGGATGTCTTTAATGGTGAGGAGCTTGTTATGTGATTCCCAAGCTCAAGGAAAGGAATCATTAAGTTCAAGGATTTCCTAAGTCATATTTTACTATGAAGTTATGTAATATGTTTACTTATGATTTGTATTGTAAGGGTCGTGTCCCTATTATACTGCAATGATGTTGAGTCTAGGATAGAAAAAAGAGACTAGAGTCTTTAAATATGTAAATATGATATTTTATATTCACTGGAAGTAATGTTCTAGCATATGATTTGTTATGAAAGTTTTAAATTTTTTGCTAAATTTACCAATGAGAATGCGATGAATGATAGGCATGGGCTTGTACAATACCTCCAAGAGGTCAAGTACGACATGTTACTTCTAGGGATTGCTCCCCGGTCATGATAACAAGTATAAACAACATAATTTCGTGTGTGTGTATATATGTATGTATGTATATATGTGTGTATATATATATAATAGAAATGATAAATGTAATGTATTAATCATCATTAAAAACATTCAAGTTGTATAAAATAATAATATAAATAATAATTTCATAATTCAAGAGTCAAAATACATATCCTTACAAATAAATTATAATAATAGATCTCTTGAACATGTTAAAGTCTCGTAAATGATCATCCAATACTAGGTAATATCTTCATGCTTCTGTATATCCCTTTCGTATTTTTTTCGTGCAAACAAGATGATAAAATAATTTGTAATGACCCGAAATATAGGTTTTTAGAAATATTCACAAAATTACTATTTTACCCATCTTTGTAGGTGCCCTGAATTTTTTTTGGTCAGTCGGTGAAGTTGATTTGATAATTTTTAACAATTTAATAACTATATTTGTTTAATTAAAAGATATTAATTAATTAACTAATTAATTTAACTGAGGGTTAATGGACCAAATCTATAAATCACTAAAACCCTATACCACTTGACTCATGTATGGTATGAGATTAAAAGAAGTTTCTTTAAGTTTTCATCGTAACAATAAGGCTCGCTGATTGAAACTCGGCATGTAACAGCCAAAGAGATGGACACGGTCGTCAAGTAAATAAAATTAGTAGCCAAGCTTTTGTTTTTTTCTATTGGCAACAATTTATTTTTTTTACTGAAAAGTAACATTAGTATAATAATGTTATGGAGTTTGAAAATAAGGAATGTGTAGTTGAATTTTGAGTGATGTTATGTTTATTTTAATAATTAAGGTGATGAGGAGAAACTGAATGCTAGACCAATCATTTTCTTAGACAATGATTGTCAGTGATTAAAAATTGTAGGATAATGGAGGCACATATTTAGTTAAGTTTTCTGTTAGGTTTGTTGCTGACGTACTAGTTTTGCTTGGTTTGAATTCTTAAGATCTCATATTTTGAATCAAGTTTTGGCATGTTGAGATAGATAATTAAATATTTAAGGCATTACATTATATGATACTATTAAATATATGTTATTCGAAAAAATTGAAACTTAACCCTAAGTTTGAAACTTAAGAATTTTATCATAAATTCGAAGTGAGTTATTGAGTCTAAAGTAGGCACAAAGTAATATGTGTGTTGTTAACTTTGAAACCTTATTGTGTTTAATTATTTGAATATAATGGATTTATTTGGAAATGCAGTGAACGAGGAAGACTCAAGTCCTGGAGTTATTTTTGACTTTTTGAGGCAAGTAGATTTGTGAACCCTTGTTAAGTGTATAAAATGCATGTATTTCCTTGCGGTATACGTTTTGGAGTAATGGGACACGGTGATAGGTTGACTTTTCATTGCTTTATTATAATGATGGAAAAAAATGGTACTAAAAGGCAATGTGAATACTTTCTTGTGTGTGATGTTTTTATAATGGAGATGGTTTGAAAGTCTTGTTGAATCATTGTTGATGTTGTGAACTGTGAAATGTTTTGAAAATGGTCATCTCATCGTTTTTTTTATTAGCATGTCATTTGCATTGTTCTGATAAATATTGTTTTGACAAGTGTTATGCGCATTGAGAACGAATGAAAAATTAAAAAGGATCCGTGATGGATACTATATATCGAGGAACATATTGTGCGCTGCAGTGGTTACTATTATCGAGGGTCATATCACACGCCGGGATGAATGCATGGACAGATATGTCCCCCATGGGTTCCAGACTGAGAGGCTGCGGGCGTGTATCACTAGGTAAGAAATGCATCATTATACTTGACATTGCAATCCTTGCGTTGCACATACTTATCACTAGGGTACTTGATATTGTATTTTGGTCATCTTGTGAATGCCTTTCTATGGAACTAGTGATTGATGAATACTAAGATTAATGTTAAGGATATGTAATATGTTGAAGTGCTGTTGTTGAGAATATGTAATTTGTTAAAGCGTTTTTGTTGAGGATATGTAATTTGTCAAAGTGTTGTTGTAAAGGATATTTTTTCTAAGTGTTTTTTAGGATATGCAATTTGTATAAGTGTTGTTGTTGAGCTATGTGCTCTGTAAACTGTGAGTTGTTAGGTTTGGCTGATTCTTATACAGGTTGTAGTTGTGGAGGTTCGGTTAGGGTGGTAGGGTTATCCGTATTTCATCCCCTTAACTTGTTTAGAGGTTTACTTGCTAAGTACCGTGTGGTTTGATACTCACCTATTTGCTTCCACAATTGTTTTGTAGGAGTATCTGTGAGGTTTACTTCCAACTATATTTTGCATTTTCATTCTACTTATCTATTTTCTTGAAACTTGTAGAAGTAAATCAAGATGATAGATTTGTCGAAAAGATTCAGGGAACAAATACAATCCTTATTGAAAGTAGAATTCAAAAACCTGACAATGACAAAGTCAAGTGTTATATGATGGCAAAATTCTTTTGACTATTTCTTACAACCAAGTGCTCTTGTTATGTTTTGAAACAATTTATAAGAAACCATTTGTTTTATTTAATATGGAGATTTTTTTGCTTCATATAAAAATATATTAACATAACAACAGTTTCCTAACATTAATCCTCTCATACCTGATGTTTTTTACAACTAACTTCTCGTATAACTAAAATGAGGGAGAGAGAGAGAGAGTTCCATCTCCAACCACATTTATATAAGAAGCGTATATGCACTCGAATTTAGAAATAAGTTTAGTAACTAACAAACTACTTCTTTCCAACTATACCTTGCCATGATAGTATGTCACTCGCACAAAAAGGCCTTTACAAAACTACCCCTTCTCATGTCAAATAAACAAAAATGATTAATGTTTTATGACCATGGTGTCTGTGTCAGCTTTTGCACCTCGATTAATCCACCAGATACCTTCCAGTACAAAAAATGTTTAATTTGACTCGTCATCCACTATTACAGTAACTTTGATGAATTTAGTTCATTACAACAAGCAAAATTTCTAGTTGTGCAGAGCACCTTATTGGATTAATTTAGGTTTAACTGTAAAATCGTGCTAAATGAATTACATTTGCATCTTTTTGAATCAATAGACATGAAGAAATCAAGCATGAATTAATAATTTCATAATTGATCGAAATCTAGGAAAGTGAGCCAGATTATACAATTATCGTATAGCTATATACTAAAAGGGACAATTACTCCCATAACAACCTGAAGTATCAAAAAATAGTTTTTGCAGCTATGTTTTCCTCAAAGTTCTACCAAGTTAATTAATGAAAATTATAAGAAAACTAAAAAAAAACATAATCATAACTTGTTGCCATATGCATGTAATCATTATAAGAAAAAACACTAAGAAAGGAAGGATTACATACTGGATTTAGATATTGAGAGATCGAGAAAGAGACATAGAGTGAAAAGAAACACAGGGAGATTATTGCTTATTATTCTTCAATTCTAGCAAAAACAACTGATATATGCTTCAGCTCAGATCAATTTTAGCCATGGAAGGATTCATCATATCAACTCAATCCACAGATGGAGTGGAAAAGATAGATCGAGTATTTTGAAAATTGGAGAATGAAATAAAATTTGAGGAACAGAATGTTTGGGTCTTTGGGATAAAAGAGAATATTTCTTTCTATTGGCTTTTTAAAAGTAATTGTTATTAGGGCTATTTTTAATCACTTTAATGTTAAATCGGCTACTATTTGGCGGCAATTATATTATATTTTTAATCACTTTAATGTTAAATCAGCGGCTATTTGGCGGCAATTATATTATTGCGGCTAAATAATTGCCCCTAAATCCTACTTCTGTTGTTGAATGTTGGGGATGTAAGTAATATTATTCCTCATTCTCCTAATGAATCTATGCATCTGTTCCAACAAGATCACCAATTTTAATGTTTATTCGAGGAGATGATAGAGTCATCATACATGCCCTGCACCAGCTCATCCTCTAAAAAATTGTAACCTCTCTATTGCTCTTTGTTAATCTACAAGGTCTTAAATCCATATGTACTATTTCTAATTTTGTTTCCAATGATTGATTGTCTCTTATATCTAAATCCTTGGTTGCATATCTAGAATATTTTTGTATCCAAAATAGTTAGGAGATGTCGCATCATCTTCGATTGTCAAACACGATTCGTCAGGCAATGCATGCAATGCATGAAAACCACATATGGTATATGGTGGATTTACCCAACATAAAGAAACTAGTAGGATGTAAGTGGGTGCTTACAGTTAAAGTAAGTTCAGGATTGTAGCTACTATGCTTAGACTAACAGAGTGGAATATTCGGACACTTCTCCACAGTTTCAAAACTCACTTATATACTCTTGTTCATTTCTCTAGTTGCTTTTAGGAATCTTACTTTACATCAGTTGGATATTAAGAATTCATTTCAACAGAGTGATCTTCAAGAGAAAGTGTATATGAAGCAACCATCTGATTTTTTTATTTAGAAGAGAATAGGAATGTTTATCATTTGAAAAAGTTCGTGTATAGCTTGAAGAAGAGTCAACATGCTTGGTTTCAAAAGTTCAGCGAGGTAGTTTAAGTGCTGGGACTGACATGAGTAAATGTGATCACTCTGTCTTCTACCAACAATATGAAATGGACACTACCCTTCTTGTTGTATATGTTGATTACACAGTCATTAGAGGGGGTGATTCTTCGAGGATCTCTTCCCTTAAGTAGGACTTGGATGCTCATCTTCATTCGAATGACATCGGCTAGTTGAAATCAAGAATGCAATTAATAAATCAAGAAGGAAACTCTTCTTCTGACTTAGATAAAGTATACTCATTACCTACTTGTAGAAACTAGAAAAAATTTGTGGCCAAACCTTTTCGTACTCCAGTGGTTCCCAATGTGCTTCGTATGAAAGATCATGGAGGCTTTTTGCTAAAACAGAGAGGTATAAGAGGATAGTTAGTTAGTTAAACTACCTCATAAGGACTCGTCCAGATTTTTCCTTTGTCGTGTTGTAAGTTAGTTTATACTTACACCTACGGTCCAAATATCGGGTAACGTTGGAACACATTCAATGGTACATGAAAGGAGCTTGTGGACTTGGAATGTTATATAGAAATTACAACTGTGCTCGTATTAAGTGTTTTGTTAATATTGATTGGGTTGGTTCCATAATTAACAAAAGATCCACTTCATGATATTGTATCTTAGTTGGTGGACACTTTTACTCATGCTGAGTAAAAAGCAATTTTTTGTATCTCGATCCAATGCAGAATTTGAGTATAAAGTTATGCCATAGTCGATATGTGAAATTGTTTGGATTTATCATCTTTTAACTAAAATGGGGTTGAAGCAACATACGCTAAAAAAAATTTAGTTTGATAATCAAGATTGTGTTAATATTACCTTAAACTCAGTGTATCATGCAATAAATAAAAATATTGAAGGTAATTGCCACTTTATTGATGACAAGATTCATGAAATAAAGATTTCCACTAGAAATTTGATGACAGAGCAACTAGCTGATTTTTCTACAAAGGTGGTTAGTTGAACTCGATTTTCGATTAGATTTTCAACAACTTGAGTGATACGACTGGAATTTAGACCCCAGACGATACCGACGGCATTGACCTCTCAGAGGTCGCAAACAAGCCTACTTATGTCATCCTTACTTTACATAGGTTAATTTTAGCGGAAAATTTGAAACTTTTGATTCTTTAAACATACTTGCTAAAAATTCTTAACATTTCATAATCGTTCATCGTCAAACCTCTTACATTAAAGAGATAAGAAACTGAAAGAAATAATTCATTAAGTAGTAATTGTATAATTGTCAAAATAGAATCAATAAAAAGTCTAAACCAGAACAGGAAAGAAACGCTAGTGCAACATGCTCCACTATTCTCAACTCTAAAACTGCGCTAGAATGTAAAACAGTAGCATCCTCGAAAGCATGAGGACCTACAACACTCCGGATGAATGCTGACGTCTGGATAGCTTCAACAATGAACTTGTATCTCTATCTCCCACATGTGCCTGCACCTAAACTAGTATAAATGTATAGGGTTAGTAAACACTTGTACTAAGTATGGTGTATGCAAGCACACACAAAGGACCTGCATGAGAAAGAACAACTCTTTCCCAATGACATGATTTTTGGAAGTCAAGTCAGTAGACTTGCCAAATTGAGGTTAGGAAATTTAGTGAACTTTTCAAATTGAGTTAGGAAGGTCATGCCATGAGAATAACATGCATCATTATAAATATCGTATTGCACACAGAACATAACATCTTCATATAGTACATATCATAGCATACATCATATAATAGATAGTTTCTTTTATATCATTCATTCATATGCCATGAGGTATTGGAATCATGGACTCGACATTAAGACATTCCAAAATGAGGGCTCAACACATGGGACCTTAATTACGGAGTCTTCATTAGCAAACACAGAGTTTGCTTCATCCATTCATACTTTATTTCATTTCATTCATAGGCTAGTGTGAACACCATATGTACCTAGGATGTAGTTTTAGACTATCATCGGGTTTGGTGTGCAATGATCATGTAACCTAATGTCATTACCTGAGTCTAGATCACCTCTTGATTATCATATCCTAACATATTCGGTATTATTCATTTCTTTATATACTTCATTTGAGGATGGCCTCATTCATTCATTGGGAACTTTAACTTTAACCGACATAGATCATGTGAGCGTCATGAAATCCAATGTCTCTCCCACACCGAAAAGAGGTGGAATCACCGATAAAAGTGACTCAATAACATGCTAGCGTATATGGGAATTTAACCCCACCAGATCCCTATATTGACAGCATAAGTTCAAAGACTAGGAGATGTATGGAGACACATACCCGGCAAGCCGGACAATCTCATGTAATGAGAGTTACGTGAACCTTCGCCCTTCTCGAAAGAAGGCATCACTGCTCATAGCTAGCCTATTGGTGATAAATATAAAGTTCCATTACATTCAACTCATTCGTCATGGAAGCTGGCTTCTAGTATGAGGACATCATAGTTCATTAGATGATTTCACATTTCATCATTAGTATTAAGTGTGTTAAACTCAATACTTTCATTAGAGTGTTAATAGAGACTGGTCTATTCATTATCTTACACTCTCATTGGTGATTACGTGTTGGTAACATTTATTTAGGCTCATTTGAGATTGTTCTCATCTTACACATTACCCTCATATCATGTTGTCACCACATTCTTCATTATTGGCACCTTTGCTTTTCATAGTTACTCACCTCTTATTACGTGAATGTTCATTTCTTCATTTCATAGTTCATCTAATAATATGTCAATGCACTTGGCCA
Source organism: Solanum lycopersicum (assembly GCF_036512215.1). Classification (NCBI taxonomy): domain Eukaryota; kingdom Viridiplantae; phylum Streptophyta; class Magnoliopsida; order Solanales; family Solanaceae; genus Solanum; species Solanum lycopersicum. The sequence goes on from NC_090803.1 coordinate 39,076,574, forward strand.
GTTAGTGTTAACCCTCCTTGGTTTCAGCATTTCATTACGTACCTCTTAGGTTCACTTACTTTTGAATGTATGTTAGACTTATGTGTCTATACATACAAGTCATGGGGCTTCATTCATAGTTCGCTAAGTGATTCTTAGTTTCCTAAGATTCTGTATCACAACTCTTATGTATCTTGTATATATATGCCAAGATCTTTATTTTTTATCTAAGAAGATGGCATTACTCTTGGATATTTTACTCACGTAAGACTTATGAATCAATACGGAAGTTTGGGCACGGGAACCCAAATCTTTTATCACTTGGATATCATTTATATTTTTCATTAATTTTATATCTAATATTCATATCATTAAAACTCTTAATTAAATCTCAACTTTTACATTGAAGGATTAATTTTCTATTTTAATTAGAACTCTAAATTAAATCTCAACATTTGCATCAAAGGATTAATTTTCTATTTTAATTGGAACTATAAAGTCAATCTCAATATTTACATGAAAGAATTAATTTCTATTTCAATTAGAACTCTAAATTAAATCTCAACATTTTTATGGAAGGATAAATTTTCAATTTTAATTTTACTCTTAGTTAACCGAAGGGTTGGGGGTTCGAACCTCCTCAATCCCTTTTTATGTTTTTTTATTAGTTTCTTGTTGCCCATTCTTGCATAAACCAAGAGGTTGTGGGTTCAAACCCCCACAGCCTCTTCATTTTTCCTTTAATTTTCACTGGGGAAGGGAGGTTGTGGGTTCGAACCCCCACACCCCCCTTATTTTTTATTTTTTTAAATTCGCTCGCTGCTTCAGCCCTTGAGGTCGTGGGTTCGATTCCCACGCCTCGCGTTTTCTTTCTTATTATTTTTACTTTCTCTCACGCATACTTGAATGTCGTGGGTTCGAATACCATGCCTACCATTTATTTGCTAAATTAATTTCCTCCTCCTCTTTCCCCCAGGTCACGAGTTCAATTTCCCCCCCCCCCCCTCCAGCCCCATTTTCTTCTCCCCTTTCTCGCGAAAACAGTGCCTAGGGGTTCGATGCCCCCTTTTTTTTTCTTCCTCTCTCCAGACAACCAGCAGCTAAGGGGTTCAATTCCCTTTAGCCCCCTTTTTTTTCTTATTTTCAGCCTTCTCAACATGTGAGGTCTTGGGTTCAATTCCCATTGACCTCACTTATTTATTTCCGTTTTTTAAAAACCCAGAACTTAACCTTACGGGAGAGTATGAAATCTGGAAACTTTTAATTTTTTTCTTATCATTCTTCACTCATTTTAATCCCCTCTTTTATGAGTTTACTTAGATAAAAGGGTGTTATTAAACCCAAAATTTTTCATTAAAATGAACACCACATTACACACACAAAATACACCAAAAACACATGAATATTCGACCCCAAAACAGTGGCTAAAGCCACTGCCCACAATGCACACACAACACCAATTTTTTTGGTACACTTCGAATAACGTTTTCGTAATTTTCCTCACATAAAATATTTTCACACTTAATATAATACATCAATCATGCCTAAGTCTAGCAGCACAAAATACCCATCCTATGAATTTGTTTGGGAGCTAAGGACAAGGACATACAAAGGCGAACAAATTTAGTTTTCAAGAACTTAAGAAACGTTCGAAGGAAAGTACGCTTGGAGAAAGCATTCAAGGAGAGAAACCCATACCTTTTGATGTTGTTCTAGTGTGAAGCTATTGCCCGGAATCTCCTCCAAACTACACCCAATTCACTTCAACGTACACCCCACTTGTCGAACCTCTCTTAGCCTTGACGTTTTGATTACTTTGTCTTTTACTTAAAAAATCTTGTGAGTTCTTCAAGTGTGAAAAACTCTTGAGATGTTTTTCTAGTTTTTGTTGTGTTTGGCAGAATAAGGTGAGAGAGAGAGATTGACAACGTGAGAGAGAGTTGAGAAATGTGAGGGAGAGAGAGTTATTAGGATTAGGAGACTAAATTCAAGACTTAGTCAAAGTAGGTTTTAATTAACTTATAAAAATCTGATTTATTTTAATTAATACGTGAAAGGACCATTATGCCCTTAAAATTTTAGATTTTCAAATAATAATTAGATCACCTTAAGTATTTATCTATTCAATTTTTTTAGGATTGTTACATTATCCCCTCCCCTTTAGGAACATTCATCCCCGAATGACACTACCATTACATATAGTAATGCCAACTAGATCATAACTTAGTCGCTATGCATAGTCAACCAATAGCAACAAACTTGAAGAAATAAGGAAACATAGGCTTAAGAGTGGGAAGTCTAACCTCAATAGCTGAAAAGAGGAGGATAGAGGGGATCTCATGTCGGCCTCAGCCTCTAACATAGCACCCTCAACATGATGATTTCCCCACAATACCCTCACTGTGGCAATATCCTTGTTCCTCAGCCACTTGACCTGTCTTTCTAAAATCTCAACCAGTACCTCCTCATAAGACAATTCTTCACCAACCCCCAAACCTTCAACAGGTAGGATTGATGTTGGATCACCTAGGCACTTCTTCAACATAGAGACATGAAAGATTGGATGAATAGATGCTAGCTCCGCAGGCAATGCTAACTCATAGGCAACCTCACCCACACGTTGTAAGATCTCATATGGCCCCACATACCTCGGACTAAGCTTCCCTCTTTTACCAAATATCATCACCCTTTTCATAGGTGATATCTTCAAGTAAACCTGGTCACCAACATTAAATTCTAAGAACCACTTTCTATTATCGGCATATGATTTCTGTCTGCTGTAAGTAGTACCCAACTTGTCTCTAATCACTCTAGCTTTATCCAAGGCCTCATGAATGATCTCTGGACCCAAAATGGATTACTCTCTAACCTCGAACAACCCAACTGGAGATCTACATCTCCTACCATACAATGCCTGAAATGGTGTCGTCCTAATGGTGAAGTGATAGTTATTATTATACGAGAAATCTATCAAAGGAGATGGTCATCCCAGTTAACTTTGAAGTCAAACACACATGCTCTCATCATGCCTCCAATGTCTAAATGGTGCACTCTTCTTGCCCATTTGCTAAGGATGAAAGGCAGTACTAAGTTTCACCTGCATGCCCAAGCTTTTCTGGAAAGATCTCCACAAATGTGAAGTAAACTGAACTCCTCTATCTTAAACGATAGACAAAGGAATCCCATGCTATCTCACAATATCATCAATGTAGAGTATTGCATAATCCTTGGCTGTGTAAGTAGACTTCACAGAGAAAAAATGGGTACTTTTAATCAATATGTCCACAATAACCCATATAGAGTCATGTTGTCTCCTAGTCCTTGGAAGACCAACCACGAAGTCCATATTAATCGCCTCCCACTTCCAAGTCGAAACCTCAATAATTTGAGTCAGACCACCAGGCTTAAAATGCTCTGCCTTAACCTACTTACGATTAGCACAGTTAGCCACATATTCTGAAATGTACTTCTTCATGGCATCCCACCTATAAATCTGCATAAGATCATGATACATTTAGGTGGAACCTAGATGTATGGAATATGTGAAATCATGGGCCTCTGCCACAATCCTTGTCCGTAAATCATCCACATCTGGTACACACAACTTGTCCTTGTATCTAAGTATGTCATCATCTCCCAAAGTGAAAGACTCAATCATTTTTAATAACACTGAGTCCTTCAGCTCCATCAACATAGGATCAAGATGCTGGCCCTTTTTTACTTCAACTATCAGGTATGATTCAGAATTAGGGTGAACTGAAACACCCCCACTAGTAGAATCAACAAACAGCATACCCAGTTTGGTCAGTCTGTGTACCTTTTTTGCTAACTCCTTCTTATCGTCCTCAATGTGGATTGTACTCTGAATGCTCATCCTACTCAAAGCATCAGCCACAACATTAGCCTTACCTGGATGGTAGTGCACATTCATGTCATAATCCTTCAATAGCTCTAACCAGCTGTGTTGACGTAGATTCAACTCCCTTTGTGTGAACACATACTGGAGACTTTTATGATCTGTGAACGCATTCACATGCACTCCATACAGATAATGCCTCCACAGCTTCAATGCAAACACCAAAGCTGTCAACTCCAAGTCATGAGTGGGATAATTCTTTTCATGAACCTTGAGCTGTCTGGAAGCATAGGCTATCACCTCACTAGCCTGCATAAGAACAGATTCCTGACCAACCCTACATGAATAACAATAAACCGTGTAATTCTCACCACACTTAGATAGATTAAGCACCGGGGCTGAAGTGAGTCTATCCTTGAGCTCCTACAAACTCTTCTCACAAGTCTCCGTCCATTCGAACTTGGCTTTCTTCTTCGTCAAAGTTGTAAGTGGGGCAGCGATGGAAGAAAATCCCTCCACAAACCTGTGGTAGTAACCAGCCAATCCTAGAAATCTAGGTATATCGGTGGGAGTAAGAGGCTTTTGCCGGTTCTTAATAGCTTCAGTCTTCCTGGGGTCCACCTCTACACCTTGATCAAACACAACATGACCCAGGAAGGTCACTGATCTCAGCCAGAATTCACACTTGCTGAATTTAACATACAACTGATGTTGTCTAAATACATGCAAGGTTAGTCTCAATTGATGTTCATACTCTTCCTTGATCTTAGAGTAGATGAGAATGTCATCAATGAATACTATGACAAAAGAGTCAAGGTATTCATGGAAAACTCTGTTCATGAGATCCATAAATGATGCAGGTGCATTCGTGAGATCAAATGACATGAGTAGAAACTAATAGTGACCATAGAGGGTAAGGAAGGCTATTTTTGGGATATCTCCATCCCTAACCCTAAGTTGATGGTATGCTGAATGAAGATCAATCTTAGAGAAGAAACTAGACCCTTGAAGTTGATCGAACAAATCATCTATTCTGGGGAGGGGATACTTATTCTTTAAAGTGACTTTGTTGAGCTGCCAATAATCGATACACATTCGAAGGGTCCCATCTTTCTTCTTTACAAACAACACTAGAGAGCCCCAAAGGGATATGCTCGGCTGAATGAAACCCTTATCAGTGAGATCTTTTTACTGCAACTTCAACTCTTTGAATTCTACTGGAGTTATTCGATAAGGAGGAATTGAGATTGGTTTAGTGTTGGGTTCTAAGTCGATACAAAAGTCAATCTCTCGAAAGGGAGGGAATTCAGGCAAATCTTCAGGAAATGCATCTAAGAACTCATTCACTACGGGCACTGATTCTATGGAAGGAATGTCATGATATAAATCATTAACACTTACAAGATGACATAATAACCCCTTGGAAATCATTTTATTATCTGTAAGATTTGAAATCAAGGGATTAGGACGACTCGAATTGTACCCATCCCAGACTAACTCTTCTTCATCAGGGAAACAAAATCTCACCACTCTACTACGACAGTCCAAGAGAGCATAACAACTGTAAAGCAAGTCCATGCCAAGAATAATATCAATCATGCATGGGTAACTCAATCAAGTTTGCACACATAGTCTTACCACTTACAACTATTGGGCAATCCTTGTATACCCTATCAGTTCTTACATTATCTCCTAAAGGCGTATTAACCACTATAGGATCACGCAGAACTTCAGGTAGTATTTAAAAAGTAAGGGCAAGCAGAAGAGTCGGAAAGGAAAGCATAGACCCTTGATGAAGTAGAGCATATATAGAAGTTGAGAATACTTGCAGCAAACCTGTGACCACATCAGCGGACTTCTTCTGCTCCTCCCTTCCCTTCAGAACATAGAATATGTTCCTCTTGAAAGGCTCGGCTGCTGCTGCACTCTGAGGGTTAGGCCTAGGTTGAAAATTTCGTTTAAGGCTATGGATGTGATTCTGGCCTTAGATAAATTTGTAAAGCCTTCCCTTTGTATTAATTATAAGATTAATAAAGGTTGGGACGAATTCCTGTATATTCTGTTTGCTGTTTAACTTTGTTGCTTAAGTAATTCTATACTTAGTCAAATCTGTGTGAGTAAGATAGGCTGAGTGTTGCAATCGTTTGCAGGACTGCGTAGGATGACGTTTGGTAAAAATAAATCGACCCTCTCTCAATATATATAATAGTGAAAGGTGATAGTGCTTAGGTGTCAGCGCCACAATTAATCTCACATTTATGCTTTTAAAAGTCAACTAATAATTAATTATATATACAGCAATCCGTAAAGAAATTTCAATTTCGTAAAAAAAAAATCATGTTACTGCTAAATATACATGTGTCATCTTCTTAGGTATACACTATTTTTTATATTTAAAATAATAATTAATTAAAAAATAAATATTATCATTTGTTAGGATTTGGATATATGTACATGTCAACTACTTAAAGTTTAAAGTATCTGACATAAATTTATTCAAGTAACTTCTGTATTCGACATAAATATTAATTTACTATCGTTCAGTAGCCTAATATATAATCTGTTATTCTATAATAAAAAAAAATCAAATACATTTTTAACAATTAATTTTATATATATATATATGTATATAAAAGTTAACTTTGACTATAGATATATCCACAACCCTATAGAAGACATTAATATTACAATTTACTACTATGATTTGCGTAATAAATAATTATGTGTCATCTGCTCAAGTACCAAATAGCAATATGTTTCCATCTGAATTAAATTGTGATTCTGTAATAAAAATAAATCAAAATCAATTTTAATTAAGAGCAGTTTTTTTAATAAAGAGGTTCCATATCTCCCCACTTTCTTATCCACAATTCTTAAACTTGCCTCAAAAAGCACCGTTGAGAAAAAGATCCTTGGCCCTATTAAGCTGCTTCCTAACTCACTTGCAATATACCTATATAAAGATATCATATGTGTCAAATGTTTTTGTCGAGTTTCAAAAAAATATGGCTTTACAATGTAACACAATATCTGAAATTACCAAAAACAAAATGAAATGGAATTTAAAAGTTGGCGTTGTTCATTTTCGGACAACGCCTAACAAATACAAGCCAGATATTCCGATGGTGCTGATTTTGCAAAATGAAAAGGTACGATTTAAATCAGATTTTAAATTTAATTTTATCCTCAAATTTTATTATATATTGATGATAATGATTAATGGTTTTACAAAATTTTATTTGCCTATAGGATGATCGAATACATGCATTTATTGAAAATTACACAATAAAGTATTTTAGAGACAAGGCTCATGCTTAAAGTCTAGATTAAGGATTATAATATTAACAAGAATGATAATGTCTATAATGTAGTTAAGTTCATTGATGATGAAGCATTACTAAAGGAATATTGTCATCCTTCTATTATAAACAGTTTGACTGTTAAGTGTCAAAGCATTAAAATTAATTTAACTCTAATTTTCATAAAAATCAAATAAGTATAATTTTTGAAACAGGATGCATCCCTTGATTGTGAACAGATCATTGATGAAGATAAACTAATTGAGGTATATAATTTTATTCAACCTATATTTCGTATTTTAACTTTTCAGATTATAAAACATAGAATGTTATCTTAAATTATGGGTTTAACTATGCAACACACATAAATTAAATTTTTCTATATGCATTTAAATTGTTTACACAATAGCATTTCAGATTATGGTTCCTTACAAACAAAAGATTTTGTAAAAGATGTGATTGATTTTACTGGAAAGTAATATCCAAATAATGGCAAAAACGTTGGAGTTCGGTCAACAAATGCAAATGATGAGAGAATAAATGTCAAATTATCACGTAACAAGTTACAGAATGTTACTAAGAATGAGAAGAAGACATAAGTTTGTCAGAATGATAGGTTTTAATTATTCAAGATAGCTTATTTTAGAATATTAAACTATCTACTTCAGTTTTAAGAATGTATTGAATTTTTTAAGTACTACTGATTGTTGTTATTTTACTTTCTATATATGCTTATCATGTCTTTTCACTTTTTAAGATGTATCATTCTTTGTGTGATATATTAAGTTAATTTCTCAAGTTTCAAATAGCAAAATCTATCAAATAACTTCAAATAAGAATGTGTTGAATACAGATAATATTATGACTGATGCAAGAAATAGTAATTACATACTAACCTTAACCTTAAGTATTCCATATAAAGCAGTTATCCTCCCAAAACATATACTTGTAGGAAATATTTCTTCAAATAAACAGTGTCTAAGTAATCTACAAAGCATAAAAGACAATTAATTAAATAATGAAATTTTTAAAGTAATTGTTCTCACATAAAAGTTAAAGGTAAAAGAAGTTGATGAACCACCTGCTTCACCAGCCACAACTTACGATAGATAAAAGCAAAAATCTGAGGAACTGCAAAGCATACCTGAAACTTCAGCAGAAACTGAAGAAAATATAGCATCAAGGAAATTGAGCCTCTTACTGTTTGAAGAAGTTAAGAAACAAGATGATACACCTGCATTGGATGTCACTAGCATATATATTGCAGAACTAACCAAGGAACCCCTGACTCAGATTATTCCTGATCAAGTTGTCGCTATTACCAAAAGTTAACCAGAGGTCCAAGCAGAGGCTGAAAAATATTTATACTTTAAGCAAAGAATCTTAAATAGACCGTGTGGAGTAAAAACATGACCAGCAGCCAACATTAGTTGACATCGAGGAACCATCAATTAAGGCTGTTCAGGACAAGAAGGAGCAAGTTGATCTAGCGGCAGAATTTCCAAAAGCAGAACACAAGGAAGAAGCTTCAAAACCTGTTTACATTGTAAAGGAAAAGCTAATGGAAGCTACTGAAAATATAAGACCTGAAGATATTGAGGCCGTTAGTGAAAATGATAAAGTGAATTAAGTCGATAAGGTAGAAAAGGACCCAAAAGGAGAACCTATTGTTCCAGAGAACTCAAATCAAGTTACCTCAACTACTTTTGTCACGACCCAAAACCGGGCCGCGACTGGCACCTACACTTACCCTCCTATGTGAGCGAACCAACCAATCTAAACCTTAACATTTCAATGTAATATCAACATAAAGTAATGCGGAAGACTTAAACTCATTAATAAAAACCAATAACTATTATTATCCCCAAAATCTGGAAGTCATCATCACAAGAACATCTATCTCAAATTACTAAATCTAAGAGTATCTAAGAAACTAAACATAAATAGAAAGCTAGTCCATGCCGGAACTTCAAGGCATCAAAACATGAAGAAGAAGATTCAGTCCAAGCTAGAAGCTTTAGCTCACCCTGAAATCCGGTATAATTGAAGACTGGCTAGAATTACTGTTGAGTCAAAGATGACAGCACGTTTGCTGCACTCCACAAATAAACAAGAAGAAAACATAAAAGTAGGGGTCAGTACAAATCACGGGTACTGAGTAGATATCATCGGCCAACTCAAAATAGAAATCAATATATACCAAGTAATATCATAAAATCAACTATGATACTCAACATGTAGCAACAGCAAGTACTATATCATTAACAATTACCGTCAAGTTCACACATGAGGACTCAAGCCTCAATACCATACTCATTTGGGAATTATATTCATTAGATTGAGTATATTAACATCTTTCAAGATTCATTATCTTTATTTCTCTTGTGTCGGTACGTGACACTCCACTCCCTCATATTCATTAATCCTCTTGTGTCGGTACGTGACACTCCGATCCCCTACTACTATGTGTCGGAACGTGACACTCCGATCCCCTAAATCTACGTGTCGGTTCGTGACACCCGATCCCCTAAATCTACATGTCGGTTCGTGACACTCGATCCCCTAAATCTACGTGTCGGTTCGTGACACCCGATTCCCTAAATCTACGTGTTGGTTCGTGACACCCGATCCCCTAAATCTACGTGTCGGTTCGTGACACCCGCTCCCCTAAATCTACGTGTCGGTTCGTGACACCCGATCCCCTAATCTCCTTCTATCAATTCATCAAGCCTTCTTTCTTTTACCAAGGCACCATCAATCTCATTATTTTAGTTCATCACGCCTTCTTTTATACCAAGGCATCATCATTAACAAGAGATTAGGGGTTTACAAGATTAGGGATTCAATAACTTCATCATGCTTATATAATAACAATTATATAATTACATTCATGCAAGCATACAATTAAGCACATAGCAGGGTTTACAATATTATCAATACATATCATTCGCTATTAAGAGTTTACTACGAATATCGTAAGAGAAAAACCATAACCTACCTCCACCGAAGATTCGTGATCAAGCAAGCAATTTCCCAAGCTTTGTGTTTTTCCTCTCGTTCTATCCTCTCTCTTTCATTTCTCTTTCCTTCTCTTTGTTCTTTCTATTTTCTTTATTTCAACCCTCTTTCTTTTACCTTAATTAGTATATAATTAAGAATAAAATATGGCAATAATAACCCACTAATTAACTTAAGGTTACCTCTTTTAACCCCCAAGTAATTGGACTTATTAACCTTAGCCCGCTAACTTTATAATTAAAGTAGGAATAGTCCAAAACGTGTAAAGAAATCCATCCCAGACTGGGATTACGCAACCTGCGACGGCCCGTCGTGCCTTCGATGGTCCGTCCTGCAGGTCGTCGCAAGGTTCAGAGACTCAATTTCCACCAAAGAGTCTGTGACGGTCTGTCCTGCCATTTTGTTACGAAGTTCAGAGAGTCGATTTTCAGTACCCAATTTCAGATTTTCTAAGTGTTTTGAAACGAGACCCTGCGATGGTCTGTCGTGCCCATGACGGTCCGTCGTGGGGTCCGTCGTCTCAGCCAATTTTCCAGAAATAAAATCTGCTGCTCAAAACGACTAAACAGTCGTTACAATAGATACCAATTTACCCATCGTTCGTCCTCGAACGATCAAGAAGAAGGAAAAAAGGGCGAAAAGGAGTACCTGAATCTGTAAACAGGTGTGGGTATCTTTCTCGCATATCGGCCTCCTTCTCCCAAGTGGCTTCTTTAACCGGCCGATTCTTCCATTGCACCTTGATGGATGCAATCTCCCTTGACCTCAACTTGCGAACTTCTCTCTCTAAAATAGCAACAGGCTCCTCCTCATAAGACAAATTTTCGTCAAGCAAAACTGAATCCCAACGGATAATGTAGTTCCCATCCCCATGGTATCTTTACAACATATACACATGAAATACCGGATGTACTGCGGACAGACCTGGAGGCAAGGCTAATTCGTAAGCCACCTCCCCTACTCGCTTAAGCACTTCAAAGGAACCAATATACCTTTGGCTTAGTTTACCTCTTTTACTAAACCGCATCACCCCTTTCATTGGCGAAACTTTCAACAAGACTTGTTCACCCTCCATGAACTCTAAGTCTCTAACCTTTCGATCTGCATATTCTTTTTGCCTACTTTACGCCGCTAGAAGCTTTTCTTGAATAGATTTCACTTTCTCTAATGAATCCCTCAAAAGGTCAGTACCCCAAGGTCTAACTTCAAATGCATCAAACCACCCAATGGGAGACCTACATTTTCTCCCATACAGTGCCTCAAATGGAGACATATCAATGCTTGAGTGATAGCTATTGTTGTAGGAGAACTCTGCTAAGGGTAAGAAGCTATCCCAATGGCCACCAAATTCTATCACACATGCACGAAGCATATCCTCCAACACTTGAATCGTTCGCTCAGACTGACCATCGGTCTGAGGATGGAACGCAGTACTAAGGTCCAACCTAGTACCCAATTCGGCATGCACTGTTTTCCAAAACATAGAAGTAAACTGCGTACCTCTATCTGATATAATGGAGAGTGGAACCCCATGCAATCGCACCACTTCCGAGATGTAAAGTTTGGCTAACTTCTCTGCATTGTAAGTCACCTTGACCGGAATGAAGTGAGCAGACTTTGTTAACCTATCAACAATTACCCAAATGGAATCAAACTTTCCCAATGTCTTTGGAAGACCAACCACGAAATCCATTGCAATCCTTTCCCACTTCCATTCAGGAATGGGCATTCTCTGAAGTGTTCCTCCGGGCCTTTGGTGTTCATACTTTACTTCTTGACAGTTTGGACATTTGGCAATAAAATCCACAATATCACGCTTCATTCTACTCCACCAAAAGTGTTGCTTTAGGTCACGGTACATCTTGGTTGCACCCGGATGTATCAAATACCTTGAACTATGAGCCTCTTTCAGAATAGTGTTGATCAAATCATCGACGCGGGGTACATATACCCTTCCCTTGATCCTCAAAACACCTTCCTCATCGATTTGTGCTTCCTTAGCCTCTCCTTGCAATACCTTATCTTGGATTCTGTGCAGTTTCTCATCATCAAACTGTCTTCCCTTAATCTTGTCAAGAAAGGAAGATCTTGCCTCCACACAAGCCAACAATCCTCCCTTTTCATTTACTTCTAATCTCATCAAGTCGTTAGCTAGAGTCTGAACCTCTCTAGCCAATGGACGCCTGGAGACTTGCAAGTGAGCTAGGCTCCCCATGCTCCCTGCCTTTCTACTTAAGGCGTCTGCCACAACATTAGCCTTTCCCGGATGATACAAGATAGTGATATCGTAGTCCTTTAGTAGCTCCATCCATCTCCTCTGTCTCAAGTTCAAATCTTTCTGAGTAAAGACATACTGAAGGCTACGATGATCCGTGTAGACCTCACACTTAACCCCATATAAATAGTGTCTCCATTGCTTTAATGCAAAAACTACCGCAGCCAATTCCAAATCATGAGTTGGATAGTTACGTTCATGCACTTTCAATTGCCTCGAAGCATAAGCAATCACATTCTTCTCTTGCATTAGTATTGCACCCAAACCAGAATAGGATGCATCACAATAAACAATGAAGTTCTTACCCTCTACGGGCAAGGTGAGAATGGGTGCGGTAGTCAACAAAGTCTTGAGCTTCTGAAAGCTTTCTTCACACTCGTCCGACCATACAAATGGAAAATTTTGCTTAGTCAAGTTCGTCAATTGGGAAGCAATAGAAGAGAATCCCTTGACAAATCGGCGGTAGTAGCTAGCTAACCCAACAAAGCTCCTTATTTTTGACACATTAGTAGGTCTTACCCAATTCTTCACTGTCTCAATCTTAGAAGGATCCACCATCACTCCATCCTTAGAAACCACGTGCCCCAAGAAGGACACTGCATCTAGCCAAAACTCACACTTAGAGAACTTGGCATAAAGCTTTTTCTCCCTCAACATTTCCAATACAATTCTCAAATGCTCCTCATGTTCCTTCTTACTTTTAGAGTATATCAGTATATTATCAATAAATACGATCACAAAGAGATCCAAATATGGCTTAAAAATCCTTTTCATCAAACTCATGAACGCAGCAGGGGCATTCGTAAGACCAAAAGACATCACTACAAATTCGTAATGCCCATACCTTGTTCGAAAAGCAGTCTTTGGCACATTCGTTGCCCGTATTTTCAATTGATGATAACCGGATCTCAAGTCAATCTTAGAGAAGACACAAGCACCTTGTAACTGATCGAACAAGTCATCAATGCGAGGAAGAGGATACTTGTTCTTTATGGTTACCTTGTTCAACTGCCGGTAGTCTATGCACATCCGAAAACTCCCTTCCTTCTTCTTCACAAACAAAACCGGAGCACCCCAAGGAGATGCACTTGGTCTAATGAAGTCTTTGCTCAACAACTCTTGAAGTTGGACTTTTAACTGTCTTAACTCCGCGGGAGCCATTCTATAAGAGGGTATAGAAATGGGGCGAGTACCCGGTTCAAGATCAATACAGAAGTCAATATCCCTATCTGGTGGCATACCAGGAAGATCTGCAGGGAACACATCCAGAAACTCACGGACCACCGAAACCGACTCAATTGAAGGTACTTGGGTAGTGTCATCCTTGAGATGTGCCAAGAAAGCTAAACACCCTTTACTAACCATTTTCTTAGCACGAAGAAAGGAGATGATACGCACCGGATTGGAAGTGTAGTCACCCTCCCACACTAATGGATCTGTCCCAGGCTTGGCTAACGTCACCGTTTTAGCATTACAATCCAAGATCGCAAAATGCGGAGAAAGCCAAGTCATACCCAGAATTACATCAAAATCAACCATTTCTAAGATAACCAAATCTACATAAGTGTTTCTCCCCACAAAGTTCACCAAACAAGACCTATATACCTTTTCAACTACCACAGACTCACCCACCAGAGTAGAAACACGAATAGGCATATCAAGTAATTCACAATGTAAATTTAGACCATTAGCAAATGAGGAAGATACATAAGAAAATATGGATCCAGGATCAAACAATACAGAAGCCATGCAATCACAAACCAGAAGATTACCTGTGATGACAGCATCAGATGTCTCCGCCTCTGATCTCCCAGGGAAAGAATAACAATGGGCCCTTTCGTTTGTTTGTCCGTTGCCCCTACCATGTTGTGATGTAGTGGCTCCAGTTTGCCCATCACCTCGGCCGTTTTGGTGACCACCATTACCTCGACCACCACGTCCTCCAGAATAACGGCCTCTACCATGACCACCTCTACCTCTAGCTATTGGGGGTCTATAACTCTGTTTGGGACAATTCCTCCTAATATGTCCAGTCTCCCCACATCCACAACACTCTCTAGAGTCAAGCATAGGTCTCTCAGAGAAGTTTTGACCGGTCTGAGGTGGACCCCCAACTACAGTCTGTAGTGAAGACTGAATAGGTCGAACTGAGTAACCTCCGGAACCCTGTCTTCTAGAGTAAGAACCGTTGAACTCACCTCCCTTTCGAAACCTCCTTGATGTCGATGCCATGGTGAATTCATCTGGCTTCACTCCTTCCACCTCTACCACGAAATCTACCACTTCTTGGAAGGATTTTGCCGTAGCCGCTACCTGTAAGGCTGAAATCCGCAACTCTGACCTCAACCCCTTCACAAAATGACGAATCCGCTCTTGTGGACTGAAACAAAGTTGGGTGGCATATCTGGATAGTGCACGAAACTTAGCCTCATATGCATTGAACGACATCCTACCTTGCTCTAGGCTCAAGAACTCATCCCTTTTCCTATCCCTCAAAGTCCGGGGGATATACTTCTCCATAAACAAGCTACAGAACGAGGCCCAAGTCATAGGTGGTGCCTCTGTTGGTTGACACTCAACATGTGACCGCCACCACATTTTAGCGTTCCCTTGAAACTGATAACTCACGAACTCAACACCAAACATGACAGTCAACTAGAAAATCGTAAGCATCCTCAGATTCAGCACCTTTGAAGACTGGAGGTTTCAATTTCAAGAACTTACTGAAAAGTTCATGCTGATCATTTGTCATTATAGGCCCAGTAGTCAGACGTGGAAACGTGCCTATGTCCAATGAGGCATCCATACGAGGAGCCATAGTGACTGCATGTTGTACCTCTGAAACCGGAGGTGTTGGTGCAGAAAACACTGGAGGTGCCTGACCCTGATCAGACAACCCACTAAGATAAGCGAGAACCTGATTGATCATCTCTGGGGTAGGTTAGGGTGGCAATTCCTCATTTTGCACTTGTTCATTCTCCCCTTCCTCACCCTCTCTTACTACTTCCTGAGTCGGTGGAGGAGTCACCGCCCTAGCATCAGGTGGGCTAGGTGCTTGTCCTCTTCCTCTAGAGGACGCCCTCCCACGACCTCTACCACGGCCTCTTGCCGTTACTCTTCCTCGAGCCACAGCCCCAGTGGCTGGCTCAGACGCTTCTTGTCTTGCCGATGTTGATGTTGGCGCAGTCGTTGCTCTAGTTCTAACCATCTGCGAAATAGAGTAAAGATGGTCAGATACCAATTTGTATCACCTAGATACCAATTGGATCCAAGTAATAGCACGAAAGAAAGAATGACAGAATGGAATTTTCCTAAAGTCTTATAGCTTCTCAAAGAAAAGTAAAGGCGTCTCCCTACCGTTCCTTAAGACTCTACTAGACTCGTTCCTGTGTGATGAGACCAACGAACCTAATGCTCTGATACCAAGTTTGTCACGACCCAAAACCGGGCCGCGACTGGCACCCACACTTACCCTCCTATGTGAGCGAACCAACCAATCTAAACCTTAACATTTCAATGTAATATCAACATAAAGTAATGCGGAAGACTTAAACTCATTAATAAAAACCAATAACTATTATTATCCCCAAAATCTGGAAGTCATCATCACAAGAACATCTATCTCAAATTACTAAATCTAAGAGTATCTAAGAAACTAAACATAAATAGAAAGTTAGTCCATGTCGGAACTTCAAGGCATCAAGACATGAAGAAGAAGATCCAGTCCAAGCTAGAAGCTTTAGCTCACCCTGAAATCCGGTATAATTGAAGACTGGCTAGAATTACTGTTGAGTCGAAGATGACGGCACGTTTGCTGCACTTCATAAATAAACAAGAAGAAAACATAAAAGTAGGGGTCAGTACAAAACACGGGTACTGAGTAGATATCATCGGCCAACTCAAAATAGAAACCAATATATACCAAGTAATATCATAAAATCAACTATGATACTCAACATGTAGCAACAGTAAGTACTATATCATTAACAATTACCGTCAAGTTCATACATGAGGACTCAGGCCTAAATACCATACTCATTTGGGAGTTATGTTCATTAGATTGAGTATATTAACATCTTTCAACATTCATTATCTTTATTTCTCTTGTGTCGGTACGTGACACTCCGCTCCCTCATATTCATTAATCCTCTTGTGCCGGTACGTGACACTCCGATCCCCTACTACTATGTGTCGGAACGTGACACTCCGATCCCCTAAATCTACGTGTCTGTTCGTGACACCCGATCCCCTAAATATACGTGTCGGTTCGTGACACCCGATCCCCTAAATCTACGTGTCGGTTCGTGACACCCGATTCCCTAAATCTACATGTCGGTTTGTGACACCCGATCCCCTAATCTCCTTCTATTAATTCATCAAGCCTTCTTTCTTTTACCAAGGCACCATCAATCTCATTATTTTAGTTCATCACGCCTTCTTTTATACCAAGGCATCATCATTAACAAGAGATTAGGGTTTTGCAAGATTTGGGATTCAATAACTTCATCATGCTTATATAAGAACAATTATATAATTACATTCATGCAAGCATACAATTAAGCACATAGCAGGGTTTACAATATTATCAATACATATCATTCGCTATTAAGAGTTTACTACGAATATCGTAAGAGAAAAACCATAACCTACCTCCACCGAAGATTCGTGATCAAGCAAGCAATTTCCCAAGCTTTGTGTTTTCCCTCTCGTTCGATCCTCTCTCTATCGTTTCTCTTTCCTTCTCTTTGTTCTTTCTATTTTCTTTATTCCAACCCTCTTTCTTTTACCCTAATTAGTATATAATTAAGAATAAAAGATGGCAATAATAACCCACTAATTAACTTAAGGTTACCTCTTTTAACCCCCAAGTAATTGGACTTATTAACCTTAGCCCTTTTACTTTATAATTAAAGTAGGAATAGTCCAAAACGTCCCTTAAAACGTATAAAGAAATCCGACCCAGACTGGGATTACGCAACCTGCGACGGCCCGTAGTGCCTGCGACGGTCCGTCCTGCAGGTCGTCGCAAGGTTCAGAGACTCAATTTCCACCAAAGAGTCTGTGACGGTCCGTCACACATGTGACGGTCCGTCCTGTCATTTCGTTACGAAGTTCAGAGAGTCGATTTTCAGTACCCAATTTCAGATTTTCTAAGTGTTTTGAAACGAGACCCTGCGACGGTCCGTCGTGCCCATGACGGTCCGTCGTGGGGTCCGTCGTCTCAGCCAGTTTTCCAGAAATAAAATCTGCTGCTCAAAACGACTAAACAGGTCGTTACAACTTTAGAAACACTAATACAGAAAATGGATGAGGAAAGTCCTACAGAAATTGCTTTAGACAATGTTGTCATGGAGGGCTTTGTTCTAGAGTCTCTTTTAACTTTAGATTTAATGTTGATATCCTGTACCAAGTATTTAAAGGAGTTCATAAATGCTTACAGATATTCAAAAGAAACAGCACATTAAAAATTGACTTCAATAAGTTAAAACAAGTAAACACACAATTATATTTATTATGTTAATTTTAGTAAACTAAATTATAATTATCAAGCATATGAATTATAGATCATTAAGCTCTTCATCTGAATCATGAATCATAATATAGGTAGAAGCACATTGAACGTACAGAAAATATCAATATAAATCAGAATAAATTATAGATACTAATGTAAAAAGAAAGAAACAAATTGAGTGGAAAATAAAAGCTTAACTAAATATTTGTAAATGTTAAACATCTTATCGAATTTTTAATACTTCCTTCGTCTCATTTTATGTGGCAATATTTGACCGGACACGAAGTTTAAGAAATAAATAAACACTTTGAAATATTTATCAAAGTGCCCTTCAAAATTAGATTCACTTTTCTCTCTGTTCATAAATGTATTTAAGTACTATTTTAAAATATAAGTGGGATCAACAAGCATAAAAAATAAATTATACATTTAAATACTTAACATAAAAAGAAATATGACATTTATTTTGGGACTGATCAAAAAAGAAATGATGTCACATAAAAAGGGACGAAGGACGTAATAAATAATTAGGTTTCCTGCTTCCGCAAGAAGCAATAATTAATCGCAATCTACAATAACATGTTAAGCATAAAAAATATTATAGAGATCTAACCAAACATTGCAAAGAACGTAAAAACTAATACGACCACAGAATAAACTTTCAATCACCTAGCAAAATAACAAAATCTGCTTCAATATAAGCTTATTTCAATTATGTTATAGCATGCATGTACTAAAATGACAAGAAGATGATTCTTGCTAATACTCTTCAAGCAAATTTCTTATTAAGCAAAGGTTAATTCAAGAAAATATAGAAAAAAATGAACACACCATTCAACAAAAACATACGATTGTTGCTTTAACGACTGAAGATCTATATACAATTTTAATACAAATCTTATTTCCAGTGTGATACCTTTCTTAGGCTTCGTTCTAATTTGGATCTTCGAATGTTGAAATGATTTTTTTTGCCAATGTTATGGTGATGAGATTAAAATTAGAGATTTCGTTATTACAAGATACTTAACAAGGCAACATCTGAAAAAATTAACAATAACAATGAACCCAATTGAGAAAGGGTAACAAAAGAATATAAAGAAAACAAATTAAAATTACTCTAAGTGAGATGAAAATAAAACAGGATCTTAGAGATGACGGTGATAGCTCTGACCGGCAACGATCTACAGTGGAAGCTCACTGTCTAAATTTCAAAAATAAACTTTAATTTGTGCATATTTGGTCTCCTTCCACAATCTACATCTAATATTTTTAATTTTTCATTCTGCTTTTTATTATTTTCTAAGACCTGATGTTTTTCCTCCAACTTTTTGCTTACATTTCTTTTTATTCAATAAATTGACCCATGGCCATTTAAAGTAAAGCAAAAAGGAAGAAAGAAAGATGGAATTATTGAAATGTGTGCATATAAGTCTTACTATACGATCAAGGCACAGTCGTACTCTTTTATATTACTTCCTTAGTTTTATACCTCTTTATCAAATTTTGAATTGTCATTGTTAATCATTTAAAATTTATAAAATATAAATTTATAAAATAATTCGGATTATATTGAATTCCTAAATATATTAATTTAAATAAATATTGTCGATTGATATAATTGACTTATATATTTAAGTCCAATAAATACGAATATAATTAAATTCTAAATTAATTGATTTGGGTTACATTGGATGAACTCAATTTGTCAAACTCAATTTCATTTCATTCTAGAGCCCATCTTGGCGTCACGTGAGCAAATGATTTTGCATGCCAAGTCAAATAAGAAAACCAATAGAATCATGACATGTGTCAAAGATGACAAGGCCGCTCCATAAAGCCCATATGTCATGTCACTAAAATCTGATTGGCTGAACGGAATCCTATTACAATCGCAACTCCTCTATTCTAAAACTATAAATAGGGGTCCTCATAATTCAGAAAAGAGACAGAAAATTCTAAACAAGAAGCTAGAGAAACAATGTGGTACAAACGCCATTTAATTCTCTACAAAGATACAAGTTTAAGAATTCAAGCATTCAAGTTCAAGAACGATCAAGATCAACACCACCGAATTCAAGAACAAGATTGAAGCCCTTGAATTCAAATAAAAGTCAAGATCAAGATAAAGTTCAAGTTCTAGTTCATCATAGATTCAAGAACAAGCTTTAAATCCCTTGAATATACATTTGAAAAGGCGAATTCAGAGGAATTATAGAGATTGTAACACTCGCATTTGAAATAATAAAATTGATTGTTGCTATAATTTTCCTTTCTTGTTTATTATTTTTCTCGACACGAGTTTTATTGTCTACAAATTCTGGCACGTCCAGTGGGATTTTCTCTACCTCTCATCTCAACTTTTCAAACATCAAAGAATATCGATATGACTTCCATGAACAATAACTCTTGATCAACCAACTCTAAGGTCACTAGCTCCAAATTCTCTACTGAAGGTGAAGACAT
This sequence comes from Solanum lycopersicum, assembly GCF_036512215.1. Classification (NCBI taxonomy): domain Eukaryota; kingdom Viridiplantae; phylum Streptophyta; class Magnoliopsida; order Solanales; family Solanaceae; genus Solanum; species Solanum lycopersicum. The sequence goes on from NC_090803.1 coordinate 39,096,976, forward strand.
CCTAGGTGTTACCTTTGGATGTTTTGGAGTTGTTACGAGAAGCAAAGCTGCTACACTAGGACAACAAACGCTTCAAGTGTCGTCTGCATCAACTCCTGTTTTTTGGTCTTCTACTCCAAAAGGAGCAAGTTTCTCCACAAATGCTCTAGAAGGAGGAAGTAGTGTTGCTGAAAAGATCAAAAAGACATTGGCTATACTTGAGCAATCTGGTTCCAAGAACTCTACCACAAGGGAGAACTGTGATTCAACTTATGAATCATCTCCACATATATCGCGTAACGTGAGTCCACTGAAAATATTAACTTACGCGGCAATCCATGTTACTCTCTCGCATCTTTGATGATCATGCAAACGATGGTGACTGTTGCTTCCTCTCTTGAGGAACAACTCGCAAATCTGACGAAGTTGGTTGAAGGATTGACGAAGCATGTACAACACCAAGAATCTCGAATTGACAAGTTGATGGACAAAATAGAAGGACTTTTAGATGGAGATGCGAGCCATGCATCTAGAAAGGGCATTGAAGTTCAAAAAATCGAAGATCCTGCTAAGAAAGCCCCGTTTATTAAAGAGATGCTAGTTTTCTCTGAAGGAATGATCCCGCTCGATCGCTTGAAGAAGTTTATTGAATGCACTATCAAATATAAGTATGAAATCTCCACCAAGTCTTCTCATATGTATGCTAAGATATACACTGCTAGGATTAATAACTTTAAAATGTCTGTTGGTTATCAATCTCCCATATTTCAACAATTTAAGGGAAAAGGAAATCCTAAACAACATGTTGCGCACTTCGTGGAGACATGTAATAATGCTGGAACGTATAGAGACTATCTTGTTAAACAGTTTGTGCGGCTCTCTAAAAGGAAATGTCTTTAATTGGTACACGAATCGCGAACCTAACTCTATTGATCGTTGGGAGCAACCAGAACATTAGTTTCTCAATCACTTCTATAGCACAAGGCGCACGGTGAGCATGGTAGAACTCACGAATTCTCGCCAAAGGAAGGATGAACCGTTCATAGATTTCATAAATCGATGGAGGAATACGAGCCTAAATTGCAAGGACAGGCTTAGTAAAGCTTCTGCAATCGAAATGTTTATTAAAAGGAATGCACTGGGAGCTTCTTTACATCTTGCAAGAAATAAAACCAAAATCTTTCGAGGATTTAGCTACTAGCGCTCATGATTTGGAGTTGAGAATGTTATCTGCCAGAAAAGATATGACTATTGTCCATGATCCTCCCAAAGGAAGGGACAAGAAGGAACCCAAGAGATGGAGCAAGCCACTGCCCAGAAATGATAACAAAGAATCCATGAGTGTAAATGGGTCACCCGCAAAGTTCACCACAAACGAGGGCGTAAAACAAAATATGAGAACGACTTTCCAAGCTCGTTCAAATCAAAAGTCGACGCTAAGGGAGATGCAAGGAAAAAATTATTCCTTCTTGGATTCTTACGTTTCTGAAATTTTTGATGAATTGCTTGAGTTAAATCTCATTGACTTGCCAGAGATGAAGCGACCCGATGAAGCTGGAAAAACTGATGACCCAAATTATTGCAAGTATCACAGACTTGTGAGTCATCCTCTTGAAAAATGATTTGTCTTTAAGGATAGAGTGATGCAATTAGCTAACGAAAATAAAATTATCCTTATGATAAGAAGTCTAGTTCTAACATGATCTCTATCATCTTTGGGTCACTAGATCCGGTCCAAATATATATCTCTGAAAAGCATGAAGAAGAGTCAGATGACCAGGGCGTTGACATAGATGGTGATTAGGGTTAGATTTTTGTAACTAGGTGAAGACACAACAAGTCAAGCTTACAAAAAGAATTATCCGAGCAACCGGTTAGAGGAAAAATGGTGAAGAAATCAGAGAAGTAAAAATCAATCAAGCGCCCCAAAAGGGGAAAGGTTGAAGTGCATCATAAAACCAAAAACCTCAACGAATTATGACTCTAGAGGAATTCTTGACAAGCTCGTTCAACACAAAGTCTACTCAAGGCAATGTCGAGCCATCATGTTTCAATGCGGATAAAGAACAAACAATAAAGGTTCCATCTACTGTAAAAGAAGGAACAACGAGTGAATCCTCAACAAAAGGATCTCCTAGGGAAGAAGAAAAAGAAACAAGGGAAATCTCAGAAATGATGTCTCTTTCATCTTTTGAAAAATCTATTGAAATTTCTTCCCAAGAAGCACATGTCTGTGATACTAAAATTACATTTACAGATACCGATCTTCTATTTGGTGAAACACTACGTGATCGTCCTTTGTATATGGTGGCTCATGTGCTAGAGAAGAAGATAAATAGAATCTTAGGGTGTATTTGGTATGAAGGAAAAAAATTTTCATGGAAAATGTTTTCCTAGAAAATGTTTTCTTGGAAAACAAGTAGATTTTGGACTTATTTTCTCATGTTTGGATTGTGAGTAGAAAATATTTTCTGAAAATAATTTTTAGTGTTTGATTTATGAATGAAAATGTTTTTGATGAACATCTTTTATTTTTAATAGAGTAAAAAATAATTTATGATATTAAAAATATTTTTTAAAAACAATTTTTTTTTGGGGGGGGGGAGTTTGGGGGGTTGGGGGCAGTGAGAGGGAGTTGGAGTGAAAAAATAAAAATTGGTAGTTCATAGTATTTTTAAAAAGCAAAATTATTTTTTTGGGGGGTTGGAGGTGGGGTGGGGGACATGTAGGGGTGTGTAGGGGGGAGATAGGAGTTTTAAAAAAAAACTTTGAAGTTGAAAATATTTTCAAAAAGCAAAATTAATTTTTTGTGGAGGGGGTGGGGTTGGGGGAGGGAGGGTTAGGATCGGTTAAAAAAATAATATTTTGAAATTGAAAATATTTTTTTAAAAATTGTGTTTTTCCCAAAAAAAATATAATTTGAAATTGGAGGAGAGCTTTGGAACATGTTTTGCTTAATTTTTGAAGGGAAGTTATTTTCCTTAATTTTGAGGAAAATGAGTTGATTTGGAAAATATTTTCCAAAACTTTTGCCCCAACCAAAAATGAGAAAATTAGAAAACATTTTCCAGAAAATATTTTCCTTTATACCAAACACACTATTAATAGATGAAGGATCTAGAGTCAACAATTTGCCTATCCACACATTGAAGGAACTTGGCCTCACGACTTGGGAACTTAGTGAAAGTCGTATGTTGATACAAGGATTTAATCAAGGAGGGCAGATGTCCATAGGCTCTATTAAATTAGAGGTCCACATGGAAGATTTGCGATCAAGTGCATGGATGCATTTGATTGACGCAAAGACATCATACAATATATTACTTGGAAGGCATTGGGTACATGAGAGTAGAATTATCTCATCTTCTTACTATCTATGTTTGAAATATCTAGAAGGTGGAATTGAAAGAAAGATAGTTGCAGATGATAATCCTTTCACCGAAGTGGAGACATACTTTGCAGATGCGAAATTTTATTTGAAAAGTTATGTTGTTAAAGGGGTCAAATCCAATGACGTCAAATCAATAAAGATTGATAAGATTATAAGCAAAAGAATTGATGCGGATATCTAAAAGGTGAAAATTGACATTAAAGACTCTTGTCCCATTCTTAATGAAGGGAAGATCATGTCTTAAAAGAAGAAGCTGACTTTTAGGCTTTGTTATGTTCCAAAACAGAAGAAAGAACAAGATCAACCCATCTATCCTTAAAGAAAATGCATTGAGAGGGCTGACTCTTCCTATCATATAGATTGATGCAATAAACTTGTCTTCAAAGTTGCCAGAAAAGTCAGTCGCTCAAGATCAAGTGCTAGATATGGCTCTCCCTACAAAACGCACAAACGAAGGTTTTGATCCCAATGCCTACAAGTTATTTGTGAAGGCAGGATAAAACCCTAGTGAGCCATCAGCGCTAGGGAAACTCCCATCAAAAGATACAACTAGGAAAGCGCGTGAAGGCCTACATTATAGACAACCGCCACCAATTCTCATTTCCATAAAAAAGGCCTGTAATAATCATATAACTTTTGAAGATGACGTCACTGCTCCCAATAAAAGGCCTTCCGTCTTTGATTGACTTGGTGAAGCGATAACAAAAATTTCGCTGTTTGATAGGTTAGGTCCTCTGAAGAAGATTAGCAAGAACCTGAGAAGTTATTTAAAAGTTACAACGCCTACTTCACATTTGATTCGAAAGGATTTCAGAAGTTTGATTCCTTCAAGGATGAGGCGATGAGTGGAACTTGAGGTTTCTTGTAAAGAGGAAATCAAGGCAAAGGTTTATATTGTGCTTTACACAAAAGAGCGCGAGAAAATTGAAGAAAGTGTAGGTTCCTCATCTCATGTTACAATTCAAAATGAGTACGCTTCTTCGCCTCAAAAGAAGATTGAGGAAGAGGTAGAAGATATTATCTCGTGTTGTTAAATATCGGTCAATGACAATGATCCTGTAGAAGACGAAGATGCTAAATATGTGATATACCGTGGTTTCACGGTATTATTAATACTTTTTCCTTAAGTTTAGTGTGTCCAAAAGCCTTTTGTGCTAATTTTTATATAAGTTTCTTTTTATTTTACAGGAAATATGATCGAAGCTGAATTCAGAGATTTTGAGCGAAGAAATGTAGAAGAGACCACCTACAGAGCTTATGACGATCCGTCGTGCTTGTGACGGTCCGTAGGTGGCAGCGTAGTAATGCTGCTGAAGGAAGATGGGGAAGTCTGACCAAGTGCGAGGTTACGAAGCATGTGACGGTCCGTCGTGGCTATGACGGTCCGTCCTGCTGGTTCGTCATGAAGTTCAAAGAAGTGATCCCAGTACCTAGATTCCAAGAGTTGAAGTGTTTTGGAACGAAGACCCTCGATGGAACGTTGTGCCTATGACGGCCCGTCATACTTGCCGTCGAGGGTGGTGAAGAGAGCAGCAGAAGAAATTGCACAAGTATGGGACGACGGAGTCCATGACGGTCCGTCGTGACCACGACGATCCGTCGCGTGGTCCGTCGACCCAGCCTCATTTTGGCAGATTTCCAGCAAACAGAGTCCTTGTTTAATTAGGTTTTTATTAATTTATAAATAGTTCGAAAGACCTCGTTATTGAGGTTAGACTCTTAGATTGTAAAATTCCTTATTGGTAAATATTATATTGTGAGATTCTTGATAATCATTAGACTTTTTGTGAGATTATTGATTACTTTGAGATTCTTGCAAGTGAATATTGGTGATTAATCAAGCAAACTTTTGGATTTTACTCTTTCTCATTGAAATAAGTACATGAAATCTTATTTAATATATTTGAATATTATGCTTATGTCCATGAGTAACTAAACTCCATAACTAGGGTTGTGGGAACCATAGGCAAATAATGAGATAAACCCTAACTAAAATAACAATTCTAGAATAGTGTCTTGCATGTATTAGTAATTCTTTCGCTTAGAAGTCTTTTTAACGGATGACCAACGTTAGAACTCGCCTTAATACTACTTGCCGGACCAAGGAGGTAGATAATAGGAAAAGAATTATTAACATAGATTTAGTGTATACTATCTAATAGGCTAGTATTAATTGGTACGAGGTAATAACTTAGTCAAATATCGAATTCGATGCTTAATATGAGGTAAGGATAAGGGTTAGGATAGCAACACACGTAGCTAGACCAAGGTGCGGAGTGAGATTTTCTAGATGTCGGACAAAGGATTTAGAAATACATAGCTTATCACTTTGCATGCAAGATACTAGGAAAGTATTGTTATAGTTAGAGTTATCAAGTTATGAACCTGTGGGGAACACGTAAACTCGAGTTACTTTGATTAATTGATTAAAATCCAACATTCAAAGTTGTTAAGTGTCTCTGTCAAGTTTTTAATTAATTTTACTCATTTAGAAATAGAAACCCCCCTTTATTGTTTTTACTTTCCAAGGAAGTCATTGACCAAACAATAGTAATAACAGGTTGATGTTAAGTCTAGACTATTTTCCTCATGGGAACGATCCCAACCTCACTAGTTGGGTTATTTACTTGACACGACCGCTTTACTTCTTATTTGAGAAGTCAGTTTGAGCTTATCAAATTTTGGCGCTGCTGCCGAGGATTCTAGCTTTTAGATTAACTTGAACTTATTACTATAGTTTAGTTCATATTTTCTTGATTTTATTTGTTCTATTGTTTTTGATTTCTTTTCAGAACTATCCTCCTTGTATGCAAAATACACGGAGAGGAAGAGACCCCTTGTTTCCCTACGATCACGAGTTAGAGCGTACACTGCGCAATATGAATTGAAACTTGGGAATAAATGATGAGGATCCGAACCAGAACATCCCAGCTCCGGTTGATGTTCATGGTCAGATGTTACCCGATGCTCCGGGTGAACATCAACAGAGGGGACAAAATCCTGTTCCACAGCCCCAAGCATACTACAGAGGGTATGATAACATAGCAGACTCGGATGGGCCACTTGTCTTGCCCCCTCTATCAATAGGCCACACCCTTGTGGTAGCTAGTAGCCTGATGAAAATGCTCACTGCCAGAGGTTTGTTTTCAGGGATACCTTCTTAGGATGACACAATTTTATTCACCAACTTATTGATAATAAAGTAATGGTGTCAGTAAGTCACTGTGCGGGAGTAATGTACAAAAATAGTCAATTTTGCTGCAATAGAAGAAGAAGATCAGAACTTTTATTGTAAACAAATCAATCTACTTATAGACAAGAAAGGATAGTGTGAAGAATTGTTTATCGAGAAGGTTACAACTATATGGTAAAGTTGCAACCTTTAGAGAAATTTACAACCTTTGGTAAAACTCATTACATCTCATATAGTCACAACTCTACATTAAAGTACCAAGTTTTCATAAAAGTCACAACTTTTCATAAAAGTCGCAACTCTTCATTAAAGTCACAATTTTTAATAAAAGTCGCAACTCTTTATCAAAGTCACAATTTTTCATGAAAGTCACATTTTTTCATGAAAGAGGAAGGCTAGTTTTGAAAATAAATTAATTTAAAAGAAAATTCTTGCCTGTGGTAGATCCACATAAGCGAGCCTAGGGTTCTCTTTTATATAAATATATATGATCGATTTAACTTAGAAAAGAAAAAAAGATAAAAAAAAAGGAATATGTGAAGTAAGTTGGATAACTAGAAAAGGGGTGGCACACACATCTTCAGTTCGGAGCTAAGTGAAGCTCAAACTCTTTTTCTTTATATGAAACTAGTAAAATAACCCCGCCTACCGTGGAAATTTAATATCATGAAATTTATAAAATAATACTTAAAACCTACCTATAACTAACACTAAAACATTATATTATCTTACATAGAAGATTATGTATTAACAAACATTAATAATGCTAAGCAAAATGATAATTATAACATATTAGCATTTATACTTCAATCAATCATCTTAAATATGATTTTATATTTTATCATTTTGCTTCCAAGAAATGTTACTATTTGTTATTTTTGAGAAATCAAATGATCATCAACCGGCGTCATTAAATTTTACAATAAATATGTAATCATTAATGAAGTGATAATAAATTTAAAAGGACTGATAAACATGAACAAATATTCTAATTATGACATGTAGAATGTTCAACCATACATTTTGTTTTACATATATCATTTTAAATTTTCCCATTTAAATGAATCATAAGTAATTATTAAAATGAAGAATTAACGGGAGAATGTACAATATAGGACAATAATTCAACTTATTATATATGCTTGAAAGGGAAAATATTGCAAAAAAAAGTTTATTATGGAGCTTTTATAAATCAACATAACAGAGCGATGAAATTTAATTTGAAACTGCAATTTTAGTAGTGAAAACTGTGGGAGTACTCAATTAGTTTGTGTTATTTAATGTGTACTAACAAATACTTATAACAATAACTTTAAAGAAACATAAACAATAAACTATAAAACAAACATACAATAAAATGTAATATAATGATAAGAGAAAGAAAGAAATTTATCTCATTGAATTCACAATGGCCCTTAAGGAAATTACTTCCCTGTAGTACCCGAGGTTTAAAGGAATAAATTTCCTCAAGATAGAACGATTCTACTCAGCAGTGTGTTGATACAAAAATAATAATTAATTGTGCAGAAAAGAAGTTTAGAATTTTCATTGTTTTAAAATGAGATGAAATCCCTCTATTTATAGAAAACAAAGGATAATGTGAACAAATAATTATTGTGTCTTATGGGGAAGGTCACAACTCTTTGAAAAAATTACAACCCTTTCGAAAGGGCACAACCTTTCATAAAAGTCGCAATTCTTCATATAAGTCGCAACTTTTGTAAAGTCACAACTCTTTATAAATGTAACACCCCGTATCCAAAACAAATAAAAAATAAGATTTTCAGTAATCTGCGGTACAATCAACGATCCTATCGACGGAATGTAGTCTGACCTACGCCCATACTGCACATCCGTCATTTGTGACTGAAACTCTCCCATGACGCAACCCCAAAAAGTTGACCAAGTGTCGTTCCATAGACCTACGGTCCGTAAGTCAGACTACGATCCATAGTCTGTGTCCGTCGATCAACACCCATTTATACCAGCCTTTGATAAGAGCCACAATTGACCAGCACAGACCGCCGTTTGACCTACGGTCCGTAGGTATGACCATAGGTTAAATTAGTAGATAATTGGGGGGAAATTATGTTGGATAAATTTTAATTGATTAGAAACCTTCGCACTAAATAAATTAGGTGTCAAATGACCTATGAAATGATAGATAATTGAATTATCTTTCCATAGACACCGAGTTTGCTATAATCAGACCTCTCAGTAAAATGTTATGTCCGTATTAGTAAAGGTCTGTCGAAGAGACATAACCTACCGACCCAAATGACGTACCGTCGATTGAACGACGACCCCTCAGTCTAGGTCATTGTTTGGTTTGACAATAATTAGCTCAGGGGTCTTTTGATCTTTTCCTACATCATTTAAACCCTAAGATACATCATTTTGATCCTTAATCAATAGATTTTAGTAAGATTAAACCTAGAAACATAACTAAAACTTACCTAATTCAAAATCATAAATCAAAACTTAGCAAAATTGGAATAGAGAAAGGAGAAAAAGGTCAAGAACCCTATTTCAAGAACGCAAAAAGGTTTCATCAGTTCAAGCCCCGAAATATAAATATTTCGATGAATTTCATCACCAAGTATGCGGGATTTCACTAGTGGGTTCCTTTCATCCATAAGATCCCTAGTTTCAGTCAGTTCTTGATTCTCTTATCATGATTGGACCTAGGATTTCTAGAATTATAGCAAACCGTCATAAATTAGTTAAATATATGTTCCAAATTAGATTGTAAAGTTATTATTCAGTTTATCACATGGATTTCAGAACCTTGGCTATGTATTTCTTTAGTTCTTGAGTTACACATGCTAGGTCAGGTATTTCAGTTACTTCAGATATACATGCCTCAATTATTAATGCATCATTATCAGATTAATTATTGCATTCTTAGTTTGCACATTCATTTTGCGCTATCCAGTATTTATAAATATTCAGTCATAACCAGTTAACTACATATATCATTGGAAGTAGCATAATATCGAGTTGGACTAGGATTCAACGTACCTACTTAGTCCCAGAACTACTAGCCAAGTAGGTTGTAAGTCCCCTCTGTCGGCATCAGTTTACTGATCACTCCAACATGTCTTCATACCTCGAGCATGGTATATTGGGTCCTCTCGATGGGTCGTATACATTGAACTCCACATTTAGCTCATGTGATTTTATTATAGGTTATTAGAAGCTCCCACAGTTAATTAAGACTTTTTTGCATTGACCATATTCACAAATCACTTAGTATCCAGTCTCAGCATGTTATAAATTTGGTCATTTCATCCAGTTAGCTTAGAATTTAGTATATATATCATTTTCCAATTATTATACTTCCTTTTGTGATTGTTCAGTTATGTTTTATTTCAACTTTATGCTCAGTACCTTTAAGTATTGACGCATGCATGCACTACATCTTCTCGTGATATACGTTCAAGTTCTCAGCATCCAAATCGCGCTTAAATTGATTTCTGATCTCCAGTTAGCTTATTCAGTGGTGCTTCCTTATTCATCGAGAACAATAATCATGAGTTTCATTTCAGTATTTAGTCCTTTTGTTTCAATTTTTTCTAGACATAGCTAGGGCCTGTCCCAGCATTTCTAGTCAGTTTACAGGCCATTTCCAGACATATGTAGTTTCAACTTAGTATTGAGTTAATAACTTCTTTGTATTAAACTGATCGCTATTTAATTTGTTTTAGTTATAGAATATGGGCATTCCCTATCTTATCATTTCAAATTATGATTTAGCTTCCACATTCAGTTTATTATATTTATTAAGCTGATGATCATGCCAACAGGGTTAGCTTGGGATCACTTGTGGTCCTAGGTCCCGTGTTCGCGTCTCTAGGTAGCTTGCGGCGTGCCGAACTTTGTATCAGAGCACTAGGTTTAAGTGTCATACGATGTCTGAAAAGACGTACTAAGTAGAGTCCTTTTCGTTGGTTTGAAGTGCACTACAATTAATCAGAGGGAGACTATTGTAGCAACCCTAAAAATGGATAAGATAGGAAATGCTTAGTGTGTCAAGAATGCATATGATTAGACTAGGGTCACACAGATTCATGCGCATAAAACCAGACCTCAGAACCCTTTCTACAGCCAAGAAAACCAACTTGTGGAGTTAGTTGAGCTTCGAAAGATTTGGTACAACCATGTATGGCTCTCGAATACAAAGATTTACTTTAAGGAGTCTTTACTAAACTTAAAAGGGAAAATCTTAGGCTTGGAGGGTCTAGGGGTAAAATGGTCTTTTTCTAGGATAAGGATAGTATCGTAATTACCCTAAATATACAATTAATTATATAACTAATAATGTGGAGGGGTAGTTTGGGGAGAGAGGGCCGAAATAGGGCTCTTGAAGTGAATTGCTTCACCTGGGTTCGAACCTAGGTGGAGACAATGAATTAAAGTGATTTTTCATTTAAGCTATTGAATTAATGTAATTAATTAATAATTATTAGTAATTATCTGATCTAAAATTAAATAAAAATCAATTTTTATTAAATAAACAAAACCTTATTGACTTAGTCCCAAAACTAAACTCTTAAGCCTCCTACAACTCCCACACTCTCACATTTATCTCTCCAAAATTATAAACAAATAACTAATCAAACGTGCTAGAAAAATAGAGGGTTTTTCGTCAAGTTGGTATCAGAGCACTAGGTTAAATTCTGAGGATAATAAGTTCACATCAACCTTATTGAGTAGTTTCTAAGTCATGTTAGTGAAGTGCACCACTATCCTGGATTAGAGAATGCATGATGCGTAGGAAAATTTTCCTTCTTCTAATCTTATCGTGCCTTCTCTAATGTAAGATTTCTCGGTGTTAAGAGCGTATCTAACATCAACTCTTGAAGTTCCCAAAAGATGAATACAAGGAGAAAAGTAGGAGGAGAGATTGGAGGAGCAACTGCTGGGGTAATTCAAGTTCCTTCCTAGGCTCCAGCTGCTAGAATAGAGATGCATGTTAACCCAGCTGGGTTGACAGATGGAGAAGTAAGGACAACGTTGGTACAGATTGCCCAAGATAGCACTTTACAAGCTCAGGCTATTGGTTTGATTGAAGTGGAGAAGTCTGAGTTTGCATCCTACTAGCTAAGGGATGTAGCTCAATCCTGGAAAAAAGTGTGGCAGGATATCAGGGACATAGAAGGAGGTCCTAATACTTGGGATCTTTTCAAGATGAATTTTCTAGAGCGGTTATTTCCGAGATAAATGAAGGAGACTAAGGTTGAAGAATTCATCAGCCTTAAGCAGGGCTTGATGTCAGTCAAGGATAACTTCCTGAAGTTCGTAAAACTTTACAACTCAGGAGATACCACCTTGCAGGAAGTGTGGAAAGCTACATGGAGGAGATTGTATGATGGCACTAACGCTTGTTACAGTTGTGGAAAACTAGGTCACATGGTGAAGGATTGTCCGATTAGGAGAAGTCAACAACAAAGGGAGGAGAGAGTTCAGTCTAATGGTCCAAGTGAAGAGTCTCCAAGGAGGAAACTGTTCTTTGCACTAAAGTGTGTGGATGCAGGGGAAGGTACCTTTGGTGAAGTCACGGGTGAGTATCCTTAATTAGTCCTTCAAGTATTGTACTTTGTGTATGCACTAGTATGAGGTAAGTATGTTTGAGACATCATGTTTGTTGCTGATTTGTATGATTTATATGTTTCCTTACGTTGTATGCTTTGATGAGACTAGTTTAGGAAAGAGTTCCTTAGTCTATTAATGTGAAACTACTAGTAGGTTTCAGGGATGTGCACCATCATGTTAATATGTGAATCAGATATTCACCAATGGGGAGTATTGGATTACCTATACATGTGTACGTTCTATATATGACTTACTTATTGTTAGTAAAGAATAGCTTCATTCGGGGATGAATGTTCCTGAGGGGGGAAACTGTAACAACCCTAAAAATGAATAAGATAAGAAATGCTTAACGTGTCAAGAATGACTATGATTAGACTAGGGTTCACACGGATCGATGCACGTAGAAGTAAACATCAGAACCCTTGATACAGCCACGAAAGCTAACTTGGGGAGTTATTTGATCTTGGAAAGGTTGGTTCCAACCATGTAGGGCCTTCAAATATAAAGATTTATTTGAAGGAGTCTTTACCGGACTTAAAAAGGGAAAATCTTAGGTTTGGAGGGTCTAGGGGTAAAATGATCATTTTCTAGGCTAAGGGTATTATCGTAATTACCTTAAATATACAATTAATTGTTTAATCAATAAGGTGGAGGGGTTTTTTTGGAGAGAGAGGGTCGAAATCGGGCTCTTGAAGTGAAGTCTTGCTCCACCGGATTCGAACCTAGGTGGAATCAATGAATTAAAGTGATTTTTTTATTTAAGCTATTGAATTAATGTAATTAATTAAAAATTATTATTAATTATCTGATTTAAAATAAAATAACAATCACATTTTTATTGAATAAACAAAACCTTATTGACTAATTCCTAAAACTAGACTCCTAAGTCTCCTACAACTCCGACTCTCTCACGTTTATCTCTCCACTCTCACGCTTAATCTCTCTTATTATTTCTCACGTTTTTTTCTCTGCCAAAATAATATACAAAATCATAAAGATAAAACAAGTTCTTCACCCTTGAAGAACTCACACGAAATCACAAGAAAACAAACGTTAATAGAACACTAGGCTAAGAGAGGTTTTCATTCGAGTCGAGTTAATATTGAGGAGGCTTAGACGTGTTCTTGGGTGAAGTTTTTTGGCATCAAGTTAATATTTTAGAATAAAAAATGTATGGGTTCTCTTCCCTCTAAGTCCCTTTCCTAAGAGACCCACTAAGGTTCAGAAGAATCTATTCCAAAAAACTAGAATTGTTCCCCGTTGCATGTCCCTGTTACTAGCTCCTATAGAATCATAGGTTAATTATGTTTACTGGTACAAAACTAGTGATGAAACGTGTTTTGTGATGATTATGTGTTTATATGTATTTTTGGAATTATGTGAATTATGTTGGTGTTTCCGAAAATGTAATTACGTGTGTATGCGTGTGTTGCCGTGGCTATTGTTCATGGTTTAGGACTTGAAATTGCATGATAGTTCTTATATTTCATGTACACATATTGAAATGTGATGTTCATATGAGTTGAAATGTGGCTGATTTGAGGGATATTCTCTTGTCTAAATGAATCCATGAAAACACACCTAAAATGTTCTAAATGCACTACGAAATTCTCCTAAGAACTAAGGTTTAACTTGATGAAAGGATGCTGAAAAATTAAAATAAAATTTGTAGCTTCTAGTGATGAATTTCTGTCAGCAAAGAGATTTCAAAATGTTGGAAAAAATGGATTAAAACAGGTGAGGTTATGGAGGATTGAACCCGTGACCTCACTATGTTAAAAATCATGAAAATAAAGAAATATGGTGAAGGGAATTCAAACCATGGTATTGGATGGAAAATTTAACTTAGAATAAAAAAATAAAAAATGAGAGGAGTGGGATTTGAACCCACCACCTCTCAATCAGATATAAGGAGGAGAATAAAAGAAAAATAAAGGGGGAGGCATGTGAGAATCGAACCCACGACCTCTTAGGCATATTAAGGAGGAGAATAAAAGAAAACTAAAGGGGGAGGAATGTGGGAATCGAACCCACGACCTTTTAGGAAGATAAAGGAGGTGAATAAAAGAAAAATAAATGGGGAGGCTTGTGGGAATCGAACCCACGACCTCTTAGGAAGATTTATGGAGGAGAATAAAAGAAAAATAAAGGGCGAGGCATGTGAAAATTGAATCCACGACCTCTTAGGTAGATTTAAAGAGGAGAATAAAAGAAAAATAAAGAGAGGTTGTGGGGGGTTTGATCCCACAACCTCATAGTCAACTCTAAATAGACAAGGAGAAATAAATAAAAAAATAAAAGGGGTTGTGGGGGTTTGATCCCACAACCCCTCGGCCAAGGAAGAGAATTTTCAAAGGATAGATTAAAAAAGGAAATGGTCATGTTGGGGATCGATCTAGGGTCCCACTGTCACTTGGACTGGAATTAAATAAAAAGAAAAATGTGAAGTTTTGTCCTAGAGATTTTAAACTGGGTTCAGTTGCCCAAATTCTGTATTGATACATAAGTGATACGCGAATTAAATATTCAAGAATAATTCTGCCTACTTAGATCGAAATCAAAATCTTGGAATACATACAAAATGCATAAGTTTTGTACTACATCATCTTAGGAACATATGAATCACTTAAACAAATGATGAATGAAGACTCATGGATTGTATGTATAGACCCATAAGTCTAGCGTACATTCAAAATAAGTGAACCTAAGATGTATGTAATGAAATGATGTAACCCTGGAAGGGTTACATAAGAGGGTAAAACACTCTAAATGACCAAGTGCATTGACACATAATGAAATGAACAAAGAAATGATGAAATGAACAATGAAATGATGAAACCTTATAAGAGTTAAGTAAGAGTGTGAAATACACTAAATGACCAAGTGCATTGGCATATGATGAAATGAACATTTACTTAAAATGGGGTGAGTAATTATGAAGAGAAAATGTGCTAATGTTAATGAATGTGGTGACAACATGATGTAAGGCTAATGTAAAATATGAGAGCAATCTCAAATGAGTCTAAGTAAATGTTGCCAAAACGTACTGACCTATGAGAGTGTAAAGTTAATGAAGAGACTAGTCTCTATGAACACTCTAATGAAAGTATTAAGATTAACACACTTGGTACTTATGATGAGATAGGAAATCATCTATTGAGCTATGATGTCCTCATACTAGAAGCCAACTTCCATGACGTATGAGTTGAATGTAATGGAACTTTATACTGAGCACCGATAGACTAGCTATGAGATATGATGCCTTCTTTCGGGAAGGGTGGAGGTTCACCTAACTCTCATGAGATGAGGCTGTCCGACATACATCCTGAGTTATTAATGTATCATTATCATAGTAATTGTTGCATTCTCAGTTTGCACATTTATTTTTGACTTATCATGTATTTATAGAAATTCAATCATAATAATTTAACTACATAAATCATTTAGAGTAGAGTAATACCGAGTTGGACTAGGGTTCAACGAACCCACATAGTCTCAAAACTACTAGCTAAGTAGGTTGTAATTCACGTCTGTGGGCATCATTTAAGTGATCACGCCAGCATGTCTTTATACCTCTGGCAGTGTATATTGGGTCCTCTTGCTCATCAGGTTTTATTATCGGTTATTATTAGATCCCATAATTCTGTCAGACTCTCTGGCATTGACCATATTTATAGATTAGTTAGTATCCAGTTTCAGCATGTTATAAATTATGGCATTGCATCCAATTAGCTCAAATTTAGTATATATATCATGTTCCTATTATTATCCTTGCTATTATTCTTGTTCAGTTATGTTTTATTTCATGTTTACTGTATCCTACATTCTTATTACCGTCATGTACCCACCCATGTGTGCGCTACATCTTCTCGTGACGTAGATTCAGGTTCTAAGCATCCAGATCACGCTTAGATCAATTTCTGATCACCTGTCTGTAGATTTAGTGGTGGTTTCTCATTCTCCGAGGACAATAATCATGAGTTTCTTTTTAGTATTTACTCTTTAGTTTGAGTTTTTACCAGACTTAGCTGGGGCCTATCCCACCATTTCTAGTCAGTTTAGAGACTATTTTCTGACATAGTTAGTTTCAACTTATTATTAAGCTAATAACTTCTTTGTATTAACCTCATCAGTATTTCATTTATATCAATTATAAAATATGGTTATTCCCCATCTTATCATTTCAAATTATGATTTAGCTTCCACATCTAGTTTATTATCTTCAGTATGCTCATGATCATGCCAGTAGGGTTGGCTTGGGATCACTTGTGGTCCTAGGTCCCGTGTCTGTGTCTCTAGGATAGCTTGAGGCGTGACCGCAATAGTAACATAACGAAAAATAAAGGATTTTGGAAATTAGTAAATTTAAAAAGAAATACTAGCTTGTGGGGGCATTACTGTAACGTCCCTAAAACGAACTAGGTGAAACTAGGACCAAGTATTTGTGTGATGAGGTTTTAAAGTCCTTAAATGGTTAAATATGGTGTTAGTAGGAAGTGTGTAAAGTTTGATTAAGTTTTGAAGTCAAACGTCAAGGGACGTTTGATGACTAGAGTCCAAGTGCTTATGTGAGTTCTTATGTGCCTTGGCATTTTTGGTGAGTTGTTTTAAGTCCAAATATATGTGGAGGAACATAAGACATAGATGACCATGTATAGGGGTTTAACATCCAGGTAATACTCAACCTATGACCCACAAGGGACCCTAGAAGAGAACCCCGACGTTAAGCAAAATCTGTCAAAACTATGCAATCTACGACCCCTTATCAACGAACTATAGTCCTATTAACGCCCCGTCGCTTGAGGTCATTGAACCACCCTTAGTGGTGGGATCTTAACCCCCATGAGACAACCTCTGAATCAATTGACGCCCCAGCAGGGCAGACCGTTGATCAAACGACGCCCCGTAGTTAGGGGTCCTTCAATGGTCCCTCTGAAAAATTGTCAAGGTCAAGACTAGGCTTGGGGTGTTTTCGTAAATTTACCCTAAAACTATTATGAATCATGGATTATAGTTTTAGGTTCTTTAGGGTAATTAAGTTAGTTTATACTCCTAGATCTAGGTTAGACTTCATTTTTGAAATATCAAAATCCCTCCCTCAAGAAAGATCTCTCTCAAACTCCATAAAAGCTAGAACTCAAGGAAGGGTTAGAAGTGATGTTTTTGGACGTTTTCATCATCAAAATTTCGTGGGTTATTTACATTGGGGTATGGTTGTTCATCCTTGAACCTTCTTTTATTCAAGGATCCATCCCAAAGAGATTTCAAAAAGGGTTTTAAACTCCAACTTCTTCTGTATTTGACTATAAACATGAGTCTTTGCATGAAAATATTTTAAGGATTGAAATATATTGTTTTTAGTGTTATTCGATGATTTTAACGTCAAAACCCTAATGAAACCATGTTGATGCATATTATCAACTTTTTTCTTATGAAGTGGGTTGTTGTATATGTGAAGACAATGTTAGAGTTGAGTTTCTTATGTTGTAATTTGGTTTAGCTACTGCCTATATATGCTTTATATTGTTTTATTCGTGATATATTGAGAAAAATTGGTGAAATAATATATGAAGTGTAAGTTGTTTTATCTTGTTTAGATTCCATTGAAATAATCTTGAGTGGTATGGTCCACCTTTGGTGGCGGTGTTACTTGAAGTATATGAATGTGTATATATATGTGTATTATGATTATGGCCTTGAAGTCATGATTTGTAAAGTAAAGTTATGATGATGATGTTCATGTTGGCATGGTTAGGAAGCTTGAATTGTATATTGTATAGAGATTACGTCCAAATGAAGTATGTGTCTATGTGAAGCATGCTAGTGTGTGAATTATGATGAGTGAAGGTATGAACATGTTTAGAGGTCAAGTTATTAATATGGTGATGATGTGAAAGGTGTGCTCACATGTATTCACACACACACTTTGAATGTATGAATGAATTTTATGAATGTAATATGAGGATTGTAGGGTAGACACTCTTCGTGAGTAGAGATGAAGTGTCTAGACCATCCTTAATATTCCTAGAAATGAAAAGGGGGATCTTGAGGTAAACACTCTTGTTGAGTTGAGATGAAGTGTTTAGTAGCAACCTTATTATTCCCAAGAGCTTCTAAGATAGGTTGGAGGTTTGATACCTTTCATTAGTTTAGATGTGGTGTCAAAAGTAACCTCTAGGGATATGTACCCTTCGTGAGTTTGAGATGTGGCTCTAAATAGCTATACCTTAACCTATAGTTAATGAATGTTTATGACTCTATGGGTGAGTTATGCTTAGCACCGAGAAGATTTGAAGAGGGGGGGGGAGGTACACTTTGTGAAATGAGATATTATATTTAATGTGCCTCTTGAGATGAATACTCCTTATTAGAAGAGAATGAGTTACTAGAAGAAACCTCCTTATCCCTTAAATATGCGCCCGTATAGGTGTAGCTATTTGATAATCCATGTAAAGCCTAAGAGAATGGCCCTACCTTAGGCGAGTGGGGATCCCTCATCCTGTAAGGTATAACATCGGGTAACCATGTCTAGCTCTCATGGTCTATGTCGATTAATGTTATCCCCCACAAAAGAATGTAAGTGAATTAAGCCTTCTTAAGGGTGTACTACTTAAGGTAGGTGGTGGTATGGGACGCTATCTATCCATTGTACAAGTAGGCATTTGGAGGAAATCTTGGTGTGTTGTTATATGAAGATGTGTTAATGGGTCACTATATTATGTTATTGAAGTAATGTGACTTTATGTCTAATGTTAAACAAAGCATGTTGATGTTATGTCTTGTATGGTGAAAGTTATGTCTCTGTTGAATGTGAGATGCCTATTCTAACGGAATTCCAAAGGGTCACTAGGGTGTAACTAGTAGTATGGGTTGCTACTTTCACATCGCACTAGGTGTAACTTGGGGGTTGTCTTAGAGGACGGTTCCTTATGTGAAGTTCCTAAGTATATGTATGTTTCCTCTAGTGTCTTTGATAATTACTACCTATTGAGTTGAGATGAAATTTGCTTGTCCTTGGTAGCCATAAGGATCACTTAGGTACGTATTGAAGAGGTTGTATGTGCGACCTCTTCATGTCTTACTTAGGTGAGTGTTAGGATGACTATGGATAGGAAGGTTTTTGTGTAAATGGTTTATTATAAATTGGATATATGAAGAGGTTTATGAGAGTGTTACTTTCATGTGATGCATGGTGACTTATATGATTCTTTATAATTTGATTCATGAAGGCTTTTACAAAATAGCATGGCTTGCTTTTTTGTAGTAAAATGTCCTCTTTTACATGTGTTTTTGCATAATGCCATACTTAGTACAATGTTTGTACTAACCCCATATTTCTCTATACTCTATAAGTATAGGTTGGTGGCAAGTGGAACTGTAGGAGGCTAAGTTTGGGAAGTCGACTCTCTCAATACTCGGTATGTCTTCATATATTCGAGGACATAGTCTATGTTTCTTTAGTTTCTTCTTTAAGAATTGTAAAGAATTATTATGTTTTTCTTTAGATCTAAAAGGACGTGTCCCTAAGATAGTTAAGTTGTGTCTTTAAGTTGGACTGTGACGATGAGACTTATCCTTAGTATTTTATAAACTTATTATTATTGTGTGAAAAGTTTTAATTTCTCACTACTCTTCACATATAATGTAATTAATGATAGCTAAGGGGCTTGTAAAAGACCCCTAAGGGTCAAGTACGTCTTGTGACGACTCAAGAGTGCTCCTTTATTCTAGGGTGTACTTGCGGATCGTTATAGTTATGTAGGTGGGCGTAGAGTTATCTTTTACATTAATATATTATCAGGATATGACATTTAAATCAATATAATAATGTTATTTAGGGGGAAAATAGGTGAAGTCGTTATGAGTTTGATAATTTTGTTTGGCCTGAAATAAGGCAAAAACAGTGATATATAGTATTCCATATGTTAGGTTCTTTATAGTAATTCCCAGACATTTTAGAGAATTCTAACTTTATGTAGTGCATATTATATAAGCATAATTTCCATTTGAATTGTAATATTTCAAACACTAAAAATAGTTTGAGCTTAGACTCAAGTTACTTTTAATACTCTATTTTATTTATTTTTCATTAATTTTTATTTTGTCGATGGGTAGGCCTTATCTATATTTCTCAAGCCCCATAAATCGGTAGGCTTATTTAGGTAAAACATAAAAGTTCTTTTGTTAAATGGACTCTAAAAAATATAGCTCAGCCCTATCAAATCACGATTTAGGCCAGGTCGGTCAATGGGCCTTGCCCATATTGACGACTCTAAAATAATGCTGACAAATTCTGAATTGGAATTAATGGGGCCAATGATTGGTGAATCATTAGGATGATTAATTACGATGTGTATTTTTTTTTAAAATAGGCCAATTTGAAAGCTAATTCTTAGTCTATGGATCCTGACGGCCTAATCAAAAATTTTTTTGAAAATTTTCTTAAGCTTATTACATTATGATACAAGTTTTGATATACTTAGAGATAATTAATTATTTGATATGTCATATTATTATATAAATAATATTAGATTTATAACATTTGGAGAAATTGAGACGTAACCCTAATTTGAAATTAGGAAATTCGAGGCTTGACATGTTAATTAGCATCAAGATTAGGAATTTCATTATAGATTTTGATGGGTTTTTGAGTCTAGGTTAGACATATAGTAATATAGGTGTTTCTAGGTTTGAAATTTTACTTTGATTGTTTATTTAAATAGATTGCATTAATGTGATGTTGACTACAACAACTTTGATTATTACCGACAAATAATTTCGTCACTAGAAACTCATATTTTGTCACAATAATACTTTTTTGACAAAAAATAATATGTCAATTCTTCGTTCCTAAAGCATGGTTCACTAAATGTTGACAGAGACAAATTAGTGTTTTGTCACTAAATAGAAATAGATTGAGTACGAAAATATTTTTTTTCCTAAATGCTTCGTATTTATGACAAATTTGTTAGTCATAAAAATTATTTAAAGTGTTAGGTAAAGATACATTTTTGTCAAAATAGATTGTTAAGGACGACTAAAATCATGATGTCACTAACTGTTTAGTTTAATCTGAGATGATACAATGTCTTTAATGTTTCATATATTTCATAGTCAAACAAATAAAATTTTATCAGAAAAAACTACTTTTTACATACGAGTATTTTCTTTGTCTCTAAATGGAAACGTTAATTATGACAAATTAGTTTTAAATAACTTTACAGTTGAAACATTAATGAGATCACTAAAAGTAATTCTTTTAGTGACTAAATAAAATTGTCCCAACAAAAAATCATCAATAAGTAGGCAATTTTTGGGATGAAGATTATTTTTGTCACCAAATGTATTACTTTTATGATTAAAATGTTATCATTTTAAAAAACTAATATATTTTTCACTAAAAATTGAGCTTTAGAAGATAAAATATTTTGTTACTAATGACATTTACACTTGAAGTACTATGCATATTTTGTATTAAGATAGATCTCCATAATTTTTTTTAAAAAAATAGGAAAATTAAATCATAAAATAATAAAAATATCTTAAGATTGATAGCCTTAAGTAGTTTTGTTTTAATAATGAGTATCATACACTATACAAATTAAAATTAACAACTTACAAAAAAAGCAAGAAATTAATAATAAAAAATTACAGTCACATATTAGTTATGAACATCTAAAATGATATTCATGATATAATATCTCAACATTATCTTAACGAAAAATATATTGAGTAAAATATATCCAACAAGAATTTTAAACTAAAATATCTAAATATCAACAAAACTCAAAGTAGAGGTTGCTTGTGAAAATACTCATTGCAAAAGTATTCTCTGGCAACTAGTCTTGATATCTATTTTCCACAACCCATCATAGAGAAGAAAAAATAATTTCACACTTTATGATATGATGATATACAATGACATATCCAAGTGTAATCCCACAAATATTGAATATTGGGTAGAATGTACAAAGACATCATCTCTATCCATGTAGGATAAAGAAGGTGTTCTCAATAAACCTTCGACTAAAATGTAATGTAATTAATGCAAAATAGAAAGAGAAAAACAAAGACAACAAGATTCATCGTATCTCTTTCTAAACACACAAGAATATGAAAACATCACTACTTAAGCTGCAGTTAGCCCTTACAAACACCAGCACAATCTATCACTAAATGATTCAGCTCACACACTAGAAACTACACTAGAAACTTAAAAAGAGAAAAAAACAATTATTAGAGTAAATATATTAATGTCAGGGACAATAGATGTTGATAATTCAACACTTAGAGGAGTATTAGCAACTTCATACAAGTAGGTGTTATTTGCAGTTTTGATGATTTGACAAACATAGGGACCTTGTAAAGGTACCAGGTTTCTTACTTGAGTGTTGAAGATGAAAACAAACATAGGGACCTTGTAAAGGTACCTGGCTCTCAATGTGACAAGCCGGTTGACTGCCAGCTAAAAAGGTACAGAAAGTAGGTATACTCTTCCCAACGACATCAAAAAGTGGGACTTCTCCAACCAATGGCAAAGAGTTTAAGAAAAGTGACTTGTCCATATAAAAGGCACTTCCCAAAACATCATTTGCAGTTTTTGCAACTTGACAAAGAATTTTTCAAGAACTCTTGCAAAAGCTATTACCAAGAAAACGGTATAATTATTCCAAGAACAGCAGAAATCTCTGGAGCATTTAGTATAGCTATTTAAGAATATATTCTCTTGTTCTTACATTGTATACTATTCCTGAAATTATAAAGGAATCAGTGGGTAGTGTTGAAATTCTAAGTTGTCTAAGCGAGATAGCTTAGTGGGTAGATTCGTTTCTACTTAGGCTTGTTAAGCAATAGAGACTATTGCTTGAACGTGAGATTAGAAACTCTTTCTCACATTTGTTGTAATCGTATTTTACTTTTGCTTTTGAAGATTAGTAAAAACGATTGAAAATCCTGTGAAACATGTTGTGGTTTTACTCCCTTAAGCAAGGAGGTTTTCACGTAAAATCATTGTGTTGGTTCAAATTGTATTTGACTTTCTGTTTATACTTATTAGTGTAGTAAGGGACTTGGTCCATTGTCTGTTAAGTGAAGGCACATATCATATCAAGTGATATCAGAGCATGCACTCTCTATCTGGTTAACCCCAAGAAAGTGATATATGTTCTAGAATGGCTGCTCCACTTAATCTAGAAGAAGGTCAGTCCTCAACAAGACCTCCTCGTTCCAATAGACATTTCTACAATTGGTGGAAAGTTAGAATGCATGAATTTCTCATGGCTGAAGACAGCGAGTTATGGGATATTGTACTTGATGGACCGTTTATTCCAATGATAGAAGAAAAGGATGGAGAGAAAACCAGTCTTATTCCAAAGCCTACAAAGAAATACGATGAAGCTGATAGAAAAAAGATAGAAAAGGGATACAAGGCAAAAACTCTTCTTGTCTGTGGGATAGGACCTGATGAGTTCAATCGTGTCTCAGCTTGTGAGTCTGCTAAAGAAATTTGGGATTATTTAAAGACAGCTCATGAAGGAACTGAACAAATCAAAGAATCAAATATTGACATGCTTACCTCACGGTATGAAAACTTCAAAATGAAGGAAGGAGAAACCATTCATAAGATGTTCACAAAATTGTCCTCCATTACTAATGAGCTGCGAAGTCTTCGTGAACCTATCTGCATGAGCAAACAAGTCAGAAAAGTGCTTCGAATTCTTCAAAAGTCCTAGGAAAGCAAGGTTGATGCCATCACTGAAGCTAAAGATTTGAAGGTGCTAACAATGGATGCTCTCATTGTAAATCTGAAGACTCATGAGATGAATCAAAATCATGATTCATCAAAGAAGGAAGTCAAAAAAGATAAGTCATTGATGATGACGTACAAAACAGATGAAGATTCCAGTGATGATGATATGGCATATCTCATCAACAGATTTCAAAAAATTGTTAGAAAGAACAAAGGTTTTAAAAGAGTAACAAATGGTCCGCGAAATGCTACTCAAAATGATACCTGCTACAAGTGTGGAAAAGCTGGACACTTTATCAGAGAGTGTCCTCCGCTCAAAAATGATAACAAGGAACATCAAAAACCAAGAAGTGACAAAGAGAAGAGAAGGGAACTGGTACTCGGTAAGAATGATCGAAAGGTTGTTGCTGACTATGTGGTCAAAAAGGCTCTTGCTGCATGGGGTGACTCTTCAAGTGATTAGAAGATCTTGATGAACCAAATGATATGTCTATGGTGGCTCTGCATGAAGAGGAAACCATTTTCAATGAAATGTTTGCTCTCATGGCTCATACAGAAAATGAAGAAGATGATGACATGGTCACTCTTCTTGATATGAAAAATGATCTAAATAATTATTCTCTTAAAAAATTGAGAACTTTGGCAAAAGTTATGATTGATTCTGTAATTGAGTTAACCTCTGAAAGAGACATCATGAATGCTGAACTTGACAGTTTAACTGAAAACAAAGCTAAACTGGAGGAGAGAATGTCAAAAATGGTGTCTGTAGAGTCTGATAACCCTAAACTTAAAAGTCAGTTGAATCAGAAAACTTAAGAAACTGAAAAGCTTAATGGAATGTCAAATGGTTTACAAGCTGAAATTGAAGAAAAATTGAAAAACTCTTAGAAAAATCTAGGATTGTCCTTGGAGAAGAGCAACAAATTAGAAAAGGATATTCTCAAACCTAAGGAAGAGCTTGAAAAATCTCTTAAGTGGACAAAATCCTCTAAGTTGTATTCAAATGCAACAAACCAGAGTAATTTCAATAAGAAAGGACTAGGAAGTTTGAAAATCACTCACTCCTCCCTTTAATCCTCACAGTAAGTATGTATTTGTGTCTGACAATCTACTTTGTCTTCAATGTGCTAAAAATGGGCACTTAAAGGGAGAGTGTGCTGGATGGAGAAATTCCCATGAAAGACTCTCTAATTATGCTGAAAGGCAAAACTTTTCAAAAGAGAGACCTGGTCCTCCAAAATCTGTTTCAACTGATAGATTTTCAAGAAAAAAATCTATCACTGCTCCGATGTCCTTTGTTAGAAAGTTTCAAAAACTGCCCTATTGGACTAAATACAATCTGATCACTCCTCTGTCTGCCTTCTGGGAACTAAAATTGAAATGGGTTCCCAAGATAAACAAGTGATTCTTCGTGCAGGTGAGTGGGAGGAGAGCAGTCAATGTTGGTATATGGACAGTGGATGCACTAAACATATGACTGGTGACATCAAAAATTTCCTCTCACTCAAGACACTTCAGAGAGGAGGTGTCTCTTTTGGTGATAGAAAGAAGGGGTACATTTTGGGAGTTGGTTAACTGGGAAGGTCTCTTGAAGATTCAATTGACAATGTCTATCATGTTGATGGGTTGAAGTACAGTCTTTTGAGCGTGTCTCAAATCTGTGACAAAGGAAATGAAGTAAAGTTTACTTCTGAGAAGCGCACTGTGGTGAGTCTAACTACAAAGAAAGTAATTCTCATTGCTTTCAGAAGTAAAAACATGTATGTGGCCAACTTAGAAACGTCTCATGGAGATGACCTGACATATCTTAGTGCTCAAAATGAGAATGTTGATCTTTGGCATCGTATTCTAAGGCATGTGAGCTAATCTTTATTGAACAAACTGATTTCTAAAGACCTGGTCCGAGGTCTGCTAAAGCTAAAGTTTGCTGAAAATAAAATATGTGAAGCTTGTGTCAAAGGAAAACAAATAAGATCATCCTTTAAGCACAAAAAGCAAGTAAACTCAACAAGAACACTAGAGCTGCTACACATGGACTTATGTGGACCTTTGAAGGTTCAAAGCAGAAATGGCAAGAAATACATTCTAGTGATAGTTGATGATTACTCGAGATATACATGGACAAGATTCTAGAAATCAAAGGCAGAAACACCAGAAGAATTGGTAGTGTTTTTCAAAATGATTCAAACTAAATTGAATCAAGTTATTTGTAGCATTCGATCTGATCATGGAACTGAGTTTGAGAACTCAAAACTGGATAAATTCTGCATGGAGAATGGTACGAGTCATAATTTTTCTGCTCCAAGAACTCCTCAACAAAATGGAGTGGTGGAAAGAAAAAACAGAACCTTGGTGAACGTTGCCAGAACTATGATTATTGAGTCAAATCTTCCTCAAAATATCTGGACTGAAGTTGTCAACACAGCATGTCACATGTTACCAACAGGTGTCTGTTAAGAGTTGTTTTGAATAAGACCCCCTATGAGCTGCTCAACAACAAAAAGCCTATGCTGAGCTATCTTAGAGCATTTGGACGCAGGTGTTTTGTGCTGAACAATGGAAATGATGATTTGGGAAAATTTGATCCTAGGAGTGATGAGGGAGTATTTGTTGGATATTCTTCATCGAGTAAGGCTTACAGAATATTCAACAAACAAACTCAATGCATTGAAGAAAGCATTCATGTTGTATTTGATGAAGATGGAAGCTTGAAAAATAATGGATCAAATGATAAAGATGATGTAATCAAACTTTTCAATTCATAGAAAATTGAAGGAAGTGAAGCTGATGCAGAACAACAATTGAAAAATGACTTTGATGATCAAAATTATAGTCTACTTGAAGAGGCTGATGAAGTGGAAAAGTGTGATGAGGTACCTAGTACTACTCTGAATTCCAGTCAGATTACATCAAACTCCCCAGAAAACGATGACACTCTTGATGAAGAAGAACATGCTGATCAGCTTAACCAGTCTGCGCCAAGATTAGGATGGAAGCATAGTTCATCACATCCTCTTGATAATATTATCTCTCCCTTGAACTCTGGAATTCATACTAGATCAAAAACAAGAAATCTAGTTGCATTTTCAGTATTCATATCATCTATTAAGCCCAAGAATGTGAAAGATGCAGATTAGATCAACTCTATGCAAGAAGAACATCATTAGTTTGAAAGAAGCAAGGTATGGTACCTTGTTGCTCGACCTGCAGGCAGAACAGTAATAGGAACTAGATGGGTGTTCAGAAACAAGCTAGATGAAAATGGAGTGATCACCAGAAACAAATCCAGGTTGGTGGTTCAAGGATATAATCAAGAAGAAGGAATAGATTATGATGAGACTTTCGCACCTGTTGCCAGGATGGAGGCTATTAGAATTTTAATAGCTTTTGCTGCATTCATGGGATTCAAGTTGTATCAAATGGATGTCAAAAGTGCATTTCTGAATGGAGATCTGAAAAAGGAAGTGTTTGTCAAACAACCTCCTGGTTTTGAAGATGCTAATCCACTAGATCATGTGTTCAAACTGAGTAAGGCTCTGTATGGTCTGAAGCAAGCTCCTAGAGCATGGTATGAGAGGTTGTCAAAGTGTCTACTAAAAAATGGTTTGAAAAGAGGAAAAATAGAAAATACACTGTTCTTATTAAAAAGAAAACAAGAATGGCTTATTATTCAAGTGTATTAGATGATATAATTTTTGGAGCCACCTCAGAAAATTTGTGTGAAGAATTCTCATCACTAATGGGAAAGCAATTTGAAATGAGCTTGATGGGCGAACTGACATTTTTCCTTGGTCTACAAATCAAGCAATAATCAAATGGGATTTCATTCTGTCAT
Organism: Solanum lycopersicum; assembly: GCF_036512215.1. Lineage (NCBI taxonomy): Eukaryota > Viridiplantae > Streptophyta > Magnoliopsida > Solanales > Solanaceae > Solanum > Solanum lycopersicum. Next base: position 39,124,718 of record NC_090803.1, read on the forward strand.
GGGGAACAAATTCCAAGCTTGTAGTAGAGGAATCTGATCCTCTTGTGAATCAAACTATGTACTGGGGAATCATTGGATCACTGCTATACTTGACTGCTAGCAGACCTGATATTATTTATAGTGTTGGAATGTGTGCTTGGTTTCAAGCATGTCCTCGTGATTCACACTTGAAGACTGCAAAACGTATTCTTAGATACTTGAAGAAAACAGGGGACCTGGTTCTATTCTATCCAGCAGGTGACACCTTTGATCTAGTTGGTTTTGCAGATGCTGATTTTGCTGGTTATCAAGTTGACAGGAAGAGTACTTCTGGAATGACTCATTTCCTTGGATAATCACTCATCTCTTGGGGAACCCAGAAACAAAATTTTGTGGCTCTTTCAACTGCTGAAGCTGAGTATGTAGCTGCTGCAGCCTACTGTTCACAGTTGTTGTTGATCACGCAACACTTGGAAGATTTTAGGATACACATCAAAGTTATTCCTCTTATGTGTGACAGTACTTTTTGAGAGACAATGTTGAGAAGGGAAATATTGTGCTTACATATTGTCCAAAGGAGGAGCAAATTGCAGACATCTTCACCAAGGCTCTCAGTAAAGATCAATTTGAGAGAAATCGGCTGAAGTTGGGCATGATGATCTCTAAGTGATGTTCCTAGCTTCCATCAGTTGAATTCCCTTGATGGCTAAAATTGTAGTGCAGGTATCCTTTGTGTGAATAATTAAATATCTGGATAAAGATCATTTTTGTATCTTTTGTAGGTATACATTCAGGAAGGACTGGACTAACAAAGAACATGACTAGAACAACTGGGGAATGAGGATAAATCTGTGCTATGGTACCTGGTGCCTGTCCAAGTTAGCATTTACATATTAATATTAAACTGAAAATTATGACCGTTGATAATGCCACGTGTCCGTCATCGATCATTCTGACTGTTAGTCCCATCACTTATCTCTCAAGCGACACGTCCAATCACGAACCTGTCACCTTTTCTCGTCTTTTAAAAACCCTCATTACTTCTTTTTGAAATTCTCATCCGTCCTTTAACATTCTTTTTGCTTCAAGAGGGAATTAAGCAAAAGTTAAAAGACAAACTTTGTTCCTTCTTATTCCTTTTTCTGCTCGAAAAGTCATTTTTTGTTCTCTTTCTAGTCAAAAAATTCTTCTCCCTCTTCTACCTCCAAAAAATGCTTACTGCTCTTAGTGAAATAGAGCCTATTGGTTTCTACTCTCCTTCTGCTGTGGAGTCCAGATCCAGTGCCCCTTCAAGTTCTCATAAAGATACACCTGACAATCCATTCTACTCTATAGATCTAAATAGCACAAGCTTGCCTACCGGACCTGGTCCTTGGCAAGAAATGCTGCCTGATAATCTGTTTGAAGGAGATCTGCCGAAGCATAAAGCGTCTGAGTCTAATATCTTGGCAGCAAGTGAAGAAATAGTTATTGAGAGTTTGGCTATGATGCAGTAAGAGGCAAGGGCTGAGCAAACTGAATCTTTGCAAAGGGAAGAGGTAAGAGATACTCAACCCATTTTTGATAAAACTCCTAACATTCGAAGGTATCCTTCTTCCACCTCTTCTAACTCTAAAAGTGAGGAGGAACCCCTAAAGTGGAAGGTTGAGTGAAGAGAGGGTGAAATGTCTAGGAAAGGAAAAGAGAAGTTTGTAGAAGAGGCCCCCAGGAGAAGACCTCTACTAGGTCTTTTGCTCAAAAATTGATGGCCGATGCCTTAAAGGCCAGTGCACGTTCTACTGCTGCAATTAGAAGTGCCAGAACCTTTAAGGTATCAAACTTCAAAATGCTTGAGTCTGATGTTGTTGAGTTGTCTGCTGAGGATGTTAAAAAGAAAAGGTTAGGAAACAAAAAGGCAATGGATTCGAAGAAGGTTGTAAAATCAAAGTCCAAAAAGAAAAGTTCTGCAGGAAAAAGGAAGAGATCACAGGGACCTGGTGCCCAAAACAGGAGTGATGAGAGTTTGAACATGTAGGAAGTTGTTGACAGTCTGAGAAAGCAAGCAGTCTTGGCTGGGAGAGTCTTTAATATGGGAATAATCAATCTTCCCGGCATGGACTCTCTTCATGATATGGTAGAAATTCAATCATGACTGCATTTGTTCAACAGAAAATCTCCTATCCTCTATGAAGAAGAAGTGCACGAATTTTATTATAACATTCAATTAAAAGAAGATATTAGTATCCTCACAAGGGTCAATGACATTGCTGTACATCTAGATGAGGGTCTGTTAAGCAAAATTCTCAGGGTACCTAGAGAGGGGACCGGGTCTGTTATAGGAAAGACTTGCTCTACCGAGTTTGTGTCCTTGGTTTCTAAGATACCACAACCAAGGTTGCTGGGATTTATAATAAGGTCATGAAGAGCGAGTACCAGTTGGTGTTCAAATTTGTCAGCAAATTTCTTCTTCCTCGCACTGAAAAGAGGACCTCAAAAACTTCTGTTGTCTTGAATCTGATGGAGATGTTGTGCAACTTTGAAGCCCTGAATCTCCCAGGTCCTATGCTTGAGCATATTTACAAAACCGTCATCGAGAGGAAAGGCGTTCATGGAATGGGATACGGAAACTTTCTCACAGAAGTATTCAAGCATTTTAAAATTCCTCTCAGTGTTGGCAAGGTTGGGACGGTAAAACAAACTGTTTCAGAGAGTACTCTGGTTGAGTGTGAGTGTATTGAAGGGAGAGGCAATCCCAAGACCAAGATGGCTCAACTCAATGAAGATCAGGATCAACTCAATCCTGAGGTTGAGGAGCTTACTGTGCGTTTGAATGGTAAAGAGGCCGAAAATGCCATACTCAAAGCAAAACTATTTACTGCACAGAATGAGCAATATGGTACTTCCGTGGTACATGCTCTGGAGAGAGAGAATGCAGAGTTGAAGGCTAAGATCACTGCCTTACAGGAGAAGGCAATTAAAGATAACGATGCTGCCAATGCACGACTCACTCTCATCATCCAGTCCTTGTCTCATCAACCTCCTTCCTAGCCTGTTGAAAAACCTCCCCTGTGTCTTTCTTTTTGTGGCTAATCTTTGTGTTTTTGGATTATCAGTTTAACTTTAATGCATTAAATGTTATTGTGGAATGCTGATTAACTTATTCCTCTGTTGTTCTTGTTATAATCTTTTGTGAATGCTTTTCTTTTCCTTCTTGATTGCTATCTAGCTTTGGTCTTATTCAGTATTACTGTTGCCAACATTGGTTTACTGCATATCTTTTTATGATGCCAAAAGGGGGAAGTAAAAGTGGTAAGTAGCTAAATGATTATATATGTGGGGGAATACAGTGAGGGGGAAACAAAGTGAGGGGGAATATAATGAGGGGGAGCAAAGTTGGAGTGGTGTTTGAGACTATTGTTTGTCATCATCAAAAAGGAGGAAAATGTTATTTGAAGTTTTGATGATTTGACAAACTTAGGGACCTTGTAAGGTACCAGGTTTCTTACTTGAGTGTTGAAGATGAAAAAAAACTCAGGGACCATGTAAAGGTACCTGGCTCTCAATGTGACGAGCCGGTAGACTACAAGTTGGAAAAGGTACAGAATGTAGGTGCACTCTTCCCAACGACGTCAGAAAGTGGGACTTCTCCAACCAATGGCAAAGAGTTCGAGGAAAGTGACTTGTCTATATAAAATGCACATTCCTAAACATCATTTGCAGTTTTTGCAACTTGACTAAGAGTTTTTCAAGAACTCTTGCAAAGGTTATTACCAAGAAAATGACAGAATTATTCCAAGAACAACAGAAATCTCTGGAGCATTTAGTGTAGATGTTCAAGAATATATTCTCTTGTTCTGACATTGTTAACTATTCCTGAAACTATAAAGGAATTAGTGGGTAGTGTTGAAATTCTAAGTTGTCTAAGTGAGATAGCTTAGTGGGTAGATTCATTTCTACTTAGGCTTGTTAAGCAATAGAGACTATTGCTTGAATAAGAGATTAAAAACTTCTTCTCACATTTGTTGTAATCGTGTTCTACTTTTTGCTTTTAAGATTAGTGAAAACGATTGAAAATCCTGTGAGACAAGTCGTGGTTTTACTCCCTTAAGCAAGGAGGTTTCCACATAAAATCATTGTGTTGGTTCAAATTGTATTTAATTTTCTGTTTATACTTATTAGTGTAGTAAGGGACTTTGTCCATTGTCTGTTAAGTGAAGGCACATATCCTATCAGTAGGAGAGACACTCTGGTTACAAAGACTCAACAACTGCAGAGAATAATAGACTTGATTTTAATCCCACGAGAAATCCAGACTAATTATTCTCAAAAAAATTTACAAAGATAACAAATTCTCAAGAAATAAGAATTGTTGAAAACTTACAATAGGGAAAACATGTAGATTTAATTCTTGTTACAAAAGTAACAATTTAAGAGGATATGTTGAATTAAGGAAGATACATCCAAGTGCATGACAAGTTGTGCTGACAAAAAAACTTTGCATTTGCTACACAGGAGAACTTCTCACGTCTTGAACTTTAGTTTAATATCTCATAAGCCATAGAGAAATACAAACTATGTCAATAATACAAATGTATACAACAATTATATAATTCTCACATGAATGAGTAAGATGATAACAATGTTAATTTTTTTTATAAAAAAAATGGAATAAACACTCACATATAGAGACAGATGAGGCCTAACGTCAATGCTTTCAGTTTTAAACGATATCAAATATGTAAGAAAAAACAAATACATTTAAACTATAATGCAACTAAATAAAAGTCAAGTAAGAATTACTAACATTTTAAGAAGAATCAATCCATAAACGTAATGAAAGATATTCAAGTGCTTGTCTAGAAAGGAGAGGATCTCAAGAGATTTCCTGTAATAGAATAATTGTATCCAAAAGAGGAGAGGTTGAGAGACTTCACAATTTAATTTTAGAGAAAAAGAGAACTTGAGGGTATATTGCTGCAGTGATAAGTGTAGAAGAGAAAAAAAAGTGTCCCCTTAAATGAGTCAAATGCACTGATTATATAGTAAGAACAATAGAAGGAAAAGAATAAATCAAGCAAAAAATGTTTTCCTTATCGGATAAGGAGACTTCCATCAACGCAGAAACCTAGTCAAACTTTCCATAAAATAAATGAATAAAATTATAACACCTCAAATATTATTGCAATAAATAACTAGAAATATGTACAAGCTGAGAAAGGAAATATATAATTTAATACATTGTATAAGTCATATAATATATAGATGCCAAAATAATATGTTAACTATCACAATCCTTAAATAATATAATTATCCAATTTTATGTAAAATGAAATTCAAACATAACATAATCAATAAGTTACAACAACTATTTAATGAGAAAGAAGCAAAATAAAGAGGAGATTGTTCTTTTAAAAAAAATAAATTCCCAAATTTTATGCGTATCAATTTTGCCCATCTTACATAAGGAAACACTGTCTATCAAGTGTTTGAATAAGATATTATGAACTTAGCCAAAAGTAAATGTATCGATACTATGATTTTAGCTAAACAAAACAGATTGTAAATGATAAAAAAGCTTTAAGTATAAACACATATCAATGGAGATTATATAGCAACAAAATCAATTAGTACTATTTATTTGTGATAAAAAAAATTATTTATGATGAACAAAAGGCATTGCAGACTCAAATTGGTCAAACAAACAATGTAGGCATACGAGAGTGATAGATCTGATTTACAAGAAATGTTTTTGAAAACTGAGAACTAAAGGCGTGATGTCTCAACTACTTAATTTGGCAGATATTAGGCAAATATGACATTGTATGCTTAGAGGACGTTGTGAGATAGATTCCTTGTTTTGGTACAAGGTGTGGAGGGTAAAATTTCTAAAAAAATAATAGCAATCTAGGCCAATACATTGTGAAATCTTTCCATTTAACTCGAGATCCCATATACATGACTTCAGGCATAGGTTCAAGCAGAATCTAACAACCTGGATATGTTTTCTTTTCACACTTGATGAATAAAGCATATACACATACAACCATCACATAATAATCACAGAACTCAAATTAATCGACAATGACATATGTAAAAATAGATCAAACCAAACACAAATATAAATGTTTAATCCTCCCAGTCAGTTTCCAGTAGACATCCGCCTTTGAATTTGGAGACGTTCAGAAAAGGGGAGAATAGGCGAGAGAAATGTGTTTTGGGAGGAGGATGGGTTGACGTTGGTGGATTTATCCTAGCAATAGGAAGGTATGAAGAGGCGTGGGATTTTACTGGTCAGGAGGGAGAAGCAAAGAGAAGAGAGTTAGAGGCGGCGAATTTAAGGTTTCGTGAACTGGTGGTGTAGTTGTTATTCATCTTGTATTCCTAACATACTTAAAACAAAAAATTTAAGAACTTGGTAACACAACAAAGTTTAAGAATATTTTCACAACTAGAAAATTAAAAATAGTAGGTAAACTAGAATCAGAAACAGAGTAGAAAAAAATATATGAAATATTTTTATGAAAGAAGATTTGTTGTTAATTTAAGTTTAAAGAATCTTACTGATTCCAACAAACTTTGCAGAAATACGAAGTTACCAAAGTTTAATGAACCAGTGAAGAGCAGAAGAACATAAATTAATTTACAAATCTAAAATTCGTAACACATACAAAAATTTGGAAAAAACAGAAAGAAGATCAAGCCCACTAGAAGCACAGTGTCCCCTTAAGAAAATTATTCCTATCTAGTATCTGGCATGCGTTACAAATTTTAGATTTGTGAATTATTTTTTGTTCTTATATTCTTCGCTGGTTAATTAAATTTTGGGTAACTTCGTGTTTCTGCAAAGTTTATTGGAATCAGCAAGGTACTGTAAACACATATTAACAACAATTTTTCTTTAAGATAAATATTTCATATATTTTTTCTAATCAGTTTATGATTCTAGTTTCTCTACTAGTTTAATTTTCTAGTTGTGAAAATGTTCTTAAACTTTGTTGTTTTACCAAGTTCTTCAACGGTTTGTTCTAAGTATATTAGGAATAAGAGATGAACAACAATCTTAAAGAAATTATTATACTGTTAGCATTTCATGTATTCTATTGATTGAGAGAATGTGATCATGGAAATAGAAGATAAATGATTACTTCTCCAGAATTTGTTGATTTGTTTAGAAGGGTCGGAGTGAAAATGTACCAAAAAATATTGGAGATATTCCGATTAAAGATTGCACCTTCCTTCTCATTGTTTCTAAAGGTTAACCATTTTGATATTTATCATGTGTGTATTTGAAAAAAGTTTTGCAAATCGTATATTTTTTATATGATTTTTTTGGCAAATAGTGTTGCCTTTAAAAATTTTCTAGTTTGCAAAATGAGATATGCATATTTTTGTTTGATTAATAGTATGTTAAATTGTTATAGTTGGATGACTATTTGAAAAGAAAAATATTTCTATGTGATGGTCTAAGAATATGTTTTATTCTGTTTGGACAATGGAGAAAAAAGGACATCTGTTGTTTTATACTCTTTGTGAAACGCTAGTGTGTGTGATTTATGTAGACTAAAAACATTTGTGGTTTTCTGCTTTACATAAATTGGACTATGCAATTGGTTTGATAAATAGGAAAACTTCACATAATAAGTCAGTGTTGTACTTTTTATTTTCTATAAACTTCGATATTATGTAGAAATAAAATGTATGTTTTTTTTGTCCTTATTGTTAGTTAGAATACTAAGTGGTATGTATATTTGTGATTGAAGAAAAAAACAAGTGACTTAGAGTTTGTGATTTTATGCCTCTATGGAATGAACTTTGACATTGTGTAAACATTGTCAAAGGGAATTGAAGGAGTATAATTCTTCTGTAGAATAATATTTCCAAATGAGGTTTCATATTGTCAATGACATTTTGAAAGTCTAGGAAAGTATGTGGAAAAACTATTTTTAAATACTTGAAAAATATTTTCGAGATCACATTTAAAATTCGGGGGTTATTATCTTATGATTAGACTTGGTGTATAATTTAACTTTGGATCAAAAGATATGAAATTCAATGATACCTTTTTATTATGTTAGACCCACAAAATTCTTGGAGTATATTTGATATTGTGGTTGTAGAGTTTCTCTATTACTAGTATATATTGTGACTAGTATAAAACAACCATATTATATATATACTTGTTCAAAATAATTGTGTTCTTTTCTGGAAAAAGTGTCACTCAATATGTTGTGCTTGTTCATGAAAAAATATGTCTATTATAATAAATGTATTTACATAGACAGGAATATTGGTGAATAGTCATTTGTTATGTTTTTGTAAAAGTAACATTAGGACTATATTGCCTATATTGAACACGATGAAACTTTGTTCATAGGTAGTTCGATAACAATCAAATTGAAAGTTATGGAAAGGTCCTTCTGAAAAGGACATTTGACAAAATGATGACTCTAAACAATATTTGTATCACGCAAAATTGTAAGAAATCGAAACAAAATAATAGTGAGGAAAAATTACCTTGCGAAGAGCTTTTCAAACTCAATATTTTTATTTATTCTTACTTGCTTGAGTCAATGTTTGTGACATGAACATTTGGGTCATGTAAATTACAAAATCTTCTAAGAAAAACTGATCAAGTTAGAAGTTTTGTCTAACTCTGAGTGCAATAAATAAAAATGTCAAGTTTTTGTGGTATCTAAGTATGTTGAGCATTCTTAGAAATCCATTGAAAGGAATTCTAATCCCTTAGAATTGATTTACACTGGTATTTCTGATATAAAGTTAACACCATCTCTTCATGAGAAAAATATCTCGTTACTTTTATTGACAATTGCATTAGAAATGACTATTTCTATTTGTTTAATGATAAGGATGAAGCAATAGAAATGTCTAGATGATGTAATATTGAAGTTGAAAATCAGTTTGGAAAAAGATAAGAAGTGATAATAATAGAGAGTATAAATCTCTTTTTGCAGAAATATGTTTGAAAAGTGGAATAATCCATAAAACTACTGCTCTATTCACCTCAATCTAATGAAAAAATCGAACGCTGAAAGAAATGATGGATGCATTAGTTCGGGTTTACCACAAAACATGTGCGGAGAAACTATCCTTAATGCAAAAGGGAACAACAAAAAGTTGTCTTTTCAGAAAGAATTTTTTTTTGTTTGTTCAGGACACAATCTATTCCATATGAGAAATGAAAAGGAAGAAAATCCAACTTGAAATATTTCAAAGTGTGGGGGTGTCTATCCAAAGTTTATGTTCCTATTACTAAAATGATTAAAATAGTACATAAGACTGTGAACTTTAAGCTTATACTTGAATAGTCTATTGAAAGGTGTAATCGACCTTGGCAAGAACAAGAGGAGAATATACATCAACAAGAGATTTAGAGGCGTAGTAAATGTCAAAGGATATCTACTTCTTTCGGATTTGATTTTGGAACATTTCTTGTCTCTTTTGTAGACCCATCCTTTTGGACAGATGGTGTCAATAGTGAGATTTGTTCAATCTTGAGAAATCCTATTTGAAGTTTGTTGATCTTCCTCCAGGAAATAAACCTTTGGGTTCAAAGTGAATCCTCAAAAGGAAAATGATAGTCAATTGAATTGTTTACAAATATAAAGCAAGACTTTTTGTCAATGGTTTTAGACAAGAACAAAGTCTTGATCTTTTCGAAACATACTCGCCAGTAACTAGAATTACATTCATTTGGATGTTAATTGTGTTAACTGTGGTATATGACCTACAAATTCATCAAATGAATATGAAAAGAACTCTCTTAAATGTAGAACGAGAGTAGAATTGGAGGAAGAAATTTACATGGAACAACCTGAGGGTTTTACTGTTCCTAGAAAATAAAAGAAAGTGTGCGAACTTGTTAAGTCACACTATGGACTAAAACAAGTACCCAAACAATGAGATAAGAAATTTGACCAAACCACGTCGGCAAATGGATTTAAGAATGATGGAAGAGATAAATGTGTTCCAATTAAAATAACAAGGTCATTGTTGTTTGTATATTGGTGATATGTTGATTATAAATAGAGACATTAATGACGTAAATGCTACTAAACTATGCTAGAAAGCAAGTTTGTAATGAAATATCTTGGAGTTGCTGATGTGATCTTAGGTATACGAATTCTTAGAACTCCATAATGTTTAGCATTTTCACTGTCTCGTTGCACTGAAAATGTACTTGACTAGTTCAATATTTCGATCCTAATATTGTCAAGTCTCCAATAAAATTGAGCTTTGCATTTCAAAAGAGTGAGAGTGGAAATAAAAGTGACTCACAATTCGATTGTGCTAGAGTATTGTAAAGTATGATGTATATCATGAAGTGTGTGTAATCAGATATAACATTTTCTATTAATGAACTGAATCGGTTCACAAGTGATCCTAATAGAACTCATTAGATGACGATAAAAAGTGTTTTGGAGTATTTGAGAAATACTTAAAACTATGTCTTGAATTATAACAATATCCAATAATATTGAAAGGATATAGATATGCAAATTGGATCACCAACAAAATGAAGTAAAATCCACGAGTGAATGTGTATTTACTCTTGGTAGACGAGAAGTCTCTTAAAAATATTTCAAAAGAGACATGTATTACTAGCTCTACAATTATCTCTGAGCTAGGTGCTCTAGATAAGTTAGGTGAATAAGTTGAAAGACTCCGAAATTTCTTGATTGATTTTTTTGGCCCAAACCATTGGAATTAGTATGCATATACTTTGATTTTCATATATGACATATACATGATACCGTTAGAAAACTACTCTCTAGTGGAATTATCAGAATTGACTATGTAAATTCAAAGGATAGTGTGTCGGATCCACTTACAAAAATGCCTAACTAGGGAGAAAGTTGAAAGATCATATAGGGAATGGGCTTAGAACAAGTCATCATGGAGATAACTCTATCTAGAAGACTGGAGATCCCAAGATCTAGGTTGAAGGAGAAAAACAAAGCTGTGAATGACGGTTCGACATTGCCAACAAACACTATCCATTTCTCATGATGAAGAAAATGCTCAGGGACAAGGATACACCATTAAGGCTTGTTAAAGAGTTACTAAACCTTAATGGTTTTAATGATTTGCTAACTTTGGTAGAGTTGACCAAACACTGTATCTATGCGATAACACGGTTAGAAATCATCTATGTGAGTGTGAAGTATAAGCCGCTTCAAAGAAGATGATTGTAAAAAGCCCATATCTCTATACACTCATGAAACCAGGAGGTGTTCATGGCTGAAACAAACACAATTGTAAGAACCATAAATGGTAAAGGGTCAATTCTATGACATATGGTTGTCTAGGTATACACCAAAGCTCGACGGTTCAAAGATATCGCATCTACCCATTGACCGAGTATATCCGACATATGTTCACTACGAAAAGTCCAAGGGAAAATCTACATATCCAGATGCAATTGATTATTGTTTGTGAAGTACACATACTTGTCCGTTTGTTTTTCTTGGAGTCGTTCCCTATTCATGCAAAGGATTGTTGGGTTTTAAAAGGTTGAATGGAAAATGAAGAGTTGTGACTTTTATTAAATGTTGCGACTTTTATGAAAAGTTGCGACTTTATTGAAAAGTTATGACTTTTATGGAAAGTTTTGGCTTTTATGAAAGGTGAAAACCTTGCGAAATATTGTAACTTTTCCTTTGTTACCTTTTCGGTAAGGCACAATAAGAACATTTTCTCACTAACCTTTGTTTTCTATATATTGAGGGATTTCCTCTCATTTTAAAAATAGAATTTATGGAATTCTTCTTCTACTACTAAATCTAGTATTCTAAGTGTATTTTACTGCCATTGAGTGGCTCGTTGACAGCAGCGTTTTGGGTAACAATACACTAGTGATTGAGATCATTCTATCGTGGGAGTACATATTCCAAATCAAACCTCAGATACTAGAGGGAAATAATTTGATGATAAATTTGAATATTGAAAGTTAAAAACATTGTCTATGCACGTACTGTTAAGGAACATATAATATGAACTAAGAACTATACTAAGTATAATGGAGAATGATTTCCGCCCCCTTAGTGACAGAAGCTATCTTTTCCCTTTTGATAAAAAATAATATCACTAATAAATTAAAATTTGTCGCTAATTATTCATAATAGATAGAGTCAAATTATATTTTTGAGGGAATTTTTAGTGGAAAAATTTGCTTAGAAATCGAACGTTTTGTCATTAAAAGTATATGGTTCATACAGTTCAATAAAAATGTATTTTTTGTCACACAAAGTGAATATTTATTGAAAAATAATTCATCGTACCAAATGAATTCGTACCTAAATATCACGTTTATTGTAGTGTCAATTGTGCATTATTATAATGAAAATGGTCATCTTCTCATTATTTGTGTGAACATGTCATTTGATCTCTTTCGGAGCGTAGTTGTGACAAGTATTATATGAATTGAGGAAGCATAAAAAATTAAAGAGGATGTATCATTTCAAGGGACATGTCATGCGCCGCGAGGAATATTATCATTTGCGAGAGGTGTTGCATGTTACGAAAGATTCTATTATCTATGGATATGTCACACGCCATGAATGATTTTATTATTGAAGTCATATGCAAGCCACAAAACAGGTGTATATCACTATGTCACGCCCGAGCCTACACCCTGGGTGGGACTGGAACTTGAGAACCATTGTTGGCCCCAAGTGAAACCTTGGCTTGACTTACTTGCTCAGTGGAAGACTTTAAGCATAAAGAAAAGGATCAAATGCTAAACAACTTAACTGTCTCAAACGGAACTCATAGTGTTTTAAAAATAAACATTTAAGTTATCCAAAGTGGCAACTCAAATATGAACATAACCCAATAACAAGATAATGACGAATGAACTTACATTTGTCAAATTATCTATGAATCCTCTAAAACAACTCAGATGGATGTTGGGAAAAAACCCCGACATCCTAATGAACTCATATAATAAATGAAAGCAATTAAAATAGGGTTCTGTGGTATGCAAGGAGTCTCACAAACTTACTTTGGATTGCTCACTGGACGAATAATACGTTGCTTGATTATTCTGGTTACCTGCGTTTGCATAATAAAATGATGTAGGCCATTTGGCATCACCACATTAAATTTACGAGTATGTATTTAGAATTTTGAATACAACATAGGCTTGAAAAGAGTCTAAAGAAACTACATGGCTCAACTAAATTCAACATAACTGAACTTATTTCAATATAAACTAGTTTAAACAAGTCCATTTTAAAGAAAAAATGTTAAAACATAATGTCCACTCTATTTGTATGCCAAGATACATCTAATTCTAATATATATATAAAGTAAAATTACTTATGTAGGAGTTTCCCTAATCGACAACAATCACATAAGAGCTATTATGATGATACAACGTGTTGTCTCACGCTGCCAAGGTCGTCTTATACCTTGACATTAGTATGGATACTAAACCACTACATGGATCCACTCTTATATGCTACAATCACTAAAGGAATTATCTAAAAAGTGTGACCATTTTCTACCGTTGGTGGCTACTGTGTTTATGGCCGTTCAGAGTTTTCTGAACTCTCCCTCATATAGGTGTTCAATACAACTCCAAAAATATACTATCTCTTTCTATCTAAAAACATAACTTCTTTCTGTGGTTTGAGATAATTGCTCATAAACATATCTCAAAGTTCATCTTGGAAATTAAAGTTTCCTCTCTTACTTAATTTAGAAATCGATTACTCTTTTTTGAAAACTAGCTAAAAGGCTCATTGGAAATACCCATTTCTGTTCTTATTTAAATGTGAAGACATTTTAACACCTTGGGGTGTACTTAGTCCCACTTTAATTCTTTGAAGGAATGAAATTCAAACATTACTATTTTTATATTTACTCATCTTGACCTTCAAGTCTTAAGACAAAGTTAAAAGCATTTGCAAAAGACTTCTTGAAATGACGCTAAGAACATTCTAGTCTTGGCTCTTGACTTTCCTTGAATTTGAAGTTATTGATTTAAAGTTGTAATTCATGTTTCTCCATGATCCTAGATGTTTAGAAGTCATTTAGAGTAGTTAGTATCAATAGGAAGTGTTAATACACTTTACAAATGCTTAAACAGAATGAATGACGAAAACTGGGTGAAAAATGTGGATCCCAGCGCGTCCGGGGTGCACAGCGCCAGGCCTCATTTTTCTGATTCTCCATTCGAGCACATTGTAGGCGTGCCGCCCCAGACAATCTGGAGCATATAGGGCGCGCCGCAAAAGTTCATCCCTTGGTATACCTGATAAAATTTTCAACGCGCTTTCTGATCCTAAATATTTAAAATCGATTTCTTTTTTCAATACTTTGTCAGATTCAGATAGCCAAATCATGCATACTAGAATCTAACTCTGAAACAACCCTTAAAATTGATAAAACACATCAAGAAAACCCATCAATCATATGTAAGTTTAGTAATGAAAATCAATTCAAGAACATAAATGTCTAACTGTTTTTTGACGAAAATCGCTGAATTAAACCTCATTGGCGCGTGGGTGAGTGGACTCAACTCTATGTTTTCTCACATACCTCGTAGGCATCACCCCCTTGATGAAATCCCAAAGTGATTTTTGAAGATCTTGACGATTGTTGTTTCCTTTCTCTTTTCTCCTCTTCTTTTCTCTTTTTTTAAAGACCTAGCATGAATTAAGCATTTCTAAACTTACTAAAATCTGGTTTTCCCATATTAAATGCCTAAAAACGAATTCATTAAGTTGTGTAACAAAAATACCAAACTATCCTTCAAAAATCTAGTTTGGACTTTCATAAATCGAACAACCCAACTTCCAAAGGGCATATGAACTCGGCATAGCACAAACTCGATGGTGTTGTAAATATTATTCCAAGATCTTTCAAGATATGTCTTGAATATAACCTAACTCATTCTGAGATAGAATTTATATTTATTTGATGTTGCTCAAAAACTAAAGTTTCTAAATAAACTATTTCCAATTCTAAGCTTCTTCCTAGTTATTTCAAATTGTGGGGTATTACAACATCTCCCCTTTGAAACATTCGTTCTCGAGTGGGATATATCTTACTATGATAAGGGTTGTAACATCAAATTCAAACACCCAACAAGCAAATTCAAATAAATAACAGGATCACTCATAATTTAAGGAGTCCTAAGAAGAGAATTAGTACATTGGTCTGCACTTTCTCCGAATCAAAGAGATGTGAATATCTCTTTTGTTCTTAAGTTATGAACTTGGCGATCTAAAATCTGAATAGGACTCTATAAGTATAATATGTTATCCTTGATCCCAATATTTTTAGTTTGTTTGATCAATGAAGGATTGACCATGCACTTCTTCAGCATAGAGATGTGAAATAATTTATGAACCGCGACTAATTCTTTTTGTATATCCCATTCATAAGCTACTTTGCCATTCTTTTTTGCTATTTTATTAGGTCAAATATACTGGGGAATAAGTTTTCCTTCTTACAAATCTCATAAATTCCTTCATGGGTAAAACATTCAAGTAAACCCAATCATCTACTTCAAACTCTAACTCCCTTCTCCTAACCTCACTGTAAGATTCATGAACTTTTTGCGCAGTTTTAAACCTCTCTTGAATCACTTTAATCTTTTCCATAGCTTGATGAACCAAATCTTGTCCTATCAACCCTGCTTCACCCACTTTAAACTATCCAATAGATGATCTGCAACTTCTTTCATAAAAAGACTCATAAGGAGCCATTTGATTCTCTAAAGGTAACTATTATTGTAAGCGAACTCGATGAGGGTTAGTTGATCATCCCAATTACCTATGGAATTGATCATGCACACCCTTAAATATCCTCTAAGGTCTGAATGGTTCACTCTGCTTTACCATCTATGTGAGGATTAAAAGTAGTACTCAAGTTCACCTTCGAACCCAAGCCTTTATGGAATAACTTACAAAAGTGTGCACTAAATTTTGCAGCCCTATATGATATAATCGAAGCAGGGACTCCATGAAGTCTTATAAACTACTCAATATATAACCTGGCATAATCCATTGTTGAATGGGCAGTCTTTACTAGCAAAATGTTGGCTGACTTGGCCATGCGATCCACAATCACCCAAATAGAATCTTGTTTCCTGTGAGACCTTCATAAACATGTGATGAAATCCATATTAATCATTTTCCACATTAATTCTTGAAGTTCTATATTCTGAACAAAACCATCAGCCCCTTTGCGGTATACTTTATCTTGTTGGAAATTCAGACACTTGGCAACAAATTCTGCAATGCCCTTCTTCATGTTATTCAATCAATAAACCTCTCCGACATTGCGATACGCCTTTGTGGAACCCATATAAATAGAATATCTAGAGCTATGAGCTTCCTCCATAATCCTCTCTTGGAGTGCATCAACCATTGGTACACATAATCTACATTGATACCTTAATACTCCATCTCCCCCTGTTCAAAAACTTATACTTTTTGCTTATGAATATTTTCCTTCAATTCGAGAAAGATGGGATCTTGGTATTGCTTTGAGCATGCTATTAACATTATAATATCGACCTAGAGGTTTTCAATTGAAAGACTCATCAATCATAGACCTGGTTGAGGAGGCACGACTTATTTTTCCCAATGGCTTTTAAGGAAAAAAATTGGGAAACTATAAATTAAATTTAAAAAAAGGTGAAACGATGGGTCCCACGGTATGATTCCAAAGTTCACAAAATATGTATCTTTCTTTGAGTTTTTGAGTTCCCATTTTTGAGACAATATTTGGAAGAATTTAAATTGGGTCTTTGAACTAATTCAATTAGGAGCTTTGTAGTGACTTGGAAACGTTTACCCAACTCATGGCTAAACATACTTGGTAATTGTTTTTCAATTTTTATGATATGTACCTAAAACCCCAATTCTTGGGGTGTGATCATGTGAATATTGGATTAATTAGCTTATTGGATATTTTTGTTTAATAATTTAAATGTTTTTTAATGTGGTTTTGATTGATAGCTGAGAAGTAATTAATGTTATGTATTTGCAAATACAATTTTTGCTCATTATTTTGCATATTCTCGAGAGATGTTGTAAAAACAAGGTTATTAATAGATTATTGTAGCGTGTTGATTTTTTTTGGGTTTAGCTTGAGAGAATAAATCTTAACTCGCACCTACCTATTAAGCTAAAGACGGTTGTTAAATTATGTTTTTGGGTTATTTTGTAGTGTTAAGTTCGTTGATGTTTCAAGAGAACTCGCCTGAGCCGTAATTGGTGTTCGTGAGAAAAATATTTCACTTATAGTATAGCCTACCCAAAATGATTCAATTTTTTTATAAACTTTGATTACCCAAATAGCATAATTAGCCTATAATCGATCACATCCCCACAATTTCCCTTACTATTGTTGAAATTCCTATTTACGTATTCATCTTACTTTTTAATTGACAAACCAATCCCCCATCTGACATTCGTTGTCAATTTGTTCAATTTGAACTTGTAGTGCTCCCTGTGTGTTGGGTTTTATATAAGATTATGATCACCCACACCTAGTATTTTATAAGGTATGGTTGAGAATTTATCCAAAATTATGATCGCCCACACCTGTAATCTTTTTCTGTTGTAGTTTGATTGACTTACTTTGTTACGTGTTTTTGTTGGTTTGTTTTTTAAATATCTTGAAATAAGAATGAATGAGATTAATAGTATCCAAGTTGACACAAATACTATGTAGGAAATCTTAACGATGTGACTGACATGATTCAATTGGTTGGTGTTGGTGCGATACTTCTGCATCCGGTTTAGAAGAATGTTGTCTTCCATATCTCTAGCACAATGCTAGAAATCTTGCAAATGAAAGGACTATATGGAGGGATAGGCCATAAAGATCGCCATGAAAATATTTGGAACTTTTTGGACATATATGGTCCATTCTTGTTCAAGAACATATCACAAGAATCATTTCGTCTTTGGTTGTTCCCCATCTCTCTAATGGGTGAAGCTACCAAATGGTTAGCAGATCTACCAAGAACTCTGTCACCACTTGGGATGAACTCACATAGGCTTTCATTGTTAGATTCTTTCCCGCATAAAAATGATGATATTAAGGGAAAGTATCCAAGGTTTCAAACGCTTGGTGGGTGAACCAATCCATGAGACGTTGTTGAGATTTCAGATGTTTGTACTTCATTTCTTGAATGACATACTTCCAAACAACGTTCTTCTACTCTACTTCTATATGAGTATCGAGTCACTGGACAATGGTGTTGCTGATTAACTTGTTCCCTAAGATATAATGCTACATCCTTATGAGGTACCATCTCAACCCTTGATAGCATGACCAAGATTAACAGAGCATGGTACACTTACCAAGACCAAGTGTCTCCTCTCACTTTTAGGATAATGAAAGAATAGATCGAGAAGGATCAAGAGAGATACCAAAATATGGCCAAAATGATGACCCAACTTGATATATTGTCGAAGAATGTGATCGTTAGTTGGTTCAAGAGTGTAAATGTTGTTGGTATTGGTGAAGCGAACACTGAAGAAGCATAATATCAGGAGTTCTATAATGAAGAATTGAAATTCCTGCAAACCAAGAAGGAGGTTTTCGTTTAAACTATCAAAGATTGGGTGAAAATTTGGGTTGGAATAGAGATAGAGAGACCGTGAGAGATAATGGTGTGATCATAATGCCAATTGGAAGGAAAAAGGTACTGAAAAGGAAAGATATCTTTTGATCTATGAACATCAAAAGACTATGGAGCAAAAGGTAGACTTGGAGAACATTTGTACGAAAGACATGCTTCTGTGCATTCTTAATATGATGAAAGGGTGGGACAAAGTTTTGAAGGAAATGAAAGACCACGTCTCTACACTTAAACAGACGATCACCTCGCACTCTGTGTCCAACAAGGATTTGGATATGCCAATGGGTCAAATTTCATCTCATTTGAACCCAACGCCAAAAAGAGGGTTGCCTAGTGACAAAATGGCCAACCAGAACAATGAAGTTTGAATTGGTATATCCGTTGTGCCACGATGTTAAATAAGGTGCTTCTTGGGATGCACCCTATGTGTTTGATGTATTTTTAAATCATTTCTTTTGAATAATAGGCATTGATTTTTCAATTTGGAAGTAAAAACTATTAGAAAAAGGGAAATGGCGAGCTAAAGGTACAATCGGTGGCACACAAACATGTTAGTCTGTCTATTTTAGACCGTCATTTGAACCACCTAGCTTGATGGAGGATTGTATTAAACTCGTCAACCCAAAAGCTCAATCGGTGACTCACCAAAATGGTCGACGAAACTGACTTTGTCTGCAGTTTGAACCTTAAAATTAATGGGAATTTTGTATAACTTGGCGAGCCAAAATACAATTCGACGTATCACTGAGAGGGTCGACAAATGAAACTTACATCGTTGAATGGCACGTAAACTCATAGCTTATTGGAGCATAGTACTATTAGATCATTCGTATTCTTCACTCTCATCTTTTCAAATCCCACACTCTCACGTTGATATAATATTGTTCTTATTCTAGTATTTTTATTCTAGTTTCATTTGGAATCTTTTCTTATGACCGATTTTGGAAATACTTTGCCTTCTAAATTTACAATTTTTGCAACAAAATGTTGGCTTTTCAAATCACAATTTTAATTGTTGGTTGAACTCAAATGCTGCTGATACTTTGTTTTTGAAATCTAAAGATAATGTCATTTTAATCTTCATGTAGTTACTGGTTTTCCCATTCTTAATTTAAATTGTAGTTGATTTGTATTCAATCATAGATTCATTTGTCGTTATTTTTTTAAAATTTTGTTTAAATTGTTAGGTTTTGCTGTAAAGATCATGGGTCTGGGGGTTGAAGTATGACTAGCCTTGAATTGTTCTAATTGTTGAATTCTGCTAGATGATAGAGCAGTTGATGTCATTCTTAAGGGCAAAATACATCAATTAGCCAATTTTGACGAAATCTGGGGAAGTTAGAGTACCCGGAGGGATCTGATAGTATAGGTCTTTCTTTAATTTCATAATGCAAGGGTTTGATTTTATATCATGTGCTACATGATTTAATTTAAAGTACGGGATGAAAAATTAGTATGTTAGGCCATTTGGCGAGCTGGGTCGAGCTCGCCCAATTGTTTAGTTCTTTTCCAAACATTCCCTAGATCTCCTTTTATTTTTTCATTCACTGATGTAATTTGGTTTTGTAACTTTTGGCGTTAGGCGTGTACTTAGAGAGGTCACTCGATGGCTAGTTAAAAGTCCTTTCTGATCACCCTTATGCACCCTAAATCCCTTATTGGTGTCAGGAATCTACTAAATTTCCGTGGACATTTCTGAACAGATTTCATGTTTGATTTTCTTTGTTCTAGAACTTTCGGCGAACAAGACCTTGCTCAGCTAAGAGGTTTGATAAATTGCTCATATGTTTGGCGAGTCATCTTGCCAAAATTTCTCTGTAATTTTTCTAATGTTCTTCAAATAGTATTGAAAACATGGCTAGACCTATAGTAGCTGGTAGACGCACACCGCCCCAAAAGTGGGCACGTGGTATCACTATTAATGAGGAAACAATTGCTTCCTGGGCAAAGGCTACAAAAATTCCTCCGAAATAAGGAAAAGGAAAGGGCAAGGATCCCATTGATATCACACCTATATATATGGAGGAAAGCATCAATGCCAAGGGAGGTTTAGGACACACAGGTCACCAACTTAGGTAGTGAGTTGGTTCTCTGAATTACTTGAAAGCCTCTATCAATGGACCAGAGGATGATCTGCTTCTACATGCAAGAATAGTGTAGTTACAACCACTTACTCTTCCTCTTACAGGTGGATCCCCAATACACGTAATGGCTCCGGTCAACTAGTTCAGGTTCCTTATCCCCGATAAATCATCAGAATAAAGGCCAATGGTTTGAGGAACATGTTAGAAGAAAACATTTTTTCAATTGATAGTGTGGTGGACAGGCATCAACAGGTGTGGAACACTCTCAAATTCCATAAAGATTGAGGTTTTCCTCTGACCTTGAGTTCCATATATATATATATATATATATATTAGAACCACTGCTGAAGAGAGAGAAGCAAACATGATCTTTTAAACTAGTTAATTTTATGTTTGTTTCGGGAAGGAAGGTCAATTGTAGATTTTCTTATATTAGTGAAATCCTTGGGTTCTCTATGAACATTATGCATTACTACATAGACATGATACGGAAGAAGACTTTGGAGGAATTTAAGGCTCGTATGGCACCCCTCCTCTCCCATGTCACCAGGAGGAGGATTATGACAAGAGCACCTATAGAGAAAAAGGACGTCACATTGTTGCATGGTACTGGTTCGAGTTCTGTAGTAGCACTATTATGCCGTCTCATAATGAGTCTATCCCCCACCACCCAAATAAAGCTTGCCTTGGGTCCATTATTGCTAGGACAAGGTGCAATTTGGGGTTGCTGATTGGAGAGCCAAAGAGTGCCATACCTCACTTAACTTCCATGTTCAGACGATCTCGTGTTCCTATAGATGAGAAGATTGATGTGGAGGTGACCCCCACCTCTTATAACGACATCCAAACTATTGAGGTTTTGTATTTACGGAATAAGGCTGACAAGATAGGTGGATATATCCTAAATGTTGAGGGTTATATGTTGCTGACAAAGGAAATCATGTTGCCTAAGGCTTATTGGCTCTTAGGTACTTTTGGACATTCTGTTTTAGTTCTACTTGCTCATCTACTCCCCCCATTTCCACTACTTCTTTTGTTGATGCATCCTTACCCTCTATTACCTAAGCCATGTTTTACAGAATAGGCTATTAGGCTTATTAAGTCTGTATCACTATTGGGTTTTTAGGTTGTTATTATTGGGATGATAGGGACGATGATAGCTACTTCATTGTCCCCAATTAGGGATCAGATGAGGTATAACAAGTTGGCACTAGACACCCTTACCGTTAGAATTGCAACTTATGATCAGACACGAGGTGCTCTAGATTAGATGATGACCTTGAAAGCCTATATTAATGGGTTGAGGAAGTATGTGAACCATCTGAAGTAAGCTAAATTTATTATATTGTTTGGGACTGTGGAGGTTCTCGACATGCAAAGCAAAGATATTCCGACCAATTTAAGGTTCCTCTGGCTCCCATGACCGGAGATGATACTAGGTCTGATGATTTACTACAGAGTTCAAGGATGAAAAACATGAGAAGAATCTTGGTGTGAGAGATGATACTATCTAAAGATGATTTGGCATACCTAAATGATTCCATGGTAGAGACAACTATGCAAGCCTTGGTGAGCGACAAGTCTATGGTGCGCTTTAGTGGAGCCAAGGATGCTGGGACACTGGGCTCTAATGCCTATAAAGGGGGAGTCATTGATATGCAGACTTCACCTTGGCCTAGCGTGATAGGATGATCTTCTTAACTCCTTTTCTTTTCTATTTTTACAATGATCTTTTATTCATTTGAATTTGAGGGCAACTGCTTCTTTTTGTTGGAGGGGTGATGCATTTTGTACCTACCTCTACTGGGCTATTTTTGTGAACATTGGAGCTTATTTATTTATGTATATTTTGGTTGTTCGATTATGGTTGTTGATAAATTGTGGCCCATTGCTTTAGTATATAATTGGATTTGAAATTTTTTTAACCAAGTTAAAATTTTTTGTTACCTCTTTTGTGATTGATTGTGGTTCTTCTTATGCGAATTTGAGTGTCGATTGTGGTAAATACCAATGACATGAATAGTGCTTTTAATTAATAAAAATTAATATGCAGCTACGATGTACAATAATAAGTTATACAGGCAATATGTGAACTTTAAGCATCTCGTTGTGACTAGCTGATTGTAGATTATGTCTCTTATGATGAACGTTGCAAGCTATCTTTAGAGTGTGAAGTATTGTTGATATTTTTATCAATGCCTTGTGTGGTGAGCTTGTCTTGTACCTTGTGCTTGATGACACCTAGAATTTTCCTGGTAGGTATCCTCGATTTTGTGAAGCAAGCAATTGAAATGATCTTCGGAAATTTTTTTGAAGAGTGAAACAATTTGACAATGTACCTTTTTGTAGCCAACCTTGTGAGAAGTGTGAACCTTGCTAGGATTGATCCTATCCTTTTTAGTGGAATAACCTTAAACATCTTTGATCTCTTTAATTATCCCATCACTATTAACTTCATGAAGTATTGATTCGTTTGAATAGCCAACTAAGGACAAAAGTCTAAGTTTGGGGTGTGGTTAAAAAGAAGGGAAGTCCAGAAACATGAATAATTCCCCTTTTGATTGATTGTTTAGAAAAATAAGGAACCCCTCCATGTAATGAAAAATAGAGAAGAAATAAAAGAAGAATACTCAAAAGGAGAAAAAAATTGAATAAAGTTTGTGAAAATAGTAAAAGAAAATAATGGGATGGATTATGAATATTTTTGAATGTGAAAGAGGAGAAAAAATTATTTTCAGGTCATACTTCAAAAAGGTAGAAGCCCCTAAGCATAAATAACCATAAATTTAAACTCATACATATTACAAGTCTTAAAAGACCTTTGTGGTCTTGAGTAAGCTGAAACGAATTTGATAGGAAAATAAGGGCAAGTGTATTGGTTGAGTCATGCAAGTGTCATATTTATTAAGTGTGAGAGGTTTATATGAGATAGTTTGTGTGCATATGGAATCAAATGCGAGTGAATTCTTTTTTGATCTTGAACATACCATTGAAGCAAGCATTATGAGCTTGAGTACACTTGACAATGGTGAGTAAAAATTTGAAACTTTGTGTGAACAATTGATCATTGTACGTGTAGTTAGAACCCTTTTATTTGTATTTCTGTTGTGCCTTAAGATGCTCTATCTGTATTCATTTTTGTTGAATAAATTGATCGTGACTTTTTCTTGAGGGTAAGCAAAAGATTATTTTCAGAGTGTCGATGAGTCCGAGATTTTGACATATATAATACATAGTTTTGATAAGTGTCCTCATATGTGTATTTGATGCTCTAAACTAATGTTAAAATGTTGATTTCACCTATGAAGCATAAGGATCAAGGCAAGGACGCTGCTAGAAAAAATGAAACTAACTAACTTAAGAAGTGAAGAAAAGTGATCTAGGTGATCTCCAAGACCAATCTATGAACCACCACGTGCCTCTTTAGCTCGTCCAAAGTTCCAATATTCCATCCCTGAGAAAGAACCATTTTGTGGAAAGGGATGGGCATTCAGCGGCCGTCGAACGACTCCGTGACACAACCTATGATCGCCGAAGTTTGCAAGAATCTAAGGACTAATGCTGGAGCGAAAAGAGGATCGTTGACCTGGTTGGTGAAGCGTTACTTCGCCCAATGGCCTTAACAGAAATATGTCACGATAAAAGATGGACTTGATGGAACTCGTTGTATCCCATCAATATAAGTAAGCCTAAAACTCAATCATTACAATAAAATGTAAAAAAAATCATAATAAACCCAAAACCTGGGTGTCACATGTACAACCCTCTAAGGTATTAGACTTGATTCAAAAGAAAAAGAACAAGTCTCAAATGAACTTGTTTCTAGAATAGAACAAGGTCATAAACAGGAGTAAGAAAGTCCACTGAGATGACAAATAAATGCATCACAAATCTCAATTAAGTCTGAGAATGTAAGATAAAATATCACAAAGGTCCGGGCGAGTAACCAACAAAAATATAGAAGCAAGGGGTGAGTACCAACCTAACCTCCACAAATAGCGTTTGCACAAAATCCGCTTCCACAACAAGACAATCATTATTCCACAAAAATAACTTCCACAACTACCACTTGCATAAAATCAACTCAAACTAACAATTGAATATTTAGAAAGCACACAACTCAACAACCACACTCTAACAATTACATATTCTCAACAACAATTCATCAATCAAAACTAACACTTGCATAAATTCAGCTCAACCTAACAACTGACAATTTACAAAGTACACAGTTAAACAACATGACTCTAACAATTACATATCCTCAACTAATACAAGATTCATCAGTCACAACGTCCACAGAAGGTACTAACAATATCAACAACACAGAAGATCAAAATTCATCAATGAAAAAACTGTGTAATGCGATTAAATGAAATATCAAGTATGGTGATGCATATCTGAACTAATGATACCCACCCGTTGTCTCTCACTCCGATATCCATGGAGGACATATATGTCTATGCATCCATTGTGGCGCGCGATACGACCCTCAATAATAGTAACCATCATGGTGAGCGATCCGTCCCTCGAAAAATACCATCCATTGAGACGCGGGACACGTCCCTTGAAATGATATTTCCTCTTTAGTTTATTATTCTTACTCAATTGACATAATACTTGTCACAACCATATATCAGAACAATGCATATGACATGTTCACACAAATAATGAGGATATGACCATTTTCATAACATTGAACAATTCACAACAACACAATCATGATAAACATCAACAGTGATTCAACAAGCTTTTCAAACCATTCTCAATTCTCAACACATCACACACAAACATTTAAGCACATTGCCTGTTGTTAACGCTTTTCATCATTAGGATTAATCAATGTGGACAATTCAACACGTCACCAAGTCTCGTTACCCCCAAACCCATATTCGAAGGAAATACATGAATTTGATACATTTAACAAGGGTTTAGAAATATACTTGCCATAATTAATAAACAATTCTCTTCCAGAGTTGAGTTTCCCCTGTTGTTTTATTTCCAAATCAATGTACTCTATTCAAACAAATATTTACAATAATATTTCAATATTAACACTATCTATATTACTCTATATCTTGCATTGACCCAAAAATTCAGCAAAATTTATAAGCAACTTCATAAATTTGATGCCAATGAATATTCTAACTCTCATATTTCCCAATTTCAAGTGTAGGATAAAGTCTCAATTCCTCAAAATTTAAGACTCAATTGGATTTCATAGAATACAATACACCTACTATTCAATTCTTTATCTTCATAGGTCATAACCTTGAATTTTAAGGTTATAACAGTAAGAAAAACTTTATAACCGAAACTCAAAATATTTGTAGTAATTTATTGCATCATACGAGATGACCCCAATATATTCCATAAAACATTTATATAATACATAAATAATATAAAATAAATAATTAAAATCGCAAAACACTGGAAATCATTAGCAAATGATTGCCATTAGTGTCTTGTCCCTAATACCACCAACGACACCAAATGTTTTCATTTAGCCATTATAGTTATGGTTTTGTCTTTCCTCACACATCAATAGTAATAGTTTATTATATAATTGTCTATGAATATTCACACATTCACATATTTACGTATTGAACTATTACATGGACAAGAATTTTCTATTCCTATGTTGGCCGCCGCAGAGCTCTAGATCTGTAAATTCTGTTTTTCATTCTTTTCTTTTCTAAATTAAATATGTACTGAAGTGACAAGCTCTACTACTTATTTTAGGGAAAATACACAAGTACCCCATCAACCTATGCCCGAAATCTCAGAAACACATTTATACTATACTAAGGTCCTATTATCCCCTGAACTTATTTTATAAGTAATTTTCTACCCCTTTTTAGCCTACGTGGCACTAGTTTGAAAAAAAAGTCAACCATCATTGGGCCCACAAGATAGTGCCACGTAAGTCAAAAAGGGGTAAAAAATTATTAATAAAATAAGTTCAGGGTGGTAATAGGACCTTAATATAGTATAAGTGTGTCTCTGAGATTTCGGGCATAGGTTGAGGGGGAACTTGGGCATTATCCCCTTATTTTAATATGTCCTTAAACAAATTTAAGGTTTTACCGATTATTATCAACTAACTAAATTAGTAATAAAATAGATACTCATTAATTAGATAACCATAGTTATAAAATAGTTCAAAATTCTCAGACAAAATTCAGCGACCAATATAAAATGACTCGAGGCAAATATCGGGAAGGATGAAATGATAATTTCAAAAAATGACCTTTCGGGTCATTGCAAAAAATTTGGGGAACTATAGATTGAAATTTGAAAAGAAGAGAAATGAGGTTCCCACTGTTCTAATTCCAAAACTTTTAGAATTTTCAATTTTCTTTGTGTTTTTAAATTCTATTTGGAGAATTCGCAACTTTTGAGACAAAATTTCGAGGAATTTCAATTGGGTCTTTTAACTATTTCAATTTGGAGAATTGTACAAACTTGGAAACTTTTACCCAGCTTATGGCTAACATAGTTTGTAATCGTTTTTCTCTTTTTATGATGTGTAGTTAAAACTCAAATTTTTGGGGTGTGATCATCTGATTATTGTTGGTGTGATCATCTGATTATTGTCTCGATTAGACTATCGGTATTGTAACTTAATTATTTAAATGTGTTTTATTGTGGGTTTGATTGATAGTTGAGTAGTAATTCTTGAATTGTAGTTGCAAATACTTCAATGTATTAGGCTTCCTCGAGATGAAGTTTATAAATACAAATGTGGTTTATCTTAACTCACTCCTACTTTTCTATCTCGAGTGAGGGGATAAAGTAAGGCTTTAGAATGTTTTTTCATGTTAAGCTTGTTGAGGTTCAAGAGATCTTACTTGAACCGTAATAGTTATTTGAGCAAAACTACTACACTTATAGTCTATCCTACCCATAGTAATATAAAAAATTATTAATAAACTTCAACTATCCATATTGCATATTTAACCTATAATTGATCACATTCTGAGAAGGCCTGCTTGTATTATTGAAACACATGTTTCCATATTAATTTTAGTTGTTAATTAATAAACAAGTCCCCCCATATGACGTTTATTGTCACCTCTTGAATTTAACTATGTATTTTTGGTAACTTGTATTCCTATCACAAATAAGACAACATTCGTAACTTTGTAACTGAATCCAAACTTGTACCGCTCCCTCAGGAATCGACCCCAACCTTTCTTCGGGTTTTACTCTAGATTACAATCGCTCACACCTGGTTTTAAATGAGGTTTTATTGAGCATTTATTAAAAATTGTTCCTCTACCGGTTAGTGATGTTTAGAATTCTATTATTGAAGTTTAAAGTGTTAATCTTTGTATGTTGTATTTGAATCGGCCTACTTTGATTTGTGTTTTTGTTTGCTTGTTTAAGTAGAGGATAAAATAAATGTGAAAGATTGTCATGGTAGACAAGTAGTTCACCAAGATGATAATCGAAATCATAACGATCTGAATGACCTGATTCAATTGGGGGGCGTAGGTGGGCTGCATCTACTTCAAGTTTAGGGGAATGCTCTCATCCGTGTCACTTGCATAATACTACAACTCCTGCAAATTAAAGGAATATATGGAGGTCTAACCCATGCAGATATGAACATATTCGGAACTTCGTGGATGTTTGTGGTTCATTCTCCTTCAAGAACATATCACAAGAATTAGTTAGTCTTCGATTGTTCCCATTCTCTTTTATGGGCGAAGCTACCAACTAACCATCGAGGAACTCAATCAACCCATGGTATGAACTCATAGACAATAGTAGTTGACGAGTCTTTTTCCCTTTCCCTTGTTAATTTTATGAGACTTGAGTTGCCCTCTTATGAATATTTGAATATTTCCATACGTTTATGAGTTTACCAATAGTTGAGACAATTGAGTTAATCTTTGCATTTAGACTTCTTATTGTTGAGTTTTATCTTCCCCTTAGTAGTAAGAAAGGCCAAGTATTTTCTTGGAATCATTACTGGTTAATTCTAAAGTGTCGGCCACGTCCACGGTGTAGGCTCGAGGCGTGATAGAGGGGGAGGGATTAAATTTCACTAATGAAGAACTATACAATAGTTTGACTTTTGTAAGGCAATATGATTTACTATACGCAGGCAACATATCACAATAAAATAAATAAATAAAAATATGATATTAATATCCTATGCACATCGCGTGGAAACATATATTAGTAACATATATATATATACAACAATGATAGAGACAAGACCACAATTCAAATACATTCTCTAATAATCATTTTAACATTATGTCAAACCCATTCTTTGTCTATTTAATAGTTTGCATTGAAGTAGAGTTGAATTTTCTGTAGTTGCTTATTTCGAATCTGACCCGTATATTTTTGACCCACCACGAGCAACTTGCTTACTTATATTTTTAAACTCCCCCAATGAAAATCATGTCCTTGCCTTAAAGTTTGCGATATTTGCAATACTCTTGCATGTATCATATTAGATTTTTTCCATGTTTAGATGATTCCCCAGAAGATATCTTTTTAACTCCAACTTTTATCTGTTTTGGAAATTCATTTAATAAGTTGACTTCAACCTTTACCATACACAACTAGGTCTAGATTTGCTAATTTTAGCCATGTCAGCATTTAATAGTTTTCGCACTGCATTGCACATTGTAAAAGAGGAATTCTTTAACGAAAATGTTAGGTGATAGGGATTGAAAAGAGGTCCATGCTAAGGCACTAGTACTTTCCGACTCTTGGTTGATCTAGGGTTCCCACTTTAGAGGTCATATCTGATAGTATACCCATCTTTAACGTTCAAAATATATTTTGATTTTTTACATGACTGCACGTAATATTCCATAGTAGATAGGGGAAGTAGGATGTGTCTATCACTCAAGAATCCTACCTTACATTCCTCCGTAAATCTTACACCGTAATGAACCAATTTTTCAAATTTCTTCTAGTTCTGACCAGCCATAAGAAAATTTTACAATAATGCCAAACGGTAAATCTTCTTTTATGATTATGGTCTCAACATCTTCTTCCTCCCAGAATACAAATGGCTTTCCATGGATGTAAGTAATATCTTGATCGGGATAGGCGTTCTTATTTTGTGTTCTACCTAATTTAAAGTCGTTGCATAGTTCAATGGTGGTTTTGGTGGATTTATCAGCATGGAGTGTAGGCTAGGCATCGCTGCCATTGGCCATGACGCCTAAGAAATTAATATGATAAAAATTTAGGGTTTTAATAAGACTTTTTCTAGTAGCTCATCACTTATGGAATACCAATTTATAGCAACATATTGGTTGGGTAGAGACAAGAAGAAAAGATCTAAATTTTGACAAAGTTCATATAATAAGTTGTAGAAACATCCAGAAAGTGAAAAATAATATTGAGTCGTTTCGTAAAATATTTGTTGAAATAGTCCATGTATTTGTATGGTATTGTTTAGTACTATATTAGGTAGAACTTTAAGGCCTATGTATGACAAACCATGAATTATTTATACACAATAAATGGTATAGGATATATAACTTATACCTTACATTTGTTGATATGAGGAATAAATAGAACTTAATACCATAGTATTAATCTATGAAAAAACAAAGATATCGCTCAACCTCTTTTAAGGGGTTTGTTTATTTTCTAAATTTTCTATTTTATTTATGTACTAGTAAATTTATTTAAATAAATAATTAAGCTTACATGTTTTATTATTTAAAGAGAGTTGTCTGTTGTTAATAAATTCAATACAAATCAATATAATTTTTGAATTTGAGTTGTTTAGGTTGTGATTTTTTCAATACAAATCAATATGCATATATATATATATATATCCTCAAAATCATGACCTCCCAACTTGAATTTTCAATTACTTTAATATCCCTGACTTAGGTTGTGATTTTTTCGATGACTTTTGACTTTTTCGATAAGTTATGACTCTTTTTGAAGGGTTGTGATTTTTTGATAAGTTGTGACTTTTCAGTAATTTGTGAATTATCCAAAGAGTTGTAACTTCCACATTGTTGTGACTTCTCAGAAAGGTCATGATTTTCAAACAAGACACAAAAAACATTTTTCATACTACCTTTTTGGACTATAAATAGAGGGATCTCGTCTCATTTTTCAACCACATTTTTTAAAACATCTACTCTTCTTCTACTTGATTTTTAATTTTTTTTTTGTTATTTATTGTCGTTTAGTTAGTCCAAAGCTTAGTAGAATATGTGGAACCACTATTCTGATAAAGTATCTTAAGAGGATTTATTTCATAACCTAGAGTGCTTGAGGAAAATGATATAATTTTTATGATATAATTATTATTTTTTTTCTTAATATATTCATTATTATGTAATGTTCCAATATATGAACTTAATATGATGTAATCTAAATTTATTTGAGTTTGTTAACAACTTCTCTTGTGATGTAGATATATGCTTTTGAATATTTTTTTAAAAAAATTTAGAGAACTTGATGCTCAAGACAAAAGAATGACTATATTATTAATGTTACTGATGTTATTTATACACTTATGAAGTTTTCTTCAAACTAGTTATTACTACATAAACATTACCCTTTTGTTTTACTTATTTACGATTTCTTAATGTTTAAGTATTTTAGATATAAAAAAGTTTATATGACTTCTAATTCCGCCACTTGAAGTTTGTCTTATTTTAAGTTATTATTTATTTAAAGGTTAATTTTATGGGATAAATATGTTTATTAATGCAAATATATATTTTATTATGTTACCTACTTTCATACAGTCTTCGACAATTGTAAACACATAATTTACTCACTAATCAACTTTGTTTCTTCTTCGTGAAGAATTCCTTACTTAGCCTATTATTTGTTCACATGCTCACATATAGTCCCCTGATAATTTTAAAAACATACTTTACATTTATATGTTACTGGTCACCTTATTTTGCCAAACATTACATCTTAATGATATCCTCTTTTATGCATCAAATCCCTACCTAATCATGCTGATTTCGACCATTCGTCCCTCTCATTAATGGTTCTAATGCACAACAATGCCTAAAATTAACGTTGTAACTCTAATCTCTCCATGGTATTCATCAAGCTCCAACCCAGATGACAGGTAAAATAGAACTATAAAAATGGAATGTACTGATAAACAAGATATAAAAATAGTCCGTTAATTTGGTGATTAGAGTCTTCGTGATTTAATGTTGTTCAATAATACCTCTCAAGAATTCAAGGCGTGAAGGAACCTTCAGAGCAATAATATTACTTAACGACGAGGTAATAATATTAACACGTTTACTGACCTTATTATTTTATTTTTCATTTTTATTGAACTTATACCCCCACCCAATTGCACAATACTAGGTAGAAAAATCAAAGAAACACTATTTAATAAACATATCTAAATATAAAATCACTCCTTGAAACCAAATAAGAGTTAGTACATTGTTCAATCTCTTAAATTGTGTTGACCACAACTACTATCCGTACATAAAGAAGTTGAATTGGCATTTACAGATAACATAACCGTAAAGGCAACTGACATTGAGATTTTAACACACAAATTCTCTAATTGTTTTGTATCATTGCATCATGTGGATAAATTACCTTATGGTGGTATTCTAGATAATTGTCCACCAAAATAATTTTTTATTTAATTTCATGCACCATTACTTAATTTTTACCACTAATTTACATTACCTATTCTAAGATTTTATTGTGTTTTAGTTTAAATGAATCCCCTCATTGAAAAAGAATATAGCAAGAGACAGGACATAGTTGTTACAAATGAGCAGTATGTTTGAAGATGCCTAAACTGCCATCAATATAGAGATATGGGGAAGTATTAACATCTTGCTTCTAACTAATAACCCAGCATGGAGCATACAATTTTTACTCGATGAGAAGATTTTGGAGAAAATGAAGGTGCTTTTTTAGAAAAGATAAAAGATAATACTTGATTTATGTGACCTTAGAATCCTAATCTACAAAAGTATTGGACAGACTATTGTATGTTTTCTACTAAACTGAGTATAGTTGTGGTTTCTAATTTTAATTAAACTCTTGTCAAGCTAGGCACCTTTGAAATATCTACTCTTTCCATGAGTAGCATCTTCATGAACGCATCCAATGACCTGGTACATTACATAAATCACACAATGTTCGGCAATGTTATTTAAAACGTTTGTCACATCTAATGTACATACTATAATTTATCATTGTAGGCAGGTTACTTTTAAAGATTCTATAACAGGACACAATTGTTCTGTTACCATTGTTGAATAATTAGATACTAAAATTGCTAAGATCCCAAACGCATTGCAACGAGCACATCTTACTCAAAATGGTTTATACAGTTAACTAATCTTATCAAATACAAGAATGAAATGATAAAGGCTAAATATAAAGATTTAATGGTAGCACCAAAATGAGAAGAGCAAGAGAAATTCTGTTGGTAAATAATATGGATGGATTGCTAGCTGATTCAGCAGTACATACTACCCTAAATACTTGTACTCTCTAAAAGTAATAGCCTTTTTACTATCAAAAATACAATCACAAATATGGTATAATGTCAATTCGCAGGATTGTTTCTACAAGTTCAAAGAAACAATTGTAGACATACTGAATAAGGATGAGACATGGTATTTGTCTTGGAAAATGTGCAAAAAAAATTGAAAGATACAGAACATGCTGTATCTTGTAACAATTCCAACTGTGCGAATGTATAATATTAAATGAGGTTAGACTTAGTAAAAACTCGATTCTACATTTAGTAATTAGGAAACAAATTAACTGCGGCTTTTAAATGACTCCCTTTTTTAAACAGAATTGCTTATGACTTGAAGCGTGTGGTGGAGAACAACGTGCCTGAGTTATATTATTTGAAGTGTCTAAATATTGACTAGGCTGCTACGTGCAATACTACATAGGATCAACCTCAATAACGATATAAATTGTGCTATACCTAAACACCTAAACACCCAATGACCTCTGTCGCATAGGTATGTTGTCGAATGTATCATAACATTTACAGTTATCTTATGGTGATAGTTTATAGCACATACGGGAAAAAAATTGCTGGATTGCATATACATAACATTTGATAATTCATTTAATTGCACACATAGGTTAGTTTTTAAAGGAAATGTTCCCATCGTGCTGCTTAGCAAACTGGGCCTCTCACATGAAATATGAAATAGCACATAGTTGATTAGTAGAGGTTTGACTAGAATGTCATACATACAGAAAAAACAACAAGTCAATATGCCACAAAACTATTGTTTACTCTTACAATAAAACTATAACCACCCCCTTCCTCGTTTTAAACAAATATTACTTACAAATTGATGTGGGTGGTGGAGAACAACTTCTCTGCGTTATACAATTTGAAGTAGATAGATATTTACTAGGCTACAACATGTAAGACTACATAGAATTGACCTCAATAAAGAAATGAGATGTATTTTTTTTAAATACCTTAACACCCAATGGTCTCCGCCGCATAAGTAGTTGTCTAATACATCCTAATATTTAGCTATCTTATTGTGATATTCATAGAACAAAAGAAAACAAAAGAATTACACGATTACATATACATAACAATTGATGATTCTCCTAATTTTATATATCAAGTTTCTATTAAGAAAATGCACCGATATTGTTGCTGAGCAAACGAAACCCCTCAAATGGCTTATGTAATTGGACATTGTTGATTTGTAGAGGATTTGACCAAAATTTCATATATGCAGAAAAAACAACACGTCAATATGCCATAAACCTGGTTTTTTCTACAACAATACAAATACAACTATAACCCAACCACCAAAATGAATGATATACCTTTCAAAGTTAGTTGGAAACAATTTGTAATACGTCTATGTTTTTGCAATGATGATGAATATAGCTTAAGGTCAAACGTTATCAAATGTAGGAGTGTGCCTACTACAACATATTTTCTCGCATTACAAACTATATGTTGCACAATCTATAGGTATATCTATGCCAACAAAAAAAGTGTAGGTCATAACTGAACAACCAAATTGATGCACCGGGACATACACAAGAAATACTATATACAAGATAGTATAAGGTGAGATTTGATTAATACCAAAATTTTATGAAATTAAATAGGAAAAAACATTCACCACACATGTAGCTATTGAAAATTTTAATAGGCGAATTCTTAGGTTTGGTTGAAGCGGAGATGATATGAAAAACACTATACAATTACAAAAGAAGACATTACTTCTGCGTATATAAAGTTATTCAAAACGGGGTACACTTAATTTCAAATATTAAAAGGAACGTATAGTTCCTGACATGACATAACTAAGAGGACAAATTGTTAATTCGTGCACAATTACTTACTAACAAATTGTCTAATAACAATTTAAGAATACGACGTTAGTCACTACATGCCCAAAAAGAAAAAAAAGCAAATAGATTTTCCATTCACTTAATATTATGTAGTGAAATACTAATACATATTGATATGTTGAAAACCTAAAACATACATACAAGATATAATATCTCGTGTATATAGGGATCTGATGACTTAATCTTTACGTGCAACACACATGCAATGAATCTAGTATATAAATATATATAATTAAGCATTTTGGAGATAATACCAATAAGAAGGACATAATCGACCCTGAATGCACTTAATCATATAATGATCTTATTTTTAAGCCTACTTAGTTGTTGAGTAAGAGTATAATTAATTTTAACATTCATAAATAGAAACTCTCGGGTATATTTGATGTGATACATTCTATATATCTAATGATTATCGACTAGGAAAATTGAATAGTTAAGTCAAAACTCGTGTTATAATAAAAATAAAATGTTTTTATTAATCATTTAATATCTATGTTATATTGAAAATATTCCCAAATAAAATAGCAGTCAAATTCAATCGAATAATATAATTCTAATTAGGAAAAATCACTAAAGGATGATCGACTGGGAAAATTCAATGGCATATGCAAGGTTCGTGTGATTATTAAAATAAAAGGTTTTTATTAATCATTTAATATATTCTTAAAAAAATTTCTCAAATAAAATAGCAGTCAAATGCAATTAAGTAGTATAATTCTAATTAGGAAAAAATTCTAAATGGTGATCGACTAGGAAAATTCAATGGTAAACTCAAAATTCTTGTTATTATTAAATAAAAGGGTTTCATTCATCATTTAAAATTATTTTTTCTTAAATATTATTCTCAAATGTGATATCCACTAATTTAAGTACAATAATATATTTTAATTAAGAAAACTCTCTAAATGGTGATCGACTAGGAAAATTCAATAGTAAATGCTAAATTTATGTTAGAATTAATATAAAAGGATTTATTAATAATTTAATATAGTTTTTAAAAATATTCTTATCAAATAAAATACTGGTAAAACGCAATCCAACAATTTAATTCTAATTAGGAAAAATCTCTAAATGATGATAGACTAGAAAATTTCAATGGTAAATGCAAATTTGGTATTATTTTTAAAGTGGAACGTTTTTATTAAATATTTAACTTATCTTTTTTCCAAAGTTGTTCTCAAATAAAATTGTGGTAAAATGAAATCCAATAATATAAATCTAATTAGGAAAAACTTGAATTGTCTAATTATAATCATTAACGTCTATATCATTAAGTTATTTTTAAAAAACAATTTATTATATAAATGTCTTGGTTAAGACCAAAAATCAAAATTTCTTAGTAATAGTTTAGACATGTCAAGAAGAATTTTCAAGGGTCGTCAGAGGGTTGACATGGTGAAAATAACGAATGGGAGAAACTTAGGAGTAACATTTTCTAAGCGACGTGCTGGTCTGTACAAAAAGGCTTGTGAACTTTGTATGCTATGTGGTGCTGAAATTGCCATTGTTATATTTTCTCCGGAGGGTAAAATTTTCTCCTTTGGTCACCCTAGCGTGGAAACGCTGGTGGAGAGGTTCCTTGGGAGGAACCTTCCTCCACCAAATAACGATGTCCACAATCAACAAATTGTGGCTCATAGAGAAGCTGGAATTCGTGAGCTCAATACAAGGCTCATGAACGTCGAGGGGGCTCTCCAGATGGAGAAAAATCGTGGAGAATCCCTTCAAGAAATTAGGAAGAAAGCTGATGGTGTATGGTGGCAATCTCCTATCAAAGAACTTAACTTGTTCCATCTTCAACACTTGAAGAGGGCATTGGAAATTCTAAAGCAAAAGGTTGTAAAAGAGGCACAGATGGTGAATAATAATGCATTCCCATTTCAGACATTAGGAAGTGCTTGGAGTCCTCCTAATTATACAAGCTAAAGTTCTTCACATATACTCAATGTTGGTGTACCCTCTGCTACTAGTTCCCAGTTAATAGTTCAGCTGTTATTCCTAGTGTGCGCGTTATGGAATTGTTGAAAATAAAATAGTATATTAAGTGTTTAGGTTCATTTGTCATTTGAGTTATCCCATATGTTGAGTTCATCAGTTATTATTCAGTTTAAGTCAGTACTAAGGGTTGTGTTCACCATGTAATGCGTATCTGTTATGATTTAGTAATTTTAATTTTATATGTTATGTTATTACTCCATTTGACATGTTGATCTTCTCCTTTGAATTACTTTACATATTAATATCTTTTTCATCAAAGACTACAAAAGTCTGGGGACTCTCCTCTTAGCAGATCTGCTTCTACAATTCGTACATATTTTAAGTTGTGAATTACAACATCCTCATTTGGTGTCCAAACTATTCGAGGGAACCATTGGAGACTGGGAAAACTAGCCAAAAAATTCATAACTTCTCATGGAATACAAGTCCTTTTTATCGGAATCCCTCGAGACATTTTTCATATCTCATCCCTGTCGATTCGACAATTACTTATCTTCAAAATATATTTGAAATGTATAAGAGGAGGTATTACACAAGAAAATTCATATTAATCAATTTAATATACATCAATTATCTAAAGAAATTTGAACTATAAAACATTTGTTTTGGAATATCTTATTGCATTGAAATAAATGTGGAAAATCAAGACATAAAGACTTACAAAAGACTTTATATGAGGTGGAAAATCAAGACATCTCACATAATCAGCAACATCTTGAGCCGAGTTGTTAATACAATTCGGTTTCTATTGTCATCATTTGTAAATATATAATGCACTTGGTCCCATGCCTCACCACTCAATATATCATCTTTGACAATTAGAAATTTCCTACCCTTCAAATTTCTATATACAATTTCCATTAGTTGATCACTGCTCATTTCTTGATTGCTTCCTTTAATGGAAGAGACAACTTCAAGTAACTTTTGTCTCTCATTGTATTCTTCGTAAATAGTGACCCATGCATGTTTATTAATTGAGAAATTATATATGATCAATCATTATAAAATCTTTTGGGAAGAGGTATTATACCTATTCCGTCCATACCAGAAATTGGTACAACAGTTAAATCGTTTGTTTTTTAAGTATAGTTTTGAGGTCATCCTTAATCCCAAAAAAATATTATCTTCAAAGGCTACATCTTTATCTGGTGAAGGTGTTCTTGCTTGTTTTGTATATTTGCTTCAATGTTTCTAAAATTCAATATTTGCCACTTAATAAACGCCTTTTTCAACTTTCAGAAATTACTCCTCCAAGTATTTACAAGCCCCTCGCCCCTTTTCATGAATCTTGACTTTGTTATGTCGTTTGGGCATGAATTTAAATAATAAGTAAGTTAGCCGTAATTGGAAGAGTCTAAATCCGACAGAACACAATACCTAAATATATACCTAGTAGGTTGGGGTCGATCCACGAGGAAAATGACTTAGACTTAACTTCAATTATGAATCAACTCTATTTTGCCAATTTCTTTCCGAAAGCAAGTAATTAAAGGAGGGAGGGGGGGGGGGGAGGGGTTATGAAACAATTTCCTTAATCAATCTATGTTAACAACAAGTAAGCAAAAGTAAATATTGAGTTTCTATCATGTTGTGAGACTAACTAGGGTATATGTGTTCCCAACACGTTCATAATGCCGTATTCCTAGCAATAGCAATTATTTCCTAGTGTTTTGCATGTGAAGTGGTAAGTTATGTATCTCTAAATCCTTTGTCCGGCATCTAGAGAATTACATTCAATACCTTTGTCTGGATACATGTGTATAATTTACTAACTCTTACCTTTACGTCATATTAGACATCATAATCAATATATGACTTAGTTATTACTTCGTACCAATCTACACTAGCCTATTAGATAGTATTACACTAAATCTATGTTGATAATTCTTTTATTATTCCTACCCCCTTCGGCCGACAAGTAGAAACAGGGCAAATTCTAATGCGTGCACTCGTTAAAAAGACTTCTATGGGCAAGAATTATCAATACATGCAAGAACCTATTTCAGAATTGCTGATATGCTATGTTTACTTGTTAGGTTTCCACAACCCTAGTTGTGGATTTAGTAACCCATTCTATCAAGATCACAATTCATAGTCTTTAAAGAAGGATTCATGAACTTACTTAACACTAAAAAAACACAGAAATTAAACAAGTGTACCAAGAGGGTATGTAATTAGAAGAGATTTAGAGAAATTCCTTTGAAAGAGGTATTAGTACATGACTATAGAGAGTTCGACAGCCATGAGATAAACTTCTCCTAAGTGTCACCGTTAAAGAGTATGTAGACAAGTTTAGAGATGTGCAATAGGTCCATAATTTTCAAGTGTTAGATTTTGACCTAAGGGGGAGATGATAAGATGAGAAATAGAGCCAAGTTTTTGAGAATTTATTAAGGAGATGGTTGGTAGGAGTCCATGCAGTTGTTAGGGTACTAAGCTTGAATTTGTTGTTGTTAAACATTTGGTGGATTCTTGAGATGAGAAATGTGGTGGTAAAGAGTAATAGTCTTTGGAGGAGATTCCCTATAGAAAGGTATGGAATTTGAACTTAAGTATTTGGGTTTAGCTTTAATATATATAGTGAGAGCAGACAATTAGATTCAAACCTTAGTAATAGTAACCCGTTCTATACCAATTACATTCATCTATCGAGGAAGAATGATCCCAAGGGGGAGATAATGTAACACCCTTGAAGTTTTTTTGAGTTATGACTCAAATCGTTCTTCGTAGTGAAAGAGAATTTACCAAGGAATTAAAAATTTCTTAAGTTTTGAGGTCAGGTATGTAGCACTTTGAGTTCCAAAAATAATTAAATTGGAAATAACAAAAAAAATGATTTTTGGAGAGTTAAGTTAAGTATGACTTTAAGTCAATTTCAAACGACCATAACTCTTAGTGCAGGACGAGTTAGGTGTGATACAAGATACCATAAGAAATATCATTGAATTATATTTCAAGTCCACCGAATTTGCTACATTTCGGGATCGAATAAGTGATATATGACCTTTTGAAGTTAGGTTGTGCACCCACATTCCAATCATGATTTATTTTATCTTAATTTGATTTTAAAAACTTAATGATTTAAGTTCTTGATGAGTTCTTGATAAGTGTTCCTAAAGTATCATTATGTTTTGATGTAACATTCTACGTACATCAACTTTAAATGACCATATCTCTTAGAATATTAAGAGTTTGCATCAACAATAACCTATACAATTAATGGTAATTGAATCTACTTTACAACACCACCAGTTTCACATCAATCCAATTTTTGAGTAAAACATTATGACGATTTCAGTAACCTATATAGTGTTGTTACGAATTAGTCGACGAGATGATATTAAAAAGAGTCATTTTTTTCTCTTTACCTGCAAGGAACCCTAAAAAAATTTCTTAACTAATAAAGGTCCAAAACAATTAAATTTTCATCTTTACTAATGAATATCATTATTCTTGTCCAAAGAGATTTCAAGAAACCAATTCAAGAATTTCAAGATAGGTTATCTTGATCATTTACCTTCAATCTATGGTTTCATGGTTTCTATTCAAGTTCTTATCCAATATTATTAAAGAACCTTGTTCTTTCTATCTAAAATTATTCCTAACATGTTCATCACCTTTAATTAATAATTAAAATCAAGGTAGAGTCAAGAGTTCAGTTTTTGAGAATTCATTCAAACGTTCTATGAAAGTCCTTGAAAGGAGTCTTCTACAACTTCTAATGATTTGTTTCAAGAATCAATCAAGTGGGCATGTGAGTGAATAGAATGTATTAATGAGTCTACAATATCACCTAGATCCTTCATATCATGAACCATAACTTTTGAATTAATAATTCACATTCAAGAGAGAGTTAAGAGTAAAGTTCAAGAAAACCTTTGAGTTCAGTCATGAATTTTTTGAGATACATCATTGATTTGAACTATGATTTGAGGAAGTAAATAAGAGAATGAGAAGAGTTTCATGCCCATAATTCTGCATGAACCCTATGAGTTGAGCTTGAGTCATTGAGTTAAGTAGTTGATGTTCATTATTTCGCATGAACCCTATGAGTCGAGCTTCAATCCTTGAGTATAGTAGTTCATGCCCATAATTGTGCATGAACCCTCCGATTCTAGAATACTTGAGATGTGTAGTCTCATTGACTCCTTGAGTTCTTGATTTGCTGAGTTCCAAGAATTGAGTTCTATGCATGGTTATTGAAAACCTTGAATTGAGTCGTTCATGTTCATAATTTGACATGAAACCCTATTTTAAGAAGTGTTTTTACAGATTGTTTTAAAAATTGTTTTAAAGAGTTGAGCACTGAGTTGAAAAGAATAAAGTTGAAGTTCTGTTCTTCAAAGAAGTATATGTGGACGAAGTATTCCGAAAGAGATTAAAAATGTTTTCACATTATATAAGAACCAAAACTTAGATTTCCACAGAGCTTTCGGGCTAGTTTTCAGAAAAGAGTAATAGATTTATATATTAAGTAAAAGAGGCAATTGAGATTTCCAAGATAGCCTTTGAGCCATGTTTTTGATCACTTATCTCAAATTACAGAAGAAATCTATTTTTAAAACATAAGATCTAGTATATTTTGGGAGTAGTATTGCGCACCGATTTTAGGGCGAGCATGAGTTTAGATAACTCACGTCTCCGTAAAATCATGTGGCCACCATGGGTTGAAAAGGGTCATACTTTCTAGATGAATCCATTTCACAATAGACTAGTGGATCAACTAAGTGAAGTTAGGTCCTATAATGATGGCAAGGTATACGATGGCACCTAGAAGCGTGAAGTGAAGTGTTGTATCATCACTATAACTCTTAAATGATGGTTGTCTGTTAGAGAAAACCCCGCAGAAGTTATTGTATTTTTATATACAATAGTTAAATGTATTTTCCTATTCATTTCAGAATTATTTTGTGTCCTAGTTATATACACAGAGTTGACATCGTGTAATTAAATAACTTCTCTTTGTATTGATTTTATTTTAAACTACCTTATATTGAAATGAGTACAGTTAAATATCAAGAGTTGAGTATTTCGCGTTAAGTACCTTAAGTTGAGTTTCTTTGGGTTAATATGTGCTTCATTGAGTCGACTATCATATCTTTGAAGTTTAGTATCTAATTCTTCAGTAGAATATCTTATTCTTAAGTTGAGTTAGTTGAGTTGAGTGAGTTTGAAAAGAGACAAGTATGTTTCCTTTTTATTCAAGTTTCAAGATTATGTTATACTTTAGAATTCCCCTTACATGCTCGTACATTCCACATACTGAGACATTTGGCCTGTATCTTTTAATGATGCAGACATATGTGTTCAGGATCATCAAAAAGAACATTCGTTGATACATCCAAGAGTTTGTGTTAGCCATGGTGAGCCTCCTTGTTTTCGGAGGATATCATTTACTTTTCTGATTAGTCAAAGTGTCCTGGGTCTTGTCTCTACTTCCATCTTTATTAGTTCGATGCTTTATAGACTGTCTGTTTTAGTTTAGAAGTTTGTATTATCATTTATTTCATTAAACGTTTTAAAGACTTAGGTTGCCTATTTAATGGCGAGCTTAATATATTATTTTATTCAAAGTTTTAATCTGACTTAAAGCTTTGGATTTTTGTTTCATGATTCTTTATTCTATGTTTAAGCTTTTTATGCTTAAGTCTTCCACTTGTAGTCATCTAGGATGAAGTTTGCTTAGGGACTAGCAATGGTCTTTTAGTGTCGTCCACATCCAAGGTGTAAACTCCATTTGTGACAATTTGGATTCCTAAAATTAACTGTGATTCAGTAGAATTCAGCGATGTGATTATCTACTCGGTGTTTCGCTGTCAAAATTGAAGACCACGACTAATATCAACGAATGGGTGAGAACTGGATAATTTTTTAAATAAAAGGTTTATATGTCTCCAATGCCTAAAATCCACTCATTTAAATTTTTAGAACTCACTCCCGCGCTTCTTCATTTATATCTCTGCATCTATATTGTATTTTTGTTGTTGAGTTGTTCTCATAGTTTGATTTGTTTCCAAGTAGCATATCATTAAATCCTAATCGGATTGAAAATTTCTCAAATTCTAATACATTCCTTTGTTGATATGTGTTGAGCCTGTTTGGTAGGATTGAAATATTTTATTGCATGTTCTTTTCACTAATTTTTCCCGTATTGAGTTTGGATTCTTTAACTTTCGGCGAGAATCAAAAGGTCGTCGAACATTATCATCTCTTTTCAAAACATCCTTTGTTCTACCTTTGTCTGCACCCTTGTGTACTCTTTGAACTGCACTCGGTGAATCACCTAGTGGTTGCGCGATTCACCAACTTGTCTGTTGAAGTGTTTCTGCATTTGAACTTCCATGCTTTTGATGGAATACTTTCTAACTTTTTCATATAGTTTTGCAGATATGACTAAACCTAAATTCGCTGGAAGATATATGCTACCTTGACAAATAAAAGGGAAAAGTCCTCCATAAACGAATAATGAAAGAAAGAAGACACTGACAATAAGAGTACTAATCCATGGTACCCCACTATTACCTCATTTAGACATGCATTCTTCACAACTATAAACTCCTTTTTGGCGGCTCATGACTTGGACAATTTCAGAAAGTGAGTTTCCATTGAATCTTTTTAAGAAGCTCCGAGTACTATTATTAAATACAAGGCTGACTGTAACATTCCAGAAAATCATATGTCTAATGAAGAGCAAGTATGACCTTCGAATATCCTATTAGGGGCATAAAGGCACCCCAATGCCCAATATTGAGAAATATTGGTCACAGTATATAAAAATTGGCTAAGGGATATTAGCCAATTTTTTATATACGAATAAGAATTATACCTTATGGGTTTTCATACCCCAATCCAAGATTGATGTTCAATAAATGTACCTGCAATGAAGACCCTAAGCTAAACCAAAATCTGTTATGAATAGTTTCACACAAAGTACTAGGCATCCAAGTGTCAATCCTAGTACCATTCCACATAACCATTTAAAATGATCATGTAAATTAAGCAGTGCACA
Organism: Solanum lycopersicum; assembly: GCF_036512215.1. NCBI lineage: Eukaryota > Viridiplantae > Streptophyta > Magnoliopsida > Solanales > Solanaceae > Solanum > Solanum lycopersicum. The sequence goes on from NC_090803.1 coordinate 39,168,747, forward strand.
AGAACATAGTGAGGGTCCTTGGGACAATAAGTAACCATTCCCAAATGAACCATAAATAATAGTTAGTTAGCAAAGTGCAACAAACTCATGTGCAAGCACATTGGCAATACATGTGAATAAGTTGCTAAAGAAAGGACCACCCTAACCGAATTCCGTTAGGGTAGTTAGGGGGGGAAACACGCACAAGGGACCACTCCATGTAGGTACTAACCTCCCTACCAATTCTAGACTAAACTACTGCGCTAAATAACTAAATAACCTAGGACTAACCGAGTTGGACCCATTAGTGCACCTGACAACCTAGGACCAAAACTGGGTTGACACTAACCTATTACAAGTTAAAGAGACAATCTAGTACCTAACCTAGAATAGTCCAAAAGGTTAGTTATGGTCCTATAAACTAAGGGTTACTTTAGTAATTCCCCTAGGTTACGTAATTATTTTATTTAGAAAATTGATTAGTTAATTTAAAAGGGATAAAACCAAAACTACAAAGGAAATTTTCAGATTTTGGGTAAGACAAGAAAGGGACAACCTAGTACCTAACCTAGGATGGCCCAAAGAGTTAGTTAAGGTCCTAACAACTTAAGGATACTTTATTAAGTACCCTAGGATATTTAATTAATTAATTTAGCAACTTATTTAATTAATTTGAAGGGTCAAAATCGAAATCACAAAGAAGTTTCAAGATTTCGGTTAAGACAAGAAAAAGACAACCAAGCATTTAACCTACGATGGTCCAAAGAATTAGTTATGGTGATAAAGACTTAAGGGTACTTTAGTAATTACCTTAGGTTACTTAATTAATTAAATTATCCATTTAATTAATTAAATTAAAGGGTTCAAATCGAAATTCTTATGCTAGCGTAGTATAATGCAAAAAACATCCTAGTACTTAACCTAGGATGGTCCTAAAGGGTTGATTATGGTTCCAATGACTTAGTGGTACTTTATTACTTACCCTAGGTCCCTAAATTAATTAAAATAAGGATTTAATTATTTAATATAAAGTCATAATACTGACCTAAACCATAGTCCACACCGAAATTTTAGATTTTAGGTCAAGTCAACATTCTCCTATGTTTAGTCAACTTAAGAGGTTTTCTTTAAGTAATTAGTTAATTAATTTATTTAATTAACTTATTAAAACCTAAGTTGAATATGTCAAGGTCAGTTCCTAAACCTAAAAACCATGTTTAAAATCAAAAAATACACGACTAAAACGAAAAAAGAAGCGTGAGAAAAAAAAGTGAACAAAAAGCAAGAAAAATAATAATTTCTTAGACGATTTTCAAGGTTTCTTCAAGGTTCGTTCAAGGTGGTCTTAGTAGATTAGGTTATAATTAAGGAATGAGTTTCTATCGTGTAATTCTTTCTCCAAGAGTATTTTCCTTCGGACGATTCACAAGATCTTGAAAACTAGGGTTGTTCCCGTAGTTCTCGTTGAACTTCCCTTCCCTAGTATCCTTTTCGATTTCAATGTTGAATAGGTTAGAGATCATGTTTTTGGTATGTGGTTTTGGATGTTCTTAACATGCTTCTTTCATTAATTATGAGTATCGAATGAACTTATGAACATGTAAATGCGTTAAGTTGATCTTATCATGATAATTAAGGATCGATAATACGCTAAGTTAAGTCCGTGATCTGTTAAGTGAATATGCGTCTTTGGATGAATGTTGAATTGTTGTTGTTTTGATTTTATGAAGATGTTAAAGCCATCAAATGTGAATATAATGCTGTCCAATATGTTCTTAAAACGTTACACTAAACTTCATAAACTAAGAATTGACTCAAAGACATCTATGAAATCATATCTTGAATAAATTAGCTATTTGGTTCCAAGAAAGTTGGCTAACTCTATTTGGTAAAAATGAATATATGCTAATGGCTAGGAAATTTTTTAAATAATTAAAATATTTTCTAAGTTTTTATACATATGGAGATTTAAATATGAACATAAGTAAAAATTGGCTTATGCAAAAAAGATGAATTTGCTAGTCTTACATCCCAAATCTTGAGCCAATACTAATCATACGTCAATTCTTGTGTATTAAGAGTATCAAATATTTATTAAGCACTTATAAAGTAATATCAATAAATCCATAACCAAGGGCAAGACATTCATTGGGACAACTCCCAACATGCTCCACAAGAAATAACTATGAACACATGAAACTCATTGAATGAAGTGCTTATCGTCCATCAACGGTGATTTGAAGAGACTACACTAATGTAAGAAAGTAATTCGAGTTATAACATAATTAAAGGGGACTAAATTAAGTAACTGACCATAATGAGGTGTTAAAGGAAGTGAGACAAGTCTTACTTACACAAAAGCTAATTTGTTAAAAGAATACTCACGAATAAGGTGTTAGAATGTGTGAAACTAGTCTCATTAACACCTAAGGATGATATGTAAGGACAATTCACATTCATCAGTGTAAATTAACGATGATATGAAATAAAAATTCACAGTTCATCAATGTAAAGTAAGGATGACGATTCATCAATAGAGTAACTAAATCTCAATCTAAAAGGAAGCCTCCATAATGCTTGAGTCAACACTAAAAGATGATGAAATGAACATTCACGTAAAAAGGGAGGAGTAACTAAGATGTATGTAATGAAGTGACGAAACCCTAGAAGGGTTAAGTAAGAGTGTGAAACACACTAAATGGACAAGTGTATTGGTATATGATTAAATAAACATTTATGTAAAAGGCATAAGTAATTATGAAAAGCAAATTTTCTAATGCTAATGAATGTGGGGACAATATGATAAGAGGCTAATGTGAAATATGTGAGCAATCTCAAATGAGCCTAATTAAATGTTACCAAAACGTACTAACTTATGAGAGTGTACAGATAATGAATAGACCGGTCTCTATGTACACTCTAATGAAAGTATTGAGACTGATGTACTCTTAATACTAATGATGAGATGAGAAATCATCTATTGAGCTATGATGTCCTCATACTAGAAGCCACCTTCCATGACGTATGAGTTGAATGAAATGGAACTTTATACTGAGCACCAATAGGCTAGCTATGAGCGGTGATGCCTTCATTTGGGAAGGGCGGAGGTTCACGTAACTCTAATGATATGAGAGTGTCCGGCATGCCGGGTATGGGTCTCCTTATTTCTCCTAGTCTTTGAAATTATACTGCCAATATAGGGATCTGGCGGGGACCAATTCCCATGTATGCTAGAATGTTTTAGGTCACTTTGGTCAGTGTTCCACCTCTTTTCGATGTGAGGTAGATACTGGATTTCATGATGATCACATGATCTATGTCGGTTAAGGTTGAAGTTCCTCAAAGTATGAAATATAATGAAATGAATGATATCGAAGGTGTTTGTGCAAGACAATCAGGAGGTGAAATCAGATTCAAGTAATGACATTAGGTCATTCTTGGTCATTGCACTTTATGATCCGGATAAGAGTCTTAAACTTCATCCTACGTATAGCTGGTGTTTACATCAGCCTACGAATGAATAAAATGAATAATGTGAAGTACGAATGAACGAATGAAGCAGACTCTGTGTTTGCCAAAGAAGGTCCTCGTGTATATGAAATGTATTATATATAAATTATTAAATTAATTAAATCAATGACATGATTAATAGAGAATTGCTTATGAAAGTTAATGAATATATAGTGTAATGAATGACTCACTATAAGGTAGGGAAATCATTCCTTAGTTCTTGGGTTACTTACATCGATTCATTGTGTGTATAGGACTACAATGAATCATTGCACTTGTAAATAAAAGATCGGAGAAAAAGAATTATTGACCTACAAAACAAAAAGAAGAAAAAGACTAAAAAATAATCTAAGTGTACAAAGAGGAACTCTCGTCCTAAGAGGATCAAAATATCAATTCTTTGCCCAAGTTGTTCTAAATTATGTGGATGATACTAATGTTTTGTAATCATATTGAATATGAGTTGTATTCTTTGAATTTATTAAAATACACCATATTCACACCACAATTCACATATAATGATTTAGGAATGTCTAGTCACTAGGCTTTTCAAAAATAACATGTTGTTTAGGAAGAGCTTTTTTTGATCATGCATAGCCATATGTGTATGTGTTCATACACCCATACTTAGTACAAGTTGTGTTCAAACCCCTACTATTTACTATTTTATAGATGAATGTTAAGGGACATATTGACGACTCTTGCAACGGTTTGGACATCAACATTTCTCGAGACCATTTGGTAGGTCCTCTTGATTTCGAGGATGCTACATTTTCAGTCTAGCCTTAGTTTTAGACATATATAGTGTATGTTGTCCCTAGAATTTCTTTCATACATTTATTCGAAGCTTTGTAATAAGGTCGTTTTGGCAAACTACTATGATATGTTATTCTTTGATTTGAATTGATTCCGCAATTGTTAGATGGTTGTTTCTTTAAATTGAGCTTAGTATATGATGAATTCATGAAATGACTATATGAGTTCTATGTATAGTTTATACATTTAAAAGTTTTAAATTTTCCGCTAAAATTAGCCATACGAATGTGATGAATGCAAGATGAGTCTTGTCTGCGACCTCTGAGAGGTCAACGCCACCGGGTTTGATTTGGATTTCTGAATCCGGGTCGTGACACTGACATATCTGCTAATTGATACCAACACTGATGGAGCGTATGTGTAGGCATGATATCTCTTTACATTCCTCGATGTCTTTTTCTATTGTTAATTTTTTTGTTATTTACATTTGAGGACAAATGTTTTTCGATTATGGAGGGGTGATGTCTACCTTGAGTGCAACTGTTTTTTGTTTAATGATTTGTTGATACATTTGGGCTGATCTGTTTAAAATAGTGTTATGTACTTCTTTTTGTGGATGTTTGAGCTTTCAGCTCTTTATGTTTTAAATTTCAATTAATTGACTCGAACAAAAAAAAATTCTTCCCGCCACCTTTTTGCATGTACTTGAAACGTGGCTATTTTAATCAAATTTAAATCTCCATTTGATTAATAACGATAACTTAGATAGTGCTTGCAATGGCATGAACATGAATGTGCGGCTACTACGAGGCCAAATGAAGTTTATACACAATATGTGAACTCTTTGCATCTCGCTATGATTAGCTAATTATCAAATTAAGCTTCTTGCGATGAATATTACAAGTGTATTCTTGTTTTACTTTGGTGTCAATGCCTTTTATGATTAGCTTACTAGTGAACCATGCATTATAACACCTGTGATTTCCCCGTTAGTCTGGTTGACTAAGTCATGTGACCACATGATATGATCTTAGGCACCGTTGAATAACTGTGAACCAATTTGACATATACCTCTTTTATGTCTAACCTCTAACTGTGCAAACCTCTTTTGAACACCCGTTGAGCCCTACAATTATTTGGATGAAACTTAAAGAAAGCATGACCTCTATTAATTATTTACCTATAATCCTCTTGAGTTTTGATTAATTGAATAGCCAACTTATGCAAAAATCCTAAGTTGGGGTGGTGGTGAAAAGAGAAGGCAAGTAAATGAGTGCAAGAATAGTCTCCATTAACCCATGGTATTGAGGATAATGGAATTTCTCCATAGAAAAAAAAAGAAAGAGAAAAAGAGAAGATATGACTGAAAAAGAGAGAATCATGGAATAAAGTTATCAAAATACAAAATGAAATGAGGTTCTTCCAAACAATCCATGGAAACTGAATAAAGGAATAACTTATGACCATAAGAGAAGATAATGAAGGAATTAAAAAGAAACTGTTATGAGTACCACATCTCAGAGCATAAATGTCATTGAGCCTAAATGAATATACATATATATTAACCCCGTTATTAGACTTAAAAAGACCCATTTTTATCTTGATTGAGCTTGAATGAAAGTCGATTGGAAAATACGGGCATAACTATTTAATAATTCATGTATTGTGTTCATCTTTGTGAGTGTGAGCATTGAAATTGATTCTGAATTTCAAATTGTGAATCATCGTGTGTCAATATGGAATCTTTCTTTATATGAGAGAATTTTATCACTTTGGTTGATCTTGAACTTCAATTTGATGTAAGTATCATGAGCATGAAAATCTTTGATAATGGTGTGTGACAACTTGAGACTTTGAGTTCACTATCGATCCTTGCATGAGTAAGTTTAGTCTTGTTATGTGCATTCATGATTGAGCCTTGTGTAGAACTTTTTGAGACATCATTCTTGAAGTGTTGAGGATGTTGATGAGTCAATAATTTGGACTCATTTAGGATATATTTAATATGTTTAGAGTCATTAAATGCATATTTTGTCTCTAAAACTGATATAATACCTTTTGTTTTAGGTATTTCAACTTGTAAATAAAGGTATGGACACAACAGAGAAAAAAAGAACAAAGGTAGATGAAAGAACGACACATTAAATATCAGAGGATCGCCGAACCCGTGTGGCATGTCCCCAGAAGGTCTCATCTTCTCCTTCTATTCTAGTGAGCTTAGCGCAGAAGGAAAAGATCAAATCGATGGAGGAGAGGATCAGGTCGTGTGTCACTGAGCATTTCTATGGAGCAGTAATATGTGGCCCAATGATTTGAAACATCGAGTGATTTAGGCTAATGCAAGACGACGATAATTATATCAAAGGGCGGATCACCAAGTTGATCAACGTTCTCGACTAATTGGTTAAATTTGTCCTTCGCAGCACAAATTTTTGAAAAATATAAATACATGTTAAATTATTTAACTTAGTATCGAATTTTATTGTTTTGATCGATAATTTTTAGACTTAGCTTCTATTTTGTGTTTTTGAGAGATTTTGGAAAACTTTGCTCTTAAACCTTGGAGATTTGAAGATTCTCATTTTGAAGAAATTCGAAGTGGGTGTTGAAAATTATTCATCCTAAACTATATTGAAGTAAATATAAATTAAACCCAATTGATGGTATCTCAATTTACCCCCAATAAAGCTTAGCCTAGTTACATATATTCAAGGACGTAGTATCAATAAAAATTATCCTACGGTGTCTTTTATCTCATATTCTGGTCAAATCCCAAGAATTCCACTTTGCCACTAGTTTGTTTTATTGTTGTTTACTGTTTTTAGTTTTAATTCATTTGATAACCCCTCATTGTTAACTAAAACTTGTTTTACCCTCCTCAAATTTACCTTGTTTTATCCAATAATTTCTTCTAGGTTTGAATAGCATGGGATGACTTGTTCATAGCTTAAATATTCTTAAATCCTCTCCCTATGGGAATTATCCCAACCTTTTGTTGGCATTTTATTCTAATCTACCACCATCGACGTTTACTATTGAATGAAGTGTCATTGATGATTGTGTCGATCAACATGGTTTCGATATGATTCACAACCAATGTCCACATGTTTTTTCACTTTTTTGGGTAGATCCTAGTGGTTGATAGTGTTCTTTGATTCTGTGATGTCCTCTTTGTTGATTAGTATGTTTGTGATGACTTGGTTATCTGAAATGAAATATTTGATGTCGTCTTTGAGATGTTGAAGTATAATAGTGGTTCTACATGTACCATATTACTTATTAGAATTTATAGGAGAACTATCATGGGTATTTACATTTATTCGAAAGTCTTAATATTAATCAAGTCCTCGTGGTCATATTTTGATTATGTGTGGTTGAATGTGGGGACCATTTGGTCTACTTCTACCGTTTGTAAGAGTAGTCTACAATCAAAACTATTATTTGATCATTTAGAAAGCCTTGTTAGAGGTACTGTATGCTTGGGTGTATCGCTCGATGGTGATTGCCTGATCATTTTCATTTTAGGTTATATAAGTTTGATTCTCCCTTGATGAGTAGTTTCTGTCTAAAGATAATTTTTTTTTAAAAATTAAGCTCATTAAAAGTTTATATTATGTGAAGAAAATCTTAATAAGATATATAATGGCTTGGGCATTATGAGTGTGTGTTGGTTGGTTTTAGTTCACTCCTGGTTGTAGAAAATATTTATTCGGGATTTTATCATGGTTATGTTAGAAAATATTGTTGTGTCAAAGCCTAGTGGAAGAATCGGTTAGTTGAAGTTTCCTTTCGGGAATAGTTTCGTTGTTAGCTGAGTTTGCATAAAATAATAGTAATCATTAGAGTATTGAGATGAACCCATTTTAAGCATTACATGAGAAGAGGTCTAGATATTCAATTGGTTGGTTTGAAAATTTTGAGATGATACCTTGTGTATTAATATTTTGAAGGTATTGTTGAGACAACTACCCTTTCATATCTGTGCCCTTTTTTGACCATTTGAAATGAATGGTGGGTAAATTAGTATCTATTGTAATGACCCGTTAGGTCGAGTTGATTACAAGAACAATTTCAACTCTTTTCGTAAATTTTAATGGGTAATCTGAACTATTTATTTAATTATGGTGATTTAGTTTGTGCGTGTTTATTAAATAATTAATCTTTTAATTAATTGTAATGGATAAAGTCATAAATTTATTCAATACTCTATGTCACTTGGGACACAAGAAGAAAAATATTAATAAAATTCACTAATTTTGGTTCGTAATTAATTTAGGGAAAATACATTAGGATGTGTCTATCACTCAAGAATCCGACCTTACATTCAATACTAATCTTACACCGCAAAGGACTAATTTTATGAATTTCTTAGTACCCCCAATCTTGTAATTTACACTCCTATTTTCGTTTCCTTTGTTTTTGTAAAACAAAAATAGAGCATTACTTTTTTCAACTTGTCCACTTCAAACTAACACTCTCATCATGAAAAAGTAAACGGTATTTGTAGTGTCAAATATCAAAGAGGGGCATTGTCACAACTATCACACCCTTTTATTTTACTCAAAAAAAATTTATTTTTATTTTTTTGAAAGAAAAAGAGTTTTTCCATTTAAGCGACGTTTTGAAAAGGGATAATTGTTATTTAGAGTTGTCACTTGGAATTGAATTTTGGTGTTCCAAGTCACCTTATTTAAATCCCTAATCAAAAGGAAATTTGACTCTATTTTTATTGGTCTGCGAACTAGAAATCCCGGTAAGGAATTCTGTTGACCGAGGGGAAGGTGTTAGGCACCCCACGAGTCCGTGGTTATAGCACGGTCGCTTCATTGACTTTGATATGACTAGACTTAATTTTGAATATGATAATATTTAACTTAAAAATAAAAATGTTTTTACTTTATTTTCTTATTTATTTTAAACCTTTTAAAATCGTCTTATTTATTTTAAATCAATTGAAATTTATTTTATTATTTTCGATTTGTGTCCAATCTATATTTGAAACCCTCATATTTTTTTATTTATTATTTATTCTATTATTATTAGTATCTATTTATTACATTTTTTTGTGTGTGTATATATATATATATATATATATATATATATATATATATATATTAATGTTATTATGTGTAGAATTTATATAGGTGTTTAATAGTTAGGAAATAGAATTTTTGTAGGAAATTTTTTTTAGAGTTCAAGTTAATTTAGAATTGTATTTTTTCAAATAAAAATTAGATCTAAAATAGAAAGTAAATTTTATGAAATGTATAATTAATTCTAGCAAAAAAAATCTAAAGAGATTAAGACAATTTCTTTTTTTTTTTAAATATTTTTTTCATTTTTTCCTTTTGCACGTTTTTAGTTACCCTTTTTATTTTTTTATATTTTTTTTGTTTTTTTAATAACATTCTTTTTCTTTTCATTTTTTCACTCTTTTTTTTACAATTTTCTGTTTATGTTTTTTTAAAAAAAAAATCTGTTATTTTTTCTTTTTCTCTTTCGCTGTTTTTTTTTATGCTTTCTTGTTTTTTTTTTATTCTTTTGTTCTCTTTATATAATTTCTCAATTCTTTTTATTATAATTGTTAATAGTAATTATCACTATTTTATCATGAATCTCTAGATGAAATTTACAATACTAAGATATTTTTTTTTAAAAAATAATCATTTACTAATTATTTTTATATCCTAATCTAACAAGTCAACGATAAATTCAACAAAATCTTCTAAAGTGAAAAACTAAACGGAAAGATATATGAATCTATTCAAATTTATCAATTCAATATCATGAAGAGATATAAGTTACAAAGTGTATCTAAAATGCATAATAATAATAATAATAATAATAATAATAATAATATTAATAATAATAATAATAACAATAATAATAATAATAATAATAATAATAATAATAATAATAACAATAATAATAATAATAATAATAATAATAATAAATGATGCATATTTAAATTATTTATTTATTTATTTATTCATAACAATAAAAATCTGTGGCAACGTTTTCTTAAGCTTTTGCAAATTCTAAAAATAACTCATAACATCAAGCACAAAAATAATATTTCATAATAACAATAATAATAACACACTATTAAAAGAATTTCATATAATTAGAATTAAACTTTCTTACAAGCATTTCATTAAAATCATACAAGAATTCAAGAATTTAGAGTTACCTCGTATTATTGATTCACCACAAAAATAACTGCTACAATCTACTGATTTACAAAGTTAATAAACAAGTATTAACTTTAATGTGTCACTAATTGGAACCACGAAAAAAATTCTAACTCTAACCTAAATTTGAAAAGAATATCTCACTTTTCTTCTCCTTGATTTCTGCTCTTGCTTTTTTTTTCTTCTCGTCTTTCAATCTCCGTTTCTGTGTGTTCTCTATCTCCCTGTATTTCAATCTGTGTCTGTATATCTTTATATCTCTCTGCATTTCAATCTGTCTTTGTATATCTCTATATCTCTCTGTATCTTTTTTTCAACTAAACGTGGGGTTATATAATATTTTTTGGGTGAGAATCTAGTGCTAATTTAAAGGAACGTAGTGTAGTGGGCTTAGGAATATATTTAAAAATTAGTTGAGAAAATTGGGGTTGATATATGGATATAAAATAAATAAATAAATAATAATAATAGCAAATTAAAAAAAACAAAAATAAATGAAAAAATCGTGTAAACTTAAAAAAATAATCGTGCAAAAGAAGTAAAAAAAATAAAAATAAATAGATGGGATAAGATTATTTAGGAAACTAAGGAAGTTTAGAGTAATTAGGATAAGGTAAAACAAATTTGATATTTTTAGAACTCCTCTTTTCTTTTCTTTTTCTATACTTTTTCATAATATTTTCTATATTATTATTGTTTTTAGACTAGATATAATTAACAAATAACTTAAATTCCCAACTTCTAATTATCAATTTTTTTATTAAACTATAATTTTTATTAATTTACAATTTATTATTATTATTTTATTTTATTTTTTATATAACTCTTTCTAAATTGGTGTAAAATATATTAGGTTTTGGTAAAAAAATTAGGTTTTCACAACAACTAATAAAAATAGCGAAAGATAATGAGATATCTAAGCAATTAGATGGGTATTTCTTGGGATGTGACACCAATACAGATTAATCTAGATTATTTGGTACATGCTTTCGATAAAAGATTTATAGAATTATAGTGACTAGGCTAAGATTTATGTGGACATAAGTTCTCTCTCAAGCAACTTACCCCGTTTCAAATGGGTTCCACTCGAGCACCCAATTTTTGCATAAAGACCTGCCTACACCTTATTCTACTTACTCTCTTGAGCCGAGTTTTAGGATATGGGAGAAGGGATAAATCTCTCAAGTTGAGACTCATGTCAAACCACTCCTTAGGCCATCAATCTAGTAGTCTTGATTTCCCGACTTCTATCTTGAGCAAGCCAAAGACATTTAAATAAACTTGTATTTGCAAGTACAAATTTGTTAAAAAATCAACCACAACAACCAGACAATATCACCATTACACTACGACGAATCTAGCAGCAAGACTGACCCAAAAATAATATTAACCCATATTTGCTAAATCACACCCAAAGAATCGAGGTTTTAGTCACAAATCATGAAATAGAAATTGTATATCAATTATGCTAAAATTATATGGGTATCAGAAATAAAGTCTTGATTAAGGCTCGAAAAATAAAGAGAATCAAGTAGACCCACCTCAAATTGAAAGAGATTAAACCATCTTCTTATTCAAGTATTTAAAAAACTCTCAAACATAGAGTAAAAATATGAATTTTTTTTTTGAACAGAAAATAAAAATAACGCTCGACTCCCCTTAAAAAATACAACTATACTAGTACTTATAATTTTTCAGATTTGTGTTGCAGTGTATCGCTCGGCGGTGTTAGTCAGAATCCACGACAGACTCGAAGATTCACCTATTGGTGTAGTTCACCTCCTTCTAGTATAGCCTTCAGCATCGTCCTGCTTTGGTCTATTGGGATATATATTACTTCTACCTGGAAGTAATTGGTTCCGCGCCCACTGCTCCTTTCTTCTACCACTGCTCCTTTATTCTACCGATTCGATCCTATCCTTTAAGGTTCAAAACACGTGAACAAAAGGCAAAGTAGGCCTCTATAGAGATCTACCAAGTGGTCTAAGCAATCATGAGGCTTCCATTTCTTATTTTTTTAAAGATATTTTGTCCCTCTTTTTGTGACATAGTTCCTATGTTTCCTTAAAACTTCAAATACCAGAAATTTGAGAGTTTTCATTATATATTAGGATAAAATAAGCACGTGAGGACGCTATTTCCATTCTAATATGTATATCCATAAATCAATCTAATTTGTGGACTGATCAACACCCTAACTTAAACTGTTGCTTTTCCTTTAGTAAAAATCAATTTCAGCAGTTTATAAAGGATGTCAGAAACAGTGCAACACAAAGCTTAATCATGAATTTACACAACAAGAGTCAAATTACATATGCAACACTCAATTGTGTACTCAAAGATTCAAGTTCTTGCACACCATTACCGAAGATTCTTATGCTCGAATGACTTTCTTCAAAAGCAACTTCAATCTCAATTAACACATTTGAATAACCTCACATAAATTATGATGCTATCCTTATACAGTAATTAGTTTAAAGTCCAAGAAAGAGATAAAATTCTCACTCTCAAGAATAAAAATATAATGCATGATTTTACCCATAGGTTTACCCTTATTTTCCAATCGAGATTTATTTCAGCTTTATCAAGATAAAAAAGGTTTTTCAAAAGCTTGTAATGAGGCTGAGTGCAAAGGTTTGGTCTTTTATGCTTAGTGACTAATGATCCTCTTAAATTGTGGTGCTCATAAAACTTACTTTTTTCTTTCTTCCTCATATTTGATAGTTCTCATAAGTCATCCTATTATTCACTTCCATGGATTGGTTGGAAACCTTTTTTTCTTTGGAGATTTACTCCACTTCTTTCTTTTTAATTATTTTTATCCTCGTTTTTCTTCTTTTCACTGTCTCTTTTTTTTATATATAAATTGTGGGTTTCCATCTTTTCGCAACAACATGTATTAAGGGAGACTCTCGTTGCACTTGTTTGACTTTTGTTTTTTGTTTCGACCATACCTGATCTAAGGATTTTGGCCTAAGTTGGGTATTTTAATCAAACAAATCATTCATGAGGATTAAGGGAGATTGACCGAGAATGTTCTAGTGTTCATCAAATTTCTTTCAAACAAGGTTAGGGTTTAAGGGGTGTCAAAGAGAGGTTTACACACTGATAATGGAGGTCACAAAAGTGTTATATGTCAAATTGACTCACACTCAACGAAATTTCTTAAGATAATATCATGAGAAAGCATTATTTTGTTGACTGGACTAACAAGGCAAATTCTAAGAGTTGTCATACATGGTTCAAGGTAATAAGTTTATCACACAAGGCGTTGATAAAAATTTCAAACAAGACATCACACTTTTGCTAGTGTGCAGCGATCATTACAAAATAATTAATTTGACACATGGCTAGTCCATCGAGATGCAAAGAGTTCATATATTGTCTAAGCAACTTCACTTGGTCTTATCATATCAGTATCATCATGTTTTTTTTTATTGAAAGCACTATTCAGTTCATATTTATTGGTTAAAACAGAGAATCTAATTTGCTAGTCAACAACCAATTTTAAGCTCATGCAAAGGGTGGCTAAAATGTGTGAAAATTGTATCTTTTAAGAAGGGTCAAAATCATTTTACAATTAAAATCAAAACAGGAGCCATAAGGCCAAACATCCACAAAAAGAAGTTTAACAAAATTTAGATAGAACAAAAATAGTGAACACAAAAATATAAGTGTCAAAAAAAAGTGTGGGTCTCACCTCACCAAAAGCAAAAAGTATTTGTTTTCTAATGCTAATAAAATTATCTAAAAATAAAGGCATAATAATACAAATACGGAGGAAAAGAATGATTATGTCTATGTAGTCTCTCCATACGGCCTATACTTGGGAATCAGTGCCCGGAATCTCCACAGATGGTAACCGAAGGGATCCTTAAGTTCAGGAGCGTCCAAGTCATGTAACCTCCCTATTAGTAAAAAAATGTCGGTAGACTGTAGGTAGTCTACGTTCTTCCTCAGGTCTATGACTTCTACTTTTACAGAGGTAATATCCCAATACACCCCCTAACTGGTCTCTCAAGTTTTGACTCTCATAGTAAAATTTGTCCACATAAGCTTGAAAGGGGTATGAGAGAAGCACATATAACACTATCGATGATCCCTGGGACACATATCTAGAGTCGGGCTGCTCGTGCATCAGCTGATTGGGATAATCGCCCCATCTTCAGGATTATGGCCTGAGTAAGCTTAATTGGCTGGGAGAAAGAAGAACTACCTGGAGCTGTGAAGAAGAGGAATGGGCACATGTCACTGAGGGTTCAGAATCCAAAGTATGCAAAGGTGTCTCTGCTAAGGAATTTAGATTGATTTTGGGCTAGTATCTGCTGAAGATGCTCTCTTCCTGTTAACCTTCTCTCGTGTGTACTCAACCTCAATTCGCAAAATAGCACTAGAGGAAGATGGGATGACCTCAATTTCCCCAGTAGTGTCCGTAGGTACTCCAGAGCGTTGGCACAACTCAATCACAAAGAATTTGAAGGGTAGAGAGGTCCACTTTTGTTTAGATCTCATGGCCATCTCTTATGAAGTCAACATCCCCAGGTTGATTTATTTTGTTTACATGATCAACACAAACATGCTGTCTTATGGAGGCTCCAAATAGATTCAATCGGAGATGGCATTATGGTACTGCTGATGAATCCAAACCAAAACCTGGCTGCTATGTTCATGTCCCTCTTGTCTATGGGAGCTCCTACCCCAATCTATATGTCGGAGGTGTCAAAAATGATGAGAGCCATTAAATTTTTTGTTCATCAAGAGACTAAACAACAAGAAACCCCTCATAAGGGGGTACTAAGTGCATCGATCTGCCAAGTACAATGATAATGTTCTTGTTGTGGCACTCCACCTCTTTACCTCTGACCCTAACCGATCTAACTCGTCTAAACTCGCTTTCCTTCTTCTTGTTCTTGAGCACTAAGTATCTATAAGTTGTGTAAAATTCCCTAACCTAAAAAGAATATATGGGCTTTGAGGCTCATAAACAACTTGAACTCATTGTATCGGATGGTTTTAAGAACATCAGGATGTTCGCCTTCTAGGCCCTCCATTTGTAGGAGTTTCTCCTCTAGGATTGTTCGTATCCTATCACCCTTTAATATGTTACACATTCTTGTTTATGGAATGATAGGGGCTATAGGAGTTACTGGAGGTGCCTGAGCTGGGAGTGATTCCAATTCAGAAGGTGTTGTGGCTGACGTAACTCTGGTAGGAGGAGCTGCAGTTAATGAGACCATAGTGGATGTGGATGTAGGTCTATCTCGAAGCCTATTCCGTCATTGTATTAATGGACGATCATATGTAATATCAACACTTAACATTGTCTTTACTAGTTATGCATTTCCTTGCTACATGTTTCTTCCTCTTGCCTTTTTCTCCAAGTGGGAGTTTTTCTCTTCCCCTCTTTAGATGGTTTTCCCTCTTCCATTGACTTTGATGCCATACACAGTTATCTTGGGTTGCATGTTCGAGACCACATGGACTATATCTACAAAAGATCGGAAAAAGTTAAAAGAAAATCAAGCAAACACACAAATAATCATTTGGACATAGTTTTTCTAACTGAATTGGTAAATCGCCAAAAATTTCTGGGGAGCTTAAATGTGCTTCTCGATGGAGTTGGATTCAAAATATAACACATTGCCAATGGGAAAGTTCTATCGGCGAAGCACAGACTACTTTTGATTAGCTTTGTTATGTCCTTTGAAAAGTCACTGTGCCTTATGAGTTCAAGAGGTCATATAAGAAGGTTAAACAAGGGTAATTCGGTGAGAGTCCGTTGATTTTAGCAACCTATGGCCTTTTGCCAATTCTAACAGATTGAACATCAAATAGAACAAGTAACTAAGGGAAAAATTGAGACATTTGGCTAGCTGCGTAGTAGTTCGGCGAGCCTGATCTAGCTAACCGAACTGCCTAATGTGTGTATTATCAATTAACCTTCTCTGATTTGGCCTTTCACTCTTCACAAAAAAAAACATGGCCCAATACAATTGAACAAAGACCCACAACACCCATCACTTTAAAACACACAGATTTCTACCAGATTTGTGAAAATTTAGCAATTTGATGATATAGTGTCTCAAGAATGGGGTCTCCCATTTTATCATGAAGTAATATTCATCGTTTCTCACCAATAAGGTTTACTTAGGCTACACCCCTGAAAAACCTTACAAACACGCAAACACAACCAATGGGATTTTTTCGATTTAAAGCACAAACAATACGAGAATTTTGATGATCAATAATATACAAGCAAGATTATAAAATTAAATTAAGCATTAAAACATTCTAGTACTAGCAGAGAGGCCCATTAATGCCAATTGAAAATATGATTAAAATGCTAGGCGACAAAGATATCTTAATGTAGACCACAAATTACCCACTAGAATACTAGTTGAGAGCCAAAAATAAAGAAAGTACTACCTTGGTGAGACTTCGTGAAGTTTAGTAGCGAGGGAAAGTTAAAAATTTCAAACTCTAAGTCTCTTTGCCTGTATACACCATCATGTTCTCTTCCATTCAAAAACTTTAATTTTGTTTGCTGACAAATTCAGCGACGCGTCATATGGCCTATCCTTTTCTGAGTTTTACTGGAACTTCATTGTGTGTGGGGATCCAAACGATTGACAACAGCGGGATCGCCAACCATTTGCGTGATTCACTTACTTGATCTTCCGTTCTCCAACTGACATATTTCAACACCTTCCTCATTTTATGAGTGTGTATTGGTTTGTTCTAGTTCACTCCTGGTTTTAGAAAATATTGATTTGATATTTTATCATGGTTATGTTAGAAAATATTTTTCTTGATGGTTGTGTCAAAGACTAGTGGCAGAATCGGACATTTGAAGTTTCCATTTGGAAATAGTTTTGTTGTTAGTTGAGTTTGCATAAAATAATAGTTATCATCCGAGTATTAAGATGGTGCCATTTGAAGAATTATATGGGAGGAGGTGTAAATCTTAAATTCGTTGGTTTGATAATTTTGAGATGATACCTTGGGTACTAATATTTTTAAGGAACCATTGAGACAACTACCATTGTTATCCTCGCCCTTTTTTGACCATTTTAAATGAACGGTGGGCAAATTAGTATCTATTGTAATGACTCGTTAGGTCAATTCGACACTTTTCGAAATTTAAATGGGTAATTCTAAATTATTTATTTAATTATGGTAATTTAGTGGATGCATATTTATTAAATAATTAATCTTTTAATTGATTGTAAATGGATCAAGTCATAAATTTATTTAATACTCTATGTAACTTGGGACATAAGAAGAAAAAAATAATATTATTCACTAATTTTGGTTCATAATTAATTTAGGAAAAATAAATTAGGATGTGTCTATCATTCAAGAATCTGACCTTGCAATCAGTACTAATCTCTCACCGCAATGGACTAATTTATGAATTTCTTTGTACTCCCAATCTAGTAATTTACTCTCCTATTTTCCTTTTCTTCCCTTATTTTTGTAAAACACTAAAATAGAGCATTACTTTTTTCAACTTGTCAACTTTAGACTACCATCTAATCGTTTAAAAGTAAGAGGTGTTTTTAGTGTCGAATATAAAAAGGGTTTTTTCACAACTAATAAAAATAGTAAATAATAATGAGATATCTAAGAAATTAGAGGTGGATTTCTTGGGCTGTGACCGCAATACACATATCATGATTATTGGACACATGCTTTTGATAGAAGATATATAGAATGATAGTGAATAGCCTATGCTTTACGCGGGGATAAGTTCTCTCTCGACGAACTAACCCCATTTCAAATGGATTTCTCTCGGACACCCATTTTCCGCATGAAGACTCTCCTACGCCTTACCACACACTCTCTGTCAAGCTGAGTATTACGATATGGGACTAGGGCTCACTCTCTCGAGTTGAGCCTCATGTTGACCCACTTTTTAGGCCATAAATTTAGTGGTCTTGGATTCACGACTTCTCTCTCAAGAAAGCAGAAAACACATAAATTTTTTTGCAACTATAAGTTTGTTAAATTCATCCACAACTACTAGATTAAATCACCATTAAACTACAATTGATCTACCAGCAAACAAGACCCTACAACAATCTCAGCTCATATTTGACAAATCACACCCGAAGAATCAACTATATTAGCCACACATCAAGATATAGAAAATTATACCTTCAATGATGTTAAGATCAAATGTGTATGAGAAATAAATTCTTTATTTAGGCAAAGTAAGAAGAATCAAGGAGACCCTATTCAAAATTTAATGAAATAATACGCTCTTCTTCTTCAAGACTTCAAAAGCCTCTAAAACATAGAGTAAAAATATAAAAAATTGATATTTCAGATAGTAAATGACAATAATGTTCAAATCCTCTCAAATCTATAACTCTAAATTTGTAGTTTTTCAGATTTTCATGGCAGTGGATCTTTCGGTGGCGTTAGTAGGAATCCCAAACAGAATTGACGATTCCCCAAGTGCGTAGTTCACAATCTCTTAGTACAACCTTCAGCGCTGTCATGCTTTGTTCTATTGGGAGATATAGTACTGTTTCGCGAAAACTACTTGGTGAAGCTCCGACTGCTTCTTTGTTCTACCGATTTGATTCTTTCCTTTAGGGTTCAGCACACTGGAACAAAAGGCTAGATAGGACTCTTTGTCGATCCCCCAAGTGGACTCGGATATACTCAGGCTTCCATTTATTTGTTCTTTTCATCCTTTTTGTCCCTTTTTGTAACATAGTGTCCATGATTTATTTCAAACTTCAAATACTTGAATTTTAAGAGCTTTGTTCAAATATTAGGATATTATAAGCATTTCAGGATGCTATTTACATTATAAATAGCCCTACATGTGTTCAATTGGAAGACTCATCAATCGCTGACCTGGTTGAGGAGGCGCGACTTACTTTGTCGAAGGCCTTTCTGGCAAAAAATTGGGAAATTATAAATTAAATTTAAAAATAAGAGAAATGAGGGTCCTGCAATCTTATTCCAAAGTTCTTAGATTTTTTTTGCTTCGTTTGAGTGTTTGAGTTCCCCTTTTTGAGACAATATTTCGAAGAACTTAAATTGGGTCTTTGAACTAATTCAATTTGGAGCATTGTAGTGACTTGGAAACTTTTACCGAACTCATGGTTAAACTTATTTGGCAATTGTTTTTCTATATTTATGATAGGTAGCTAAAACTCCAATTCTTGGGGTGTGATCATGTGAATATTGGCTTAATTAGTTTATTGGATATTGTTGTTTAATGATTTAAATGTTTTTGAATGTGGCTTTGATTGATAGCTGAGTAGTAATTTTATGTTATGTATTTCCAAATACAATTTTTGCTCAGTGTTTGCATTTGGTAGAGAGACAGGATCTAAAACCATGGTTATTGAAATATTATCTTAGTGTGTTGGTTTATTTTGGGTTTAGCATGAGATGATGAATCTTAACTTACACCTACCAATCAAGCTCAAGACAGTTGTTAAATTATGTTTTTGGATTATTATGTACAGTTAAGTTTGTCGATGTTCAAGAGAACTTTTCTGAGTTGTAATTGTTGTTCATTAGAAAAATATTCTACTTATAGTATATCCTACCAAAAATGATTCAAAAAATAATTAATAAACTTTGATTAACCGTATAGCATGATTATCCTATAATCGATCATAACCCCACACTTTCTTTTACTATTGTTGAAACTCCTATATTTTATTCGTCTTTGATTTTAATTGACAAACCAATCCCCCATTCTGACATTTGTTGTCAATTTGTTCAATTTAAATAAGTGTCCTCGATAATTTCTACTCATACACCCAATTACATTAAATTTTTAGCTTTATATCTGAATTTGAACTTGTAGGGGTCCCTCTGGGTTCGACCTTAACCTTTCGTTGGGTTTTATACTAGATTATGATCGCCCACACCTAGTATTTCATAAAGTCTGGTTGAGAGTTTATCCAAAATTGTGTTGCGGCGGGGGATCGGTGTTTAGTATCATATTATGGAAATTTAAAACTGTAATCTTTTTCTGCTGTAGTTGAATGGACTTACTTTTTTTTGTGTTTGTGTTACTTTGTTTTTAAAAGAGCATGAAATAAGAATGAACGAGAGTAATAGTAGCAATTTTGACACAAAGATTATATTGGAAATCTTAATGATGTGAATGACCCGATTCAATTGGGTGGTGTTGGTGCGATACTTCTACATCCGATTGAGAAGAATGTTGTCTTCCATATCACTAGCACAATGCTACAACTCTTTCAAATAAAAGGACTCTATGGAGGGATAGTCCATGAAAAATATTTGAAACTTCTTGGACGTATGTGGTCCATTCTCGTTCAAAAACATATCACAAGAATCATTTCACCTTTGGTTGTTCCCTTTCTCTTTGATGTGTGAAGCTACGAAATGGTTAGCAGATTTATCAAGAACTCCATCACCAATTGGGATGAACTCACATAGGCTTTAATTGTTAAATTCTTTCCATCATAAAAAATGATGATATTAAGGGAAAGTAGCCGAAAACGCTTGAAGGGTGAATCAACCGATAAGACGTGGTGTTGATTTCAGATATTGGTACTTCATTGTTTGGCTCACATACTTCCAAACAACGTGCTTCTATTATACTTATATATGAGTATCGACTCACTGAAAAATGCTGCTGTTGATTAAATTGTTCCCGAAGATATAATGATAGAGCGTTATAAGGTACCGTCTCAACTCCTTGATTGCATGACCAAAATTAACAGAGCATGGTACACTTATCACAACCAAGTGTCTCCTTTCACTTTCAGGACAATGAAAGATTGGATCAAGAAGGATCAAGATAGATACCAAAATATGAATATGGCCAAAATGATGAAACAACTTGATATATTGTCGTAGAATGTGATAGGTAGTTGGTTCAAGAGTGTGAGTATTGTCGGTATTGGTGAAGCTAACACTAAAGAAGCATAATATGAGGAGTTGTATAATGAAGAATTGAACAAGCTGGCAATCCAAGGAGGATGTTTTTGTCCAAACTATCAAAGGTTGGATAAAAATTGAGGTTGGCATATACATGATGGATTGAGAGACCGTAAGAGATAATAGTGTCATCATAATGCCAATTGGAAGGAAACGGGTAGTGACAAAGAAAGATATATTTAAGTCCATGAACGTCAAAAGCCTATGGAGCAAAAGGCTGACCTAGAGAACATCTGTACGAAAGACATGCTTTTGTGCATTCTTAATATGATGGAAGGTTGGGATAAAGTTATGAAGGAAATCAAAGAGCACGTATCTTTACTTAATCAGACGTTCACCTCGAACTCTGTTTCCAGAAAGCATTTGGATATGCAACTGGGTCAAATTTCAACTCATTTGAACTCAACGCCAAAAGGAGGGTTCCCTAGTGACAAAACAGTCAATCAAAAAAATGAAGTTTGTATTGGTATCTCCTTTATGCCACGATGTTAAATAAGTTACTTGTTGGGATGCACCCATGTTTTTTATGTATTTTTAAAGCATTGCTTTTGAATAATGGGTGTTGATTTTTTCAAGTTGAAAAGTAGAAACTGTTAAAAAATGGAAATAGCCAAGCTAAAAATCCTATCGGAGGCGCACCAAACATGTTACTGTTAATGATTTAAACCATCACTCAAACCACCTACTTTTATGGGAGATTCTACTAAACTCGGCAAGCCAAAAGCTCAATTGGTGACTCACCGAAAAGGTCGGCGAGCTGGACTATGCTCGAAGTTTGAACATTTAAATTGATGGGAGTTCTGTAAAACTCAGCGAGCCAAAATACCATTTGAGAGATCACTGAGGGCGTTGAAAAATGCTACTTACATCATTGATTGGCACATGAACTCATCGCTTATTGGAGTACGATGCGATTACATTGTTTGTATTCTTCACTTTTATTTTCTCAACTCACGTAGTCCCATGCTGATATAAGATTGTTCATATTCTAGAATTTTTATTCCTGTTTTTAATTTGGAATCTTTACTTAGAACCAATTTGTAATTACTTTGCCTCCTAGCTTTACAAATTTTTCCATAAAATGTTGGCTTTCCGAATCCCCAATTTTAATTGTTGGTTGAACTCAAATGCTGCTAATACTTTGTTGTTGATATTTTTAGGTAATGTAATTTTAGTCTTCGTGTAGTGATTGGTTTTCCCATTCTTAATTGAAATTGTAATTGATGGGCATTAAATCATTGATTCATTTGTCGTTGCTTTTTAAAATTGAGTTTAAATTATTAGATTTTGTTGTAAAGATCATGGGTTTGGAGGGTGAAGTATGACTAGACTTAAATTGTTCTAATTGTTGAATACTTTCCAATGATAGAGCAATTGATGCCATTTTCAAGGTAAAACACATCAATTAACCAATTTTGACAAAATTGGGGGAAGTCAAAGTACCCCGAGGGCTTGGATAGTATACGTCTTGATTTTATTTCTTAATGTAAGGGTTTGATTTGATTTTGTGGGCTGTACGATTTATTTTAAAGAATGGGGTGACAAAATTAGCACGTTAGGCCATTTGGTGAGCTGGGTCGAGCTCGCCGAAATATTTAGTTGTTTGCCAAACATCCCATAGGTCGCCTCTTATTTAACATGATGAAGTTTGGTTTTGTAACTTTTGGTGTTAGGTATGTACTTATAGGCTTATTGAAAGTCCTTTGGATCACCCTTCTGCGCGCTAAATCCCCATAAATGATCTATAACTTTCCGCAAGCTACTTCTAGCTCACTGATTAGTGTCAGGTATCCATTAAATGTTCTTGGACATTATCAACAAGATTTGATGTTTGTTTTTTTTGTTCTGGAACTTTCGGCAAGTACGAGCTGGCTTACCAAAGAGGTTTGATGAACCATTGATTAGTTTGGCGAGTCTTGTTGCAACAATTTCTCTATAATTCTTTTAATGTTTTTAACATAGTATTGCAAGCATGGCTAGACCTAGAGTAGCTGCTAGATACATACCGCCCCAAAGGTGGGCACGTGGGATCACTATTAATGAGGAAGCAGTTGCTTCCTGGGTGAAGGATACAAAACGTCCTCTTAAAGAAGGCAAAGGCAAGGGCAAGGAGCCCATTGATATGAAACTTGTGGAAGAGAGCATCAACACCAAGGGAGGTTTAGGCCACCAAGCTCACTACCTTAGGTGGTGAGTTGGTTCTCAGAATTACTCGAAATCATCTATCTCTGGACTAGAGGATGATCTGCTTCTACATGCAAGGATAATGAACTTACACTCTAAAGTAGTGAATATTCTATATAGAATCCCATGCCGCTGGCTCTTCCTCCTCCAGCAGCAGTCCCAATATATATATATATATATATATATATATATATATATATATATATATATATATATATATATATATCAAGCAATGTTTTTTAGACCAGTTGATTTTATGTTTGTTTGGGGAAGGAAGGTCAAGTGTAGATTCGCTTATATTAGTAAAATTCCATAGGTTCTCTATGAGCATTGTGCATTACTACATTGACCTGATACCGAAGAAGACTTTGGAGGAATTTAAGGATTTGCTGGCACCCCTCCTCTCCTATGTCACTTTGAAGAGGATTATGATAGGACCACCTATAGAGAAGAAGGAACTCATATTGTTGTATGATACTGGTTCGAGTTCAGTAGTATCACTATAATGCCATCTCAGAATGTATCCATCCCCCTCCACCCAAAATAAGCTTGCCTAGGGTCAATTATTGGTAGGACGAGACACATTTTGGGGTTGCCTATCGGAGGTCCAAAGAGTGTCAGACCTAACTTCACTTCCATGTTGAGACGGGCTGGTGTTTTTAGTGATGAGAAGATGGATGTGAGGTGACCCCTACCTCTTATAGTGACATCCAAACTATTGAGGCTGAGTATTTAGTAAATGAATCTGACAAGAGAAGGAAATGTTAGGTGAATATATCCCTGAAGGTTTAGGGTTATATGTTACTGACAAAGGAAATCATGTTGCCTCAGGTTAGTTGGGCCTAGGTTATTTCTGGACATTCTGTTCTAGTTCTACATGATCATCTACTGCTCCCATTTCCACTTCTTCTTGTGTTGCTGCATCCTAACAATCTATAACCTAAGCCATGTTGTACCAGATGGGCCATCAAGATTATTCAGTTTATGTGAATGCCTTTAGGGTTGAGGATGTTATTACTGAGATTATAGAGAGGGTGATAGTTACTTCTTTGGCACCACTCAGGGATAAGATGAGGTATAACAAGTTGGAAATAGACACCATTACTATTAGAGTTGCAACCTATGATCAGACAGGAGGTTCTCTAGATTAGGGGACGACCTTGAAGACCTATATCACTGGGTTGAGGAAGTTTGTGAACCATCTGAAGTATATTAGTTTCATTATATTGTTTGGGGCCGTGGAGGCTCCTTACATGCCAAGCAAAGATATTCCAAGCAGTTTGGGGTTCCTTTGGCTCCTACAGCCAGAGATAATACTAGGCCTGAAGATTCACCTACGGAGTTCAAGGCTGAAAAAGATGAGAAGCAGCTTGGTGTGAGAGATGATACTATTTAAGATGATTTAGCATACCTATACTATTATATGGTAGAGACAACTATGCAGGCCTCGGTGAGGGACAAGTCAATGGTGGGTTCTAGTGGAGCCAATGATGCTGGTACACTGGGCACTAATGCCTAGAAAGGAGGAGTGACTGATATGCAAACTTCACCCAGGCCTAGCGTGGTAGGATTATCTTCTTGCCTCCTTTTCTTTTCTCTTTTTACACTGATTTTTTTTCATTTGAATTTTAGGACAAATGCTTCTTTTGTTGGATGGGTAAGGTATTTCCATACCTACCACTAGTGGGCTATTTTTGTGAATATTGGAGCTTATTTGTTTGACTATATTCTGTTGTTGGATTATGGTTATTGATAAATATGGCCCATTGCATTAATATAAAAAATGGTGTTGAAATTTTTTTGAATCAAGCTTAAAAGTTTTGTTACCTCTTTTGTGTTTGATTAAGATTATTCTTGTGTGAATTTAAGTGTCAGTTGCGGTAAATACCAATGACATGAATAGTGCTTTTAATTAATAAAAATAAATGTGCAGCTACGACGTAAAATAATAACTTATATAGGCAATATGTGAATTTCAAGCATCTCGTTGTGACTAGTCGATTGTAGATTAGGTCTCTTGTGATGAACATTGCAAGTTATCTTTAAAGCGTAAAGTATTGTTGATAATTGTATCAATACCTTGTGTGGTGAGGTTTTATTGTAACTTGTGCTTGATGACACCTAGAATTTTCCCGGTAGATCTTTTTGATTGTGTGAAGAAAGTAAATGAAATGATCTTACGGAAAAATTTTAAATACTAAATTTTTTTTACAATACATACCTTTTTGTAGCCAACCTTAAGAGAAGTGTAAACCTTTCTAGGATTGAGCTTATCCTTTTCTTTGGGATAACCTTAAACGTCTTTGACCTTTTTATCCCATCACCCATTAAATTCAGGAAGTATCGATTTGTTTGAATAGCCAACTAAGGACAGAAGCCTATGTTTGGGGTGTGGCGAAAAATAACGAAAATCGAGAAATGTGAATAATTTCCCCTTTGATTGCTTATTTTAAATAATTTGGAACCTCTCCATGTAAAAAAATAGATAAGAAATAAAAGAAGAAGACTCAAAAGGAGAAAAAGGTTGAATAAAGTTTGTGAAAATAGTAAAAGAAATGGGGTACATGGTGATTCATGTTTAGTTGAATAATGGGATGGATTATGAACATTTTTGAATATAAAAGAGGACAAAAATTGATTTTTAGGTCATACATGAAGAAGGTAGAAGCCCCTAAGCACAAATAACCATAAATTTAAACTCATCCACATTACAAGCCTTAAAAAGACCTTGTGGTATTGAGTGAGCTAAAACAAATGTGGATAGGAAAACAAGGGCAAGTGTATGGGTTGAGTCATGTATGTTCATTTTTATTGAGTGTTAGAGGTTTGTATGAGAATGTTTTTGATTACAGAATCATCTGTGAGGGAATTTGAATAGCGTTTTTGAGCTTGAACTTACCATTGAAGCAAGAATTGTGAGCTTGAGTACACTTGATAACTCTGAGTAACAATTTCAAACTTTGTGTGAACAATTGATCATTGTACGTGTAGTTTGAACCCTTTTTTATTTATATTTATTTTGTGACTTTAGATTTAATAACTGTAGACATTTTTGTTGAACTAATTGATCGTGAGTTTTTCATGAGGGAAAGCAAAAGCTTAACTTTGGAGTGTTGATGAGTCTGAGATTTTGACTTATAATGCTTTGTTTTGATGTATAAGTGTCCTCAAATGTGTAATTGATGCTTTAAACTTATGTTTAAGTGTTGATTTGCACCTATGAAGCATAAGGAGCAAGGTAAGGACACTACAAGGAAAAAAGGAACTAACTAACTTAAGTGAAGAAAAGTGATCCAGGTGATCTCCAAGACCACTCTGAAAATTGCCGAGTGGCTCTTTATCTTGTCCAAAGTTCCAGTATGCCATCCCTGGGAAGGAACAAATTAAGGGAAAGGAATGGGCAGTCAGAGGCCGTCGAACGACTCCGTGACTCCAACTATGATCACCGAAGTTAACAAGACTGAAGATTAATGTACAATGCAAATTTTCCATGGAAGGGAGAGAATGGAGGATCGCCGACCTGGTTTGTTAAACGCGACTTACTTAACCCAAAGGCCTTTCAAGAAAAATATCTCGACCAAAAATTTGACTTGATGGAACTCGTCATATCCCACCAAGATAAGTCAGTTTAAAACTCATCCATTACAATAAAATGTAAAAAATATCATAATAAGCTCAAAAATACTCCAAAACCTAGATGTCACGTGTAGAACCCTCTAAGGTATTACAATTGAATTAAAAGGCAAAACACAAGTCTCAAATGAACTTGTTTCTAGAATAGAACAAGACCATAAATAGGAGTGAGAAAGTCCACTAAGATGACAAATAACTACATCACAAATCTCCAAGAAGTCTAAGAAAATAAGAGAAAATATCACAAAGGTCCAGGCTAGTAACCTACAAAAATGTAGAAGCAAGGGGTGAGTACCAATCTAACTTCCACAACTACCATTTTCATAGAATCAACTTCCATTCCAACACAATCATTATGCAAAAAACAATTTCCACTACTACAACTTCCATATAATCAGCTCAAACTCAATAAAAACACTCAAAAATTTACATATCCTCAACAACAAATCCCTTATTCATCAATAAGAACTAAAACCTGTATAAATTCAGCTCAACCTAACAGTTGACAATTTACAAAGCACACAGTTCAGCAAAATTGCTCTAACAATTACATATACTCAAAAAATTTCAGATTCATCAATCACAACATTCACAAAAAGGTACTCGTAATATCAACAACCACAAGATCAAATTCATCAATGAAAAAAAGTGTGTTATGCAATTAAATGAAATGTCAAGTATGGTGATGCATGTCTGAACTAATGATACTCACCCATTGTCTTTCACTCCGAAATCCATGGAGGACATATATGTCCATGCATCCATTGTTCCGCGCGATTGACCCTCAATAACAGTAACCATCATGTTGCACGATCCATCCCTCGAAAAATACCATCCATTGAGACGCGGGACACGTCCCTTGAAATGGTATTTCCTCTTTAGTTTATTATTCTTTCTAAATTAACATAACACTTGTCACAACCATATCTCATAACAATGCATATGACATGTTCACACAAATAATGAGGATATGACTATTTTTATAACATTGAAGAATTCATAACAACACAATCATGATAAATATCAACAGTGATTTGACAAGCCTTTCAAACCGTTCTCAAATCTCAACACATCACACACAAATATTTTAAAGCACATTGCTTATTCTTACCCCTTTTTCATCATAAGAATTGATCAATGTGGACATTTCAACCCATCACCAAGTCTCGTTACCCCCATATCCATATTAGAAGGAAATACATAAATTTCATACACTTAACAAGGGTTTAGTTATATACTTTCCATAATTAATAAACAACTCACTTCCGCAGTTGAGTTTCCCCTTTACTTTTACTTCCAAATCAATTCTCTTTATTCAAAGAAATATTTACAATAAGATTTCAATATTAACACTATCTATATTACTGTATGTCTAGCATTGACCCAAAAGTTCTCCAAAGTTCAAAAGCAACTTCACAAATTTTAATGCTAATAAGTATTCCAACTCTCATATTTCTCAATTTCAAGTGTAGGGTAAAGTCTCCATTTCTCAAAACATAAGATTCAATTGGAATTCGTAGAATACAATACACCTACTATTTAATTCTTTATCTTGATATGTCAAAAACTTGAATTTTAAGGTGATAACCATAAGAAAAAAATTATGACTGAAACTAAATTTTTTTGTAGTAATTAACTGTAGCATACGGGCTGCAACATTGGCAATCATTAGCAAATGATTGCCATTAGTGTCTTGCCCCTAATACCACCAACGACACCAAATGTTTTCACTTGGCGATTTCTGTTATGGTTTTATCTTTCCTCACACATAAATAGTAATAGTTTATAATATAATTGTTTATGAATATTCAAACATTCACGTACTAGCGTATTGAACTTTCAACATAGACGAGAATTGTCTAATTCCTATGTTGGCCGCCTCAGAGCTCTACATCGGCAATTTCTGTTTTTTCATTTTTTTCTTTTATAAATTAATATGCACTAAAGTGTAAAGATCTACTATTTATTTTAATATGGTCTTAAAAAAATTTAAGGTTTGACCCATTATTATCAACTAACTAAATTAATAATAAAATATATATATTAGATAACCGTAGTTATAAGATAGTTCAAAATTCTCAAACAAAATTCACCGACTAATCAAAAATGACTCGAGGTAACTATCAAGAGGACAAAATTTTAATTTCAAAAAATGACCTTTCGGTCATTGGAAAAAAAAATTGGGAACTATAGATTGAAATTTGAAAAGAAGAGAAAAGAGGTTCCCACTGTCCTTATTCCACGACTTTTTGAATTTCTAGCTTTCTTTGTGTTTTTAAATTCTATGTGGTGACTTCGAAACTGTTGAGATGATATTTGGAGGAATTTAAATTGGATCTTTTAACGATTTTAATTTGGAGATTTGTAGAGACTTGGAAACTTTTACCTAGATTAAGGCCAACATAGTTTATAATCGTTTTTATTGGCTCAATTATACTATCGCTATTGTAACTTAATTATTTAAATGTGTTTTATTATGAGTTTGATTGATAGTTGAGTAGTAATTCTTGAATTATAGGTGCAAATACAATTGTAGCTCAGTGTAGTAGGCTTGCTCGAGAGGATGTTTCTAAATACAAATGTGTCTTATATTAACTCGCTCCTATCTATCTAGCTAGAGCAAGTGGATAAATTATGGTTTTAGTCTATTTTTTAGTTTTAAGATTGTCGAGGTTCAAGATATCTTGCCTTAGCAGTAATAGTTGCTCGAGTGAAAGTATATACTCTTATAGTCTATCGTACCCTTAGTAATTCAACAGATTATTAATAAACTTCAATAATCCATATAGCATAATTTAACCTATAACTGATCACATCCCAAGAATTTCTCCGTTTATTGTTAAAACACATGTTTCCATATTAATTATAGTTGGTAATTAATAAACAAAACCCTCCCATCAGAAATTTGATGTCACCCCTTTGAATTTAACTAATTATTTTTGGTAACTTGTATTCCTAACACAAATAAGATAATATTCGTAACTTTGTAACAGAATTTGAACTTGTACCGCTCCCCCAGGAATCGACCCAAACATTTTGTTGGGTTTTACTCTAGGTTATGATAGCTCGCACATGCTATTAAATAAGGTGTTATTGAGCATTTATTAAAAATTGTGCCTCTACGGGTTAGTGGTGTTTTGAATTCTATAATTGACGTTTAAAGTGTTAATCTTTTTATGTTGTAATTGAAGCGGCCTACTTTTTTTTGTGTTTTTGTTTGCTTGTTTTGAATAGAAGAAAAAATGAGTGTGAAAGATTGTCATGGTAGACAAGTAGTCCAGCAAGATGATAATCGAATTCATAAAAATCTGAATGATCTGATTCAATTTGGGGGCGTAGGCGCAGTACACTCAAGTTTAGTGAAATGCTCTCATCCATGTCACTTGCACAATGCTGCAGCTCCTGAAAATTAAAGGAATATGTGGAGGTCTAACCCATGCAGATATGAACATATTCGGAACTTCATGGATGTTTGTTGTTCATTCTACTTCAAGAACATATCACAAAAATCAGTTCGTCTGCGGTTGTTCCCATTCGCTTTGATGGGCAAATCTACCAACTAGTTAGATGATCTATCGAGGAAATCCATCAACCCATGGGATCAACTCAATCTAGAGTTATTTGTGAGATCTTACCTACGTCAACAATTATGACATTAAAGGATACTATACAAATTTAAAACCCTTTGACGGTGAATATATTCACGATACGTTGTTGAGATTACAGAAGTTGGTACTTCAATTTCTGACTCACCACTTCCAAACAATGTGCTTCTACAATACTTCTATTGAAGTCTTGACTCGGTGAACAAAGGTGACGTTGATCAACTTGTTATGGTGGTATATGCAACAAAATTTTGAGGTAGCATCCAACTTCTTGATGGTTTGATCAAGATCAATAGAGCATGGTACACCCGTAAGGACCAAGGGTCTTCTCTCACTTATAGGATGACAAGATCAAGGGATACCAAAATATGGCAAAACTGATGACCCAGATGGATATATTGTCGAAAATTTTATGGGTAGTGTGTTGAAAAGTGTGAATGTTGTCAGTATTAGTAAAACAAACCCCTAAGAAGCAATATTGAAAGATCTGTATAATGGGGAACTGAACATCCTTGCGACCAAGGAGGAGGTTTTCGTCCAAACTTTCAAAGGTCATGTTTAAATTTGGGTTGGAATAGAGATGATGTTTGGAGAGACCGTGACAGAGAATGGTATGATCCTAATTCCAATTGGAATTAAAGGAATGAGGAAAGGAAATATACATTACACCCTATGAACATCAAAAGCATAACGAGAAAAAGGCTGACCCAAAGAACTTTCATTCAGAAGATATGCTTGAGTGCATTCTCAATAAGGTGGAAGGGCCAGATGATATTTTGAATGAAATGAAGTAGGACATATCAACATGTATTACGACGGTTACCTCATACTCAGTGTATATAAATCAATTTGAAAACGCAAATGGGTCAAATTTCATCTCATTTGAACTTAAGTCCAAAAGAAGGTTTTCCTATTGATACAATGCCCAACCTTAAGAAATGATGTTTTAATTGGTATCTTCGTCGTGCCATGATGTAAAATAAGGTGTTTTTTTTAGTTAACCCATGTGTTTGCTGATTTTTTTAAACATTCCTTTTGAATTATGGGTGTTGATTTTGCAGGTGGAAAAGTGAATTTTTTTAGAAAATGGGATATATGAGAGTTCAAATTCCAATCGGCGACATGCCAAACACGTCGTCATGCCTTATTAAGACCACATTTTGAACCACCCATTTGATGGGGGATTTTATAGAACTAGGCAAACCCATAACTCACTCGGCAACTTGCAAAATAGGCAGGCTAGACTGATTATGTACGTCATTTGAACCCATAAATTTTAGGATGTTCAATAAAATTCGACGAGCAAAAGTACTATTTGGCGTAACATCGAATGGGTTGGCAGTTGCGACTAACTTTACCGACTGACGTACAGAGAGGATGGTTTTAAAAGGGCCAAATGGTATTTATTTCAAAAATCCTTCACTTTATCATATGTTAAACTCATGTACTCTCACACTGATGTTATAAATTTCGTATTCAAGCATTTTTATTCTTTTGTTTGTAATCTTTGCTCAGGAGGATTTTTGGAATTACTTTGTCTTCCTAAAGTATCAGTTCAATCGCTTATGTTTCATCTTTCCCCTTGCATATCGTACATTCAAAGCACTGATGTCATTCGATGTGCATCTTATTTATGATACATATATAGGTTTTAGGGTCATGAACAAGTACATTAATCCCATTTCATTCTAGCTAGCTTTGGTAAGCCTATTTGCTTTCTGACAGGTTCCACGTTTACATCTTTAGATTTATAAAGATATTGTCAGTCTTATTCCGACATGTATAATAGTTTTTAGAGGCTTTATAGACAATAATAGTTGAGGAGTCTTTTTCCCTTTCCCTTGTTAATATTTTGAGACTTGAGTAGCCTTCTTACGAATATTTGAATATTTTCATATGTTTTTGAGTTTATCAATAATTGAGGAAATTTAGTTAATCTTTGAGTTTAGAGTTCTTGTTGTTGAGTAATATCTTCCCCTTAGTAGTAATCAAGTCAACAAGGATTTATTTGGAATCATTGTTGGTTAGTTCTAAAGTGTCGGCCATGTCCACGGTGTAGGATCGAGACATGATAGATGGGGAGGGAATACATTTCACTAATGAAAACCTATACAATAGTTTGACTTTTTAAAGGTAATATGATTTAATATACACAGACAACATCTCACAATAAAATATATAAATAAATATATTATATAAATATTATATGCGTGTCGCGTGGTAACATTTGATAGAGACAAGACCACAATTAAAATACATTCTCTCACAATCATTTTCACGTTATATCAAACACATAATGCATTGATTTTATTGTTTGTATTGAGGTAGAGTTGAATTTTATTTAGTTGCTTATTTCTATATGATCCTTATAAATTCTACTCACCACATGCAGCTTGCTTACTTATCTTTTTAAACTCCCTTGATGAAAATCATGTCCCTGCCTTAAAGTTTGTAATATTTGCAATACTTTTGAATGTATTATATTATATTTTTTTCCCCATGTTTAAATGATTCAGCAGAAGATGTCTTGTTAACTCCAACATTTACCTGTTTTGTAAATTCTTCAATAAGTTGATTTCAACCTTTACCATACACAGCAAGGCTAGCTTTGCTTATTATAGCTACGTCAGCATTTAATAGTTTTAACACTGCATTGCACATCGTAAAAAAGGAATTCTTCAACGAAAATGTTAGGCGATAGGGATTGAAAAGAGGTCCATGCTAAGGCAGTACTACTTTCTGCCTTTCGGTTGATCTATGTTTACCACTTTAGAGGTCATATATGATAGTATATCCATATTTATCCTCCAAAATCTATTCCTATTTTTGACATGACATGCACGTAATATTCCATAGTAGATAGGGGAAATAGGATGTGTCTATCACTCAAGTATCCTACCTTAAATTCTGCCTTAAATCTCACACCGTAATGAACAAATTTTTCAAATTTCTTATCGTTCTGACAAGCCATATGAAAATTTTCCAATTATGGCAAACGGTAAATTTTCTTCTACCTTACAGGTCTGCTTTCCATGGATGTAGGTAATATCTTTTATAGGGATAGGCATTGTGATTTTGTCTTCTACTTTATTAAGAATTGTTACACAGGTCAATTGGGGTTTTGGTGGATTTTCATCAGCACGGAGTGTAGGCCAGGCATCGCTGGCGTCGTCCATTACACCTACAGGCTAATTTATTCTAGGAAAGCTTAGGGTTTTAATGTGAATTCCTCTAGTAACTCAACACTTATGTAATACCAAATTATGGTAACACATAGGTTGGGTAGAGACAAGAAGAAAATATCCTAATTAGCACAAAGTTCATATAATAAGTTGCAGAAACATCCCAAAACCGAGAAAATAATATTTATTCATTTGGTAGAATATAGGAGAAACAGTCCATGTATTTGTATGTTATTGTTTAGTACTATATTTTGTAGAAATTTAGGGCCTATGTATAACAAACTCATGGATTATTTATACATCATACATGTTATAGGATGTATAACTAATTCCTTACATTTGGTGATATTAGGAATACATAGAATTTAATACCATTGTTTAATCTATGTAACGAAAAAAATACCCCTCAACCCCTTTTAAGGGGTTTATTTGTTTTCTACATTTTCTATTATATGTATTTATTAGTAAATTTATTTAAATAGGAAATATTACAAGTTTTATTATTTAGAGAGAGTTGTATGTGGTTAATAAATTCAATAAAAATCAAATAGTTAAAAATAAGCTTAGAAACTAAAAATATTCATTTTTGGGAAGAAAGTGAAAACTCTGGAAAATTTGTTTAAGTTAAGAAAGTGAATTGTCCTTTTCAAATAGCCATAAGTTTTAGCTCAGGATGAGTTAGATGTAGTTATTGATATAGTTGAAAATACCTTGGAAATATTTTTTCAACACCACCGAATTTGCACATTTGTGATATCGTATGAGAGAGATATGCTTATCGGCAGTTTGGTTGCTAAATTAAGGAAAGCCCGAATACGTATTAAAAGAGGAAAAACTAGCCTTTTAACCAATTAATTTTCTATTTTGTTTTTACCAGTTTATTGGGGTAAAAACAAGTTTTAGTTTCAGTTTGGAAAACTAGAATTTACACTTGAGGTTTGGAGAAGAGAGAAAGGGAGAGAAGTCAAAGAATTCGCCTAGAATGTCAAGATATGAGAGTGGAATTTGTCAGGAGTGATCCCAATCAAAGTATGTAAGATCTTTAAGTATTGGAAGTTCACCCACACATTAAACTTGTTTCAATGTACTGATTTTAGAATTGGTTGAATGAGAATAGTGAAGTTCTTGAAGAACATTGTTGAATTCCTGTTGGTTGAGTTGTTGAATGCATATTGTTACTTTTTCATAATTACGGGTTGATTTTCAAGTAAGATCTATTGATTATTTACTGTACTAATGATCCTAAGGGATTGGGAAAAGAACTATGGAGGGTTAAGAGGTTCAACTTTGAAAAACGAGAGGAGAAAGTCGTCTGACGAACCTGTGAAGAAGTGGTGTGCCCCATCTGTGCCAAATGTCCTGGGCGGCGGTGCCTTCAGTGCAGCAATATTAGGGCTCTAAACTTGAGGCCTTGCGGCGCAAGCCCTAGATGCGCCTGAATGGGTGTTTTTCACCTAATTTTCGTAGTTTAGCCTGTTTAAGTATTTTAAAGTGTATTAAGACTTTCTAGTGATTTTATTTACTTAAAATAATTTTAAACAAGTAGGAATCAATAAATACGTGAATCATAACTTTGAATTTGTAATTTCATTCAAGGTAATTTAAGATCAATGTCAAAGGAGATAAGAGTCAAGTCTTAAAGGTAAGAAGAAAGTAAAAGAAAATATCTTAAAGGTTGCAAGAGTATTCACCAATGTTTAACTTTGTTTTTATGACTGATGTTTTAAGATAAGTAAAGAATAAAAGATTTGAGTTCATTTCTCAAAAGATATAAGGGAACTATGTACTTCCAAAAAGCTTATAAATGTTTTCACATTTAAGACAAAAAGTACGAAGAGTTCCGAAAGAGTTTTGAGCAAGAAAAGGGAACATTGATTCCAATAAAGTTTTTTAAAGCTAAGTGTTGAGAAATTCTCTCAATCCAAAGAAAAAAGTTATTTTAAAACATATGACCTATGTATATATTTTTTAGAGTAGTATTGAGCACCGATATGGGGATTAGAGTTCATAATAACTCAAGTCATCATAAAACATGTTTTCATCATTGATATTAATGGTCATACTTTTTAAATGATCACATAAATTAAGCTAGTTGATCCACTAAGTTAATTAGTTCTATGAGACGACATAATATAGGACGATTCTGGCAGCTTGAGCTAGACGTTGTATCACCACATAGGCTCATAGTGGTGGTTGTCGGTTAAAGAATTTCCCACAGAAAACTATATCATTTCAAATATAAGTAAAGTGAGTTTGCTAATGCATTTCTTTAACTAACTAAGTGTTTTCATTGTTTTTCAAGCTTTTACATATTAAGTCAACTTATTTATGTGTTGAGCACAGCCAAGGTAAGTGTTCCTTCTTACTCTTTTTCAAGATTAAGTTGGGGTTAGCATTCCAACTCGCATACTCGTACATTCAATGTACTGATGCCAGTTGACCAGCATTGTATCATGATTCAGATGCAGGTAACAAGGATCAACATCATCTAGTGCCTCGCTAATGCAACTAAGCTCTCAGAGTAAGTGGTGAGCCTCCTTGCATTCTGAAGGACACATTTGTTCGATTTTAAGTCTTTCTTTTATAGGATGTTGTGGGTTCTATCCCAACATCCATCTTATTATTAAAAATGCTTCATTTACAGTGAGAGAGTTAGTATTAAGTCTCTGATATTTGTATTGCATAGTTTTATGATGAGACTTACGTGCCATTTTACCCAACTTGTTTCATTAAGTTATTGAATGAGATTGTTTTATTCGTTACGTCTTCCGTTGAGTTATGTAAGTCAGGACAAGGATCCGCTTGAGGCAAGCAATGGTCTACGAGGGCTGGCCACGCCTAGGGTATAGACTCGGTGCATGACAAACTTGGTATAGAGCATAGAGTTCAAGATTTCTAGGGAGTCTATGAAGTCGTGTCTATAGAGTCCTAGTTATCGGTGTTATGCGCACTACATCAATAATCAAGAGGTTGAAACATTTAGGAATCCTCACTTCTTTCATATTTCTTTCTGTGTGTTAGAGTTTATCTCTAAATGCTTCTTTACAATTCATGCTTGCGCATGTTTAAGATAACGTGCCTCCACGAAGAGAAGCAAGAGGCGGCTCAGCTAGAAAGAATGCAGAGGAACCAGAGATACCTAATGCAGCTAATGTGCATCCACAATCCGAGGTCACTATTGCATAATTTTGTGAGGCTATATGGATGCTAATCTGTGTGGTACCTAATAAAGTTTGTAAGCATAGAGGGGATACACAAGAGGAGACTGAAACTTCAAGGAATCCTGAATTCTTGAGAATGAATCGTCCAAGTTTCGCCGGTTTGATCACTACTAAAAAGCCTAAGAATTTTATTGAGGAACTGAAGAAGGTTTTTGATGTAATGCATGTTGCTGATGTTGAACGAGTTGAGCTAACTCCATATCAGCTGAAATATATGGCTAGGCCTTAGTTCGATCAGCGGAACGATGGTAAACCTTAGCATGCACCACATCCGAGTTGCGCCTCTTTTGAAGAAGATTATTTAGAGCGTTTCTCTCCTTTGGAGTTCAAAACACTCTATGGTACGATAGTTTCTTACAGTGAAACAAGACTCATTGAATGTTCATCAATATGTGTTAAAGTTCACCCAGTTGTCTCTTTATGCTCCTAAAATGTTTAAGTAATGAGGAGCAGAATAAGCTTGTTTGTCGTTGGCCTTGGTCATGGATCAAGCAAAGAGGGTAGGGATGCGATGCTTATGAGCGACATGGTATCAAGGTTTATTATAGAAGCAAGAAAGGTAAGACTTGAAATGTATCTGGGCAGCAGGAAGTTTGTACGAATCAGCGACAATGGCAGAATCAAAAGGATCCTGCACCATCATCCTCTAGTGCTCCTGCACCTAGAAGACAAAGTTAGGATAATGGCAAGAATTCCCAGTACTATAGAGTTAGACCAGCAAAATCTCAAGGAAGTGTGGCACATAGAGGTAGTTGAGGTCTTGCATGTGCTAAGTGTGGTAGAACCCACAAAGGTAAATGTCTTGATGGCCTGACAGGTTGCTTTAAGTGTGGGTAAGAGGGTCATTTCATGAAGGAGTTCCCAAAGAACATGCAGAGTAGTGGAAATCCAGGCAAAAAATCCCAATGTTCATCAGTTGCTCGACAAGAAAGGGTTGCACCTAGAGGAGCAACTACTTGCATTAACGGAGGGGCAAACTGCCTTTATTCAATCACTACCCGCCAAGAGCAAGAGAACTCTATAAATGTTGTCACTAGTATGATCAAAATCTTTATTTTTTATGTTTTTGCTTTGTTAAACCCAGGACAATTTTTTTTGTAACTTCTTATGTTGCAAATAAGTTTGAAATACTTTCAGAGAAACTTTGTGAACCCTTTTGTGTTTCAACACCTGTTGGGGAGTCTATTCTACCGAAAAGAGTCTATCGTGATTGTCCAATATCTATCAATCACGAAAACACCATGTTCACCTAGAAGAGTTAGACGTGGTAGATTTTGATGTCACAGTAGTTATGGACTAGCTTCATGTCTGTTATGCCTCAAAAGATATTAGAACTCGAGCTTTTAAGTTTTTGATTCCTAATAATCCACTTATAGAGTGGAGAAGTAGTTCAGTAGTTACTAAGGATCGTTTCATTTAATACCTCAAGGCAAGAAAGTTTGTTCTAGAGGGATGTATCTATCACTTAGTACTAATTAATGACTCAAGTGCTGAGGTACCTTCCCTTCAATCAGTTCCTATAGTAAGAGAGTTTCCAAAAGTTTTTTATAATGATATACCCAGAGTCCCTCCTGAGAGAGAAATAGACTTTGGCATAGACATCATTCAGATACTCATCCTATATCTATTCCTCCATATAGAATGGCACAAGTAGAATTGAAATAATAGTTCAAAGATCTGTTAGATAAGGGTTTCATTCGACCAAGTGTCTCACCTTAGGGTGATCAGGTCTTGTTTGTGAGAAAGAAATATGGTTCCTTTAGGATGTGTATATACTACAGTCAATTCAATAAGGTTACAATCAAGAATAAGTATTCTTTTGTAAGGATAGATTATCTATTCGATTAACTTCAAGGTGCCACCTTTTTTTCAAAAATAAGCCTCGAATTTGGCTACCATTGTTGAAAGTTAGGGAATGTGACATTCAGAAGACAACTTTCAAAACCAAATATAGGAATTATGAGTTTTTTTGTCATATTATTTAGTTTAACTATTGCACCAACAACGTTCATGGACCTTATGAATAGAGTCATCACTAACGACATACTAAACTATTCATGGAATGAAGAAGATAATGCTAGTTACCTAAGGAAATTCCTTCGGGCTTTGAAAGATAAAGATTTATCTGTGAAATTCTCCAAGTGTTAGTTTTGGCTTAAGTTTGTGTCATTCTTTGTCCATATAGTTTCCGGTGATGGAATTAGAGTGGATACCCAAAAGATCGAAGCAGTTAAGAGTTTTCCTAGACCTACGTCTCCAACTGATATTAGGAGTTTCTTGGATTTGTCTTGTTATTACAGAATGTTTGTTGAGGGGTTTTCATCTATCTCATCTCCTTTAGCCAAGATGACTCAGAAGACAGTTAAGTTTCAATTATGTTAAGCTTGTGATAAAAACATTCAAGAATTGATAAAGTGGCTGACTGCTACCCCAGTTTTGACCTTACCAAAAAGTACTCAAGGATTTGTGGTGTACTGTGATGCATGTAGAGTTGGGTTGGCATGTGTGTTTATGCATAATGCCAAGGTTGTAGTTTATTACTCCAGACTGTTGAAAGTTCATGAGAAGAATTATCCAACCCATGATTTAGAATTGGCTGGAGTTGTTTTTGCTTTGAAGATATAGAGGAATTACTTGTATGATGTTCATGTCGATATATTTATTGATCACAAGAGATTAGAATATGTGTTTACCAAGAAATATCTCAATCTCAGACAAAGGAGGTGGTTAAAACTACTCAAGGATTATAACATGAATATGAATTACAACTCAAGTATGGCTAATGTGGTTGTTGATTCTTTAAGAACGTTATATATGGGGAGTATCTCCCATGTTGAGGAAGTAAAAATGGAGTTTGCCAAAGATATGAATATACTTGCACACTTAGGAGTCAGACTTATATATTCCATAGAATGAGGGATAGTGGTAAAAAATGGGACTGAATCCTCACTAGTGTAAGAGGTGAAACTTAAACAATACCAAGACCCTATTTCGCTTGATTTGAAGGCAAATTCTCATAAGCAAAGAGTATTAGCTTTTGCACAATGGGGAGATGATGTGTTTGAGTATTAGGGTAGGTTATTTGTACCAATGGTAGATGGGATCCAAGAGAGAGTCATGGAGGAAGCTCATAGCTCCATATATTCTATCCATTTGAGTTCCACAATGATGTACTACGATTTGAGAGAAGTGGAATGGTATGAAGAAGGGTAATGCTGAATTTGGTGCCAAGTGTCCAAATTGCCAGCAAGTTAAAGTTGAACACTAAAGGCATGGGGATTTGGCGTAGAGTAATTCAACTTCCAAAATGAAAGTGGGAGATGATTAACATAGATTTCATCATACGCTTTCCAAGGTCTCGTAGGAAGCATGATTAAATTTGGGTGATTGTCTCTAGGATGATAAAATTTGTCAAGTTTTTGCTTGTAAAAACTAGTTATTTTGTAGAGGATTATGAAAAGTTATACATTCAGGTGGTGGTGATACTTCATGGAGTCCAAAGGTCGATCATTCATATAGAGGTGCATAATCTACTGCACAGTTCTGGAAATATTTCTTGAATGGTTTGGCTTCAAAGGTAAAATTAAGCACTGCTTTTCATCCTCAGATAGATGGGAAAGCAGAGGGTACTATTCTGACCTAAGAAGATATGTTTAGGTCTTACATGATTGATTCAAAGTGAATTGGGATGATCACCCACCTCTTATTGAGTTCGCTTACAATGACAGTTATCATTCGACCATCCAAATGGCTTCATAGGATGCTCTTTATGGGAGAAGATGTGTATCTACTATTAGGTGGTTTGATGTTTTTGAAGCAGGGTTGATAGGAAATGATCTAGTTTACCAAGCTATGGAGTAGGTGAAGGTGATTCAAGAGAGATTGGAAATGGCACAGGGTCATCATAAATCCTACAGAGATGTTAGGAGAAGGCTGATGGAGTATGAGGTGGATGATTGGGTATACTTAAAAGTTTAACCCATGAATGGTGTGACAAGGTTTGGTAAGAAGGGTTAACTTATTCCCAGGTATATTGGACCTTATCGTAAAGCCAAAAGGACTGGAAATGTAGCTTATGAGTTAGATATTCCACAAGAGTTAGCAGCAGTTCATCTAGTGTTCCACATCTCTATGTTAAAGAAATGCATAGCCGATCCTTCATTTATCGTACTAACTTAAAATGTTGGGATTAAGCATATCTTATCCTATAGGAGATTCAGGTTCAGAGTTTAGATCGCCAAGTTCGCATGTTATGAACAAAGGAGTTTTCATTAGTCAAGGTCGTTTGGAGGAGCCAACTTTTTATAAAGACTACTTGAAAAGCTAAAAAGGATATGCAAAGGAGATATCCAATCTCTTTGAATCCAAAGAAGATGAAAAGCAAGGTACTAATTCTCTTCTTAGTATTTTATAAAGTATTAGTAAGTTTGTGGTTACTTGATTTTTTTGTTGAGTGTTGAACTTGATGTTACAATCCCTGGCTAAGTGAAAGAAATCTCATTCGAGGATGAATGTTCACATAGGAGAGATGTTGTAACATCTCACAATTTGAAATAGCTAAGAAATTAAAAATATTTTTTTTGGGAAGGAAAAATTAGGAAAATATTCTAAGTTAAGAAAGTGAATATTGGTCATTTTCAAATGGTCATAACATCTAGATTAATATAAGTTAGAGGTATTTCTTGATATGTTTGGGAATCCCTTGTAAATATATTTCCAACAACACCGAGTTTTTGCATTTTCGATATCGTATGAGTGAGATATGCCTATCAAATGTTGGATTGTTGAATTGAGGAAAGTCCAAATTCGAATTTAAGGAAGGACAAACTAGTCTTTTAACAAATTAATTTCCTATTTCATTTTTAGAGATTTATTGGGGTAAAAACAAGTCTTAGTTCAGTATGGAAAATTATACTTACGCTTAGGGCTTGGAGAAGAGAGAAAAGAAGAGAAAAGGGGAGAGAGGTCAAGGAATTCTCCAAGAACGTCAAGATTTGCGAGTGGAAATTGTCCGGGGTGATCCCTATCAAGTATATGTGATACTTCAGTATTGGTTCAGTTCACCAACACACAAATATTGATTCAACTCTGTTATTTTTTATTTGGTTGAATGAGAAGAGTGATGTTGTTGAAGAACATTGTTGAATTCATATTGTTTGAGTTGTTGAATGATATTTTTGTTTTATTCATAATTTTAAGTTAGAACTATCGGGTATTGAAGGTTCTAACAATCCTATGTTTTTGGAAAAATTACTATGGAGTTTGTGTTAAAAACTAGAGGAGAAAGTCGTCAGACGCACCCGGGCAAAGCCCGGAATGTTGCACCTCATTTGCGCTAGACGGACGGGGCGGCACCCTTGTAGTGTGCCTGAATGAGGCCTCTAAACTTAAGACCAGGAGTGGCACGTCCCAGATACACTTGAATCGTCGTTTTTCAGCCAGTTTTTGTAGTTTAACCTAGTTAAGTCCTTCGAAAGTGTATTAACACTTTCAAGTGATACAAACTACTTACAATGATTTATAAAAATGCAAATAATAACCTTGAATTCATGATTTCATTCAAGGGAAGTAACATCAAAACCAAAGGAGTTAAAAGTCAAGTAAAAAATTTAAGAAACAAGTCAAAGAAAAGTTCTTGCAGGTTTCCAAGAGTCTAACAATATCTAAATTTGTTTTAAAGAATAATGTATTAAGATAAATAAAGAGTAAAAGAGTTGAGTTCATTTCTCAAAAGTTATAAGGAAACTATGTATTTCCCAAAAGTATATAAATTTTTTCACATTTAA
This sequence comes from Solanum lycopersicum, assembly GCF_036512215.1. NCBI lineage: Eukaryota > Viridiplantae > Streptophyta > Magnoliopsida > Solanales > Solanaceae > Solanum > Solanum lycopersicum. The sequence goes on from NC_090803.1 coordinate 39,211,735, forward strand.
GACAAAAAGGAAACTAAGAGTTCAAAAAGATTTTTGAGCAAGAAAGGGAACATGATTCGAAGAGACATTTTTAAAATAAGTGTTTAGCAATTATCTCAAACCAAAAGAAAGAAGTTGTTTTAAAAACATATGAGTTTTATATGTTTATAGGAGTAGTATTGACCATTGATATGGGGATGTGAGTTCATATTAACTCAAGTCTCAATAAACCATGTAGCCATCATGGGTATTAATGTGTAATACTTCTTAAATGATCACATAAGTTAAGCTAATGGATGAAATAAGTTAAGTAGTTCTATGCGACGACAAAGTATAGAACAATTAGTAGCATGGGAAAGACGTTGTATCACCACATAGGCTCATGGTGGTGGTTTTTGGTTAAAGAATCTCCCATAGTAAACTATATTATTTCATATATAAGTGATGTGAGTTTGCTATTGTATTTCTTTAACGAACTAAGTGTTTTGATTGTTTTACAAGCTTTTACATATTGTATGTGTGTTATTGCTTTATATAAAATGAGTTATTCATTAGTTGAGCAGAGCCAATGTAGGTATTCCTTCTTACTCCTTTTCAAGCTTAAGTTGTTGTTAGCATTCCGACTCGCATACTTGTACATTCAATATATTGATGCCAGTTTGCCTGCATCGTCTGATAATGCAGACGCAATTAACCAATCTTAGCATCATCGAACGCCTCGTTGATCTGAATGAGCACTCGTTGTCAGTGGTGAGACTTTTTACATTCTGGAGAACAAATTTATTTGCTTTTCAGTCTTTCTTTTATAGGATATTGTGGGGTCTATCCCAACATCCATTTAAGTATTATAGAGGCTTCATAGACAGTCAGACAATCAGTATTGAGTGTCTCATATTTCTATTGCAGATTTTTTGTTACGAGAATTAAGTACCATTTTGAGCAACTTATTTCTTTAAGTTATTGAATGAGGTTATTTTATTTATGAGACTATTTTTATTTAGTTAAGTCTTTCATTGAGTTAAGTAAGCAAGGCAAAGGGTCCGCTTGAGGCCAGCAAAGGTTTTCGAGTTACGACAACGCCCAGGGTGTAGGCTTGTGGCGTGACATATATATTACCTGACATATATATTACCTTAAAAGCATGAACTCCTAACTTGATTGTTAAATTAATATAATATATCTATCTTAGTTGTGACATTTTTTATGACTTGTGACTTTTTTGATAAGTTGTGTCTTTTTTCGAAGGGTTGTGATTTTTTGATGAGTTGTAAGTTTCCCAAAGAGTTATGACTCTTTTTCATACTTTGTGACTTTTCCTCAGTATTGTTACTTCTTTGTGACTTCTCAATAATGTGATGATTTTTCAGACAACATTTTTTTTTTCATATCTTCTACTCTTCTTCTTCTTCTTGCATTATAAATTTTTTCTTGTGATTTATTGTAGTTGAGTGAGTCCAAAGCTTAGCAGAATATGTGGTACCATTATTCTAATAAAGTAAGTAGTTCTATCCTAGAGGGTTTATTTCATAACCTATATTACTTTAGGAAAATAACATATTTTTATGATATAATAATTATTTTTTGATAAATATATACATTAGTATGTAATGTTTCAATTTATGAATTTAACGTGATGTAGTCTTAATTCATTATGTTTCTGAATATATGTTTTTCAAAATTTAGCGAATTGTGATATTTTTTTTATGCTCAAGACAAAAGAATGACTTTATTATCAAAGCTACTTATTTGATTTATACTCTCATGAAGTTTGTTTCAAAATACTTATTATTATATAAATATTGCCCTTTGAAATTACTTATTTACTATTTCTTAATATTTTTGTATTTAGATGAAGAAAAGTTCATATGACGTGTAATTCCATTAATTAAAGTTTGTATTAGTTTATTTTTTATTATTTATTAAAACATAATTTTATGAGATTAATATTCTTATGAATGCAAATATATATTTATTTTGCCTACTTTCGTATAGACCCAAACAATTGTAAATACATACTTTACACCACTAGTCAGCTTTGTTTCTTCACCGTGAAGCATTTCCTATAGTCTTTTATTTAACCTGCTCATATACATTCCCATTATAATTTTAAACACATACTTTATATATATATATGTAACTTTTAACCTTATTTTAGTCGGACTTTATATATTAATGATACCCTCTTTTATGCATCAAATCCTTGCCTCACCATGCTGAAATCGACAATTGGTCTCCCTCATCCATGGTTCCATTCTAATACACAATAATGCCTAGAATTAACATTGTAGCTCTAATATCCCAATGGTGTTCATCAAGTTCCAACCTACATGAAGATTTAAATACAACTAACAAAATTTAAAATGTACTGATAAACAAGATATAAAACAGTTCGTCAATTCATTGATGAGAGTCTTAGTTATTAAAGTTTTTTAATAATACCTTACAAGAATTCACGGCAAGAAGGGACCTTTTGAATAATAATATTACTTAATGAAGAGGAAATTCACATTGATAAGTTTACTAGGTACAAAAATTCAAGGAACACTATTTAATAAACATATCTAAATATGAAATGACTCATTCAAATTAAATAAGAGTTACTAAATTGCTTAAGGACACTTAGATCGCGTCAAATCCAACTAATATTCCGTACATAAAGAAGTTGAATTGGCTTTTACAGATAACATAATCGTAAAACCAACTGACATTGAGGTTTCAACACACGGATTCATTAATGGTTTTGTATCATTGGATCATGTCTATAAATTACATATGGTTCTAATCTAGATAACTGCTCACCAAAATATTTTTTATTTAATTTCATGCTCCATTACCCAATTGTTATCACTAATTTACATTACCTATTCTAAGATTTCATTTTGTGTTTTAGTTTCAATGAATCCCCTTAGTGAAAAAGAATATTGCAAGACATGGGAGATAGTTGTTATGAATGAGAAGTATGTTTTGAAGATGCCTAAACTATCATCAATATAGAGATATGGTGAAGTATTGATATCTTGCTTCTAACTAATAACCCAGCACGGCGCATACAATTGTTACTTGATGAGACGATTTTGGAGAAATGACGGTGCTTTTCTAAAAAAGATGAAAAATAATTAAGATATACTTGGATTAAGTGACGTTAGAATCCTAATCTATAAAAATATTGGACAAACTACTGTTGTTGTTCGAATAAATTGAGTATAGTTGTTGTTTCTAATTCAAACAAGCTCTTGTCACACGAGGAACCTTTGAAATATCTACTCTTTCCATGAGTAGCGTCTTGACCAATCCATATTTTCAAAAATCCACAGACCTTGTCCATTAGTAATCACATATATGTTTTGCAATGCTATTTAAACTCGATTGTCACAACAAATGTACATACTATAATTTAACATTGTAGGCAGGTTACTTTTAAAGTTTCTATAACAGGAAAAAAAATTCTATTACCATTATTGGGTAGTTACATACTAAAATTGCTAAGTTCCAAAAACCTTCGTGACTAGCACATCTCACTCAAATGGGTGATACAATTAACTAATATCGTCAAAAATACAGGGGTGAAATGGTAATGGCCAAATATAAAGATTTTACGGTAGCACCAAGTAAGGAAATGAAAAGAGCTAGAGAATTACTTCTGGTAAAAAATATGGATGGATTGCTAGCTGATTCACAAGTACATACTATCCTATACTTGTACTCTCTAAAAATAATAACCATTTTAATATAAAATATACAATATCAAATATGGTGTCATGACCCGAATCTACATCCTGGACGTGGCCAGCATTCAAAGACCGTTGCTGGTCCCCAAGCGAACCCTCATCCTGGCTAACTACAAGTGGATGACTAACTTAAGCATATAAAAACTTAACATAGAGTAAAATCAATAACTCAAATACAAAGTTTTAACTCAAATGAACAACTTTTAATAAAAATAATATATTCAATTCGCCATAAAATAGGCAACTTTAGTCTTTAAAATATTTACTAGAATAAATTAATAGTAGAGACTTCTTAACTAAACTTACTATCTATGAAGCCTCTGACTGATAATGATAGAAGTCGAGACAAGACCCACGACCCCCTAACTAAACTGAAAAAGTAAATGAAATCTTTTGTAAGCAAGAAGACTCACCATAGCTAACTCGAACTCCATGTAATATCAACGGAACTCTTGTTGATGATCTAGTGTATCTGTGTCTGCATCATGAGCAAATGCAGGCCAATTGACTAAGTACGTGGAATGTACGAGCATTTAAAGGGAATTCTAAAGCATAACATAACCTTGATACTTGAATAAAAAGATGGAAATATACTTACCTCTTCTTCTTAATCTTGCAACCCAATGAATACTCAAGAATAAGATATGCAACTCAGAGATAAAATACTGAACTTAAAGATATGATACTCGACTAAGGATACTTAACTCATGATACTTAAATGAACACATTTCGATAAAAAGAAGTTTAAAACAAGTGAAATATATAGAAAATCTTTTTAAAACATGATGTTAACTCAAGAAAATAATATCATAAAGAAACATATCATGCTCCACCTCAAAGATTACTTGTGTAATGCATGAATGAAGTGTCATACCCCCATTCATACTAAGCAGAACCACTTGAGGAACCATGTAATTAATACTGTGGGAGTTTCCCTATCGGATAACCACCACTATGAGCTTAAGTGGTGACACAACGTCTCGCCCACGCTGCCAGAACCGTCGTATACTTTGCCTTCACATAAAACACCCTCAAGCTAGTGGATCCATTGGATACACTTATGCGATCATATAAAAATTATGACACATTAATAAGCATGATGGCTACATGGTTTACATGGGTACTTGAGTTATCTGAACTCTCATCCCCACATCGATACTCAATACTACTCCTTAAATATAATTTATCTCATACTTTTAATAAGACTTTCTTCCTTTGGGTTGAGATAATTACTGAACCCTTTAGATTTTAAAAAGCTCCTTTTGGAATCAATGTTCTCCTTTTCTTTTTCAAAACTCTTTTCGGAAATTCTTAATTTCCCCTTTACCTTAAATGTGACAACATTTATAAACTATTAGGGAATACTTCGTCAACTTATATCTTTTGAGAAATGAACTCAATCTTACTCTTTTCTTAACTTGAAACTTAAAACATTGGGAATACATAGATCCGTTATAGCTTTTGAGAATTTAACTCAACTCTTTATTCTTTCTTGACTTGAAATTTAAGTCTTTAAAACAAAGTAAAAATGCTTGTGAAACACTTAAGAAACTTTATAAACTTTAATTTGACTTGCTTCTTAACTTCTATACTTGACTCTTAACATTCCACGAATTGAAGTATGATTCATGGTTCATGATCTCATGTTTATGGATGATTTCATGATTTTCAACTTGGAGGATTCATGCGGGCTTATGGAAATGAACAATTATATTTGAAGGTCTAAGTAACTAGATGGAACTCATGTATATGACTCATTCTCTTAGTTGCTTCCTCAAAGCTTAGTTCAAATTAATGATGGATCTCAACTAATTCATAGTTTAAACTTAAAGACTTTCTTGAACTCTACTCTTAACTCTATGTTGAATATGAATTATCAATTCAAGAGTTATGGTCTATGACATGAAGGATCTAGGTGATATTGTATTTTTATGAATACATTCTCCTAACATTCTCACTTACTTGAGTCTTGAAACAAGCTACTAGAAATTGTAGAAGACTCGCCAAAACGACTTGAAGGGACTCTATCAAAAAGTTCATAAGAAATCTCAAAACTAAATCTTGACTTTAACGTGAATTTGAATTATTCCTTCAAGGCTGTGATTCATGTTATGAATGATTTCCAAGTGTAAACTAGTAGTTTAAAGTGTTTAGCATAAAAAGGAGTAAAGACACATGTTATATGAGCTCAAACGGAGCAACCGGGGGCAAACAAGATAGGGCAGGTGACATTGGGGCTATGGGTGGCAAGAGACACCAACCCCTAAAGGACAAAATAGAGTTTTGAGCGCTCTGGCAGGCACACCACGCAACGACAACTCTTCCGAGCACTTTTGCTCATTTTCTCACCCTAACTTCCCTAAAATCGAACGGTTTCTTCCCCAATCAACTGGATTCGATTACTTAACTTAATTACACTCTAATCTACTGAAAACAAAACTCAAATTACTCAATTTCATCTCAAGAATTCATCAAAAACCCAAGACAACAAGATATCAAGTGAACCTCAAGAACACTTATCAAGAACTCATCAAGAACTCTAATCTTTAAACAAGAAATATCGCTAAAAAAATAACATGATTGGCATGTAGGTGAACTAAATCAAAACTATGAAAGATTATATACCTCTTAGGGATCAGAACCATGGCAAAATTCTTCAACAAAACACAAGATTCTCGATGAACGCTTGATCTTCTCCTCTTTTCTCTTCTTTTCTGTTCTTGCCTCTTCTTGAACTCTCAACTAAAACCTAAGAGTAATTTATATTATGAAACTGAAACTAAAAGAATTACAACCCTAAAATATGACTAAAAACAAATTAAATCTAATTTTGTAAGGAAAGAACCAACATACCCCTCACTATTTTCGGCTAACTTTCCTTAACTTGAAAGTTTGACTTCAAAAGGTTATATCTCACTCATCCGAACTCGAAATTTAAAAAACTCAGTAGTGTTGCAAATATAATTTAAAGATATTTCCTATGATGTCTTGTAGATCACATAACTCATCATGTTCTAGGGGTTATAGTCGTTTGAAGTTGACCCAAAATTCATACTTAGTTTAATTTGAAAAATTCAGAGTTTGCTATTTCCATTTTGATTCTTTTTGGAACTCAAGGTGATAAATCTAGTGACCTGACCTTAATACTTCATACATTTCTAATACCTTTGTGAAATCTCACTTAGTACGATCAACGATTCGAGTCTTAATTCGAAATTTTTTTGGGGTATTGCATATGGTATATTGGAAATTTGCATTATTGTTTGTACAAGTTCAATGAAACAATTGTAGACATACTGAATAAGGATGAGCTATGGTATTTCTCTTTAAAAAAGTGCAGGAAAAAAATTAAAGTTGTAGAACATCGTGTATCTTGTAACAATTGCACAAGTGAGAATGTAGAATATCATATGAGGTAAGACTCAGTAAAAACTCCATTCGACATTTACTAATTAGGAAACAACTTAACATCATATTTTAAATGAATCCCTATGTTAAATAGATATTGCTTATGACTTGAAGTTTGTGGTGAAGAACAACCCCACTTATACTATTTGAAGTGGATAAATATTTACTAGGTTTCAACATGCAAGACTATATAGGATCAACCTCAATAAAGATACGAATTGTAGTTATACTTACAATTATATAATCATTTGTCTCCCCCGCATAGGTACGTTGTCTAATCCATCCGAACTTTTACAATTATGATACTTCATAGCATAAATTAGAAGAAAAGAATTGCAGGATTACATATACATAACATTTGATGATCCTTTTAATTTCACCCATTAGGTTAAGTTTGAAAGGAAGTGTTGCTGATAAAACTGGGCCCTTCATATGGATTATTAAATGGGACATAGATTATTTGTAGAGGCTTTTACGAGAATGTCAAATATGCAAAAAAAAAAAATAACAAGTCAATATGCTATAAAACAATTGTCTACTCAAACAATAAAACTATAACCACCCTCTTTCCTTATTTTAAACAAATACTACTTATGACTTGAAGTGTGTGGTGGAGAACAACTTATCTGAGTTATAAAATTAAAAGTGGATATATAATTATTTGGTTGCAAAGTGCAAGATTACACAAAAATGAACCTCACTAAAGAAATGGTCTGTATTTATACCTAAACACCTTAATGCTTACGTTGTCTAGTCAATCCTAACTTTTACAGATATCTTATTATGATACTTCATAGCACAAAAGAGAAGAAAAGAATTACATGATTACATATGCATAACAATTGATGATTCTTTTAATTTTATACATTAGATTTATGTTGAAAGAAAATGTCCCCATCATGTTGCTAAGAGTACCAGACCCCTCAAAAGGCTTGTGCAATGGGACATGGTTTATTTGTAGAGGCTTTGACGAGAAGGTAATATATGTAGAAAAAACAACAAGTCAATATGCCACAAATATGGTCTTTTCTCAAACAATACAACTATAACCCCAGCCCCACCCCCACACCCACACCTCAAAAATGAATGATACCCTTTCAAATTTATTCTAAAACAATTTGCAATACGTATATGTTTTTGCAATGATAACAAATAAATCTAAAGGTCAAACGATATAAAATGTAGAGGAATACCTACTAATACATGTTTTCTCGCATAAAAAAATTTATCTTGCACTATCTAGAGTTATATTTATGCCAACAAAAAAGTGTAGGTCGTGACTAAACAACCAAATTGATGCATCGTGACATACACAAAAAATACTATCTACAAGAACATATAAGGTGAGATTTGATTTATACAAAAATTATATGAAATCAAATAGGAAAAAAAATTCACCACACATGAAGCTAAAGAAAATTGTATTGGGTGAATTCTTAGGTTTGGTGGAAGAGGAGACAATATGAAAAACACTAGACAACTACCACAAAAGACATTACTTTTGTGTATATAAGGTTATTCAGATATAGGGAACACTTAATTTCACATATTAAAATGGAACATACAGTTCATGACATGACATAACTAAGAAGACAAATAGTTAATTCGTGCACAAATTATATTGCTTATTTAAAATTTTCCTAATAACAATTTAAGAATACAACATTCGTCATTGCATGCCCAACAAGAAAGAAAGTAAATAGATTTTCCATTCACTTAGTATGATGTCGTGCAATATGCATACATATTGATATGTTGAAAACCTAAAATATACATACAAGATAAAATATCTCGTGTATAAAGGGATCTGAAGACATAAACTTCACGTGAAACTCACATGCAGTGAATCTAGTATATAAATATATATAATTAAATATTTTGGAGATACTACTAATAAGAAGGTCAGAAATAATCCAGAATTCACTTGATCGTATAATGATCTGATTTGTAAGCCTACTTAGGCCTTGAGTAACAGAGTATAATTAATTATAACATTTATAAATAGAAACGCCTTGGTATACTTGATATGATACAATGTATATCTCGAATGATTAACGACTAGGAAAAATGAATAGTGAATGCAAAACTCATGTTATTATCAAAAAAATTGGTTTTATTCATCATTTATATATATGTTGTTTGAAAAATGTTCTCAAATAAAATAGCAGTCAAATTCAATACAATAATATAATTCTAATTAGGAAAAATCTTTAAATGATAATCGACTAGGAAAATTCAACGGTATATGCAAAATTCGTGTAGTTATTAAAAGAAAAGATTTTTATTAATCATTCAATATATTCTTAAAAAATTATTCGCAAATAAAATAGCGGTCAAATGCAATCCAATAATATAATTCTAATTAGGAAAAGTCTCTAAATCAATATCTTCTAGAAAAATTCAATAATAAATGCAAAATTCGTGTTATCATTATTATAAAAGTTTATTATTCAACTTTTAAAATATTTTTAAAAAAATTGTTCTCAAAGAAAATAGTGGTTTAATTTAATACAATAATGTGATACTAATTAGGGAAAATCTCTAAATGGTGATTGACTAGGAAAATTCAATTGTAATTGTAAAATTCATGATATATTCAAACTAGGAAAATTATTCGTGCTTCGCACGAGATTGAACTATGTTATAGGATCACATTGATCATTCGGTTATATTCAGATTTTCGATATATAAATTACATTATCAAGATCATTTTATCTTAAGACAGTCAAAAATCATAAAAAATATATATTTTTTATACAAAATTTATAATTCATAGAGATATTTTAAGTATAACAATGTTTAAGAAATCTCCATGGAAATTTTTGGTCAGAAGTGATATAATTTTCTATATTCTAAGAACTTATAAAGAACAAGATTATAAATCAAAGAAGAGACCAAAAAGCCTCGAGTATCAACAATCAAAAGTAAAGTGGAACATCACGTCCATACAAGAACACAATTAACTAATTCAAACGGAGGACATTCGTCTCTTTTCTTATGACCCTAAAATTGTTAGTATCAAAAATGGTTTTCCTCGTCATCTCACAATAGTCATAATTATAGTTTAGGTTTCATATAACCAGCCCAACTTAAATGGAATTGAACCATAGTTATTGTTATGGTTATATTGTAACAAAGAATCAACGTACTTATCAACCAAGCAGTAGCCAACATCATTCATAGGTAGATATTTTACACCAAAATATTTACACATAACATATTATAATCTCAAAGCATAAGTTTATGAGCGCTTGAACTAACAAATATCCAAAAATTATAATAAATTAAACCTTACATTCCTAACAATCAAGAAGAAAATCACATGTTGCTTAACATATTTTTCAAAAAGATAATTTTTCGGTCTATATCCAAGTTTACAGTTCACAAATTTAATTGAAAAAACCCAAAAGAAAGATTTATTACTTCTTTCTAAAAAAAGACTTTATCAAAAGAAAGATTTATCAATACGACAAAAATGATCTTTTGCAACAATTATCAATGTCCCTGGAAGCAGTCCATAGCAACATTGAATCTAATGACATTAATTAATGTAGGTAAAGGTTGTACCACTCTTTGTTACTGTGCATATTCATTGACGATAAAAAAATATTTTTATTTTGGTGTATTTTGGACATTTGTTAGTTTCAAGAAAACTTGATATCTTATTATTGCTAAAAAGAAGAGACAAAGAAATATGACAAATTAGTTAACTTGTGATAAAAGAAGTGAACTAATTTTTGGTATACTAATATTTAAGGTTGGGTGCAATGGCATATAAAATATTTGTACTTAAGAAAGAGCAATCAAATAATACACTAATTGTGGCAAATAGAGCAATCTGTTTCGTTCTTTTAACAAACTTCAGCATTGGTGGTGTATTAGTTATCACATATTCATTGTTCTGTTCTTTCAAATATAGCACAACCCATAAGAAATTTTTTCCAAAAGTATATGAATAAAACTGTAGAAAGATACAAAATCGCAGATAAATTTCAATCATCCTTATTGGAATTTTTAACTAAGTTAAAAAAAAAACAAAATAGAAAAAAGAAATAGTAATAGATACATGAATTACTATGACTTATAGTAAAAGATTAAGCTTTATTAAATAGGACGAAGAAAACTTTGACGAATGAAATACAATTCATAATAAGCTATGCTTATTTAATGTATTTAAATTCAGCTCCCCTATAGCCAAAAGAAACTACAAATAATAGTTGCAGAATAAAATTTTTGTTATTAAATAACCAAATATAATGAATTGAACCATTTCAACGTTTTTATGAGTTCTGGACAGAGAGGTGCAAGAGTAGTAATGTTACATTGCGATTAAAACCATTATTGGGTGTTTATATGAAGAAACCTGCAGGAAGGAAAGAAAGAGTAGATCGATTTTCAATCGTCATTGCTGAAATTCTTAACAGAGTTTTAAAAAGTCACCAAATTAGTAAAAAGAAATTGCCATAGTAATATGAATAACTATGACTTATAGTACAGATTAATCTTCATGAAGTACGAGGAAGAAAAAATTATGGAATGAAACAAACTTCAAAAGAAACATAATTAATGTATTTGAGTTTGATTCCCCTTAAACGAAAAGAAACCCTACACATAATAGTGGAAGAAAATCCCACTATTTTTTATTAAACAAAGTATAGGTCACAACACTATAAAATGTTACAACCCTTTGGAAATATCACAACCTTATATATAAGTCAAAACTTTTCATAAAAATCACAACTTTTTATAAAAGTCGCAACTCTTCATAAAAGTCGTAATTGTTCCTAAAGGTCGCCACTTTTCATAATAGTCACATGTTTTCGTCAAAGAGGAAGACTAATTTTGGTAATTGATAAATTTAAAGGGGGATTTTTGTTTGTGGTGGCGCAACGTAGGCGGGTCTAGGGTTCTCTTATATGTGTGTGTGTATATATATATATATATATATATATATATATATATATATATATATATATATATCAGCCCCAATTTTTAAGAAGCGATGTGTTCACATACCAATCAATACATGACACCTATTAATTTAATTAAAAATATTTTTTTTTCATTTGAAGTTTTTCCTTTATCTTTCTCTCTCTCTCTCTCTCTCTCTCTCTCTCTCTCTCTCTCTCTCTCTTACTTTTTGAATTTTAAATTTTAATTTGTTTTAAATTTAATTTTATCTTCCACCTTTCCCCATTTTCTTTTCTTTTCTTCACCTCCCACTCTCATGTCAAATTGAATCTCACTCCCATTTTTTTATTTTCTTTTCTTTTTATTCTTGTTCTCCGGTCAAATTTTATTCATAATATTATTTATACTTGACTAAATTATTGATAAGAAATATAATTATTTTTCTGAATGATTTTAAATTTTAAAGTATCATCAACTACTCATTTTCATATAAATCCAAAATTAGAATCATATTTTTAAAAGAATAAATTAATTTCTGAAAATTGAAAGAACTTAATTGAAATCGGATAAAACAAAAACTATATGATACTCCCTAATCATCTAATTAATTTAGCTCATTTTCATTTAATTTCAAAACTAGAAATGATAATTTTGAAATAATCATAATTCTCCGAAATATGAAAAATTTTAATTGAAATTTTGATTTAAAAAACTTAATAATACCTATTAATCTTCTTGAAATCTAATGTGCTTATCAAGTTGTTCGAATGTTATATAATATTTAGATATAGTTTTGAATTAAAGAGATAGTTAAGCTAATAGTAGTAAAAAAGGGAGATGAAATTGTGATAAAAAGTGATATTTAAAGTGAGGATCTTCAATAAAGATGAAAATGATTTTTTGAAGAAGAAGGAAGAAAGAAAAAGAAAAAAATAATAAGGAGAAAAAGTAAAAATAATAAGAAAAACAAGAAAATGTAGTTTATAAAAAAATACTTGCAAAAATAAAATTATATTCATTTTTTATTTGTTCACACTCTTTAAGAGAGTGCATACACTCTCCATGCCATGTGAACAATAAATGATGTAATAATATCTGTTCAAAATTGTTTAGGGGGGTAATAGGACACATGCGTAGTTTAGGTGTCTTTTTGAAAATTCGAGACAACTTCTGGTGTCACTTTATGTCTTCTCTATGAATGATAATTGGTTTTAATAATCTTTTAACATATTTTAAAAGAAATGTTTTTCTCAAAAAATAAGTGGTCAAATGCAATCCAATAATTTAATTCTAATTAGGGAAAATCTCCAAATGATGATCGACAAGGAAAATTCAATGGTAAATGCAAAAATGGTATTATTTTTAGTGCAACGTTTTTATTAACCATATAACATATCTTTTTTTAAAAATTGTTATCAAATAAAATTGTGGACACGCTGGTGCAAATCCTTGGGAGGAACATCCCTCCACCAAATAACGATGTCCACAATCAATAATTTGTTGTTCATAGAGAAGCTCGAATTCGTGAGCTCAACACCAAGCTCATGAACCTCGAGGGGGTTTCTCCAGGTTAAGAAAAATTATGGAGAATTACTTTGCGAAATTAGGAAGGGAGATGATGGTGTATGGGGGGAATCTCCTATCGAAGACCTTAACTTATTCCAACTTGAACACTTTAGGACGACATTGGAAATTCTGAATCAAAAGGTTGAAAAAAAGGCACAAATGGTGAATAAAAATGCATTCCCATTTCAGACATTGGGAAGTGCTTGGAGTCGTCCTAATTATTCAAGGTAAAGTTCTTCAGAGGGACTCAATGTTGGTGAACCCTTTGTTAATAGGATTGGTGGATTTACTTCGTCCATAGTTCCCAATTACTAGTTCAGCTGTCATTCCTAGTGTGTGGTTCATGAAAATATCAAAAATATATATAATATTAAGTGTTTAGGTTCATTTGTTATTTGAGATATCCCATGTGTTGTGTTTATAAGTTATTATTCAGTTGAAGTCAGTACTAAGTATTGTGTTAATCATGTATTATTTCCGCTATGATATTAGTAATTTTATTATATATGTAATATTATTAGTCCATTGTCATGTTGATTTTCTCCTTTGAATTGCATTATATATTATTCTCTTTTTTATCAAAAATTTTACAAACGTCTGGGGACTCTCTTCCTTGAAGATCTGCTTCTACAATTCGTACATATTATAATTTGTGAAACACAACATCCTCGTTTGGTTTCCAAACTGCTAAAGGGAACCCTTGGAGATTGGAAAAAGTATACAACAAAGTCATGACTTCCCATGGTATACAAGTCCTTTTAATTGGAATCTCTTGAGATTAGATTGCAAGTTCTTCGTGTGTGTGTGTGTATATATATATATATATATATATATATACTGGCGATCAAATACCAAAATACCCTATCTGTGACATTTTTCACATATCAACCCTGTCGATTTGAAAAATATACTTCTCTTTGAAGAGACAACTACCATTCAAACCTCTATACAGTATATACTTCTCTTCGATGAGAAAACTACCATTTAAACCTCTATACACGATCTCCATTAGTTGATCACCGCTTATTTCTTTATTGCTTACTTTAATGGAAGATACAGCTTCAAGAAACATTTGTCTCTCATTGTATTCTTCGTAAATAGTGACCCATGCCTAATTTTTTATTGAGAAAGAATATACGATCAATCATTATAAATTTTTTTTCACAAGATATGTTACCTATACTGTCCATACAAAAAATTGGCAACAGTTAAAGCGTCTGTTGTTCAAGTATGGTGTCGAGGTTATCCTCCATCCCAAAAATAGTATTTTCCTCAAAAGTTGCACCTCTTTTTGGTGAGGGTGTTGCTGCTTGGTCTGCAGATTTGCTTCAATGCTTCTTATCTGTGCCACTGAATCAATGCTATTTTCAACTTTCAGCAAGATAATATTGGAAATCATAATGATATGAATACCCCGATTCAATTGGGTGCTTTGGGTGCAATACGTCTACTTCAGGTTGAGGGAACGTCGTCTTCCATGTCACTAGCACAATCTAAACAAAATGAAGCGTGATTACTGAATTCTTACAATGTGCAATCAAAATATCCAAAAGCAAAACTATCATCAAATCAAATATTTGAGTTTTAAGACTGCGGAAAACTACAACCAATATAGGTTGCTCATATTTAAGAAGATTATTTGGCTTAGTGTAGCACAAATATATGCGGAAATTTCCTTTTTATTTGAAATTGATGTTTTTTATCTCATTCAAACAAATCGTAGATAAAACTTTAAATAAAAAACGAAAAGGGTGAAAATGAACATATATGTATGTTTTCGCAACAATATATTATATAGATGATAACGCAACAGAATTATGATTTTTCATTCAAAGAAACAATATTTTCGAAATCTTTATTTAAGTTAATTTGAATTAAGACAATTGACCATATGAATATGTGAGCATATGCATAAATTACTCAAGTATTATAAAAATCATCATACATTAACAAAAATTTTGTCGATTCAGTAACACTTACAGGAACAATAACATAAGGACAAATAGAAATTGAATTCACACAACAATGCAAAATGATACAAGAATTAAATAAAAATGTGGATTGCATATCAACTTCAATTTGGACAACCATACCTTAACTCCAAAATAAAAATGAAAATTTAACATTATGATATAAACATAACATCTCTTGGAATAGGTCCCCTCTTTTATACTTCTAAGTTCAACTATCATACCGTAAGAAAACTTCTACTTTTAATGATTTCATCTCTTATTCTTCTAAGTTGAACTATTCTATTGTAAGAAAGCTAACGTCAGAATGATGTCATGTGCTCTTCTCATTAGTTAGCTTTTTGACCATACGTTATATACTTATCGAGGAAGAATATTAGAGAACTGTATATGACAAATAAGAAAGAATATGATGAACTAGGAAAAAACAAATTGTGGGTATAAATTATTGGTATTTATAGTGACATTTAACTATATTTGCACCTATCAAAATTAATTTATGAGACACATTGAATGTGGACACATACATTTTATTTTTGGTTTCAAATTCAAAGAGTCTCTGAACGGGAACAATTTTAATATAGAGACACAATGGATCATGAAACATGATTTTTTAATTTCAAAATAAAATGTCAATGAATTTGAAGAGTTTTATACAATAATTTGTCTTCTAGTTTAAGTAAATTAATTAATCTAATCAATTATACCGCCATAGCATAAGAAATAAAGTATAGTTATTGGGCTTCATAAATTTTATTATGTACTTAAAATATTAATATTTAAAAATTAAGTAACCATATGATATATGATATGTAGATTAATTTATGTAAATTTAAGGTGAAAAATAAAAATAAATAAATTGTTTTGAATTCTAATATTGAAGTTTAATGTGGTAATCTTTTTGTGTTGTAGCTGACTGGACTTACTTTTTTCGTGTTTGTGTTGGCTTGTTTTGATTAGAGGAAGAAATGAGCGTGAACGAGAGTAGTGGTATCCAAGATAATATTGGAAATCATAACAATGTGAATGACCCGATTCAATTGGATGTTTTTGTGCGATATGTCTACTCAGGTTGAGGGAATGTTGTCTTCCATGTAACTATCATAATACTACAGGTCGTGCAAATGAAAGGATTATATGGAAAGCATGCCCATGAAGATCCCCATGAACATTTTAGGAATTTGATGGACGTTTGCAGTCCTTCTCATTAAGAACATATCACAAGAATGAATTCGTCTTTGGTTGTACTGATTCTCTTTTGAGGGGTTAAGATACCAAATGGTTAGCTAATCTATCGAGGAACTCCATCACCTCTAGGGATGAACTCATGCGGGATATCTTTGTAAGATTCTTTCCCCTTCAAAATGATGACACTAAGGGATAGTATACAATGTTTCAAACATTTGGACGATGAACAGATCCTCGAGAGGTGGTTAAGATTTCAGAAGTTTGTACATCAATGTCCAACTCACGGACTTTCAACAATGTGCTGCTACAATACTTCTATAGGAGTCTTTACTCATGAAACAAAGGTTTTGCAGATCAACTTTTTCCTGGAGGTATAACGCAACAGCCTTATTAGGTACCGTCTCAACTCCTTGATGGAATGACCAAGAACACTAGAGGATGGTACACTCGTGAGTATCAAGCGTCTCCTCTCAATTTAGGATGACGAAAAGAGTAGATCAAGAAGATGAAGAGACCACAAAATTTAGAAAAAATGATGACCCTGCTGGATATATTGTCAAAAAACGTGATGGGTAGAGGGTTGAAAATTTAAAATGTTATGGGTCAGTGGTGGATCAAACCCCGACGAAGTACAATTTGAATCATTGTATAATGAGGAAGTGATCTTCCTTTCAAACCAAGAAGAAGGTATTCATGCAAGATGTCCATGGCTGGGTGGAAATTCGGGTTGGAATAGCGATGATGTGTGGAGTGACTATCACTGAGAATTACGTGATCGTAATGCCAACTGAAAGCAACGGGATAGTGACAAGTAAGGATACTTTCCACACCATGAACATCAAAATCCTAAGAAACAAAATGTTGATTGGGAAAACTTTCATCCGGAAGACATGCTTGTATGCATTCTCAATAAGGTTGAAGGGTCATACAAAGTTTTGAAGGATTTAAAAGAGGATGAATCTACACTTAGTCAGACGGTCACCTCGCACTCAGTGTCCATCAAGTAATTGGAAATGCTAATGGGCCGAATTTCATTTCATTTGAATCCAAGGCCAAAAAAAAGGGTTGCCGATTGGCACTGTCACAATAAAAACCATCCTGATTAGCACCATACTAACTTTCCGATAGGATAACCACTTCTACAAGCAAAATCAAGCAACCAACCCCTAAACTAAAGCATATATGTGATGGAAGAAAGTTAAATACTAAGGAAAGAAATAAGGAGTTCCTTTAAACTCCAAACAAAAGTTTAATAATAATAAACTAACATTATTCAAGGAATGACTATAACCTGAAAGTCAATGTAACATAACATCTACAGTTCAACAAGTCTAAAAAGAAGTGATACAACACAAAAATAATTCATTAATAACTAACTCGAAAGTCTACGTCTGAAATGGTTGACATAGACGAAAGAGAACCCATGGAAGCCCAAAAGAATTGTCTCACCCTTTAATTTGAACGATCACTGATCTTCTAAGTAAGGTGTGTCAACACCCACCTAAAGATGCTCTATACTCAACAAAGAAAGAGAAACTGCAGTATGAGTCATAACAACAATGTACTGGTAGGATCACACTGCTATCCCACTAAGTGCAACATAACTAAGTCACTGGAACAATATAATCACATGCATATATCATACATATAAAATATTCTAAACATGTACGAACATGTGTACAATTTTACATTCCTCAAGTTACACAATGATGTAAAAATCATTGGTCCTCTCATAAAATCCAAACACAAACTGTTAGCATACCGAAACGTCGTACCCGATCCAATGTTTATGCAGAAATGTGACAGCCGATCTAATTTAGATATACAGTAACGTGGCAACGAATCCACAAAAAACATCACCATCACAATGACAAGTATATTCTTAAGTTCATACCATTTAATCATGATTCATGACATTCATCATCCCTCTATGTCATTTACAACAAGTTTGATCACTAATGCTACATTCATATACATACATGTATAATAATGAAGTAAGAACAAACATACATTAAATAATAACATAACCACAATCATCACCTACCTAGAAATTAATAAGATACTTGATCTTTCCTTTTTCTGATTCTTTTTGCTTGTAATTGATCTACATACAATTATAATAATAAGGGAATCAATAATAAATTACCAATTACCCGAATCGCTAACAATTCTATTAATCTGAAATCATACCCATGATGCCAAGCTACCAAAATAGGGTTCTTTCTACTATAGAATCTGGATCAAAACCCTCCCCCATCGATAATTACCCATTCTATTACATAGTACGGATTAAAAAACGGATTCAAAGAGTGGAAAGCTACCTTTAGCCTCAAGAATAGTTTCAATTGTTAAGAGTTGCTTGATTTCTGTTCCTTAGCTCTATTGTTCGAAAAGTTCAGAATCATGTAATTTTAGGTTTTATTTACGACTTTAAGTCTCTCTGGTCTGCCGCACCGACCCTCACCTCGTTGTTAAGGCCTCCCCCGAGCGACCAAAACAATCTCCAAAGCTACTTGCACAAAATAGTGAGCTATTTTAATTAATTCCAAAACCTATATTTCAAAATACACCCTTGACTAACGACACTCAAAAAATATTGTTCACGCTTAGATCAATACCAGAAGTTCTACTCACCCGAATTCAATTTCATAAAATCATATGTATTCTTTAATGACTTAGCTAACTACTCATGTAATTAAAATGATAAATAAGTCACCAAATATTTACAAGATTTTCCTACACATTAGTGGCTCTGATTTTATCCAAATCTGGACTAGGTTGTCAAATTTCAAGTTACTGCAATAAGGTTTTTCGACCCAACATTTATCCTCATTGACGTTTGTATAAAAACGAAACCTTCTCATTAATAATGCAGTGGCCCAACCTAAAAAAATTATGTTTTAATTGGTATCTTCGTGATGACTTGATGTTAATTAAGCCATTCCATGGGAGACAACTCACGTTTTTTGTTTTTTTTTAAAATACTTTTGAATACTCTATGTCAATTTATAGGTTGAAAAGTGAAAAGTGTGGGAGAAAAGGAAATAGGTAAGCTAAAATACCAATAGGCAACAAGCCGAATAGGTTGACGTGTCTAATTTATATCATCATTTGAAATATCGAGTTTGATGAGGCATTTTGTAAAACTCAAAAAGCCAAAAAAATCATTAGGCGACACGCTGAACAGGTTGGCGAGCTTTATTTTGTCCTTCATTTGAACCCCCAAATTATTGGTGAGCCAAAATACCATTCGACACATCCCCGAGTGGGTTAGAAGACACGACTCACTTCACCGATAGTCTCGCAAATAAAAAGGTTTTATGCGGGCCAACTGGTATTATATTTGATGATAGTTCACTCTCTCATCTGTTCAAATGTCGTACTCTCATACCGATATTAGATTTTTCGTATTCCTACAATTTTATTCTCTTTTTGTTTAGAATCTTTCCTCGAGACTGATTTACGAATTACGTTGTCTTCCCAAAGGATCACTTCAATTCCTCACGTTTCATATTTCCCTGTATATGTCTGTACATTTAATACACTGAAGTCATTCGATATGCATTTTATTTTTGATAGATATATAGGTGTTCTGGGTTATGAACAAGAACTTCATTGATCCCGTGTAGTTATACCTAGCTTTGGTAAACCTCTTTACTTTCCAAAGTGTTCCATTTTCACATTTTGTAGATTAATTAAGATATTGTGGCTCTTGTCCCCACATCTATGTCGTATTTAATGGCTTCATAGATAGTAGTACTTGACGAGTGTTTTTCCCTTTCCCTGTTAATTTTTTGAGACTTGAGTTTCCTTCTAATGAACATTTGGATATTTCTACATGTTTCCGAGTTTATCAATAGTTGAGAGAATTGAGTTAATCTTTACATTTGAAGTTCTTATTGTTGAGTAACGTCTTCCCATGAGTAGTAAGAAAGTCTAAGGATTCGCTTGGGATCAGTGATCGTTCTAGAGTGTCAGTCACATCCATAGTGTAGGCTCGAGGTGTGATAGAGGGGGGAAAAAATTACATATCATTAAGGAGAAACAATATGATAGTTGGACTTTTGTAAGGTAATATGATTTAGTATACTCACACATGATATCAAAATTAGAAAAAATGAAAATACTATATGAATATTATATGCGCATCGCTACATATAATAGTAACGTATATATACAACAATGATGGACACAAGACCACAATTAAAGTTTGAAATTATGTATTCTCTTATAGTCATTTAACATTGTGCAAATACATACTTCTTCAATTTTATCGTATGTGAGGAGGTAGAGTTCAATTTTATTTAGTAGCTTATATGAGTTTGAACCATTTATATTTCACCCGCCCAGACCTAGTTGTTTGCTTATCTCTTTAAACCCCCTCGATGAAAATCATGCCCTTGCCTTAATGTTTTCAATTTTTGAAATACTTTGGTGTGTAATAGTATAAGATTTTTATCCATGTTCAGATGATTTCCCCACAAGATGTCTTTTTAACGCCAACATTGATCCATTTGGGAAATTCTTTCAATAAGTTGACTTCAACCTTTATCTTTACAAAACTTGGTCTAGATTTGCTTATTAAGCCATTTCAATATTTAACAATTTTTCCATTGCTTTGACATAGTCAATAAGGATTCTTTAACGAAAATCAGGTGATAGGGATGGCAAAGAGGTCCATGCTAATGTAGTAGTAGTTTCTGCCGCTGCTTGAACTAGAGTTCCTAGTTTAGAGGTTGTAACTTATAGTATACCCATCTTTAGCCTTCAAAAACTATGCAAATTTTTGACATGACATGCACTTAATTTTCCATTGTAGTACGGCGAATTAAGATGTTTCTATTACTCAAGAATCCTTCCTAACATTCTGCCTTGAATATCACACCGTAAAGGACCAATTTTTCAATTTTCTTCTACTTCTGACCAGCCATAAGAAGATTTTCCAATTATGGAAAACGGTAAATCTTCTTAATTATTATGGTCTCAACCTCTTCTTCCTCCCAGAATACAATTGGCTCTCCATGGATGTAAGTAATATTTTTTATAAGGATAGACGTTGTTATTTGGTCTTCTACTGCATTCAAAGTCATCGCATAATTTAATGGTGGTTTTGGTAGTTTTTCATCAGCATGGAGTGTAGGCCAGGGATCGCTGGGGTTGGCCATGACGTCTAAAGCGAATCTAATCAGATGAAATTTTAGGGTTTTCAATACGAATTCCTGTAGTAGCTCTTAACATATTGAATACCAATTTATGGTAACACAGGTTGGGGAGATACAAGCATAACAAAGCACAATTAGGACAAAGTTCATATAATAAGTTCTGGAAACATTAAATAACTGGAAAAAAATAATATTGAGTGCTTTGATATAATATTAGGAGAAATAGTCCATGTATTTGTATGGTATTATTTAGTACTATATTTGGTAGAAATTTAGGGACTATGTATAATCAATTCATGGATTATATACACATACAAGGTATAGGATGTATAACTACTACAATGTATTTGATGATATTAGGAATACATAGAGTTTAATACCATTGTATTAATCATGTAAATACAAAAATACCCCTCAACTATGTATATAAAGTTATTCAAAGAGAAGGTAGAATGAATTTCAAATATTAAAATGGGATATACACTCTATGAGATGCTATGACTAAGAGGACAAAATGTTAATTCGAGCACGATTACTTACTAACAAATTTCCTAATAACAATTTAAGAATAGGACGTTAATTCGTCACTACATGCCCAACAAGAAAGAAGGCAAATAGATTGTTTGTTCACTTAGTATGGCCTAGTGTAATTGAATAAATAAAATATACCTAAAAGAAAAAATATCTCGTGTATACATGGATATGAAGATTGAACCTACACATTGAACGCACATGCTATGAATCTAGTATATATACAAGCAAGAAGGAAAATAGATTGTTCGTTCACATAGTATGATGTAGTGCAATATTGGATAACTACAATATAAATAAAAGACAAAATATTTCTTGTATATAGGGATCTCAAGACTAAGCCTAAACATGCAACACACATGCACAAAATCTAGTGTGTGTATATATATATATATATATATATATATATATATATATATATATATATATATATATATATATATATATATATATATATATATATATATATATATATATATATATATATATTCATAGAATTTTGGAGAGAAATACTAATAAGAAGGTTAGAAACGATCCAAAATGTACTTGATCATATGATGATCCGATTTGTAAGCCAACTTAGGTCTTGAGTAACATGGTATAACTAACAACAACATTTATAAATACAAAAGCCCGGGTATACTTGGTATCATACATTGTATGTCTCTAATGATTATCAACTAGGAAAATTCAATAGTAAATTCTAAACTTGTGTTATTATTGAAATAAAGGGTTTTATCAATCATTTACTATATATATTAAACATGTTCTCAAATATATATAATTCTAATTCAGAAAAATCTCTAAATGATGATCGACTAGGAAAATTCGATGGTAAATACAAAATTGGTGTTAATATTAAAATAAAAGGTTTTTATTAATAGTTTAATATATTTTTAATAAATTGTTCACATATAAATAGTTGTCAAATGCAATCCAATAATATAATTCTAAAGAGGAAAAATATCTAAATAATGGTCAAATAGGAAAATTCAATGGTAAATGCGAACTTCTTGTTATTATTAACATAAAAGGATTTCATTAATCATTTACTATATTTTAAAAAATAGTTTTCTGAACTAAAATAGCGGTTAAATGCAATCCAATAACTTAATTCTAATTAGGAAAAATCTCTAAATGGTGATTGACTAGGAAAATTCAATGGTAAGGGCAAAATTTGTCTTATTATTCAAATAAAAGATGTTTATTAGTCATTTAATATTGTATGAAAAAAAATATTTTTCTAAAATAACATAGCTGTCAAACGCAATTCAATAATATAATTCTAATTAGGGAAAATGTCTGAATGATGATCGACTAGCAAAATTTAATGGTAAATACAAAATTGGTACTATTATTAAACTAAAAGGTTTTTATTAATAATTTTTTATATATATTTTGTCAAAAATTGTTCTCAAATAATTTTTGCTCAAATGCAATCCAATAATATAAATCTAATTAGGAAAAAAATTAATTGTCTTATTATAATCATGAACGTCGATATCATTAAGTTATTTTAAAAATTAATTTCTTATATAATGCTCTTGGTGTTAACACGAAAAATCCCAGTTTCATAGTAATAGTTTAGACATGAAAAGAAGAATTAGCAAGGGTCGTTAAAGGGTTGACATGGTGAAAATGAAGAATGCAAGAAACGCAGGAGTTAAGTTTTCAAAGCAATGTGTTGGTTTGTTCAAAAAGGCTTGTGAACTTTGTATGCTATATGGTGCTGAAATTGCCATTGTTATAATTTTCCCAGATGGTAAACTTTTCTTCTATGGTCATTCTAGCGTGGAAACGTTGGTGGAGAGTTTCCGTAGGAATAACCTCCCTCCACCAAATAACGATGTCCACTATCAACAAATGTGGCTTATAGAAAAGTTGGTATTCATGTGCTCAATACCAAGCTCATGAACCTCGAGGGGATTCTTTAGATGGAGAAAAATCACATAGAATCCCTTCGATAAAATAGGAAGAGAGATTATGGTGTAGGGTGAGAATATCCTATCAAAGAACACAACTTATTCAAAGTTCATCACTTGAAGAAGGCATTGGAAATTCTACATCAAAAGGTTGAAAAATAAGCACAAATGGTAAATAATAATGCATTTACATTTCAGGCATTAGGAAGTGTCTGAACTCCTCCTAATTATGCTAGCTAAAGTTCTTCATATAGACTTAATGTTGGTGGACCCATTGCAAATAGGGTTAGTGGATCTAATTCATCCATAGCTCCCAATTACTATTTCAAATGTCATTACTAGTGCCGTTATATAATTGTTGAAAGCAAAATATTATATTACGTGTTTAGGTTCTTTTATCATTTCAGTTATCTTAAGTGTTGTTTTCATCAGTTATTATTCATTTGAAGTCAGTACTAAGTGTTGTGGTCATCATGTAATGGTTATAATTTATTATTTTTGTAATTTTTACTATACATGTTATGTTATTAGCTCATTGTAATGTTGATTTTATCCTTTGACTTGCATTATATATTCATTTGTTGTTTATGAAAGATATTACAACGTTTGGGGACTCTTCTCTTTGAATTTCTGCTTCTACTATTAGTAGATATTTTAATTTTTGAAACACAACATCTTCATATTGTGTCCAATCTATTCACGGAAACCCTTGGAGAATGGGTAAATTAGCCAGCAAAGTCATGCCTTCCGATTGTATACAAGTACCTTTTTCTCGGAATTCCTTGGATTAGATTGCAATTTCTTCTTATAATTTACGTAGCAAGAGGATAAGATATATATAGTGGCAATCCAATATTAAAATGTCTTATCCCATCTATTTTTCAGATATCAACCTTGTCGATTCGATAAAACTTCTCTTAGAAACATATATCAAATGTATAAGCTGAGGTATTACACAAGAAAAATCATATTAATCAGTTGAAGATACATTAAATACCTTAAGAAATTTGAAGTGTAAAACATATGTTTTGGAATATCTTCTTTCATTGAAATAAAGGTGGAAAATAAGGACATCAATAGTTTTAAAGGACTTTCTATGAGGTGGAAAATCAGGAAATCTCACATAATAAACAACATACTTGAGCCAAGTGGTTCATACAATTTTGTTTATATTGTCATCATTTGGAAATATTATTTGCTTTTGGTCTCATTCCTCACTACTCTATATATCATATTTTCCAGTTACAAGTCCCCTACCAATAAGACCTCTATACACCATTTCCATTAGTTGATAACCACTCATTTCTTGATTGCTTCCTTTAATTTAAGAGACAAATTCAAGAAAAAATTATCTGTCATTGAATTTTCGGAGATAGTGACCCATGGATGTTTATTATTCGTGGACGAATATATAATCAATCATTATAAACTCTTTTGGGAAGAGTTATCTTACCTATACCGTGCATACAAAAAAATTGGTAAAATAGTTAAATCGTTTGTTGTTCAAGTATGGTGTTGAGGTCATCCTCCATCCCAACAATAGTATTCTCCTCAAATTTTGTACCTTTTTCTTGTGAGGGAGGTACTGCTTGTTCTGCAGATTTTCTTCAATGCTTGTCAGACTCAATCTATGCAACTAAATCAACGTCTTTATAAAGTTATCGAAATTTTCCTCCAAATATTTACAAGCCCCACTTTTCATGAATCTTCACTTTTTTACACCTCTTGGGAACAACATTAAAGAATAAGTGAGTTAGTCCTGGTTGGAAGAGTCTAGCTTCACC
Source organism: Solanum lycopersicum (assembly GCF_036512215.1). NCBI lineage: Eukaryota > Viridiplantae > Streptophyta > Magnoliopsida > Solanales > Solanaceae > Solanum > Solanum lycopersicum. Next base: position 39,237,884 of record NC_090803.1, read on the forward strand.
AAAACACAATACCTAGATATAACTCTGACCCCAACTTCAACATATGTTTTCTAAGCTTTAATGGAAGGTGGAATAGGCTTGATTCCATTGTGTCTTCCTAGGGATTTATCTAAATATTATTTCCAACATAACGGAATAGGCATATAATGTCTATTTATATTATTACTAGGGGTGTACAAGTAATATCTTAAAGTCAAAACGTACTGTTGAACCCAATAAAATAGACAAAAAAACCTTATTTTGGTTTTGTTAAGTTTGTTTGGCGTTGGAAAAGAAAAAAACAACCACTCTTGTTTTGGTTTGGTATTGAATGGAAAAAAGTCAAATCAAACTCAAACGAAACCGACATAATAATTTCATTTTATTTATAGATAAAAAAAATTATAATTTATAAACTACTATGATAAAATATTTTTATTAATTTATAGGTCTCAATGTTTATATATATTATTTCAAAATTGGGCTTGTAAAATTTTGCAAATATTTGATTTTGTTCTAAGATCAGAAGTTACATTAATATTTTTATAGTTTTTTAAATTTGAAGTTAACAATTTACTTTGTATATCTTTTGTTTTGCATTTAGTTTTATTTTAGCCTTTGATACTATTAATTTAACATGCTGAACGTTGAGATTTAAAAATAAAAAATATTTTTGTACTCGTGTGATTTTTATTGATTTTTTTAAGATTTCTGTCAAATTAACATTTTTAAGTTTAGACTATCACACATGTAAGTGAAAATATGTTTGATCTCTTTTTAAACATTCTATAGTTGTAAAAAATCTATGAAGTTGAAAAACAAAAAACAACTGACTAAAGCTGAAATCGAAATACCTGACTTTTTGTAGACATGTATTTTGGAGGTTTATTACTATAGTTATGGGCATGTGTTTTAATTTGCACGTTTATTCCTATCAAGTGTCTCAAACTTTATAGAATGACATGAACAATATATGTTGAACAACATAAAACAATTGCAAAAGAAGCTATAGTGTTACTCTTGAACAATATACTTCAAGTACAATATTGAATAATGTTGTTTATTTATATTACTAAATCTAAATGAAATAAAGCTTAATTACTCAACTATTGCAATATTGTAATTAGAATCTCCAAAAGCAAAATTGTCATCACATCAACCATTTGAGTTTTAACACTGTACAAAACTAGTTCCAATATAGATTTCTCATATCGATGAAAATTATTAGGCTTAGTGTCACACAAATATAAATGGAACTCTTTTTTTGTCATGACCTTTTCAATCACTATTGACACTCACACTTACCCTCCAGTTGTAGAACCACTACTACAACCCAAACCAAGCAACTAAACAAAAACTAAGACAATAAATTACGGAAACAAGATAAATATCTAAAACCCAAAGTTCCCATAAACTTCCAAAAGTTCTAACAACTAACGATGCGGAAGAAAAATAACCTACAACCTAAATGTCAATGTACCAAAACATCTAAACAACGAACCAAAATCTAAAAGAAAATTAAGTACAACCTAACCAATATAAGAGGCATCGAAAGAACTAGTATAAGTCTAAAAATATGGATACATACTTATAAGGAAATCAAAGACAACTGGAGGAACTAGCTCACCATTGAATTCGGATCGATCATTGATCTTCAAAGTGATTTCTATAAATAGCCTCCGGAAGATGCCCTATACTCAACAAAAACATGAGCAAGTAAAATATCTATACACAACTATAGTTTGCTGGTAGAATCACGTTGCTATCCCAGTAAGTGTAACATATATAAGTCATTACAACAATATAAATCACATGCATATACAATATATAAAATATTATCAACATTTATGAACACCGAACATTTTCACAATTCTCAAGAGACCCAACTATGTCAAATAGTTTTTCCTCCAATGGAACCCAAACCCATACTGTTAGCATACCGAAACATGGCACCAGATATGATAGTTATGCTGGAACATGGAAATTGATCCCCTATTTATTCCAGAATGTTGCAATCGATCCTAGTTAGTTATGATGAAACGTGGCAACCAATCCAATCCCTTTAACACAACACAATTGCAATAACAAGTATATTCTAAGAATCATACAATCAAGAAGTGATTCATGACATATAGCTATTTGCGTATCTCATTTGCAGTAAGTGTGATCAATAATGCAACATCAACATATATACATGTATTATAATGAAGCAAGAACAAACATGCATCACAAAATCATAGAATTACAACAATCACCTACCTCAAAACAAACTCAAACTCTAATAATCTCTATCCTTCCATATAAGGTTTCGTTCCTCTAGTTTTTGGTCTACAAACAATCAATAAAATACATGAATCAATAAAGAATCACTAATTACCCGGATTACTAAGAATTCTAATGGCCCTAGATCATACCCATGATCCCATGTAATCAAATTAGGGTTGTTCCACTATAATTCTTAAATCGAAATCCTTCTCCATCGATAATGACAAAAGAAAATAGTTTTTACAGTTCAAAAAAATTATAATGGGAGTGAAAACCTAACCTTTATGCTCAAGAATGGTGGAAAATTGTCAAGAGTCATTTGGAGTTCTTTCCTTAGCTCTAAAAAAATGCAGAATAAAGTCATTTAGGGGTTTATTTACACTTTAAGTCGCATCTGGCCTACCACTACCGCCCTCACCCCGGTACAACGGTCTTGCCCTAGCAACAGAAATTCTGCCAAAGCGGCTTGCATGGAACCAGTGAGCTATTTTAATAATTCAAAGGAGCCATTTCATAACACACCCCTAACAAACTTCTCTCAAAAAATCCCTTCACGCTAGGATAGATTTCAAGAGTTCTACTATACCAAATTCAATTCCATAAAGTCGTATGGATTTCTTAACGAGTCATCTACCATCTCATACAATCAGATTTATAAATACATTACCGAATAGCTAATAGATTACCCTACACCTCAATGAATCTGATTTCATCCAAATCTTGAATATGTTGGGAAAATTCCAAATACTACGAAAAAGTTTTCCGAACCAAAAATTTTCCCCATTATCTTTTCTCTAATGATGGAATATGGAAATTACAAAATATACCAATTTACCCATCACTCATCTCTGAGTAACAACTTAAGAAAAATAAGCTAACCAATGAATGAAGTAGTACCTTAATATATTAACAACTAGGATACATGTCTCACATGTCCCTTATTATTTCCCAAGTTGTTTCCTCAACTTGACAATACTTCTATTGAACTTTCAGGGGCTTAATCTCCTTGCTCCCAGTTTACGCACATGATGATCAACAATTGCAATAGGTTCCTCCACATATTGAAGGTCTTTATCTAACACAATGTAGTCCCACCTAATAATATAATCCGTGTCACCATGATAACTATTAAACACAGACACATGAAATACCTAATGAACAACTGATAGGTTAGGTGGTAGAGCCATTCTAAAAGCCACCGACCTTACACAATCATCAACCTCAAAGGGACCAATTATCACAGACTTAACTTCCTTTCTTCACAAACCGCATCACCCCTTTCATAGTGATACGTTAAGAAGAACATTTTCACCGATTTTAAATGTCATGTCTCTTACCTTGTTATCCATATAGTTTTTTTTATCTACTCTATGATGCTAAAAGCTTAGCTTGAATATCTCTCACCATATCTTGAGCATCCTTCACTAAATCTATAGAGAAAGGTTCCACATCTCCAACCTCAAACCATCCTATGGGTACTCTATAACCCTGCCATAAAGTATCTCAAATGGTGCCATGTCTATAATAGAGATATAACTATTATTTTACGAGAACTCACACAACGGTAGGAAATTATCCCAATGACCTATAAAATTAATCACACGGGCCCTGAACATATCTTCTAACACTTGAACAGTCCTCTCTGACTGCATGTTTTTTTGTGGACTGAAGGTTATACTAAAAGTGAGTTGGGTACCCAATATGTCATGCAGTGTTCACCAAATCTTTGATGAGAATTGGGTACCATGGTCTGAGTTGATAGAGAGGGGCACCCCATGCAATCTCACTATCTCTTTTACATAAACTTTAGCCCATTTTTCAGCGTTATACTCTATTCTTACCAGAATAAAATGGGCTGACTTGTTCAATCTATTATCCACTACCCAAATCATTCCCGAGGTCTTGGGAAGACCCACCAAAAACTCCATGGCTATCCTTTAACTCTGACGTCCATTAAACAATTTATATTGCTTGAAACAAAACTCATGCGTATTATGTTTATACTTCACTTGTTGACAGTTTTGATACTTAGCCATGAACTCTGATATATTCTTCTTTATTCCTAGCTACCAATAAATTCGCTTCAAATCTCAATGCATCTTCAACAGACACAGATTAATGGAATGTTGCGATCCATTGGAATATATCAACAATTTATGAATAAAGTCTTCAACTCGAGAAATACAAATTCTTACTTTGAAAGTAAGTATGCCTTATGCATCAAGAGTGGTCTCTTGTTCCTTACCAAGCACAGTCTTCTTTCTAAATTCGTTCAAATTCTTATCATTAAATTTCTTGGACTTGATCTCTTCAAGTAATGTGGCCCTCTTTCAATGCTAGCTAACACCCCATCTTTATTTGAGATTTCCAGTTGCATAAATTTAGATTTCAAGGTATAATTTATTTTGCCAAAGTCATTTGGATACACTCAAGTAAGCTAAACTACCCATACTTACCGTCTTTTGACTCAAAACATCTTCAGAAATTTCAGTCTTACCAGGATGGTATTTAATGGTCACATCATAACCCTTGAGTAGCTCTGTCAACCTTTGTTGTCTCAAATTCAGATCCTTTTGGGTGGATACAAACTACAAACTACAATGATCGATAAACACCTCACACTTAACACCATAGAGGTAATGCCGCCAGATATTAAGAGAAAATATTGCAGATGCTTACTCCAAATCAAGTGTTGGATAATCCCACTTGTTCACATTTAATTGACACAAGTAATAATCTATAACCACACTTGCCACAACTTGTTCTTTCAACACAAGGACCACTCTTATTTGTTTCTTGAGGCTTAGGGGTAGTTCTCCTCCCTTGATTTTTCTTTGGAACATTTGAGGAACATGGATTAGAAGACCTCTTTTTAATCCTTGATTTGTCTTGTATCTCAAACCTAGACTTGGAGAAATTCCCTTCATTGGACTTTGGCCTTTTCAACTCCCTACCAGCTTGTTTAAGATTTTTTTCTCTTTAACATATTCAGCATGGACCATTACACATGAAATTTCCATGCTTGGAATTAACATAGGCAACCAACATTTGTTCACCATAACATCGGATACCCCCATAAAAAATTTTTTTATCTTCTTCATAGAGTCTGCCACTATAGTGGGAGAATGTTTGAATGGTTGAGTAAACTTGAGGCTATACTCCTTGACATTCATATTCTCTTGATGAAGATTGTTGAATTCTTGTATTTTTATCTCCCTTTGTTCAAAGGGAAATAACCTATGAAGGAAAGAAGTTTTGAATGCCCTCAAGTAATCCGGCCTTCTCTACATGACCTCTCTTGTTTCCATTGTACATAAAGACAAACCTTTAAATTGATAGGTGGCTTATTTCGCGTTTCTTGAGAATTCACACCCATGTCATATATCACCTTGAATATTTCATCTATGAACCCTTGCGGGTCTTCCTCCATCTTGGAGCAAAAAATGTAGAGGGATTCATCTTTGTGAAATCACTTATCCTTAAAGCATTAGTGCTAGCATTGGGGTTCACTTGTACCCTAGCATCCCTAACAACTAAGATAGAAAACACTTGAGTCAAAATGTGGATGGCAGACCTTATCTCAAAGTTAGACATAACCCCTTCTTCAATAGGAACTTGAGGGTTTCGAGGAGCTTGAAGGGGAATTGCTTCATTCCTATTCTCCTCTTTGGCCCTCCTAGGATTAGACCTTTTTGTATTCATGGCCTATAAGCACAAGAAAAGGATTAGAAGAAAAGAATTATCTGGTGTTAGGACTCCAAGCACGATCATAGATTAATGAAGAAAAGAAGGTTCTTAATACTCTCATAGCCTCCTATTCATAAAAGTAGTGCGCTTCACATTTATGAATAAGACTCTACTTGATGTGGTGTGTGTGACATCAACACTACTAGTATCCCAAACTATACCATATTTGTAATGACGGGAGAGTACCCCCTAGACATTAACAGCGTACTTAACCTCGAAAAATTCTTATACAAGCCCTTAGCTTAATCAACACTACATAATGCACTTGAAATAATGCGAAATTTAAAGCTTTTTGTAATAGAAGTTCAAACTTCCTTTTTATAATAAATATGGTAAGAATCTAATACCATTGTCACACATACAACAATTATTGATAAGAGTTCAACAAATAGTCTTCTAATAGGGTCCTTAGCCCTTTGGACACAATAGTGTTTAGAGTGAATGTACATAAGCAAAGATTACCAATTCGATTACATCAATAGACAGATCAAAAAATGGAATCTAATGCGTTAGTCCTTGAATTCTTAAGGACCTACCACAATTCTTGGAGATAAGAAGTCCAAGATTTCATTACATAGGTAGGAGCAAACTGATTAGCCGAAACCTATACTTATAATAGAGAAAGGAGAAAAGGGGATAGTACAATTAACACACTAACTATGGAGAAATGCATAAAAACCATTAAAACATGAGAAAGGGACATTTATATAAAAGTATTTATTCATGAAGTTTTGGAAAACCCTTTCACATCTTCAACAGAAGACATAATGAAAATAACTCCAACCATGTCCAAATAAAGTGAAGTTATAACCTTAGAACAATCGAAGGCTCACTTGTGCAATGTGAAGTTAGCATCCCATAATAAAAACTCTATCATGTGTTCCTTAGAACCCACCTTAGCCACACATATTACCTTTCCATTATATCACATGTCATAATCATGAGTGAAACACATGTATCATGAACCACATTTGAATATAAGAACATGCTCAGCATAACCATTATCCATTTTATGTGCATGTTATCATTATCATGTCACAACAAAAAAATACCACCCACAATAACATTCTAAGCTTACTAGTGCATTGTACAAGTGAAGTCCATACCCCACTTCTACTTAGTAACCTCATTGGGATATCATAGACTAGTTCACACTTCTTTCATTACTTAATTATTTAGGGAAGATAAATCATAACCGACATAGTCCATGACAGCTTACATGGAATCCGGTGTCATAAAGCCTCACACTAAAAAAGTGTGTTCTACTTTCCGTGGTTGAACCTACATACTAGCTACTATGCGGATCCATTAGATATGTCCTATGGGGGGCATGTAGTTAAGGGATAAGGAGATTACTTCTAGGGAATCTACCTATTGCATTAACGGGGGAGTCCCCATCTAATGAGTATTACCAGGATGATCTACCAACTTGAATTCACGAGAGGGTCTCTTCCTCATTGTCCATATATTCTCGGTGCTTAGTATACTTTTCCAACTTACTACCGTTAGTTCCATTAGTTGTGTCCACATGTGTGAAGAGAAATTTACCTTCATTCAATACAATTCAATATAAATCTCTTAGATCCATTAGGGGAGAATACACTTTCAACCTGGAATCAACATACATATGTGGTAGTACTTTTCACAATATCAATTATGGTATTATCATGAGATCTATACATTCAATCAACTCAAGAGATTAGCTTCATTCTTTTATAAGCCATGTACCTTGCAAGTAACATTAAAGTTCATATACTATATTCTCCACATAAATATACAAACCCTAAGATTTATCCTCTTTTAAAGTTTACGAATTAAGTATCATAGTAACTTTTATATACATCACAATAGAGATGAAAATAAGATTCTATGGCTAGATAATCAATAATTACAATACATCATATTCACCTCTACTCAATTCATCCTATAACATTCATGAAGTTAGGTTATAGGGTGCACATGAGTTCTTTGAAGATTTTCACAATAGAATTAATAAATTAACCCCAATATATTCATGATATAAGACACATACCATACAGAAAATAATTAAGGAGTGAATCCATGGATAGATCACAAACTGTAGTTTTTGGTCACAATAACATTTTCAAAAAAATACAAGTTTTGAAGGGCTTCGTGGAGAAATTAATCTTGAAACATCCCCATATCTTATTTGATGATGTTCCATGAGTTATATGTGAGAAAGGATGGATCTTTAGTGCCCTAGATTTGGTTATTATTTGTTCGTCAATAGTGGGTTAGAGAGAGAATTTGTGAGAAAGAAAGAGGGTTATGATTTTTTATTTAGGAGTTATGTGGTGTTAGTTAGTATAATGAGTTAAAGTCTTTTAATATACCTACAACCGATCCCACACTTTGTTGGCCAAGGCAGGAATTTACTAATCCTTCCTTGGCTTGGCAGCATCTTGCATCAGCTCGCAACCACGATCGGCGACCTCTAATGGACGGTCCATCGTTCCATGAACAGGCCGTCCTGGCAAGGCGTCATTCATTCAGAGGCTGCCCAAATGTATCCATGGATCCAAGAATCTAAGTGTGTACTCAAGACTCTAACAACGGAGCTTGATTAAATTGATAGTCGTACCCGAATGTTTTCACCCTTAGAATACTCAAATTCGTACCCTAAGCATTTTCGTAAGATTTGACCTACATACGACTCTTTAAACCCCGTATAAAAACATAAGGCACACTAGTTAATTTTTCAAGAGTCTCTGGATGTCGTGGTCGTTCCTTGACGTTAAGGCTTTAATGCTTCCTAATCAAGTTAATTCTATTAGTTTCGGTCTAGAATCATCATTATTAACTATGTGAGGCTCTAGTCTAGGTCATGCAACTTCCGGCTGTTACAATATTTAACATAACTAATGGCATGTAAAAAATGCAATTTAACAAAATTAAGCATTTAATCAACAGAAAAAGGGCCTAAAATACCCTCAAAGTATTGAAAATGGGACAAAAATTACCCTTCATCGAACTATTGGCTCAAAAATACCCTTCCCACTAACCTATTGGGTCCAAAATACCCTTGTCATCAACGTTTTGGTTCAAAATTGACAACTTATTTAACGGTTTTATATTTAAACTAGTTAAACATTTTTTTAAATATGTGGCGCTCAACTATTTGTAATAATTTAACTTATTAATATAATTTATTAATCAATACACTTACCATTCATTATTAATTAAATCCCTCCAAATTAATAAATCTGTCACATTATTAATGCAACAATAGAAAAGCTACTGCCAATTGCGTGTTTTTAAAAATTTGAGGCAAAAATATCAATAGAAGTAAAGTATCATACATTCAAGTGTCTAAATAAAAATTATCGATGATCTTAAAAGTCTGATTATGTCATTTTAATTATTCTTACGTCTCTATTATGAGATGTTAATAACTTTTTTTCAATATAATATATTAAATATTTTAAAATAAATCATAAATATTTATAAATTATAATTTTAAAAACTGCATGCATTAATTCGGGATGTATTAGTTCTTTACCTTTAATCACAAATTTCTAATTTAATCATGAAAGAGAATCCTATTGAAGTCTCCACCTAAATAAGCGACTCAACCCAAACTGAATTGGGGCTTCGATTCGAACTCGAATAATTTTGGATGTTATTTTCAGGAATCTATAATTTCATCGTGTATTAGTAGTGTTTATGACAATTTTGATATTATAATTGGATGATTAATTGGGTGAAGTTTAGTTAGTAATGAGTGCGTAGTGGGTTGGTTTATAAATTATATTAATAAATTAAATTATTCCCAATAGTTGAACGCCAATTATTTTAAAAAATATTTAAAGAGTTTAATTTTAAAATAATTAAATAAGTGATCAATTTTGAACATAAAGGTGAATGACAAGGGTATTTTGGAGTCAATAGGAGGATGACAAGGGCATTTTGGAGCCAATACTTTTTTACCATTTTCAATACTTCAAGGTTATTTTAGGCCCTTTTTCATTTAGTCAAAACAAATAGATATTTGAACGTATTTAAGGGGTTGTGGCATAAAATAATGTTATTAGAATGATGTAATAAAAATCCTAAATTTTGACAAATAAGGATGGTTATCGTTAAACTTATTTAAAATTATAAAATAATATATTTTAAACTATTAAAAATATATAATTTAAAATTTCCAATTTTTTTTTGGAAATGCTAGACCAAAATCGGGTGTCAATAACAAGTGTTCGGACCCCATTTGGACTCATTTCTAACTGTGTTCGTCATTGAAATCTTGGTCTACATTGGCAGTGTAGAGCAACCTGAGCAATTGATCAGTGATTTCATCAAAGACACAACTTCTTATGCAACTGTCGATGATCGTAGTATAGTATAGTATCTCAATCAATGGTTAGTGTCTTTTTCACACGGAGTGGTTGTAAGAATTAATAGAAAAGTAAATTTACATTTAAACTAGTATTAAATAAAGAAATTATCGAATAAAACCATTGAAAATCAAAGATTTTGTGACACAAGCATCAAATATCAATGGTTTTTTTAACTAGTAATAAAAAAATGAAAATAAAACGAGTACTAAATCAAGAGAGAGAATTCTTGGGATGTGATCGCGAATACGAGTTAAGCTTAATTGTTTGGTACATGCTTTTGATAGGATAATAATAGAATAATTGTTACTAGGCTATGCTTTATGGAGATATGCTCATTCTCGAACAAGTTACCCCATGTCAAAAAGGTTCCTTTCAGACTCCCACTTTTCGCATGAAAACTATCCTACTCGCTAAACCACTCACTCTCTCGAGCTGACTGTGTAGCAATGAAACTAGGTCTCACTCTCTAAAGCTGATTGTGTAGAAATGAGATTGGGTCTCACTCTTCGTGCGAAGCCTCATGTCGACCCACTCCCACCAGCCATCAATTTAGTAGTCTTAGTTTTACGATTTCTCTCTCTAGCAAGCCAAAAACGAATAAATGAACTTGTATTTGAAACTACAAATTCATTAGATTTATCCACAACTACTAAACGAACTCATAATTAAACTACGATTAATCTAACAACAACCAATACCCAACAACAATCTTAACCCATATTTGCTAAATCACACCCCAAGAATAGGGTTTTTTTTGCTACACATCAAGAGATAGAAACTTATACCAGAATAAGCTTGAATTAAAATAGGTAAGAAGATTTAAGTTTTGTTACAGGCCAAAAATGAAGAAGCAAAAAGACCCAAGTCCAAATCCTTAGACATGAAACCCTTTTGGTCTTAAAGTTGTTCTCCAAAAAGCATCTCAAACATAGAGCTAAAAAACTAATTAAACTATCTAAATAATTTCTGGAAATATGATGTTAATCAATACTAAGATAGAACATTCAACAAATCTTAATAGTGTTCACAGATCTGTGATGTAGAGGAGTTGTTGGAATCACTGAACAATTTGGCGATTCACCCTCTAGTAACTTCATCGTCCTCTTGCTCTTAATCAAAGCATCTTCATGTCCTATCAATGGGAGATAAGGTACTACTTCGCGAAACATCTAAGCGATCCGCCACATGATCCATTTTCCGCCAATTTGATCCTTTCCGTTGGGGCTTAGAACACTTGAACAAAGGGATATATTCATATCTATTATCGAGTCGCCAAGTTGAATATGTGTTCCTCAAGCATTAATTTTGTCGTATTTTTCATTCTTTTTTATCCTTTTTTCTAAATAGTGTCCATACATTGCTTGAAACACAAAATACTTGTAACTAAAGGTTATTCATCATCAGTAATTGAGACAAAACAAACATTTAAGAAAACAACTTATATCAAAATATAGGCCTAATAGAGTCCAATCTGTGGACTCATCAACACCCCCAACTTAAACTTTTGCTTTTCCTCAAGTAAAACTCAAATTCAGTATTTCAAAAAGCATGTCTCAATAAGTGCTACACAAAATTCAATCATAAATGTACACAAAAATATTTAATTTACTTACGCAAGGATCAATTGTGTACCCAAAGATTAAAGTTGTGACAGACCATTACCAAAGATTCTTAAGCTCTAAATACATGCTTCAAATACAAGTTCATACTCAACAAAAAAAAATCAAGTCGCCTTACACAAATATGATTCCATTCTCACACACATGGTGGATGTAAAATCATTTCAGGTTCTAGACTCATATAGAAATCTCACTCTCTCAAAAAACACAGTACACGCTTTCACCCATATTAGGTTTGTCCATATTTTCCTATCAGCACTAGTTTTAACTTTCTCAGAATAAAAAAAGGCTTCTAAGGGTTGTAATGGGGTTCAGTGTAAAGGTGTGGCCATTAAGTCTCAGTGACTAAGATCCTCATGAAATGTGGTGCTCACAAGAATTCTTTTCTTTCCTTTATCAAGTTCATTAGTGCTCATAAGTCATCTATTTATTCACTTTTCCATAATTTACCGGGAATCACCTTTTTGTTTTTGTAATTTTTATATTTATTTCGTAACCTTTTCTTTTTCATTCATTTTTTCTTTTTCTCTGCTTTTTTATGTGGATGGGTTCCATTTTTCTCAATACGAGGGTTGACGACATACTTTTTTCACATTCTTGACTTGCCTTCTCTTTTCACCGCTAAGTTTGCTATTCTATTAAGCACAACTCAAGATATCATAGGTAATAAATTAAGAGACGTTATGTTTTTTTCATGTTTCTTCAAAAGTATGGTAAGGCTCAAAGGGTTTTCAAGAGAGGTTCACACAGTCACAAGGTAGGTCACAAGAGAGGTATATGCCAAATTTTCTCACACTCTATAAAGTTGTACTAAGATCATATCAAGAGAATACTTACTTAGTAAACTGGACTAATAGGGAAAATTTCAGGTGTTGTCATTAATGGTTCAAGGTAAGCTTATCATACAAAGAATTTGACACTAAAGACAACTAAGACTCTATACTTTTGCAAGTATGCAATGGTATTTACAAGAGAATCAAATTGACGATTGGCTTATCACAACGAGATGCGAAGAGTTCACATATTGTGTTATGCAACTTCATTAGGCCTTGTTGTAGCCGTACATCCATGTTCATTCTATTTCGAGCACTATTCATGGCATCTATATTGTTCAAAATGGAGTCTTAAATAAGCCTAAAAATAGCCACTTTTTTAAGTACATACAAGAGATGGCGGAAATTATGAAAAAATTAAAAAATTAGGGAAGGGTCAAAGTCATTTTGCAATTATACTTAAGAGGGATCCATGAGATCAAACATCCACAAAAGATAATAAACATAGTGTTAAAGTAGAATAACGCATATATAAACAAAAAAAACATATATTGACACGAAAGTGGTATGCCTCACCTCACCACAATTAAACAATATTTGTCTGCAAAGGCACATAAAAGTATCCAAAAGAAAAAACATAGTAAGACAGAGAGGGAGGAAAAGAAAAGTCCAGTCTATGTTACCTCTCTCTCAATCAGGGTCTCGTGGTTGGTGTAGCCTTCTGTACTTGGGCATCAGTGCCCGGAGTTTCCTCTAAAGAAGCAGCCTCATTGGATTCAGTAACAGGTGCAGTTTCAATGAAATCCTGCACAATAGCTTGTATCATATCTTGTTTAGTCTCAGTCAAGTCTTCCTCTATAACTCCATCAGCGTCTTCAAATATATCTTCATCAGTCTACGCTTCTGGCTAAGGAACCACTGTCTGCTCCATTCCATCCCCATTTCATGTGGTGGCCTAAGGCATCTAGGGTACATCTTGAATTTCCACCGTCCCAAAGATCATAGACATGGTCGACAGACAACTTCAGGTACTCCACTTCATTTTTCAGCTCAACAATGGCGGTCTTAAAGGTCATCACCTCATTTGTGGCCCCTTGGTCGTGCTCACATATTGCTATCCTGTCCTCTACGGCATTAATAGTTGTGCTCGGTGGCCTCACAAAATCATCAACGGCAGCTTGTATCATGCCTGAAATGGAGTTTTTGTGTTTGAAACCCGACAATCAGTAGATTGGACAAGCTATCCGATCCAAATCAAAGATGCCTGACTGATCGTATCAGGGGAAGCAACAACAGCAGTAGGTTTTGGTGAGAGTGCAACAACAGAAGAACCTGCAATGTTAGTAAGAGTAGCAGTGACACTAGATAAACATGAATGCTTAGGTTCCAGATTAGGCAAAGATTCCTTTGCAGGTATGGGATATGTGGATGCTGGATTTTCCTTTTCTTCCTCTCTACTTTATCCTTTAGGTACTCAACATCGAATCTTCTAATGTCGGTGGAAGATGTCATAGTTATTTCCACATCATTCTTGGCATCTCTAGGTACCTTATCTCTTTTACATAGCGCAATAATCACTCGTGGAAATTTGATAGAGGTTTGGCTCCGCTTTGCACGCATATTGATTTCTGAAGCAATGATCGCCCCTATATTTATCCTAGTTTCCTTCATTATTTACCAAAGACAAGCTGCCTTAGCGGGGGGAAGAATTGATTTTTTTTGGGATGGCATAATTGTTCTGCTGATGAACCCGAACATGTATCTTGCAATAATGTTTAAATATTTATTTTCCATTGAAGCTCCCTCTACTAACCACTTTGGAGCAACATCATATGAGATAGTGGATCTAACAACTTTTACATCTCATCCAAATGCTCTTGACTGATCAAGTATTGGTGTGATCCTTGATCTTATTAAATATCCCTAAACAATGTTCATAGCATCACCGTCACAAGCCACCTTTCATCCTCTAACCATCACGTAGTACACTATGAAAGACAATATCGGTCTTTTCCTTTGAGGCACCAATGCACTGTATGCACTGTAAAATTCTCTAACCAAGCTTAGTATTTATGATACGCGGGTTTTTGTGAAGATTTGCAATTTATGATGTTTCAAAGACTATATTGTTTCTGGATATCTACAGATGACCCCATCTCTTGACAACATTTTTTCCTCAACGATCATTTTCTACCCCTCAAATTTTAATGTGTTTGTTGACTTTGATAGTAGGCGTTGTACTGGGGGTACCGGTGCTATTGCAAGCTATAGAACTAGAGAAATTAAGGTGTAGATCGAGAATTTGTGATCCTAGATGGATCATTAAACTTTTTAAATCATAACTTATTCCTACGTGCTTCCTTCAGTTCATATTCATCAGATCCCATATTGTCCTTGTTATATGTGGTTGGGTCATTGGTGTAAAAACAAGAACCGCCAGAGCTTCTATCTGATAACTCAAGGATCTTGCCTTTGCCCTTGCTTTTCCTTGTGGTTATGGACAACTTAGTGGCCTTGCCCTTCGATGCAGTTATGTCCTCATTGATTTCAATCCCTTTTCCCTTCCTTTGAGTTGGTTGTTTAACCATGACTGAAAATTATTAGAGAGAAATTAATAATTAAACTTGGGTACAAAAAAATGTATTGCATGCATATTTGCCGATCTAGTCGGCAAAGGGCCAAATCGGTTTTCTGAACAACTATTTGCACGTAAAACTGCTTGACTCTTCTATTAAGATGGATTGACGATGAGCATCTCATTCGGCAATTTTGTCGATAGTTTTCACTTTTTCAAGGTTAGTCCGCCAAAATTTCTAGTGTACCATGGGTTCAAGGGTGCATACAAAGGGTGATCAAGAGTTTCTTTGTCAATTCAACAATGAATTTTGGCGATCCAACGCTTCTCCCCGAAAGTTGCATACTCAAAACTAAAATTTAAGACTAAATTAAAGGCGACATGGAGATAGTAAGCAAACCGCGAGTGGTTCGATTAACTTGCCGAATGGCCCAATGTGCCTACTTTATATCCACCATCTATATTTTGACCCAGCAACCGTCAAAAAAAAATATCCAACCATGCAAAAGTAAAAATAAGCATAGACCCTTGACACCCATCCCTCCAAAATACTTAGAATTCTCCCGATTTAACAAAATTTGGCCATTTGACGATATTTTCTCTTAAGGATTTGGTCATTCATTCCATCATAAAGCAATTTTTTCCAATAACCACAAACACGGGCTATTAAGACTTCACCCAAATAATCAAAATAACATGCAAGCACAACCTAATGAGATTTCATATACTACGATAATCATCAAAAGACACTTTAAAAGAAAATCATATGAGAAAAAATTTGCAAATTAATATAGGCATTTGAACATTCTATTGATATCATATGCGCCCATCACAAATCAATATGATACCATTAATGCAAAGGATTCTAAAATTTTCAAAAGAAACCTCAGAGTTTTAGGATCTATAATTGAATGATGGTTGAAATTATAGGTGGAAAAGTAATCTTAGTTCGATGTACAAATCAACAACTACAATACTAATTGAAATCAAGAAGATTGAAATTACTATCTTGGCGAGAGTTTGTGAAGTTTCAAAGTGAGAGAGAGGGAAAAGGTTAAAGTTCTGAGGTCTTTGGCCATTATAACCCACTCGGTTTGCACCCATTTGGAAAAGTAAGGCACTAACGCCGACATATTCAGCAACATACCAAATGATTGTTTATCCCACTATTATTTACAAAGTCTTCAATTGTGTGGGGGGTTACGATGGCGATCTAGTCGAGATTTCCCACTAGATAAGTGGACCCCCTAATGGATTTCCATGTTCTAAGAGTTCAACACACTTTCAATGAAACTATTATTGAGCAATACAACAGGTAGTATTAGGCACACTGTCCTCTTTTGAGATTTACTAAATGAACCGTTAGATATCGAAAATGATTTTCGTATTTGCTCCACACTTTAACCTACACGATGAATATACCAATATTCAATTAAGCAAAATAGAATCATTTATATATTTGGTTTATTTATAAGAAGATTCTTTGTCAACATCGCGATATGACGTAAGTTCTTTCTCATTAGCAATTATTGGTGTTATCCCTAGTGTCAATAGGTATCCCCAATAGATTATTTGGGTGGAGCTGAGGCACTTCAAATATCATGAGTGTCTTGATGAGTTGGAGGGATCTAGAAAGAGAGCCAATCTTTCGATTCAATGCTTCAATACTCTTTGTCATGTCAATTAATAATCGATCTGGATCGGTGATTTGTTTGAGAATAATTTGAAGCATGTTCTGGACAAAATTGATTTCCCTGTCCCCAGACTTGTTCTTCTCATGAGGTGGTACACACTTTAATATTTTGAGGCACTGGTTTTCCACCTCTGAGTAACCAGTTTAGTTAACTTGAAATCACCCTTGACTTTTTGATTCACCTAAGCCGACCTACCACCTCTTCCTTCATACATGTTCACTCAAAGCAAAAACTCAAAGGAAAGCAAGACTAACAATAAAGTTAGTAGAATTGCGACTACTCAAAAAGAAAATCTAACTTAACTAAAAAATTTTGCATAATACCACTCCTCGGTAGTGGAGCCATTTTGATTGGTGACGTCATCAACGACAAAAGTTCCAATGCACGTCTCAACTATTGTACCATAGTATAGTAAACCAACCAAGGGTTGGGTTCATTTGGTTGGGTTCATTTCCACAACATGGGTTGCGATAATTAATAAAAAAGTAAAATTACATTCTAGTACTTGTATATAAAGACATTACCTAATAAATACATTATAATTCTAAGTTGGGGTGACACAAGCGCCAAATATTTATGGGGGTTTTCATCAGTAGTAGTAAAAAAAACGAAAATAGCACGACTAATAAATAAAGAGTGGGGAATTCTCTGGATGTTATCGGAAATACTTGTTAAGATATATTTTTGGATAGATGATTTCAATAAGAGATTTATAGAGTAATTGTGACTTGCCTAAGCTTTAAGGGAGATAAGATCTCTGTTGAGCAACTTATCTAATTTCTAATGGGGTCTTCTCGTACACGCACTTTCTGCATGAAGACTAGCCTTTCCCTTAACCCACTCAATAAGTCAAGTTGAGTGTGTGGAAAAGAGACTAGGATCACTCTCTCGAGCTAAGCCTCATGTCGACCCACTTTCACCGTCCATTAAATTTAGTAGTCTTAGTTTATCACTTATCTATCGAACAAGGTGAAAACACACAAATAAACTTGTATGTGCACCTACAAATTCATTAGGTTCATCCACAAATACTAAACGAAATCCCAATTAAACTACAATTAATCTATCATCTAGGAATACCAAACAACAATCTTAACCCATATTCGTTAAATCACACCCCAAGAATCGGGGGTTTTAGGAACACATCAAAAGATAAAAATTTATACCTAAATGAGCTTGCACTAAAATAGGTTTGAATATTTAAGTCTTGAACTGTCCAAGAATGAAGAATCCAAGAGACAAAATTCCAAATCCTTGGAGATGAAATCCTTCTGGTCTTCAAGTTCTTCTAAAAAAAACCTCTAAAAAGTAGAACTCAAAAATTGATAAAAATATCTAAACAATTACTAATATATAAGTAATATTCGTTACTAACCAAAAAGACTCAACAATTATTCATAATGTTCACAAACATGTGCTGGAACGGATAATTCAATGTGTATAAGTCAAATCGGTGAATAATTTGGCAATTCACCATCTGATAATTTCATTGTTGTATTTCACGTAATCCATGAATGTTCGTGTTCTGTATCAGTGTGTAATAAGTTACTGCTTTGTAGAACCTCTTGGTGATACGCTGAATGCTCTTTTTCTCCGTTTATTTGATCCTTTCTTTAAGGGCTCAGCATAGTGGCACAAAGAGAAATATTCAAAGATATCAACGAGTTGCCAAGTGTCCATCCTTTTCCCTAAACTTAAAATACCTAAAACTCAAGGTCATTCATCACTAATTGATACAAAACAAGCATTTAAGGACATTGTTTCTATCAAAATATAGCCCTAAATGAGTCCAATCTTTGGACTCATAAGCAACAACTTGAGATTGTACTCTAGACTTTGATGGATTTGTGGTAATATTCCAAAGCCTATTGAGTGTGAGTTTGCATTTGATTTTATAGTGTTCTTGGGGCACATGGTTTTCCATAATGGGATTATGGAGTAGCTGTTGATGAATGAGATAGTCTATGGTTGGGACAAGCCTACTTCTCCTACTAAGGTTCATATTTTAATCTGTTTGTGACAATGTGCTCCTATAAGAGGTTAATGTAGAGTTCTTTTCTATTGCAGTACCTTTGAATAGATTGACTCGAGAAAATGTTCCCTTTTAGTGCTGTAAAGAAGGGAGTCGAGCTTTTTGAAGATCAAGGATTTGTTGACTTCGACGTCAATTTAAAATTTTCATGTGGATGAACATGGATTTACGATTTACTTTGATGCTATTGATGTTGTCCTTGGTTTTGTTCTGGTGCAGCTTGGTAGAGTTACTACTTATGTTTCTAGACAGCTCAAGCTTCACGCGAAGAACTACCATATTCATAACTTAAAGTTGGCATCATTTTTCTTTGAGTTTGAGATTTGGAGGCACTATTTGTATGGTTTCCATGTGAGGTTTTCACCAACCATTATATTTTTTGTACATATTCAACTAGAGAGATGTTAATTTGAGTTGATTTTCTTAAAGGTGGGGGAAGAACCTATGTCTTCAATGAGTCATTCCGTAGCTAAAAAGATTGTGAGACTGGAGTTATTTCCTGTGTAGAGACACATCTTCTTTTATGGAGAAGTTTGGGCTGAATGATTTGGGGATCAAAGGTTGACGGTGATTCAGGACAAGGTTCTTAGCGGCGAGGCTAGGAAGGTGATCTTACATCTAGAGGGAATTTTGAGGATTAAGGGTTATATTAGTCTTACTAGAGTTTGTAAGTTTGTTTAATCGATTCTTGAGAAGTCTTGTTGTTCGAGATATTCCATTCTTCCTGGTTCTACGACGATGTATCGTGACTTGAAGATACATTATTGACGTTTAGTGATGAAGAATGGCATTTAGAATTCATCGCTAGGTGGTTGAACTATAATAAGGTGAAGTACGATCACTAGAGGCCACATGATTTGACTTGTTTTTATCCATTTTGAAGTCGAAGTGGGAGCACATATCGACAAACTTTGTTGTAGACTCACCCCATACTTCTTGTAGTTTTGATTCTACTTGGGTTATTGTGGATTGATTGACCAAGTTTGAAAACTTTCTACAAGATAAGACTACCTTTAATTTAGAGAGATTGGCATAAATTCACCTTCGATAGATTATTCATTTGGATAGGGTGGCTGTCTCTATTAACTAAGATCGAGGTACTCAGTCTCTATATAATTTGTAGAGGTCTAATTAGATTGATTTCTATACTTAGTTATACCTGAGTACAACTTTTCATCCTCAAACAGATTCTCATGAGAAAGGAGTATTCATGTTGTCAAGCATATGTTGTGGGAATGTGTTATTTATTTTAGTGGTGAGTGGCATCAATCCTTAGGTTTGTAGAGTTTTATTTTTTATAATAGCTACTAATCAAGTAGTTATATGGCCCCATAATAGGCATAATATGGTAGGAGATTCCATTTTACGATGGGTTGGATCTATGCATTCGGAGCTAAATCAAGGAGCACTGACGTGGTTAGAGAATTAATAGATAGTGTCTGTATGATCCAAGAGTACCTCTGTACTACCCCGAGTAGGTAGAAGAGCTATGTTAAAGGGAGGTTGAGTTTCTTTGTGGGTGCCGCCCATGAAGTAAGTTATAAAGTTCTGGAGGAGGGGTAAGCTTAGTCCTATGTTTGTTTATTCTTTTTACATTATGAAAAGTGTTAGAGAAGAACCTTATGAGAGAGCCTAGATGATACACTCAAAATACACCTCCTTAAAGAAGTATAAGCGATCGTTATCAAATAAAGAACACAACTTGTAGTTTGGGGTCGACCTCACTAGGATACGATTTGGACTTAAACTTAACTCATTATTATATTAATTTAGTCAACGTTTTCTAAGAGAAGTAAGTAAAGATCCGGGGGAGTGAAACAAATAAATGATTGTTAAGTATAAAGTGAGTTATATTCGTACTTTGTTGTTATCAATGAGAGAGGGAAACTATGGTATATGTGTTCTTCCTAAGCTCTTAACACAATAATCCTAATAATATTAATTCTTTCCTAGTGTATCACATATAAAGTTTTAATACATGTATCCCTAAGTTATTGGTCCTCCAAATAGGGAATGTCACTTTGCACCATGGTCTGATACGTGTTTATAGTTAATTAACCCTTACCTTTACCTCAAATTAGACACCACACCAACGTATGACTTAGTTTTCAGCCTTGCACCAATTGACATTAGACTAATAGATAGTATCTCACTAAATCTTTGTTGAGAATTCTTTTCTCATTAACTACCTCTTTTCTTCAGAAAGTAGAAACAAGATGTGTTCTAACGCATGGACTAGTTAAAAAAATTATGAGCGAAAGAATTACCAATACATGCATCAACACTATTCAAGAATTACTTATTTATTATTCATATATTGTTAATCACTCATGTTCCCACAAACCTATTAGTGGATTTAGTTACTCATGCTTGGAAGAACACAATTCATATTTTTAGTAGAAGAATTCATGAACTTCTATAATGACTAGAAGAAACCCATAATCTCCACTTGAAATTCAAAGCAAAAATTACTATAAGCCAAAATCCGGAACTCTAATTGCTAAGGTTTTCAAGTTAATTTCTAAGAAAATACAAAGAATTAAAACTAAACAATAATGTCTAACCCCAAAAAAGAGGTTTACATACCCTATTAAAAGAAAAACTTGTCCGAAACAAAAGATAAATGAAATAAGGAAATAATCTCTGGATGCGGCTTCGATCGATGAGACTGACCAATGGATTATGCTTAGACCTACGGTCCATAGGTCATACGGTAGCTTAATACTTAGAACTTTTCAACATAGGCTGGAACCTTAAAATTTTCATATACTAATACCAGGTGTGCAGTAAGGAATGTAGGTAGGCATATTTTTCATGGGTATCGTTAAGTGGCTCCACACTTGTGACTTTTCATCAAGTACTGGAACACAAAATCTGTGATCTCATCGATAAATGTGGAGGATGGCTCGTGGGTAAACCAAGGCTCCATCACTAGACTTCATGGTTCTATTTTTAGTCATAATTCCCTGATTATCTTCCATGCCTACCAGCGACTGACTGTGACTAGACCTATGGTTCGTAGTTCACCTCTATGGGTGGCTCCTTCTATAAAAGTTTAGTTTTAATCTCTCTAATCCTTTTCCAAGCCTATTTTATACAAACTTAACAGAATAAACATTAATTCTAATACAAAATGGCCATATACAAACATAAATGGTAAGTGAAATGTATTAACAATCTTGTTAACTCGCGTTATATCAATAGCCTCAAGCTCTTCCGAGTGTTCATCATGTGTTCCATGTATCTATGTTAAGAAAATATATATTCATTAGTCTAACATGATTCAGTGGAAGTATATTAAGCTTTATGAGTCCTTGAGTTTTGAGAAGGAGCTTGTGACAATTCAGGACAAACATGTGAGGTAGTTCCAACCTAAGGAGATCCCTTCACTGAAAGTTCAATGGAGGCATTGTCTTATCGAGGAGGCCACCTTGGAGTCCGATCTTGACTTGCGAGCCCATTATCCTCATCCTTTTAATCCTTTGTATATTCCCTTTGTTTATTTTCACATGTGAAACTCCTTTTAGTAGTGGATATCATAATGAGCCTTGAGGTCATCTCATTGTTATTGCATGTTTTTACTATTGTGCACCTTCCATAACTTTTTTGTGGCTTTTGTGTTGTTCCGGGATAAGAAGCATGCTTCTTGATGTAATCCGGAGTTTAGTGTGATTTTTTTTTGGCCTTATGCTTAAAAAGTTCAGTTTAGTAAAAATCAGGAGACTTAGATGTTGGATTTGAATTTAGTGAGTTCCATCAGCTTTACAAAGGTTATTTTTTTCTAGTATGCTGATATTGGGTTTTTGCAGCATTCATTTAGAGTTGGTAAGAGTAGGCATTTCAGACTTGCAGTTTTCCTTAAGGTTTGACTTTGGTCAATTTACCTGTTATATGCTCGAAATAAAATTTTAACAACGAGGTTAGGTTCAAAACATCGAACTTTTATCTAGAACAAACATTTGATTGGTTTCTGATGTCTTCAGGATGTAGTTATTGCATTTAGAATTTTGTTTGTTATTTTTTTGAATATGTTAACTTTGGTCAACATTTTCCTGAGATGATCTATGTTAGTTGTTTGTTGATTCAATTGAGACCGAAACCTTGTTTCTAGTCTAGTAGTATAATGGGTTTATGTAGATTGGATTTTGAATGAGTTTTAGACCCTCCAATGGAGGATTTATTACCTTAAGTATTTTGCTAATGTAGTGCTTCTGGTTCAGCCCTAATTCATTCATCGCATTCTTGGGCCCTTGTTTATATTTGGGATGACCAACCTCTCTGATCGTTATATTCAAAAGATAAGTGTTGCCATCGGGGAGGGTTACCTCATATTTCCTTCACAACAAGGGAAGGCCTCTGCGATCACGAAAAATAAATTGAAGGCCTCACAATGTATTTTTAAAACACGGGACAATAATAAAAACCCCATTTCCAACTTGGTTATTAGGGGATTTTGGGAACATTTCTTGTCGGTTTCTTGTAATTCTTGTTCGAGCGTATCAAGAAAGTTAGTGTCATTTTTGTAGTTTCCACTTTTTTCCCTACTTTGAAGCATTGAGATAAATTGAATGATTTCCTTTGTTTGGCTTGATCGAAACTCGATTTGTGCAAATCATTGGGGCACAAGTTACTTGAGTTGGTAGAGACCTTGTGACTAACTCAATTCTGTCACTCCATGAGCGTATTAAACTTTTTCTTATTGGGGTTATATTTTTATTTTGGGTACATTTATTGGTTATATTCAATAGGTGTTTTTGATTGTTTTACACCACTCCAAGGTTCTTTTAAAGGGCAAGGCTCTGGAATAATTTGTTCGTGAGCGTGTATTCGACCTTGATGTTGGTTTTTGTCTCTACTTTATGGATTTTTCACTTTTAGGTTTATGAAAAGTTAGTAGTATTATATTATTTTGTTTATACATAGGATTTGATCCCTAGTTGAAACATGTCCATTGTTCGGTTTTTTAACTATTATACTTCCGAATTCTCATAGGTAGATTGAAACTTAGGATTGTTGTGTGTTTTGGTTATTTTTTTTATCAATTTGTATAACTTCATAAATTCTTGAATTTATGATTTGTTTCTCAATTAATAAATTGTTTGGCTTAAGGCCGTCAGCTAGAAGGAGTCTCATGTATGCAAGGTATTCTTCCCGTTTTTGTTTGCATCAAATGAATTAAAGTGATTATACCTAAGAGAGGAGGTACTTTTGGGTGACCTTTGATGGAAATGACTTGGTATTAAAGAAGGCAAAACCCGACCTTAATGATTTGAATGTCACCAAGACCCATTTTATTTAAGAGTCACAAATTCTCTTTTTTACTTTATTATTTTTAAATTTCTGTAATGTTTACTCTGATGAGATCCATGTATCATATCGGGTGTCCCACTAGGTTAGGCATGGTTATAGTATTTCATTTCAATTTATAATAGTGGTAAGCTCTAAATGCAATCCTAGGTGGCCCTTGGATATATATATTTTGATTAGTGGCTTTCTACTATGCTTGATTTATCATATTAGGCGGCTAAATGTTTCTTCAGGACTTATGTATTTCTTTACTTTGTGTTTGTCCTACATCATCATGTGAGTTTCTTTAATCTATATTGGGTGTATTACGAGTTATGCATCACTTCTGAATAAATCTTTGATATTATTTTATTGTCCTCTATCTTAAGTTTGTTAATTAGACTCTTGGCTTGTCTTTTTGAGTCTTTCTTCTATATATTAATATGTGATATTTCTATGCTTTATTGGCCTATGCGTCCTAGTAATTACCTTATATTTAATACTCATAATGCACTTGTATATCTTTTTCTGTTGCAGCTCCTAGTCATAGACATCCTAAGTGAGTGTAGGATGTTTCACCGCCATCATAGAGTCGAATCATGGTGAGCTCCTATAATGCAGATACTTGCCTCTTTTTCACTGATTTTTTTTTGACTTCTTCATTAGTAAGCTCTAATGATAAATAAAGAGGGTTCACTTAGGATGTGTATAAATTACAAACGGTTGAACAAGGTCACCATCAAGAATAAGTATGCTCTTTTGAGAATTGTGATTTTTTGATCATCTTCAGCGTGCCACCTTTTTTTCAAAAATATCCTAAAATCTATCTACAATCAGTTAAGGAGTAACGGAATGTGACATTCTAAAGACATCTTTCAGCACTTGTTATGGTCATTATGAGTTTCTGGTCATGTCATCATGTTTGACCAATGTACCTACAACATTTGTGGACTTTATGAATAGATTAGTCAAACCTTTTTTACATATATTTATTATCGTCTTTGTTAATGACATACTAATCTATTCGAGGAATGAAGAATATCATGCTAGATATCCTAAAAAAACATCTCCAAATTTTGTAAGATAAAGAGTTACATGCTATGAATTTGAAATGTATGATTTAGATCGAATTTTTGGCATTCTTAGACAACATATTTTTCGATGATAGAATTAGTGTTGATACCTAGAAAATAGTGGTAGAACAAAATTGGCCAAGACCCGCATCTCCGAACAATATTAGGAGTTTCTCGGGTTTAACTAAATATTATACGATTTTTGTGGAGGGGTTATCATCTATTTCATCTTCTTTAAGCAAGTTCAATAAAAAGAGAGTTACGTTTCAACGGTCTGAAGCTTATGAGGAAGTCTTGGAGGAATTACAAAAGAGGTTCACTACTGCCCATTATTAACCTTACCAAAAGATATGCAAGGTTTTGTTGTTTGTTCTGATGCGTCCAGAGTTGGTTTGGGTTGTACACTAATGCAGAATGTCAAGCTTATAGCTTATGCCTCTAGACAATTGAAAGGTGCTTGGATAATTATCCAACCTATGATCTAGAGTTGGCTGCCGTAGTATCTTCCTTGAAAATACGGTGTTATTATTTTTATGGTGTTCATGTGGATGTGTTATCTGATCAGAAGAGCCTTCAGTATGTGTTTACTCATAAAGAGTTTAATGTCAGGAAAAAAATAGTGGTTAAAATTACGCAAGTATTATGACATATGTATTCTTTACCACCCATGTAAGGGTAATGGTGTTGCTAATCGCTTAAGAAGATTGGCTATGGGTAGTACCGCCCAATTTAAGGAAGATAAGAAAGAACTAGAAAGAGGTGTTCATAGACTCGCTCGCCTTGGAGTTCTCCTAATGATTCAACAGATAAATGAGTAGTGCTGATGAATGAGGCAGAATCATAATTAGAGTTAGAAGTAAAATCGACGAAATAAAAAGACCCTATTTTTCTTGAATTTAAGGCAAATGTTCATCAACAAAAAGTATTGGCTTTTGAAGAGGGAGAAGATGGTCTATTGTAATATCAATGAAAGTTGTGTGTACAAAGGGTTGATGGACTTCAAGAAAAGATCATGAAGGAAGCTCATAGCTCTAGATATTCCATTCACCCGAGTTCAACAAAGATGTATGGTGACTTGATAAAGGTGTATTGGTGGAATAGTATATAGAGGGAACTAAAGAATTTGTAGCCAAGTGTCTATATTGAAAACATGATAAAGTAGATAACCAAAAGCCCGGTGGTTTGGCTAAAAACATAGCACTTCAAGAATGGAAGTGGGACATGATTAAGATGGACTTCATCAAAGATTTACGAAGGTCTTGTGTAACACTTCAAAAGTCTAAGACATGCACTAAATCCTAAAATTAGTGTCGTAAGGTCTAGATAAGGTTTTAAGGCCTATTTTACTGTTTACAAGTCATTTATGAAGTCTAGAAACCAAAACGTCCAAGAACGTCTATAACGTCCGTAAACTAGTTGTAGGAAGTTCTAATGTGCCTAAGCTTATTTGACTAGATTTTAGGAGTCGAAAAATGGTTAAAATTGGTGGAATAGTGTATAACATGTGTTTAATTTGATTAATGGTCGAAACGTTTGGGTAAGACTCACCAAGGACCAGCCAGGGGGCCTTGAGAGGACCCTTGCACATTGGAATCAACACTATCGGGGCAGTGTGCAACGGTGAAAGGCCATCGACAATTTGTGTGTTGATCAACAGGGAGTCATTTCTAATTGTTGAACAAAACTTATAGAAATGGTTGGAGCCCTCTCCTACACATGTCTCTGACAAGAACCACAGATGTGCATCACAGAGGAGGCCTGGTCCGTTGACTGACCGATGATCCACCAATTGTGGTGTCGTCGGTGGTACAACTCTTTAAAACACATTTTTAATTAACTTTCAAGTATTTAATAAAAGTTTTAGGTGTTAAATACCCCAACCCCATTAGTTTAATCTTAACTCTCAAACAAAACTCTCTTTTTTCTCTCTTCTTTCTCTCTCTATTGGAAGACACCATTGAAGATTAGCTAGGAGAGGGATTACGGGACTGCAAAGGGACAATTTCACCATCAAATTTTCATCAAAAATTGAGGTATGGGATATAATTCACCGTTAAGACCTCTTTCCTCAAAAGGTTCCTCTAAAATTGATTTCCAAATTTGAGTTTTCTAGTGGTTTTCATCCAATACAAAATGATGTTATGAATTGTATTTTTTTTTATAATTTATTTTGGATATTGTGGATATATTAACATGTATTTCATTCTACTATGATATAGCTTGATGGTTTGGTCTTGTTTGTAGAAGATGACCTTCAACCCTTAACCCTAGGTTTGATTTTGATTTTAACAAAACTTAGATTGTATTTTAGTTCAATTAACCTTGTTATTGATTGAATTACTATTAGATTATTATATTATATTAATCGTTACATATTAGAGTGAATTTTATTCTTTCATGCTATTTCTTGAGATGATGATCTAGGTTAGGAAGTGAATTGACCTAAGTATCTTGTCTTAAGCTATGATATAGTATTGAATTGTGATATAGTGTTTCATCTAGTTTTGTTATCATGTTGATTATTGATTTATGATGATATATAACCAAAATTTGGTTGAATGAGGGTTTATATTAAGACCTTGGTGATGATCTACGAAGGAGACTTGGTAAGTCTTATGATATCTATTCCTTACCTTAAATTGTGGTTAATTGTGATTAAGTCATGATGTTTTATTGGAGTATATCTTGTATTAGGATTTATAGGGTGGTATGATGTTGAATTGAAATTTCTTAATTATGATTTTGAGGTGTTGTCTTAAGATGTAAATTTTATAAGGAGGGTGAATGATTTATCAATGTGACTTATCATGATATGAAATGTTAATGTGCTAACCTCAGTTCAATGAATTTTAATGAAAGAAATTATAGTCATGCAATTCTTATTGAGCTATGATGATTATAATGATATTAAAGGGTTAGACCCTATGACCTAATCTAAGCTATGATTGATAATAATGGCTTAAAGACATTTCAAAAAGGGACTATATCTTAGCAACGAGTGAACTAGAGTGAGGAGTGTCCCTTCCCACTTAGGGAAAGTATGATCACTAATGTATTTTTGAGATTGGAGACTACAATACATGTAGCATTTAGAGAGTCCGAACTATATCTCCTAGTTCTTGAACTATGTTTCCCCAATAGGAATATTGGATAGGGATCCACCTAGTTGCTATGTTTCATGTTTTGGTACTACCTTGGCAAGTACTCCGCCTTCCTTCAGTGTATGGTTTTTATGACACTAGATTCCACATTAGCTCATTTGTTCTATGTTAGTTAGGGAAAGATGTTCCCAAAAGGTAAAATGAACTAAAGGATTGAACTCTAAGTATAATAACCTAAGGGATATAGCTTAGTCTAGGTAGGGGTATGGGACTCTACCTAAGGATTGCACTAGGTAGCGTTGAGGGAAGTCTTAGGACGATGTTCTTATGTATGATTATGCTTAAAATGTTATATGACGTGTATATGATTAAGTTGCACATTGTTGTACTATATGTTTATTAGCTCAATTATGAATATGTGTTGGTTTATATTGTTAAAAGCAAGATGACATATACACCTAAATACCACGTTATATGAAGTAGGATGTTATTCATGAATCTTATTGAGTTACTTGACTGAATAAAGTTATGTGGCTTTGCATGGTCATTGCACTTGTTTAATTAGGGGTTCATGGGTATTTGTCTTGCTTTGGTTATGTTAAAATGTACTCTTATTCATGCTTATTGTTAATATATGACTTAATGATATAGTTAATTGAGAATGTATTTACTTATATGATATGGTTGACTTGACTAGACTTGATGTTGTAGTTCTTGTAATGTACATGTCTATGACATAATGAATATGCAATGTTGATTGGTATGGTCTTGTTGAATGTCCATGAAGGTGTCAAGTAAAAAGTGCATATTTTATGAAATGACATTTTTATTGGTATGATTTCAAAGCATATGTGTATATGGTCTCATACTTAGTACAAGTGTTAATAAACCCATTTCTTCCTTTTTCCTAAACATTTTAGGTTCCATTCGTTGAAGTGTTTTGGAAGGCGACTTGAAAAAGGCTTCGATCTTTGATAATCCAAGTGGGGTAGGTCGCCATTGTTCGAGGGCGATGCCAATATCAATATTATGTTGTTGTTTTAGTTCTAAGACTCTTATATTCTGTCTACTTTCATTTGAGTAAGGATTGTTAAAGCCTATATGTGGCTATTTTTACATCGACGTATGTGCTATGCCCAAATTTCCATTCGTGTTAGATTGTTATGAGATGAGAGAATCTTTGAAGACTATGTTCTATCTTATATATATTTATGTGCAATAAAAGTAGAAGTCTATGTAACCTTCCTATACGAAGGGCCTAGTTATACTCGATCTATATACATACATACATACATATATATATATATATAGTAAGGAAAAGTTTTAAATTTTCCGCTAAATTTGACTTATGAATGTAATGATGTAATCTAAGAGGCTAGTCTTAGTCCTCAAACAGGACGACAATGCCGGTTACGTCTAGGGGATAACCTGGATGTGACAAACTTGATATCAGAGCATAAGGTTAAATTATCTTTGAGTCAGTGTCTCTCTTTCAATTAAGTCTATGTTAGTTCGTATTCATAAATGTGAGGCACGCAACACTTATAAATAGGAACCTACGTGATGCTTAGGAAACTCTCACTTTGTTGGATATCTAATAACATGCCATTAGAGTATACTGATGTTGTGATTTTGCATATAACAATGCTATTGTGATTATAGGAAATGAATACTTGAAGGATGAGGAACGAAGGCTTGTATAACAATGTTGTTATCCATCATATTGGATCGGGGTGCACAATTCACATTTAGGGTTTGGAGGTCATTCCAAGAAAGTTGGGTACTAAGGTGAAGTTGAGTACCGCTTTTCATCCCGAAACGGATGGTCAAGAGAAATATACTATTCAAACCCTTGAGGATATGCTGAGGGCTTGTATTATTAATTTCAAGGGAAATTGGGATAAGCATTCGCCTTAGGTGGAGTTTGCTTATAATAATAGTTTTCATTTATCCATCTCCATGGCTCCCTATGAACCCCTGTTGGAAGGAGGTGTAGGTCTCCTATTGGATGGTTTGAAGTGAGTAACCCTTCGCTTCTTGTTCCCGATTTGACTTATAAGACTTTAGAGAAAGTTCATATCATAAGGAATCGGTTGCAAACGACCTATAATAGGCAAAAGTCTTATGCCGATCATAGGAGAAGGGATTTGGAGTTTGAAGAAGGTGATAATGTGTATTTGAAAACCTCACCTATGAAAGGGGTGGTTATATTTGGCAAGAAAGGGAAGTTGAGTCCACGTGATGTGGGTCCCTATGAAATCTTTCAAAGGATTTGTAAGGTTGCCTATGAATTGAAATTTCCTAATGAGTTTGCTTCGGTTCATCGGTTTTCCATGTTTCCATCCTTATGAAGTGTATTGGTTATCCTGCGTCTATTCTTTCTATTGAGGGTCTTGGTGTGAAGGATAACCTCTCTTATGAGGAAGTTCCAGTTCAAGTTCTTTATAGGCAAGTCAAGAAGTTGAGCAATAAAGAGGTGGCTTCCGTAAAGGTGTTATGGAAGAATCACCTAGTTGAGGGTGCAACATGGGAGGCGGAGGCCGATATGAAGTCCCATTACCCTCATCTTTTTGATAACTAAGGTTAGTTATTCTTACTAATAATAAAGTTAATAAGAAAATTAAAATTGCCTTGATTTTTGTAAAGTTTTGTCAAAGATACATTTTTAGATATTGTTACGGTTAATCCTTGTGGAATTATGAATTTGAACTTGAATTTTTGCTCTATGGCTTGTTTGAGTTATCTTGTGCATTTTTATATGGTGAGTCTTTATGAAATGATATGCAACGTGTTGGTAAGTTGATCTTTGACGTAATTGACTCATATACGTTATGTTGAGCTCTTGTTGTTATGAGAAGGATATTCCCCATAATGTAATGTTGATCCATATGTGTGGTAATTGCAGTTTTGAATTTCCTTGTCTAAGAGATGTGGTTGATGTCATTATGTATTGTTGGTTGTTGGGCTTCTAGTCTTGACTCTATTCCTTCCTTCTAAGGACCTATAGTGTCATTCGGGGACGAATGTTCCTAATGAGGGGGATAATGTAACACTTTCAAAATCAAGACGTGTCTTAAATCCTAACATTAGTGTATTAAGGTCTAGATACTGTTTTAAGGCCTATTTTAATGTTTACAAGTCATTTATGATGTCTAGAAACTAAAACGTCCAAGAACATCTATGACGTTCGGAAACTAGTTCTAGGAGGTACAAGCATGCCTAAGCCTATTTGACTAGCTTTTAGGAGTCGGAAAATTGTGAAAATTGGTGAAAGGGTTTATAACATGTGTTTAAGTTAATTCACGGTGTAAACTCCTAGGTAAGACTCCCCAAGTACCAACCAAGGGCCCTTGAGAAGGACCCTTGCATGTTGGAGTCAACACTGCCTGAGCAATGTGCAACGACGAGAGGCCATCAAGGATTCGTGTGTTGATCAATTGGGCCTTGTTGCCAACCGTCGACAAACGCTTAGAAAAATTGTTGGAGCCCTCGCCTGCACAAGTCTCTGACAAGAACACCGGATGTGCAGCACGTAGGAGGCTTGGTCCGTCGATTAACCAATGATCTATCAATCGTGGTGTTGTCGGTGGTACTGCAATTTAATGGACTTTTTTAATTAACTATCAGTTAGTTAATTAAAGAGTTTGGTGTTTATTTAGGTATTAAAGGCATCCTAATTAACTTAATTAACCCCCAATATAAAGACCTCAACCCCATTAGTTTAATCATAACTCTCAAACAAAACTTTCTTCCTTCTCTCTTCTTTCTCTCTATATTGGAAGACACCATCGAAGACCAGCTAGGGAGGTATTTGGAGGCTGTAAAAAGGGAAAATTTCACCATCAAATACTCATCAAACATTGAGGCATGGATCTAATTTGACTTTTAAAACCTCTTTCCTCAAAGGGTTCCTTCAAAATTGATTTCCAAAGTTGAGTTTTCAAGTTGGTTTTCATCCAATACGAAATTTATGTTATGAATTGGATTGTTTATGATTTATTTTTGATATTGTGGATACATTAACATGTATTTTTATTCAATTATGATATATCTTGATGGTTTGGTCTTGGTTGTGTAAGATGACCTTCAACTCTTAACCTTACGTTTTATTTTGATATAAATTAGGTTGTATTTTAACTCAATTAACCTTGTTATTGATTGAATTACTATTAGATTATTATATTATATTAATCATTAACATATTATAGTGAATTTTATTCTTTCATGCTATTTCTTTAGAAGATGATCTAGGTTAGGAAGTGAATTGACCTAAGTATCTTGTCTTAAGCTATGATATAGTATTGAATCGTGATATAGTGTTTCATCTATTTTTGTTATCATGTTGATTATTGATTTATGATGATATATAACCAAAATTGGGTTGAATGAAGGTTTATTTTAAGACCTTGATGATGATTTATGAAGGAGACTTGGTAAGTCTTATGATATTTGTCCCTTACCTCAAATTGTGGTTAATTGTGATTAAGTCATGATGTTTTGTTGGAATATATCTTGTATTAGGATTGATACGGTGGTATGATGTTGAATTGAAATGTCTTAATTATGATTATGAAGTATTGAATTGACATGTAAATGTTATAAGGAGGGTGAATGATTTACCAATATGACTTATCGTGATATAAAATGTTAATGCGCTAACCTCAGTTCAATGAATTTTAATGAAAGGACTTATAGTCATGCAATTCTTATTATGATACGATTATTATAATTTTATACAAGTGTTAGACCCTATGACCTAAGCTAAGCTATGATTGATAATAAAAGCTTAAAGACATTTCAAAAGGGACTGTGTCTTCTCACCGAGTGAACTAGAGTGAGGAGTGTCCCTTCCCACTTAGGGAAGGTAGGATCACTAATGTACTCTTGAGATTCGAGAGTACAATGCATGTAGCATAAAAAGAGTCCTAATTATATCTCCTAGTTCTTGATCTATGTTTCTTCCATAGGAATGTTGTCTAGTGGATCCACCTA
This sequence comes from Solanum lycopersicum, assembly GCF_036512215.1. NCBI lineage: Eukaryota > Viridiplantae > Streptophyta > Magnoliopsida > Solanales > Solanaceae > Solanum > Solanum lycopersicum. The sequence continues at coordinate 39,271,378 of NC_090803.1, forward strand.
GTTGCTATGTTTCATGTTTTAGTACTTCCTTGGCAAGTACTCCGCCTTTTTTCAGTGTATGGTTTTTATTACACCAGATTTCACATTAGCTCATGTGGTCTATGTCGGTTAGGGAAAGATGATCCCAAAACGTAAAATGAACTAATGGATTGATCTCTAACTATAATAACCTAAGGGGTCGCCTAGCTTAGTCTAAGTAGGGGTATGGTACTCTACCTAAGCATTGCATTAGTTAGCCTTGAGCGGAGTTTCAGGAGGATGTTCTTATGTATGATTATGCATAAAATGTTATATGACATGCATATGATGAACTTGCACATTGTTCGTACTATATTTTATTAGTTCACTTATGAATATCTGTTGGTTTATATTGTTAAAGTAAGATGACATGTACAATTAAAGCCACGTTATTTGAAGTAGGATGTTAGTCATGATTTTTATTGAGTTACTTGATTTAGTAAGGTTATAGAGATTTTCTTGGTCATTGCACTTGTTGAAATGTACTCTTATTGATGCTTATTGTTAATATATGACTTAATGATAGAGTTACTTGAGAATTTATTTACTTAAATGATATGTATAGTTGACTTGACTATACTTGATGTTGTAGTTCTTGTTATGTACATGCCTATGACTTAATGAATATGCAATGTTGATTGGTATGTTCTTGTTGAATGTGCATGAAGGTTTAAAATGAAAAAATAATATTTTATAAAATGTCCTTTTCCTTGGTATAATTTCAAAGTATGTGTGCATGTGGTCTCATACTTAGTACAAGTGGTGTAGTAACCCCAATTCTTCCTTTTTCCTAAAGATTTTAGGTTTGCTTAGGTTCTTAAGCAATTGGGCAGATCAATAATGTATTATTGTATCATTCAGGGCTTCTCACCGTAATATGTTCTCCACCACCACCACAACCACCGACTCCTCCGACCGTAACAACAAAAATAGTAATATGGTTCGCCTCGATTTTCTTCAGAACTGGACAATTTTATTGACCTCGCATATAACATGGGGAATGCATTTGAAAAAGAAAAAAATAAACAACTATGCATCAGGTGCGACGGTCAGCTCAGTCAGAGCGCTGATCGTCGAAGTGTTTTGGAAGGCTACTTGAAGAAGGCTTGGATCTTTGATAATCCATGTTGGGTAGGTCGTTGTTGTCCGAGGGCAGTGCCAATATCGATATTATGTTATTTTTTTAGTTCAAAGACTCTTATATTCTATCTACTTTCATTTGAGTAAGGATTGTTAAAGCCTATATGTGGCTATGCCCAAATTGCTAATAGTGTTGAATGGTTATGAGATGAGACAATCTTTGAAGACTGTGTTCTATATTATATATATTTATGTTCAATAAAATTAGAAGGCTATGTAACCTTCCTATAAGAAGGGTCTGTGTATACTCAATATATATATATATATATATATATATATATATATATATATATATATTATCTGTATGTAGAGGTCTATGTAAACCTCCAAGTAGAAGTGAAGAAAAGTTTTAAATTTTCTGCTAAATTTGACCTATGAATGTAATGATGATGTAAACTAAGAGACTGGTCCTAGTCCTCAAAGAGACGACGATGCCGGTTACGTCTAGGGGGTAAACCCGGATGTGATATCTTGTAAGTACCATTATTCCGTTTATGTGTTTGTCGACACAAGGAAAAAAGCATATCACTGTTTGTGGGTAAAGACTACCCATTAAGAAAGGGATTATGTCATGTTATATATTCAAGTGTTGATTAGACTTCACGTGGTTCCGGTCTCCATTATTTCATATAGAGGTGTGCAATTTATAGCACAGTTTTGGAAGACATTCCAAAGGAGCTTGAGTTTAAAGGTAAATCTAAGTACTGCCTTTCATGCTCATAACGATGGGAAAGCAGAACGTATAATTCAGAACTTAGAGCATATGTTGAGGGCATGTGTGATTGATTTCAAAGGCAATCGGAATGACCACTCACCTCTTATCAAAATTAGGTACAACAATAGTTACACTCTAGCATCCAAATGGCTCCTTATGAAGCTATTTATGGGAGAATACGCATATATCATATTGGATGGTTTGAAATTGGTGAAACTCGGTTGGTAGGACGAGATTTAGTTCATAATGGAGAAGGTAAAAGTGATTCAAAAGAGGTTGAAATCGACAAAGAGTCGTCATAAATTCTACAATGATGTTAGGAAAAGGCTGTTAGAGTTTTAGGTAGATGATTGGTATATCTAAAAGTTTCACTAATGAATAATGTTATGAGATTTGGTTAGAAGGGGAAGCTTAGTATTAGTATATTTGCCCTTCATAAAAAAAAGTTTGGTAGTATAGTTTATGCGTTGGAGCTATCACAAGAGTAAGCAGCAGTTCATCCAGTATTTGACATCTCCATGGTGAAGAAGTGCATGGGCAATGCTTCCTTCCTCATACAAACTAAAGATATTGATATCAAGGATACCTTACTCTATTAAGAGATTCTGGTCCATATTCTAGATCACAAAGTTCGCAGGTTGAGGACTAAGAAAGTAGTTTAAATCAATGTCCTTTGAAGGAAAAAAACATTGAACATACTACTTTGGAATATGAGGAGGATATAGACAAGAGATATACACATCTCTTTGAATCTCTAGAAGTTCCAAATTAAGGTACTTATCCTACTCTTAACATTTAATTTATAAGTTGGCATGTTGAAAATGCATTATTCTTGTTTGGTGTTTGAATTGTATGTTTTATATTACTCCCTTAGCCTATTAAGAATAATATCATTCAAGGATGAATGTTCCCAAGGGGTATATATAGTAACATCTTGCAAATTTAAATAACTAGGAAGAAGTTATAAATTGAAATAGTCATTTTTGGAAAGAATGAAATTTTTGAAAAAAATTTAAGTCAAGTAAAGTGTGAATTTTTGGTCAACTTAAAACGATCATAGCTCATAGGTCATGATGAATCAGTTTTTTTTGCAATACTCTAGGAAAGATTGTTGAATTATCTTTACGATGCCGCTGATATTTGCGATTTTGAGTTTGTATGAGAGAGATATGACCTTTCGATGTTGTGTTGTTCAAATAGGGAAAATCTAACACCTTATTATGGAAGGGTATTTTGGAAATTTCGTTAGCCAATTATTTTAATTCATTTTAAGGAATTTAATTGAGGCATATTCTGAATTAGATGAATTTAGAAAAGTTAAAATTCACATTAGGGCTTGGAGAAAAGAGAAAAGACGAGAAAAGAGAAGGTTGTTCAAGATTCGTCAAGAACGTTCAAGAACCACTTATAGATTTCATCAAGGGGTGATCCCTACGAGGTATGTAATATAACATAGCATTTTTTTATTTCACCCAGACACTAATCATGATTTTCTTCAGCTAATATAAGTTATTGAAGGCTTAGAAATGGAGTTTTTGATTTTTCTTTTATAGAATTCTTGATTCATTTAAATTATTGAGGACTTGTTTGATCTGAATCGATGATATTTTGGTGTGAATTAGATTAGAATATTTCATATATTGATTGTAAAGTTGATTAACTAAGTTGAAATAGGGATTTTAGAGATAAAAACAAAGAAGAAAAGTCATATGCACCTGGGTATGGGGGCCTGGGGCGTCGCCCATTAAAAAGACCAAAAAGGATATATGCATGTTGAGCTCTAGGGAGCCGTGCTAGCCAAAGCGCCACAAACTGATCTCTGAATTCACTCATAGAGACAAGGACGCTAGTTCTTCCCATTTCATCCCCATCTTCCGTAGTAGTTCCTTAACAACGTACCTATGTTTACTAGTTGATTACAACTTTGTAAGGTATGACTAAACATAATGAAACCATCAATAAACATGCGATCATGAACCTTTAAACAATAATTCCATTCAAAGAAAGTTAAGAGCGAACTATAGATGTTAGGAATCAAGTCAAGAGAAGTTCATAATGTTTTCAAAAGTCCATTCACAAATATTTTGACGTTGTTTTAAGAATTAAGCTTTGCGATTAAACAAAGAGTAAAAAGGTGAGTTCATTTCTCAAAAGATATAAGGGAACTAATTATTGTCGAGAGTTATTATGTTTTCAACATTTGATCCTGAAAGCGAAACACTTATTTTCAAGAGAGCTTTTAAGCAAAGTTTAGAGTAATTATTTGAAAACAAAGAAATAGTTTTGTTTTAAAAATATATGAGCTAATTACATTTTGGGAGTAGTATTGACCACCTTTATGGGGACGCGAGTTAAGATAACACAAGTTCACATAAACCATGTAGCCATCATGTGGTGTAAAAGATCATACTTGTAGATGAATCATTAAGTGATTTTCACCATTGAATGGAGGATTCATTTAGTTAAGACGTCCTATATGAGGAAAAAATAAAGAAAATTTATGAAAACTTTTGTAAGTGTTTGTATAACAACTTAGGCTCAGAGTGGTGGTTATCGCTTAGAAAAACTCCAGCACAAACTATATTACTTTTTTGTATGAGTAAACTTGATGTGATGACATCACATATTATTTAACAAAGTAAGTTGATTTCTACTTTTTTATAGAACTTTTTATATATTCCATGTGTTTTATTGCGTTATATTTAGTTGGTTTATCCATAAGTTTATTAAAACCAAGGGAAGTGTTTTTTTCATATTCTTTTCAAGCCTATATTATAATTAGCATTCCAACTCGTATATCCATACATTAAATGTACTAATGGCAGTTCGACGGTATCATCTTATAATGCAAATATTGGCAACTAGGATCAGAATCTAGTTCCTCGTTGATCAAGTTTAGCACTCATGAGTTTATGAGCCTCCTATCTTTTTGGAGGGTTCCTTGTTACATTGCTTTCTAGTTTTCAGTTGTAAGGATGATTAGGGGTTGTAAGACTTCACAAGTGCCATGAATTATTCTAGAGACTCACTAGGTGAAATATGCCTAAAACAGTTCTTCTAAGCTAGACAAAGGTAATAAACTTCATTAGGAAGGGTAAGAATCAAAATGTCATGAAACGACCACGACGTCTAGAGACTAGTGAAATTGAGCTAGTGTGCCTATGTGTGTTTCAAGGGATTTAAGAGTCCAAAAAAGGTCAAATTTGGTGAAAAGGTTTAGAATACATGTTATAGTGTTTTTAGGTTTGAAACATCTGGTTACGACTCACTAAGGACCACCCTAAGGGTCCTTGAGGAGGACCCAACCATTGACCATCAATAAGTGTTAATTGGCAGTGTGCAACAACGAGACCAAATGACGAGCCGTCGTTTGAATGACGCTCCATCATTGCGGCTCATTGGTTGACACTTATCTAATAATCCAAATGACCGAAATAACCAGCCTCTGATCCAAACCATATTTGACCAGTACGGTCCGTGGTTGGATAAACGATGCATCGACGGATTCTCGTAATTTGACACTCCATTTCACTATCCAATTTTAGTTTAAGTTAGGGTTATTAGTTAAGTAGTTAGTTAATTAATTAATGTTTAGGGGAAGTTCTAATTAACTAATTAAGGACTATATAAGCCCCGTAAGTCACCAAACTAACCTAATTCTTCTAAAATCCCAAAATCCACTTAGCTTCAATTTTTCTCTAGTTTATCTCTCCCCAACTCTAACCTCCATTGAAGGAAATCTAGATCTTCAAGGAGAGGACGAATTCTCCAAGGAATCCAACTCAAATTCGTGTCAAATCATCCTTGAGTTATGATTTATCTCACACTTGGGACTTCTTTCCCCAAGAGGCCCTTCTATAAGAGTATTTCAGAACTCCCCTAAGACTAGGGTTTCTATCTATACATGGGTCCTCTTTTCAAAACAAAATTATTATTAAATTGTGATGAATTATGTATTTTTATAGTTGAATCACTATGTACTTATGCCTTTTTTTATTAATCACTATATGTTTCCCATTGGACCCTTGTTTTTCCCTAAACTCATCAAACTGTGAAACTTCTATGGTAATTGTGAAAGATGATGAGTATATGGATTGTGTAGAATGATATTTTCTATGTATTATTTCTTGAATTTATCTTGTTTATGTATTTGTTATGTATTCTTGATTAATAGAGGTATGAAGGCCCATGAAATGGCAAGAAGGTATGATGCTTAGTACTTCCTTAAATTCAACTATGCAAGATGAGTTACTTAGATAGTAATGATCCAATGTCTAATGTGTTGTGGTGGTGTTGATAATATGTATTCCTCATCCTTAATCCTAAACATTTAAATTATCTATGAAGTATGTATGAATGTTATGATATAATTATTATATGATTGAAAGTAGTTCTCGTGATTATAATAAAGTGTTAAGTGAATTACTTACTCACATGTTAGTGGTTTTTAAAGTGAAAGGATTGTTCTCAGTTTTGATTACCTATGAAAAATTATGGTAATATTTTTACGCAAGGGTCTAGTAGAGACTAATATGAACTTGAATGATCAATAAAAATAATTATTCAAGGTAATAAATGCTTAGAACCAAAAAAGCATGTAAATGAGATGAGGGTCTCACGCTTAGTAAGTCCGGCTCCCCACATGAGTTTCCTCACGTTTAGCATATCTTGATTCCCAAGGTATTTGTTGTCTCATGAGAGGGAAACCCCCAGATATAGAAAGTTAGGGTTTGTAGTAACAATCTCCTTGACCTTTAACTATGTTCCCACTCTAGCTTAGTGAATCCGCCTATGTAGCTATGTACGAATAGTTACACATAGGCAAGTGTTAACCCTCTCTATTTGGTGTGCGAGTAGAACACTGGATTCCATGTAGATCACATGGTCTAATGTCGGTTATTGAAACTTATTTCCCTAATGTAAAAGTAAATGAATAAAGGAAATGTGAGAAATCTTTCTAGAACTTTCATAAAGGATTTTTATAGTGTCAGGGACGGTATAAATCTTCTTTTACATATTGCACTTGTGGAATCCTAAGGACGGTCTTAGTAGTGTTCTTGTATGATTAATTTGATTATGTGTTATGTTGACAAGCTATGAGTGATCTGTATGAATAAAGCATATCATGATAAAATATAAGGTTATTTTATATGTATGAAGTACGTGACTTAATGTGATACTTAGCTTTGGATAGGGTTATGGAATTCTATTCGTAGCATTGCACAAGGTATTGCCTAGGTTGTCCACGTGTTGGGTTAATATTATGTCGATTTGACTTGTAATTCTTACAAATATGTGCATGTTGGGTTAATTTGATAGAAATCATGATTTTGCCTAAAATGCCCTTTTTCATGCATTGTTGATTTTTATGCATAAAAGTCATGCATAGTACGTGTAATGTACTAACCCATATTTTCTTCCCTTTTTCCCAACAGTGTTGGTTTGGTCCATTGAAGAGATTCAAGATAATTTGAAAGGAAGACTTGGATCTTTTCTCAAGTTTTTGTTGAGTCCTCAAGTCCGAGGATATTCCTATTTTCTAGCTTTATTAGTATTGACTATGTCTAAGATAGTTGTTCTTTCCTTATATTTGAGATTTTGTTGTAAGCCTATATGAGGCATGTTCTACAACTGTAAGGCATATGTCCTAAACTTTATAATTCTCTAATAGATTGTATATGTGAGAAAATATTAGACTACTTAAATTTGTTGTTAAATGAGAAGTCTACGTAAACTTCATCTATGATACGTGACAAAACTAAGTATACTTTATATGTAAAATTTTTATACTTTCTTCATTTTCTTTACCTAGGATATGCCATGATGAATGCTAAGGAATAGTCAAGGCCTCTTCGAGGACGAAGACACCGTTACGTCTAGGGGTGCTCCCCGGTCGTGATAGGGGGTCTTGTCTCGACATATTTCTTCGTTTTAGAGGCTTCATAGACTCATAGTTATAGTTCTATAGTCTTATTCATTTATGGTGTATTGTAAAAGAATGGTTTTGTAAGGTAAGAAATGATCGATTGTAAGAGTAGTTACTATTTATTGTTAAAGAATATAATGAAGGGTTTCACTTAAAAGCTATTGCATGATTTAAGGTAAATGGTAATAGTAGTTATAATGGTTGTTAGTATAAAAACTTTTGGATTCAAAGGTATGATGTGAAGCGTATGTGAAGTTATGTAAATATAGTATAGGTACGATCGTAGTGGGACAAGTCTAGTGGATTATTGGTAGCTAAAAGTCAAAGAAATGAATTCTACTTAATGAAAGTATTTGATATAGTTCTTTAGAGGAAGCATTTAGTGTAATTTCACCTCCATTTGATACATTCTTTTGTGATCACCAATTTTGTTATGTACATGTGATCAGTCCATGATTTGGAGTAATTTAGGAATATATTCTGATAGGTTTAGTGTCATTATATGCACATTGTCTCTAAAACTGATAAAATATCATGAGTTTCAGGTACTTACACTTGGAGAGAAAGTCATGGACACACTCGAGAAAAAGTAACAAAGGCACCTGAAATAACAGAGTAATGAATATTCAAGGATCACCGAACCCGTTTAGGGTGTCGCAAAAAGGTTTCATCTTCACCTTTTGTTCTAGTGAGCTCAGCCTTGAAAGAGAGGTTAAAATCAGCGGTGAAGAGTTGTAGTCGGTATGTTGTCGACAAGTTCTATGAAACAGTATTATGTAGCATAATTCAAAGATAATGTAGGCTAACGAAAGACAAATATATATATACACAAAGGGCAATCATCGAGTTGATCGGGAATCTTGATTAACAGTCTCGAGTGGTCCTTCGTATCACAACTTTTTTAATACAATAAATAGATGTTAATATTTTTAGCTTAGTATCAAATTTTTTAGGTTTGAATATTAATTTAAGACTTAGCTTCTATTTTTAGTTTTTTTTGAGCTTCCACAAAGCTTGCTCTTGAACCTTGGAGATTTGAAGATTCTCATGTTGAAGAAATTCAAAGTGGGTGTTGGATTCTTAATTCTAGAATCAGTTAAAGTTAATGTAAATCATAACAAGTTGATGTTATATCAATTTGGTATTATCTCTTCCTTTTTTCTATGTCTAGCTAAAACCCCAATTCTTAGGGTGTGATTTTGCGGATACGAGTTAAATCTAATATTGGGTGTTGCTTATTGGTAGTATATTGGTTGTTTAAATGTGATTTGATTTAGTAGTGGTGTTTGAACATAATGAGGTTGTAGTTGCAAATACGGTATCACCTTAGTATTTTAGCTTGCTCGAGAGAGAGAGAGAGAGAGAGGTTTCAAAACTAAGAATATTATATTAGCCGGTAGTTAGTGTGTTTTCGTGGGTTTAGCTGGAGAGAGTTATTCGTAGTCCCTCTACCACACTTTCTAGTCAAGAGGGTTTTTGGGCTAAGGTGGAGGTTGTGCTTAAAGGCTACAATTCGGTGTTTTATAGATACACAGTTGATTCTGCATAATTTGATCAAGAGAGAATTTACCACCACGAAAATCTTGCCTAGTTACATATATTAAGCGATGTAAAATCATTAGCGATTACATACGGTGTTTATCGTCTCATATTCTGGTCACATCACACAAATCCCATTTCCCTATTAGTCTTTCATATTGTTTTTTGTTATTAATTTGATTGCAAACCGCCTATTGTTAATTCACACTTGTGTCACCAGCTTTAATTTATCGTGTTTTCAATAGAAAACTTCTTGTAGCTATGAGTAGCATGGTCTGATTTGTAGTTGGCTGAAATATTTAAAGAACCACTCCTCGTGGGAACTATCCCTACCCTTGGTTAGGTTATTTACTCATTTACGACCGCGAATGATTCGTATTGGATGAACTGTCTTTGATGATGATCAAAATGGTTTGTATTGGTTAATTACATATGCTCACACATGTTTTCATTTTTACTGGTGGATCCCTAGTGGTGGATAGGATTTATTAATCCTATGATGTCATGTTGGTTGTATACAATGTTTATAATTACTTGTTTATCTGAAATGAAATATTTTCTGTCATCTAGGTGCTGTGGAAGTATTGTATTGGTTCTACATTTACTACATTAATTTCGATAATTTATTTGAGAGCTAGCATGTATATTACAGTTATTCGACAATCTTAATACTAATTAATTAGTCGTGTCATATTTCAATTATGTATAGTTGAATGTGAGGATCATTGGGTCTACTTTTACAATTCCTTAGAGCAATCTACAATTACAACTACTAATAAAGTGTTTTTAGAGATTTTATATGGTTGGGTTTATCGCTCGATGGTGATTACTTGATAATTTCCTTCTTTAGGTTATTTAAGTTTTGTACTCCCCTGATGAGTACCTGATGTCTAAAGATTAAACTTTTATAACTTAATCTCGTTAAAAGTTTATGTTATGAGAAAAAAATCTTAATAAGATTTATGATCGTTTGTGCATTATAAATGTGTGCGGGTTTGTTCAAGTTCACTCCTGGTTGTAGAAAATATTGATTCATGATAATATCATGGTTATGTTACAAAATATTTTTCTTGATGATGTAAAGGTCTAGTGGAAAAATCTGTCAGTTGAAGAGTCCATTTGGGAATAGTTCCGTTGTAAATTCAGTGTACATACATAATAGTTATCGCCAAAGTATTGAGATGTCCCCATTTCATTCATTGCATGGGATGGGTGTAGATCTTTCATTAGTTGGTTTGATAATTTTAAGATGATACTTTGGGTACTAACATTTGAAGGAATCGTTGGGACAATTACCCTTTCATATCCTTGCCCTTTTTTGACTATTTGGAATGAATAAGATGTATATGATATCTATTGTAATGACCCGCTAGGCATTTTGAGTACAAGATCAGGCTCAACTATTTTCATAAATTTTAAATGGTGATTTGGAACTATTTTTTTTAATTACGGTGATTTAGTGGATGCATATTTATTAAATAATTATTTTTGAATTGATGGTAAATAGATCAAGTCATAAATTTATGTAAAATACAGTACTTTTGGTTCATAATTAATTTAGGGAAAATAAATTAGGAGTTGTTTATCACTGAAGAATGCTATCTTACATTCGGTCCTAATCTCACATGGCGAAGGACTAATTTTTACGAATTTCATAGTACCCCAATCTGTAATTTACTCTCTATTTCCCTCTCCATGTGTTTCTTGTAAAACAAAAATAAAGCATTCTTGTTGTGAGCATGTCCATTTCACACTAACAATCTCATCATTTCAATGTAAATTGTTTCTTTTAGATTAGACGCGCCATTTAAAAAAATATATTCATTCATAAAAAGTAAAATATAATTTTATTAATCTGTACATAATGAATAATTGGAAAAAGTTGTGGATTTTTATAACTTACTTCTCAAAAGATGTGTCCCCTTGATGAATAAAATATTTGAATATTATTAAAAAAAACTTTTTTAAGTAAGAAATATCATATTAAGACGATATCAAAGTTAAGAGACTTCTGAATATGACAGCAATTCTTCTAAAAGAAGAAGCAAGAAAATTATCCAATTATGGTAAACCCTTCTCTTCCTCCTATAATATAGTTGGCTCTCCATGGATGTAAGTTATATCTTTGATACCAATAGGCATTGTGATTTTGTTTTCTACATAATTCAAAGACGTTGCATAGTTTGATGATTGTTTAGAAAGTGTTTCATCAGCATATAGTGTAGGCCTACAAAATATGTTAATATGATGAAAATATAGGGTTTTAGTACAATTTCATTATTTATCTCATCAATTATGGAATACATATTTATGGTAACACATAGATTGGGCAAAGACAAGCGTAAGAAATATTAATTAGGACAGAGTTCTTATAGATTGTAAAAACATAAAAAAAAACTCAAAATTTCTAACGAGTCGTTTTATAGGGCATATTAGGAGGAATAGTCCATGTATTTGTATGGTATTATTTAGTACTACGTTTGCTAGGGATTTAAGGACTATTTATAACTAATTAATAGATAAGTTATTGCTGAGTCTGAAATTTTGACTCATTTAGGGATTTGTTGTGATATTAAAAGTGTCATGAAATCCTTAGTTTATGCTCTAAAATGATGTAAAATTGTTGATTTGCAGCTATGAAGTCTAAAGGGCAAGGAAAGGACACTACCTAGAAAAAATGAACTAACAAGCTGACGAAATAAGGAAAAGCGATCATGATGATTTCCAAGACCACTCGGTGAAGAGCCGAGTGACTCTTTAGCATGCCCAAAGTTCTAGCATGCCATCCTTGTAGAAAAACGAGTTTGGCGACAGGAATGGGAAATCGACCGATCGTCGAACAACTTGGCGACAACAACTATGATCACCAAATTTACATACCTAGAAGGACTAATGTACAATGAAAATTGGTGATGTAAGGGAGCGAAGGGCGGAGCACGAACCTTGTTGGCGATGTGCGACTTACTTCACTCAATGGCCTTTATGGCACAAAATTTGGCAAATTTAAATTATATTTAAAATAAGAGAAACGAGGTTCCCATAGTTCTAATTCCACAGTTTTAGAATTTTTAGATTCCTTTTAGTGCTTGATTTCTGATTGGAGACTCTGTAACTTATGAGACAATTTTGAAGAATTTCAATTTGGTCGTTTAAAATAATAAATTTGAAACTTTGTAGAGACTTGGAAACATTTAACCAACTCATAGCTATAATACTTGGTAATTGTTTTTCTCTTTTTTTATGATGTGTTGCTAAAACCACAATTCTTGGGGTGTGATCATGTGAGAATTGGCTTAATTAGATTTTTGGATATTGTTGTTTAATTATTTATATGTGGTTTAAATGTGGTTTTGATTGATTGTTGAGTAGTAATTTATGAATCGTAGTTTCAAAAAGAAATTTATCTAAGTATTTTGGTTTTACTCGAGAGTGAGGTTCTAAAACGAAGGTTATTTTTAGATGATTGTAGAATGTGGGTTTTTATGTCATCTACTCAAGAGAATAAATCGTAAATCACTCCTACCTATCAAGATCGATCCAATGGAGAAATTCATTTTTTGGGCTATTTTGTAGTGTTATGTTTATCGATGTTCAATAAAACTCACCTAAATAGTAGTAGTTGTTTAAGAGAAAAATATTGCACTTATAATCTAGCCTAGCCATAGTGATTCAAAAAATTGTAAATACATTCTGATTATCGATAAAGAATAATTAGCCTATAATCGATCACATCCCAAGAATTTAAATTATTGTTTTTAAAAACCATTTTCTCCATTCAATTTATTTGTTAATTGACAAAAGAATCCCCGTATTAGAAATTTGTTGTCGCCTTGTCACTTTAAATTAGTGTTTTTGATAATTTCTATTACGATCACCAATTAAATTACATTCATAACTTCATAATTGAATTTGATTGGAAAATGGTTCTTCGTAGCACAAATTTTTGGAAACTATAAATACCTTTTAATATTGTTAGCTTCATATGAATTTATACTTTTGAACAATAATTTTAAGTCTTAGCTACTATTTTGAGTTTTTATGAGATTTTGGAAATCTTTCCTCATCAACTTTGGATATATGAAGATTCTTGTCTGTCGAAGTGCGTGTTGAAAATTCATCATCCTAAACTCTACTAAAGTTAATATAAAACATACCTAGTAGATGTTATTTGTATTTGGTATCATGTTCTTCCTTTTATTCTTTGTCTAGCTAAAACCCCAATTCTTGGGGTTGATTTTGTGGACATGAGTTAAATCTTTTGTTGGGAGTTGCTAATTGTTAGCATATTTACTTGTTAAATGTGATTTCATATAGTAGTTGTGTTTCATCTTAATGAGGTTGTAGTTGCAAATATAATATCACCTTAGTGTTTTTAGCTTGCTGAAGGTGAGGTTTTGAAACTAAACTTCTAAATTGATAGCCGATGGTTATTAGGTCATTGTGGGTTCAGCTCAACGGAGTGGATCCTAGTCCCTCTCCCACACATTAAACTTAAGTGAGATATTGGTCTAAGGCGGAGGTTGTGCTTAAATGCTGCAACTCGGTGTTTGAGAGAAACTTAGTTGATTCGGGGTAAGTTGCTCGAGAGTGAATTTACCCCCACTAAAGTCTAGCCTAGTTAAATATATTTAGCGATGGGATATCAATAGTAATGGGCTAATTTACCATGTTTTTATTCAATAATTTCTTATAGCTATGACTATCATGGGCTGAGTTGTGCTTAACCAAAATATTCTCAGAACTACTTCCTGTTGGATAGATCCCAACTGTTGATGGGGATATATACTTATTTACTACCATCAACTCTTAGTAATGGATGACGTGTCACTAATGACAATTGTGCCGCTTTTGGTAGAGTAGAAATTATTCTTTTGTTAGTAGTTTTTTACTCATAAAACTTAGTCGTGTTTTGCTTGTTGTGCCTTAGAGCATAGGAGATGTGTATAGAAGGATAGAGTGATGACCAAAGAAAACATCCCATGTTGAGGTTGTTGAACCGTAGGGATTACCTTCTAAAATTTCAGCAATCAGAAGGTGGGGCTATCCATGATATGTGGGAAATGTTTAAGGTACTACTAGAGTAGAACCCTAACCATGGACTGCCCGAAAAATTGTTGTTCGAATGCTTTCATAAAGGTCTTGGACACGAAAAATGATGTGTGTTTGATAACATTTTTAAGGGTGTTTTACAAAACGACCTTATGGACTAGTGGTCAAGCGTCTTCATAACTTGGTTAAAGTTAACAAGGGAAAATGGAAGTGTCAGGATGAAATGACTTGTTGAAACAACTCGATGATTGGTCTATGAAACTCATGAAGTAAAAAGTGAGTGTCAACAAAAAAAAAAGCAAACACCTTCCTCCTCAAAAATGAAAAAAGATGAAGTTGTATGAGGGTGAACGACATTGAGAGGCTCTCTAACTCATTCTTCACAATATAAATGAGAAAGATCGGGTGTTGCATGAGATAAAAGAGAACATAGAGATGCTGAATCTAATGGAACTTCGCATTCCATGACTATTCATGTAACGACCCTCAAAAAGAACTAGGATCAACTAGAGATTAACATGATTTTATTGAGTTAATAACTAGTTAGAATTATAGAATTCATCCTTTGAAGTCAGTTTTAAAGATTTTCCAAGTCAAACATCAAAGGACGACTAAAACATGCGGAAACTAGTCTTGCATGTGGTACTATATCCTTGTATGTTGTATGTGCTTTTGTGTGTTATTTAGAGAATAACATCAGTGGAGGTGACCCTAGTGTCTTAATGATTGGGTTTAGGGTCAAAACGTCTAGGCACGACTCTCCAAGGACCAACCAAAGGGTCCTTCAGGAGGACACATTGTTTGGCAAGGAGACTGCAAAAGCAGAGTGAAGGCAGCCCATTTTTGGAGATTCTAGCGCATCACACCCTTGTTACTTAAAAGGAAAAAAGTTTTCCTTGCAACACGGTGTAGTCACTAATTATTCTTAGTCAAATTAAATTCAAGAACCAAGATATGGAGGATGCCCGGAGACATGCAACCATGTCCCAATTTCGATCGCGTCGTTATAAAGTCAAATTGCACTTAATTAAAAGGTCCAAATTGTGTAGGGGTGTTTTGGGGTAAATAGGGGATTCATTACAAACGATTTTTGAGTCACTTTTACCCAAAATTCACCAATCAAAACAAAACCCTCAAGTTGAAAATCAAAAGCTCTTCATTCTCTGTTTGCAAAACATCCAATGATGAGCTTTGAAGCTCCAAGGAAGAAGATCAAATTCTCCAGGTTTTCAACCCAAATTTTGTGGATAGGACTTCATTAAGGTATGGTGATTTTATCTTTCATTCTTCTATCATTAAAGGAGCCAATTCAAAGGCTTTTCAAAAGATCTCAAAAATCTAAAAAATCTTATTTGCAATTCTAAGCATGGGTTATTGCATTAAAAGGTTTAAGTTGATGAATTATGATGTTTTCAATGTTAATTGATGGTTTTATAATAAAAACTCTATGGACCGATGATCATCCTAATTCTCTAATTTTGTCTTATGAAGTGGGTTTGATGAATGTGATAGGATATTGTTAGAACTCTGTTGATACTATGTTGTATTATGGTTATCTATTGTTATCCATAACTAATTATAAAAAATTATTGGAGAATTCAGGAAAAGGTGATCATTGCTTGGATGAAGGGTAAGGTGATCTAAATTTATTTAGTTCTTATTGAATTTATCTTCTGTCGTATGGTCCACTTATGGTGGCGGTGTTTAGCTAATGTATATGAATATATATGTGAATTCTGATTATGGCTTTGAAGGCATTGAAGGTGAAGTAAGTAATGTCATGATGCTTATGTATAGAGGTATAATATGAAGTTATGCATCTAAGACTAGAAGATAGTATGACTGATTGAAGTATGATGTGAATGATAAGTATGATTGTTTGTGCTTTATGATGAATGTAGCATGATCTTGTTTAGAAGACAATGTCTTGATTGATGGTGATTATGTGAAAGATTTTATCACATGTACACAATGAATGAATGAATGAATGAATGAAGCTAATGAAAATATAATGAATATGGGTCTATTGAAATGTTTTTCTCAATAGAACTCTGACGAATGAATAGGGGAATTTGGGGTGGACACTATTTATGATTAGAGATGTACTGTTTAGTAACAACCTCAATAATACTAAGAGTTTTCAAATGAATGAAAGATAGGTTGGGATGAATACTCTATGTGAGTTGAGATGCAGTACTTCATAGCAATCCATTAACCTATAGTGGATAAATGTAATGAAAGTTTAAAACTCCGTGGAGATTGATGCTTAAATTGAGAGGAATTACGAAAGGGGTATATACTCTTCTTGAGTAGAAATATAGTATCAAAATGTAACCTCTTGAGATGGGTACTCTTAATGAGTTGAGATGTAGTACTTAGAAGCAATCTCCTTATCCCTTAACTATGCGCCCGCACAGGACTAGCTAGTGGTGTTCCACGTAAATGCTAATAGAATGACCCTACCTTAAGCAAGTGGGTATCCCTCATCGGATAAGTGTTAATACTGGTATTCCATGTTAAGATACCATGATCAATATCAGTTAAATCTATCCTCCCCAAATAAATATAATGAACTAGGTCTTCCAATGGGTGTACTACTTAGGGTAGGTGGTGGAATGGGACACCATCTATGTATTGCACAAGTAGACATTTGAAGGGAGTCTTGGTGAGTTCTTGTAATGTTAATGAATTAGTGGGTTACTATATAATATTAATGAAGTAAGTTCACTTTATGTCTTATGTTAATGATGCATGTTTGTCTTTTCTATAATGTTAATGAAGGTTATTTGACTTATTTGAATGTGATGTGCCTAGTCTAGGGTGGTTCCGAAGGAGAACTAAGTGGGGGTAGTAGAATGAGATGCTACTTACACATTGCACTTTCACATTGCACTAGTGTAACTTGGAGTTATCCTGGGGGATACGATCTTTACGTGAAGTTCCTAAATGCATGAATGTTTCTCTAGTATCTCTAGTAATGAATGTTGACTTGTTGAGTTGTGACGTAAAGGAAGTATCCTTATGTTTGGTAGTCTTAAGAAACACTTAGGTGTGTATTGAAGAGGTAGTATTGTCGATCTCTTCTTATCTTATCTAGGTGGGTCTTAAGATAACGTTGGATAGAGGGTCTAAATTGTGAATGAGTTACTTAATGAATATGGCATTATGTTAAAAATTATGGGAGTATTACCTTGTTTGATTAATAATTGAGTTGTATGATGTCTTTACACTTGGTTGATGAAAATTTCACAAAATAGAAAGAAGAGCATATTTCAAGCAAAGTGTCCATTTTAAAGCATGTTTTTTAATCAATGCCATAGTGCTTAATTGTACTAACTACATATTCTTCTCTATTTCCACAAGTTTAGGTTGAAGGAAGGGAGGATCTTAGAGTTGGAGCTTGGGAAGTAGATTGTTCTCTCAAGGCTCTTGGAACGTCCCCATATGTTAGAGGATGTGTATGTTATTTCTAGTTTTCTTTGTATTAAAGACTTTGTATTAGACATGAGTTTTTTTTCTATGTAAGAGTCGCTACCCTGTGATAATAAGATGTAGCTAAGATCGCTTGTGATGACGAAACATAGTTCTTTTTATGTTTGATAAACGAGTTTCTTATTGAATTTATTGTGAAAAGTTTTAATTCCACATTACTTTACATACCTATGTGATGAATGAAAGCTAAGAGACTTGTATAAGACCTCCGAGAGGTCAAGTATGTCGTGTGTCTCCTAAGGGTACTCCAATGTCATTATAAACTTAGTATCAAATAATAAGTTTATGGAGAATGTCTTTCCAAAGTCTCAAAAGCCACGTCTAGTAGAGTCTTGTTCATCAGTGAGAGTTGCGACATATCTATGAGCGAGGGGCTACAAGACGATGGAAAACACATTTCCTTGATATTTTTGATGTCTTGCCTTAGAGTGTATGTCTATGAGTTCCTAATCCTATTCTTGTGATTTTAGGAACACGAATTCGAGAGCAGCTAATGCAAGGAGGGCTCAAGAAGATAATGTGCATGTGAAGGTTCCCCCTCAACTACCCCAAGGTCCACAAGCTCCCAATGAGGAAGGGGCCATGTCTAATGTGGAGAGAAGGGATGCTTTCCAAAATTTGACCCAACTCATGACGACTCAAGATCAAGCCATGACGGTGCAAGAAAATCGAGCAGTTGGACACCAAGTGATCCCCAATGCAAGTACTCCCGCTTCTACAATACGAGACTTTACGACAATGACT